>NC_089142.1:75183194-76651648 GCF_009819655.1 Sylvia atricapilla | reverse complement strand
AAAAAGTCTCAGTTTCAGAGTAGCTTCTTACAACGTATAATAATCATCATATCCTAAACACTAGTGCTGATTCCTAGGACTAAAAATTTCCCATCAGCCTCTTTTAAAGTAGAATCCAACTGTCTAAATTTGTTATCAAGTGTTTCCTGTAGAGAATAACCCCTTTACTTTGAGCTTAATTTCCTCTGGCAATCAGATTTTAATTTTTATGTGAACAAAAGCCAAGAAAAGGGATCAAGGAGAGAAGAAACTAAAATACTACATGATAGTGGATCCTCAGGCTGTGCTTCTTGTAGCACATAGTTGCTTGCAATTACAGGTTTGAGTGATTTGTTTATCTTCCAACCATGTTAGCAATCACTTAGGCTAAAGACAGTGATCAAAGCTTCAAAATAACTAGGAAAAAAGAATCTTCAAGGGTACAAGAAACAGGACTCATATACTTGAGCTATAAATATTGCACAGGTGACATTCGATTGTAACATGTCTCAAAGAAGATTCAGAAGCCCACAGAGTTAACAAATCACAATGCCTAAGTAAACGACATAATTTCTTTAACTATTACTCTTTCTTGAGTATTCTATATGACAGGAGTAATTCCATAGTCTAGTTTGTTAATACTGATGGTTTTTCTGCAACATTATGCAGCAGATTTCCATCCATCTGATCCTGTCACAACTGAAAAATTTAAGTTTTGTCCATGCCCTGATATCAAAGGAACTGAGCAGGTTCAAAGCTTCAAAAAAAGGTATTTTTAACCCAACAGGCATTTAAAAAATGACTGTTATTTTTGGGTTTAGATTTCCAGCCTTTAACTAATATCACCTATGTCCTAGAGCCTCACATCCATCCATTAACCATATAGATGATCTACAAGTCTCTAACACAGCTGAAAGACAGTACTAAGACACCTTTCATTTAGCACTATGACTGCCTCAGGGGGAGCATCAGTATTTATGTGATGACACTGGGCAGACAGAATTAGGCTGTAATACTACAGGAGTGGCTCTTTGCTTCATCTCGGTGTCTTCAGGTTTGAAAAATTGGACAGTTTGTTCTGTCATCTTCCCAAAGCCTGCCATAAATCAGGATATGAATGAGAATGAACCAGCCAAGACTGCCCAGTTACAATGGAAACAGTGAGAACAGGAAAGAGAGAAAATGGCAGAAATGTTATTCTCTCCCTCTTGGTATGCTTGCCTTCTCAGAAGATTCGAAAATATTTGGCACCTCTTGCATATTTATTGACTAGTCAGTGGGGTTTTTTTAGTTGTACTTGCCACCCAGAGGTTTGTGGCTTTTCTTTTGATGCATGTTTGTTAAGACAATACATTGTTAGCACAACTACAACCATGCTGTCCTTAAGCCTTAATAGAATTCTACTAACTAGTTTGGGTAAATGCTCCTAGTGTTCTCCTTTCTACACAAATGATAAGGAGCAGGTCTTGTGTCCTGCCAACAGAGGTAATATCTAACCCACACAGAACAAGACACGTTAAACCATAATATTTGAGAAAATTCTGCAAAGTTTTTCTAACAGCTATTTTTTCAGGTTTGTTCAATTGCCAGAGTTGATGAGGTTGGGATTAATTTTAGTAAATTCATAAGTTTTCCTTTCATGGAATCATTAGGTTGGAAAAGACCTTCAAGACATCAAATCCAACCCAGCCCTAACATCTCAACTAAACCATGGCACTCAGTGCCACATCCAGTCTTTTCTTAAACACATCCAGGGACGGCGACTCCACCACCTCCCTGGGAAGTCAATTCCAGTCCTTTATCACCCTTTCTGTAAAAGGCTTTTTCCTAATATCCAACCTATATTTCCCTTGGTGAGGCCTGAGACTGTGTCCTCTCGTTCTGTCAGTTGCTGCCTGGAGAAAGAGACCAGCTCCCACCTGACCACAGCCACCTTTCAGGGAGTCATAGAGAGTGACAAGGTCACCTCTGAGTCTCCTTTTCTCCAGGCTAAACAACCCCAGTTCCCTCAGTTGTTCCTCACAGGGTTTGTGTTCCCAGCCTCTCACCAGCCTCGTGGCCTCCTCTGGACACGCTCAAGCATCTCAACATCCTTCCTAAACTGAGGGGCCAGAGCTGGACACAGCACTCGAGGTGTGGCCTCACCAGTGCCCAGGAGAGGGGAGGAATGACCTCCCTGCTCCTGCTGGCCACACCATTCCTGATCCAGGCCAGGATGCCTTGGTCTTCTTGGCCACCAGGACACACAGCTGGCTCGTGTTCAGCTGCTGTTACCAGAACCCCCAGGTCCCTTTCTGCCTGGGCACTGTCCAGCCACACCATCCCCAGCCTATAACACTGCAGGGGGTTATTGTGGCCAAAGTGCAGGACTTGACACTTGGACTGATTAAACTTCATCTTATTGGATTCCGCCCATCCATCCAACCATTCCAGGTCTCTTTGCAGAGCCTTGTTACCTTCCTTTCCCTCGATTTCCTGGTTTAGATCTTTTCTCCTGCATAAACTGAGAAGACAGATGGAATATTTGTAGGGTAGCACACAAACTGAGACTTTCTTAAAACAAAAAGCAACCAAAATACTCTGCAAGATAGCCAAAATACATGATACACAGAAAAAGGAGCAACGATGCTAAATATAATCACATGAATACAATAATGCTCATAGTTGATTCATACTGCCACCCTCCAAGAAGGGAAGTGACTAGGCATATATTTTGTTAATTTTATTTGTTTCAGCTAAGTCACCCTGGTATATAACCCTACATAAGGAACAACTATTTCTTCCACTTCTGTACAATGAGAAAAGAGGTTTTATTTGCAAGACAAGTATTTTAGTATTTTAAATAGCAAAATTTGAACTATAATATCTAGCATAAACACCTCACAAACCTATGAAATACAAATATACAGCCAGTGTTTTACATGAGTCGCAGATTAAAAAACCCAAATGTACACAGCGTTGCTATGGAGTTGAACAAATCTCTAACTAATAAAATGATATTAGAGCCTAAACTCTTGAAAAGCTTTCACCAGAGGTTCTTACAGGTTACTAGATGCTCTTGAAAGTTACAGAGGGCTGCAGGGAATAAAATGGGTAGAAGGGACAAACAAACAAAAGTCCACAAAAAAAATTCTACCAAAATCCACTCTTCACTTGGGCTAATCTTGTACTGTAAAATCTCTAAAGTCTCTGCAGCGAATTGACAGTTTTCTGGCATTTAGTTTTATGCTGTCATCATCCTTTTTTCCAATATATTTTCTATATGCAATATCCAGAGACAAGCTAGATGCAATATATATGCAAGATGAACTAGGTAAAACATAAGTCACAGTGGGAAATTCATTAGCTCCTGTATAATCTTGCTGGGAAAAAAATAAATCTGTGTCTGCATACTCTTACCTATAGTTTATAGCATAAGGAATCTGAAAAATGCAGTAAATAAGTTAAACAAGCATTTAACAGAAAAGCCATTTTTAATGTACATACCAGTACCGAAGAAGCCAACATTTCTCAGAAGATGACAGCACAGTGTCATATTTGAAAAGGTATTTTGCACTATTAAAGCCAGAAAGATGTGGACATTCATCCTTTAAGATAATTTAATGCATAGATATATTATCTAGTGTAAATGGCTGTTTGCATAACTTTATTATAATGCTGATGAAGCCTTGATGAAGGCTGTTTTCAATAATGTGACTTAATGTGCTTTTTCTAACAAACCATTCTCTATTTACATTGTCTTCACTGTAAAAAAGCAGCAGCAAAAACCCCCACATGTTTTTTTCTAAATTAAAAATTCCAGAAGAGAGTAAGGTTACATCTACACTAGCAAACAGCCTGTTGTTAAAGACTATCCAAGAGCCTTTTTAGAGTGATTGAACAGTCATCCATACAGTTGCAGGGTTAGCAATGCCCCTGACACATTTTAGATGCCAACCAGCATGTCACCCAGGCAGAGTTAAGGAGCAGGCACACCCAGGCATGGTCTGTGACGTCCATCCCTGTTTTAGGGACTGAGAAAAACTTACTAGCTATAATAAGCCATGGCCTTCAGGCATGAGAAATTTTACCAGCAATATTTGACCTTGTGGACCTCTGAGGGGCACTAAATGGGGCATGGTTTTGCATATCTCTCCACTTCTGGAAACACATTATCTTCCTAACTGCTGCTAATTCCCAGTCCAATTTCCTCTAGTCTTCTGACCAGCCAGGCAACTGACAGCAGGACCCTTTATCCTTCTGCATTGCAAAACAGTTTCGGCTCTACAATTCTTTTAAACAGATTTCTACCTGTAGAAATACCATGTAAATACATACTTAGTCAAAAGAATTTACTTTAATAGAAATTCCTGCCCTCACTCTGAAAGAACAGTAATTTAGTTTGAAAATGTGACTAAAAATGGGTTTACACAATAGCAGAATCTTTAAAAGAGCATAAACAGCTCTTGAATGATTTCCCCAAACAAAATACATTAAGCTCTGCATTTGATATTTTTTAAAAAAATTATTGTCAGATCTGTGTTACAAACTAAAATGGTTGAAGTTTAAACTTGGAAGTTACCTCAAAAATCTATTTAAGAAAAAAAAGAAAAGAACCCCCACAACTTTTAAATGTGTTTATTACTAAACAATTTTACTTCAATTTTAGGAAACTTGAAGTAAAAGGAAAAGGGATAATGTGAAAGATACAAATGCATGACCAAAATCATTGCCTTGTAACGGGATACTAGAAGAATAAAAAAGGACACATTAAGAAAGACATTAAGCAAAATCCAATTGTCTAGATACACTGTCTTAGTCACAGAATCTTAAACACACCATGTTGAGTCCTCAAAGCTGAGAACACGGGTCTCAAGCTGACCCTGACTCAGAGGTGTGTGGTGGCAGAGCCAGGCACAGAAATACTAATCTGTTTCACTCCACTTCCTGGGTAGGATGCAGAGCTTGCAGAGGCCAACAGCACAAATTTGGTCTCACAAACGTCGTGTTCGTGCAAACCTAACAAGTTGATTATAACATTTATTATAGCACATCTTTTTCCAGACTCCAAAATTCTCCCATAGATGGCATAAGCAATTAATCAGCCAGAGTTCACCAAACACTGACCTGTGCTTACCCCAGCCTTCACAGTTTCCTTACTGCTATTCTTTCTGTACAGACATGATCTCATTTAATAGCAGCAAGCTCAAACTTGGGAACAAACTTTCCATCATGCAGCCTATATATTCATGAATATGCAGTAGAGCAGTAGGAAGACCTTGGATAAGTACATAACAAAATAATCCCTTTGGAGCAATAGTAGTCAAAATGAGAATTATGATTGTAAAACACACACTTCATTCTAATGTTCAGGCCTGCAAATTATAAAAAAAAAGTGTCCTTTAAATTTCAGAGAGAAGTTATAGCTGGATATCAGGTGTGGTTTTGCCTTACCTGCTTCCAGTGTTTACAGTTTTAACTTCTCATTTAACCAGTATCACGCTGTGATCCAGTCTTGAGGAAATAAACCTCACCTAGGCCCTACCATAGAAAAGATGGTCCAGCCCTTACAACGATACGTAGTCGGCCCACTCACTTTTTACAAATCTGTAATAGGATGTGCCTCAATGACACCTTGGAAAACACACACATTTATACACAAAGTAGAATACCCGTATTTAGCTTGTTCCCGAGCATACAGAGCTCTTTACTCAGCTCCTATCAGAGTGGGTATCCAATCGGGTTCCTACAGACACAAATATCTAGCTCATGTGCTCAGTATTTTATCCAGCCTGACACACCAAATGCTTAATTAGTGCTGAACTCAGAGACTGGAATGCAGGACAATATGCTCTTCACTCAAGATTATCATCTGCAAAAGAAGGTAAGCCCAAAAGAAGATCCCCTGTGTGCTGCAGCCATTGGTAATTCTGGTGTAGTTCAGACAAAAGGCACAGAAGCCACAACTACTCTGAGTCACAAGCCCAATAGTGAAAGTGGTGCCCTTTTGCAGTAACTTCACAGTAAAAGCACTTTTTTCTGCACAGACCATATGAAACAAGCAGCAAATGTTTCACTTATATCACAAGACCACTCTCAAAATTAATTCCAAAGAAGCAGACTCCAAACTAAATTGGTTCAGTTTCCTGCACTGACTGTTACCAAGAACAAAATGTGGGCTGTGCCTGTACCTTGTTGAAAGTTGGGAGACCAATAACACTGAGTGGAATTTTTCCAGTGGGAGTTTCCCTTGCTCTTGAAGAACATTAGCAGAGAGAACAGAAATTAATGGACAATAAGATATCACAGATATAACACATCAGTGTTTTCATGGAACTGAAAGAGGATTCCAGCAGTGTAGTTCTCATACACCTATGGACCTGAATGAGGTTGTAACAGATTCCTGAGAGGCTCCCTAAAACATCATGGTCCAAAACTGGACAGACAGCAAGTCCTAATGCAGTGAAAAACAATCTGACCTTCTCTAGAAGCATGAAAAACAAGCAAAAAGAAACGAATGCAGGGCAATAATCTTGTTGCTACAGTGTGCCATCTCCTAGGTAACCCACACTGTTTATTTTGATCTCCCACTCACAGGAGCTTTCTCAAAACCAAACTGAGAAACAGGCCTTCAAGGTGCCTCTGCCCATGGCAGGAAGTTAGGAAGTTGGAACTAGACAATCTTTAAGACTCCATCCAGCCCAAACCATTTTCTAATTCATTCAAAGCATGTTCCAAGATGCTAGTTAAAATATTCAAATGTAACTCAGTATCTGATGTATGTAACATCTTATTATCTTTAAAAAAAAAAAAAAAAAAAAAAAGAAGGAAACAGCATTACTTTAAATACAGCAGTAAATATTATGTTAATGTATTTGGGTAAATTGATTCTAAGACCTTACAACCTTGCAATTTTTACCCCTTTAATTTGTGGATGCTTTTTTGGGCTGGTTGGTTAGGGTGGGGTTTTTTCTGGCAGGGGTTGAGGGGAGAGGATAACATGGATCAAATCTTTTCCATCAAGATTCTTCTCTTGTTCATATACTTTGCATACATATTTCTATATATTTTCAAGGAGAACTCATGATTTTTACAGTTACTTAGAAAACTAAATACTTTAAGTCAAATTTAAATAAACTGTACAAATTTATTAGCTCAGGTTTCTCTGAGCTAAAACAAATGGTTAAAAGATTGTCACAGAACGCAAATGCTCCAGCAAAACCTGTAAATTACAAGAATTAAGCTATCACAACAAATCCTTATTGACAGGTTAGTGATCCTGCAAGCAATGCACTACTGCCTACCAGTATTTAAGAATAAGCTTCCAGAAATCAATTTGTTTCTGGGTGCCACTTCTAACCCACATAAAAGTCATAGCTCCTTTAATAGGTATCTCCACAGCAAATTTTATTGCTTTTCCCCATTTACAAACTCAAATTCACATGGGGCTAATATTTTTGCTTGCAAAGAATGAGAAATACACAATCACAGCTCCTGCTAATGGCACTGTAACAGTGGTGTTTGGTGAAAAGTTACTTCTTAGTAATTACTCTGTAAGCACTAGAAATATCCATTTCTTCTGTGCAGCAGATAACTATAAAACACGCTGATGCAGCTTGAAGAATTCTGTGCCATTTCTGATGTTGTAATGATGGGGTAGCAGGAGAGTGAAGGAGGCTTATGTATCAAATGGAAGAAACCGACTTTTCACTAGAACACTTCCCCCTCATTTCCTGGCAGCAGTTTACCCATCTGGACCTTCTAAGAACAATTCATAACCACAGTTAGTATGTCCACATACATTTAAGAGCCACGGTGGAAAAACTCAGACACTTCATTTTAGAGTGCCCAAACATTTACTGAAGTCCCAAAGACCTGCGACGAAGTACAGTGCAACTGAACAGCAGATGTAAGTACCATGAAACATGGTATTTCACAAACATTTAAAAGATAACTGTAGCAATCCTTTCTGCAAAAAAATTGTGCATAGCATGCTCTTAAAAAGTTCTTGGGCTTTTTTAAACCATGATTCTAACCATTCACTGTGCTAAAGCAAGGGAAAAAGTTGACATCTAAACATCTTCCTAGCAAACAGGCCAAAATACAAAATACTTCTAATGACAACTGCAAGACCTTTACTGAAGAATTTTTATGTATTTACCCAATCAATTATTTATGCATTAAGATTGATGTCCCAAATGGGGCGGGTGCTTAAAACGTAGAGTATTGTTAACCTCAGCAGAGTATTTGTATATTTAAAGCTGGGGTATATATTCTAAGCATCTCTCTGAGTTAGGCCATTAAGGCAGACAACAGATTCCAGAAGACATTTGTTATTACAATTTAAGCCTTCTAGACTCAAAATCACATAAATTTTCCTTATACTTGACTTCTCTGAGCTAGAAATACATATTGTAAACTGAACACAACCCCTTAAGCCTTGCCCCAGATAGCTATGCTGTGAGAATTCAGGCATTTCTGACAGCAGCTATTTGATAATTACCCATCACATTAGCATGAACCATGAGAGACAAAGCCCCTAATATGTTGCAGCAGTTCCAATATGAATTACCTTGCAGCCCCTGGTGAGACAAACTCACAGGTAATACCATTGAATACATTATCCCACACCACCACACCCTATAAATAGTGCATGCTTATTTTAAATTCAGTTCTGATTTGTAAAAAATCAGCTAATTTCATGAGGTGCATGCACAGAAGCCGACAACACAAATTCAAGTTTACAAACTGGTCCTAAATCAGTTACAGGCGCAATTTCTTAGAAATAGTTCAACCAAAAATACAGTAGACAATTGTTAATCAAAACCTAATGCCTTCACATTTTAGAATCCCAGACCAGAACATTAAGCATGAAAACTATAGGCGGGAAACAGATTTAATGCCAAGGTAAATTTTACGGCAGCTTTTAGCTCTAACAGAATGTCTCACATAGTGTGTCAGCCTGCAAACTGACACAGTTATTAAACATTCGGTAACAGAACTTGCCACACGTGAATGAAGAAATTGTGCTCTTGCATTGTAAATGCTGCCTGACATTTGAGGAGAGACTCCTTGGTAACCATACTGTACCCTAACAAAATCACCTTCATCTGATTAGATTGCTGATAGATGATTGCAGGAAGATGTTGCATGCTTGAATGGAAATCCAAGGCTTCAATCATCAGCAATGAATTTGCAACAGCTGCAGACAGTAACATACCGTTTAAATGTCATGTGCAGTGCACAACAAAAGATTCAGTAGAAGTGTTACTGAAAATCCACTGAATTACAAAAAACTATCTCTGAACATGTTAGACACATTGACAGAGTACATGCAAAAATATGTATCAAACAAGCTTAGTTTGAGAGAAAATGCAGGTCTGATTTGTGAAACAAGTGACAGAGCAAATACAACGTTAGGGTTTGGATCTGACTCTACCGGGTATTCTTCAGTTTTTTTCTCTGGTTTTAATATAATTCTGTTTTGTCCTTAGCTTTCAATTGCTGCTTCCCAATTTGTTCAGGTCCCTGAATACCCCTATGTTTCCTACAACTGGAATAGGCAAAATACATGAATGGTAACATGGCCTCCAAATAACATGTGAAAACGACTTGATCAACATCCAACAAAGAAAGAGTAACTGTAACACTGCTCTCACTACTCAGCTCAAGACCATATAATGGAAAGAACACACGCCAGCGAGAGTATCTCAAACTTCCTTCTCACGGCAGTAGAATACAGCACGTTGAATTTGGATTCCACTTGCCTATTGTGTTCATGCTAATTGTAGCTAAGACTTAGGATGGATGGATGGATGTAAATTGAAAAAAATGACATGGATTATGAGAAATATATTGTTCATATTTATCCTTTCTATCTCAATCTGACAATAACCAACTTCAATAAGAGAACTGTTGGTTACACACATTTCACCACATAGTCATAGAAGTCATAGAGCAGTTCATTCAACCTAAAATCTTGTCTTTAGTAAGAAGTTGACAGTAGATACCTAGAATGTGTGCTAAAAACCAATAAAAACTTCAAAATAGTATTTACCAAAAAACCAGTTCTTAATCTCTAGCAATTTGTTGTTCAGAGACTTCATAAACCAGGAGTCTTTTCACATTAAATAGTTCTCAATAAACTTTTTCCATTAGTTTGTCACTTTTTGAACACATTATAACTTCCACAATATATCATAGTAAAAAGTGCTGAAGTTTAATTATGTAATGGGCAAAGAGGAATCTCCCTGCAGTTGATTTGAACATCACAATAACAGGAAAAAGACACTGCATCAGGCTGAAATAGGATGTTATAACTATGCAACATTGTCTTTATGACAGCCAACATAGCATGAGTACAGAATAAGTTTCTTGCTGCAGTGCATCATCAGCATGTTTTCCAGACATTTCTAGAAGTAAAATACCTTTAAAGCATTAAAGGTGAATTTACATTCAGTTTTGGTTTGCAAATACAAAATCTACCTTTCAGCACAGTCAAAGGATATATTACAAGAGTTGTGAATGATCCAGGATTTGGTCAGATGAACACAAGCAGTGCTCTGCCCACTTTCTATAACATCAGACCCTTGATACTGACAGTCTCAAGGAGGATACAGAAGAATTTATAAAAATTAACTTCTTCTTCAGTGATACCAGGGCCATCAAAAATTTTGAAAAAAGCTGTTGGCTTGTTATTATTGTTATCAAAGTCTTTCAAAGGTCTCACTGGCCCCTACTACAGGACAAATTTTCAGCTCACAAGAAACTCTTTCTCATCAAATGGTGAAGCCTCTACACTATCTGGAGAATTTTTCAAGAGCTCTAGCATTGATGAAAATACAAAGTTGTGTTCAAAACAACTGTTTATTTTTAAAAGGAAGTTGTGAAGAGCAATGAGAATCTAGCAGCTAAGCACAATCACATAAATAGTAAAAGACAGAACAAAACACTGAAAGCGTGCTTAATTCTCATGTTTTCAAGATAAGGCTTTCTGGAACTGAACTACAGATGCAAAAATAAAACGAGCAATGAAGATGGTGGTGGTGGTGGATTTTTTTTTCTATTTGACAGTGTTAGCAACTAAAGAACAACATCCAAAAGAGCAGAGGATTTGTTTGAAAAAAAGTATTACAATTTTCAACATTTTCTTGCTTAATCTTTTACAAAATGATGGCATTTCCAGACATGCAAATAAAAATGGTGGCATCAATACAAGAAAGATGAGCTAAATTCACTGAGATCATTCAGCACAGAGCAAAAATAACTGAGTTCCTTCGGGTTTGCCAGAATGTGTATGAAAATTTCAGCTGAGTAAAAGTATTAGCAACTTTTTATTATTGGTGAGATGTGAAAACTGATCAACACGTCCAAAGAGCTGGCTCATCTCAGTTTCAAGATTTTAATGGTGGAAAAAAAAAAGAAAAACATAACTAATAAATATCATTAACTGATCTAAATCATACCTGTTATGTGTGCTAATAATTTGTTTTGATACAGACACAGTCTGTGGCCATAAAAACCCAGCCAATATACTGCAGAAATTCTGTGTTTACACTGATGAGGAGTGAATAAGTATTCATTTTTTTTAAAAAAGAGGACAGATCTTAATTATAAAAGCTTTAACTTCTATTTCCAAGATAAATAATTTAGCTTTTTGTTCCTATATAGAATTAATTCTATTTTATAATTCAGTTTTTCACCTATCATTGATTTTTCTGAACTGAGAAATAGAATAACAGAATTTCTTTATAAAGGAAAAATTGATCTACTCCAGAATGAGGTTGCTTTGAGAATACCTGTAAAAAAATTATCTAATTATGGTTTCCTAAAGAAGAATCTGAAAAGAAATGGAGAGTTGACGTAATATGGAACAGCAACGGAAAGAACCTCAAAACATACTAAAAATGTTTAAACACAATTGTAAGTCAACTGCTGTGTGTCTTTCTTCATAATCAAGAATTTGAAGTAAATATTTTTAATCTCTAATTGCTATTAGGTGAATCAATTTAAAGGCCTAACCGAAATCAGAAAAATGCAATCACAGCACTTTCACAGGTAATTCCAAAGTCCCAAGGTGTTGTTTTCAGTACTATTCACCTCTTCTTTACTCCTCAGAAAATACACCGATGGCTAAAAAACCCACCCACATTTAGAGAAGGTTTTAACTACAGAGCTTAACAGGAACACAATCACATCATGTCATCATTTAGGGCAACTTTATATGAGGCAATCTAAGCAATTATCAGTATGGAAACCTGACACCAGCCCTACATGCAGTACATTGCTAATACGGTGCTTGATAAATAAAAGAGGGATCTGTAATTAATGCCAATCAATGAGGATTTATGGTAACCTGACTCTATCAAACCAACCTGACACTTTTATGAGATTACAAACTTAGTGGAACATCCTAAGAGCAATGTGGGAATTTACCCAGATTTATGTGTAACATTTGATAGGGCACTGACATTTTGATTAGGAAACTAGAATACTGTGAGATCAATGTTAGAGACATTTAACTGATATGTTTCAAAACGTAATTTCCCACAGCAAATCATCCAGTAACTGTTTTTCAAGGTGATGTGCAGTGATCATCCTCTAGCCCTATGCTAGTCAAAATATTTCTTAATGATCTGGATGAACGCATAAAGTAATTACTCATAAATATTAGAGACAGCCCAAAATCTAAGAGAGTGGGAACAATGAAACTTTAAATTCATTGACAAAGCCACATAAACAGCTCATCTGAGTTCAAAAACAAGATATGACTCTTTAAAACAGCCAGAAATGAAGCCACACCCCTAGAAGGAAAGGCTATTCTGTCCAGTGAGGCAGTAACTTGAAATGACAGATTTTTGGTAGATGATCAACCAAACTGGAAACTGCAGGATGACATTATAGTTAAATTATCTAATTAAACAGCTGGATATCAACACATGTAAGCAGAGTGTATCACTCCTGTGCTTTGCACCGGTGGCATCACAACTATAAAGCTGTGCCATATTATTACTTCATTTGGTGAATAGATAGGTTTGTAAAGATAAACGGCTTTAAAAATAAATTTTAAAAAAACCCCTCTGAAATGGTTTGTTTGCCCTCCTTGTATTGCAAAACAGAAAAGCAGAAAACCACAACGGCTCTGATCTGCTTGTTACTTAACTTGCATTTACGCTTTATTCCTTTTACTTGCCACAGCACTGGGCACAAAATAATAAAACAGTCCTTAAATAGTAAAAGCCATGGTCAGAGAATCTGGTAAATATAAAAGATTCTCAAATTTGTAATGTATGGTATTTGAATAAATCTCCTCTTAGGAGAGCATCTCTCATATATGGAAAAGTATGAGGCACTCAATGACTATTTTTGACTTCACTGGTAGTTCTCAGTGGTAATTCCAGTCACCGAGGGACAAGGTAAGGATTGGGAAAACAAAGAACTACCCACTGCAGGACATCAGGTGTGAGACCATCTAAGGAACCTGAAGTTGCACAAGTCCATGGGCCCTGATGAGATGCAGCTATGAGTCCTCAGGTGAATGAGGTTTATAAGCCATTATTCATCTTATTCCAAGAAGACATGGAAGTCCAGTGAAGCTCTCACTGACTGGACAAGGGTAAATACAGCCCCTATTTCCAAAAAGAAAAAAGAGAACTGCCAGCCAGTCAGTCACGCCTCTGCACTCAGCAGGGTTAGGGACTGGATCCTCCTGGAACTTTGCTAAGGTACACGGAAAATAAGGCAATTGATGACAGTCAACATGGCTTCACTAAAGGAAAATTGTGCCTGACAAATGTGGTGGCCTTCTGTGAGGAGGCCACAGTGGTAGTGGGTGAGGGAGGAGTAACTGATGTCAGCTATATGGACCTGTGCAGAACATTTGATGCTGAAAATATCCTTGTCTCTTAACTAGAGAGGCATGGATTTGTTAGATGGACCACTTAGTGAATAAGAAATTGGCACTGAAGAGTTGTGGTTGATGTCTCAATGCTCAAATGGAAACCAGTGATAAGTGGCTTTCCTCAGGGGCTGGCACTGGGACTGGCACTGTTTAACATCTTTATTGTCAACATGGACAGTGGGATTGAGCACATCTTTAGCAAGTTTGCCAGTGACACCAAATTGCGTGATGCTGTTGACAGGCTGGAGGAGAGGGATGCCATCCAGAGGGGACAGGTCAGCCTTGAGAGAGGGGCCCATGCACACAAGATCCTACACTTTGCAATTGCAAGCAAAGGCCGAGGCTGGGAGAAGAATGGATTGAGAACAGCCCTGGAGAGAAGCACCTGGGGGATGAGAAGATAACCTGGCAGTGTGTGCCCACAGCCCAGAAAGCAACCTCTAACCTGGGCTGCATCCAAAGCAGTACGGGCAGTAGGTCAAAGGAGAGGATTCTCCCCCCTACTCTGTCCTCATGATTCCCTACTCGGAGCACTGCATCCAGTTCTGGGGACCCCAGCAGAGGTAGGACCGGCACCTGTTGCAGCAGATCCAGCAGACAGTCAGAAAGATGATCAGTGCCTGGACCATCTCTCCTATGACAATAAGCTAAGAAATTGGGGGTTATTCAGCCTGGAGAAGAGAAGGCTCTAGGGTGACATTAGAGCAGCCTTCCAGTTCCTGGAGGTTGCCTACAAGAAGGCTGAGAAAGGACTTTCCACAATGGAATGCAGTGACAGAACACTTAAACTAAGAGAGAGTAGGTTTAGATTAGATATTAGGGAAAATTTCTTCACTGTGAGGGCCGAGAGGCACTGGCACAGGCTGCCCAGAGAATCTATGGATGCCCCATCCCTCAATTTGTTCAAGGCCAGGTTGGATGGGGCTTTGATCAACCTGGTCCAGTGCAAGGTATCCCTGCCCACTGTGAGGGGGTTGGAACAAGATGGACAGTGCCTCCCAAACGTGGCCATACTAGTATTCTATGAAGAGTGGGTAAAGAAGCTGTCATAATGACTGACAGAACTGAGATTGTTCACCCTGATAAAAAAGGCTCGGGACAACCACATTTTCTCGATAATTTCCTAAAAGGATGTTGAAGCCAGGTGGGGGTCATCCTCTTCTCCCAGGCAACGGACAACAGGACAAGAGGACAACGCCTCAAGCTGTGCCAGGGCAGTTTGAGTTGGACATCGCAAAGAATTTCTTCATGGGAGGGATTGCTGAGCTTGGAACAGATTGTTGTGGCACTTTTGCTATGGCCTAGTTGACAAGGCAGCGGTTGGTCAAAAGTCAGACTTAACGATCTTGGAAGTCTTTTCCAACTTACATCATTCTGTGATAAGAATCCTCATATCAATTTAATGTTTCTAAAGTAAGATGATCTGATATTTTAATTAGCACTCTTACTTCATCATACTCACTGTGATTTTTTTTAATAGCATATATTATCTGGACCACTCTCTAATACATAAGGCAAACTAACATGGATGGCACTGAAATAAATTAAAAATGTCAAGTCAAGAGGTTTCTTGATATTAAGAAACATCCCAGAATTTTAAAACCTAGTCAGAGTAATATTATGACATTAAAAATATTGTAATGGCTTCAGGGACAGAAAGACATAGTACCTTTAACAATAATCATTGTGCACAAAGAACAACAAATAAATAACACGGCAGTGGATCAGACCTTTAGTATAATGAGATGATAGTCCTCTACTATATTCATATTTTGGTAGCATCATTAAATTTACTAGTTTGCTCATGATATTTTACTTGCTACAGGATTTATTTCTGTTCTCAACTGAAGCTGAGGTCTGAGCTAATCAAAGCAAAATGAGATGAAAAATGAAACATATTTCATCTGAACAGGGATTTTGGAAAAGAATAGCTTTGGACACTTACGAGAAAAAAAAAATCATTTGGTAAGCTGCATATTTAAAGCATACAAGCTGAACACTGTTCCCTTGATTTCTTAATTCAAACTATTTCAGATGAGCACAGGTTCCCTGTGGAACAGACTATGAAAAGAACACACAATACTGCCGTCCTCAGTGCCAAACCTAATGACAACAAACAAGCAGGAAGGAAAAATATGAGAAATGTTCCAAAATTTCAATATAGTAAAAAATAAAACTACAAGATTCAAAATCACTGGAGGAATGGGAATAACAATAAGAAAAGCTACATACACAATTAAAAAATAACCCCCGCAACAAACATCTTTCCTATGGCAAATTCTTTGCTCTCAAACATACTCTATTAACAGTGAGACTACCATATAGTAGAATTGGGCTACTTAAAATCACACATAATGGCCAACACTAAACATTAAAAAAAAAGTGATAAAACTTGGAATATAAATATTTGCTTTGGGCTAGGGAGATTATGATACAGCTTGATTAGTGTGTTCTGATATTTAAGAAAATCCAGTACTTAGAGATGCTTCCAGAAGTTCACAGAAGTCCTGTTGCTTCTTTTAGAAATGGTGTGTTGAAGCCCAGTGTGTTCCAGTAACCGGAGCACAGATAAAAATGCTATTCAGTATTGATGACAATGCAGTCTTTCAGAAACAAAGAATTCAAGGTAACAGTAGTAAGGTATATCAAATTGGAAGAGAAGTACATTTATATTTCTATTAAAGTGATTTTTGTTTTTCCCCATTCCCAGTAGCTTAAGCCATACCTGACCATTAAGCCTCTTTAATTCTTTCATTATTTCTGAGATTTTCAAGTCTACAGCAACTCTTTTTGCACATCAAATGAGAATCCCAAGAACACATGCAGAACATCAATACTTTTTCATCAGGTTTCTAAAGTTCAAAAACATTTGCCCTATATTTTGCCTTGGGGACATGGAAATGTCTTTCAGAAAGTGATCCATGTTCACTGGAATGAGGAACTAATATGGGGCTGACTCCTATGAAATCACCACTTTGGTGGTTTATAGTGGCATTACAGCTCTCACTATGAAAAGACATATTATTTCTCTGTCTCTTGACGACTTTTAAAAAGCATGAGCCCACACGAAAAAGCAAATGTAATAGCATTTTTATATAAAGAAGTAGAAAAATTCCTTAGAAATTCACTTCAATGAATAAACATGGATGATGATAAACATGCATGGATGATAAACAGAAAATGATAATAAACAGAAAATGTTCTGTATGTTTTTTACAGAAGTGTAAAAGTCTAACAAGAAAACTCCTTCAGTAATATTTCATTTGGGTAAGGAAAGGCTAAGTAAAGCATTTAGCATTACTTGCATTCTGGTCACTTGCAAAGATGAGCACGAATCCACAAAAATTATATTGGAAATACCCTTGGGACCTGTTTTAGTGGTGGGCTTAGCTGGTTAGGTTAACAGCTGGACTTGATTATCTTAAAGGTTTTTTTCCGACCTAACAACTTCTGTGGTTCTAAGCAGTGACAAAATTATGCTCATATAAGAGGAGCGTCTGGAAATTCATAGCACCTCACTTGTTTCCAAGCACACCTGAACAGCTCCATACAGTGTTTCTGGCTGAAAGTGTTTTGAGACAGACACTGAAAGTACAACGTCCTCTTTCATTTAATGAGTGATCCTAATTTGTGAAACAGTTTGAAAGGTTGATTTAAATCTGCATTTAAAACAATTAAAGGTGGCTCTTCCATTTTCAAATTATTATAATTAAAGTTTGTTATAAAAGTGACTTTTCTACAATTGCAGTAACATAAGTGTTCAGAGAAGCTTCATCTTTTTGAAGCAGTAGAAGCTCAGAGTGATTCTGATAGACTCTGTCTAATGTGAAAAATCCCCATACTGACCTCTGCTTGGGAACACATTGGAACATGTATCAAATCACAGCGCACTTAACATTAAGATATTCATGATATCTTCTACAAATCATTTATATATTTTATTTAACTGAACCAAAATTTGATTTTTATTGTTTTCTCCTACTGTCAATTATTCTGTTTACATTTTTGCAACCAAAAGAATTAAAGTCTGTCATTCTGTCAAGCACTAATTTCATACCAAAATGCATACAAACTAGTATTTTGGTGGAAAACACATTACCTTGTGTTTCTGTATGTTGCAAATTGGTGCTCACAAAAAATTGAAAAATCAGTTTTTAAACATGAAACATGTCTTAGGGGAGAGATAATGGAGGATTTTTTTTCCTTAAATAGCAGTATTTGCAGTTTGTTGATAACTTACAACCAACAGCCTTAAAGCTTATTCATTGCACATCATTGTAAAGAAGCACATACATGGTGGACACACAACACAACTCCACAGATTTTTTCATAACAATGCAAAAATGAATATTTAATGATAAAATGTGACTTAATCTTCCAAAGACTGTAACAGGCAAGAAAAGCCTAGAGGTTTCAATCCATGATTTAGTTAAGGTCATTTTTATTCTTTTCCAAACACTTAGACTGTTTTACCAAAGCAGAAAAGAAAGGCAAATCCTTGGAAACACATCTGTAGGATCTCCATTATTTCCCACTTGCAGCAAGACACAAAACAAAAGACTTAGTGATTCAAGCCTTTAAACTGGAAGAATTCCCAGAAAGTAAAGATGTGTTTTCACAGTGATTGAGGATAAAGAAAACCAAACCACCCCAAAGCACAACAAAGACATCTTTCAGCAACCAGAGGATATTAACAAGCCATCAATTCAAATATCTGATGCAGGGTTACCTATATACTGGATAGTTTGGGTAAAAAAAAAAAAAAAAAAAAAAAAGTCAAATGCACTTAAGTGCTTAAATATGTTGATCAGATTGATATTGCTGGAAATTCTGGTTGAAAAATCATAAAAGTTAGAAGTGTTCTTGCACCTCAGTCTGGTTCAATTCTAACACTACTGGACAGTGTTTTGTAGCTGATAAAGGGAAAGTGCATTAATTATGAAATAAATGAACAGCATATTTCTGCAGTAACAGCCTCATACCTGTAGTTGAGGTTGTCTCAAGATGCATTAGCAACATGCTTGTCTAATGTAGGGTGTATTCTGAAATTTGCTCAGTGATGCTTCGCTGAAAGATAACACTGATTGTTGGCTCTGCTAAGTATGCTACTTGCCAGAGGAATTGACAGCAACTGGAGTCATGGGGCTTTGTTGACTGGGTATTGGTTGTTTGCCACAGCATCACATTTTAGTTTATGTGGTTTTTTTTTTTCTTCTCTCTCCACAAAGATGGCATTTTGTTTCATTTTCTGCTTCTAAAAAACAAGAATTGTTTCAATGAGGGAACAGGTTGTAGTTCAGGAGGCAGGGTTACCAAAAGTGTTGTTATTTCAGTACCTTTTTCACAAATTCACTGGATAACAAAAGCTTTAAGCTGGCATTTACAAGTCAGTCAGGTATATTCTGCCAGTCGGTGACAAAACCGGGAATTGTACTGCCCAGAGGATAGCATTTGAATGCCTTACACCTGCAGCTTTCAAGGTCGTGGTGCTTGTGGGTCCCTTCCAGCCCAGGACATTCTGTGATTCCTGGGTGACTCAGCCACTGCTACAAGGTGCACACCAAGAAGAAGAAGAAGAAGCCTAAAGGCTGCAAGAGCTCAGTTTCAGTGGGCTGTGCACAGACTCAGACATAAATCCCATGCTATTAAAACAACCACTGCTCTCTAAAGTTAGGTCAAAATGTTTCCTGGCACCATCTGTGACCAAGCAGGAGACACCTATGGAACTGTATGGACACACCAATTCACAACTGTCTTGCTAGGGGAGACAAAGAGAAGGTTACACCAGAGAAGGTGAAAAAACAAATTTCTGTAGCTCCAATCTGCAAATCATTGATGAACAGAATCTTTTCATATGTAGGAAATTCGATTTTACCTTTAAAATCTCTGTCCCAGAGGATCACTCAAATCAAGCTTTTCCTGAGAAGGAATTACCTCTAAGACTTTAGTATTAAATGTTATAAATATCTAATACATGTGAAGATATAAGTATACATAAAAAATGTTTTGAAAAATCTTTATTTGAGGAACCTATGCTCCTTTTTACTCAGTCTTTTCATTGATGTCACTTCAAGAAACAAAGGAAACAACAGCAACAAGATTTGGGAGAAAAACTGCCAAGTGATCAGCATGAAAAACCTACTCCTGTGGACAAAGCCCAATATGCAAGTTCTGATATGCAACATGACATGGAAATTTGAAGCTTTCAAGGCAAAGATATACATAATTATAAAATCAGCACTGACAGAAGCATTTGAGTATTACATCTCACATTTAACCTATGCATACTTGAAAATCTAAGAGTTCTACTTCAGTGCAAAAGATGAAATAAAATTATGTCCTCCTTCATTCCAAATAGCATCTGACCAAAGTTCCTCCCTTTTGCAAGACATCAGAGGTTTATTATCTGATGCTGAACAGCTCTTTTGAAGCGTACCATACCTGTCTCTTCACATTCATTACTGAAATTCTAACATGGTTAGAATTGTTACAAAGAATTATTCTAATAAGTGGCACAGTACTTGGAGAAACGTGACAAAATCTTACCGCTACATTTCCATTGCACCCTCGGGACTGGCAAACACCTCCTATTCTGTTGGGAATTAGCACGTCATCCCAGCAAGATGGGCCCTTCAAAATAAAACCAGAGCATAAAAAGTTTATAATTTACTTCATAAATAAACATATAAAACTTGGTTTTGTCGCTGCTTTTCCTACTCTTGTCTGTTTCAGATTTTAACTAGACAGTTTTATCATGATTACACTGAGAGAGATCAGTTTTCTAATAATGGTAAGGCCCAGTCACGGACAGGAGATGGAGTCCCCCCACCCTAAGGTCAGTGTTGTGGACAGGTGTGGGTTATGCTTTCTCAGCTAAAGACAGAGATTAGGTTTATCATAATTAAAAAGCTACAAAGACTTGCTGTCTGGTTCTGTTTACACAGGGGCTTGCAGCTAATTAAGGGGAAAAAGGGAAAAAAGACAACAGTTGGAACAAGAATATACATTCAGAGAAACTGATTTCTTGGCTCTAGATAAGGCGTTAACTTAACATTTTTATTATGTTATATTACAGTCAAGTTAGAATTATTATTAGATTTCTGTATTTTTACATTAACGTCAATATTTATCAGTCATTATTATATGAACCTAAAAATCCCCTAACCCCCCACAACAAAATAATACAAAAACCCAGAAAAAAACTGTCAGAAAATCCTTATCCAACTTTACAATGACTTTTTGAAAATACACAGTTCACTTATGAGTATATTACAAAAGAGAGAAAAAAAAAGACTGCAAATCATCAATATTTCACAACTGCAAAATAATGTGATTAAAAGGATGATCTATCAAAGAATAAAATTTATATATAGCATATATAGGAACATATATAAAAATTTTGCATCACAAAAAGTTGACACTTATATGCTTTCTCTTTTTTATATTAATTTCACACCAATTAATATTTAATTTACAGACAATAAAAATAATCTGAGCAATAGATATGAAGCTTACAGGTATGCACATACATAGTAGAAATAAACTACTGAGGTACCAAAAATGGACACATTTGTTATTTGGTATACTCGGTATTTAGGCTAGGATCAGTGCCCAGAAAATAGCAGAAAATCTTTATGCAGAAGAGACATGGCAGTCGAAACCACGTTAGTGAAATCAGTGCCTACTTAGAGCTGAATTAGAAAGTAATCCAGTGTCACATCCAGATCCATCTCCTTTTAATTCTGTATGAGGCACTTCCTCAGCATAGTGTGGGCACAGCTGAAATGATTTTAGAATTCTCTCAGTAGCGTGAACTTAGTTACAAAACATTGCTCCAGCCTATTTGCAAAGTTGTGTAAAACAGCTTGGTCTTCACTGGGCTCCACTCTCTAGCGTCATCCAGCTGAAGTGCTGGCATTTGAGATACGTAAAAAGAGCTTTAACATATGTAAGTTGAATTGCAGGCAGACACAGGGGTGACAAATCATAGCTTTGAGTCTTTGGGTGAACACAGCTGCAGTACAGTTAGTATAAAGTAATGATTCTTGATATTGGGGGGGGGAAGGGGGAACCTCTTTGAATTAATGATTTAAAACATTTGAAAAATAAAGTTTGCCATCAATTATTCCAGGGAATTTTGACCTCTCACGCAGTTTTAGCATTCCAGAAATTTTGCAGGAAGAACAGTAAGATCACCTTGAGATGGTGGACAAAGAACAACCTCATTTTAATTGCTTTGAACTCAGTAGTTCAAAATTTTGTTTGATGCCATGCATTTATTTATTTTTCCCCATATCACCACAGATTATACAGATCTCTAGCATTCTTTCCACAGCAGCTTACTTTTCAGGAAGGAAGGTAATCTACCTTCTCATTTCTCATATAGAGTCTGTTCCTTATCTTTTACTTTTTTATCTCTTCCGACTCAGTCATTTTGGAATATGAGGAACATCACACATAACACATGACTTATGTGATGGACCAGTGAATAGGAAGATGATGTCTATGAATTTGTTCAAAGCCTCCTAAATACCTTTTAAAACGTGATTTGCTTTGCTGATGGTTACTAAGCACCAGGGCAGCATTTTGGTGGAGTTATCTATCAGAGCTCCTAGATCTCATTTCTATGTCTAGCTTCTATTTCCAAATCCATCTCATATATATATACAAAATTTGGAGGTTTTTTTTTCCCCAGTGCACATCACTTAATAGTACAGGCATTAAATTTTATCTAAATGTGCATCCTAAGGTCCACAGAGAGGCTTCTAGTGGGTACTTTCTAGGTTCTCCCATACTGAACTCATCTGTTTGTTTCCAAGGATGAACCAGCTACACACCTCACTCTCCAAGTCTATGGCAATCACCTAATGGACCTGCACATTTTCTGCTCCTGTTATAGTTTAAAAGGACTCAGCAATGGCTTTTTTCTGCTGTTCGCAGGTAAGAAACTTCCATGTTTTTTCCTGCCTAATTGCATTTTTATATTTAAGGTGCTGAACTTATGGTGGTTTTTTTTTTTTTTTTTTTTTTTTTTTTTTTTTTTTTTTTTTTTTCCTCGCTTTCTAGTAGTTTAGTTACCACTGTTAAAGACCAGGTCTTCATTAGTAACATTAAAAACCAGATCTCCCTTAGACCCTCCTTCTCTTGGAAGTTCTTTGATCAACTTTCCAATAACATAACCTGATAGCATCCAGTTTACTCTTGGGATCATGATTTGATATGATACTTACATAATTCACATTAAAGAAATTTAAATATCCCATTATGACAGGCTTTTCTACACTTTCAAGCTTTTGCTTTTCCCTAGAATATTAGGCTAGCTAACATTATCTGGTGTCACAGTTGTTAAAGACAGTGATAGTTTTTCTTCTTTTGAATTTCAATCCACAAGGGTAACATTTAACTCACTGACTTATTAAACACAACCAAGACTAACAAGTTAATATTTGATTTATACCTATCCCTCTTTCTTCATACTCTTATTTATTAACACACATTTATAAAAATAATTATTTTTCCAAATTAGAGGAATTCAATAGGCTTGTTTTTTTTTTTTAACTTTGGATAATGCTTACATTATTTCCATTTGAGAGGAGGATACTAATAAAACAAGGACGAGAAATAAGAAACAAGTGGTCTTTATAAAACTTGGGATCAACAAAGGGATGGGGATAGGGGAGAACAGTCATTTGAATAAAAAACCCCCTGAAACATATTTACTCAAGCCCCAAGAAAAGCCTTTCTAATTTTTTTTGTCTTTGACTGGTACTGGTTATGTACGTGGGACAATGATTTCTCCTGTTTCTTCATCCTTGTGTGATTAACAGGAGACTCTCAAAGTTAATGATGCTACACTGCATATACACAAAAAATAGTCACAGCAAGATAACTGTAAAGTGTGTAGAAGCAGTTCCACAGGTGTGTTATCAGCTCTGGTATTAATTATCTTGATTTTAGTAGACGGAAATACTTCAAACTAAAATTCTTAGAGGAATTAATATTTTACTTGGTGAAAACTTCCCAAGTATTCCTTAAATTGCAGGTCTGGGTATATAATCACAAAATAGTAAAAAGGCATAATAGTTATCAAGACAGAAAAAAACCCCAAAACATTTATAAGGATCATTTATAAGATTGAGGTTCGAGAAAAATGCATTTTCAAAATATCCAAAAAGGGATGAATTGATGCAATGTTGACTACTATTAGAATTTAACCACTACAAGCAGCACTATATCAGGTCTAAATATGCTTAGTATGGGAATATATTTTATTTGTTAACAGTAACAATAATGGGAATTTTGCAGTCCTATTATTTCCAGGGGAAAGCTAATGTGCTACATGGCTTGATATAAACTCACAGCACTCCCCCTCTCTGCAGAGAGGGAGACATTTCCTCATGACGTTTCTCCAGCACACAAGAGGGCTTTGCACACAAAGCAGCTCACTATTTGAAACAAAAATGTCATCTTCCACTAAAGGCATGTTAGAGCATACACACAGGGAACTTGCATATACACGGTCCCATGTTATCAGCAACTATCAACTATTCACTCACACTGTAGGCAACAACTTCCTATTTTTTTCCTTCATAAAAACCCCTACAACAATTCTTCAACTCTTATGATGGGCATGAAACCTGTAAGAAAGACAAATGCATTTAACTCTTTTTGTGACATTAACCAGACCCAGCTTTAAGTCAACAGTGGTTTCTTTTTTTCTGTTCTAGCTAAAGTTGGATCAAGTTCTTAAGGCACGAGAAGGCATTGATCCAGCAGAAATTATAGATTGGCAGAACAAAATGGGTTTCAGCCTGTTTGGCATTGATGAGAGGAGAGAAAAAAAGTAATAAAACGATAAACCCCAATCAACCAGAGAGGCCCTATTCCACACCTCATTTTCCAAATTAGTAAGAAAAAAAGTCTCTTTTTCCACATCTGTTCTTGGCATTCTTTGTGGCCATATTTTATTAATAATGCTAGCCTAACACACTTTCAAAAGATTTAGTGTGCTCGAAAATTTTAGTTTTCCACCTTCAAAACAAAAATAGAAGAGGAGACATTTGTCCTTGAAAAACACTGTGCATTCAAAATGTTAATGTTTCTGTAGCGGCAGTACTACTAAATGTCATTGCTATAATTGAGTCAAAACACAATTAGGAATTCTGGCAAGATAAAAACTTTGAAATGTGATTTTTGTATCATTCTTCCCTGAGTCTAAGAAAAGCCTGTCAACCTGCAGGCCAGCCAATCACTTGTGGTGTTTTAACACTGCAGGCTCAAGTGTTTGTAATTATTAGTTTGCATTAATCAAGAACATACTGTGAGAGGAACAAAGCCTTCTGATTGCGAGATTAAAGCAACTGCCCCTCTTGTACCCAGCCAAATGGCTCACAGAGAAAGCTGTGCATTAAAATAAACACATCAGAGAAGACTTTTCTGCTGTACAAATGGGAAAATCACAGAATAAAGAAGGAAACAGAAAGAACACCACTGAACAGAAAAAGTCATATCAAATGTACTTGAGTATTTCCCAAATAACTAGGTATGGAAATTTCTGTGCTTTGAGCATATGGCAGTTGTTCCTTCCCTTTTTGAGGGGAAAGACAGGAAAAAAAGTTGGCAAATGGTGTACTAAGCTTGAAGTGAAACTCCTATGCAGCATATGTAGAACAGGGAGGACTGAGATGTTTTTTTCAGTGTGAGGGAAGCACTGGAAGTCTATGTACACTCCACTAGTATATTGTACTGATGCCCAGTACAGAGGGCAGTACAGTACACTCTACTCTCAGAGTCTTTTTATCCTGTAGCCAACATCCAATTTTGTATTATAGAACCAAAACTAAATTTTCATCAAGGATCTCCTAAATTTTTTTAAAAAATCCCCCAAATCAGAAATACCATCTAGAGATCTTGGATGAGAAATTATTCAAAACAGGGTTGCTGACAGGACTGTTGACCTGTGAAGTCAAGGAAAGGTCAGAAGCAGAGGTCAGCAAGACAAAACAGTGATTCATCAGAGACTCTGAATCACTTTAAAGGCAGGAAATTATCCATGTGTTCAATGCTTTGTATTTTCCCCACTTTATATTCTCCTCTAGTGACCAATATGCAGCAGAATTAAAACACATCTTTATACCTGCTACTACTACATGAGAGACTAAAATGATTAAAATGTTGAGCAAATGACCCAACTAAGGAAAAACTATTAATGCAGAAGGATTTTTAAAGTTATGTAAGAAATAATTTCAGGTCTTGAGAGGATTTAAAAATCAGCATATGGGACACAGGAAAAGTGCTAAATCTGATGTAAATTGTGCAAACATTCAGGCTCCTCTGCAGTTATGTCTACTGACTTATGTGAGAGTATTTGAAGAGCTAAACATTGTATAGGGAACCCTCAGCATGATTTCAGCATCTTGAGACAGCAAGACAGAAACAACCTCCCAAAATATAAGGCATATTAATAAAAAATTATTTCCTTTCTGCCACTCTAGCAGTGGTATCTACACCAAGCTATCACATTTCACTGCTTCCAGTGCCAGTGAAGGTGGACAACTCTGTCTCCCAGACACAGCAGGAACCAAGACATATCCTAATTGTAAGCATACATCTCTCCTATGAGAAAAGGCTGAAAGAATTAAGTTAGAAGTGAAGACTTATGGGTGATCTAAATACAGCCTTTCACCACCTTAAGGGAACTTACAGGAAAGATGGATGGGGACTTTTATAACAGCATGTAGTGACAGGACAAGGGGGAATGGCTTCAAGCTAAAAGACAGCAGGTTTTGATTCAGTGAGAGGAAAGAATTCCTTACTTAGAGGGTGGTGAGGCAGTGGAACAGGTTGCCCAAAGAAGTTGTGGATGGCCTATCCCTGTAAATATTCAAGGCCAGGTTGGAAGGGGCACTGAGCAACCTGGTTTGGTGCAAGGTGTCCTAGCACATGGCAGAGGGGCAAATGATCTTAAGGTCCCTTCCAACCCAACTTATTCTATGATTTCTACTAAAGGTTTAAATATCATACAGATAATGGTTTTTTTCCTAAGTAAAATTATGAACCACAGCATCCAATCTAGCACAAAATGCATTTCTCCAAATACCCAAAGTCCAGCCTAAGAGCATCCCTCATGAGAGAGAGAAGATAAAAATAGTTCATAAAAGATATTACTATTGAATTAGCCAGGAAGTTCTTTCTAGCCTTCTACAAATGTTCAACCTAAAACAATTGAAAATTTAGTATGGTAGATAATCTCTTGAAGGAAAAAACCTTGGCAGCTTTTAGGACCAAAATCATCTGCTTAATCTCAAAGCATAACACAAAGGCAGAGGTAATTAAAGTTTACCTACAATTTATGCAGGCCTTCGAAGACCATTTCCAGCAGAGAAAGATTAATTTTTGCTCCAGTGTTATATATCTTTTTAAAATATAATTTCTGACAAGACTAATACAAACTGACTAGTACATGGGGACACATTTTTGCAGGTAAAGCTAACCAAATTACTGTGGACTGACTTTGACAGGGAATCTCCCATACAGCAGGGAGAACAGTATAGAAAAAGACTACAAAACAAGTCTTGGGGTTGGTTTTAAAGATGTTTGTGATATAGAACTGGGAGGACTAGAGTTAACTGCTCAATCTAAACAGCATATTAAAGAATCCATCAGAAGGAATGTTTTTCTTATAATTGACTTTAGTTATTAGATTAAATCAATAAAGCACATGGATAGCTTTATTTATATGATAAACAGCACTAAAGAAAAGTCAATCACATGCTTTAAGTCTTTGTGGGGACTGAACCTACTGATTTGATTTATGGTAGGATCTTAGAGATAAAATTTTCCTTTAAGAGTGACCAGCTTAATTATTAAATTGACAGTTCTATGTCAATAGTTATAACTCTTCCAAAACTAAGTAGCAGACAATTAGTTGAACTGCTCACAGACGTGTAATTATGAACATTTCCTGCATGATAGTTATTTCAAATGAAACGTGAGAGGATCACTTCTGTAATTGAAAGTGTAGGGAAGTATAGTAAAAATAATCATTTTTTTTCATTGATCATTGCTTTTTCTTTCTTAACACAGGTTTCTGTGTTAAGAAGAAAACACATTAATGAGATGCTTTTAATAAGTTCTGGTGTTGCCTTTCTTTTGTAATGTTCATAGTACAAGGATTTACAAGAGTCATCCTACTGAAGCTTGACAAAATAATGAAGGTTCATAAAAGTCAGCCAAGATAAAGGTCTGCAGTCATCTCTTCACTGATAATATTTTATAGCGTGCATTGTGCTGCCAGCACAAACACTTTTATATAAGCAAAAGAAAATTATCCAAACTGTGCTTTTAAACATTTATTTTCATTGGTCCTTCCCAGCAAAACGTGGCAAAAAGAGACTAAATACAATTCAAGTACAACTGCAGCTGGAAAATGGAACAAAGTAGTCCTGCTGCTGCTGTAAACTTTAGTCTTGCATGACAGATATAGAACTGCAAGAACAAGTGGATGCAAAGCCTCCTAAACCAAACTTCATTCCAATCATCTGCCAGACTAATGATTTCTAATCTACAAATGCTCTCCATCTAGATGGCATGAAATGCTTTTTTCAAGGCTGAAAGAAAAAAAGAGAACTGGGGAAAATACCTGCAATTCTCTAAACATGCCAGGTATTTCCTGCATCCATTAAAATTATAACATTAAAAAAAACCCTAAAATCTACAGTTACAAGTGTTAACACCAGCAGATCTCACTGAGGTCAGTGTAACCAGGAGCAGACTAAAGCCCTCTGGCTTCATTTTCAGCTATGGTGACTTTTCAGGGCGGCTTCTTCCACAGGGGAGCAAGCAGATGACAGGGTGCCAATAGACAGGAGAAATCAAAACTAAGACCTCTCCTTGTTCTCTCACCAGCTGGGATGTTCTCTTAGTTATCTGAGCCACAACTGTCAACATACAAAAAACCAGTATGTTTTGAAGACTTTTGGCCAGGATCAGAAAGTGCAAAAGCTGTTTTGTTTCTCTACCTAAAACATCCCTCCTGTTTCCATGCTTTCCCAAGTCACAGTTACAAGCTGTAAAAACTGACAAAACTTGGATTAAGTTTACTGTGTACCTCAGCTTTTTTTGAAGCGGCAGGCGCCTGCAGCACATGGATTTTGTCGCAGGGGACTTTCTGGGCAGAGAAGAGCAGCCCAGCCCCAGTGAGTGCTCCGTGCAGGGCAGCAGGGGGATACTGGGGCCTGATCAGGGCCCTTGGGGCACTGACAGACTTGTCACATTAGCCTTAGATTACCAGAACCTAGGAGTCAGAGAGCTGCAGGGGGGCTGCACAGAGGTACAGCACTTTCAGCCATTCAGAGGTGAAGCACTTTCAGGATCAGGCAGCAAACCCTCATGTATTTCAGCTCTCCAGAAATGAGTGGCAGCCTTAACATTCAGCAAACATATTTTAAATTCAGTATGAAACCATGCTGCTGATTCTGGAACTCATAATGAACCAGGATTACACCGAACTTTCTATTTCTTAAGGCAAATCTCTCAGAACAGAGTAGGTAAGAAATGTTTTCTGTGTGAAGGTGTTTTTTTACCAGTTACGACTAAAATCATATGTATAATATGAAACTATTTCATCTAAAAATTTCGAGCAGCAGAAACATTTAAGCAACTCCATACATTTTAGGCAGAGAGGATTATGCCAGTCCTGCAGTTTGGATACATTCTAAGTTACATCTCTATGGGAAATAGATGGACTAAATGAAGTAGTACGCAAAAATAAAATACCTAACCTAAGCCAATATACAAGTCAAGGTCTGCAGTTAACATATTGCTAATAATGCCAACTAGATATCTTGCAATTCCAACTAATATGAGTTGAAGTTAAATAAAAGCAATAAACCAAAGATTTAAAGCCTCATGAATATTCCACAGCAATAATTTAAACCAGATGCAATAATTGCATGTCAGATAAAAAAAAAAAAAAAATTTTTTATCTAGGATGAAAAAGCTAAAAATCTTTTGGCAGAGAGAGAAAGCTAGAGCATTTCCACTGTTGGCAATACTCAGAGGAGCCCTCAGCCCATCGACTCACTTCTGTAAGGCACCATTGGACATGTCCAGAGACAGCTGTCCATTCAACTGCCTGGGCTACCACCCGGAATGGTAAATCCACATGGAATGGATAAGGCCCTTAGCTACACGTTCCTGCCATTCCCTTTCCTTCTCTGGGCTGCCATCAACTGCTTCCTTGTTTCTGCTCCTTATACTTTGTCCAAAGGGTCTCTCCCATTCCTGTGTCAAGACACACACCTACCCCAAGCATGCTACATATATCTTAAAAAAACTCTAAAAAACTAACCAACCACAAAACCAAAAAAAGCTCAAAATGCCAAACAAACAAAAAAGCCCCCCCCCCCCGAATCCATTCTACACTTTTACTAGGAATAAATTTCTCAACTAATCACTAAAGCTAAAGGGCCACTAGCAAAAGGCTCGCTTCACAAGGTGTTTAAACAATTTTTTCACTTACTGTGGTTATATAAAACTGTAAAATCAAGATTACACACTACAGTATCTGAGGAAAATAGATTTCTATATCATCCAGTTTTGATTTTACACATAATCAGAAACCCTGAAAGACAAAACCATAACCATTTCAACAAGAATATTTCAATGTTCCAAAAGGAAAGGTTACAGGATATCAAAGACAATTTTTTTTCCTAAAAAAGAAAACTAAACAAAAATACTGTCTTTGATTTTTTTTAGCAAATTCTACAATTACTGTAAACTTTACATATACACCAACATATTCACAAACAAAAATATTTTTATTTTAGCTATTAAGAAATACAGGCAACCCTGTATCAAATGCATTGTTCAGATCCATTTGAGCACCATTTAAGATTATGTTGCATCCATGGTGTTTTTATAGTTGCTCTTTTTTTCCCTAAAGGATGATCCCACATAAAAGAAAAGATTATTCTTTAATCATTTTACATGAGAACATAGCTAGTGTTAAAGAATTAAGATTGTAGCAGGCAGTTCAGGATCCTGCCTTTGCCATGAAGATACTGGATATACTGGGAGGAGTTGGTCCAAACCACTCACCGAATCACGGCATCCTTTAGGTTGCAAGGGACCTTTCCAGGCCATCTACTGCAACCTCCCTGCAACAAACTGGGACAGCTTCAACTAGATCATGTTGCTCAGAGCCCCAGCTGATCTGGCCTTGAATGTTTCCAGGGATGGGGCATCCACCAGCTCTGGCAGCCTGTTCCAGTGTCTCATCACCCACATTGTGGGAAACACCTTCCTTATTTCCAGTCTAAAAGTACCCTCTCTTCCAGGTAAGACCATTACCCTTGCCCTGTCACAACAGGCCCGACTAGAAAGTCTGTCCACATCCTTCTTATAAGCCCCCTGTAAGCACCGAAAGGCCACAGCCCTGTCTCCATGGAGCCTTCTCATCTTCAGGCTGAACAACCCCAAATCTCTCAGCCTACTTTCCTAGAAGATATGCTCCAGCCCTCACACCATTTTTGTGGCATAACCTGTTTTATTAACACAGATATATTCCTACAATCAAATTTGCAAGCTTTTTTTTTTTTTCCGCCAAATTTTCCTCTCCTAAAACCACTTTAAAAAGCAGCTCAGTCTTTTTTTTTTTTCTTCATTTCATCTCTCTCTGTGCATGAATCTTGAATTATTTTGAATTATTCCTGAGTTATTTTCTATATATTGGCACAACCAGAAAATACTTTAAGCCCATCTTTATGGTTTTCAGAAAAATCACCGAAAAGGTGAACGAACTCAGGCTAAAGGGATATTTGAAATTAACTTTCCCATTTTCTAACAGAAGCTCTTGAGGCCCCTGCATAACAGTAAAGGGTATCCCAATACCTGAATTTTGTAAGAACTTAATCTAATTTGTGCATACAAGGTGATCTCTGTGGATGTCTTGCCAGATAAGCCTTTGAAGGATATTAAGCTGGAGAAATGCCTCATTTCTTTATACCCACTCTGAATCACTTACATAATTCTGTGTGCTGATTTTCTTAAATAAGAGGAATTTGGGGCATAAGCATCGACTTTCCCTGTGCTCCAGTGTTCTGAAGAGACACCCACAAGGTTTAAAGGGCAACACAGCAGGACACCACGGGGATAACTCCACCCCACATTCATCCTGTTCCAGGCTCATCTGTGTTTTTCTAGGTTTAGCTTTTGATTTTCTTCCACACAACAGAGGCAGATACACTCTGCTATAAAATTATTAACTCTCTAGACACAGATGGTACATCAGAAGCCACTTCACAAGCATCAAAAAATATAGAAATAAGTTACTTTAAAAGGTGACTGCTACCAAGATATTTTGAAATGCATTTTTCTGGACATATCAGCTAGAAGCTACATAAGACATCATTTAATTTCACAGTGAAGTTCAGATTTCCACTGAATTCTGAACAGCCTGAGTAGAAGATTTTAGTTTTGTAGACAAGATGTCTGTATTTCATTTACAAAGGTTAGGACTTGCATTCAAATTACTGAAACCATTTCAGGTGAAAGCCACCTGTAAAACCAAGTATGCTAATTATTTCAGAAAAGAGTAGGCCCTCAGACATAAAATCAGGGTACTTCTACACTGGCATGACAGCCATTTCAAACCTATTTGCATTTCCATGGACTTCAATACATTTAATTCTGTAGACAGGGTTCCCTTTTATTGCAATTTCATTCAGTATCTCTTTTGTCACATTGAAAGAAAACATATATAATTTGTTTGGCATTTTATAATAACATTTTAACTATCACTGTGATGTTTTCCTTGCTTATGGCTCAGTGTAAGCCATGACAACAAATAAAATTGATTAACTGGAATTAATATTATGATTAATTCACAGTTCAGTGCCTACAGCAGTGGCCTAATCAGTACTTTTTATTTATTTGTCATCATCAGGCTTAGCTATAACAAATTCAGTTATGATAATGAAAAGGATCTAGAATTGGCACTTCAATCAGAACACAGATGTTGAGTACAATATATATATATATATATATATATGTAGCCCTGGTTCATGCCTGAGATGTTTTCGTTTTCTGAAATTCTTTTCCCAGGGAATTTTCTGCAAACAAAATTTTCTGCTTTTGTAACTGTACTATGTGTACATTCTTTTCCCTAGGAGGGACTTCTTCTTGATGTCCCTCTGCTCTGACCAATGTGATTGAAGAGGTTTGTCTTTGTTTCACCAATCAAATTAGTCTGTGTAGAATAGTATAAAAAGGGAGACACATCCCAAGAACAACGGAGTCATTTTCAGTCTTCTGAAGTCAGTCTTGTATCATTGTGGTGTACAACAATGTCACATACACAATATGTATCCAGGTAAACCAGGTAGGACTTCCTCAAAAACACACACACACTCACACAACTGTTCTTTACAGCTCAGTTCTCCTGTTCCAGGTCTCACACACGTCTCTGAGACTTGGTCCCTATATGAAACACTAGCTGTTCATCTTTATTTCAAGCTTTGATCTGGTCTGAACAGACACAACATCTCCAGAGCAACTAATAGCCCAGAACGGCAACTCTGCACACAAGATCATTACAATTTAAGACAGTGCCTTCTCTTCACAAAGATAAAGCATATGTAAACTCATCACCTTATAGAGTGCAGTCTGTACACAAGAAATCTTAGTGGATTATCTCCTTTGTTGCAAAAATTGATACCAGATACTACATAGTGAACAACTCTGATGAAACACAAAAGGGTCAGATACATTGAATCTGTTTCAGATAAGAGGGAAATAAAGTAATTCATCATCTTCATACAACTTTTTTTACCTTCATCTCTCAACTTACGAGGTCTTTTACTTGTCTATACCTAGAATGTTAGAAAAAGCTACCAAAAGGATGCCACACAAAGTTGGAGTCTTTTGGGCAGGAGGGGGGATAAGGGCAGAAACAAATTATAAAAGGATCTAATGTCTCTTTTCATAGCCTCACTGATGAGGAATGACAGTAAGAATCAAAAATAAGGAAAATAGTATAAAATAAATTAAAAAAACCTCTAATAGACATGAGCAAGAGTGCTATTTTACACATTAGTGACATGCTACTCCTCTTTCAATTCATGCCAATATTCTTCTATCAATTCCATTTGAATAATTTCCAAATTATCAAGATATCACAAGTTTTTCCACTTATAAAACTCCTACAATTTTCCACAGTGAGGAACAGAAAGTGTTCTGAATTTGCTGTGCATTTAGACAAGACATTTAGATTTGAAATAGAAAAAAAACACCAAAAAACCCAAAACAAATCCAAAAGACACCTTAAAATCTTCAGCTAAATAAAGGACACACTCTCGTGCTCTCCAGTTCCTTAGCTCTCTCCTGCTAAATTTTGAAAATAAGCTTTGTTCTCTAGAGCATTGGCTTCCCCACCACATGGACTATAGATGGACATTTATTTATGATAACTATTCACAAGCATTTAATTACACTGTGCAAATATCCATGCACTGCACTGGACAAGTTTCCATTGGGTATAACTCCTTTGAGATAAAGGGTCACATAGGAAAGAAGAAAATCCCGTTACAAATAGGAAAGAGAAATCAGCAATTTTGTAGTAATCAAATAATTGTATTGGAGAAAGTGTTTGTAGTCCAATATCTAATGGAAACAGTTGGGATTTAAAAAAAAGATTTCTGTTCAGAGCTCTCACTTGGCTACTGAGTGGCTGTAGGAATGAGACTTTCTTGGCTCACTATTTCCTAAATCCATAATACACTAATTTTCTTCATATTGCCTTGGAGCTACTGAGTAATCTTCACTTTTAAATTTAGCATAACTTATAATTTAGCATTAAACTAAAAAAAAAAAATTAATAAGAGCATTGATTTAGAAATAAAAGTTATTACAGCAATGAAACTTTAAAGTAGTCTTACTGGTTCTTGTAATAAAATTATATCTTCCAATGAAATTTGAAGAAGGATTTGTTCTCTACTCAGATCTTAAAAAAATTCCTTAATCAGTATTCTCTGGTACTTTAATTTTTAATTTTATTTCTCTTCAGCAGACTTAGAGATTGTATTTCCTATTACACTGGGGGAAACGGCTTTCTTTTAAGCTCAGAAAAACAAACTTGCCTTTTACAATCATGGTTTGCAATTAACGTCTCGTCTTTAATGCAAGTATAGACTTAATCTATCAACTCATTCATTGTCACTTTTGTCTAATTACGCTGTATGATCACAGAAAATGCACTGCATTAAAAAAAACCAAAAACACACGTTGGTACGTGTCCATGCATCCATTACTTAGAGCTTTTCCTTGGAAAGCCTTCTCAAGGTGTGAGGGGAAACAACAGCAGCAACAACAAAAAAGAAAAACACAACAAAATCCCCAGCCCTTAATAGCTCATTTATAGATGTTTTATGTTTTTCATTATAGCAATCTCCATTATCTCATATTGATATGCATATGTCAGCTATATTCAGCCTTGTCTCATTTGTTATAAAAGCAATGACCTTTCAAACACTTTCCTAGCCTTCCTTTAAAAGAAATAACTACAAACATGCATGTGAGTGCCAGTGAAGTGGAAAATTAGCCTTTTGAAACAAGCAAACCATCCTCCCCACTGTATTAAGGAAACCGTAGGAGTGAACAACAACAACAACAAGCATGCTGAGCCACATAAGGCTGATTTCACTGTGCATGCTCCTAAAAAAAAGTCCTTGACATTGCGAATGTTTGCCTTGCATATAGGTCCCAGAGCCAAACCTCCATCTGGAAGAGATTTGAACTACCATCCAGAGGCATTTCAGGATCTGAACCAAAAGGTTTACAGCATTACAATCCAGTTAATTCTATTGCTTCTAATTCCAGCTGGACTTAAAGTCTTATCTCTGCACTCCAGGCCTTCAGATACAGCCTATCACAGTAACACCAATTCCCAGAGAATTCAAATCCATGACCCAAGTGAGATTAAATCCCTCCAGATAGCCCAAGTAAATGGCTCATAACTTGCTTCTGTCACTTTCGCTAATGCCTTTGTACCGTGAAAGAAACCAGCAAAGGTGTAAATATCTACAAATTATTAACTGCACTTTTTCTCTTGACTCCTATCAGCGATTCCAGTTGTCTGGTTCCTGCTGAGAACATCACAGATATTTACTGGCTGAACTTTCTCTTTAAATACTGCACTAATCAGCTACTAAATATTTGTACTTTATACCTGAGTGTTGCTATTTTTGATTAAACACACACACACAGACACAGAAATCTAAATAAATAGAGAAACATCAAGAAGAAGAGGAGATACATCTTTGATGTTAGTTGGATTTAAACTCCCTCAAGTCAGGTAATCCCACAGCACATCTTGTGTTAAGTAGTTTCACCCAAAAAAACCCAGATGTAAGCTGAAATGGAGCATTTCAAGACAAGACAAATTTAGTTTCTATTTATCAGGACACATTTATTTTAATAAACTCAAGACATGATTCCCAAATATTCCTTTAGGATAAATAAGGTAATTATCTTCTTAAAATACTGTAGACAACTCAAGAGACATTCCTGTGCAAAGCAAAGCCTGAATAAAAACCTGCAGCACAAACCTGGATGGTACTCAGAGGCACTTGTTGTCAAACAAAGGTACAAGTTTCGTTTATGTTTTATTTAATGTTTTTCTTTTGTTTGGTTTTTGTATTCCCAGAGAGGGACTTCAGAGGTGCACAAGAAGAAGGAAATAAGGAAGGGGTAAGAAAACAGAATTACCCCAAAGCAGCCTCCAGAATTAGAAAGAAATACGCTCCAATAGGAGATTTTTAAAAATTCCAGTAGAAAAAAAAAAAATCAGAAACATTCAAGGATCTCGATTTTGTAATTTCAAGCTTATGAAGTTCTATCTGTCCAGAACAGTGCAGAAAAATAGGCAAGACAAAAAAGAAAAAAGTTACCTACCAGACGCACTGCTCTTTTCTTTCCAGGGTAAGTAAGGGACCCTAAAAAGCCTTTGAACACAGCAGACGTCCACAATCAAACTTCACCACTGCACAACACTAAAAAAGCTCTCCCCCAAACCCTCTTCCAGCAGTTTCCCTTCAACACTGAGGCAGAACACAGGTGAGCAGGATTATCACTAACAGTGGTAGCTCAGATGCAGCTGAGCTCCCAGATCAGCAGGTGACCGGCGGCTGGTGGCACTGGTCAGTGACAGGGCTGTTGGTGGACCCTTGCTGAGCACCAAAGCCACAGGACAAAGGCTTGGCCCTGTGCGCTGAGACAGCACCTGGCTTCACTTGCAGACCAGGCAGAAGGAGTCATCTAGGCTAATGCAGGGAAAAGCTGAGGCAGTCAGCAGCTGGGGACAGAAGCTCTGGACTCTGTAAATGCTAATGGCTACACCTCAGTTGCATCCTTGCTGGTGGAGGACATGGGCAAGGCACACATTGGTTAGTCAGTCACATCTCTGTTTTTAATCAGGTACTGGGAGGTGCCAGTAGTATTGCTAGGAAGATTCACACAAAACGTCTTTCTGTTAATAAGTCCAGACAACATCATATCCTCAACTGTTCTCAGGCTGCTCTCACCAGAGCTTGTTAAAGCAGTTACATGACAATTACTCAGAATTAAAAAAGGCAAAGGAAGCACTTACTGTTTAACAGTTAGAGCAGCCAAGGAATCTGAAATTCTGTTTATGGCTCATTTAAGCACCTTTAAATAGAAAAGGACATGGTGGCTATGCAAACCCAATGAAGTAAGACCTGCAGGTTTACTAAACAAAAGGGAAAATACTCGATGCCAGTAGGGCAGGTGACTTACATTTGGTTTTAATATGAAAATAAGGAGAAGCCCTAGCCAGCACAGCTCAGTTAGTTTACCAATTGTAAGACTCTGAGCATATGCTAAAAGACAGAAAGCCTTGATAATCTTCTTTGTGGCTCATAATAAATGACCACAATAAAGGTACAAAACTGGTCCCTGTTTTTAATAATCTGTATATTATAACTCACGGCACATGGACCCTTAAGAAAACCCTGTACATCCACCAGCATTCCACATATTTTGTTTTACCCGAAGCGAGCTTTGTAATTCTGAACAAGGTAAATGACACGATGCACTCATCCAGCTGAGACTGTCTTTATTTGACTTCAATAATATTTATGCAAACTAGCAACTTTATTTATTGGTATTTATCCAAAATACTGAAACTACTAAACATGTTAAGTATATTTCCACTCTGTTTACTCTTTTAAAGTGACATCAGTGAATGAGGCTGTATTTTTTCCTACATTAACACTGATTGTATATATTGAGACAAGAGGTTCAGGCTCTAAATATTTTAGACATTGCACCACTTAGTTTTGGAAGGCTTACGCAACTGCGATGGCAAAGACCCACCATGTAAACCGTGATGCACCAGTAAATCACAGTTCCACTGACATTCAGACTCTTATTCTATCTTTAAAAGCCTGGTCCAGAGACACTTTCAGTGGTATTTATTTAACTAAATATAGACATTTATGTGTGAGCAAGATTGCCTATGTTCTCTTTATAATGGAGAAAAATATATAGTTTCAGAGTTGGATCATCTTATTGCCAAGTAAATGTCTAGCAGAGGTTGGATGATTCGTGTCCTGAAATTGCCTATTCCTTTTTACCACAAAATAGAGTGAACTCCAACGTGAATATCTGTGTGATACATGTTTCAGTTTAGGTGAGGGGAATCTATTTCTTACTGGTACTCAGATGGAAGACAACTGGTTTTGCTTTGCTGATTTTGATATAACAATTATTGTAGAGTTCTTTTTCATTAAAACAACTGCTGATATTGTTTGCATTTCTTCAGCAGGTATGAAGTCAGGGAAAATCTCATTCATCTGAATCTGAATCTGCTATTCACTTATAGCAGTGATATGTCTTTAGCACATGTTCATACAGCAAATAAAGAAATAAGTGTTTGCATTGTAGTAGAGGCTTATAAAATAAGGCATAATAATGGGAATGAAAAGTGGCACTACCAACATAGAAGAAAATGTCTGATAGGCAAACACACTGTGTCTAGACTTACCCAAATCCCCTTGGCCACAATGCTAAGAACAGAGATTAGGTGAACAATATGTATCTGAAGTTAAAAGTAAGCATGTGCAGGCAAGAAATTTCCAACCAGAAATATTTTCCAAACCGAATAAAAAGCATGTTTGTGTGGGTGAGGATTAGATGCTTACATGTCTGCTAATGTTCAACTTGAAAAATAACCAGTAATTAGCCTTTTTTCTGGCTCAAGGATGAATTAGTGAAACTGACAGCTAAAAGAGAAGTTTGCTTCCTGGTTCTTTGCTTCTTGAGAATGCTGGAAATATTAATCTGAAATCAGACTGATAAAATCATTACAACTATATTATTGAACATGTAGTTGAGGCTGAAAGAACCTTTATTTTATAATATTTTGCTTAGATTTTGTATTTTAAGAGAACCCTGAAATTTTAATACCTGTGGATAGTTTCCATTCTTATTTTGCTATCTAGCTTACATTTTCATTTAACGATGCTTTTTTTTTTTTTTTTTTTTTTTTTTTTTTTTTTAGAATTAAAGATGACAAACTCTTGCCTTCTAAGTCAAAACAATAGTTTGAACAAAATCAAAAAGGGATATAATGTTTGGGCTTTCTTGCATGTGATTACATGCCAGAATACTACAAGCCAAATTGCTGGATACCTCAAATGCCAGGGTATTGTGATCATCAATCAATCTGTAGATTACTAACACACTTAAATCAATTGATAATGTGCATTGTAAATGCAGATTAATGAGCATTGAAATAAGCAACAAGCAGATCCTAGTACACCTTGGACAACAGTAATGGTCTTGAGCAAAGCTGAGTTTTCCTCTTTTACCTAGATATATATGTTTCCTCACAGCTGAAGGTAGAGGACCACGCTGAATTTTTGTTGTTAATAAGTTTTACATACACAACAAGTATACAACATGTTTTTCTTAAGCCTTAATTATACCTCTGTAATGACATGAGAATACCTCTTTATTTGAGCAGGTGTAAGTATTTAATTCCTGGAAGAGGTCACAGTAGCTCAGCAAGCTGCTGTCATAGCAGTCCAGCTGCTTAACCAGGACCAAACGTATTGCTGTGGCAAGGCAGAGAAGGATTTCAGCTTTCAGAGGAGAAGAGGAAAGCTGAGTCCAGCCTCATTAGACTTTATCTCAAATAGGAGGCAAAGAAATAAAGGGCCTTCATGAAAGGACAGTTTAGGTATCCTAGGGAAAAAAAAAACTTCTCATGATGAAAATTAAATTTAGAGATTTGTTCTTTTTTATCTTTTGCTTTTAGCAAAGCTGGCAGTGGTTCTAACAATACCAAAGGCTTAAGATTATGCTCTACACAAAAGAAGGACATGAGTTTAATTTTTAGTTTGTAATAAAAAGTACCAGGATCTTTCACAAAGATAGGAGCGTCACTTTGCACTTTCAAAACAGCTTGCCATTTTCAACAGCAGAAAATATTTTACCCCAATGAACATTCTTCTAGAAATGAATCTGGTATATTGCTAAAGTATTGTACTGAACAGCTCATCTATGATTGATATACTTTTTATTATTTTTAATATTATAAAATATTTTACTTAGAGAAACATTTTGTAACATTTATCTGCATAATTTTTGCCTCCAGTCTGCACTCCTTAATCACTAGTACAAGACATGATTTGACATGAACAAAATGAAAATCAGAGTTATGCACAAAGCTGAGAATAAATGCTAAAATGTACTGCCAGTCCACAGACTAGATATGAATTGTGTCGTTTGTATTTCAAAGCCTTGTAAAAAAAGCAATTCTGAGACCTTGCTGAGCGCAGATCACATTTTTAGATACCTAACCTAAAAGAGGACTTAAAGGTCATCAAGCCTGATTACATTCTGTTCAATACAATAAAGTGCAGCCATGTGTAAATTCTTATTGAGCAAATTATGAGTGATTCATGGCAGATATTTCATTAGAATGTAATCTCTCCTTTGCTGTAAAGTCAACATTATGATCTACATTTACTTCTTAGAGATATTTCTATTAAACTAAACAGGAGAAAAGATGCTTTTATTTGTACCATTTTTATCTGCATGCAGTCTATCCGATAGCAAAGGTACATTCAAAACTGCCTATTCGTCTGCCATTTCAAAGCTCTCAATCACAAATTTTACAGGAAGGGTGGTTTCTTACAATACCTAAAAACTTTGCTATTATCCCTAGTATTTGTTTTGTCAGGGTAGGATTATCATAAATAAATACAAATTCTTATAACTTACTGAAGCACTACTTTCTGTCAATCCGCATCCATGTTTTTCACTCTGTGATCATCACAGCCCTCTATTTACTTCTTAAAGGTTACAGAAAAATATCCTTGCCTGCTCTTTAGAAGATAGCCACTTCAAAGACTCTTTTGAAAATGAACAGCCTTTAACAATGTTTGATACTAAGCCAGAAAAGGGCATGGACTAAGTAACAGAGAGGGAATGCTTAAGTTAGCACTGTGGGAAACAAATGCCAAAAATTCAGTTTCTCACACAAATGAAATTCTCTTTTCCCCAAATAACTCTCTGCTCCTCACATGCATATAGCCAAAACCCTTCAGTGCTGATAGCCACAAAAATTCGTTTTTGAAACCCTGTTCTCAACATATCAACTACTTCTTGCTTCAGTACTCAGACATTGTACTGTTCGGGGTCAGATGGGGACTGGAGCTTATGACGAGCTTCTGGATCTGGGTTTTGGCAGTGAAAGTGTCTCGATGTTTGGTTTACAGATCTGAATGGGCAAGTTATGCTTCTCTTCAGAAGAAAGAGAGCAGATGCTGCACCCAGTCATCTTCTGTTGGTTTAGCAGCAGGCAAGAACATGGCACTACGGTTCTATATTTGAGCGTGACCTGGATTAGAAAAAAATTGTAAACAAAAAACAAAACAAAACCCAAAAAACAAAAACAAACAAAACCCCAAAAAACAAACAAACAAAAAACCCAACCAAAAAAACCATCCTTTTTTTGTTCTCTAAAGACTACCATTAACAGAAGAGAGAAAATTATTAAAGATCATTACTGTATAACTACCAAGAAAACAAGCTTTTAAAGAAAATAAGGCAATATAAAAGAACGAAATGGTTTTGGGATAGCTTTATGCTGTGACTTAAATAGATTGTAAATATTTACCTCAAGAGCAACATAAATTCAAATAGTTTATTAAAAAAAACTACGATTAAGTAATTTCCACAAAATCTCATACAAGACAGTTAACTAGAGGCTATAATTAAAAATTACAAAATAAAGTATTTCAAGGGTTTCAAGAGATAATTTTGGCTGTTTGCATGCTGGAGGGAAGCATGACAGTAACAAACTGTGTCTAAAAACATTTATGTCACACATTATCATAGTAAGGGAGAATGTGAGATGACTAAAGTGAGAATCCCAAGTGGAATATTTCCAGATCTTTCTGGTTCTGCTATAGAGCAATGGACAGGAATATAAGAACTATAAAAACTTCTAATCTGTACACTCAACTATACACATAATGTCCTCTCTGGTACTTTGAAAATTTTTAAACCTAAACCAAATTTTTATAATGCTGACTTTCAGGGTTGCTTTATACAACAAAACAAGATAATGATAAAGAATTAATCAGTATTAACTGTGATCACTTGGCTATAGAAAGTATACTTTGGATACTGAACTCTTAAGAGTTTACATAGTATCTACTTACCTAAAAAAAAAAAAAAAAAAATAAGGATTGTATTTTGCAGATGGTAAATCAGTGGGTGAGTGGATAGTCTGCAAAAGTTTCTCCCATTTTTTCCATTTTTTGTTTACCTAACTGGAAACTTTGTTGTAATCTGCTCCTCTCTCCTACATTAAAATACCTAAAGACTATAAGTAATACTAATTACCACCAAGAAATTAGAGGAATTTTATCAGCTCAGGTTTCCTCTATCTTTTAAGTTACTTGAGTGGAAGAAAAATAGTCCATCTGTGAAGAATTATTACTATTAGAACTGTCCTGCGGGTAATGTGGAATAAAGCCATTTCACACTAATGTGTGCCCTGAAAATGGCCCTGATTCAGCAAGGTACTCAACTGGATGCTTGAAATTTACATACAGGGCCATTGGCCTGCGCAGCTGTATGGTGAAAATTGAATAATACTTAAAATGGATATATGTAAAGGAAAAGAATCAAACCCCTATCTGTGATTGTATTTCCCCAGTCTGATTCTAATTCTACCTCTAAGCTCAATAAAAAGTAATGCAGATTAAACTCTAAGCTCAACAAAAATCTAGAATCCTGGTTTCTGGAAATAAGCAAACACTATTTCATAAACTTCTCTTTCATGAAATTGAAAAGTCAATTATTCAATGCGCCTTTTTGTAATGCATTCCAAAATCATTCTTCTAAACATCCACCTATCTAGTTTTTTCTCATGAAAAATCTAATCAGACAAACAAAAAAGCACACAGATCTAAATGATAAAGTTAATGTAGCCTTGAGAATAAGGTTTGTGACCATAATACTGTATCTCAGCTTCCTCTGTCCTGCACTGCCAGCTGCCTTGTTACTTTAAAGTTTCTGGTTTAGTTCTCCAAGGCCATTTATAATATCTAAAATTGATCTCTAACTCTATAGTTTTAAAAACAATACAGAAAATCATTGACAATAATTCGCTCTGTCAACTACTAACATATTAATGTTAATCTAAGTCATTCTTTATGTAACCAGTGTATCCTTAGAAGTTCTAACCCAGCAACTCAAGCACAGGGTTAACTTTCAAACATGAAAACTCTCCCCATTGAAAGAATGAGCTTTGCTGCACCTGGGCTTGAGCCAATTACGCTTCATGAGTCTTATTCAGCTCCCTGAACTTACACAGCTGCTGTACATTTCAAGGTATCACTGAAATTAGAAACATGCACAGAAAACTTTGTTATTGATCCTAACAACCCCAGCGTTGTGCTTTTGGGAATTTCTCTGAACCTGAGAGGTGTACTAGCTCCCTGAAGATAATGAGAAGTCCATGTAGCTCAATGTGAGATGAATTCCTGATATATTTAACAAAGTGAAGAGAATTTGTAGAAAAACAATGAGTTATGACGCATTATAAAGCAGTGACAACAGTAAACAATATCTGTGTGTCAAAAGATCAAACTCTGACCCAACAAATTTATCCAAATTTGCACGGTCCACTGTTTCTGGTTTTCTCCCCCATTAAACCATTTTACTATTGTTTATAACAATTTGTTTCAGAAAGCTTTCATTAATTTTTTTAATATTTATGCTTTCTATGGATAACAACTGAGAGTCATAGCAGAAGCTAGTCAAAAATAGAATCTATTTTTAGATTTGTTTTATTTTATGATTTATTTTATTTGTTTTTTTAGATATGTTTTACAATTGCATTGTAATAGCTTTCTACTTGGCTGTGGGAGTAATTAAAATAAAGCTGAGGTATTCTATAGCACAGAAACTTCCACCTAAAAAGTACTTTAATGGAAATAATTGTGTAGGTTCTCAGATATTGTAGAAAGGAATGTCATGAAGAAAACAAAGGGGTATTTAAACTAAGTAGCTGTCTAAAACAAGCATCTTGATAATTAATACTGCTGATATCTTGGGTAAGAAACATAGTTTAATGGAGACAGCTTGAAATTTATCACCACAATCAGTGTTATTTACTTACTACACAGATAAAATGTGTTTTCAGAAATGGTTCTATGTGTCCATACATTTGCATTTTTCCCTTATAAGTCACAAGGATTACTTCCTATTTACTTCCTTCTTTCTGAAATAAAAGCATAGGATGGCAGAGGTTATCCAATGAATAACAGTTTTATGCAACTGTGTCTCTCCATAAAAAGTTGGCACATTCAAAGCTGCCTGTAAAATATCTGCACATTACCAGACCATGACCACAACATTTCTTTGGTGTCCTAAAAACAAACTGAAGATGTGCAGTTAAAAAAATAAATATTTTAAAAAGAAAAAGCCACAACTAGGTCTGGAAATCAGTTTAACTCCAAACACATTTGTGGGTTTTATCACACGCAAAATGAGAGGATTTTATTGTAATAGAAAGCGACTGCATACATTTTTTATCTAGCTGTGGCTTTTCCCATTACTTCTGAAGAGGAGGAAAACCTCAAACCCAACAATTCAAGCCAAATTACGTGTCTAGGTACTGAAGTATCCTTCCAGCCCCTTGCAAATTATTAGCACAAGTCCTGACATCATTGCATAATCAACCCCAACACGTTGCAAGGTAAACAAAAATTCCATCCTCATAAGCCCTTGAAAATTCCCACACAAGTACAGAAATGGTAAAGTAGGAAGCAACCTTTAGGGATCATTTAGAAAAAGCACCCTGCCCTAAGAAGGATCAGCTGGAGCCTGTTGCCCAGGCCTGTGTCCTGGTGAGTTTTTAATATCTCCAAGCATGGAGACTCCACAACCTCTTTTGGACAACCTGTTTCAAGGTATCCCAATGCCTCTTCTGCTGTCACTGAGCACCACTGGGAAGACAATGTGTTGGTCTCCTTCATGTCCTCCCATCAGGCGATTACACAATTACTTGTATGTAGAACACTAAAATTAAAGTCAGTTTCATTATGGTGTTTTCATATTCATCTCTGAGTTCTTAACATTCTTCTTTTTTACTATTATTTCACTCCCTTCTCACAACAATTTTTGCCTACCCTACTGCCTACTCTTCTTTTCCATTTCCTTGCCCATTAGCCTTTGTTCAACAGCCTTTGGTTGTTTTCCACATCAACCCATATTTCTTTTTATTGCCTTTTGTCTTGGATGGTCCTCTACCAACTTTCTTCGCCATTGTTCTATTTTCACTTTCTTACTCTCCTCTCCACTCCCAAATTTCACTTAGTGCTTTCTTTTTTTCCCTCAAACAAGACCATTACATTTCACAGTTCCACCAACTCCCATCAATCCCTTTTAGGGACAGAAAAGAGAAACTGCATGTCAGAAACCTTTCTGTGTAATGAGCTCTGTCATGATTAAACTCGCTGGAAAAAGCAAAGCAAATCTATGAAATAACCAACCACATGTTTATCTCCAGTGGAAACAGAGGGTTTCTCCTCGAAAGAGGATATGTGAGGGTTTACTGGCAGGTGAGCAGCACAGGTACAGGGGCCGCTTGGTGGTAGCAGCAGAGCAGCATGAGTGTGGCAGCTGGCTAATTATGCTGCAAAGAACTTGGCTGGGTTTCATTTCACTTTCTGCATTTTATCAGAAGATATGTTTGAGTCTATGGAATAGGATGTAGATGATCCTTGGTGATATTTTTTTGCTGTTCCTTCATGTGAAGAGAAGAAAGACTTTGTTACAAACTCTTGCTGCTTGCTCTGGAAGCTGCTTACATCATTTAAGGTCTAACCAAGGAGTTCTGACAGAAAAGGCTTAAGGACAGCCAGAAGACACAGGTTAAATCTCACACAACCTTTTAGGAAAATATTATAATAAATAGCTAAGGAATTATGGAGTAAAATACATACAAAGAGAATGACCCTATAAATACTTTCCTAAGTTACATAATGATGTGCTTTATGACCTCAAAATACTTGCTTTGCATATGGTACAAAAAATATAATAAAACAATTTATTACATGGAAAATTTCTGAAAATGTGTGTTACTTGGAAACATTTTACATCAGCTTTTCCTGAACTCATATTCATTTTTAACATGCGAAATTTCATCAGGAATGTCTCAGCCCATTATGCTTCTAAGGTAAAGTGTGTTCCATGCAATTTGCTACAGGAAGCACCTTTCAGATAAAATATTAAAAGCTAGTAATGACCAGGAGCACTGAAGACCAGAAATTCTAATAGGCCTAAAAAGAATTGTACTTGCTCAGCACCTTTAAATAGATGAGTTGGTCCAGTTTTGCGTTAGTGTGCACACCAAGGCAACACTGCATAATTTGCATGTACATAATTATTATCTTAAGCCTTTATAAAGTCACTCATCTGAGTGACTTTAGAAGTCAAAGTGATGTGGAGTCAGAAGTACTAGGAGCATCCTTCATGCCTTAAATTTTATGACTAACACGTTAAAAAGCCCTCCAGAACAATGAAGTGCAGTTGCACCAGTTTCTCTGTACAAGTGTTCCTCTGCCCCCACTACAGAGTTTCATGAACCATTTCTCTGTCTGCTTGCAGCTCTCTGGCCTCTGAATCAGGCTCTTCTCTAAGATGAGAAAACACATACATGAAAATGCTCTACAGTAAAGGCTCTTTATTTCTCTGCACCTTAGTTTAACTATCTGCAAAACATACAGGACAACAATTTCTGTTTCACAGCATGACCACAATTTGAATTAAGTACTAAGCAATGATTAAAAAAAAAAAAAAAAAAAAAAAAAAAAAGCAACATATCTGGAAAGCTATTTGAGCTATTTAAAATTAAGATGCAATGGTCACTGCAACAAGTAAAAAATATAAGAAAATAATGTGTATATGAAAAAATCATGTTTAATTTCTGCATTCCCTTCTTTTCAAGAAAGAGAGAAAGATAGAAAAAATTATGAACAGAAAAAGAAAGCAAATCTGGTATTTCACTTCAAATTTCAGCACATACATGCAAAAAATATTTGTGGTGGTGTCTTTGGATGGCAAATATGGCCCTTTAACCTCACAAATCTTAAAAGATTTTCCTAGGAGCTGGTAAGTTTGTCTTAAAGAAAGATTCTCTTCATACTGGCATTTCCAAAACACAGCAATTTAAAATGTTTGTAAGAACAAACGAGTTCAGAGAGTGAGTTAGTTTAAAATCGCAAAAGAGCTATAATAGTTTGTTTTTTTAATTAAAAAAAAAAATCAGCGTATAAGCACATATTGTTTTTTATTACTTGTGAGAAAGATCTTACTTTTAATCTTATGTAACCTATTCCTGATCTTGCTTTTCATCTGTGGGGTATAGGAGAAATGTCTCAGTTTAGAGATTCACATTGTCTCAGAATCTCAGTTTAGAGATTCACAAATGTCTCAGTTTAGATGATTCACAGAAATAAAACATGTTCTTAAACTATGATTTTTTTTTAACAAATAGGAAATAGAGACTTCTCAATAAAATATCCTGGTTCATTTAATGATATAATTCATACTCTGTTTTTCACCAAAATATTGCTGTTTAAATAAGATCTGTTGTTCTTCAATTTTGTATCTATTTTTTGGAGTTAAATGTCTTTCAAAGGAGTCTGAAATGTATGAACAATATGCAGCTTCCCAAAATCATTAATAAACAATTTTGTAAAGTACGATGATGCATAATTCTAACCCATTTTCTGTAAAAACCTCCATGGATTTGAGCACGATTAGAATCATGCTACTGTCTTACTGACAGGGGCACATAACCTGAAGTGTTCTGAATAGAATCTTCTCCTCACAGATAATCCCTGAACTGTCCCCGCAGAAGTACAGCATTGCACACTGAATATCCAAACAGCACAGAGCATACTTCCCAACGCATCTGACATCAGCTGTAAATCAAGCACCCATCCCATGCTGCTCCTTAGTGATTGACACAAACGTTCCCACTGACTTGAACGGATTTTGGATCAGATCCTAAATACCCCGGCACCTTTTTTTTAAGTCACTACAGCAATGAAGATGTAGTTAGGAGCAGTTGTCTCCTTTCTGCTAGGCTGAAGCCCCAGGACTGCAGGCACAGCTCTCAGTCCTTTGGCATGCACCCACGGTCCACAGATTCTCTCTCAGTGCTGGTATGGGAGGGGGCAGCGGCTGGGGCACGGAGGGAAGAAAACCTGCATTTGATCCTCAGCTTTTAAAGAGCACCTGTCAGGATTTTGTTCCCTTTAGAAATGCAGTACAAAGACTTCTCAGGGCTGGAGCTGAAAGTGAATAACTGCACAGTTTTGCCTAGTTGCTTAAGGCACATTTATGCAATAATCACTTCTCCTAAAAATGCCACATACGTGTTGTTGTGAGAGAAATATCATGGAGGATATTCTTGTGTGACTTTAAAGAAATGTGGAAAAAATCAACACAAGTGACAGTACAAAAATTATCTGCCTCTCTTGATGGAATTTTTGGTGTGGAAAAAAGGACAGTGAATGAGAAAAGCAGGGAATGACAGTGAGATGGAGTAAAATAGAGGTTTATTATTTCTCCCACTTATCTGTGGCACAGCCAAGTCAGCCCCTTGTTGGCTCTGGCAGATTTATACAGATGGTGCTTTTTAAGCACATCAACTGTCCTTGAGTGGTGGCTTCAGTTCATAAGACATATATTTCACTATAACATCGAGCATTAGTTTCTTGTTTTCCCCCCTTTCCCTCTCCTACACTGTCGTGGAGCAAAGGGCATGTTTTACTGACCTTTTATATCAGTAGCTTTCTCTTTGGGGGATTGAAATTGATGTTTCAGAGGATCGTCCTTGCTTTGTTATTTAAGAGTACCAAGTGCTATGACTATAGAAGATGCTGAGGTTACAGTTTGCTACATATGGCAATACATAGCAATGTCATGACAATGTGAACAAAGTCAACGTGAACAAAGCCTTGCAAGGTGGTTCTTCCTCCACTGATTTGCCACTTTATTTTTCAAAACTGTAACCCTATCAATCAGCCACTTGCTTCTGTCCTATTTGTTATTTTACAGTGAGAGTTAACAGAAATGCAGATAAATTTGTATCTGAGATAAAACATTTACTGGCAGTTAAGACTAAGAGAAAGTACCAGGACTACTTCATACCTAAAAATAAAGATGGTAAAAAAATGTTACAGTTATCCCAGACTATATTTTAGTGACAGGTGAATTTTAGTATTATACACTTGCATCTAAAATTTCACTTAGGTTTTCCCAATCTAAAATTACACACCCTATTATTGCAGTCTTGTATTGTCACAAAATCACATCGTTAATGTTTGCACGCTCATCCGCATGGACCCAGTTTTATGAAACAGAGTTTAGATCTCAGAGTTACACTTGGGTGTATTATTTCAAAATAATGCATCAGGAAGATAGTTTGTAGATTTTACCCAAATCCAAAGATCAAGAGATTGTGAAAATCACCCATTTGCTGCTACCTTAACTGTCTGAAAGATATGGAAACAAATTACTTTATCTTCCTTAAAAGCTGTTTCATGCTAATTAATTAATGAGTCAGCATGTCTTTTTTTTCTGTCCCTGTTGGAGTTTAACTTTTACCTGCGAACAATTTAATATTGCTGAGCCAGATATGGTGCTAGAGGAGATGAGATGTCTCACCACAGCTCCCAGGCTTTCTTCAGACTTCTGCTGAAATTTGCTATGTATAATTATGATCCTGTTAATTTAAATGGGAAAGTCCTGTGTTTGTGGACACACTGTTAAAATAATTCAACTTTTACCATTTACAGAAACCAGTTCACTCTAAGAACATCCTTCAGGAGGATCAGGCCTGAGAGATCTTTGCCTTTCTTTTTGCCTTTTCATTTTCATTATCATCACCTATCACCATAACAAATAACTAAGCCTGAAATAGTTTAATGAAATTCTGCCCCTTTGTGCTATCTTAATGTATTCGGTAAGACAACTCTGAAATATCTGGAACTTTAATAATATTATAAGATACATTAATTTCTTTGATCATTATGATGATGTTTGCTATGCAACTGAAAGGTGATAATTCCAACAAGAGATAACTGCTGGCAGTCCGGAAAGCTGATAAACACTTTTTAAAGCCCCATTCTCTCACCGTCAGTAAATTGTGCAGGTGCTATTTGCTCAGGCCACGTTGAGATCAATACTGCAATTGTGCAAGACAGAGAGAAGCCAGGTAGGAAATTACGGGGGGAAAAAACCATGAAGAAACCAGAGATCCTGAGAACGGTGCTGAAAAAAGGCCCCAAAAGGAGAGAGAGAGGGAGGAAATGAAAGACTGTCTGGAAGCTGACTGAAGCCCACTTAACAGAAATGGAGTATTTGGATTAAGACTGACAAGTATGGATACTTGTTTGCATTAAAATAGCCTTGTCTTGGCATACATTGTTCCTACTATCGAATTAAACAGTAGATTGTTTCAAATAAGCTGGTTTGGGCCACAAAATTCATCTTTTTCTAAAAGATAGTGCAGGAGTAACTAACACAACCAGACATTTTGAACAATTACAACTGGCAGCAAGGCTGCAGTAAATTGGTGAGGGAGTCATATAAGTTGGGGCAGGGACTACTAGATTGAAGGCTGGCATAAAATTTCTTTAAAAAGCACATGTAATGACACAAACAAATAAATAAAACTGCCTTTGTGCAAAGGAAAACTGAAGTTTCAGGTTTGATCTGAAAAGCATACGCATATTCTGTAAAATGAACCAATATGACATTTCTACATTTTATGTTGAGAAGATAGCACAATTAATGAGGAGGAGATCCAGTATGGAGCTGCTTGGCTTACCCTATCTTTTGAAAATGTTGCTTTCCACAAGAATATCAACTAAACAGTGAAAAAGCAAAAATATCTTCTTCGTAAAAGTCTTTCATCTTTCAGACTTCCAATGTATAAACAGGAACATTAAGTGCAGCCATTACCTGACCTGAGACATTTACCAGGAAAAAAAAAAAAAAACAACCAAAAAAACAACAAAAAAAGAACAAACCAACAAAAAACAAAGCGAAACAAAACAAAAACACCAAACAAAATTCTGGACATAGAAGTTATGCTGGCAAATAACTACCTGCAGAGTCTCAAACAATAGAAAAACCGGATATTTAAGAGGCAAAAGCTCTAGTTCCCTAAGCTAGCTATCTTATCTTCACAGGAAGACTGAGAACTCTTTGCAGCAGGCCTACTAAACATCCTGAGCTAAATGGAAATAGGACAGTGAGTCCTAACACATCCCTGCTGCCTGGCCTGTCCATCCTGCCTCCCAGATTCATGACCAGCTGCAGGTAAATGGGTGTCACTCCAATCTCCATGGGCTTTGACAAAAGCTCTGAGTAGGACAGCAACTGAGCAACTTAGGGTTTCTACAGGCTTAGGATTGCCTTGGGATAGACATAAGGATCAAACCCAGGTATAAAAAGGGCTTTTATTTCCCCTCGTATCCAGGGGAATACTTTTCTTCTGCAAGCACAAAGTCCTTGCTGCAGCACATCGTTCTCAGCTCAAATGTTTGACTTTGCAAAGCTTCATTACATGTCCCTTACCTCTCACTCCACATAGCATTCCATATAAGAGCAATTAATTTTATTATATAATTTCTAAAGCTATTAAGTATAGCAAATAAAAGAGGAGATTCTCAAAATATTTAATAAGCTATATGATACAGATTTATTTCTAAAATATCTATTCTTTCACATTGATGGTGGTACAAAGTAGGAATTATGCAGATTATTTTAACTAATAAGCTTGGAATTGAAGGGAAATGGGGTGATAAAAGCCCTGTGCAGTGAGCTTCACAGCCAGGCAAGGACATTTGGGTTTTCATGCAGGTATTTTGGCCACAAAGACCAGAAAGGTGTCAGTTCTGCAATGGCTATACAACTCCTAACTTCTTCAAATCCGCCTCTGAGAAATATGCTCTAGGCAACAACAAAAATAATGTACATGGGTCTTATCTGCAAGATGTAACATTGAAATTACTTATATATTCCTTTTTTTGTGTGTGTGTATGTACATTCTGCGTCCCCTTGTTTGTTTTGGCTTGTTTTTCCTTAACCTCAGTTGCTCTTCTACCCATATCTATCCTTTGTTTATAAATACAATTTATGGCACTGTTCTCTCTGCTGAAAAGTACTTTCTTTCAAGTATATTTTATTTTGATTAACTTGATTATCAAGTTATATTTTGATTAACTTTGATATCTATGTTTTAAGAGGCACTATGTATTCACATGACTCATCTTCCCCTAACAAGAACCACAATATATGTGAATGTAAGCAAGCTCTAGAAAGCAGCCAGCTCTGAACTGACACCGGTTATGCATCCACACAGCACAGACTACACAGGGCCAGCTGGACCATCTGGGATGGCTGAGTGCATTACTTTTCCTGGAGATAAAATGTGTCGCCCCAGGGAAGCACACAAAATAGCATCTTTTCCAAAATTAGTTTTCTAATTTTTTCCCTAGCTATTTAAGATGCAGTTGCTCAATACCTTGCTTATAATATTGTAAGTTCTCCCTGGGAAAACTACCAAAAGAGGAAAGACACGGTATTGGTATTTTTGCATTTCTTTTTTTTTTTTTTTTTTTTTTTTTTTTTTTTTTTTTTTTTTTTTTTTTTTTGCAATGTTAAATTGCTCATCAAATTTTTCCTTGAAGCCATTTCATTGACAATAGAACAATATTCCTGGTTGTACTGAATATGAGGCAGCTAGCATTAATCAAATTGATTTTACAGTTTCTCTCCTCCATAACAGTTGGCAAAGTCAGATGCAAATTGCATCCACCTGTATCAAGGAGATATTGACTTCCAGGAGAGCACAGCAGAAGTTACTGACAGGAGAAATGTCTTACTGTCAAGGGGACTCTGGAGGATGCACAGATTTTACAGAAAGCCAGCACCCTCCAATCTTCCTATTCTCTTAGGAAAATCATCTGTTTCCAAGGATGATGCAAGTGTGGGGTTTTGGTTTTACTTCCCAGATTGTAACATTTCTCTGAACAGACTTTTCACCATCAAGAGACTATCAGACACCGTGAGGTACAGGTTCCTGAGTATAAATTGCTCATGGTATTTCAAAAGAAAACACCCAACTGAATTGCAAAACAGATCACTGAACAATTTCAATCAAATTCTTTTTCTGAAAAATATTTTCAATGAACTTTTAAATGTCTCAAACTAAAATAAAATTGAGACTAATGTCATCTCCCACGTGTTTAGACTTTGAGATCGAAAACAGTGCTGTGATAAAAATTCTTCCCTCTTTTGTTTTCTGTGAAACTTTCAGAAAGAGCTCTCAGGAAAACTAAAAATAAAAGGGCATTTTTTTATTAGGTTACTCTCTGAGCTTATGCAATAGAAGGCTCTATTATAACAATTTCAGGTAGTCATCTTGATTTTGTCTGTCTAAACCTTTAGAGTCACTTTCATTTACTCTAAGGAATCAAAGAAGATCTTTACTCAAAGTTGTGAAATATTTTTCATTGTGTTTGTTGTCAACATCTAAATTACGATGTCAACTACCTTTTTAGTCTAAGGGAGAGCAACTAAACTCTTCCTTGGCATCAAATCAAGCACTGAAAGACCAGGCCACCTTGTTTTCTTTTCTAGCCCAGAGTTTCAGAAAAAAAAAAAAAAATCAGAAAAACATATTATGACAGCTAATCATTTGCAAACATACAACTCTTTCAACATCTGCCATGTTCAGCTCCATTTTATAGGATCTGTCTGGGCAATATAAATTGTGGTTGGCTTCAGAGGTGCTTTGTGCCACACAGTGAAGAAAAACAATCATGACAACTGAAAAATAAAGCACAGGATGGGGGTAGGGAGAGAGCTGAGAATGCAGAAACTGTTCACCTTTTCTAGATTTATTTTAAAAGAGTTTTATGTTAGCTTTCCTGTATTCTTTAAGCAGCATAATTTTGCCAATGGAAGGAAAGTGACAACTATTGAATTCATGAAAGGTGCCAAACAACCTCAAGCATTTCCACAAGAATCCCCTGAAACAGCTGCAGAAAAAGAAAGCAATTTATTCCAGCACACACAGATGAATGATGTCAGTAGAAATTTATTGCTACAAGAAGTTTTTTGGGTTTTTAGACACAGAGGCTATATTGTAAGCATTCCAAGAAATGCAGCAATTGGGAAATATGAATTTCATATGAAAACTATGAAAGAGAGAAGGTAACTGTGCAGAATACTGCACCGTCATCACAGCTCACCGCAAAATTGAAAGGGTTACTATACCCTTCCTTTTTAAATACTTGCTATACTTAAAAGCTTATCGTTGTGAGCTAAAACACATTAAAAATAAGCCTGGCATCATACCATGCACCATATAATACACACAAAAAAAAGTTTTAATCAATCTATTTACTCAACCATGTTTCCCATAAATAGACTACACATAAATATGTGTTAACAGTGTTAACACATACTGTCCATTTGTACAAATAGGAGAGGCTAGGTGCTTTTCTGCTTTTGAAAATAGGTTAATCAAGGAATAAAATAATGTATTTATGATAAATTCTTACAGAGTACAACACTGTGCAATTCAAAATACTTGAAAAATTGTCTATAAGCAGCAATGGCACTTTTCTTGATCATGCTGGTCTACAGATGTACAATATGCTACAGTGCAATTTCTCCATGAGTAATAAACTCTTGACAAAAAGCATGACTGAGGTTCCTCAGCAGTGAATCGGTAAATATTTTAAATACAATGTAAGAACAAACATTTCTTTGGAATTTGAAGAGACAAAAGACTTCACCTAAAGCTAAAAAGAAAATAAAAATTCTTTCACAGTAATGAAAAAAATGAAAAGAAGACATTGTTTCAGAAGTTTACTACTAAAACAATGTTGAAGCACATAAAAAGTTTGCTTTGTGCTTGAACACAATCTTTTCAACAATATCTTCCAATGTGTGCTTATGTCACAGACGATTTCATGAGATGCTGTCCATAGTCAAAGACAACAACTGGCAAATTTTACAACCAAACATCTTTAAGATATCTACACACTGTGATCCAATACTCCATTTAATCTTGTGAAGCAAAACATTTGTTTCTATCTCTGTCACGATAAACAATCTTATGAAAATTACTAAATAATTATTTTTTTCTCCACTTCATTTTGCTTCATTAAAGCAGTTTAATATTTAATGTAATTCAAGAAGAATGGAAAAGAAGGTGTTCCAGAGGATAGGATGCAATCTTGGAACCACTAAAACCTGCACCTTTTCAGCTCTGTTAAGACTTCCAGTCTGAAAGGGTCTGTAGAGATCTTTGAGAATCCAGATATATTTTCAACAACAATGATGTTAAAATAAAGTGGCTTCTTCCTTAATTCATTCAGCTGATTTCCTCTAATTTACTAAGGAGCCCCCAAACTTTACTCTGAAATAGCATGCCTCCTGAAGCTCCTCGGAGCTGCTGCTTAAATGAAAAGTCTCAAAAAGTCTGTGGCAGCTCACGTGCACTGGCTGTAACAGATGCAGAAAGCAGAGCTCTGTGTTTCTTTCCAACTGAGCTCCTGGAGCCACCACTGAGGTAGAGCCTCAAATAGAGCCTTACACACACTTGGGATCTGGCCAAACACCGGTTTGCAGGGGTTGGGGAAGCATAAGCAGTCCAGAAAACATAGTGCAAACAGCCTATTTTTGAGCCTAAGAGCTAAATTTATGCTAGTAAATAAAGTATAAATTACTGATCAAAGAAACAGATGGATATTAACAAAATAACCAAAGCATGCTGGAAATGAAAATACCCATCCAAGTTATAACTGAAGTGTGTAATCTCTAATATACACATTTATCTTAGAAGGATAAGCTGTCAAGCTGTTCCTCATAACTTTTTCAGCATTTGTTACCAGGCTGCAAGATTGTGGAAACACTTGCTTTGATAGAGACTGAGTTATTGATGAGCCAGAGGAAGCACTGCCAGCCTCTGGGGAAGCTTTCCTCACTGTCCTGGTTTCAGCTGAGATAGAGATCATTTCTTCTCAGCAGCTGGTACAGTGCTGTGTTCCGGATTCAATATGGGAATAATGTTGGTAAGATGCTGATGTGTCTAAGGACTTAGGAACAACTTAGGTACACAAAAAAAGCTTGGAAGTTGCACAGCCATGACAGGTGACCCAAAATGGCCAGAAGGATATCCCACACCATAGAAAATTCTGCCCAGAATATAAAATGGGCAAGTTACCCAGGTGGGGTCTGGCATTGGTCAGTGGGGGGGCCAGCAATTATACTGTGTATTAGTTGGGTTTTTTTCTTTTTATTATCATTATTTTCTACTACTGCCATATTTTACATAGTTTCAACTATTTAACTGTTCTTATCTCCACAAAAGTTTTACATTTGCTTCTCTTGCCCTTTCCACCAGGGTGGGGGGAGGTGAGTGAGCAGCTGTGTGGTTGCCAGCTGGGCTTAAGCCAGGACACTCACAGGGACAGTGCTGCAGCTCACACCTGAGACACAGGGACCCCTCTGAAACACAGGGTACACCTTTTTCATCTGGCTTCTCCTTTCTGATGACTTCTTCAAAGAGCTGCAGTCATGGAACAAAATAAATCAAAGTGATATAACTTCACCATTCTACTTGTGCTTTGACAATCCTTGAAGTAAAAATCTGTTTCCTGAACAGGAAAAAAGAAACCCTAAACATGGTGGGTTGTTTTTGGTTTTTTTTTTTTTTTTTTTTTTTTTTTTTTTTTTTTTTTTTTTTTTTTTGGTTTTTGTTTTGTTTTATTTTTTTTTTGCCTTTTTTTATTTTTTTTTTCCTATTTGTCAGTAAAAAACCATCAGGAAGGTATTCAGAAATTTGGGGAAAAAAAAGAAAAAGATAAAAAACACAGACCCTGTTCATTTGCTTCAAAGTTGCAGACAAATAATTAAAAACTTCTGAAAATGTAAAACCAGTGACTAAAGTACATCCTGCATCTTACTCTGATGACATCTGGCGAAAGGAAGTCCTTGTTACTCTACTGATACACCCATTTTTTTTGCAGCACATGTAACCTAGTTCTAATTAATGCAGTATACAACTGTGCTTACCAAACTGCTTTCTCCCAGGCAAATGAAGACATTGATGTGCTTCCAAAACTTCTCATTAATTGTGTTTATGGGGGAATTTAGAATACCTTATGACTCAACATGAGACTGAGTCCAGGGAAAATGCATGCAGAATGGCAGAAGAATAATAAAGTACCAACCTATTCTGTTTGGCTTTTTAATTACCGAGTAAATAAGAAAGCAAATAACGTGCACAAGCAAGAAAATAAAAATGCATAAATTCAAGTGACAGATTATGTTTCTAATAACAACAAAACACAGTTGCTTGCCAAGGCTATTAATATAGTTTAATTATGTCACAGGCAAGACTTGTGTATATATATTTAAGGTGTCTCATATCAAAGAGTAAAATAATTTGCTAAAATGCATTTGGACAGACACTTTATCATCTTTCACAGAGCAATTATGTTTGGAAACCCAAAGAAACATGCCTATGTCTCCAAAGAGACTTATGTTACATATTTATACATAATTTTTAAATCTTTTATCCTCATTTAAGTACAGAAATTACTTCCTTTCTAGGACCAGAAGGAGAGCTGAAAAATTAATATTTGGATATTTTCTATAACTAAAAGGTATTCGGTATAAGCAAGATGGATGAGCCAGGAGGGGAGAAGGATGAAATGCATAAGCCAGAGCTGAAAAGTGGATTATTGATTTTAACCATCAGGCAGACATCAAACTGTGGCAGTCACACATAATAAGCAACATACGATTCAGATTTCCCTTTAATTTCATGGACACTCTGCCTAAGCGGGCTCATTGCCTTTGATTGTTGTTTCTTTATTCAGGATGATTTGACAAAATTAGCTTCTACTGTTTCTTCCTTTATTGTTGATATTTTATTTTCCACACCATTTTAAGAGTGAAAATGGACTAGTAAATGCTACTGATTAAAAAAAAATCAAATTGCTAAGAAAATAAAAATTACATCCTAAACTAGGATTTCCACTGTCTGCCCAAGCAGTCTGAATCAAACTGATAAAACTAAATCAATGTTTTCAGTTAAATTCCACTTGTACGACACGTATGTGTGTGTGTATGTATGCTTGACTTCTTTTAAATAATAATTGTACTTTTTCAATTGCCACATAACTGAAACAAGTGCTTACTTAGTCTTTTACAGTGAATTTTATGTGAGGACCTAGAAAGTACTTTATGTTGGGATTCCTTTTACATCCCATCAACCCATTATATCACCATATAACATGGGGGGCAAAAGAGATCTTTGGGACTGCTGTGCTGCAGAAAGTACACTTCAAACATACAAGCTGTCTGAATGTGAATTGATCCGATTCCTTTGCACAATATTATTGCTGAGAATTTTGTCCTTCACTATATGTAATAACACTGAACTGTAACCTATGAATCTCTCCATATGATTTTGGCATGTAATCTAGAGAACTGGCTTCAGTTTTAAAATAATATGTATTTTGAGCAACTTTGAATTCACCTCTTACAACAGTTTGCATTTTATTGTCTCCCTAAAGTATTTCAGGCTATTTTTCAGGAGGAATATTTGGCTAATGTCTAAAATCACCTAGAATAAAAATGGGTATAATATGGGTTTGAGTATAGCCATAAACTCTAAGTCTCACCAAAGTTCGTACTTAAGTGCATACTGCTAAAAACAGTAAGTGGTAACCATCTCAAAGGATTAAAAAAAAAAATCTATATTCAGGGAAGCAGCTTTTATCTAACTCTAAGCAGCAGTTGTAACAACACACAAAAGGTACAAGCAGAGCACAAAACTAAGACAGAATAAGGACTCAACAAACCCTTAAAAAGAAAAAAATAGAAGAAATATGTGAATGCAAGAAATATAAAGCCTAAAACCATAAACAAAATGTGATCAAAACTGCTTAGGAAAAGATCTGGAAAGAAATCCACAAACAAGAAAAAGCTGATAAAACTAAAAAACTATGGACATTAATTTTGGTTAGGTCTGACATTACTAGGCAGTATTTCAGGAACAAACATGCAACAAAAGAAACTTCCCTTTATGAAGCATGATGTTTTTCCTCTAGTAGTAGTAGAGTTTCCATGAAAATACAGAATATGCATTTAACAACTAAGAAACATTGAATTCTGTACTCTCAATACTTCTAGGACAGAAGAATCAGGAGCATAACACATTTCTTAACCTTCCCACCTAATTAGATTTAATTTTAAACGGACCTACTTATAGACTTCCATGAAATTCATTCTCTCCTCAAGAAAAGATGCAATTTTTCTAGGATAAACTATTTTTAGAACAGAATTATGAATGAAACAATGAATATGACTTAACTGCAAAAGTACTGTGAAACCTTGATAAGAATGAGGAAAAAAATTGAAAAAATTCTGGTGGACAGACCTGTGGTGAGCAAAACTGAGGAACTACTTCCAAATTCTACCAGATCAGAGAAGATGATTGACTTTATGACAATCATGACCTATTTTAAGACCTGCCCCAAACCAGATGACTCAATGGCATCACTGACAGTATCACTGTCTGCTTATAGATTGAGAGGTTAAAGCATAAAACCTAAACAAGAGCACCACCTTGAAGAATGTTGCCTCAGAATGATAAGTAGGTTCAGAAACCGTGTGTGGAGTGTAAGAAAGGAAGAATGTGATTATTAAGAGAGCATAGCAAGAGAGATGACTAAAATTTGTAGTATATTCAGTAATTCAATACTGGAGTTTTAATGAAATAGCATCTACCTTCCCACACTATTTAGAAAAAGATTTAAAGGCAAAACCCATCACGAAAGAAACTATGTATTTGTTATCTCTCAGAACCTGAGAAACAGTAGGGAGAATTATTATCATTATTGCCATTATTAAATGAAGGGAAAAAATATAATCGTAATAATCAACAATTTAAGTCTCAAGCATATGATAAATGAATAAGATCTTGATTGCCACTAACCAACATGTATGGTAGGACGATGTGGTCATACTGCAGTATGTACCTACTGTGGTACAGGTATGAAGCAGAATAAATATTGAGTAAATTCAGGTGAAACAAAACCATTCCTGAGGAGGGTGGTTTTTTTTTTTTCAATTTTTATATATAATACGACACATTTATCTTACCAGCTTTTAAAAGGTACAAAGGATCATCTTTAGATGTCACAGTGGACGCAGCTTCAGAAGCTGTTATATGTGACTCCCTGAAATTACCTTCAGCTGAAATTACATTCAGTGGGCCTAATTTTAGCCAATGGCTCTTTGCATTTGGCTTTTCTTTTTTTTTTTTTTTTTTTTTCCTGGAATTTCTGCTTGTAAGTTGAAAGTTACAATCTATTATTTCAATGGTCCATCAGCTGCATGCTTTGGAACTTCTTGTAATTGCTTGATTAGCTGTAATAAACTTACTTTCCTATCTGCAACTCACTGCAACACAGAGAGGTGCAACTTAGATGACTAACACAATACATTATTGAACAGCCTAAATTAAAAGGGAATACAATTAAGGCTGCTATCTGTCTGGATGATGGATGCTCTTTGTTTTCCTCTTTTTAAATCATGAATCTAGTTTTCTGTCTCACCAGTTCAGCTTGCAAATACTCCACAGAAAACTTTTAACATACTATATTTCTAGGAAAGTGGCAATTCTCTCCATCCCAATGACCTCTAATTGACATCCCGTCCCCCACTCCATCTTCCCATATCTAATTACATATAGAGAAAGGTCAGAATTTTTACTTCAGATGCCAGTGTGCTCATGGGGCCTGACAATCAAAGAAAAAACTTACTATGGAGAAAAATAAATGAAAGTGATCCCTTATCCTCAGCCCCACAGCTCATTGGGATGCCTGATTCTTTCTCATACTAAGATTCCTCAAAATTAGTAATGTAAATTAGTTCCATAAGCTGCAAATAATTTAACTCCCCAAAAAGCCTACTGTGATGGCAGGAAAAACAAGAAGTAGCTCAAGAAGGAATCGTATGGCAACAAATAAAGCAACAACGAAGTTGCCTCACATCATTGGAAAATCTGCAGGTTTTTCTGAGAATTAGCTGAAGATTCTATGATCTATCTTTTCCTTGTGCAAAAAAACCCCTGCTTGTGAAAAAATCCTAAATACTCAGTGTTCAGAATCAAGGGGTATCAAATATAGCAGTATCTTACAGTACTTTTAATGTTTTCCCTTATTGCATAAATAACAATATTTATTTGACACTGTTGATATACCAATGTTCAACCAAAGATGGTAATGTTCAGGGACTGGATCACTCCATGAAGCATTTCTAAATCAACAGGTCCCTTCACATAAAACAATAAGGTTCTGACACAGTGTCTCAGAAAATCTCCATGTAAACCCACATATGCTTGGCCTGCTGACTGGCATGTTTGGAAACCAACTGTAAGATTGGTTACACAAGCGACCCCAGCACTCAAAGGTATGCAAAGAAGGTGCCAATATGTTAAGGAGATGTGACTTCAGGCTAGCCTTTGTTTAAACATACTATAAATTATTGTCATAGTCAGATTGAGAATTTCTCTTTAAAGGTCTACTTTAAATGTTCCAAAATTTGCATTCTTGTGCATACTAAACTGGGCAGGATAGCTAATATATAAACCAAGCGGGAAATTCACAAGGAACTCTGGTCATGAAACAATAAAATGTCATGCAACTTGCAACATATCTAAACGTAAAATAATAATTCTAGGCAATATATTCTGAGACCCCCTCTTTCAGACACAAAGATAATTCTGAAAGACATGATGTGGTGTGATGTCACCACAGCAGTTGGTGATGGAGAGATGGGCAAATAATGGGAAGGAAAAGGGGCAATATACATTTCCTCTATGTGCATCAAAGATACTCCATCCCTGGAAAGAATGATAAAATGCATTTCCTATTTAGATCTTGCATTATGGCACCTTTGTTTAATTCTCTTTCCAGAATAATCATATATATTCATACAACAAATAGGGTAAAAAATCCTACAACTTTAGCCTCTCTTGCTAAAGAAAGAATAAATGAGTAAGCAAATAAAAAGCAAATAAAATGGAAGCATGTAAGAATAAACTGTCAGGCAAGAGAAACGCAAAATATGAAAAAAAACCCTGAAAAACTACTTAAAGTTTTATTCTTGTTTTCTTGTTTTCATAAAACATGTGCATTTAACAACTATTAATGTATTAATCATAAAATACCCTAGTGAAGTAAGGATGCATTATTTATCTTTTTTTTTTTTTTTTTTTTTTAGAGAATAGATAGTGGTTTCCAGTTCACTGAAGTATTTACTGGAGTATTACATTTAAGCACTTGACTAATTTCAGCTTTCTAACTGAAATACAAGTATATTACTTATTCGGGACTTTTATTTATAGAGTCCTTAATTATCCATACTTATGAGTAAAATGCTTGATGAGCCAAAATTTGAAGTTTTCTGAGGTTCTACCACAATGCCTTTGCTGAGAGCTGATTTTTCTTTTTCTCCTATTCCTTAAGCTCACAAAAAGAGCAGCAGAAGCCAAAGGCACTCATTAACATAACCAGGAGATTAGCAATACTGGTAAACATTGAATATTGAGCTATATCAAGCATTAGCAGAGAGATAAAGCAGCAGACTATTATGATTTTTTCCCACATCTTGCCAATATTTCTTTTATGTAACAGTAAACAGTCTTGTGTTATTCAGTAAATTCACAATGACATCTATAGTATTAAACATAGATCAGGAAACATAAAGCTTAACCTTTGTGCGTGGATCTGAATTTACAATGCATGCTGAAATGTCTTCCTTTTGCTCTTGTCTGATATATACTCAATAATTCAAAAAAACAAGCACAGTAAATAGGACCAAATACCAAGTTTCCCATATTATTATTTAGTCAGAAAAAAAAACTTAGAAGAACTGAACAACTGTATATTTCAAATACTGAAATGTAGCCACCATCTGTTAGCCTCTAAGGCAGCTTTCATTAAGGCCATCACCTCTTCATGAGTCACTACAGGGAGCTATCATTAACATTAGCCATGATTTATGAGGATGTTGCCAATTAAAATTATTCCACTCTAAAGCTTAGCAACATTCTGACAGTGTCACATAGCCCAACTAACACCTCCATCCTCTCAGTTGCCTCATTAAAAAAAAAAAAAAAAAAAATCCCTGATGCAGTTAACTTTAGATTATAATGCAAGTTCTGGGAGGTTTTCCTTGGTTACAGGGACAGGTTGATCCTTTCAGGATGCCTCTGGAAAGTACCAAGATGCAATCACTGAAAGGAGAGTCTACACCCTCTTCAACACAAGGGGTTAAAAAACCCCAGGTAAAAAAACCCCTGTATCTTATCACTGTAAATCTACAGGAACTTAATTCTAAACAGTATGTTTCAATATGCTGCTGTAGATAATACTACCATTAAATGTCATTATAAAGAAAACAGTCTTTGAGAACCTATTTTCCCCTTTCCTCTAAACATCCCATATCTTTTATTTCTTTTTTTGTTTGTTTGTTGAAGCTAGGTTATTTAGTAGCAAGGTTATTTATGTTTGGGTCTTTGAATGGATTCAAATGAGAAAACCTGTCTTTTCTGTTTGGCTCTTCCACCCAAAATCTCTCTCTTCTGTCAAGTGGGAACAGTTCAACTAGAAATAAGTATGAAAAATTACAAACTCTTCATTTCAGGAAGAAAAGCGGTTTCCTGCTTTGGTCTTACCATATTATACTGGCCGTATTTCCAGCCTCACAGCCTGTCCAATATTTGGCCTCCATGTGCAGCATGGAACCACAGTAAAACAGTGGACTATTTTAATCACACAAAATGCATTTTAGGTAAAGAAAATTCGTCTTAGTTTGATGCATGGGTAACATAAAACCAGAATACATCAGAAAGATGTAGAAGTAGCCATGAAAGAACTGAAGGCCTTGTGAAAAAAACTGATGAAAATTATGTGACCTGGTTCGAAAGCATTTATGTTGTTTAAATTATATTTTAACCTTTTAAATAATAATTCAGAATGTCGATATAAATAAATAGTGCAGGAAAGCCGTACGACTAGGTGAAGGAGTTTTAGTACATACATTACAATAGGCTATTTTGTAGTAGCCAAATATCACTGCCAAAATAGCAAAAGAACTGCAAAATAATTTTTAAATGTCTATTTGTTTAGGCAGTTCTGCTCTGAGGCTTTCCAAAAGTAAAATTATAGCAGTTATGCTAAAAGCAATCTTTTATTTCCTGCTAGTATAAATAAAAAAAAGGGAAAAAAAAGTTAAAACATCATTAAAGCTTAGCATCACAAAGGAAACTCCTATCATTAAATCCATTGTATCCCCTCACTGAAGGACTTCCTAACAACACTGGCCTGTCCCTGTGCTTGTTCCTTTCTCTCAGAGCTGTCCTTTCTGTGGCTGCTTGGAAAGCACTTTGCTACTGGAACATACTGCTTCTGAAGGGTTTGGTGCTTCTCTGCCACAGAGAGACAGTCCCTCACTGTTGAGGAACAAGATGCTGAAAATACAGATGACAGACTGACCCTTAGTCCGGCTCCATGGGCTCCTCCTTACATCAGACATTTGGTCAGCTCAAGCACACCCAGGAAAAACCTAATTTTTCTAAATTTATTCCATAATTTTGAAAGGGAACCGTGAAATCCTGGATATCTACAAAGATTGTATCCCAAATTTAATTTACCATTTCAGTTCCTTATTTATAGTCTCTGCTTTGTTTACCTAAAACAATTAAGCTTGGCTGGTTGGTTGCATAAACTAATATTAACCAGACTTTCAATAAATCCTTTTTTATTAAAACAGGAGAAAAAAAATAACATTCCTAAAGCCAGTTACGTTACATACAAGCCTTTTTAAGGAACTTTCTAGAGGGTAGAAAATATTACCAAGAAATTAATTCTTCGCTTTACCAAGTTTAATTTAGAATCTTCTGTGTGAGTACGAACCCCAAAAGAACCATCTCACCATTTTTAGTTACCAACAAACATCAGCACATAATCTGATACTGTTGAAAATACTTCAAGAAGGTGTCTTCCTCCTTATAGTCTACACTGTGCTTCAGATTGAAATTCTAAAACACTTTATGTACTGCCAAAAATCAATCATAACATCTGTGCTGAAAGTTTTGATTGGAAGACAAATTGAATCAGACCTAACTATTAACAGGGTCCATTTCTGCTGTACTGAACACTGCGAAAACTGAGAAATAGACATGGAAATGGCTACCACTCTTTTGCTTCCTTCTGTGCTTAGGAGAATTTTTTTAAAACTTGTTTCTAGACTTGTTTAAATTAGTATGAGAAAAGCAGTCAGAAGGGAAATTTCCAGAAGGGTTGCTTTAAGAAATTAGTACTGCATTTAATTCTGAAATGTTCTCACTGATAGCTTCCTCTGCAACTCTGTTTAATCACCTACCTCCTCTACAGCATCTGCCTATTCAGGCAGCTTAAACCAGTTCCAGTTTGTCATAAAGGATCCTTTGTATCCCTACAAAGGAATCCTTAGCTCACTTGAAACTTGGATTTCAGAGCCAATCTGAGCCTTGGGGAGCGTGGACCCTCATGAAATGCATGGCACGGGCACACAAAGAGCAGCCAAATGGATGAAGGTCGTCAACAGCAAAGCTGGAGGAATGTCTTTAGTTTTATAAATCCTAAAATCTTCCATCAAAGCTACTTTGTTCAAACTAATATAAAGATTACCTTTTAATTCTTTTTGATCTGCCTCCTACTAGTTTTATGCTTATAAGTACCTATTTTCTACCTACTTAGCTCATCAAAGTGGAGCCCAAGAACATAAGTTTCATTTGCTCCCAAAATCTTGTTAAGCAGAAGCACACAGAATCCCTCACAATAAACAACAGGAATTTTGTAACTCACAGGACATTGTTAAAATTGCTGTGGGGTGACTAAGAAAAATAAGGTAAATAAGAAACTTCTCAGCATCCACTGGAAGTGTAGTGCAATATCTGCATGACACCAATGTTTCCTTAAAATCTGGTACAAAAATAATCTAATACAGCAAGCAAGGAATATAAAGGCCATTATTTAAAGTTAGAAAAAGTTATCAAAATAGCTTGTTTTCAGTGCGTGGGAAAATTAAGACAGTAGAACAGAACACTTGTTGCTTGACAGAGAAGAAGGTGGTCAGCTAGCTAGGCTTTGTAGAGGACTGTGTTTATTAAGTAGATGCAGATCTGTTGGTAGCTGAAATATTAATCTGTGTGATAATATTCATCTGTGTGCCTGCTGGCTTGTGGCAAGATAAACTATACCTTGAGTCTGAGTATTTCAAACATTCTTAACAAGTGAAGGGAAGGTCTGCAGGGTAGGTTCACACATATGAGACCTCAGTGTTGTTATGAAAGTTGGAATCACAACAGTTTCTTAGGTAAACACTAATTAGTGACTGTTTATTAGAGAATCCAAATGTGGCTGTACAGTTAGAGAAAAGTCAATGAGAAAAAGCAGTGACAACTCTATGTGTTCAAAGGTACTTGCATTTCCAGAGCTTTGCACCTGTCATTTCCCATCTCCAGGGTGCACAAATGTTAAACTGGGGTTTTTCTTGTGGGAAATGAACGTGAAAAAACCTGTAGCTATTGCATGCCAGCAGTAGGGGAAGGAAAAGGCAAAGATCCAAACACCTACTAAGCATCACAGAATTGGCTCAGGAAATGAGAAAATGCATGGACTCACACGAAAGCAAAGAAGCTTGTGTTTAGGCATATTTACTGATAAAAGTTATTAGAGTGCTTTCCAGTTTTAAAAAGCCTCCTTTTATCTTTATGTGAAGCAAGAATTTGCTAAAACTTTTCTGTGGTAAATGCTGCTCACTTGTACTCATTAATCAAAATCAATGTTTAGAACTGCCACAAGTTGCTACAATATTTTCCTAATGACTATCACTTTTTGACTATGTGTCCCACTGTTTTCCTGTAGCCTAAGTAACTGCCTTAAAATTCACCCCCTCTAGCAGATACAGAATCAACTGAAATGGCAGAGCTCCCGGCTGAGAGAAGCGAGGTGGAAGGAAAAAAGCAAAGTTGGTATCTTCTGCTCTTGAAGACTGATAAAATCCTGAAATTATGATTCAGTTGACTACACAAATAGGGTATGAAAAATTCTAGTGATTTTAAGCCAGACAGTAACGCAGAAAATGAACACGGCACATTGTGAAATCTAAGCAGCTCTGTAAAACAGTGTGACATTTCCAAAAAACACATTTAGTCCAACAGGCTGTCACCACACAGCCCTCTTTGAATGAGAGTGCTACTAAACAACATCACTTCCACTTATTGTTGTCAGCTACAGTGAGATGCAGATCTTACAGATCTTACTAACCAGAAAATGCATCTTTCTAACTATTAACACAGACACACACTTCAATATTTTCAAAACAAACTGTATAGAAAATGAGCAGACAACATGCACAAGTGAATGGGAAAGAGCATGCACAAAGGAAAGCATCAGTCAAAGGATCTCTGTGAGCATGCAATCACATGTTGCTCTAGAAGTCATGTTGACAGCATGTCTAACTTCATATTTGTAGGACTTCCACAAATGTTTCTCTAAGCGTATTTTCGAGGATGTGTACGCATTCATATTCTGATTTTACACTGAACAACCTATGGGGAGAGTAAGGTTCATTTCACAGTCCTCTTTAGATCCCAAAGTGCATGAACCTGGGACAAAATAGAAAACTTTTGCGTTACTCAGCCATAGTTTCTGCAGTTGGTTACTTGTTTATATTACGAGTGACATCCGGCCCTCTTCTTAGAAACCTGGCAGTCAAGATGTGGTAGATGCTTGGGAGGAGTTGGCAGAAAATGGGAGGTTTGCCATCAGAGATGAGTTTATGCAACCTTTCTGAAGTTACTAAGAGAAGACTCCTTCAGCCACTCCTTCTAATGACAAGTTTTCCACAAGGAAGCTTGAACGGAGTTATATTCTGCCTAGAGCAGCCTTAAGAAAAGAGCTCGTATACTGAGAAGATGAAGATCGCACTTCTAGATGGCAATAATTTATTTAAATCATGTGTATTTAATTCTAAATAATAAAATAAGAATCTGTTCAGCAGTCCTGGACTGGTGCTGTAGGAGTGGCTTCTCCTGTTGGAACTGCCACCACAATGAATCTTTTGACATAGAGTTTTTTTTCTGCCTCTGTTTCTGAACTGGAAGAATGCTGTGGGCAGCTTATGCTGAGAAGGAATATATTTATTTTCCATGCTCCCTGTTGGAGCAGCTGTGTCCTGGACCTCAGAAAACCGAATATGTTCTTGAATGTTGATGACTGTAGGGAGATTTTTTTTTCCCATATCTTTGAAAAGCAATGCCAGATGTTAAGCAGTGAATTACCCAGTATATGTGATGCCTAATAGGTATCACAGGAAAAAGAATTTTAATGGGTGACTTAGGGTTTTATGGTATACATTATGTAGGAGGAACTGGAGAACTGTTGGAATGCTGGAGGCTGAAAATTTCAGGCTTTCTGAGCTGAGGGGTGCTGACCCTCAGGCAGGCACCACATTTGACTTGAGGCCTTGGAACAGGCTTCTGAGATTGTGATAGCACAGGGGTTGTGGGTGTGTATTAGAGTGGTCGTGTGTGATCTCACAGGGTGAAAACTTAGATTTGAGATTTTAGTATATAGTAATACATGGGAGACAAGATGGAGGGCTTTGGGCATTGTCTGAGTGTTTCTTCACCTCCTCCTTCAGGTGTTTAGGTGGTTTTCTGTAATTGGGTCAAAAAGGTCCACATTGTGGGTCTCGGATGGTCATTATTGGGCCAGAAACATAAATAATATAGGTGTCACCTTATTATTGGGGAATTAGTGCTTAAATAGCCTTGGAAAGAGTTAAAAGGGTTCCATTTTACTTCATTTTCCTAGCAGGCTAGTTGGAGCTCATGGTACCTGAGTCTGTGCATAGATAGGATATAACAAACAACCAAGTCTGAACTTGATTCTACGTTTCCTGTGTATTATTAATTTCTGACCTTGGCAAAGAAGAACAGAAGCCAGAACCCTCACACCCCACTTGTTGTGGCACTACATTGTAAACGATTCAAAGTATCAGTGGTATAAAAGGGGAATTACTCAGTTAAACATTAACAACTTTGCCTGGTCTCTCTGGTGACCCTGAATATCTTTTCAGTAAAATAATAAAAATGTTTTAAACTAAAACTTTTTCACAAAACATTAAAGTGATAATAAGCATCTAGTCTAGATCAGGTGTGTTTCTGCAGTTTTCAGGAAATATTAGCAATATTTTTTGCTCATATTTCACATGATCTGCTATACCTGAGATCAGATACCTTGAAAACTTTACATATACCTTTGTGATAATTCTTAAGTAAGTTTACAGTTTCACACATCTTCTACCAAGTATTAATGTTCGAAGTTCTCAACATCCTTCCACTGCACCCAGGGAGCTGACCAGTGAAAAAGGCCCTTTGCCAATAAAAGGTAATCCTGATGGACAATAAACAAGCAACATGCCCTTGTGATGAGGAACAGATTGTGGACAATACTTGGAGCTACAGCCCAACCAGACATGGCCCTAGGCAACTGTCATTTGTTTGGGGCTAAATTTGCTTTTCTCTGACCTCCTGCAGAATGTCTTTACAGAAGAATGAATCTGGATCCCTGAGAGAGACACTTTCAATACCATTTTCACTGGAGTTATTGTTTGGGACAGGATGCCTGTTTGTTTATTTTAAAGATGTCACTGGAAACAGGAACACTCAACAACTTGAATATGAGTCAGAGTGTGGTTTCAGTATTACACGATGGATTTCATTGCACAAGAGAATATCAGGATTGTAAATTAAGCAATGAGAGTCTCTGGTGGCTGTCCTGAGCTGGAAATCTGAGAGACTGACATCAATGCGTTCTACAGCTCACCAGGGCATTGCATAGCGATCCATCAGGATAGAACCTCAGATACAGCAAAAGATCAAAGAACAAAATATATTTAAAGTGCAATAGTTAGAATTCAAAAGCCACAGTTTTACGGGAAGCTACATGTTGTTGAGCACTTTCCTAAGTGTTCAGAAATAACCAAAAATGTACCACTGGCACACATAACATCCCCCTTCTCTAATAGATTCCATCTACTGCACAACATTGCCTACATTTTCTGAAGATCTTTGCCCCAAGTTAAGCAGATCTATATTAATAAATACAGTTAGTAACCTTTGTGTGCCGTGTGACAAATTCGGTCGTGGTTTAGAAATGCTTAGGACTTGACATTCATCAAAATATATTGCTGAGGACTCATATATTTCTCTCAAGCAGTTTTCCTAAAAGATGAATGCAACACTTACAGAACTTACAGAGTCACACAAAAGCAGTAAAAGGATTTAAGTAATTAATAGTTCTGGCAACACAGAACTAATATGAACACTATCACTTTACCTTTCTCAACATCAGTCCCTAACTATTAATGATGCCATACTTATTTATCCATGAGAATTTAATTTATAAAATAGCATTTTCAGAGGTAATATAAAAAACTAGCTCTTTTTCTGAGACTTTGATATCTTAGCTCAAATGCCAAGATTTTATTAAACCCTCTGCCTGCAGAGGTAAAGACTAAATATTTCTCTGCAATTAAAGAAGCCTTTTCAATCATAAACACTTTCTTTTTCCTATTCCACTTGTAAGAAATATTTTAATCAGAATAAAAAGAGAGGGAGATTAAAAATAATATTTTTAAAATGTATGGCATAATATTTCAAAATCTGAGACTATTTCTCTAAAGTGCTTGATTAATATACCTTACTCTTGACTTAGAGATTTAAAAGCTTCCTTACATTCTTTTGCCATCACTCTGTTATAATAATGCAGTGACTAAAATATGGACCTTGGAAAAGCCTTAGGATGTACATTTGAAAAAATATACAGTCTTCACTTGTGGAGATTAAAATAACTCAAAAAGCTGAATACAGTGATGGTTGGTCAAAACCTATACTGCAGAAAATACTCCAACTGGAAAGGACAAATAAAATACACCAGCTTCAGCCCACAGAGATTTCTAACATACAAACAGACCTCTACTAGTACATATGTAGACAAATGATCAGAGTATGGCTTTGTGGCCAAATAATATTTAATTACAAACACTCTGAGAGGATCATACCATTTCTTACATTCTGCACTCTACACTGAAGACATGGAGCAAACATACTTGTCAGGAGGACCATGGTGGAGGTCAGAAAATTTCCCCTTGTATATTTTGGTTCATATAATGCTTTTACTTGAAAGCCTTCATTAAATGAATTAGATCTTTGCTATGTCATGACAATGACAAAGAAGCATGAATTATTTCGGATTCCTGGTTTTGAAGAATTGAGTTTAATTGCCATGGTTAGGAATAAAAAAACATTGCTAGAATCGATCACGTGTTATGATACAACAAGCTAGAAACAATTGTTCCAGAAAATGTGACTGCAGTTTAAACTAAAAACATCAATTGAGACTACATTCTTGACTTGACATTTTTCAGCTACTTTACAGACTAAGATACAAGGCAGGGTTTTTTCACACTTTGCAAGTTGTCTTATTTCAGCAAAGACAGACTGCAAAATACTTTTGTAAGCAATAAGCTTATTTTGAAGTAAAATCAGTGTTATACGGATGACTTTTGTCCAAAATCACCAACATATAGCATCAAACTATTTTTTACTAGTAACTTAATTCTCTATTAAAAAACCCTCAATCTTTACTTTTATACAAAACCTTAAAACATTTATCAATTTATTTATTTATAGTTTTTATTTGTGTAAAACAAATTCAGAGAGAATACCCTACTTTCTCAACACTCTAATCTGCTTTTCATAGAAGAATTAAAATTATCTTTGGAAATTCAGTTGGGTGAACAGGCAAACTAAATTAGCAGTAGTCATGCTCAAACCTAGTAAGATTTTCCAAAATTGCTCCTGAGCAAACAGTTGTCAACCTGCCACTGCTTCTATTTTCTTGTACCAAAAATTTGAAGTGACTTCAACCAACTGTAAGATACTGACTGCTTTATTTTAGGTCAATGTTTTTACCAGCAGCTGCTCCACTGTAAAACTTCTCATTTACCGGGAAGTACAAGGGGAAAAATTATAATAAAGAAGGTGAGAATGACACTCTGGTACCTGAGAGCAGTTAAATGCAAAAGCAAAGAACCCAGCAGTGTCCCAGAGAAAGCAAATGATTTAACCGCATGGCTGCCTACCTCATTACACAGAGAAATACAATCTTGCAAGTTTTGCCTTCATCCTACACTGTGTGGAATAGCAAATCCCAGCATTTCATAGAACAGCTGTTACAGTGAATTTATGAAGTCATACTCTTCATCTTCCTCTGTACCCTCCCTCTTTTTTTCCCCTTTGTTCAGGCATCAGCAAAACAGGCATGACTGAAAGAGTTTCCTACCTTTTCCATTAGTTATTTATGTATGTCTGCTCTGGGGCTATACAAGATGGTGGGAGATGTGGGAAACATTTTGCATATCACTGTTGCAAGATAGTACTAGTATAAATGGCACTGATACTGCAAAGTATCTTCCCACAGGCACTAATTAAAAAGCAGTAAGCTCACTGAGAAGCATTTGCTTCCATTTTTTCCTTCAGTACTCAATGCACTGAAGTTTTTCTCCTTTCCTCCCTGATTACAGCTACACATAAAAACCCGAGACAAATGAAAGTAGGAGATAGAATTTTTTTTGTTTTAAATGTAACTCAAATCTCCCTTACTACTCTCCTGTGCATGCTTTTGTATAATGCATTGCAGTTTAAAAATTCTGATTAGAGACCTGAATTTTTAGAAATCTGGCTTTGAAAGAGCTGCTCATTAACAAAAGTCTGGGTTCTGACAACAAGCTTCTGACTTGACTACCAGTTTGTTATGAAATATCAATATTTACATATTTTCTGTAAATATTAATAAATATTAATAGTTACCACATACCTGTCACTGTTAAGGACAAGTATTACAACATGTGCATAAATTGTATATTTCTGTGTGAACACATAAGGTTAGCCAGGTTATATTCTGACACCAGAGCAAAAGCAAAATCAGTGCAACTAAATGAAGATGGTTCACTTTGCCTGTAAATAAAATGCAGACAGCTGAGAGAGCAAAAATCGGGAACAAACAAAAGACACCTCAAAATTCACCAGTGTGGAAAGAAGGGAATGGGAGAAGGAAAGGAGAGGTGAAGGCATTTCACTTTTATTTAGGCCTACCAACAGTTATCCCTTTACTTCCTGCAATTCCAAATTCTCTGTTGTCTCTTTGCTTATACACCTGGTCACTATAGAAAGACATCAAATAACGAAACTTCAGTAAAATTTTTAGAGCCTAAATAGTGAGCAGAACAGGCTTTAATAGGGAGGATAGGTGAAGAGTCTAAGCCAAATGACTGAGTCATAACCTGTAACTCTACTTCCTATAAGTTTGTAAGTCTCCTTGGTCTCCATCTCTCTGAGATAATGAAACTGAATTCAATAAAGTGCATTTAATTAATTGATTAACTTCTAATTGGGACTTCAAACAGGAAAGAACTGCCTGCTCATCCTGTATAATGGGATGCTGAAGTTCCTACTCTGTTTCTCATAAAAAATAGGCTTTATTTCTACAATAAACTGTGGAGGGAACAACTAAAGGGCTATGTTAGGCACTGGTAGAAGTCTGGACAGAGCAAATTGGAATTCATCAGGGCCTACAAACACACCAAAGAAATGGAGTCAGCTGGCCAGTACTGAGTTCCTGATCTTCTCTCTGTGGGGTCCAAGTTAGCAAGTTTAAAGCTCACTTCAGTTTATTTGCAGGTCTACAATCTACTACAGTCTGCGATGAAGTGTATGGAATGTGGTAAAGATTTCTCTCTCTTATCCCACAATGCATTTCAATATTTGGATTTGTGTCCTTCCCTCCTCATGAATACTACTTATATTCACATCCAGAGTATAAAACATTTTCTTTTAGAAAGAAAAATACTGTCCAAACAAAAGACTGTGTAAAACACCTATAAAGAATTACCCTTTTATCTCACTAAGAAAGAAAAAGAATCTTCTTGGACATATATATATATTCTTTCCTTAAGTCCCTAAATCATGAACAGGGGAAACAAAAGTTCCTGGTGGGTTGAAGAGCAGAAGTGGTAACACAGAAAGAACAGGAGTAACTTTGGCATTACAGTGTCTTATCTGTTGAAGAATCTGAACCGAAAACACTTGTGTATCAAACAGATCAATTTAACAAACAGGACCTTCCCTTTTACCAGTCCACGTAAGATTTTATCTTACAGCAGTCCCAGAAGAAGTAGTCTGTAGTTTGTGTCTTTGATATGGAGCTGAGTAACTGCTGCAGCAAATACTATTATTTTCTAAACACTATTACAAAGATAGAAAATCATGATGGAAAGTTTCTACCACAACACAAAGGCAGGAAAGGTTTACTTCAGCCATAAAACTTCCCAAAGGTGATGAAAAGGAATGTAAAACTTTTGAAGATTAATTTTTCACAGAGACTTAATTTTCCTTTCACTTTTATGGGTGAGGGTTAGGTATAACTTCACTCAAGTCAGGTACTGTAGGTCTGAAAGTTTTACTTCAGTGTAAAACATAAGTGGGAGAATAAACCACCTGCTTTTTACGAACTTTCAAAGTCTATAGATAACTGTGCTTGGTTACTAAACACTAGAACAAATGTATTACTCTGATATTTTTACAGGATAAGTAAATTAGCCATGAAGAAATACAGTATATTGATGAATACATAAAAGACCCTGTCTACAATAACACTGTGATTTTCAAACCATGAGTAGGCATAATATAATGTAAAAATAAAGAGAGAACTGTATTCTTGTTTCTTATACAACAACCCTGCTAAAACTTGTGAGTCTCTGCATATCAGCGTCAGCCTGGCATTGCACACAGAGATTGGTGCCTGAGGACAGCCTCAGCCAGTGGGACTTCCTGCAAAATTACACTGCATGGATCTTGTTGTTTACTTGATTTTACACTAGACTGAAACTAGACTGGAACTGTAAAATAACATAGTTGAAGCCAAGTAAAGTGCTGCTTAGAATTCAATTTACTTATCAGTTGCTACTTGTCCAAAAGAGACCAAGGATTCTTTCCACTTACTCCCAAACTGAAATTTTATTCCAATGCAGACATGCTGCTGCTGGTGACAAATGGAGAAGCCTCTTCCCTCATGATTCCCATTTAAAGGTATTTTTACACACAAAACTGTGTTCCCCCTGTCCTCCCTCAAAAAGTCCTCATCTGTGTCTGCTTTATCCCTCCTCTCTCGAGTCTTGTTTGGAAAGTGAGTGGGAAGACAGCCAAGGAGTTACTACAGTCATGTCCTTCTTCATTTCAAATGGAGACTTATTGCCAGTAAATTCATCAAAATTTTAGCTGCATAGTTGAGGTCGTCATAAGGTTGTGATGGACTACAAAATAACTCCCTTTTTCACCTATGGCTTCTCAATTTTTTGTATAAATATGAGATACCTTGTTAATAGGTGTTGCATTCTGCTGAGTTTTAGCTGTGTATGAAGTAGGTAGAAAAAGTCTTGTAATTTCGTCTTAAATGTAAAGGCATACTTAGATATTACATCTCATATATTTCAAGAACAAAGCTATTAACTGAGCCAAATATCAAGAAACACATATTGATTCCACACCATATCAGAGTTATTGACAATAAGAGCTATTGACAATAAAACATATTAAATATTGCATAGCAGCAGGAATTAATAAAATTCCTTTCTTTTCCCCACTTTATTCTACTATTTTTTTTCAAGAGGCTAACTAGGGTTTTTCCATCATCCCACTAGATTTTGCAAGCATATGGTCAAATAGAGAACACAGTGACTAAGTGTTGAGACTTCCAGCCTCAACAATCTGCATTTTAAAAGAAGCAGATTCATATGTTTTTCTTCTTCTCCATTTCTCCTTTTTTTTTTTTTTTTTCTTTTGTGTGTGTGTGTGTGTGTGTGTGTGTGTGTGGTGTACCAGTTGCTGCAAAACTTTACAAAACTTGTCCTTTTTTTTGTCTAGGACACAGGATTTGAAGAAGCACTTTGTGCTCTGAGACAGTTTAAAATCCTGACAATACAGGAAGCTTAGAGTTTGCTCATTAAAAAGAGCCCTTCCCAGAAGTTAATCTACTGTGTTAGGTTTTACCAGCAGCTTTTAGATTTATGTATAATTAGAGAACATTTATGTATAATTAAAGCACATACAGACAGGTATGTCTAATGCAAATTGTTTTCTAAGTGGGATGCATCTATTTACTGTAAACTAGTGCCAAGATGGTTGCAGCCTAACTCCTTACAGGTCTACTTTCTGAAATTGCTAGCAACACATTGTTGAGACTCAAAAAAAGCCAGTATTTAATGGCATGAAGGTTTTTGATCTTTATCACTAACCTCAATGTCAATTAAAATACTGGTGTAGACCAGATTCTGGACCAGCTATTTTCAGATGTAATCTTCTTTCTTCAGTTGAAAGAATAATAAATACAGGATCTACCAATGCATTTAGTTATTTTATACATCCTCCGTACATATGTGCTTTGCACAGAAAATCCTCGCTGCAAGACAAAAAGATGAAGGGTGAGCCTGCTCACAGAATATGATCTAATAAATGAAGTGCATCATTCCTAATATGCTTGATCATATTCAGTTTTAATCAGTAGTTGACTATCTAGAGAGGAATCTTTAAAGAGAAGGGAGAATAGAGTATTCAGTTACATTTCTCACTTGTGTATTGTTTAAGGGTCTCACATAACCCTATTACTGTAAAGGCAGTAAAATCAGGCACTGATTTGGCTCACCAGCCACAGTAGCCCTTCTTTTTTGAGAAAAGCCCCAAATTCAATTTCTCACTGGAATGGATTTTTCACAAATAAGGATAATCCTTCATTTAGTGTGTACACACTTGGTTGCTTCTTAGCATTCCTGCCTGTCATATCAAATTTTAAAATTTCATTGAAAATTGCCAGAATTCATTTATGCATTAGTCGGTTTTATTATAGTTACGGACGAGCTGGCGTTCAACAAATTTTGCATGAGGAAGTAATAGTCATGATTTTATCAGAATATAGCAGGACCCATACCAAATTCTGCTTAATTTTCTTGTGACATGTTACTGTCCATGCATGTCCAACATATGCAGCCAACATAAAATGAGTGTCTGTACTGGCAAAAAATAAACTATTTTCACTCTCCCCCCTTCTTTCTCCCCTTGTCACCTTAGAAGAGAAAAAACACTCAGGCCTCCTAATTTATTTTATCAGAGAATACAGGGAAAATGGATTGCATCTAACCATGCCACCTCCCTGAAGTATACAGGAAGACCTTGCTCACCACACAAAGTTAAAGTTCAAATAAGAAAGCTGCAAACTGCCAATTCTCTTCAATGGAATATATAAATTGAAATATGCTAGAAAAAAAGTGAAAACAGAAGAGAATCATAGGAGTCAAACTGAAGAGAACTTTTTCCAGCAGAGTACTAACATTTTAAATAAAACGACAAAATTTGTAGTGTTACAAGAACGTTTATCTAGCAATTTCATTCTAGTTGATGCAAATAAAGCCTATGAATTCCATTTTCCTCTTTAAATCACTGTTCTGCCAAAGTGCCAAAATCAGTAATCATCACTGGGCCTGAAATCAGGATACAGCTTCTTAAACCAGAAAAAAAAAAAAAAAGCAGCACTGATACAGAAGGGGCTGGGCACCAACGGGGGAACTTGCTGGCTCTTGTTTCTGATCACAGTTCAGCCTAGAGTCTGGACTGCCCCATCCTGCGCTCCTCTTAACTGGGTTGGCCACAGGGATAGGAGAAAATCACATCTAACATATGACAACATCAACTGAATAATTATTAATACACATTGAAGAATTATTGTCATGATGTCAAGACCTGCAGGGAAATTAAAAGAAAAATAAAAAAAAAACCCAGTTGGACACTGTTCCAAGCCAAAGAGTGAGGCAACATTGGTTTATTTTTAAAATCCATCCTCAACAAATAAATCTGTACATCACCATTAGGAACTGATGGTATTTTATGACATGGTCGTATCCCAAAAAAACCCAGAATGGATAACACCACATAATAAACACATCACCCAAATTGAAGCAAAAAAAAAGTGAAATGAAACATAAATAAAACTGTTGCATAGTGAAAGCACTCTTACTTCCATAAATTGGTATTGTGGCTTTTGTTTGTTTTTCCTTTTAAGAATATTTAAAAAAATGTAATACTGTACAAAACCAGAGAGTGTCCTTTTCTATTAGTCCAGAATAAAAACAGTGACAAATTGTCACCTCACAACTTCCTGAACTGATTTATATCCTATAAGACAGGAGATGCATATAGAAACTGTTATTCTGAATGGCACCTGACTGCGCTATTTTAAATCCATTTTGTTTCTTGCCAAAACTACTGTCACACTTCCTTCAGGCAGACACTCAGTCTGATGACTTCAACAGAAAGGTCCATGAGGCTCAAGACTCATGCAAGTAACCAGAAAGCTTTTCAGTTCAGTGATTGTTTTTTAAAAGATTGAATGAAATTATTTCTAACCACATACAGAAGAAGCTTGGAAGTTTTGGACCTGAACTAAAGCACATAGAACTACAGATTCAGAAGAGATTGCATATTAAAACAAAATTTTTCTCCCACTCTTAAGCACCACCTAAAACACCACGAAAACCTTAGGTTAAACACATTCCTACCTATTTGCCAAGTTTGTTAGCTCAAAACAAAAAAAAACAAAACAAAAAACAAAACAAACAAAAAAAAAAAAAAACCAAAACAAAAAAACAAAACAAACAAAAAAAAAATTAGACCTGACTGAAATGGAAAACCTAACTTCAGTAGAAATAATTTTCTTCATCTGAAACTAAATTTTTCAAATGAAGCAAGTCAGAATATGCACAGATATGACCACCCAGAAAGCACATGATACTCAGATGAGGACAGTGCAAAATAGGACACACAGGACACAGTGTATGAGAAGACAGGCAATCTGCAATGTGAGAGAGAATGAACACACTCTAGGGAGATATATTTCTTTTTATGTTTTGAGAATAGGTCCTACCATCTATACTGGTAACAGACAAATAACACCATCTTTGGTCATTTTTTCAAAGTTACAAACAGTACTCTGCAACACTCCTGAGTCGGAATGTTGCAGTAGTGTTTTCATCTGGCAAGATATGTGCAGAGCTAAGCAGAAGAAGGCCAGCAAAAACATCTCTTGGTGCTCTTTACAGGAACCTGAGGCATCAGCTAAAATGCAGTGCCTTACTCTGAAAAAGGTAACTGCTGCCAGCTGAACTGACTTTTTGACTGCACTTACAGAAATAAGGACATGTAGAACATACTGATTTTAGTTATTAAATCCTGAATTCAATTTTTTTTAAAAAAGCAACAAAATCTAGAACTTGGGGATGTAGAGAGAGATTGGAAAGAACTATGAAGTGCTTCTAACCATCAGATCATAAACAGTTGATGTGCACATGTAGATCAGATCTACTTTCTTCACTAATCTTTTATGACAGTGTGCAAACAAAGCCTAGAAAATTTTCAGGGTTCAATGTTACATGCATGTTTGTGTAGTTATTTAAAAAAAAAAAGAACTGGACTCCTAAACTAATGTAATTCTTAACACAGAAGCATTTATGGTATTTCAAAACTACCTCAAAACAAACATAACACCTTCTACATTCAAGATGTACGAAATTCTTTTTTCTGCACGATGTAGCAAGCTTTAAACGTATGCAATTACTACAGAGGACCAAGAATGTTTGTTTTATCCAGTTGCTTGCAGCAGAAAAACTTAAATAAGTACTAAGAATTCATTTGTGGACTGTTAACTGATCATCACTCCCAAGATGAAGGGGAAAACCTTCATTAGAACACTACATACCTTGCCAAGGAAGTTAAATCAATATAACTACCCTGGTTGGGGCTCCGTCATGTTTATAGTAATGAAGCTCTGAGGAAAGGTTTAATGAATTTTACCTTAATACTTTTAGATCACAAACCTTTCTAAATAAGTCTAATCAATGTAACTTAAAATTAGCCGATTTTTTTAGTTAGAGATGTCTGAGTTTTACCTACATAATTTTAAGTACCTCAAACTTTTCTTATTGAGTAATTTAGTCCAGAACTAGGAAAAACAGCATAAGCTGAGATATTCCAAATGTAAAGATTTGGAATGATTTCTTCCACAGTGACTCTGAAAAAATACCTGTTTATAGTTCTTTTAGAGGTAAACAGTCCCTTCACTATGTTTTAAATTAATCATTAAAAATTATAACTTTAATAGTAATCATTATTATCATTAATATGATGATTATTGTTATTATTAAGAAAATACACCATCTTCTTAATGGAGACGAAGGTACATTTTCAAGAAAATAGTTTGACATTTGCTACTTCTGCTACTGCAATACCTTAAGTAAATACACTTATTTTTTCCTCCTGGGCCAGCTGCTGCTTTAGATATTCCAGCATTTTAAAAACTAGGATGAAAATTAATGACCCTTTAGATTTGAGTAATCATCATCATTATCAAAAACGTTGAAATAATGCAGTGTGAGCAGGGTCTCTGTATTCACAGCTATCCAAGGAATAATACTGAGTAGAAAGAAGTTTGGCTGTACTTAAATAAGGAAAGCAAAATAGGAGAGTTATCCACAGTTATCCACAGGCACATCTGAAGCTCAGTGGCAGCTGCCATATTAAAAAAAAAAAAAAAAAAAAAAAAAAAAAAAAAAAAAAAAAAAAAAAAAAAAAGCGCCCCACTATCGCATCCCATGATTTTTTTTGTATTGTAATATATTCCAGTAATACATCCACAGCACATTTTTGTCTTATTGAATAGAAAAGGGGATCCAGGAGGGAGCAAGGATTTACCAACATATGCAACTATGTCTCTAATATCTAGAATGCTGATGAATATTCATTCAATCCCCTTTCATGATAAAAAGCTAAGAAACTTTCGAAAGAAGGTCCTTCTTTGTGAGAGGAAGAGTTACTATATGGAGAGAAGGCCATCTTCACATGTAGTTAGGACAATGACAGCAGTGCTGCCAAAAAATTAATAGGCAACTTTTCACTTCCCTGGAGAACACTAGACTTTTGTGGGTGCAATACGCAACCAGAGGGAAAGAGCATTCCCTCTCTCATTACATTTCTGCCCCCAAGAAGAGGGGGCCCAAAACTGCTCCCCAAACTAAAGCTGAATAAGCCTTACTTATCACCTGTTGGTACTCCCTTTCTCTTTTCCCCAAAGGTACACATCTAAACAAAAAGACATAACAACATTAATAGAAATAGCATAAGACCTATAAGACTGGAAGTGTTTAAAGTCCACATCTGATCTACATTTATACATTGGGAGAACATACAGCTTTACATTGAAAAAAATCAAGTGCAACTAATATTTTTGACAAAACAAGTGTTGCTTTGAGCATGGTATTTTTTACTAGCCCCAGGCCTTCCATGATATACTGAAACAGACATTAGTGGTGATCTCACCTCCTTGTATAATCGCTGAAGGGAGAATACAAAGAACCCAGAGCCAGTCTCTTTTCAGAGGTGTCTAGAGACAGGACCAGAGGCAATGGGCACAAACTGAAACACAAGATGTGCTGCCTGAGCATTCAGAGCAACTGTTGTACTGTGAGGGTCACTGAGTGCTGGCACAGGCTGAACAGAGCCCATGAAGTCTCTATCTTTGGAGGTATTCAAAAGGACAGGGTCCTGGGCAACTGGCTCCAAGTGGCCCTGCTTGAGTGGGGAGCGTTGGACCAGATAACCTTCCCGATAACCAGAGCTCCCTGCCGGCCCCAACCATTCTGTGCTTCCTGATATCAGGGCCACTGCAGAGATGAGATACACTGAGCACCATCTGTATTACTAGGCGTAAATCTACCCTCTCTGGCAAAAGGTTTTATTAGGCATTTGATTCAGAAACTCATGTAAAAGTCTTATCTGAAAGTAAATTTGGTAACTGTTTTCCTTTTCATTTATGACTGTTGTCACCCAGGCTGGAGAAACTCACTCTAGGCTTCACATTAAAAGGCAGTTTTATTTCACAGCATGACTTGAAGCAGTACATAATACCGAAGTCATTTTCCTTCTTTCCAATGGTATTTTTCTCTAGCTTTTAAGATGCTTTATAACGTGTAACCTCACTGAAAACACATACTGCAATAAATAGTATAAATCATGCATAGATATCTCAGAGCTTCTAATAGAATTGAGTTAAAATATACTTTCTAATCCTATTAAAATAAAAGAACTTACATTATTTTTTCAACATAGAAGCAAAACTGTTTCCTTAGCCAAGTTTATTTTGCATGAAAGAATTGCTGTTCCTGTCTTTTGAAATGGAGGAGATTTTCTTCCATAAATCGAGTATGTGTTTTCATTTACTGTATATTACAATTTATGTCCAATGTAATGAAATTTTTCTTAAGGGATATTTAAAAATAAATGAAAGAGTAGGTAAGAGCCTGAATAAAACCTTGTCAAGTCTTCTGAGTCCTCCCAACTGTTCTCTTCAGATGGGAGCTGAGCATTTTGGACGCCATCCCTAATGGCATTGTGACTATGTGAGACAGGTGCAATTGTGAGGCTGTCTTTGAAGAGGTTCAGAATAAAATGAGATTTAGAGCCAAAGAGAGATGTGGAGAAGAAAGAATAAAAATGGTTGTAAAATAATAATTTGCAGCTATGCAGTGTTCAGTTTTCTTATTTCTGTAAGTGCCACAGTATCCTAAACAGGCCTCAGGAATATCTGTTGGAGCAGCCTCCCCAGGGTGCGTCTGGATTTGGAAAAATATAATATATCATCAAAGAAAACAGACTTTTAAAGATAGAATGCAGGCATTTTCCTGTTTGGTTGGTGGCTTTTTCGGGGTCTTTTTCTGATGTTATTAAAAGCAATGAAGACACTTGATGAGCAAAGGCAGAATCAGACCTGCAGATGCCCTGCCATCATCCTTAGGGAAGTTCCACCAGTAATTCCAAACTTGGAATCAGCTCAGCACTAAACTTATTTAGAGCTGATGCTGTGCACCGAGTCACTGCAAGCAATGTGAGAACAATAAGGAAGAGTGGTTGACACAAACTCCTTGTGTGAATGGCAGTCTCAGCAGCTCACATCCAACATCCCTGTTACCATCAGATCACTTCATAAGAGAAATGAATGCACAAGAGAGTACTTCCCTATGCAGCAGGTAGAGAAAAGATCAAAATGTGCCCCTGATTTCTCTCTGAATCCTGGCATGGCTGGGATGGCCTACACAACAGAATAATGCATCTGTATTTAAGATGCTCTTTCTCTCAAAAAACACTGGTATATTAAGAAAAAAAAAAAAAAACACTTGGCTTAAAATTAAGAGTGCTGACCTAATATAACTAATGAAGAAAGATTTTGTGGAAACCCTGGGAAAAATTGTTCCAAGAGCATTTTTTCTCTAGCCTAGTCTTCTCAAGGCAGCATTAACATCAATGCCCAGTGGTGGCAATTTAGATGTCAGAACTGAGGCATTTTCCATTATTTATGTAGAAAGAAGCACATATACTGAATACATGTAATTTCCTGTAAATGCTACTTCTGCCAGCCAAATGCAGGGAAATTAAGCTATTTTTGTACTAACACATTCATTAGCAGGAACCCAACAATAAATGGTTGTTTCACATTTGTTAGTTTGACCAAGGAGTCACACATTACAGTGGTAACTTTCTTTTCCACAGTATTCAATAGAAGCATTTGAACACATACTGTTTGTCATGTGTAAGCTATAATATATATCAAAAACATTTGTATCCTCCCAGAACACATGTAATTTTGGAGAGACAAATACCTTCGTTACCCATACTCAAGAATTCAATCACATTTTTAATATTTTCCCAGCCTGTAAATGAGATCACACTTTTTCACACACACTTCAGTGGCTGTTTATTTTGCAGTTTAGCTTTAAAGGACAAATTGATTTTTTTGTAATCTGTTTGCTGTATTACCCCAGTAGTGTAACCATCAGAGGGGAGAAGCTGACTCAGCAGCAGTAAGGACTACATAATTTCAGAGGTGCTACTTGTCCCTTTTTCTTTCAGTCAGCCTTGCTCTGATGCAGTGAGCAGTACTCTTTCCTTCCCCTGTCACTGAGGGAGGACACAAGTAATTGATTCCAGGAAAAAAACGTGACCACAGATGAGCAGTGATGACAGGTTATGCACTGTGAAATGGAGTTTTACAATGATATATTAAAAAAACCCCAGAGATCTAGAGTAAACTGCCTTTTTATTTTATATTATTGTAAAATCTCTGCTAAGTTCATATTAATCAAAAAGAAAACACCCTATTAAAATAGTTTAAATTGGGCTAGGAAGTAAGAACTCAAAGAAAATTACTGTTACAGATCTTTATCTTCCTAGGAAATATGAAGGTATCAAATTCCAAACATTGTACTCTCATCTATTAGGAAGACCACTTATACCATTGAAAGGCACTCAGAAAACTGTTGTGCAAAACTGTGATGTACCACACAGGCTATGCTGACAAACCACCTAAATCACAAGTCCTTCATGGTTCCAGAAAAACAAATTTCAGCAAACATCCATTTCTTTGTTAGGTTTAAGAGGAAAAGAAATAGATATAAGCAACATCCTTAATTTGATAAACAGTGGAAGAGCAGATCTGAGGCAGAGCGGGTTTAACAAAACCTGTGAAGTCAGGAGGCTCCTCTGGAGAACAGAGGGCAGGGACAGCAATGGGACAGTATGCACCAGATGTGCTCTAAGTGACAAAAGCTAAATCTCATCTCAGCTGAAGGGAGTTAGATCTGAATACAACTCCACATGTCTAAAAAGATCTGACAGAATGATATGAACACTTGCAAAGTACAGTGGAGCCACAGCAAGCTCCTTTGGTGCTTGTGCTCTATGGTACACTGAGAACTCACTACTGAATAGCATGGACACAAGAAGAAGAAGAATGACCAAGTAGTGATGAGGCCCTACACCAGAAATGGCCCCACCAGAGCATCTGTGCCTGAATGGGGAGGCCCAAAGTCTATTTGCCACACTTCAATCCAGGCTCTTATTCTGGTTGAATTCTGAAATATGACAGATACCAAATCAAATGTTCCTGTCTTTTTTTAGCAGGAGTACACACAGAGTCAGATACATTGGAAAAGTGTGGGTTTGTGTATAGCCTGGTGCATATCAGTTCTCAGAATCTGGCTTCCATTCACAGATACACATTTTTCTTTTCACTAGAGAACACTGTGAATGTTAACGCAGTTACAGCTCCAAAAAAGGGACTGCAAATGTGACTGCTATAATCAGATTTTTTGGTGGGTTTTTGCTCGTTTGTTTATTTTGAATTTGCTGTAACTTTGTTGTTTGGTTTGTTGGTGGTGTTTTTATATTGTTGTTGCTGGTTTTGTTTTCTGGAAAGACAAATACCCTAATTATCTAAATCATGACCACTGAAATTTTCAAGCTATATGAAAAAACTCACTGGTAGGGCTGCACGTGGCATATACCAGACTCCCACACCAATCTTTACTGCTATTTTTTGTGCTTGATTAACTAGAGACACTTGGGGATGCGATATTTTTACAGTGACATTCTCTTATAATTAAATTAACCTGCATACATCTCCCATAAAGCATTAGGTCATGAAATTTTTGTAAAGTGCCAGGTAAGTACCAACTGTAAAATAACAAATTTAATATTTAGATGGATATCCTTGGTAAAATTAAAAACAGTGGGCTCTTTAATTTCATAGAAATTGAAATTGTATCATAAATCTAATCTGAGCATCGTATATTAAAATAATGCTATGCAAATAGGCATGACTGCTAAATATGGTTTTAGAATAAGACTACTTAAATGAATAAGTAATATTTTAGATGTCAGTCAACACACCATGAAAAAAGAAAGCTCAATTTAATTAGGCTGGTCATTTGTAGCTTAGGTAGTCAAAGGATTAGCATGAAGAAGTGAAGGCTGCACAAAGCTTTGTGCAGGTTTTACACAGGTATTCACTTTCATCTCAATAAAAGATTTAGTGTAACAAATGTTGGCTTACTGAGTGCTTTGGTGCTTATGGCACAAAAGAGCTTCTCAAGAAACTTGCTGTGTTGCCATGTAAAGGTCAGGCACAGTTTACCAAGATTGGGGGAAAAAAAAAGATCTTTTAAAAAAAAAAAAAAGAAAAAAGTGGCTTTGCTGACAGATCTGTAGTATAGTGGTACAGACAAATTTTTTAAATAGTTGTTTACATCAACTTTATTTTGACTAATGTCTCTATAAAAGGAGAGTAACTATAGCACCAGTAGAGAGGATATCAATCAGCAATCAGTGGTACAGCCCAATGCAATTGGAGGGGAAAGACAGAGGATTTGGGGTAATTCACTAACTTGAACTTTTTTTAACCTTTTCAGCAGACTTTGCCTGCTGTAGACTGCAATGCATTGAAGAAAGCAGGGCAGATACAGCTCACTTGCTGTGAGAGCCGCACTTCTGCTCGGCCTTAATGCAGAGTGCTCTCTGTACAGTAAGAAATATGTCTTAGTACATAATAGAAGCCACTCCAACTGGAATTATTTCCTGTCTCCTTGGAAAGTGGACCAGAAAAGAAGGTGGAGGAGGCACATGCCCAATCTGCACGTACTCTTTTTAACCATGGGATTGAGATCGAGGCTGTGTGTTTATAAAACAAACTGACTGTTGCAGAGCAGATTCGTGACATCAAGAGTGCCCGTATTACAAACACTGCACTTTGGAAGCCCACAGAACCACCAGCCCAAACAGCAGGAACGGCATGCTCGCTGTTCCTAACTACTGTGCTCTGCTTCAATTCCAGAGGAAAAGAATGATAACGTTTTCTTTGTTTTCGGGAGAAAGTAACAAGAATCTCAAGTGCAAATTATTTTCACAGCCAAGCATTATTTGAAAACTAAAACAGAATAAAATTATCATTTTAAACTCTCCAGAAGATATCTCCCTTCCCTCTTTCGTACTTTTATGCTGAAGTACCTTATCAAACCTTCTGAAAGCTGGGATTTTTTTGAATCAACCTTGAAAATTGGAACAGCTTCTACTACAAGTTTCCAGCCACTTTCTTTTCATAGGTACTGTAAAATATGCTAATAGAAAGAAGAAGCAGCTATAATCTGCTCATTCAATTGAATTTTTCAGCTTGCATATATTTATTGTGTCATTGAACCCGTATTTGCCAAAAGAATGTAGGCCCACGTACATTCCAGGCAATCAGAAACTATTTATAGGTATACTGTACTGAAACTTCTTATAACAGCATTTCCACCGTGGACTTAGGAGGAATTCTTGGGAGACAATACAGGGTTGATGTTTTTTGGGGAGGTTTTTTTGAGTCTCCAAAACAAAGAACAGCGTAGATACTGTGAAAGCTGAAAAGTTTGGAAATGTATTTAGATTTATTTATTGCAAGGAATGCAAAGATGCCAAATGAAACAGCACAGATGTGAAAGTCATCACTTCCAAAAGCAGACATGCTGAAGGAAGACACTGAGTCTAGCAAAGGACTCATGTTGTGTGGTGTCAGTGGAATCCATAATATTCAGACTCCTCTAGTGACAAAGGCAATGCCTTTCAGCAGCACTGATTTCATGTATACAAGCTGAATACAATACTGTCTGTGGTTTTATCCATTGGAAATGTAGATTAATGGCGTCTTCTCTTCTGTCTTGATTTATGTGTGATTTAAGCCTATACTAATCACCAGTATTTAAACACACATTGTGAGTAAAAAAGAATCCTCTTAGATGTGTTCATCTGGAACACCACAAAATGCAACACTTTGTAGCCTCTGAAATAAATCAGAGGTAGCTGATTAATTCAGGAATAGCACACAAAACTTGAGGGGCATTGTGGTAGTGGTTTTTGAATTAGATGTGTACAAGTATGATTTATTCTTTTCAAGGAGAATATAGAACCTAGATTTTTAATTGCTATTTTTTACAATGCTATTACATGTAAAGACATTGAAACACTGTGCTACATTGAGAACACAAAACTGAAACTTTGAACCACAGCAAAAGAAAAATTTAAACACTTGAACATGGGCTGAATATGAAAGTTCCTTGTAACTGAGCTATAGTGTAGTATGGCTCAGTCTCATTCAAAACCTAAAGCTCTCATATAACAAACCTGGTTAACAAACACTGATTTAGGAGAGAGGAGGACTCACTCGACAGCAACATTAGCAGTGAAATTCAGCAGCACTCACACAGAAGAAAAACCCTTCAAAACTTTACACTACTACATATTCAACTCACTCCCTAACACTCTCTCATTTTAGAGTCCAAACCAAGATTGAGAAATCTCTTACTAGTTTGCTGTCCAAGAATAACTTTTCCTTGACTTTAAATGCAGAGATGGGGCTGGAGGGATTAATATTCTCAACTACACGTCTGTTAAAAAACTTCTGGCCTCAGCCCATAACGGTCACAACCTACATGTGAATTTAGGTCTTTCTGAGGCCCTAACAACTGCTCCAAGCTTTGAATAAACATCTATCATCCCATCATTTTAGCTGTATAGATTGTGCATACAATCGGGTTAATCATTAGTCCTTAAAATAAAGAGTGAAGTATGTCTTTCAAGGACTGGAGCTCTAGTCGGCACCACGTTCTTTGTATGCGCTCCAAATAATGGAAACAAGGGAGTGAAATTTTCAATATCCTTTGAATTACACTTCTCAGCTCTAAGCAGCAAGAAAAAAAAAAACCAAAAACACAGTAGGACTACATATATACACAGCCATATGTATGCAAATAGAAAAGACTAGATATGTCATCTCCATATACCCCAAAACCTTGAAAGGCATCCAAAAAAAGCTTACCCTTGCCAGCGTCAGGGTTCCTTGTTTACACACATTGCAGCGGACCCTCAGTTTTCCAGGCTTCACAGCTTGGCAGAAATTTTTGCAAAAAACATAAAAACTGTTGTAACTTGCTGCACCTGTTAAGAGGAAAAATAAACAAACAGAAAACAACCACTTTTGATGTATACTGAAAATCAGCAGCAAATTGTCACGAAAGCTTTCTGTTTGACTCTGTAAGTGATAAGTTAAAATAATTTTAAGTTCTGTAGACAACTTTGTGATCATCTTTTCTTATCTGGTCTAGTTCCTTACACCTTCCAGTAACTCCTGCTCCTTGATCAATAAGTACAGGTGAACTGCACCCTAACACCTTGAAAATGCATCCAGAGATTACCACTGAGGAGCACCCACTGAAATCCTTGGCAAGTGATGTATGAGATTAATTATCCCAGCCCTCCATAATTTGCATCTCACTTCCAGTCTAAAATTGCCTAGCTGCAGTTTTTATGAGGTCAAATAACCTAAAATTTTCTCTAGATGAAGTTTAAAAGATGAGTTTGACTGATTTCACAAAAAGAAAACAAATATTTAATTTAGCAAATTTACTTCTATTCATAGAAGACTGGAAGCCAGATCTTCATTCTTTCTGGCAGCCTTATAACCTTGCAAAGTTTACAAACTGCTGCCAAGATATTAGGCCAAGTAAATTTTCAAGGAAAATGAAATGAAACGCATTCTGTTCTGTGAAACCATGGAACAGAATGTGATATGCAGAGAATTGTGAAAGCCCAGGGCAATGTTAATGAATTTGATTTCACAGGCAATGCTGACCACTGTTTTGAGTAAAGCACTTTTTAGAATAGCTATTGCTATTCCTTACAAAACGCTAGAATATCCCTGGCATGGTTTTAATGCAGCTACAAGTTCAGAGACTCAAGCTTATCATCAGATGTTGAAATGAGACCAAAATAAGGTTTCAAACAAAAATTTCTCAATATCAAGAGGAGACTTGATCCATTAACAGTGGTGAACTTCAGAATCCGTAGCAATCTCTTAAAGATGAAAAACTTTTCACTGTCTTTTTCCCTATTTTCTTATTTTTCCCTGCATTCGTCAGCAATATATGTTTTATGTACATTAGAACCCTAGCACATTACCACAGTAAATATGACCTGGAATAATATTTTTAAACATGGCTGACTTCCTTAATTTTTTTATATGTCCCTCACACAATTAAGGATTACACCCCATGTTCTGCCAATGCAAAATGCCAATCAATTACATTTTATACATATTCATGTTAAATTTTATATCAGGCTGTCCTGATATAAAATCTGGTCAAATATAATATAAATGTAGCTCAAAAATAATTTAAGTTTTCAAAACTCAACCTCAGAGAACTGTGTCATCCAAAAAATCTTTTTTCTAAGAAAAGGTATGCAGATGTCTACGAAGTAGATGTACAGTATTGAAAGAAATTTTGTAACAATTTTTCAATTTTTCAAAAACATTAGCTACATAAAAGTATATCAGTGATGTATTCAAAACTAATTTTAGTCAACTGATCGATCACGTGTTTTCACTATGCTTCGTTGGAAAGTATTTCCCACCATGGCAGAATACAAAGCATTACAGAATTTAAACTGAATTCAGCTTTTGTGGAAAATGACATACACTCATACATTTGCACACACACTTTTCATACGAATAATTGCAACTAAAAAGGCTGAGAGACACTCCTCAAATCAGTCTAAAACACAGTTCTGGGATTAAAATAGTTAAATTAAAGGAAAAAAGGCTCATGCTGAACTATTTAATATATGATACAACATTGTGAAACTTAAGGTGACACAGTCTTGGACATCTGGATATCCATTCACTTGTATTTTGCTGAGGGCTCTGATTACTGGAACTGAGAGCACGTCTGGATTAGACTTGATTTGAGCTAAAATCCACATCAAAAATCTAAATTATGGTATTGGATATGAGAAGGAGGACATCACAAGTGACTTAATTTTACTTTTGGCAGTTCCTCTGCAGGATCAGCAGATCAATCAATAAGAGTAAAGGCAGTGCCTTTAGGACACTTGAAAGGGAATGCTCCATGACTTAAGAAAGCAAGAATGCTATTGCTAGTAGAGGTCCATGATAAGCAAGATGATTTCAGCCACTTATTCCTGACTTGGTCTCAACGGCAGAAAGTGAGATCAGAGCCTGTTATCTATTCTCCTACCACCAGTCTCCTCCCATTGTTCCAGTTTTGTATGAGGGCTGTCCAATGGGACTACTGAAACTGCTGCTTCTTATTCTCACCCATCCTGAGTAATTCTGTGGTGCCAGTGCTCACTGTCCTAGTTCAGTCTAACACTCCAAATGGATTCCTGGCATGATTCTAATGAAACCCTTCCAAGTTAAACAGCACCATCTTATTGATTACATGAGCCCTTACAGCATTAAATAATTTGTTAATTGGCTGATGCCTTTCCTGATCCAGTCCTCCACTCCCTGCTGTCTTGTGTCCCTGCCTCACATTTTATGCCAAGGATTAAAATTTATTTCAAGGATTAAAACACTTGAGGCAGGAATCATGCTCTCTGTCTGCTTTGTGTTCTAAGCTCATTCCATCTGGACCCAAAGATAAAATTATTTTATTGATAATAGTCTGCAAAATATTCACAGGATAGTATGGCATAAATCAGCATGACTGAATACTGCAGTAAAAAATAGTAGTCATAGGAGAGGCCTAAAATGAGACATATTGCTGATTTACTATAGAGGATAAATCTTATGCATTAGCTTGATATTTGCTCTGTGCAAAAATAGACTACATTAGCTCAATATTCATTTTTCTTAGCACTTTCAATTTTGTTTTCAGTTTTCATGAATATAAAAAGTCCCCCCAAACACATTCCCTGCGCACAAATTTGAAGCACAAGAAACAAATTTATAATATAATGGGTTGGAGCAGTTAAGCAGCACAGATCTATTCAGAGACACAAAATAACTTTAGAAATATCTGCAATAGCAAGGAAGCTGGAAAGGCACAACGTGACAAGAGGAATGCACTGATTTTAGAAGGAATGTGTTAAATGGAGATTTTCAGCAACACATTCACCATTTTATGCAGATGCATGGATCAAATTCTCACAAAGGTGCAGTTACATCATTAGGTGCGTGTCCTGGGCAGCATCACCAGGCAAAACAAAGACTTAATTAAAAATGCAAATGCTGCAAGTCGGCTTACAGTGCAACACTGATGGCTAGCATTAAGGTCTTTACTGATTTGTTCATGTCACTGACTGTATCAGCATGACCCTTCGCTGAGACTGCATCCCCTTGGAATCCCTTTTCAAAGAGAAACTGAAAGACACAGGAACAAGGAAATCTGTCTTATGCAGAATACAAGAGGCCTCTCATTTCTGATCTGTGTCAGGACTTGTCCTCTCACCCCAATGAGACACACTCTCTGTTTTCTACCTCTTCAAAGCTAATTTCCTTACAAATATCACATCACAGAAAAAAGTCTTAAAGCTGTTTTCTCTCTTTAGTATTTCATATAAAAAGGGGAAGTAGATTTTTCTGATGTGTATCCCAGTTTTTTTAAACTGTCTCCTATTTAGGTTTTTAAGCTCCTTAGGACCTGAATTACTTCCTTATTTTTGTGTTAATGATGACTGTGCTGTGGGAGCTTTGAACATGATAGTGATAGCACAGACCAATTATTTTGATATGCATGACTAGTTAATGAGAAAACATTAGTCATAATGACTATAGACTTGATCCTGAAATCTCTTATCAGTCAAAACACCCATTATCATCTCTATGACTGTTAAAGTGAATAAAATCTAAATAGGGATATTAGTAGCAAACCTACTGTTTTCATTTGAACTGCATTTTCATATAGATTATACTGATTACTGAGTCTTTGCTATAATCACCTATTTAAAACAGGACACAACCACAGGAAATCTTTCAACAGATTGAAAACTACATAAAGTTAGCATTGTTTCAGATTCCATTATATTTACATTTAGACTAGTTGTAATTTGTAAAATGTAGACTGACTGTCAGAGACCTAGACTATTTTAGCAATTTGCACTCACATAATGAAAAATACACAGTTAGAAGAGAAAGAAAAAAGTATTCTTCCAACTATGTTCACTTTAAGGACTTTGTTTGATTTAACACAGTAGGAGGAAAAACATCTGAAATACAAACCCAGAAGGCTCAAACTAGTGAAAATTTCTACATAAAATTAGCTTTTAAAAAAATTGCATAGGTTGCATTTCTGGACCCCAAAAAAGAGAAATTACTTATAAGATCTGATTCACTTTGCAAAAATACAACTGGTATATTCTGTCTTTAAACTTTTGTCCTTTAACTACATTTCTTTGTCTGCAAAGATTTCACAGAGCACATAGCTTTCCTCCTCAGACCCATGTATGTGGATGCACACATTTAAAAACTTTTCTACCTGTTCTGGATTAAAACTATTCTTTATGATGCTTATCTAATGACTATGAAAATGGTATTTATTTAACAGCTAGATTAATCTAAACTGGTTGTGATATAATCTAGTGAGAAAAACTTTTAGACGCTTTTATGGTTTGAGTCAACTCATCCTAAAGTAGATATAAAAACATATAAACATGTCAGATAAATTGTGTCTAAGAGAGTCTGCTTTTCTCTGTCATGGGGATTTAGAACCACAAGGTGTGGTAGAAAAATCTACTTTGCAATCCTCTAAAATTGTGAAAGTTGAACCCTACTTGGTGATGCCATGCAAAAGAACTACTGACTAAGAGCTGAAGAATTCTGCAGTATGGATAACAATATGAAACAGAATAAACTTGGGAAAAACCCATCAAACCGACACAATTATTCTCCTTGAGGCTCAAATAGGACTTGCAGAATGTCTATGGATCTCAGGTAATTAAAGTATATGGAATACACAGCTATTTAGAAAAACAAAATGGACTTGTCACTGTGAGAAGGACTAAAAATTTAAGAAAAGTTAAAATTTGTCTGGAGAGGCTGTAATGCATAAGAGGTGGCGTTTCAGAAGTTACTTAACAAAGACTACAGGCCACACTTACCTTTTTAATGCCTTTGAAGTGAAAAATTTTGTGTGAGATAAAACAACCAGGAGACTTCTATGAATTAAAAAACTGCTAAAAGCACAGCATTTGATCGATCCTAAATTACTGGAATTCAGGATATTACTATATCAGGCTTTCTCTTCCATTCATTATCATGAAAGAATCATCTGCTTCACTTTCTCAGCCCCAATATCATTTACCTTCACTTTCTTTTATATTTCACCCAAATCCTTCATTATCTTTTTACCCATCTAACTTCTATAATTACCTTTTCCCTGTCTCATTCCCTTTCCTGACCTCTATATAAGCTTCACCTTTCTCTTACCTCTCACAATATATCTTTCTCTCCTTCAGCTTGCTCTCGGATTTTCAGACAAAGGAGCAAAATTCAACATTAATGCTCATATTAACAATAAAGAGTGCAGGATTCAAAAAGAGAAAAAAACCCCAAACAAACAAACAAAAAAAACCACCAAAAAAAACCACAAAAAAACCCAAAAAACTTCTAAACCAACAACTACAGAAAACCAAACAAGAAATCCCACAGAAATTTCATGAAATTGCTGAAAGCTTGGCAAAAATACATGGGAGAAAAACAGTGATACAGCAACAAAGTGTTCAAGACTTAAGAGTATCAAAAGGTCTCCCATAATATCTACTTCTTGTGCATGAGGAAACCACTATGCAGCAGTCATAATCTTCCCCACAAAGCTCCACCTGAGCTGCTCTTTCAGTCATTGAAGGGACTGAGTGTGACCTGTGGTGATGACCACTGGCTAGGCCTGCTTTATTGCCACTGAAGGCAGCCACTTCTGAGTTTTAGCCTAAGCACGTGAAGGGAAGTGAAGGTGCTCCAGAAGCCTGCGTGGGTTGCACAGATCATGCAGTGTAGGCTTCAGTATAAGCAGCAGATGCAGTTGATCACAGTTTCAGCAAATAAACTAAGAAATGTTTAAAAATTAAACCAGTGGTCATCAAGAAAATCCATAAGGACAAGGCTGGTCCCATGTCAGGCCAGAAAAACAAGAATATACAAGATACATATCTAGAGACAGAATACCTAAAAACATAGTGCAGGGATACATCAAAGGAATGGACCTGAACTTAAATGTAACTCCTGGGCCAGTGGGCCAACTGAGGATGTGTGAGGTGAAAACCTCTGACAAGGCTTTCAGCAGCTCTTTCTCACACAGATCTTTTTATAAAAGTCTGACCCAAGGTTACATAACTGCACATTTCACAACTGGCCTTTGACACAACTAGCTAACCACCCAAGGAGGAAGTGAGGTTGAAGAAGTCAAAATAAAGGCTATTCCTACTGAGTGTCTTCTCTATATTAGCTCCTTAATTACTTCCTGTGCCCCAAAAAGCCCAGGCCTACTCAACTATGATTACAACTCAAGTAATTACAACTATGAAAGATGGAAACCAGCAGCAACATTCTTGCTGTTAGCTTTGTTACAGTCTGTCACCCTAATACACGACATTCTGGAAAAGTTTGTTTTTCAGAGCACTAAAGGAATACCTAATGAGGTAGCAAGGATCATGGAAGATAATTTATTTATTCAAGGTATTAAAACTTTATTCTTGAAAGTGGTCAAGGCCTTCTTGGATGGGGCCTTGACCAAACTGATCTGCTGGAAGGTGTCGCTGCCCATGGAAGGGGGTTGGAACTAGGTGATTTCTAAGGGACTTTCCAACCCAAATAATTCTACGATTCTATGATTTAAAAAACCTTTCTCAGTATTTTTAATATAAATTATATTGTTACTGAATGAAATGCAAAATTCTCTTGTGTTCAAACACATAGTTAAAATACAGGAAATAAAGTTCAAGAATAAATGCTCAGTTTCCTCAGAGCAGTCCCCAAAAAAAATTGTTCCAGGACTTGAGTATTCACCACCAGAACAACAGGAATGAACAGTGAAGTGACAAAGTTTGCTAGTGAAATTATTTTTTCCAGGGTAGTAAAAATTAAGGCCATACAGAAACAACACGTTGAAGACCACAGAATGCTGAGTGACTAACAGCAAAATGAAAAATTAAATTCCTTGTAGATAAATGTGAGGTGATATACATAGGAAAAATAATTTTACCCCCACAGTGATGGCCTTGACTAGTTTTTATCACATAAAAACAATATCTTGGGTCTATAATAGCTAGGTCTATGAAAATGTCAGCTCAATGCTCAGTAGCAATCAAAGAAGTAAATTGAATGCTAGGAATTATTCAAGGAGGAATCAAGAAGGAAAAAACTCCAGCCAAACAAACAAACAAACAACCCCCCCCCCCAAAAAAAAAACAACAACCCAACAAAAAACCAACCCACAAAAAAAAAACCAAACCAAAAAAAAAAAAAATCAAAACCAACAAAAAACACAAAACCTCACCCCAGAAAACAATGTTGTATAAAAGCTGTAAAAATCCATTATGATCTCCAATTTCAGTAGCACATGCAATTCTATCTTTGCTTTGCATTCAAAAATTCCACAGATACATTTTTCACAGGACTGTCCGTTAATGTACTAAATAACTTGTTAGTGCTTTTATTCTGACATTTCAGTTTGTCACAAAACATTGCACAATAACAGTGTACCACAGTAACTGTCTTTACAAATGACCTGTGGTACTTTTATTCATTTCCAATGCCCTGCATGTCAGGCTCCTCACTCTGAAGTTCCCACTGAACTAGAATCTTAATGGCAATTTACTTCTCTTAGAAATGGAAGAGTGATGGAAAATGGCTCAGGAAAGATGTATCTATAACTTAGTTGATACGCTGTTTTTCAATACAGACAGAAAATACCACTACCAGCACTTTTAAAATTGAGCTATTTAGTTTCTGAAATGTGCTATTTAATGACATAGTAACTTATTATTTCAGTAAAAGTAATATTTTGAGGAAGTTCCTTAGCTGGTTTTACAAGTGAAAAGACACATATTGACAATATTTCTCTTAACGGGTTGTCCAGAAAAATGGAAAAGATGAAATGAAAATGGCACTTTATCATGCTCTGTTATCTCAACATAATGGCATGGTCATTGCATCCCTTTTATATAGGACAATACCAGAACTATATTGTAAAGAGTAGAAATGATTTTAAGAAAAAAGGTCAGCTTAGAATTTCACATACTCTGTTCACATATGCTCTGAATTGGAATGTTGGATATGCAGGAACACCCTTCTGCATTTAGAAGAGAGTTTAGAAAATACAAACCTAATTCAAGAGGTTTCTTTATCTCTTTAAACCATTCACCAAAAGGATTTGGGAAGAAGGGATGCAGTTTTTCCAGGCTATTAAAACCAGCCTAGGTATTTAAGCAATGGCCAGTAAACAGCAGCTCTTTAGAGCAATTCAGTTGTGACTAAAAGCTAACTTCCTTCTGTAGAGGAAGAAAAACACAGAACAAAGTATTTCAGGAAAAGAAGTAAAGACAGACAAAGAGAAAGACAGAGCGCATTCTGAGCTCAGAGCTTAAACCTCAAAACTCCTGTAGCTCTGCATTAACTAACAGCATTCCCCATCCACAGATTAGCTGAAAGGCAGCAAGATTCATCACATTAAAGTTAAATGTGCAGAAAATGGAATCACAGTAATCCTCGCTGACATGTTTACATGTACAGTCTGCTGAGCATCTATGTCTGTTATTTGATAAGAAGCATGGAAATAATAGTCTCAGGCTTTGAAACAGTGAAACCAACTAATCCTATCCTTGCCACTCTTACAGATGCCTCAACACATCTAAAAATCCCTCACAGAGAGCTGATGGTACCTATGATCTCGTGATCCCCCTTGCTGTGCCAAGATACATAATTCGACACAGGAAAGCTTTGAGCCTCAGCTCATGACCTTTCTTTCCCTAGTGCACTTTGAGGAGACCCTTTGGGGTAGATCCAGCCAGATAAACCTGTTGGCTTCATCACCTTCATGATGGAAAACACACTTTATTTTCCAGAAGGAATCAAATGGCTTCTCTATCAGAATGAATTAACCTTATGTTGAAACTTCTGAGTAGATATCTGTCACTTGAACTCTTAATTACCCCTTTTTCCTTAAATGCAAACCCATGATGAAGTAAGAATGAGGTAATTTGTAGGCCTTGTGAGCCTTCTCAGTAAGAGATATTATTAATACACATATGGTTCATTTACCAATATGTTCTTTGATTCATCAGTTATTACATATTTTTATACTATATGTACAGTGTCTTCAAATGTGACATCAGTATTAAATGTTCATTGCCTTTTAGACACTAGATTGGATAGCAATTCTCTGCTCAAGGTTAATTTAAACCAAGTCCTGCTTTCATTCCTCAGCCTGTGAGTTTAGGAAACCTCTCTCTGCCCCACATTAGCATTCCCACCACATGGCCTGTAGGAATTACCACTCCTCACCACCAATGCACAGCACAGAGCTTTAGCAGCTGCGTGTTGCCCTACTCCCAATTAGTGTGACACCAAACCAGAGGTTGCCAGCTGAACTCTCAGCTGTTCCCTGGAGTGCTGATCAATTAAACAAATTGATTTTATAGAATGGCTTTGGTGAAGTTAAACAGAAATGCTTAAAGACTATTTTGCACATACAACTTGAGATGTACTTTATATTTGTTAATCTCTACAAAGATGCTCCCCTCCTGCCATTTCACATAAACCTAAGAAAGCTGTTTCTTGTTTTTCCTTCTATACAATGCTTTCCACAGTTTGACAAAGTTTTGAGCTGGAGGGGTTCTCCTTTCTCGTGTTGAATTCCTGATCCACACTGTAAAGTAGACAACATTCCTGCAGACTCTAAAGAGAAAAGATTTCATCCCAATGCCTCCCTTACCTCCTTAATTTGATTTCTAGTTGATTCTCTTGAAGAATTATGATAATCTAGAAAAAAATCAAGGTATTATATCTACATCTCCAGCACCTAATGCAGATTCCTGGTCTACTATGTATCTGTGCAGGAAGTAATCAACCTTGCAGTTCTGCCCTATTTATAGTAAATTTATAAGCCATTTAGCCAGAGAAAGAGACTCCAGAGGGGGCTACAGGAGACTAGGGATAGCAAAATGAAATATGAAAGAGATTGTGCAGAAAAGCAGAGTGTTAGATGTTTTTAGATATGGCAATGTTTTATAAAGATGTTTTATTTATCTACAAATATGTGATAAATATATCTATAAATATGTGATCAAACACAGATCTTAGTGCCTCAATAGCAGATACAAAATGTGTTTGTTCACAATACACCACTAGATTTAGTGCACCTGAAAATTTTCTATTACAGATTAGGAGACAAAATACTGAGGACTGGTAACATTTCTGTTTGAAATGGATTTTTTGCATTTCTATCCTAAATACTTCACAATGGTTAGAGTTATAAAGAAGACATTGCTCAAGATGAGTCAAATATCAGCTCAGCTATGGCTCTCGTTATGTTCCCAACAAGTTAAAAATTACTGTGAAAAATGCTTTGGGGTTCAGAAATCAGAATAAGATGATCTATAGCTATTCATCGCATATTGTGTATCAAGAGGGATTAAAATGCAATAAGCATAATCATTAATCTGCATCAAATCAGGAATTTAGATCTTAACCTTTTGTAGCTGAAGATAGTGGAGATTTTGCTATCTATTTCATTATTTTTAGAACAAACACAACATTCTTTTGAAGAGAACTAAAATTTGCTTGGGAATTGTCCCTGATGATGTTAATCATGACCTTCACCTAGCCATATCTCCAGCACAGACTTAATTTAAAATACTACTGATGTTTGATTCAGCTACTCTGAAAATATATATAACAATTACTGGAGGCTATTTATTAGGAAAGAGTTGCAGTAGAAAAAAATTCAGTTGCCAAGTGATATACCTGTAAATAAGAAACCAACTGTTGCCAGCGAGAGTTTTCTTCTATGTATGCTGAGTATTTATTGTGTGACAAAGCTAAAGGGCAAACACTTGTGAACAAAAAGAGGAACTGTGGCTAAAGCTATTTTAGTTGGTCATGTGAACTTTTGATCTTTTCTACAATTTTGGTTAAACCACCTTCATAGCAAAAAGGTAGTAAGATAATGTCAGCCAGCACTGAAAACCAGGATACTGGGGCTTATAATAAAATCATGGCCAAGCTGTGTAGTGTTGCAGGAAGCTGAACTTCAGTGAGTACAGTATATGATGAACAGGCTCAACTCGGAGCATGACGTCCTTCTGTTCCTTCACCCTGCACCTGGAGACCCCATGTCCATATCCATATATTTCTTTCTCTCTATTCCTGCCTTTTGACAGGTAAATGTCAAGACCCACAGATCTGATTGTTGCAGCAGCAGAGCATCGTGAAAGCTTGGAAAGAGACTGATGGTGCTCAGCAAACATGGTGGCTTTCAAGGACCCCTGGGGCACTCTGCTCCAGGACCCAGCTGCCACCTTTGATATTTCAAGCTGTGCTTTGCTGAGTGGGAGGATAGATAAAATATGAACATAGCTACATATAAATATCTGTCTATATCTATCTATCTATATATATCTCAATCTTTACCACACAGGCTTGCATTTTGTCTGGGCTTGCAACATAGTTGCAGATTCTCCACTACAAAAATGCAGAAAACATTACAGGTAGACAGACTGTCAAAACTTAATCTGAAGAATTTATCTGCAAATATCAGTTATAGCAGTAGTTGATTGTAACTGCTAATATATTAATAATATATAACTGAAAATATATTATATACTCAGAGAATCTGTCATGTTGTCAAGATAAGACCTAAGGCTGAATAATCCCAGAGATGTCAACAGTACAGATAGGCTTGTAAGATACAGTTTCAGGTGCATCAGTGCATATAAAGATTCATCTTTTTTTGAACTAGCACTTGAAAATTGTATTTTGAATCTTAAGGCTGATGATTAAATAGGAATTTCCCTATCCTGGATACCTCACAAAGAAAACTGTGATTCTGAGACAGTAGTTGCACAAAAATTTGGTACCACAGCTCATGTAATTTAGCTAAGAAATATTCCAGTTTCACTTGCAGGCCACTGTAGCATTCTGTCTCCTATGTGAAAGGTAGATCAAGGAAAAAAAAATTTAGTTTATTTTCCTTTCAGTTTGATAATGTGATGCTTTGACCTATGTAGGTCAAGCTTTCTGTCCAGTGCCAATAGATTCCATAAAATATTAACATTTCAGAAATTTGTAGAAAATATTTACCAATTACAAACAATGATAAATGTTAATTGCTGGGCATAATGTAGGCAGTGGATCAATGTGTAAGGAGGAAAAATTTTTAAGCAAAAGGTTCAGTGTACCTCAGAGTAGGAGGAAAGAAACCCTGCACTGAAGAGTATTTGGAAATCCACATAAAGCTGAGAGAGAATGTCAGTTTCTATGATTAGATATTCTCTAAAAGAACCAAAGAAGCAAACAAACACAGAGACAAAAACAGAGGCACAAAGAATTAATAAAGCCAACTGAAATCCCAGCTGGCAGTCTGTGAAGAGAATTGTGAATGGACATGAAGGTTTCTACCTTGGCACTGCCAACAATGGCAACTCATGTAGTGGTGAAATGTTAAATTTTCACCAAAACAAAGCTGATGGTAAAATCCTAAAGACTTTCGGCACAGCAATGCAGGAGCATGCACTGACTTTAATTCTGCTTTTCTGAGAATGGGAATTAGAACTTGTGACTTAATTGTCCATTTTCCTACAATGGCCATTTCCCTAAAAAATCCTCCCAAACAACAAATAAGCAAACAAATCTTCCTTACAAAAACACCCAGAACAAACCCACAAAAACCAACTAAGCCAAATCCAGAGAATCTACCCTTACCAAATACAATGATCTGTTTCTTTCACAGAAGTTCAAATTTAGTCCCACTGAAATTATTTTTATTTCTAAGGAGAAAGCAGGATGTGTTTTGAAAACTTTTTTTTTTTTTTTTTTTTTTTTTTTACCTTCTACTATTAACAGAATTTCTTAATCTCTTCCATGTAACTACTTTCTGTAGATCAAGCCTTTTTAATAGGTCTGTTCTCCCAATGTCCTTGCTGTGTGCACAGAGCTCCCAATGACATTAATGAATGTTGAGCACACGACTTGAGCACAAACTATGGCTCCTCATTTTAAGTGCTGAGAGCTCATAACAGAGACCATGTAGTGCAAGCACTAAACTACACAGTGGCAGCAGCCACTGTTTTTTTAAAATGAGCTTCAGGCATTCTTAGAATCCCATGGGACAAAGCCCTGGAGGAAAGAGGGGAACAAGAAAACTGGTTAATATTCAAGGACCATCTCTTCCAAGATTAGGAGTGATGCATCCCAACACAGAGGAAGTCAGGAAGCCTGCATGGATGAATATGGAGCTCCTGAAACACAAAACAGAAGCAAGGACAGGCAGCCTTGGAGGAATAGACAGAGATTGTCTAAGCAATTGGGGATCAGGTCAGGACAGCTCAACCCCTGATAGGCTCAAATGTGTTCAGGAACATCAAGGACAACAAGAAATGCTTCTATAGGCAGGTCAGTGATAAAAGGAAGACTGGGGAAAATGTGGGCCTGCTCAAAAATGAAACAGGAGAACTGGTTACCCAGGACATGGAGAAGACTGACATACTGAATACCTTTTTTATCTCAGTCTTTACCATTAAGTGCTCCAGACAAACCACCCAAGTGGCAGAAGGCAAAGGCATGGGTAGGTAGAAAGAAGAAATGTCCAGGTGGAGACCAGTGACAAGTGGTGTTCCGCGGGTCACCTTTGTTGGTGACATGGACAATGGTGCAGTGCTGTGGTGCAGTCGAGACACTGGAGGGAAGGGATCCTATCCAGAGGGACCCTGATACTTGAGAGATGGACCTACACAAACCTCCTGATGTTCAACAGGGCCAAGTGCAAGGTCCTGCATTTGAGTCAGAGCAATCCTAAGCGCAATCACAGACTGGACACGGGTTGGGAATGGGTTGAGAATAGCCCTGAGGAGAAGGACTCGGGGGCATCGGTGGATGAGAAGATGACCTGCAGCATGTGGTCACAGCCCAGAATGTCACCTCTATCCTGGGCTGAATCAAGAGAACCATGGCCAGCAGGGCAAGGGACATGATCCTCCCCCTGTACTCTCATGGAGTCTTGTATCCAGTTCTGGGGCCAGTGTGTTGGAGTGGATCCAGAAGGCCAAGGAGATGATCAGAGGCCTGGAGCACCTCGCCTGTAAAGACAAGGTGATAGAGTTGAGGTTGTTCTGCCCAGAGATGCCAGGCTTCAGGAGCCCTTATAGCAGCATTCCCGTACCCAAATGGGACTACAAACAAGCGCATGCAGTGATAGACCAGGGGAGAATAGCTGTAAAATAGCAGAGTGTAGGTTTAGGTTGGATATAAGAAAGAAGTTCTTTACCGTGAGAGTGATGAGGCACTGGAACAAGTTGCCCAGTGAAGTTGTGAATGCCCCATCCCTGGCAGGTTGCATGAGGCTTTGAGCAATCTGGTCTAGTGAAAGGTGCACATGGCAGAGGGGTTGGAACCGGATGATCTTTAAGGTCCCTTCCAACTCAAATCATTCTATGATTTGAAAATTATCAAATCATTTTATGATTTTTACTTGTGCTTCATAATTGGACTCTTTCTGTCAAAAAAGAATCACTCTGAAACTTTATTATCAATGTTTTCATAAGTAAGAGATGTTTCCTAAGTGTTACTTTCCATTTTTTCTAGTAGCATCAGTAATAAATTCACATCAACAACTATTTTGGAAAATATAAAATGCATAGTTTTTTTTAATCAGTACAGAACATTTTCCACCTAAAAATGTCACCTCTAGCTGGTGGTATAAAGATACAAATGATGCACTTTCAAACAAAAGTCCATCCATGCTGTCCTCCATAAACAATCAAAATACATTGTAAGAACACAACTCTGTTTCACCTCACTGCTTGACACAGGAGAGTCAGCAAATGCTACTGCTCAATTAACATGGGAGGGCCTTTAAAAACAATAAAGTAATTAGACACGTTCATGAGAGACAATTATGTCATGTAAAGATAAGCATTCCCGGAAGAGCTTCAACCTCTATTAGAAAAGAGCATTTTTTACATTTTTTCCTTTCAAATTAATTTCACAGACATGCAAGGTGTGACGGGAAAACGGCACCATTCTCATCAGTGTTAAAAGCATATGATATGAATGAGGTCTCCAGCATGGCACTGGCTGCAATAAATTATCAAGTGTGCGTTCTGTTTTCTGAAATGGGCTCAATTTATCATTTTATTGAAAAGGTTCCATTATGCTAATGTCTTATAAAATCACTTTCTGCTGTTGCTAGAAGGTGAAGAGGGGATATCAATTTTTATATATAGAATTTGGAAGTATTGCAGCAGTGAATTGTCAAGGGTTAATAACCCTAACAGAAGATAAAATATACATAAGAGCAAACTTCCAAGGACTTTGTAATGACAAATTTTCATAACCTTACTGCAAGCAATATAGTTTTCTTAATCTTAACTCTCCTTAAAGGAATGTTGACAAAATTAGTAATAGTTAATTTCTGGGCTGAAAACGCTCCCTCTCTTCTCAAATTAACCCTTGAATTGACACTGGAGACATGTTTTTCCAATGGAGATCAGAATAGGAAATACCACTACCATTCTTGTCAACTTGCCCAGATAACAAATAAGTAAGAGAATCAGACAGGGGTACATGGGTGACTACTTGAGAAGGGGAATACTCCTTCTCTTAATAAAACTTTCTCTAATAAGAACATATTTATTATTTTGAATTATTGTACACAAAACTGGAAAGCAGTAAAAGAAGATAACTAGATTTAGATAGGCAACATGTTTGATCTCACGTAATAGCAACTCTGTGTGTTTGCTGTTTGTATCCAAAAAAATCTCTTTTTTTGCTGTGCATCAAAAAACCAGAGTACTGTTTCAGAAACACTATCCTATTTTTAACAGGAAGCACTTTCCTAGGGGCATGCCTTCCCTACCTCTGAACAAACTCATAGTCCATAATCCAAAAAAGTACAGCATCAAGAGGGATAATTTAATATATACTGACCTTAACAAGCTGCCCAGGGAAGCAGTTGAGTCACCATTCCTGGAGGTAATTAAAGTTCAGATGTGGCACTTAGGGACATAGTTTAGCAGTGGACTTGGTAGTGATGTGTTAACCTTTGGACTCAAAGACCTTAAGGTCTCTTCCAACCTGTATAATTCCATGATTCTATGACTGCAATATATTTTAGCAGTTGAAAACAAGTGGAGCTAGAGCACTATGACCACTATCTCATTGGACCATCAATAAAATCCTTCTGGATCTCACAGCTTCAAACAAGGACCACGGTTCAACAACTTCTGACATACAACATTTACCAAACAGCTTGGGAACTTAAAATTTTTGAAGAATTCTCATTCAATACATGGGAAATATTTAGTGCAATTGAGTTAAAATTAAATCCAACATCTCTTTACACCATGAATATATTATTGCCATACTCTTCTATGAATACACATGGATTTTTAGACCTGAGATGCACATACTTAAAAGATTGTTACTTCTGAAAAACACATTTTAACTCTGTGACAATCCAGTCAGGCACAATGTGTAAACATTTTGGATCAAGTATGTGACCAATGTGACTACCACAGGAGCAAAGAGGTGTGTAGTAGCACACATTTTGTTTCAGGAGGCATCCACACCACAAAAGCTTGTAAAACAAAATAAAACAAAACCTGCATGAGGCACTGCAAATGGGTAGAACATCTCCCAGGTATGGAACACCCATGAAAGGTAGCTGGCAAAACAAAAAACTATGGAATCAGTAAAGAGCACAAAGGATATTCAGGACAGGGACAAATAGTATAAAACTATCAAATAAGAAAAGAAAGATGGAGAGGAAGGAAGATAATTGCTTTAGTTGCAGCTTCTCTTTTAAAAGAGCTCTCAGGCCCAATGAACTCAACTTTTGTGACTACAACACATCATTGCAATGAACATGGCATCAGGCTATGGCATTGTACATTGACAGCAAACTTAAGATAAGAGGTCTAGTAGTGAAAGCCTAACAGTTTAATGTATGTAATGAATGCACGGTGATAGCAATTAACAATGTGCCAGGCCTAACTACTAGAACAAAGAGAGCTGTCAGTGCGGGAATTTTGTAAAAATTTGTTTTGAACTTTAAAACAAAATTGTACATATAGTAAATTTAAAGTGTATAATGAAGACAAATGCAGCCTTGCTTCCCAGAAATTATTTATTAAAATCAGGATTAGTATATTATTATTTCTGAGTTGGCATTTTATTCTGCATTTCTTAAAAAAGTAAAGTAATACCTTTTTCCGGGTGCAGATTGTTCCTCAAATCAGTATTGCATTTAATATTTAAAAGTTTGTAAACCAGTATATTATAAAAAATCTAAATCAAATATAGGCTAAATCACAATGTGCTGCTTGATGAATTTTCATTTAAATTAAAAGTAGTTTAATGCTAATACAAAAGTAAACTGTCAGGGCGCCAAATCCAAAAACAAATAGTAACCTAACTAGTTACTTGCATATGTCCACTGAAAGAATACATTAGTTGCATATTAAGCAATTTATTACTTTTTCTTGTACAGCAATATGAATCTTATTCAAATGGATGTCCAGGAAAGTGGACTATCATAAATATCATGTAACTACTAGGAAATGCTGGCATTAATATTTCAAAAAATTTAAGAAATTTAAGAAGTAAGCACTCTGATAATTTGTTTTTAGAACAAGATTTTGATAAGTCTAGGAAAAAGAGACTAATTACTAAATGTAAATTGCACAGAATACTGATTTTCTTTCTCCAAACTACTGATTTACAATACCATGGACCTAAGGTATATTTAATTAATTAATTAATGTTATAATTAAGCCACAAATTATTTGTACACATGCCAAAGGCAAAAAAAGTCTTTATAGTGATTAGTTTCCTTTTTAAGAAAAATGCAGTTAAATGACATAAGAAATTTTAGTAATCCTTTTTTATCTCTTTTAAGGGAACAGTAAATTCTTAGATATTTGGATTTGTAACACAGAAGAGCATTTTTAGGTCAGAGCTTCATGTTTCTGAGTGACAACAAAAATGTACTTTCCATGCTGGAAGCCATTTTGAATGGATGAGTGCTCATGTTTTGATGAAATTCTCAAAAAGGCATGAGAAATAGCTGCAGTTGTTCTCAGCTCAGTTCGGGGTAGTGGTACTCAGCCTAACATCACAAGCAAATAGGGAGGTAGATGTACACCATAACACTGCCTAACCTGGATCTAATTTGAGATTATAATGTCTATAAAACTATGAAGTAATTTTACAATATGCCAGGAGTTAAGACCACATTTACTTCCAATGGATTTGACAAAAAATTCTTATCCTTTTAGGCTTTTTGAATAAAAGAATTACAATAAAATGTAGTATCAGTTACAGGGAACAGGAATTTTTGACACACAGTCATCAGAATAATATTCAAAAACTATGTGTACAATGTCAGCAATTCCCATGGTTAAATTGATACAGGTTTTGTTATTCATCAGTGCTTGCCTCAGAAGTATGCAGCCACACCTCCAATTGTGGCTTTCCCTTCTAAGTGTGTTTTAATGTCTCTTTCATGGAATCAGACTCCAACATGGAATGGGTACCAGTTCACTTCATGCATCACTGACAATACTGAGGTTTTGGTAATGACAGTTTCATCTGCCTTAGTTGATACTTGTACTATTTAGAAAGACAAGAAGTTTTAACATAAATTAAGTTTTGGTAAAACATTTCCTAACTAGATGGAAAATAATTAATCTCTCTTTTTGCTAGAATTTACGGCTTGTCACACCTAAGTCAGTATATGCCAGTACTTTATTAACTCTTCTGTGAACAGAAGAACATGGAAAAATAAGGAAACAGAGGTGCCTTGCATGCAAACATTTGTAAAAGTCTACCTAAAGAATACCAGGATTATTTTTTTAGAACTGACCAGATGAACATTTATTTCAAAGTTGAAAGTAAGCCCTAAGTAAAACCTAAGTAATGATGACCACATATACTTGGTTTAGTCAAAATAATAAACCAGCTGATAATAGATTAACCTGGGAAATACATAAGTAACAACATTCATGTCAGCTTAAGAAAACAAAATCTGTTGAACTAACTATTTTTTCATGTTACAAATTTTCTTGACCTCAGTCATATATTTAAAAAGAGGAGGGAATGGGATTCTGCAGTCTGACTTACTGCCTAGCACCATCTATGCTACTTCTAGGTTGAAGTCCTATCTTCATGTTTCAGAAAAAAATGTTCTAGGTTTTTTTTAAATGGATAAATATGCAGAATTCTTGTTAGCTAGGATAACTTGCACTGGTGGTTGCTCTCCTGACAAATTAAAATCCATGTGTGGTGTTTGTACTTGCTGGCTTGCACTTTTTAGACAATGAGAGCTAAAATCCTAAAATAGCTGGTAAGGTCTAATACTCCCACATTACCAGATTTCCACTCCAGATGTCAAAACAAATATAAATGAATCATGATGTGCACTTTTGTAGGATTCTCATGACTCTTTTGCCGAACCTTTATTAAACAGTATGGACATCAAAAGACTGTGTTATACTAGTTTTAGTTATGCAAGTGTCAAAAGCAGAGACAAAATATATTCTCCAGTCCACTCTGTTTTCTGTTTATACTTCCAAATAGTCTATTTGCTTTATTGAATCTGAAATCATGATGCATTCTCATATTCAGCAGATGAGTCATAAAAAACCCCTGTGTTTTACAGATTCATTGTTTTTCAGGTAGAAATCAGAGATTCACGGAATTATTAAGGTTAGAAAAGACCTCTAAGGTCCTTGAATCCAACCATTATCTCTTCATCTTACACATGTATCTACTGATATGCAACCATCATAGTTTCATTAATTACATCACATTTATTAAAGCACTTTTTTCCAGATATTGGACAGATGCAAATTAGGAGGGGCGGAGGTAGGATGAAAGTCCTGCACTGAGGTTTTGTTTCATGTCCACAAGAAATCATGCAATGTTTTCAGAACAAAGAAACAACGATCAACAAAAAGCCCAAGAAAAACAGCAACAAAAAGCAACTGAGAAGAAAAGGCATTTTTACTACTTTTGTCTGCAAAGACAGGAAACCTGGAATTCTTTGATAAAGAGAATTTTTGCATCCATTTTCATATTTTTCTCAGCTTCTTAATGACTTCTAAACTTCTGAATTTCTAATAGAGAAACACACTGTAGTCTAAAAAACACAGTGCAAGCAAGATACCCTTAGACGCTGCCAGGCCATAAGGGTTTTTGTCTCGAGTGCAGCAGTTCATACTACCTAAGGATATTGCTTATATAATAGCAGTACAGCATAACAAGAGTTTCCTCTCTCCTGGTTTGTCTGGTAAAATTTTACATTTTGGCCTCTAAGCATTCACATAAATACTTTAAAAACACTCTTTTTGCAATCAAACTCTAAAAGACCTTCTGGGAGAAGCTCTTGTGATGTGAAAATTACCACAGACCTTTTTCATCAGAATTCAAAGGAGGACAAATAAAACAAAATCAGGGCAGAAACATGGGGTCAGCATAACAAATAAAAATAACTTGGGCTTCAAAAAGACTTAAAGTCTAAGTGTTTACTGCTGCAATTATGAAATAGCTGTGCAGCATGTCAGACTAAACAATATTAATTTAATCAATTATTTAAACTTTTGCCTTTAAATTGTATGTTTAAATTTGTCATCTACACAGAGAAAAATAAAGATTATACTTTGTTCACCCGTCTAGGTTGCTACTGTAGACTGATCACCACAACCATTCATGTCCTAAGACAACAGCTTAGTAAGTATAATTTCATCTACCAGTGATGGTACCTTCTTTCTTCAGCCACTCATTCCCACTACTATTAGTCATTTCATCTCCTTTACGCCAAAGGAAATCCTTGCTACACAGTTGCAATCTACTGCACTGCAAAACTGATCTTTGGAATAATCTTTTTTTTTTTAAGTGACTATAAATTAACTCACCCTAAATCCATAAGGAAAAATGTAGCTCCCCATATTGAACAAAGAGGTGGAGCTGAACAGACAAAAGGACAAATTTTAATAGTGAAAATCAAAACATGGAAAGAAGTTAAATGGCCTTTTAAAAGTACTTATTATTAACAACCTTCCACAATGAACTATCAGTCATTAGAGTGGCTCTTCTTTTTTTTTTTCTTCTATGATAAGAAGCCTTTATAATTTAATGACAGGTAGAACTAGCCCACGTATTTGACCAATACATTTTGTCCTTATGCATTTTGCCATGAAAATATTTGCTGCAATAGAAGACACCTATCAATTCGTACTTGGCTTCACAGACTTTGTAGTCTGTGGACCAACATACCACATGACACACTTTAAAAGTCCTTATACATGTACAAACTATTCTGTAAAGTCAAGCACAGCTATTAAATCCCTTTACATATCACGTACAGTAATGAAAAAATAAATATGTGGTAATGTTTAAAAGCTCATACTTTTGCCTTGCTTCTGAGAGTAAGCCCAGGCTGAGGCCCTGTCCCAAATTTAAATCAGCATGCACCCCTCTTATCTCATTACTCATTCAGACTGGGAGATGTGGATCATTAAGCTGGGTACTAATTTGCTCCTAAACTGCGCTCATTCATCATTAGCTGGCAGTGAGAGGTTGACCGAGTCAGTTGTGGAATACTTCCGTGACCCTCCCATGGATTGTATATTTTCTGCATGAGCTACTTAATAAATTCTCTAGAAGTTATTTTAAGAGTCTTAGTAGCCATTTTGCTAAGCAAGATGATTTCTGTGGCCAGGTAAGTCACAGAGGTATCTCTGTCATATTCACAGTTTATCTTCTATACTCTGGATATGTGCGTGTGCCATTATCTTCTGTACTGTGCAAAAAGGGTATTTGTGTACTGTCCTTTTTTTTATAAAAAGACATCTCTGATGGACTGTTGCTATAAATCACAACAGAATCTGGTATAACAGAATGATGTATCTTCACTGGGACAACACAGTGAGATCATTCTGTAGTAACTTGTGCCTCAGATTATTTTTCACAATGAAGATACTCTCATGAATCGTTTGGTGGATAAAGAACTACAAATGTCCCTAGTATGAATCATCAACATCATGTGTCATGCCAGCAAAGCTTTAAAAATCTTAACTAGATTGCAAATATTTTTTTATAAAATGTATGGGCATGAAAGAATCATAACAGATTGAGAATTAAACACACTTGCTAGGCATAAGCTGCCCAACATTTTAGTTAAGAAAACTTCTATAATGGAAATTTTACAGAGACTATATTTTGGCTTCTCACAGACCTCTTGGGGTTTTGCCATCTTATAATAATTTATAAAAATATGAGCATTATACAAGCTAGAGACAAGAGCAACACAAAAAAAATCACTAATTTTATCCACGAAGCAAAATTATTTTGCTAGAAGAGCCATCAGATGCTTATCATCTTAATATAGCTGCTTTTTTTTTTTTTTTTTTAATAAATAAAATAAACCATGTATTTTGGGGTCTTTTTCCATGTGGTATTAAACTAGAACTGTCCACCCTAAGAAAGACAAAGATGCATGTTTAGAAATGTATATTGAAATGTGCTGTCACTGAATTACCTGATTTTTCAGAGGGAAGTGAAACACTGCTTTTTTCAGGATCCAGAATAACTGCCAGCCCCGCAGAGACTGATGGAAGGATGCTGGTACTGAGATCAATGCGAGTTAAGCTCTCAGGTTCTCTATTCAAGGCTTTTAGAACACCTCCAGCACAGCTATCTTCTGTCTTCTCCTTGTTCTGACTGTTCTGTGGACTCTGAACAATATGAACAATGCTCTGCTGGGCCAGGTCACAGTTCTGCAACACAAAACCAAAATCACATATAATAATTAATTGTGACATAATGCACAAAATCCCTCTATCTCCAATTTGTTATTTGTTAAATGGTCTCCAAACAATTTTGTGGAGAATTTCAGTGTGCAGTAATGGAGTTTAAAACAAAGTGACAAGTGTAAATTGCTGGAATTAGGATTACTTGCATTGCCAAAAGGGTCACAACACTTACAAGTGCTAAACATTTAACAAAGAAATAGTGGACCAGAGCCAACAGCTCTAAATAAGTCAGGTTTATTGGCACAAAGTAAAAAATCTCCAGAGGGAACACTACTAAATCAACCATTAAGAATATTCAACATTTAAGAGGCACTTGCACAGATAATGCTGAAACACACTTCATGTAGCAATTTAGGGTCAAACTTGATGATCACAGAGAGTTCATGAACAAGCTACTCCAAAACATTTTTATGATCAGAAACAGGAAAGATGATGCTGCTGATGAAGAGTGATACTTATTTCTCTTTTGAAATGCAATTCTCCGTTTAAATCTGGTTTTAAATGTAGACTCAGTATGAGTTTCCTATTCTTTCCAAAAATTGCATTTAACTGTTGACTTTAGATTTAGAGAAAGCCTGTGGAAGGTCTCATGACTGTTGTGGTCTTTCATAAAAAAAAAAAAAGAACTGCTAGCCATTTTAGCCCAAAATGAGACCATTTTATAGTCTCTCATATACACATCTCACATTTCTCCTCCTTTTCAGTCCTCATCAGAGGTGATTGTCAGTCTTTCCAGGTCTTCTGTCTTAGAAAATAGTAGGGTAAATAAGGGTCTCACAAAAGTTTTATACATGATAAATCAGGATGTCTTTCACAATTTGTTCATCATTTTCACTATAGAACAAAAAAAAAAAAAAAGCAAAATATATGTCAGAACAATATATATAAAGCAAAATATTATGTCAGAACTAGAATATTACAGAGATTTTAGAAGATCTATCATTAATGAAGAAAGATAAGTCTTTCAAGAAAGACTTGTACTGATCTTTCAACAACACACCTTGCAAGAAAAATTGTTCTTTATTTGGTGATACCTTCTGGGGACCCACACCTAATTCTCCAGTGTCATGAATGAACATAAACATGAGCCTACACAGAAGGTAGGTAGTCTGTCAAAAAATTAATTTTCTAAATTTCTGCAGGATCTTTAGGTTGGCCATCTCTGCTGTGAAATGTCAAGACAGACTGTTGAATCTATTTGGGAGAATCAGAAAGAGCTCTGAAACATTTGTCTCTATATCTACACGATATTTAAAACCTGTAATTTGTGAATGTGTCTACTACATGCACTTTTAATGGCAAAAGATTCCTTTACAGACATTTCAGTGCTCTTTACATCCCCATTCTCCCACGCACTCTTCTACCACTTCTATTCTGGTCTCTTTTCTGTTGAGTGATTTTCCTTCATTCTCTTACATTATTTTTCAGTACTTCTCCCTCCACACTTTCTTTCTCATGCAATGCAATTTAAAGGACAAAAATCTGGCTTTTGTTTTGTTTTAATTGAATTTTTAATAACACACTCTCTTCTTACTGAAGCAGTAATCAGCCAGCAGAGATTTGTCAGAGCAAGGAGACTGTAGTCTTAATATTCAATCAAAGCAATTACTAGGTTTCAACCTTAGAACATGATGTTGACATTAAAGGTCTCTTTTTTTTTTTTTTTTTGTACAACTTGTTGCCCATAGCATTTTAACAGGATCTCCTTAAATAGCTCAATAATTTCATTCATTAACACAGTATACAAAACATGTCTGTCACTCTAAAACTTCTCCCACTAAGAATACTGCATAACATTAAAAGATTTAATAATCTAAGAGAAATTAATAATGAAATTAATAACTAGGCAAATGAGGAGCTCAGAAGTGATTTGCTCCATTACAGATAGAGTTTAAAAAGAGAAATAGGTATGTATGTAAAACCTCAGAACCTTGGAACCCCCTAATAAACTGCCAATCAGTCATACTCTGTTTTAATGATCACCTCTTCTGGCAGTTTCGCTTGCTTAAGCAGACCCTGTTCTGCCTTTCTTTTTTTTTTTTTTTTTTTCTCAATATTTACTGCCCTTCTCCATTAGTTGTTTTTTTTTATTATTTTTTAGAGCCTGAATCAGTTCTCAATTCAATTCACTGCCTGATGCTGTGCTACAGTCACACTGAGGGGACAGAAAGGGATGGAAAGGGCTACTTGAACAAACAAAATTCCCCCACAATTCCACCATAAACTTTTTCACCCATTCTTGTTTGATGTACATGTTTATATTCCTGGGTATATCAATCGATCTTTTAAATGTATAGGTGCATTTCAGGTTCTTTTGCAAGCTGGAGGCTTTGTGGTTAGCTTAGAAACAATGGTAGGGCTGACAAAAAAGAATTCCATCTTACCTACTATTCTCTCTTCAGCAATATCAAGAACTACACACTTCAGAAAAAGATGTAAAATTTGCAATTTAGGCAATTCTATAGATTGCCTCAGCTGATTAGAGCACGGTGCTGATAATGCCAAGGTTGTGGGCTTGATCCCTGCATGGGCCATTCACTTCAGAGTTGGACTTAATGATCCTTGTGGGTCTCCTCCAACTCAGAATATTCTGTGATTCTGTACATGACCATAGCAATAGTTTGGTATTTCCCTTAATAAAATTTTTAAAGGACAGGTGAACATGCTGTATCTTAGCTTTCTCTCACCTCTTTATCTAAAACAGAAACAAGCTTTGACAGATTGAACATCACCACTGATGATGACAATGTAGATAATAGTCTCAGGAAAGCTTCATTAGCAGACCTCAGGATAACTTTCAAAGAGAGCAGGTAGGAGAAAGAAACAACATCCTTTGATTTTTACCCCATATAGAATTCATATGGAAATCACTGAGCAATAACAAACATGGAGTACGAAAGCATCAATTTCATAATATTTTTCTGAGTATATTTGAATTGAATTTGGCTTGTGTTTAAAGGAGGAAAGTAATCCTCAGCCTTTGCAAGAAAAGTGATAAAACAGTACAAGAAGAAAATAAAAAAGATTTGTGATCATATGTTAAGTGTCATGAGATCTGGATGGGAATATAACCAAGCATTTCCCAGAATATGGGTGATTAATGCTTTATTGCAGATTACATTTCATGGACAATAGATGGGCTAAGTGTGCGGCTTTTTCTTTGAGAAAAGAGGTAGAATTCTAACTATTTCTGTGAGAGTTTAGGTTATGCCTTAGGTTACTATTGTAAGATACAATTGTTTATGTCAATGTCATTTTTGTTTCCTTCATGTATTTGTTTTACACCTCAGGAAACATTCTTTTGAATGTATCTATTATTAATGATTCTAGAGATATTTTCTTGTCTTATCTGTTGATTCAAATTAATGCCTGTGTGCCATATTCCAATGGGAAATACTGCAAGTATCTGAAAAGTAGATTGTGAAGTATCTTCTTTCACTAGAGCAAAGGAAACTGAGAAGATCCAAAAATTATAAAAATCAGTAATAAGGACTGGTTCTTTAGAGAAAATGAGTTTTGGCCAACTTGGGAAAATGAATTCATAGCAGAGAAAATTAAAATTAAAACTTTTTTTCATTCAACAAGCCTTTTACCTGTTTTTGGTTTGTTTTCTTTTTCTCTGAATTCTCAAGTTGAATTATACAAGGCTGAATCAGCACATCCTGAATGAACAACACAATATCCATTGGTGTTTAAGCTACTCTGAATTCTCTAGTTCGGTTCTGGGGACACCTCACTGCAGCCTTTCAGTACTTGAAGGAGACTTAGGAAAAAAAAAAAAAAAAAAAAAAAAAAAAGTGACTTTTTATATGGGCACAGTGATAGGCCAACAGGGAACACTTTTAAACAAAAAGATTAGATGCCAGGAGGAAATTCTTCACTGAAAGGGCAGGGAGGCACTGGAACAGGTTGCCCACAGAAGCTGTGGATGCCTCATCCCTGGAAGTTTCCAAAACCAGGCTGGCTGGGGCCAGCTGATCTAGTGGGTGGCATCCCTGTCCACAATGAGGGGGTAGGAACTCGATAACCTTTATTTTCCCTTCCAAAGCCTTCTGTGGTTCTGACAGATTTATGTTTGATATCCTCTTTACAACATATTTTTATAGTAATACCAATACTGAAAGGAGTTTTCTCAATCTAACAAATGTAAAGCCCACTAGAAAAGTCATATTTTCTGAAGTGCAATACACTTTATTTTGAAATGCTTAATTTAAAGAAATGTTAGAGCAGAAAACAGTTTGAATCTGAAGCTTTATACATGAATATAACAAGCTTGTGGTGTTTTGTCTTGAGAAGAAATTTGATAAATTTCCATTTCCTGCTAACCATGAGTTGAGAGTTTTAAGGTGCTGAGGTATTTGTTTATTGCATATCAAACACAAAGAAATTCTTCACACTCCACTACCTATGATTCAGTTTGAAAGTCCAAATTTCCAAAAGTCCATGTTACCTGGAGATCCACACTTTACCCATGAATTCCTGGGCCTATTCCACAATAGCAGTGGAAGTGTCTAATTGCTGCCTATTTAGATGAAGCAGGTAATAGACTGCTTGATTTCATTCCCTAAGAGATTCACAAGGCCAGTGCTCAAGAAAAGGTATTTTCTAGGAATGATCAACAAACCCCAAAAAGCTGTCTTACCAGTTTTCTTTTATTTTTTCCTTAAAAAATAGCACAAGACATCTCTTCAAACCAGTAAGACCCCATGTAAAAGTGCAGATGACACACTGATTTTATTGGGAACATATTTTTTTCAAGGATAATGTAGAGAGACATTAAAAATGACCTTCTAAACAGACAAATAAGCATAAGAAGTTCCCAGAAGAGAGGGGGAAAAAAGCTCAGCAAGCCTTACTCAACTGTTGCTGCAACCCTTTCACAAGGACAGAGTCCAGGTCTCAAAAGCAGCAGAAACAGAAAGGAAATCAATCGGAAGAGGAGCATTGTTTCATCCCCTGATCACAGTGAATGCAAAAAGGCAAGAAGAAGAAAGCAACACCATGATATACACTCTATTTCATAGGAAGCTAAAGCTGGTATATTAATGAATTTGAAAGTAGAGAGTACCTAAAATAAAAGATACAGATATAGCAAGAATATTCCGTTGAGCAATGTTGGTTTAAGAAATTGGAAGCAAGATTTGCAAGACCTAACATCTCTTTTATTTGATCAGCTAATATAGAAAGAAAAATCAGCTTCTGGGCTCAGATAATCTTATGCAGGTCATGGCAAGGGGAAAATTAAGCACTGTTAAAATAATGAAGCAAATCAGCACTCTGATCTGATATCACCATCCATTTGTGTGAATAGTGACTGCTCAGTGGCAGGGAACTAAATATTGCTCCACATGGGGCAAGGGAAAAAAGCCAGTGCACCACCAGGCCTAAATGACATGGACAACTTAACAGTTAAATTCCAGCAATCAGAAACTACCTGCTCTTTTATGATGCTATGGAATATATCTATATTTGATTTCAGTTCACCTTTTTAACATTTTCAGAGTTATACACTACTGTTCTAGTTTAGCATTCAGAATATTGTGGGTGCTAAGCAGCATCTAGAAATAAAAGGAAAAATGTATTATTGAAAGCATCACACATTCAAATAAATGTGATGAAAAGGCAGAAAACCCTTCATTTAGCAGAAGACACATTCAAATTTAGATTCTATTATTTTTTAGCAAAGAGAATAGCTGATGTTGAACAACAAGGAAATAAGTACATACTGTGGGATTTCTACAGTCCCTCCAGCCAATGGCCCCTGTGCATGGCAAGAAGCCTCGACAGCATTACAAAAATAAAACACCCTGATTTACAGGCAAAGACAATAGCTCATGTATTACAAAGGTTCTGTTCTGAATTATACTCTTTAAGAGAAGTAAAAGACTTAGGATTTTATACTGACTAGTCCCTTAATGAGTTAATAATTTGAAAATGGAAATGTATTCAACTAAGTCAGAATTCCCCCTCTTCCTTCACTTACAAATCACTTTATGCTTCATTTCCATCTTTTTCACATTATAACACAAAAATTTAATGCTAATTTCTAGCTCAGTGGAGGGAATGCAGAGTTAATGCTCAGTTAGGAACGCTGCAGGGTTATTACTTTTTGTACACAATCTAAGACCTTAGCAATGCTATATACATATTTCTAAATGGCATTACTAATAAAATGACACCATTAATATGATAACTTTTCTTGAATGTAGATCTTTTAGCACGAATTCCCGAAAGATATATTAACCCCTATAACAAATAAAAATATTCTATTGGCAGTACATGAGACAGTTTGCAACATTAAAATACCTGCTTAGATTATTGTTATTCCCTTCAAAACTCTGCATAATGATCTGCAAAAGACACACAAGGCAGCCAAACTTTTTGATATTATGTTTACAAAGCTATTAGTATCTCCACAGTGGCATTAAGAATATATCATGTGATATAAAATGGAAGACAAGTAGTCAAATGAACATTAAATTCATATAAAACTTTTCTCAGTAAGTGAACAACTTTTTCCTTCTTGCAATTTCATATATTGTGCACAAAGAACAACCTATAAACCTGACGTTTATTATAATGCCTGTACAGAAAGCAACAGGACAATGAGAAGCTTATAACGCTACATTAAAAATGAATATAGTTAAGTTCTCATGACCATTTGCTTTCCTTCTAAACACAGTTGAGTGCACCTCGTTATTATTCCATCATCCACTCTGAACTACCTGATAGAATTTATACTCTCTAAACATGTTATCTCCAGCAGTAAACATAAAAAAAGAAAGCTTATTATTTACCAGGTATGGATTACATTTTCCATTGCTCTAATTTCTTATCAAGCCACACTGAAACAGAACAAGTAACAAGTGTATTCTGTAAAATGCTTGAATGAATTACATTTGGGCACATTCTGGTCTGGGTTAAATGGTAATAAAAGGTACTGTGCTCAGAAAAGGTCTCATCAGCAAGCACTGTTCAGTCTGCAGAGTGCAGCATGGCCTCAGGACTATGGACTATACGTTATTTCTCTAACATAAGATCTGATTTTTATTTCCTTTTCCCCTTAAATTCTTCTTTGAGAAGATTTATCTCAGCAAGGCAGACACTGCCAATCTGCTTACGCTTCTGTGTCTTCACCTAAGGCATACATTAAGCATTAGTGAGTATGTGAGGAACAGGTATAAAAGTGGCCTCACACTGACACCCAGTAAGTGTCAGGACGTTACTGAGACATAAATTCTATTTGAAAAACTGGAGAGTCACTTACTACGCAGAACTCTGAAAATATTTTAAAGACTTCAGTAGTCTCTCATGCTGATGGGGCACTGTGGTGGCAGCTAGAGAGCTGCAGAAAGCAATTTGGGAAATTCCCTTCTCCAAAGATCTCTGAAAGAATTTCTATGTGTTCTAAATACTCCACTGTAGAAAGCAAATTTTTCCTGTGTATTTATTGTCTAGTGCATCAAAAGTTGAATAACTATAAATATTTATTTCAATTACTTCAACTAGTCATTTCACAGATGCCTTTTTCATGCTTTATGGCCAGCACCTGGAATACATCCCAACCAAGGAACACTTTGGTCTTCTACTTGTCCCAGTTCATGCATCTATATATCAGTTTGAGCAGCTGCTATGAGAACAGCTGTAAATAAAGCCTAGTGAGGGCTCTATGTGGCCCTGCTTGGAAACTTCTTAACTTCCTGGTTAAATATGGACAAGAAAACAAATATTTTCCAGAGCTTTCCCTGATTTTTCCTGAAGACTTGCTTTTAAACTAGCAGTTTTCTATGACAGATGAAAATGGTCTTAGATTTGATTTTTGGGCTATGCCTACCAAAATATCCCAGTAGGATAATACTGGAAAATCTGTGCAGTGCAATATTGTACAGCACAGCTACATACCCAACTGGACTTGATTTTAGGGCTAATTTGTCAGACACATCGCTAGGTATGTTAAAAATGGCACAGTTTATAGATTCTTCCCAATCCCTAAAGAGGGATCCACGCCATGTCAGAAAATACTCTTACAATAAATTAATCCCTGTTAAGGGCATTGTTTGTCACCTCATTTATTCCCACCTCTTGTGAAATCATGCCTAATTTTAAAAGGGAGAATGCTCATGTTGTGGTTTGACCTGGCATGCAGCTAAACGTGCCACAGCCACTCCCTCAATTCTCTGCACCCACCCTACCCCTCAGCGGGATGGGGGCAGGGGGAAAAAGTAAAACTTGTGAGTTGAAATAGTTTACTCGGATGCAAAAAGAAAGGGGAGAATCCCCAATAATAAATCAAGTCATACACAACACAATTGCTCACCCCCTGCCATTGGATGCAGCTCAGTTCCTGAGCAGCAACCCTTGGCCATATTTCCCCCTTGTTTATATATGGATGGATATAAGAGGCCATATAGTGTGGAATACCCCTTTGGTCAGTTGGGGTCAGCTTTTGTGGCTGTGTCTCCTCACAACTACTTCTGCCCCAGCAGCCAGCTCACAGCTGGGGTGGGGTGAGGAGCTGAAAAACCCTTGACTCTGTGTAAACACTGCTTAGCAAAACTAAAATGTCAGCATGTTAACAGTGCCATTCTCATCCTAAATTCAAAACACAGCACTGTACCAGCTACTGTGGGAAGAAAATTAACTCTATCCCAGCCAAAATCGTAATTACACACTAATACAAACAAGGTGAATGCTATGAAGGTATAATAGAAATAATTAAAATCTGATATTCAAATGAAAAGATCTTTTTTATGCCTCTAAGTAATCTGTGTGATTTTTTTCAAAAAACATCTAGCAGAAACAGAAAATGTCACAATAAATGAATCCAGACTGATTCTGCTAAATAACCAACATACATATTAAACACAGAATTATAAAAGGGAGGTGAGAACATCTTGTTGAGTCACAGATGAAAGATGTTTTTTAACATCAAACAAGAGAATTATGACCCATTAAAAAGATTTTAAAAACCTGCTTTAAGAATGTATTTTTACCTATCCCTGGGGAAAATTTAATTTTCTTGAGACAATTCAATTCTAATATAGAAATCTTCAGTGATATAGCATCAAGCGCTGATAGAGAGGTTTAGTATTCAGATTTAGTTAGAGAAATATAAATTATTAAGACAAAAAGGTTCCTAAAAATTATTTTGAAGATTTTTGTATCATGGCATTCTCCTGCATACATTCAGTTTACAACATGCCATATGCTTTTCACAGGCACACCACATATAAGTCCAAACTCTTTGCTAAAAAGTCTGGAATATTAAGACCTTTCCATGTGGATAAGAAATTGTGTAATTTTGATTCAGATCAAGATACAGATTCTGAAAACACATGCAGGAAGAATGTCTATGAGCATTCACAGAGGAGGAAAAAGTGCTGTAAAATTGAAAAGTGCCAAAGTTTCAAAAATTGTAAGTTTTACTGAGATGGAGATTTCTCCAAGTCTGTCAGGCTTGTCTGAGTAAACAAGAAAGCAAACAACCTAATTTGCACTACCAAGTACTGCAGACCAAAAGAACTAGTTCTCCACAGCAAAATGGTTTGTGTCAAGGACCTGACATACATACGATAAAGTTTGGGAATGCTTGGGAATGTTTTGAGTTTAGTCTACGTCTAATCCTGGCTTTCTTTTGCAACTTTAATAGGTAAAGTTCTGAAATTCATCTCTCTGTTTAGTTTCAATCAGAAGGCAGCTACTTTATTTGCTCTGAGGATGCTCCACAATGCAAGCCAAAACAAGGTAAATGGGGATGATCAGGAGAACTATTTCAAAAGCTGAGTCCTGTTCCAAACTAAGACACTAGCCCAGACACACATTCATTTTCTGATTCTGAGCTCTCATCAAAGGCATCAGCAGACACATTTTAGATTATCTGACGGGGGTGTGCTACTGCTGATTAAAGGTAATAGCTTTATTAAAACAGCCACAACTCCTGCCTAGTTGCATACTTCTGTGCAGTGATTTGCTGGAAGTTACATTTATCTACATTTACAAAGAGCAAAGGAAATGCATAAAGTACCATAAAATGACTAAATGAAGATCAGCAATTGTATGCTGTCCTCTCTTCAAAACTAAACCTCTTCAGTTTAAAATATTAATTGACCATTTTTCCTACAGTGTGGAGGTTCAACGGGTTTTACAACTGTTAACCTTCTACTGGTGTATCAGGTAAAACCACCACAGTGAGTTCCCCAGAGAATCAGACATGGTTTTTGCTTGGCTAGCTCCACTAAAAATCAATTTTAAAAAATCTATTATTTTAAAAACAAATGTCTTGTTAACAGTTGTGCCAAGAAAGCATATAAACTCCTGTGAACTCTCCTTAGCTACAGGAATTAAGCTTTGTAGGCCTGGACTTTTAAATCATCTCTGTCCTAAAGATGAACAAGCTGTACAGCACAGACACATTTTAAAACCAGAAAACAGGTTATTTAGCCTTACAGGAATGGGAAGAAAAAAATCTAAGACAAAGCCCATGACTGTCACATTTCAAACAAGAGAAAGCAGAGAGAGACCACCAACACAGCTTCTAGCTCTTTGTGACAGGGTTTGTCATGTCATACAGCCAGCATCATAACTTGTAGCACACTTTTTATCAGACTGAATGCATACTCCAATGGGCGAGGTGCACCCATTACCCTCAAAGCACCTCTTTGCATTAATTACGGTTTCATGGTGTGAGAACATTTTCTGGCTTCAGCCAGAGATCAACTTTACCAGTCCTGGAATTCTCACTTTACTGAGAAGTAAAAGGTGATGCTCCTCTTATTCCTGCAGGGATCGACATTCCATTTGCAGTACAGATTCTACAAATTCATCTTCCTTGTCTTCCTAAAACTCTTTGATCTTTTCCAGCCTCAACTTAGGTCCCTCTCAGAAAAGGACTAAGAACATTCATGCTAATGACAAAACACAGTCATATTTCTTTTTTTTCTATTTTCTGCTGTTTTCATCCTCATTGCCTTGAGTGAGGAAAGCTCTGAAATTAATTAAATGACAGCATGTGTATCTTTAGAAATACACAGTTAAGAGTGATCTGGACCTTATATTTGCATGCTTTTATCGGTGTCTGTCCACTTGAATGGTGCTAAACTTGGCTGGCTGCAATTAACAGGATAGAAAGCTGAAACCCTTACAAGTAGAGCATAAGTCACCCTTTCTTCAAATAATCTGCCACTGGAATTGAAAGCAAAAAAGATGCAGAGGAAGCAGTGATGGGCTGGTTTGAGTGGATATGGACAGCCACAGATCTGGGAGCTTCCCTGGTTTTCTACCAAGTAAAGGAATTTTCCTTATTCAAGGCTGGTATATTTGTGTAAGTTAAACACAAAGGGGAGCAGCTACAAATGTGCAAATTTAAATACATTATTTCTTTTTCTATCTCTAAAATTTTTAGAAATATGTGATTTTTAAATTTAAGTAGGAAACTCAAATTTATTTTACTTGGGTTCTCGTCACAGCTCTGCAGAGCATCCAGAGCTTTCACACCTTTAGATAAATTTCAACCAGCAAGAATTCCTTTACTTTTTCTTTTACTTCTTTCACTTGTCCTGTGACTGAGAAGGGGAGGGACAAACAAATTTGGCCAAAGTTTGCAACGTTATCAGAAAATAATTAGGATCCATTCTCAGGCTTTGGATGCTGATTGTCACAAGGCACTGCCAGTTTAATGTTGTTTTCTAGATATGGAGGGATGGGGCTTTCAAAACAAGCAGGATGAGAGATTCCTCTGCTGGGCCCAAGATTCATCTCTTCAGATTTTAGCACTACTTTAGTTGCTTCCGGAGATGCAGTGCCCAAGCTGTGTATTCAAGTTCCAGCAATTGCACACTCTCACCCATGAATGCAAGCTGCCTCAGGGCATCCATTATTGCTATTTATCACCTTTTAAGATACAGCCACAAGGCACTCCCAAAAATTGTGGAATTTTGCACCATAAAGCGTCATGTATAAAACCCAAAAGTCCTGAAAAATTGTACAGGTTCTACTGCAGGAATTTAGTGTTCTTAAAGATGAGAGTGCTACACTTGTAAGTCTGTGCTGTCATTTTCTGACAGCAATGATAAATGACAACCTACCACTTAACCAGGGGACAGAAAGAAACAAACCAAAAAGAAGTTAACAACAGGCATATTTTCCAAATCATGTACTTCATCCTTAAAGAACTGTCATTCGGTGTTTGTATTAATGATACTACATCAGTATTTCAGGAGCTGTGGTGAGACCTTGTGACATGAGCAGTCCTCTCCCCACCTCTGGCACCCAGGATGTGTGCAGAACAAAAGTGCACAGAAAGCAGATTCAGCTTGGCTTAGGACAAACACCAATGCACCACTTTTGCAGGAAGCACTGATACACCCACAAAGACAAAATGATGCAATTCACTACTAAAAGATGTCTTGTCGTTATTAAAAGAAAAAGCTAATTTTAGTCTGTGCTCCACAAGCCGCACAAATCAGTGAGTGATAAAGATGAAAACATAGTTACACATATTTAAGTTACACTTGAAGGTTTCTCTAAATGAACATATGCAAATGCTTGAAGCCCAGAGGCAGCTCTTTCTTTCACTCAGGACATTTACTTATTTTTCCGAGCTAATATTTAATCTAGTATTCAGTAAAACATCATTAATTACTTTCATAAATTCCTAACATCCTGTGAGATGTCTTTTCCCTCTGAGCTCCAAAACAGAATCTTCAAATGCCTTCCTCAATGAAGTGCAACAATTTTCATTTTACAGTCCTTTTAATTGTAAAAAAAGATAATTTTTAGTTTTCATCTTATTGCTTAATGGTGATCTTTGAATTTTAAAGAACACTAAAATACTCTATTTTTGTAGGAAGAATTTTGGGGCAGCAAGGAATAGGAGGATTACAATTCAAAGCTCAGTTAAATAACTGGTGTGGATTAGAAGAGTAATTTGACAACAAGGAAGAGTAACAGGTACAGTGAATGACTCAGAAGGGTCTCCATCTCACCCACCATCAGTTACTTTAAGGGAATTTATAAGAAACTGCAAAAGGCAGTTACAGAAAAATCTTATACCTAAATTTAGTGTTAGCATCCATTAATTTCCTAGTCTTTCTAGATATTTTTATTAATTGTACATAGACACACGGTTTTATAACACGAATAGAAATATGCTAGGAAATCCACTGCCTTAATCCCAATGGGGCTGTCAACACAGTAGCTGTAGCAATGTGCTCAAACTCAGCACTCATACTATAACTCCCACTACATCACACACATAAAACAGATGAATGAAATTTTCTAATATCTAGTCACTTTATAGCTGTTATTTTAGATATGCTTATCATGTCATCCACTGATTTTCTCAATCACATCCACAGTTCAAGTATTTCCAAGTACTTCAAGTATTCTCTTCTAGGAAAGTTTTCTCTGGTACTAGCAATTGTATATGACTCACAATCCTTTCCACAGCTGCTCTTCTGATCTGACCTCAAGCATTTGATTATTGTAGCAGCTCTGCAACGTGCCAGGAGAAATAAGAAAAAAACAAACCCACTAAGGAGTGTGGCAGTGTCTGCACAGCTAGTGTCTAGACTGAACTGTAATACAATGTGGTGCAGTTTTACTGGATGATGCACCTCTGCTTCATGGAACCCTTTTCTTCCCCGGCTCTTACATTCTATATTTATTTTCCTGTTTGTTTAAAATAGAGATAAAATCAAGTCCCACAAGAAACAAGAATTCTACAAGAATATTGCAGAATACCTGCATAAGTAATTTATTTTATTAATTTAAATCATTAAGGTCTATTTAATGAATTTAAATAAAAACCAAGAAAACAAACAAACAAATAAACAAAACCTAAATAGGGCAGACTGTCCTGGCAGAAGTCAATGTAATTTAACACAAATCCATAGAAGAGGATTGATCTTACTGAGCTTATCTCTAATATGGTTTACAAATACTGACTTGGTGTGTTAACTTAGGCCCTCTTTGCTTTGGAAAATATTTTTATACCTACTTTCATACCAGATGGGGACTCAAGTATTTCACAAAAGATGACAGAAAAAATACATTATATAAAGCTGAGAAGAGGGAAACTAATATCAAAAACAGAAAAAGAAGTAATGAATTCGCTGAACCAATCTCCTTTTTCATGACCTCATCATGCTGAAGCTGCCTATCTATTTCAGAACAAGTGATAAATATTAAAATGATTTTTTTTTTGCATGTCTTATCAAAAGCCTCCAATATCAATTGTTTTCACAAATGTTTTCTCCTGCAAGCAGTGAATACCTCTTCATCAATCTTTTATCAAAAGCAATCTTGTTCTGATTTCAGTCTTATCAGAGAAGGTTCTCTCTCTCCTTTGTTGTTTTTTTATGGTTTTGGGGTGGTTTTTTTTCTTTCTTGGCAGAACACTAATATTATTTTACACATGACTGTGGCTGCATCTCCATCAATCAGGAAATAAAAAGTAAGTGTGAAGGATATATCATGGCCCTTCAGAGCTCCAAACAGTAGAAATATTTGTGCCTGATACTGACAAAGTAGGAATGCAAGTGTGCACATCTACATGAATGTGCAAATACTCCTTCTTACAGGCAGTTCTTGTACTTCCAAATATTTCTAAACAGAGAAATGGTCTGCAGTGGGGAGCTGTGCAGGGAGAGGCCACAGCCTGCCACATGCCAGTCACAGCCAGCTGAGCCCAGACACTTTTGTACTGGGTGACAAAACACACACAGTGCCAAAACTGCAGTCAGACAGGTGAGCTGGCAGTGGTCAGAGGTCAGCCAGCTCCAGCCTACTTATGAAATACCTGCAGGCATCAGGGTGAAGAAGATGCACAGGGAGACCATGGCTGGAGGTGCGTGACTGAGGAGACAGATGGAGGTGTGCTGCTCACAGTGCGGTGGAAGAACACAGCCAGAGGCATTCTTTGAAGGAATGTCCCTGTTCCAAAAGGGGTTGTTCGTAGGGAATTTCAACCCATGGGGGCAAGCTGTGCCAGGGTGGGGAGAGCCCTGAGGGACTGCAGCCCATGGGAACCCCTCACTGTGGATGAACACCTCTGAAGGACTGAAAATCACAGATGAACCTTGTCAGGCAGGGACATAAAGGACAAAGGACAGACAAAGGAAAACCAGAAAGGAGTGTCAGACAGAATTCATTATATAATTGACTCTAATAATGTATATCACCGCGCTGCCCATTACCTTACCAACGAGACTGTGAGGGTCAGACCACAACCAGCAGTGGAACCAAGTTGACTTCAGATTAGGAAGACAAGGTTTTTATTAATGCTTTCTTTTTTGACTCAATATCCAACCCTGTGTTCAGAAGTTTTTGTTAATTGACAATAAATAAAATCTAGAAAACATTCCAAGTCTGTAATATTTAGCTTACAAGACTTGCTTGATCTCCTTGAGCCCAAAATGCAGTGAGAACTATTCAGTCTGAAGGCTCATTTTAAACATCACCTAGGACTGTGGGGGAAGAAGACATTCTGAACAAATACCACATTTTCTGCTTCTAAAGCTGGACAGCAACCAAGGTTTCAATGTATCTGAACCAGAACTTCAGTTTGTACAAATAAATGTCATTCCAAAAGTCTCACAGCACACTGAGGCCAATGCACAGTGACAGAGCTCCAGAACAGAGTGAGCTGCTGCAACAACAAAAGGTTGAATATATCATGATTTCCACAGGAGAGACAAAGAGGCTGCAAAATTCCTATTTTGACCCCCCAGAGGAAAAAAAAATCACAACAAACATTAAAAAAACCACCTTAAGAGAGAAAAGTTAAAAATGAAATTAAATTCATGGGCAAATGACTGAAGCCTTGTTCTTCCCCACACAAAGTGCTATGTGTGTGTTTGCCTCATAATTATGCATCAGGGTGTTCCTGCCACTCAGAGGAAGAACCTTGTCTTGGATATCCCAGACAAAGGAGAACTATGGAGACAAAGAGCTTCATTTAGATAAATCCATAAATGAAATTTATAGTTGTGGGGACAGACTACACCTAAGCTGTTCCAACCAGATTCCCAGCTCCTGCGCTGCTAAGAAGAAAAGTTTCACGGCAGGAAAGTGTTGAGTCACAGGAGAATCAGGCGCAGTGCCAAGGTCATCACAGATCCTTGTCATGATGCCTTCTCACATGGGCAATATATGTGGGCACAGATGAAGACAAGCAGGAGGACTCAACCATTAGGCACACAAACTGCTGGCTTGTAAGAACAGGTTTTGACTTGAATCTACTCGGCACAGAAGTGGCAGAGCTGTAGTGTGTTAGGAGAATGCTGGAGACAAGCTGCTGAGTCTGTCAGTGCTGACTTTGGGAATAAAAGATTCTGGTGGCAAGGGGGGCTGTATAGTGATGGATGACACACAGAAGGTGAAACGAAAATGATTATTCACCTTTAAATATTATTGAAGCATCTGGTAAAAATGCCAGGTATAACATAAGATGAAGGCCTTAATTTTTTGTACAAAATTTTGTATTTTATTTCTGTGTAGGTGCCTTGTCTCAAGGTGCAGGGAGGTTGAGGGGGATGTGTTCGAGGATTAGAAAATCACCATTAGACAGGGAAGCAGATAATTTAACTCTTAAAGCCAGCACTGTGTAAGGACTTTTCCCCATTATACTCATTATATTTATCCCTACTGTTTTGTTGGTTTTGCTTTTGGTTTTTTAACTATTTTTATATCTGGACTGATGCCTACAGGATAGATTGGCAGATTTGGTAAAGACTTTCCTTCTTACATCTTGTGTTAATAATACAAAAGACAGAAAAATTCTCTTTTTAGAGGACACTTTAGCATGACGAATACAAACATTTAACATTTTCATCATGTTCCTGATGAAAAGCAAAATTTTGTTAACTGGAGGCTGGAGCAAAAGTAATATGATGCTTTTTCATCTGGAAGTAGTTATCAGGTTAAGGCTCAAGCTAAAGTTTTCCACCATTTACTCCTAAGGCAAATCTCTCAAAATGTCTTTCTTTTTGATTTTCTTCTCTAACATGGCCTCGGTAGCAGATTTTGCAACTAATAATAAAGGTCTTGAAGATGTGAGCCATGAAAGTAAATACGCTAATCTTTTAAGAAACCAATAACTTTGTGTCATTATGAAGAGAAGAAGATTAGTCACTAAAACACTATTCCATTTTTCTGCTGACAGCAAGTAAAAGAAAACTTATTTCATCTTATATTTCATTTCCAATCACATTAAGAATTTAGAAGATGCATATTTATAATGATCCTTAAATTACTGTGAGATCCAAAATTGCAATGCTTGTTCTTAATAAGATTTTAGTGTTTTAAACTAGAACCAGAAAGATAATGTCTAATTTTATACAAAACAGACAGAATGGTAGAGCCTACTGATACTATCTTCAGGTTTGTATGCGAGATTATTATGGTAAATATGCTTTGCAATATTGAAAGGCATGATGACATCTTTTTCTAAGGATGAAAATTTGCTAAATTCCTGTCATTTTTGAATGTTAATGTATGGATATGCAGAGGACAGTAATTGTACTCCGGTGAAGAACACTTCAGCAAATTTTTGTCATGCTTTGTTTCAGCTCTATTTTTTCAAATGATCTCGAGGCACCAGCTTACAAATACGTATAAAGTCCTTAGAATATACACACAAATGTGCTTCATAAATATGTAGCATTAATATAATTTGCAATAATAATTACTGAACCTGGGGAGAAACTAAAAATGAATATTCCCATTACCTGCTGTGAAAACTTAATAAACAAATTTCTATTAGACATTAATTTACATTTATTTCGAGGGGGTTTGGGGTTTTTTTGTCACAGGGATGAGGTACAAAACATAGAGAGGCATTTAATGAGAATGTCCTGTAGGCTGAGGGTTTTATTGTGACAGTTCCTCAACATCAGGCATTACTTTGCTCTGGTTTACATTTTTCATAACATAACGCTACATTTTTTGTATCTGCAATTATTTTTTTTTAATTATTTTTTTTCCCCCAGTAGAATTCTGCGTGAGGGTCAGTGTTTGGGGAAAAGCTTCAGCTGACAGAATTCAGATCCTTGTAAGAACAAGACTAAAGAAAAATGCACTGTTTTTACCTCATTAGAAATACTTCTGATGGTAATGAACTTGCTGGTGATGGCACAAAAGTTCAGTAACTGGAACAGGATATTGGACTATGAATGTGAGAAAAGGGCTCAGAGCTTAATGATACATGAAGTCCAATAAACAAGTTGTCAGACAAGGACAATGGGATTTGAAGAAAAAGCCTGGGCAAATGGCCACAGGGAGAGATTCCACAAGCAGCCAGGGACTAGACACCAAACGAGAGTAAAGGGAGAATGATGCCAAAGTCAGACTAAAAAAGAAATGTGAGGAATAGTCATGATCAAAGAAAACAAAAAAGTCAAAAGCCACAAGAGCACATTTCTTTCTTTAAACCACAATGCAACCTGGAAGCTACAATTTCTGTTAGAAAATATAAATTAAACTAGATGGCAAAGTGCTTCCCAAGTACTTCACTCCCTCCCTGAGTTTGACGAGGGATGATTGTAACATAGTGCAACATTGGTCACCCTGTTATTTAACGTGGCAAAGGTCTGTGGGATGTATTGGGATGTATAAGTGATTCCAAATCTGTAACTGATTTCCAATTTTTTTTTTCAATTTTTGAGCCCAGTAAGGGCTTTAATTATTGACTTAATAAATTACATAATTAATTTTTTCCCCTACAGGATCTCTGCTTCATTCAGTAATGGAACCATCTGCAAGAGTGTGATGGAAGCTCTTTTTCAAAAGGTGAAAGAAATATCTTTTGTTTCCATAAATAGAAGGGGATTAAGCAAACAAATGGATGAACTCCCCAAGTGCTCTTAAAAAAAAGACAACAGAACACATCCTTAAAAACTCTGTTTTGATAAGCAAGTTAACTCATGTTTCAGATGTGTTATTTGTTTTTTTCAATTTTCTGTATATTTATCTTACAAAATAAACACTGTGCAATAAAAAATCTTGAAAGTTAAATTATTGTGAAACAAATTGGGAAAAAAAATTGACAGCCTACCTTTATAAAATCCTGACTATTCTGTTAAAAACAGGAGTCTGGCTGTGTTATTAAATGTTATATTGTAAACCATGCTGAACACCTATAAGAAGATGCAAAAATTTATTTTTTCCTCTAATCCATACCAGGTTATAGTATATTATTCCGTTCTATCTTTATTCCAAAACAAATGCATATTGGCAGAAATTATATCTTCCTCTCTTTTTACATTACTTGGCTATTCCTTAATGAGAACTGACAGGCTAGGGTGTTTTTAAAGCTTGTACAAAGGACAGCAAAAGCCAGCTTATTGCAGGGGAATGGCAATGATGAACACATTCCTGCTTGTGTTTAAGAGTGATTGAGACAGCGGCAATTTCAAGTTCATCTGTTTTAGTCAGAGGTCTCAAAAAATAGATAATTTAAAATATTTTACCGGACATAAGAAAAAGTTGGAATTTGCTGCATCATAATTATCTGAGATACAGTATTCATGCCATTCTATTTTCTAGATGGTCACATTTAGAAGGATGTTCCTTTTACAGGGCCTCAGCTGTTATCAGGCTGGTATGGAATTGGACACAGATGAACGTACAAATTGTCATTACCCCAAACTTCATTAGCAGCTAAGATGGTCATATGTCCATATATCCAGAGTAAACAAAAGAGCCAAGACACAGTTGGCTCAATCCATCATGGGAAAATGCAAAATGTTACAAAATTAAAACTTATTCTGAACTATCTGAAGTCATCTCAGAACAAAGTCTAAACTGTCAAATGACAGCACTTTGTGTTGTAATGGCCAGGTGTCTTAATATTATGTGTCCAGTATCTGTTAGTTTTCTAATTTTGACACCATGCTCCACAATGTGAAACATATATTTTTTATCACTTTCCCCAAACTTAGGACGTCTTACAGGGTAATCTATAATCACTTAATAAATAGTAAATAAACAAAACTAACTTTGAAAATTAAAAAGTGTGAGGCCTCCTGGTTTGTTGTTTTGGTTTTTTTTAATAACAATCTAGCTCTTGTGCTGAAGCCTAATATATGATAATATAGTTCAGAAAATAGAATTTCAGGTCTGGTAAATCCCAGAGCTACTGGACACTGCTTAGAAAGTTAATGAGAGTGTGGGGAATATATGAGAGCTTGGGGAATTTATGCAAACACACTCTGGGATCGAGAAGAGAAGTGAAAGGAGAATACAGGGAAGAACATGGCAGAATTTCAGAATATTCTGTGAGAGAATGTCAGCTTTATTGTATCTGCCCTTGGAAGCCTTAAGGGACATTCCAAATGTCATAGCTGGGCACAAGTCCTCCCTCCAGCCCAAAAGCTATCATGTCCACAGCACGTGGGATGCATCCTTGTGCTGAGGACACAGGACTAGCCCAGGGATGAGCTGACATGTTTGGGATGCCCGTCTGCACACACATCGTAGGGCACCCCAAGGGCAGCTGCTGCCACCACACAGACCTGCAGCACCACAAATGACACTTGCTTAACAGTGACATCAGATGCCTTGGACATTGTTCCTGATGTGCACACCTTTACACAGTCTGTAGTAAGTCCAAATAACTCTTGGAGCTGAACACACGTGTTCTGTAAAGCAGCAGGCCACGTTTAGCCTCCATCCGTCCACCCCTCTACCAACACACATTGTTTCCTCGTCATTTTCTAGGTATTGTGATCCAATCTGGGGACACAAAAGTTGGGTCTGCTGCCAAATGTTTGCAGGCACTAATTCCTGCCGTTCCAGCATGCCTCTACACAGTTTTAGGTTTCTTTCTGTGAATTAAGGCAAGTATTATTTCAGATTGGAAACAAGACACTTCAACATAAAGGGATCAAAACTGTTTTTTCATATCTTGTTTTATAAAATTGCACTTAATAACATTTATTACCTTTTTTTGTTCTCCCTGAGAGAAGTTGTTTCTCTATTTCAAGGACATACTCAACAAAATTACGTTATTTTCATATTTTACAATGTAATACTCTTCATAGAGAGATCTAATAAAAAGAGAGTTCTTAGTTCAAGATGTAACCACTTCTTTCAACTAAAATAAAAAAAAAATCCTAAAGTTGAGTAGCAATTTTCAGCAATAACAAAGTAGTACATGGCTGACTCGATATACAGAGGGAGAGAGAAGGACAAAACACTTAAGAAAGGGCTTTTCGTTATAATCTAAGCTAGAAAAAATCTGAGAAGATTGCCAGAGGCATTTCCAAGGGCTGACTTATCTTTTAGATGTTATCATGAAGACTTGTTGAAGTCTTTAGTTATTTGAGTGAGCAGTTATCTAAACTTTACACACAAGCACAGTAGATTTTTGTCCCAGCAAAGATGCAACTGGATAAACATGTATTTCTGTATGCTTCAGATTTTCTTAAAATAGCTTTGCTGTCCTCCTGTTCACACAATTCTGTTTACTGACTTAAATGTATTACACAGAGAATACAAAACCTAAGCAGGGGAAAGTAACTCTGGATCACTTTTTTACTAGGGAAGGAAGTGATGGCATTGAAGAAGTTATTCAGTTCAATAGTCAGTTTTGATGCTCATTTTTGGCAGTACTTGAATCCAAGGAAGAGATTTGTTGAGAGAGCACTGCATTATTTTTTTTTTTTTAAATTAGTAAGGTTCAAATAGTTATGAAAGCTAGTGTATAAAGGAAAAGAAGATGGAATATTAAGAAATGGTAACAAACATTCAAGAAATCATAAACAGATGTTACAAGTGATACAGATGTTAGAAAAAAGGAAAACTCACGACGATCAATGAACAGTTTAACAAGAAAATGCATTAAGAGATAAGGAATTAGAAGATTTATAAGCATTTAGTGCAAATAGGAAATGAGGGGAGAAAGTGGAAAGAAACATAACCGAATGGAAACCCAGAAAGTCCACAGGTGTTTTGATAAAAATCATTACTTTGTAAGGTCATGACACAGTCTTTTATCTGAGGTCCTCTGATGTAACAAGCTGCCAAAAGACTTTAAAGATGCCACAGGGAGAGAGGGCAGAAGCTATGTGCCAGCAGATGTTCAGGCTGAGCTGTGAGTGGGAACTGCTGCACCCAGATTTCTGCCACGACACCTTAGCCTTGTGGCTCTGTGTGAGTTCCCACCAACTGACCCCGGCCCAACACCAACTCCTGTATGAACAGCATAGATCCACCCACTCATGGAAACATAGAAATCCTTCTCTTCAGAAATGGCATTCCCATTCTTCTTCAATTCACAGAAGAATGGCTCACCTGCTTCCCAGATTTTTTTTCACTGATGAAGATCTGAATTTTGCCTTCTTTCTTCATTCCTGTAGTTACAGTATATAGCATCACATAAAATATACACAGCTTGCCAACCTTTGTAGAGATTTTTCAGTGTGGATCTGTATTTTAGGCACCCTGATTTTTGTTGATATGCATACCTAAAAGTTTGTGCAAATTTAGCACTAGTCAAGTTGTCCTCTCCATCTGAATTTGTCTCTCTTTGCCTTGAGGAAGCAAAACATTTCCTTCTTAGTTAGTGTTCCTTAGCTTTCCTTATGCCTCAAGTGTGTTTACCTTCTGCTCTGCATGTTCCAGTACAGGATTCACAAACAGGAATGTAATTTAATTGGAATATTTGTTGATGAAGATAAACAGGATACTTATACCTCTACCTACCAAATGTTTCTGGAATACAGACAATGTAAGTTAGTACTTACTTCTTACAACTCAAGATAAGTTAAAATAAGTAAGTTATTACAACTTACTAGAAGTAAGTTGAAATAAGAAACAGAGGCACCTAAGGGCTCCATGAACTTTTCCAGTTTCCAATATAAATTAAGCACCTAAATGTTTAATCAATTTCTCAAGAAAAATCAAGTAAACTTAGCAGCAAGAGAGGAATTTTCGATGCCTGGACCAATTAATAGGTTTCTCTCAGCTATATCCAGGGCTGTATTAGTGACATACATTATTTTTTATTTTAATATATCATTTCTCTCATTTATAATCAGACTAAATATAACCGAACTCAACATGAAGACACTAGATCAAAATGTACTTCCCCTTCATAAATTCTTATACCAAATTGTGCTGGCAAAAATATCAGACAAGGAATTCCTGAAACAGAGTATTGAAAATGATCGGCCAAACTATCTAGTTTCTCAGTCAAATTTGCTCTGAGAATAACATAATCATGGAAAGGATATAGGGAAATAGCTTCTATTTCCACATCTGTGTTCTAGTTCAGAATCAGATAAATTATAGAATTTGATGGAATAATTTCTGTTGGTTTTTTTTTAAAGAATTAAAGTTTGGAATCCATTGCATATATTATTGTCATGGTTTGACACTGGCCAAATGCCAGGTGCCCACAAAGGCCACTCATTCATCCTCCCCTTCTAGAGCTGGACAGAGGAGAGAAAAATTTAAACCAAGGGCTCATGAGATAAGGACTGGGAGAAAACACTCCAAGGGCAAAACAGGCTCAACTTAGAGGTACAAAGTGAGTTTATTACTAACAAAATCAGAGCAGGATAATGAGAAGTAAAAAAAGGCCCTTAAAACACCTTTTCACCAGTCAAGAAACTTAATGTTGAACATTTCAAAATAAAAATGATATCTGACTTGGTTGCATAAGATAGAAATATCATATACAGATTATACTGAGAAGTCATTCAAGGCATAGAGCTCAACAACAGAAAGACAGAAAACCAGTGGTTCTTACAATAGCTGGTTTCATGTCTTAAGAGACACTTTGCAAAGGAATTAGCATCCAGATTGTAAAAATTCAAGACTCCTTTAAATGTTACTCACATTACATTTACACTAGTATTTTCTTCGGTGTTTTTTATGGATTTGTCAACACTGGTGAATGCCTGATAATCCAAATATTCAAAACCAGGTCTATTGTAATTCCTGCTAAGATGTTAAACAGAAAAGATACAAATGCCATCACAATGTGATGAGTTGTTTCTCTTTTAAAGGAAAGATTGCTTCTAAACATGGAATGTAGTTGTACTTGTTATATACATGAGCAACAAAACCTTGTGTAATCTTTTTCAGTATTACAGATCTTTCTTAATCTAGAAACACTTTAATATTTTCTAATTTCTCATATGCTGGTAATGACTATTAAAAATTAAATAGGTAGATGCTTCTATAAGTGTCAGAATTTGATGTTTTCAGTTAGTGCGGCACAGCTCTGACTTTCTTACTTCCTAATTGGCTTCCAGATTCTGTTGATCTCTCAATATGACCAAACTCTTGTAATTTGACAATCGAAATCTCATAAACCATTGTCCTAATTTTTCTGAATGATCAGCCCAACATAATACTAGGGGGTACCTTTATCAACAGATGCCTATTGGGTCCTCTCAACCCACCCTCCCAGACAGGGCAGTGACCCTGTCTGGACTCCATGCTGAGGATAAGCAAAGAAGGAACCAACAGAAAAATGAACCTGACAATAAAAGCAGTAATTTTTGCTGGATTAGGGAGTTACACAACACTAGAAAGGAGCTCAGCTTTCCTGAGAGGTGAGCAGTGGGAGCTACTGGATTCAAGCACGGAAAACAGGGGCAAAACAGGGTGAAGGGAATTGGCTGGGTCCCAGGTAGTCACAAGGAGCTAGACTGGCTCAGCCAAGTATTGAACACAATTTTTCTCACACAATGTTATCCAGCCTTCTCTTTCTCACACCCATGCAACCTGCCAAGCTCTCACATCTGTAAACAGGTGTCCTGGGTTGTAGTATAGGATGTATTCTATCACCATCTTCATGAACTGATGGATCCAATTGTTGGAGCAGTGTCTTCCCAGGCCCCCTCCCTCTGGGGTGCCTTCTGTTAATGGCCCGTCGATGCCTTGCCCATGACGCACAGATAACTCCCTCCAGGAGCTCTCTCTCTTTAATGGGCCATCGAGGACTCACTGCATGACTCATCATCCCATTGTGCGATGCTCCGCCCAGGGGGAGGAGCCAAGCATTCTCACCTGGATATAAGCTGGGATTTGGGACAGTACAGGCAGCCCTTATCTACTGAATTCCCAGAGGACCAGAGTTACCAGACCTTTCTATGGGATCACTGCTTCAGGAAGACCACCTCACCTGGACTGCATCCATCACCCTGCTCAGGTTCTATTCTGACTCTGTCAGTGGCCTTTTTGTATTATTGCATTTATTTTATTTTACCTTTTTTTCCCCTTTTCTTCTCATTAAATTGTATCTCTGACTTGGAGCTTCTCACTCGTTTCACTTTCAAACCATTACAACAGGCAACTTCTTGATCTGTCTGGCTTGGCTTCTGCTCAGGTCAGCTGTGGATATGTGATCACTGCCCTGGACAGGAATATTTGACGAATCTCACCAAAGGGACAGCCTAAGGGATAGCTTCTTCCATGAAACTATATACTGGTACATAATACATATCCTTCAACTAAATTTACAATTATGTAAAGGTCAGAGAACAATTGGATGAGAGAAAAATTAATAATTGCTTGTCTGAGTTCTTTAAACCAGCATCTGTTGACTACTACTGACAGAAGAAGCCGAATTGAAAGTCTCCTATTTGAGATACATCTGAGACTTTTTTGTAATCTGTATTTCAATCAAAGAATTAAAAAAGGCTAACACAGAAATAAAATAAGAGGATTTTTCAGTATGACATGACAGACAATTATTTTAAATTTGGGGTATAAACTAGGGGCTGGTTACAAATTATAAGAGTAACTTAAAGTATTATAAGTAACTTACAGATGACCTCAAAACAAATAAACAAGAAAAATATAATTCTGGAATTCAATTTTCTTATAATTTAAGACTCCTCCTGGATGAAAACCATAGCAATATTTCTGTCCCTATCCACACTGGACAGATTAGACAGGACTCATATCTTTATTTTCTACTTTCTAAATCATTCAGCATCACCTATCCCTCTACCCCAATACTTTTAACTCTTTTCTTTGAATTAAATTAGTTGAATATTTTGTGTAAGAGCAACTTATTAATAGATCTTTGTACATTAAAAACACTTCCACATTTCTGGGATAATCCCCTGATATTTGCACTCAGCATGAATTAGCAACAGGAGACACCACCTACCCTCAATTTGCTCCCCATATACATAATTATACTAACACATGGTGATTTAACACCGTGAGACAAAACGATCCCAAGGGTTTTCTCTGGCTGGCGTCTCCAAGTCCCTGTAAAAGAGCAGAAGGCCCTGACTGAACAGCACGTGTTTTTATTTACAGTGTATACTCTTACTGATGCTCTCATAAGCAAGTTAGTCCCCATGCAAAGCTCTGTCCACACAGTCGCAGCTGACTAGTTGTCCCACCCAAAACAGTTTAAAGCAGGTACCTTCCTGACTAAACTGCAACAGTATCCTAACATCTGTGGACACAATTTAATTAGGATGTCACAGGCTGTTCTACCTCTTTAAAATGGTGTGAACCTCTTTACCAGCATTGTTAGTTTAAAGCAGAGACAGCTCAGCTGTTCCAGAACCAAGCATGGAAATAGATGAGGAGGTAAAATGTCAAAGAAAAAAAAAAAAAAAAAAAAAAAAAAAAAAAAAAAAAAAAAAAAAAAAAAAAAAAACCCAGACCAAAACAATAGAAAGAAAGCTAGGAGTTTACCTCCTGATTTTGAATTTTTGTTTCACACTTTCTTCTTTCTTTCAACAATGTTTTGGTAGGAAATATCTTACATATTTTTCTCTTAGGCTACAGTGACCTTACCACAATGGGATCCTGAGCAGTGCTTACTAAAAGACCACTAACATCTACAGAGACATATATACATATCTCTTCAGCTACTGTAAACATTTTAGAACTACTCATCCTTATGAATTCAGGAGACATCTGACAGAAAAGTCAAAAAGCAGTCTGAGAAGGGCTTAGAATCTGTCCTGTCCTTGAGTGTCAAAAACAACAATTTTGAGTCATGCCATGGCAAGAAACATCCAACTCCATGTGGTCTCACTGGGACATTTGCTGGGGTATCTAAAGTCAGAATATGCAAATAGTATATGTACAAATCAATTCTTTTTATCATCAAAACACTGTGAAACCTGAGCTGTAATTTGGCAACTGCTGTGACAGACTCAGAATGTCAGGAAAAAAAAAATGGATAAAACCTAATCCAGCTAGAAATACAAAAAACTGAAGTCAACAGTACACAACTAGTCTGTCTAGAACTCAGGCAGGGTGTGGAAACAGGTTCTGAAAGATGTCAAAAAAACTTTAGTCATCATACCTTTCAGGCTGCCTCTTTTCTGTCTACTTGAATTAAAAGGTAAAAAATGAAGGCTGAACAACAACATAAATAAGGATTATAACATACATTGCAAAAAAGCAAAACTCTCCCTCCAGTTCCACCTTTCATCAGGAGTACTGAAGATGTTTTGGTTCTCATTCTCAGGACATACTAAAGTGAACTTTGAATTATTTATTTTGGTGTCCATTATAGTATGTTTCCTTAACATCAGCATGAAACATTGTTTTGACTCTAAGATGCCAAATTTCATAGCCTATTCAATTTTAGCCTATTTCACAGCAAATCTATGGATATCCCAGCTGGTGGATGGGGTCCGCCGCTTGGGACCCAGAGAGCCACAGCCACCCCAAAGGATGTCTCGCTAGAAACAGCTCCTTGGGGGGGTCAGGGCGCTCCTCAGCTGGCAGAGGGGCTTCTCAGCATCAGGCAGAGCAGTGATTTTTCAGCTCAGTGATTTCAGCTTTCAGTGATTTCAACTCAGTGCTCTCAGCTCATGCCCTTGTGAGTTGCCCCTCTTTTAGCCGGCCGTGATGAGAGAGAGAGAGCTCTCGTGTGGAATTTCCGCAGGTGGTACTTTATTGGAATGGTACCAGCGAAAGGGTCCAGGAACGAGGAACCTCTGCCGACCAGAGGAAACTCAGGGGTTTTTATGGGACACCAGGGTGGGAGGAAAAGGGTACAGAACCAATCAATTGTAACAGATCTACATAAAATTCCGAGGGGGCTTGTGGGTCTCCAGACAGGTCGCTGTGGCTAGGAGGTTTGTCTTTTGTCCTACGGGCTCTGGGTGAAGTTGCGAAATTCTTCCTTGACTCCTCAGCTTGGCTCCCTCCAGGGCAGAGCATCTGGGGCTCCGCCCACCCCCACATATGGAAGGCAGAAATGCTTCAGAAATAGCAGTGTTTAATTTCACAGTGATCATCCATTATGATTTCAACCATGCTTATGAGGAAAATTCCAGTCTATGCAAAAAATTGACTTTCATGACTTACATCATACCAATTGACACAGACAAAATGGTATTTCACTCAACCCTCATCTCCTTTGTTGTCCTCACACTGCACACTTAACTCCCACAGAAAAAAAACCCTAATTCCTCTACACCCCCACTTGCCTGGGCAAATGAGTGGGCAAATTCACAAGTTTTTAAATGTTGTAGCCATGAACCCATTCATTTAAGAATAGAACTCTGAAATTTCCTTATGCTCATTTTTAAAACAAAAGTCTAATAAAAACCTGTGAATTTGGTCTGTGAGACAAACCACCACCTGAAGCCCACTGAGATAAAAAGCTTCCTTTCATCAAGGGTCATGCTGAGGGTCACAGTGAAGTGCTAGCAATAATCTGCTGCTTCAGAGATTGCCTTAAAATCTTACACCCTTTGCAAAAGAAAAAAAAAAAACCAAGACATATATTATCTGCCTGGTGATACTGAAGATTAGAACAAATATTTATGACAAGTCTTCTATGGAAGCATTAGCAGAATTAAGATTATTTCATAAATTTCTTTGAGGAAACAACACCATTGAACTAGGAAATAGAAATCAAATACAATTCAACAAATAATATTTTGATATGCTATTATGTTAAGGGATACTACCCAAAGGCAAATTCCAAAGTTGTCCTTTTATTAATTGCCTAAGGACTAAAAAATATTAATGATACTTACAATGACGTACATCTTTTACATTATGCAAATCTTAGACCTCAGCTTTAATCTCCTACTTAACAGTGAGAATTGTTCTTGCCTGAGGTCCCTACTACTCAAATTTCAAGAGATTGAAAATAGCTCTCCAAACCTTTTCTTTGATATAGAACAACCAAAGCTTTTATGAAATGGAAAAATGGCAGTATGGAACTTAAAAAATAACCATGTTCCTCTGCTAAAAAATGCCCTCATTTGAGTTATCAACCATTTTCTGTATAGCACTAGATTCACAAAATGTGACTGTGGAGCTCTGCTGAAGCCCAGCAGTAAGTCAGGTGAGCAGGGACTCCTGTGTACAGAAGCACGTTTGTAAGGATAGCAGAATAAGTACCCTAATTCACAGAAAATGGAGAGATTTCATTTGAGCAATAGATGTGCTCATCTATTTCTGCTTTGTCCAAGACCCTCATCAAGCCAATGCTGTATGGGATAACACAGGGCACACCATCACCTTCTTCATACTTTGGCAGGCTACCCTAAAATTGTAAGATGATACTGCTTAAGTCTAAAAGTCTGGTTCAGAATTGAAGTTTGAACCAGGTTGTTGTTAAAGAAATATTATTTCCTTTGAAACTGAAGGAGACAAACCAAAAGATATGCCATAAATTAAGTCCAAAGAAAACAGTATGATTTTTGCAGTACCCTTGCTAAAAGTGAACTTTTATCCACAAATTCTATTTACAATATATGTTGTGAATCAGCACAGTGTACACTGAAAAATAAATAAATGTTGGTCATAACTAGTTTGAAACTGGATCAAAAATGCTGAGGAACTGATTAAAAACAGACAGAAAAAATTTATCATTCAATTCATTTTGGAATGTGCCTGAATACTGATTGTTTTGCAAACTATGTGTGTTGTGGGGTCAGAAGATGCAGTGAGTGAATATGTGATGGGAAAATTATGGGCAGAAAATTCTGGAAATTATGATCACTTGTGGGATTTCATACCACAGAAATAACATCTCAAGAGATTAGAACACCCAGTAAAGACACAATTCTGACCTTGTTGAGGGAGAGAGTAAGTTCAGCAGACAGAGATTGTCATTGATTCAAGCACATCACTGCAAGAAAAGTAGCTTGAATTTCCCTATACATAAGAACCGTAGGCATATATTACAAGGCTGTCAATAGTCAAGGACAAGCAGCTGCCACCACCCGTGGTTCTAACTGGCACTTGGCTGGTCTCAAAATCACAGCTATAGGTACCTCTCTGTTTAGGCTCTCCTTGGGAACTGAACTCTCAAGGGTCTATAATCCCTTTTCCATCAGATAAGTATCTTCCAGGTTCTATCCTCTTAACAGTCCAGACACCTCGTATTTCAGTTGTAAGACTGGAACAGTCCAAACTAAATCACTCGCTCTTGTAAAGAACTCTCCTCATCTCACCAATTCACTTTACAGAATGGCTTCAGAAGCAATTGCACACCTACAACTGAGCAGGAGGTTAATGAGAGCAGGACTTCTTAGACACATCATACAGACTGTGTTTGTGCCACTACTCAAGATTTCAGTCTCCAAACCATTCTGCTTTCCTCAGACCACGTTGGGACAGATGAGCTCTATCAGATAGCTTCAGGTTAGAGGACAACTTGGTATGCTCCAGCAGGAAAGCTCCAAGAGACTAGACTATAAAGTGTCTTTATAGTCAGGACAAGGAAAGACTGAGGGGGAAAAGAAAAAAACTCCATATTAGAAGAGACACTTAAGAGAAGTTGAAAAGGAAAGCTTCAGAGGTAATGGAGAAAAAACCAGTGTTTTATCAGAGTTAGATGACACTAAATTGAACCCATTCAGAAGGACACAGTGTAGAAAGAGCAAAGATTTTAATAAATTCTTTTATTTCTATTACTTTCTATATATTGCTTTTGAGTTTTCCTTATTTAAAATGTTATAAGCTCGTGAAAACCTGTAGAGAGGAGAACTTGTTGAGCAAGGGCTACTGCGTGAGTTTAAAAGATACTTCAGATACTACACTGCAAAAATTGACCTAGGTAAATCCTAAAACTACCTTTTCAACCAAATTGGGTGTCATCATACATTTCAGGAATAAACACAGTAACATTTGCAAAACAATACTTATGGTTTCTTGGGGGACTCAGAGTATTAGGAGTGATCCTTGTTTTTACAGATTCCAGGATGAGAGTAGACCTTAAACTTTCAGTGAAGTAGTGCTAGAATTCACTAGAACACATTTGCCATGATTCAGTGCACTAAATACAACTACAATTAAACTGACCTAAGAAAAAATAAATTTTTATATAAGATCTTTGATTTGGTTAATATTTAAGAACTGCATATTGCACTGTGAGTTTCCAATTCATAATTAATTAGTAATTTTTATTTAATTTTATATACTTTATATATTTTTACAAATACTTTGTTTTAAACAAAACCCCAAGAGGGGGTAGGTTTCATTTGCATTTTGTTCAATTTTTTCCATTGCCATGAAAGGCAACTCACTACTTGCCTCTTATAACCGTTCAAAGAATGTCATCAAAGTTTTGAATTATATTTGGAGCCTATTTATGATAACTGGGAAACCATTTAGTCTTACATATTGCATCAATAAACATGGAAAAAATGCCATGCTGGTAGGCTTCATTGAAGAATGAATGAAAGACTTCTTGAAATGAAGTATTCAGCAAAATCTGACTATTTTGCAAAATCTTTTTTAAAAAATTATTGCTATGGCTGGCCTATTTTTCTACATTTATTTCCTATATGTCGTGAAGGTTATTATTTCATTTTGACATATTTATTTTTTCCTATGACAGATCTGTATTCAACAGACAGATTAAATGATTATGCATGTGTTTGACTTATAAATATTTTAAACATTTCTTCACTGAACATGGATATATACATATTCTCTAGAAAACAGGAAAATAATCAGTCCAGGTCACAATAAAACCCCTATTGCTTGACATTCAAGTAACAAGCGAACAAAAAAGTTTGCACTGCCTCAGTTTATGCTTCTACAGTTTATGAGAGAAGACAAATATTCACATCACCAAAATACACTTACATTCAATTTTGCTGAAAATCTTCTTAAAAAAATGATAGATATAAAAATGAAAAATGACAAAAAGAATCACAAGAGTTTCCCCGATAGATTTAGACTCATGATTTTCATAATCCTAAGAGAATTTAAACTGCAGATTTGCTGCTAAGTTAGCAATAGACAAAAAAAGATGGTGAGAATATTTCCAGTGGAGAACCAAGACATTTTATGAGAATCAAAGATGACAAGCTCACAAGTTGCAAAGAAGCATAACTTGTACTGTGAATATTATTCATCAGGTTGAAGCCTTTTTCAAAATATGCCAGGGGATAGTACAAGGTTGGCAGCTACTCTCTGGGACGTTTTATTTTGTCAAGAATTATGTTGTGTAATTTCAACATATTTTACCAGAGTCCTTCAGGCATGGTTAACACTCTCCTGAAAAAAAAAAATCCATAAAATTGGTGAAGTAGTTCAACACACAGAATGTCACTTACATTAGGCTGGCTGAATAATTGCAGGAAAATTAAAACTTCCTACTGAGTTATTTGGCACTATTTGTTTATTTGTTATTTGGTACTACCTAATTAATATAAGTCCTCACTATAACAGATGACCATATAATATGCATTTATCCAGAAGGGTATACAAAAAAAAGCATACTTTCCCCATCACAGTTGACAAGAGAGAACTCTACTTCAATGCGTTATTCCACAAATGAACTTCAAACATAACTACCAAAATTTATATATTAAAAAAAATGGAGTGCCAGGAAAGAATGCAATATACATTTGCTCTGTGTTTGCACTGGAAGGTAATTTATCAGGCACAGCAAGTTGAGTAATTCAAGGAAAGAAATTTACTATGCTACAAACAGACACCAGAAAATCTCTTCAGTTTATTTTCAGTTAACATGAAGGAAGAACCATCTCAGTCATCTCTTTAAGGGCTGCACTGAGCTGGTGTGGCAAGGGTTGTTTGTGGGGGAACTGTAGATGTGGTTTCTGTGTGAAGCTGCCAGAAGCTTCTGGCAGCTTCCCGTGTCAGACAAACCCAATGCCAGCCGGCTCCAGGATGGACCTGATGCCGGCCAAGGCCAAGACCATCAGCGGCAGTCTTTGGGATAATGATTTAAGAAAGTGAATATGTGAGGGAATATGTGAGAGAAACATCCCTGCAGACACTCAGATCAGTAAAGGAGAAATGGGAGAAGGTGCCCTAGGTGCTGGAGCAGATTCCCCTGCAGCCCGTGGTGCAGATCATGGTGAGGAAGCTGTGTCCTTCATATCCATGAAGGTCCGTGATGGCGCAGAGATTGAGCTGCAGCCCATGGAGGAGCCCCATGTCAGAGCAGGTGAATGCCCAAAGGAAGCTGTGACACTGTGGAAAGCCAGTGCTGGAAACAGGCTCTTGGCAGGACTCGTGGATCTGTGGAGACAGAAGCCCATGCAGAAGGCATGGCAGGATTTGTGATTCCATGGGGGAACAATGCTGGAGCAGCCTGTTTCTAAAGCATTACACCCCATGGAAGAGACCTTCCCTGGAGTAGCTCCTGAAGAACTGCAGCTCACGGGAAGGATTTATGATATGTGGAGGACTACCTCCCACGGGACGGACCTCAGGCAGGAGCCTGGACAAACTGTGAGGAATACAGTGGCAATGGTGAGAGAAGCGGTCACCAGTGGAAGTATACAAGGCCAGGTTGGATGGGGTTCTGAGCAATCTGATCTAGGGAAAGATACTCCTGCCCATGGCAGGGGGTTGGGCTAAATGATCTTTGAAGGTCTCTTCCAAACCAAACCATTCTGAGATTCCGTGCTTCTGAGCCCTTCTCCTGAGGAGAAAGGAGTGACAGAGACAAGTGTGATGAACCGATTGCAACTTCCCCGTCCCCTTACACCTCTGCAGAGAGAAGGTAATAGGTTTTAGGATAAAAGTTAAACATGGGAAGAAGGAAGGGCTAGAGTGAAGGTGGTTTTAAGATTTCTCATTGTCCTAGTCTGCTTTAATTCACAACATATTTTTTTCCCCAAGCTGTGTCTGTTTTGCCTGTGATGGCTATTGGTGGGTGATCTCTCCCTGCCTTTATGTCAACCCATAATGCTTTGTTTTGTATTATATTCCCTGCCCAGCTGAGGAAGGAAGTGATAGAGCAGCTTTGGTGGGTCGGCCTATCACAAATACTTAACAAGACACATCAAACAAGCACTTTTCCTGAGAGATTTTAGAGAGCAATTTTCACCACTATCCCATCTCTGTCAGTGGCCAAAAGAAAATAAAAAATGCTCAGAATCTGTAGCATGTATAAAAATAAAATGGCTTTTTTTTCCTACTGTATGCAGCAGACCAGTAAAAACATTGAACCATGAGATTATTTAAATGAAATACAAATATGTTACATGGGCACAGTGATTGATATTTTCTTTAGTTATGTCTAAGGAATATTTATAAATTCATCAGTTGTAGCTGCACATCTAATGCTCACATCTAATTTCAGGCCTGCACCTATCTTGTCATATAGACATTTTGATTCATTCTTTTTGTTCCATCATGAGATAATTTTCCTTATTTTCCTCCACAACTCTTCAAAGAACAATTTCCACAACCTCATTAAAAGCGTTTCTATAATTACACAAGAAATAATATTGCATGTCTCTTTTCTTGATTTTCATTACTTGAGTGATCACAGAAAGAAAAAAAAATTGATCGCAGACAAATTCTTGCAACTGTACGGAAGGAGAAATTTACAATTATAATTCTATTAGGTTTTACATTTGCAATAATTATACATTTCTAAAAGTGTGAAAATCAGCTCAGAGCAACCTGAATTACAATAATACATAAAACAAAGGAGCTCTACATAAATTTCTTCAAGACAAATCGCTGTGTTCTCGAATCAGATATTTTTAAATATTACATCCTAGGCCCTGACTGTTGGGAGTATTCATCATATTCCAAAAGCTACAGGTGAAACCACTACCTCATCAAAGTCAAAAGATACTTTGACATTTGCTTCAATATGGCCTTGATCCATCGTATAATCAACAGATACGAACATGCAGAGAAAAAAAAAGCAGAAACATACATAAAACCAGTGTTCTTTCTGAATTTTCTTTAAAAAGCAATTTATTGTCTCTCCTTTTATAAACAACTTTACAATTAGACTGATTTCTCATTGCAGTAGGAACAGCCGGATGAAAGATAATGCATCACCAAATCCCAAACATTCAGCTGAGGTTTACAGATTTGTGGGTGTGTTTCAATGCATTCTTCATCTTGACCCATGTATATATTTCAATTCTTGAACAGCTCAAGTCCTCTGATGTTTCAGTGGTGTGTTTATATAACACAGGACAGTTTAACCAAATAGCCATTCCTGTTCTAAAAGTTAAAACCACCCATCTGGCACATAACTTGATGCCAACTGTTAAGCACTGAACTGACAGAGGATCATGAAAAAAACGCTAATTTTCTTCATGTTTTGTGTGAGAACATTAGAATGAATATGGAAGCTATTATATGAAAATGATTGCGGCATGCCTCATTAACAGCATCTCCTACTCTTACCTCTGGTCAATGATTGAAATAATGTCAAGCCAACATTTTCAGTAAATGTGTAAGGAATTTGGCAGGTAGTTCAGCTTTCTGGCTCATTTTACATGTACTTCCACATAACCCAAGTAAAATAATCATCTCCTTCCAAGACCGTTCTCTAAAATGATATTGGACTGGTGTTAAAAAGGAGGTACTGAAACTTGTTTCTGCTTTAGTAGTGGTAAGCTAGACTAAGTGCAAAGGGAGCAATAGTCATTTGAATCTAGAATTGCACCTTATGATATCAATAAAGAGACATTTCAGAGATCTTTTTGATAGTTTCATGGATTAAATCTATAAATATGTCTATGAGAGTCAGTGCGCTGGTGGCACCACCAGCCCTGACTGCCCTCTCCCCACCCCACGGTACTCCCCCATGGCCTAGGGGGGATCATCAGCTCCTGCTCCAATGATTCTGCAGCAGGGCTGGTCTCCAGCTCCCCACAGACCTGCCTGGACTTTTCCTGTGGAGGTGCCCAATGCCCAGCAATGGGACTGCCCCTGCCTGGACAGGGCGGGGACTGGGCCTGGCTCCTGACACCCCCAGCCCCTAGGAAACCCTGACACTTGAATAGCATATTCTTTAATCAGTTACTTATTTTATCTGATGGATTAAGATAATTAAGTATCCTATTCAAACCATTAACTTCTTATTATAAACTGCCCTTATTAACCATACATTCAATGGAGTACTTTCTCTGGTCAACCCTGCAAAAGGATGGTTTAGTGGTGATAAAGTGCTTGAGATGTCTAGGTTAAACAAGACCTGAAGAAGCTACAATAAGACTAAGTATTTAATAACCTTTAGTAACACAGCAGATCCTGTAGGTATAGCATCTTTGTTAGAAACAGAACAGAGGTCTAAGACCAAAAAACATGAAGCATCCTGGTAGGCCCTGAGGTGGAGAATATTCACTGTTGCTCTTGCTCCCTCATCTAGTCCACTCAAAACCCCACAAATAATCAATATTTGGTGTAAGTTATGATCCGATTTTTTTTTTTTCATTTCTTAATGCGAGAAAAAACATCAGCAGATAATTTTCAAAAACACAGTAATTCATGTAAAAAGCAATGAGAATTTTTCCAGGTGCAAATAAGCAAATAGGCTGCCTGCTGTGTTTCTATCTTACAAGTATGCTGGGGTAGTCCTAAGTGCAAACATTAAGACTCAGTCCCAAAATTTCGTATTCTGGTATGTACTGTCCTAGTCCTTCTTTCAAAAAGCAAAATCCTCAGTTGGCTGAATAGCCACCTATCCTAGCAATCTTATTTTCAATAGCGGCTACAAACAGCAGATGGGAAAAACACAATAATGCAAGCATATATGACACATTCCTTTCACTTTTCAGATCTCCCTTTTCTTCAGCTCAGGGATTTCCAAAGCTGGATATGGACTGTGTGAATATCTACTAGTAAGACAATGTTCTGTCTGGATCATGGCACTACTTTTCAGCTATGGTGCTGCAAATATAGTTATTACAACTGATAATAAAAAATAAATTACAACTGATAATAAAACTGAAAATAAAGCTCAAAGAAAGGGGCTAGCTGTTTTTAGAGGGTAATCCAGTGCATTAAAATTTTAAAATTATTTTAAAAAACACGCTCAAAATAAACCTAATAATTTCAATGGGTACTGAGGAATTCTGTTGCAGAGAACGAGACTAAAAAAGTCTACCCCTGATGTATCAAGAATTGGGTGAGATACAGCAGTCCTCGAATAGGAACCCCCTCAAAAATATACTGCTACAAACCTCATTGCTCAGGTCTTCTCAGGGCAGTCAAAGCTCAGCCCTATGAAAACTTGTTCACATGTACTTGTTTCAAAGGTTAACATTTCTTTCTAACACCCCAACTTCTGCTTCAGTTTCAATAACTACAGTTTGTGTCTCTGCTATCATACAACTATGGGTGAGAAAACAGCATCATTTTGAAAAATAATAACTTTCTTACAGATCAAAATCTATGTTTCTCTCTCTATCCAATTTTAGGACAGCACAAGGTCAATATTCCAAAGCAAAAGATTCCATTAAGTTTCCATACTTCTTCTTGAAGTAATTCAAGAGATGACATTAAATATGTATTTTCAAAATTCCCAAGTGGAGACCAGAAATATTACTGGAACTGTCTGGAGCACAGCTCTGTGTCTCTGCACATGTCAATTGCTGAAAATCCCAACTTCTAGACAGAGTTTATGAAAGTCATTGAAATTCCACGACACCACTGACTCCTGCCAGCATGAATTGAGTCTTAACATCATTCCACAATTTATGTGGCTAAATGGATAACTTTTATTTTTCTTAATCAAATAGAGATGACAGCATAAAAATCAGAGTTTTTAAGTTGTCAAACATCCACTGAGAAAACTAAAGATTTTTAAAAAATCACAAACCCTTATACAAATTTTTCTATATGTTAATTTTTGATTGTATACTATATGCGAACTTCTCTTCATTATGGATTGTCTAGAGAAATAATTTATATAATGTATTTCAATGAATGGAATTTTTTATACAGAAATTAAATTAGGGTAAGATTTTATTTTTTTTTCATAACTGAAGATGTGAAAAGCTGCTACGATAATATTCATATTCCAATGCAGTCTTAAACAAATAAATCGCTACTCTGCATCCATAATATCTCTCTCATTGTCAGTGGCAGCTGGAAGATCAGCAGGTTTTCATCTATTATCATTACTTACTGGGCTTGATGATGATTACTGTGCCAGTTGAGTCTGGGATCAAGTAATTAGTACTTGTAACTGAGAATGTGAGCCTTATCACAGCTTCTGCCATTCTCATGGTAAATGTAAAGATAAAAACATGTTCCGTATGACTGTATTTAGTGTGAAGTTTATATTCTAATGGAGAACCATGACATGATCCCTGAAATATTAGTGAGATATTCCTAAAAATGACCAGTACTTAAAAAGAGTCTTCTGAGTAGAACTAATATTCATAACCTGCAAAAAAACCACCTTATGCTGAATGGTCCAACACCTGCATAGAAGAAAAGTTTGTCTGAGATTGTGTTTTCCTATGAGATTTGAAAACATTAGTCCTTCACACTGACATAGTGGTCACTGACATATGATCTCCACAATATCAGCATCATCCTCACCTTACAGTCACCTGCAGAAGGACACTTGGAGTATTTGCCATGACCTCACCAGTGCTGCTTTGACCCTTCTCCACTGAGGGGGTGCTCTCCACGTCCTGCTGAGTGTCTGCCTTGGAAATGCCCAGGGAGAGAAGACCCAGAAGGAGAACTACACTAAATGTATCACACAGAGTTTGCCAACTGCCCTTGCTCCTTATACTGCCTCTCATATGGTTTCTAATAATGCTCATGAAAGCCTATTAATGATGTCAGAAGGCACCCAAATTTCAACTGCTCTATGCTATTCTAGTAAAGTTATGTTATATTCACACAATAGGACCACAATGCTATAAAACATGAGAAAAATACTACGAGAAACTTTGAAATAAATTCAAGCTATAGCTACAAAAATTCCTGTATTCATAACATGTATAAAATTGATACTTCCCTGAAAACTTCCTAATACTAAGGGATGAGAGAGGAAGTACATTTCATCTGGTAAAATAACATAATATGTAATGAAGAAATACAGAAACAAATATAAGTGTAACTACCTTAATACCTTGTAATCATTCATTAGAAAAAGAAAACACTGCTTAAAACAGAAGAAAACCCCCCATGTTTCTGTAAAATTTACAATGAATAAACGTTTCCAGTATAGATAAAACTTGAATTTTATTCCATGTTATTAAGATTAAAGCAAGTTTACATTAAAATACATTACTATTTTTAGAATACTTTCATCAAACTTGTAGTACTCTCTCAGTAAGCAGGGATTTCTTTAAGTTAAGTACAGTAAATTTCAGCTAACTTTAAAATATCAATAACTTCAACTTTGATTCTGGGCACAGGCTTAAGTAACATTTTAATAACTAGCATAAACCAATTATTGTTTGGTTTATACAGCATAATCCATTACTAAGCAATATTTATCACATCTACATTGAACAACTTTATTTCCTACATAGAAAAATTACTGAGCTGTGGCCACTTCAATTTTACAAATTGGAAAACAGCCAGTGTGCCACAGTTCTGAGAGTTACATTGTGGAAAGTGATAATCACGGAATAGTAAAGCTTCTGGTGAAAAAATTCTATTAAAAATACTTAATCCACTGGACTATGAAATTTTGATATGGTTGTCAAAACATTTATGCCAACATTTATGGCTCCAAATTTTCAGGAAAGAGAAGGGAAGGAAGAAAAAGAAAATACTTTCCAAAAATATTTAAAATAATTTTATTTGGAAATGACAACTTTTTCTTTCAATCAAATATGACTAAGAACTTTTTCTTGTGACAGAACCACCTTATTAAAATATCTATAAATAAAACAAGTAAAATTTTGCCTTAGATTAGAAAGTGGCGAAAAGACAAACTTGTCTTTTTTTTTCCAAATTATGAGAAATTAGGATCTGGATAATGACAGGAAGCTGGAAGATTAAGTGCATTCCTGCAGTTGATAAAGGACAAAAAATATTGAACCTTGGAATGGACAATGGTTTATCCAAGAGGCAATGCATCAGGGAAATCATAACAATAATTTTTGCGACCATCATAGCCCTACTTATCTTAAAAAAAATCTACTTTTTTTTTAAAGATGGTAGTAGTTTTATACAGCATTAATGAACATAACACCACTGAGAAAGCAGAAGTTTATTCCTCAAAATCTTGAAAAGGGATGGAAGAGGACTGAGCCTAGCTCCCTCCAATTGAGGCATCAGCTGCTCTTAGAGCTCTCCTGAAAAATATGGAAGACTGATTCTGGCACCGCACCAAATGTTATAGAGATGTAATTCTGTCACTCAAATACAGTGCTGTTTTTTCCATGAAGACACTTAAATGTCATCAGATCTGAAACAGAATCAGGTTTCCAAACATCCAAATGTTTTCCAAAATAGCATTCCTCTTTTCTTGGCTATTACTACTGATTGCATGACTTCCACTGACATTTTTGACAGAATTGACAGTTTTGAGAAACATTTATATTGTGTAAAATGAACATTTCCAAGGAAAACTACTTCACCAGATATAATTAATTTATTTTAACATATTCTCATATATTTTGCTTTTTACAAGAAAGCACATGATAGTTGATTCTATTGTTAAAGGCAGCAGCAGTTTCATTTAGAAACAAAGAATGATGTATTTAAATTTCTGCACTATCCTTTCTAAACTAAGCATATTTCCCTTGATGAAATTGCCTTATAAAGAAAGGCATATCGTAATTTAACTGCCTTGGATCAAACGAAGCTAGTGGCAGTGCCATCCTTACTATGTTGTTCCCATTCTATCCTAATCTGTTTCTAAAAAGTGATGAATTTATTAATCTCATCCAAACAGTTCTCACTTCCAAGATATGACCATGTCTTAGTGTCAAATACGAATTAAGCCAAATTTCCATATTTAAACCAAAGCTGTTAAAGTATCACACAATAGCATATGTGCAGGTGCAAATTGAATACAGAATCTTATTTATCACAGTTTTCTCAGAAATAATCCTTGCTATTCAAGAGCTGCAAAAGTTGGATCATTCTCTAGTACATTTTTTAAAATTCCTTTGCACAGCAGTATTACCAAATATTTTGAATTTAAACACATTTGTATAGATACATTCAGGTCATGTCAGTTTTAATCACCACAGTTTCTAGTTACTATTAAAATCTCTACTATATCTGTCTTTTGCTATTTAATAATAGACTAATGTCTTTCAAGATAAAAGCAATTTACACTTTATTGTTTTTAGACTCCTTAGGGCATACTTGGCAAATGTAGCATTTTGAATTAATGTTATATATGCATCATATAAAAATTGAAGGAAAATATCTGATTTCATAACATGTTGTTGAATGCGGGATACAAGTGTGTGACAGCAGGGTACTTTCTTCCCTTCAACATGAAGCTGAAAAGACAAAGGTATCACCAGGTACTAAACCATCTATGACTTTTATTAAATGGAAGTCACAGATTCTGGAGTCCGTTTCAACAACTATGGTTTTCAGGTCTGGGTCCAGATTCAGTTTTTGTCACAAGACTTTACAGAATAATTTCTTCATAACACTTATAAATTGTATGAAGTAAAACATTTCTTTTTGACGTGCATCCTTCTTGGTTTACACTTCATCTGACGATGAATCTACTTTACTGTAATACTTTACTGTAATAATACTTCACTATCAAGAATGTGTCAGTGCCCACTTAGGTAACACAATGTTACAAACCATATTAAAAAAAAAAAAAAAAAAAAAAAAAAGACCAAAGCCTTTCAGTTTGGATGTAAAGGAATGTCCTTTTCCAACACAGATGGAATAGTGCTCAAAGAAAAGAAAAAAACCACCAAATAAACCAGTACTATCTTTGAGTAAAACAGAAAGTGAAAAATATGAAAAAGTGAAAAATAAGAAAGGAGGTCTGTAACCAAATAAATTGCACTAAACCAGATTCATGGGCTCTGCACACTTTGTTTAGACCTACCCCTTCCCATCAGATCTTATTAAAAAGAATATATTTATTTTTCTTTATTGTTCTTTGGTTTTGGTTGTTATTCTTGTTACAGACACAGCATTGCATTTTTTATTAAAAAATACATTTCAAGTTGTATAGCTGAATCCCAGCCTATTAATCAGCAATGTAAAATGTTTTCTTTTAACTGCAAAACAGAGCACAAACTGCTTGAAGTGTTTTACTTTAATGCTTTATAAATAGTGGCTAATATTTCAGCTTTACAAAATGAGTTATTGATATTTCAGTGCATTCCTATTTGGACTGCAGAAAGCTTCAAATTTTTATTCTTTTGTATATAATTAGGCTCTAAATTTCAACTATTTTCTCTACAGAGAAGGTAGAAAGTAGAGATACAAACATAAACTTCCTTTTGTATCCATGTCATTTTATCACCACCATTTCACAGTCCAAAATACAAACCTTCCTCAGTCACTTAATGAATGAGGTCCTTGCGTCATGGAATATAGGAACATGACTGAAGAGCACTAACTTTTGCACCATTTAAAAATAATAGCAGAAAACAAAGTATGTGAGCTTTAAAGACTAAGTAAGACTAGTGAGTGGAATATTTAAAATATCTTTCAGGATGAAAAAAAATAGTGTGTTTACTCAGTAAATTTGATGTACGCCTATCCAAGAGACTTGTTTGTCCTCCTGAATAAAGTTGTAAAAGTCCTTCCCTAAGTTTTCAAAGTTTTGGAAGTGCCTAATTCCAGCACAGGCAGAAAAGAATAAAAAAGATTTCACACTCCTTTGTACCTTATGGTTTTGGTTGATCACATGCTAGTAAATTAACACTATACAAACCAGTGGGTAGCAAAAGGGCTGTATATATGACATTGAATGAAGGCTTCGAAAGTGGTGTCTTTCATCTCCACAGCATTCTGAATACTAATATATAAAAAACCAGAATCTTGGTTTAAAGCTCCAGCCTCAGGCTGTGCCTTCAGAAACAGCAATTAAAATCTCCCTGCTAATTGAAAAAATTCAAATACAATTTAGAAGGAAAACAGAGAAAATGTAGAAGCACAGTTCAAAGCTTAAAACATTTCTTGCTCAGATAACATATTTTAACATATTTATTACTTTGGGGGGAATTAATCTATTTGTTTTAAAATTTTCAAGCATGATTTCCTACTTTCCTACATGATTTCCTTTCTTTCTGTTGTCCCAGGGAATCAAAAGAAATCCATGAGGTGGTTTTGTTGGTTTTTATTTCCAATGCATTTTAGATTTAACCGTATGGCAAACAACTGTTACCAGCTGTCCCGTCTATCTAGATGGCCTGTTTTCCTGTTCTATATTCCTATTACAGAGTCTCACAGACAACAGACCAACATCCCTACTCACCCTGCCCTTACTCCTACTATACAGTGCTAGAGCATCTGAATGAAAATATTTCAAAAAACATATTTTCAACATGTCAAGTAATTCTTAAAAAAAAAAAAAAAAAAAAAAAAAGTTCTCAGGTTAGTAATTTATCTCAAAATTTGTCTTTTTAAAAAATTAAAAATGTCTCATCTGGAAAGGTACTAGAACACATATATCAAAATCACCTCTTATGCATTTGAAAAAAAATAAAACACCTCTTTGTTGAAAATAGACATGTTAGTCTTCAGCTGAAAGAATTTTTCAGGAAGTCATGTGCGTCTGTAAAGTGGTGCTTATAATAAAAGTGCCTCTCAGCTACAGTGGCATTGTGTACTTAAGCACATCTTCTACTTTGTTTGATTTGCAGCCAATACTCTGATACAAACCCAATCATCCTTCTATGTTTTTCTTCCACAGAACTGTTTGTTTGTTTTGCTGACTGCAGAGTAGTGCACATGACAGGGCTGATAAGGAATCCAAATTTATGCCAGCCTGTGCCTGTGCCTACATCCCGTTTAGTTCTATGGAAGCTGACACAGCTGCAAGAAAGATACTACATAGTTCATTATGTATTCTTAAAAAGAGCTTGTCTGAGTAGATCAGTTCATCCTGCCAGTGCTTCTGAAAAACACCTTTATGGATAAGGACTTCACAGTCAAGTCCTCGTGAATGTTCTTATTTCAGGAACCTTAATGAAGCATCACAATTACAGCAGTTTGGATGTTTCTGTTCTATCATTTCATTTTTCCGTACTTGATCACTGGCTACTTGAACAACCATGGTGCATTTAAAATTCATAAATGGATATTAACATATTACTAGCAATGAAGAGGTTTTTGCATGGCATTGAGGACAGAAGACGGGAAATGAAACAGGCTTTGCAGGTAAAAGATGTGTAATTAAATCTTGATGTACATTTTCCTTGCCGCCACTTCACAAATACTCTCTAAGTTAAAACAGTTGCATGGTTTTCCATTACCACCTTTCTTTACCCACTGATATCAGAAACTGAACAATCCTGACACTTTAACACTAATGGAAGGAATACATAATTGTATTCTGTCTAATTATAATTTGCTTCTGTTGAACTTCAGTTACCTGTTGACTTTACTTTGGTATTGTTGTTTCTGTTTGTCTTCATTACCAATGCTTTTAACTTTGACTTCCCCCAAAGGCTTGATCAGCAACACGCACTTTAATGGGGAAAATGACTACTTTTTTGCCTTGCAAGATTTAGAAATGGCAGTTACAGAAAGTTCCTGTTAGACATTTTGCTCTGAAGCCAAGTCTTTGACACAAAACTAATACTGCCTAACTTCAGCAATATTGTTTTGTGACTTTTCTAGCAAATAATTTCTTACAAAATTCACAGAAAGGCTGACATTTTTTGCTTTGCATCCAAAGAGGGACATAAATTTGTTTTCAAAACCTCCAAATCTCTAGAGATTTTAGACTAATTTCAGGCTGCCTGACTGCCACACTCTGTGTGCGGCCTGATCTGTTGCATCTGCTGCCAAATCCATCGTTCAACTACACTTCCAATTCTCAGCAGTGTTCTTTGTTAGGACACATTGCAGAGGATGAGAAACCTTATTCTTTGCATTACCACTATCAGACATATCCATCCTTAGATTCTTTACAATCACACAGTAGCTGCAGATACACCTATAATCCAATGATGCTATATCTTTTTTCTTTTTATAGCATTATTTTATCAAATGGAGAAAATTTTCTTCCAATTATCAAATTTTTAGCACTTCCTAATGTGTGTGTTGCTTTCTGCTTTCTTCTAAACCTCCCCATGCTTTTTATTTGAACGTCCTGATAGTTTTTATTTTCTTGAATTTGTTTTCAGTGACAGCTTGAAAGCTAAGTATAAAAAACATCATATCTTGTAATATCTTTCTTGAACAGGAATGTGATCTCAGGAAGGAGAAATGAATGGACTCTCCAAGAAGACTCAGAAAGTGGATCCCTTGCAATAGATTAAGTCTAGTTGGACCCAAAGGCATACTGTAAGGATAGGGGTTGTATGCTCACTCTTGAGACCTCCATATCACCTAAATAGATCTAAATTTCAAATAAATTCATATTTCACAGAAATGTTAATAGGAGAATGTTCTCAGTGAGGGATGTCTGGTCAGTGAGCACAGTTAAGGTAAAGAACACCACTTTTGGCCTTAAGAACAACCTGTAAGGGATACCAAGCCTCCAGAGATGGAGAGTCTCAAAGAACTAAATGGACAAAGGTAATGTCCTGCATATACCACAAAGCTACCAGACTCAGAAAGCCCTGCAGACTATGTAGCTTCCAAATAATCCCTGATACTTTATTTTGACACTGCTTTAGAGAAGAAAAACAGCAAATAAAATGCACGAAAAACTAATCTCTGCTTTTCAGGCTGGCAACACAGCAGTTTTTATTCACTTGCCAGAATTACTCAAAATGGAACAGTAGCATCTAAAGTGCCTGTTGGGAACAGATCCCAGCATATGCTGTTGACTCAAGCCACTCCTGAGAACTGTCTGCGAAATCACTAGGTTGGAGCCCATCAAAGCTACAACAGAGAGTATGCTGGTAATAAAAATGCATGGATGGCTGCTCAGCAGTGCTTGAGCCCTTGCCACTGCTCAGCTCCATTCTCACATAAACACTCAAACCAGGTGACCAGCTCTGATGCACTCAAGTTGTTGTACTGCAAACAGCAGTACCAGAACTGTCACTGCTTTTCTAACATACTGCATGGTCTTGTATAACTGCTGTGATGCATGGGCTTGCACAACACTCTGAAGGACTCAGCTGCAGTAGCACAGTCAGACTGAAGAGTCTTTAGAAAAGTATTTATTGGCATAAATTTCACCCTTTTTATAGAAGAAGTAGCTCGGGACCCAATTTTCACATATCAAGACACATGTGACTTATGATATGAGGATTTAAGTTATATGGATCTGGCATAGAAACTATAGCTATAAAGACCCACAGACTGATAAAACTGAGGTTGCCATGGAACATCCTAGATAGAGCATTATCCGCTAGACTGCCAAAGTTGAATTTGAAGCTGATCTCAGTCTACAATTTTAAAAAAAAACTACCCAAAAGAGCAGACAGGGAGCAAGCCTTTATAGTGCTATAATTTACCTTCAAGAGTTAACTATTAGAACATTAACCACGGATGAGGAGTTTCCTTAGACAAAAAGCCCTGTTGCATATTATGTAAAGACAGGATGCACAGGGTCATGGCATTTACCTTGAAAGTGTGAGCACAGGAGGTATCAGAGGCCCAAAAGATTATAGCACAAATTGCAAATGGAAAATTACATTCTCTTAGGATTTCATGCCAGTGGAAGAGACCAGGAAATCATATATCCAACACAGATGAACTATACAATACATAATCTGAACACAAAGGACCTAACAAGGAACATCATCAGGACAGTTTCCTAAGCTGGACAAGTCTTTTGGAAGCATTTAACATTCCTTATTGAACAGGAACAGAATTTAGGCAATTAGATCAGGTTAGACACCCAGGTTTTATATGGCTCCAATGTGGAAAAATGTACCTTGTTCTTTATGTGGCCTTAATTTTACTGTAAAAGCAGCTTCCCAAGTCAGAAATTACTTCCACCCAAAAGGACATACAAAGCTGCATGAAGGAGAGAAAGTTTGATAAAGGAGTTCAAACTTAGAGAAAAATTCCCAAGTAAATGCAGTAAAAACTATGCTGATTAAAAAAAAAAATTGATATTGAGGAGATACCTACTACAGATACACAGATACTATAAAAATATCAAGAACATCTCCTATCCATTGAAAAGAATGTGACTACTCTGAGGATTTTTAGTCCTTCATTCTTTCAGGAAGAAAGGATAAAGGCACTTAGGATGACTGTGACCTAATATTCCCAGAAAATTATTAGGTCACAGACAGATTGCTTCAGATGTGTAGCTGAGTGTACCATGACTCCAGGAACCGGCAAAAAAAAATCTAGTTTCTAGTTTCTTCTCCAAGTGCTGTCTGAAAGCTAGTTTGGCCTGGGTTTCGCTTTCCCCAGAGTTATGTCACTCGTTATCTTAGAACCTTACCTTACTATTTTAGGTCCTCTCTAACAAGGCAAGAGTAGTCAATCAAGAAGGGGTTGTTTTGGTCTCTAAAACAATAGAAGAAAATATCTGTGGGAGCTGAGACTATCATTTGAGTGAATTCAGTGAGTTGTTTCACTACAGATGGGTAGAGCTGCAGTTCTACTTATTTTCCAGGCTTCCTAATTCATACTGTGCATATTTTTATCAGTGGCAAAATTGTAGCAGTGAAGCTTTCCCCATACAAAACAGTGTCACGGTATCTAAAACACTGCCACATCTTTTCATTTTTAAAGGTATTTTGACTCTGCTCATCTCAGTTGCATCATTTATATAACAGATCTGTTAAAATTTATGACCCTTCTAGCAATAAATAATGGAGGTAGTATGAAATTATTTCAGTCAGAAACTGAAAGGAAATTCAATACTGTAAACTCAGTCAACTGGAAACCTGAATTTCAAATCATATGGCAAAATTTATTACAATGAGATCTGCAGCAGTTCTACTATTCATTTTTACCACTTCTATGCAAGTACCCTCTTCAATCAATGCAAGGATTTGACTTTGTCATTTTCAGAAATAAAATGTTTTTTGCTCTTAGGAAACTTCATTGACATACTCAGTACCTTTATTCCAGCTTTTACATTTGCCCTCTGTAATTTTCTGGAGTGCCTTTAATTTTATTTGCTCCCTTGTAAATAAGGTATTACTTCTATTTCTCCAGTTTTTAAAACAAGATAGTGAGAATTAAGGACTGTTACCTGGAAAAGCAGCACTACTTTGACAGGTGTTTGCCATGGAAAGAAAATAAAACATGTCTGGGAAAACTGGGAAAATTTTTAAACATACTGAGTGCACAGTTTGCATCATTTAGGACCATGTTTCCACACACAGATCCACATTTATTTTCTGTTCATTTTCCTTACTCTTTCTCATACAGTCACTCAGCTATAATAATATTCAGTGTTTAATATAGCACTCAGTAACTGTTCAGCAATTATTGGAAATGTTTTAGGAAAAAGCTCACAGCTGTTAACCTAAACAGAAGTCACTCTTATCTTGTTAAGTCTCATGAGTTACAAATTACTAAAATAAAATAATAACTAAATAATCTCTCTTGAGGGTTTCAGTTTTGAATTCTGTGTGCAACTATAAGCTAATGCAGACTCAACAGGAAACTCATAAGGATTTTGTGACATTTCTTCTGCCCATACTTCACTACTGATCTATTTTTAAAACAGTGACTTTTGAGTTCACATTTTTGGCAATGCCTTTGGGCTATTTGTTCCCACAGTGTTAGAACATACATTTAAAGAAAGTTGTTATCCAGCCACAGGTACTATTCTATGGTCTAGGCATGGACACTGAATAAAATCAGGTCTGAAAGTGTGCCAGGATATTTTTCCAGTGCTTGTACTCATTCCTTATGTTGCATTATTTTCTTTACTAGTTGGGTTTTTTTTTTTATCCCAGAGCAGTGATATAATATTGCTAAATATGTTTCCTGGGAAAGACGTAAATATGTTTTTCCAGGAACTATGTCATTTAGGAGCCTGACTTCTCAGCATAATATCAAACTAAATGATTAGGTGCACTACTAATGCAGATTTTTCTTCATATACAAGCTAAGAGATTTCTTCTCCAAGCATGCATGGGTTCAATAAAAAAGAGAAGCTATTTTCAATCTGCCTTTGATGAGGAGTTATGCTAATTTGGAAGAGGATACTTTAACCATAGGCTGGCATTACATAGTCCTGAGTTTATTCTTTCTTAATTAAATACAATAGCTAAAAAATAACTCTAAGTCATTAGGTACTTAAACTCTGCAATTTAGCATCTCCTTTTCCCCTTACTAAATAAATATATTTAGCTTACGCATGGCATTCTTAGAAAGTCAGCATTTAGTTGAATGTTGTTCTCACCAGTTTTTACTTTGCAAGTCAATGAAAGCAGACAAGCAGACAACAGGAAAGGTTGAATACTTTTGAAAATTTTCCCTCAATTCTGTACATACATCCCAGCATTTTGTGGTGGAGGAAAGAATAGAAATAAAAGCCTATTTTCATATTACTAGTCTTTAAAACCCTTACTGTATTAGTTAGAGATAACTTAATCTTTCTGCATGTATGGAAAAATGCCAGGCTGGAAAAGCAGCAGGAAGCAAAAGAACTATCCAACAAAATGCTTGACCAGGTCTCACAGGTGTGTTACCAATCTTAACCAGTACACAGCATGAGAGCTTTGCGGTGCATAGAGAGTACTTTTCTGTACAAAAGGAGTGAGAAATAGGTCAGTGAAATTTGGATGAGAAATCTGACTTCATTAGATTTAGGAGTATTGTAAATATCACAGAATTAGCATGAAAAGGAGTACAGTTAAGTGCAAATCCTACCATAGAAAGGGTTTCTAAATCATGAGAAAGCCTGTCTCGCCAGCTGAGCCTTTTAATAATCCCTACAATCCCAATGCAATACAGTTTCTTCTTACTTTTATGATTCCTACTGCAGAGCATAAAATGGCTCAAAAACTGCTTCGGAACCAAAATGTAACTGCTTAACAAGTTACTGAATGCAAAACAAAACTAAGAAAACTGAATCAAATCATAAAAGCTGGATGCTGTGACATCAACCATGAGACACATATTTCAACACTCGGTGAAGCCAACCACTATGTAAGTAAGAATGAAGATAGATTGTAAAGAATACGGCATTGAAAACAAAGATTAATTTGGACTAATTATATTTGTTTTATTTCTCAGGATGTCTCTCATTTCCTCCCATTTTTCAACACCATCTGAGAGAAAATGGAAAGCCAAGTATTGTGATCAGTATAATGCCTTCTTCAGAATTCATGAAGTAAAAATGAAATAATTTTTTAAAATTATCAGAGTTGCTAGGAATAACTGTAATAGTGAAAGCCAGCAAGAATAATTTTATGTTTCACTTCTTTTCCCTTGGCTTAGAATGAATATTTTGGGATCCTACTGCCACAAATCAGATTTTTGTCTTGGGCCTTCATCCTTGATTGCACGGAAGCAGGTCACCCTTGTCTTTGATGTCATTACCCTAAAAGATTGCTGCTTTTATTAGATTTTCTTTTTTTTTTTTTTTTTTTTTATTAGAAAAGTTACATTTTATCAAATGACAGTAAATCTAATTCAGAAGACACTGAGCTGACATCAAAATGCTCTGACTATAAACTGCCTATTATAGAACTGAGAAAACATTAAGGATTAACGGTTATTTAGTTACATACTCTGAATGTAGTCTTAATCCTCTATTCAACACTGAATTTACTCTTTACAAATGAAGATGAGAAACTTGCTATTCAAGGAAGTTTTAAAACTCAATAGGATTTTCATACTCAATTATAGAAAGAGTTTTGATTTTGTATTTCATCTGGATAAAAGATGAATTTTCAATGACTCAAGTATATTTGGGAGCCATGTTCTCAAGGTTATAATCTATATTAACAGTAAGTACATAAGCACTATCAAATAAACAAAGAATAAAACTGCATTTACAGTATTAGATAAGATGAAGGAAAAATAAACACAAGCAACAAATCTCAGAAACACAGAAGAAATTCTTAATTTAACTAGAACAAAAGTAATCTTTCATTAGTATGAAAACATTTTTGGGTAGTTTTCTGTTTGTATTGTGCTTTCAGCATAAAGCCAAATACCAACATTTCTAGACCACATTTTCTGTATGAAGACTGAAATACTATGAAATAACATTTGCTATCATCATTCTGAATAATTTTACAGTTTCTCTTCTATTTAATGTTTAGTTTGTATATATATATATATATATATATTACATATTTTTTACTCCCCAACATTTTCATTATGTAGATTTTCTGGGAAGTGATAAAACATTGAAATATTTTCTGCTCACATCATGCATGAGTGGTTCACCTCACAGAGCTCCACTACTTTTTTATAAAGTGATAAAAATACAATATATTAGAAAGTAAAAGGCTGAACAGAAAAGAATACAAATATAAAAAAACCCAACAATCATCTGTACATTTACTGAAGATCTAATCTGTTTTAAATGCCAAAGGAATCACCATCACAGTAACTGTCAAAGATCAAGGTCTTAATTATTACTTATAAAAACTGTATATCAGATTACCCTCTATTGCCCCTAATCCAATCACAAAACCAATAACTTTCCTCAGTTCTCTATGTTCATTGAAAACCTAAAAGTGTATTTAGAAGTTTTTCTTACAGTTTATGCTTAATTTTACGTTCCTTTATTTTTGTGTAGACTTACAGAAAATGCAGTTTGGCTATCAATTTTAAAATCTCTGCTGTTTCTTAAGGTGTTTTGAAATGTTAAAAAAAAAAAAAAAGTTATTTTCACAGTCTAGTCTTACATACAAATGGAAAAGAAGCTTCAAATCAGCATTTTTATCACTGAGGTATTTCCTCAAGTTATGAAGAAGGAGTTCGTAAAATAAAATTACTTAAAGAACAAAATCATACCGTGAGCAATAGCAAAGCTTTCTGGAAGTGCTCAGTCCCTAATTCTATCACCTGACCATCTGGTAATGCCACCTCCTGTTCTACAAAAACATTAAGTATTGAAGTACCTGGAAATTGTCACACCTAATTTCCCAAAATGAGATGGCTGACAACATCCTGGTTTTGCTTGGTCCTGCAGTGCAGCATATAAATCTAGTTGGTGCAAAGTCACTACATTGCTACGTCACCATATGCTTCCCAGCAGGAGAGGCTGGAGAAATGAATTTGCATATGAAAAGATTCAAGCCCTCTGTTTAACTTAAGGGCTCACTCTCTACAATAGGGTAGGATTTTTTTTTGAACATAATGCTCTGAAGGCAACCAAAGAATGAAATAATCAAAAAAGACATATCTTTTCTGATGCTCAAGGAAAGAAATAGAAAACAAAATGAAACATCAACAACAAAAAAGCAATACTTTTACTCTTTGAAAGCATCTTTAACTAACTTTGCTGTTTGCTGTCAGCATATAACAGCTGACATCACAATACCTGCCACTCATCAGCATTTCAGGAGTGATATGGATGATATCAGGATATACAGTCCTTTTGTGTGTTAAATGATAAAACACTAACACTGCTGCACACAGAATGAAAGATGCTTCCAGCAATCCTAGCTTCAAATATACCAAGGAAAAAAGGATTAAAAAATTTATGTGGAAATGAAAAATTCGAGCACTTCAGAATCCCTTCTGTTATTAATTTAGACAGGTAAGTAATTGAATTTCATGCTGCCACAAATTTTCAAAAGGTCACAGATTGAAAAAACCAAACCTATGAATAACTGTAGAAGTTGTCAGGTTTGAAGCTGGAGATTTTGGCAGCCAGGATGGGTGCAGCTGTAGCTCTGGCTACCTAACAAGTTGTGATAAATAGCTTAGACACTTGGGAGACCAAGGCTTTAAAGGGAAAATGGGTCTTTTTCTTTCCAATATGAAAGAGAAACTCTGAATGGGAGCCAGCTCTTCTACTGTATTCTTCTGGAAAGCCTAACCATAATTTTGCCTAACCAACACAGTTTAATTTAAATTATTTTTGTTCATAGTTCAGCATGGTTGAATTTCTGAGCTGAAATTTGGGCTACTTTTTACTAGGCTCCTCAAAGGAAAAAAAATGAGCAAAGAGCCTGAAATAGATAAGAATCTTGTGAAAACACAAGCCCCAGAGAAAAGTCACCAAAAGGCAAGTGGAAAAACAAGTTTCCAGGTCTCCTAGATAACATTACTATTCTTATGCACATGCTTCTTCTCCCATTTCAAAAAGAATAATGTTGGCATTTCAAAGCTAACAGTTTGGATTCAAACTTCTTACAACTACATATAAATGAAGTATTTCCCATCCCACCATCTCAGAAATAATATTTCAAGCTGCCTGAATGATCAGAAGTTCAGCAATATACAACCACAGCTCCTGCTTACATTCTTCCCCACAGTTTGGAAAGTTATCTTTGGAACAGTAGGAAATTTTGAAATGAATCCTTGAAGCCTCCTGCACCCTGCCATGATGGGTGATCACTATGGCAGATCCACAGCTTTGCTGTCACAGACTGTGTGGACAAAGAGATGCATATATCTTTTTAAAATAAAGAATGAAATCAATGCTGTTAGTAAATAAGGCTGAAAACAATCCTACAGAATGTCAAATACACAGAGTGGTCTGACAAGCAAAACACAATGGAAAATAAAAGGAACAAGAAGTATTGAATCAGTTATTGAATCCACAGACTCACTTTTAGCAAAGGGCTCAAGTGGCCAAAACAAAATTATTAATAAAAAAAATTGGAAGGGAAGTCACTCATAGTAATAATGTTTTTAGCATGTTGTGAACTAAAAGAATATAAAAGCATCCTTTCACTTTTATATTTTGCATTAATTTCCCATTATTTTTTGACAATTTCTGTTAGAATGACTACCATAACCTTTTACAAAACAAGACATTCTGCAGTGCCAAGAGAAAATTTCCCAGAAGAGAATTATCATCAGCCGTACTTATTTATCAATACAAAAGGAAAAGCATGATATAAGACAGTAGGTTCCCCTTTAAGACCACAGGAAGACTCAAAAGGGCACTGTAAAATAGTGGTTTCTAACATGGCAGGTATAAATATCTTTTCCACAATCCCAGGTTAGTACTTGATACTAACTTTCATTCAGAGAAAGAAGGATATAATTCATTTTCTCCCTGTAATTATCTGACATTTTGTAAATCAACAAACATCAAATGTCAACATCCATTTAGATCAGTGAGCAAGGAGTGATGCCATGAAAATTAAAAGGAATCTCAGGAGGCACTACAGTAAAACACACTGCAGGAAATAAACCCAACCATGAAATTTTTTTTTTCTTTTTTTTCTTTTCCAACTTTATTTTTTTCAACATTTGCTTATGAATATCATCAAAGCTAAATCTCAAAGCATAAAATAAGCCTGGTAGGACAGATATTCTGATTCTAATCATTAAGAGTACTTTCATCCTTCCACTCATAAGCGATTCCACTGATACTTTTGTCATGAATGGAAGTTGGTCTTCATGACAAAGTAGATAAATGGTGACTTTTAGAATGAAATACGTGACAGCTTTAAGTTCTAGTGAAAATTAGAAGGGGAAAGAAAGTCCAACATATGAAAAGAGCCTTTCATCACAACTGAAATATTTTCATAAGAAACTTTGGCATTCCACTCAATATCTTTGAAGCTGGCTGCAAAACAAGACCATCCATCGTATTAGCTGTGTAGAAACGCCTCTCAAAGAGTGGTGAGACCACGGCCTGTAAACATCAGTCAGCTTGGAAATGGCTGCATTTTCACTGTGTACACTGGCTTTGTACTTACTATGTTTTAGAAGGTTTTAGAAGTATACTTCAGTTGTTTAAAGACATCAAGAACATTCTTTGATTCCACCTTTTGAGCCAGCTGTGATGAATTGCTGACATACATTGACTGAGTATTTGTGGAGGAGTCAGTCAAAAGCATTCTACTAAATTTTGGACCAAATGTATAGAGATTAAGATTATTATATCAAATTTTCCTATTTTCTTCTGCTGTTCATGTCTATGTGAGTAACTGTGATTAAATATCACACTTTCAAGACAAACAGAACATAAGCACATAAAAAAGAAATTAAAATGAAAACTAATATCAAAATAGGGCTCAAGTATCATTTCTATACAGAAGAGGTATTACTGAATGAATTTAAGAAATAACATCTAAAGCTTATAACGCTTATATACAGTGTTCTATGAAAACACTAAAGACTTAGAAAATGAATCAAAATAAGCCAAATAGTGTATCAGAAAAGACTATTAAAATTACATTTTTCTTAAAATTTCGTTTCAGAGATAATTTATTATTTCTTAAAATATATAGCTGTCATTTTATATCTTAAAAATAGATATGTAATTCTACGGGACTGTGTTCAATGATAATATCAGTACTAATCAATGCCAGCCAATTTTTACATGCAATCTTTTAGATATTAAAATATAAAAATATTTTATAGTATTTGAATTATTGCACTTGCACTGTTAAGCTACATTAAAATTTGGTTCCCTCTTGCAGTTTTTGAATACATTTCTTACAAGGAGATTGTGATGTCACCTCTGAATAAATTTTAATTCAGTACCTATGAAAACTATTTATACAATTTATTGATGACAGACTGAAATACTATTGAAGGTACCATTATTCAAGACAAATGGGGCCTTTTGAAATTGAGATTTAGTTGAAAATATACTTAAACATTAATGGGAGCTCAGAGCATTTCCACTTCTATTCTATTTTGTTTTTCTGGAGCACTGACTAGAAAAAGAAAAAAAAAAAGGCAGAAAAAAATGTTTAGTCAGATCAACTAAACATGCTGGATGGAAATTTTCATTTACAACCAAATTAAGTTACAACATTTCAGCAGTCAGTAGCAGAGGCAGGAGTCTTATCTTGGACATCCTTATTTCCCTGAAAGTCCAATTAGCATGAATATTTACAGTGCCAGGTGCTTTGAAAGAGAGGAAATGATTTTTGCATACATCCTCCAAAAACAATATTGAATTTAATGTGGATTTTATGATCACAGAATGCAACAGAAGTTTGTAAACAAAGACCATCTTGTTAATCTTCAAAATTCATGCAGAGCTGTGGAGTTGTCTACAGCAGTTTTTCCTGTTAATTGGGCAGGTGATTTACTGTCCACAGCTCTTTAAAGAGATTCCAGACTGTTTTTTGACCAGGGAATTGATGTCAAAATCAATTTGATAAGCAAAGTTCTTCCTTCTTCCACTGCTCAGTAATAGCTAATGAATAGATAGGTGGGGACCACATGCAAAATACAGAGGCCAGTATGCCAAAAAGTTAAGAGAAAAGAAGCCTCAAACATCAATAGACACAGTGTCAATTGCCTGCAAATTAAAATAGGAAGTGAGACACAGAGAAGTACACTTAAAATCAAAGAATCCTTTCCTTCTAAATCTCCCGGGTAGAGAAATTAAACACAAAGCAAGAAAAATGCCAGCTGTTCAAATAAATTACAGATCAACACAAAGGGATCAAGTAAACCCTGCCAGAGCACACTGCAGCTGTCTGCAGACACTAAGGAAGGAGAACAAACTGCTTTCCAGCAGCCAACAGTCTCTGGAGCAATTTCTGTAAAAGCTACCAACAGGAAACTGAAATACGAGCTTGCTTTTCACTTAAGGAATGAGAAACCAACATAATTCATGCTCCTTATCCCTATTCATTTCAGAAAGTCATGTAACAAAGCCAAATCCACACCTTTATTGGCTTACAATCTTAGGTGCTGTAGGAGAACGTAAATCCCAGCAAAGCCTGGTAACTCTACTGGCCTCTTAGAAAACATAAAGAACAGCCATTCACTTGTCAAATAAACAGCCAGGTCTGAAATAGTCAAAGCAATCAACTTTCCTTTCAGATTTTAGACTAATGTCTGACCAAGAGACGACCAGCTTCGGAAGTTCACTCCAGTGCTTCTGTAATTAACACAAGCTTCCAAGATACCAGCCATGTGCTATTAGGTCAGCTCTGGCAAGCTGGGGACCAGCTGGCAAAGGAATTGCAAGCTTCAAAGAAAGCTCTCAAATATCCAATTGCAGAATAAAAAATACCCACTCTTAGTACCTTATCTTGGAAGCTCACAGTGGTTAGACAGTGACCTTTACAGGATTACCCTAACATGGAACGAAATCAGCCCCTCTCTGAAGTGTTCTCGAATTTGTAATAGAAGTTGGCTGTGTGACTGATGTTTGTGGGAAAAAAGAAAGGGAAGAAAAAGGCTTAAATGCCTCCCAACATAAGACGAAGCTCTGATTTACTTTCAAAGGAATAATGATAGCTGACTGCCAATTTACAGTATGCAAAACAACACTCAGTCCATCAACTAGGACAGGGTGGAATGCATCATCCAGCTTCCTAATATCTTTTTTCCCCCTCATGAATTTGCTCATTTTAACAATATGAACAGGCTGATTCCTTCAAATATTTCCTTTGTTTCCCCCATCCTCCAAACATCTGGTTCAGTCTGGCAACAAAAAGTTTAGAGAAAATAACAGAGATTCAAAAGACACATTTAAAAGCAATAACTGTTGTTATCCTCTATTTATCGAGCACAGGTGGAGAGTGGAGAGTAGATCTGCCAGACAGTTTTTCTGTCTTTTTATAGAACTAAAACACTTTTTACACTGAAAATGTCTAGCTATCAGCCATTCATGTACTATTATACTTCCTGAGTCCTCAACAGGTGTGGAAAATTTTGAGCTGTTCTACAGAATTAAGAAAAAAAAATCCCTTTCTATTTAAGGATATAAAACATATACTATCTGCTTCCTAATGTCAGCTTCTGTTCGTGTGATTCAAAAGCCCAGTTTCTCCCCTTACTGCTGATATATTGCTTTTTGCTGTTTCATCACCACAGCCTGGAATATCAAACTCACTTTAGATAGCCACAGAGTCCATATACAGACCAGCTATCTATGATCTAAAATCAAATAAGTTTTAGGGGGGGTGGGGGGGAAGCATGAATAATGTGTCAGCAGTTAATTAATTTTTTTCTAAAGTCTTTTAATTAAACCAAGTAGCCCAGACAGTTGTTTTCAATTCCCCTTGGATACTGAATATAGAACAACAACAACAACAAAACTTACACAGCCTTAAAACATGAATCAGTTACATCCTGAAAAATAAAATCAGTCTTTGGTTCAGATAATATGTTATTTGAAAGCAGTCTCACAGTTTCTACTAATGCAGTGCAACCATTAAACACAGGTTTTATTATGTAACAGCAGATGATCCTTTTCAGTTTTCGAACATACAGCTCTACATATACAGACTACAGAGGCTGTATTTACATTAGCATTCTGGCTCAGAGTACTGAAGTTAGTTTTGAAAAGAATCCCTGAACTACATATACAAAAAATGTTGATGTTTTAATAAAAAAATCTTGATCTACTGATCCTTTCCTATCCCACTCAATTATTTGTTAACATAGACAAGAGCTATGGAAGACTACAGAAAACACGCCAGCATGTTGCAGAACATGGACTAAAATTAAACCTCGCACACAAACAAAAAAATTCTGAACTGAGAATGTTCTGAACATTGTTCATCAAGTCATGACGGCATTCTTAACAATATTGTAACATTCCCATTTGCCTTCTAGGAATTGTTTCATTTACATATTTAGCATAAAAATCCCTATGTGGTACTTTGCATTTTCAGCAATCTTAAATTTAGGTGGCATTTTAGAATATACGGCAGATGCCTGTAAAATATTCTCACATTACTCCTACTAGCATCAAGGGTGACATTTATTTACTGCATTTCATCACTGTTCAAAATAACTAGATGTATCAGGCCTATTTATTTTTGACCGATGAGATATAAACAAAGCTCCTGGGATGTTGTGGCACTTCAGGGCCAATTTGCAGCAAGGATCAGAGAATTTTGCAGCTCATCTCTGACAGTAAGGGCTTGAAGACGTGGAGACAGCACAGGCGGCACACACGGGGAAGCTGTGCAAAACCATCATGCCCTCTTCAATCATTATTGCTGGTACAATGGAAAGTTTATATCCCCTTCTGCTAAGAAAGCTTTTCCTTTGAGACCGCAATCACAGCTCCTTGCAGATGAGAAATCACCAGGCGGTGGGAAGGACTCAGGAAGGCCAGAATGAGCGGCCACCACTCGGCTCTGTGCACAGGGGCTGCGGGGCAGTGGCAGGACCAGGCTGCTGCGATGGGCATGTGAGCAGTGGGGCCAGCCCCCTCACTGCTTCCACCCGTGCCTGAGGGGCTGCAGCCATCCCCGTGCTTGGCCACGCATCTCCTGAGCCCACCTCAGAGCCCCAGGCCCGCTCCGAGCTGCCACACACAGTGCCTTGCCCTGTCCATGGAGCTGGCACAGCAGGGCACAGGACACTCAGGGCACCCGACACACGCTCACCGACACAGCAGCTGCCATGTGCTAACTACTGGGAAAAACACACGGGCCAAGAGGGACGGACACACTTCTAGAGTGGATTAAACAAACCTTACAGAATAAAGGCCAAGCTGTTCCTATCAGAGGTATAAATCTTATCCTGTGAAATCTCAGGCTAAAATCTTCTGAGATTATCAACCCTGGAATTTGTAAACTGATGAAGATTTTCTGTGTTTTTAAAAAACCAATAAGGCCATTTGAGCAGTGTGTAGGTGTCAGCTATACTGTGGGTGGCAGGCTCAGAGTGGCTGTGGCTAGGATCTGGATTCCCAGCACAGGTGAAGCTCAGTGGGCTTTGCATTCAGAGAAGTACCAGGGACAATGGCCTCCATCCTTCCATCCCATCCCAGGTCTCACAGCTGGGTGCAAGTTGAGACTCACTGAGATGAAAAATAATATGAATTGGATTGACCTTCATCTTGTAGGCATGGCAAGTTGAGGAGTACCATAATATTTCTGAATTATCTATAACAAGATAACTAAATAGAAATAAGAAATTATTTCTTTATTAAATTAAGGATACAGAGAGAAGAAAAATACAAAGAAGCTGTTTCTGGTAAAATAGGCGGCAAGACTGAGTTGTTCGCCAAAGAACATTTAATACAGTCTCTCTCCCCACTGCCTGGAAGATGTGGCTCCCAGGTAAAAACCAGAGAGGTCCATTCCTAATCTTGTTTACTACTAGACTTCTTTTCCTCTTGTATTACATTTTCTCTTTGAAATGGTGTTTTCAATTCACCTGGAGCAATTGTCAGGAGAATTCTTTCAATTCTTTCTCTTTTAGTCTTCCTATCTTTATCCTGTAATCTGTTGATACTTGAATGTACTGTGATTTGTTCCTTGCTTTTCATTTTCATTACCATTTTCCTTCTAGCACTTAATGTGTTTCAACTACCATTTCTTTGAGTAATACAAAGGGGAAAAGCCATCTTTTATTTTGCTTTGCTACTGTCACTGTTACCTTCTGTTCAATTACAGGCACTGTTTTAACGCCCACTAGGCTTTCTAGTGCATTCCCAAAGCCTTTCTTTCCACACTTACGCCCTTCTTAAAGACCTCAACCAAAGAGGCCATCACTACACCAACTTTCTTTTTTAAAAAAGCTTATTTCTTGGTTCTATTTCTCCACACATCTTACAGTATTCAGTCTTTACTCATGTTAGCACCTCTGAGAATTTCAAATTTACATCCAGAAAAGGGTAACAGATGTAGTCATGCCTCAAACAATTTAATTGCATTTACTTCAGGTAACACTCACAATGGAAATGTAGGATGCATGTGATTTTGTACTGCCTGTTTGTTCACAGAAGCTTCTTCAGTACACACTCTGCTCATGTAGAGCTGACACTGCAACCAGCACCCAGGCTAGCCAGACACACCGGCTGGCTTCAGATGGTGTTGCACAGTAACATAAATCGTGGGCAAACATACGCCTAATTTCTGTACAGTGGAGCTTTAGAAAAACTACCAGAATAAAATTGTTAGCTGATGACTGCATTTCCAAATAGTCTGCCAGGAGAAGAAGCTGACTTCTCTAGTTTGAAATGCCAGGTCAATTAAACATTTCATAAAGGAATCAATAAATCCATAAAGTTTGGAGATATTTTTTGGGTATATTTTCAGTTCAGTAGCTGCAGTCTAATTTTGACTGAATTATCAGCTAGGTGGTTAAAAACTGGAGCTAAAAATGAAATGAATGAAAGATGAGCAAATAAATGCACAACACTAAAACCCAACTATGCTACTTGAAATTATTATTTCAGATATTAAATCAACCAATACACAAAACACATTTGGTTATTATGATTTAATGCCTTATCAACCGAAATCCATCTCTGCAACTTTATGTGAATGACAAACATTATGAAGGCAAAACATTATGCAAAAACATAAAAAGAAACACTAATGATTGCAAAATGTACTGAAAAGATAATGCAAAGAAAGTCTGGTGCCAACAGTTATTCTACTAATCAATAGAAAGTAAAGTAAATGCCAGAAAACACTATGAAAAGTGAAAAACGAGATGTTAACACATTGAGCGAAGATAGAAAGACTAGCCAAAATCTATAAACCTAGCCCAGTACACTGATTAAACTCTAATTTTGTTAGCATTTGCACCCTACAAGGATCTGAAATAAGGAAGTAAGTCTCAGAGCATGCACAGAATGATTTAATCACAAAATGAGTTCCAGAGTTCCAGAGAAAAAGTATACTTTTTACCTTTTCTATTTACATTTTGAAGAGTTTAAGTTTATATATTTCATTCAATAGATGACAAACTCAAAAAATCCATTACAAGCTCAAGTTAATTTTCATGAAAGCATCTCAGCTCAGTCTAACAACACTTCAAAGAGTGATATAGTTAAATCCGATAAGTAGGATTACAGGCAGATGTCAATCAATAGCTGCTCCATATCTATCTGTATTTATAAAAAAATTGAAATGTCATGCTTAATAATTACTTTCTAAATGTCTTTCTTATCTAACATAGCTTGAATAAAACTGTGCAGAAACATGTTACAATATGCCTGTGTTCTGCAGACCCACACTGGCATTAAGATATCACCTTCAGTTTCCCAGTGCACTCGTGTTTGCTAATGAAATCCATTTTTCGCCTTGAAATTTTGGATATCTTGTATAAGAAAAAATTTAGGAAGATTAAAAAAAAAAAAATTGTCCAGGCAGATCTAGGAATAAAAAAAGAAAGAAAGAAAAACCATAGAACAAATATAAATTTATCTTTAAAAACGTCCTTGAACTGGAAAATTAAAGAAATCCAGAGACCCTTCCCTTTCAGAGATGTCTACTGGAATAGACTTTTATTCAAGGTAAATAAGAAAAGATCCAAATGAAAGGCTAAAAACACTTCAAAGTTTACAGTTTAAAGTATTTTTGGGAATTGGTGTATGATATAGTTATCTGCTATTTAAAGTCAATGCAATATAATTGAGTTTTTTCATGTAAAAATATTGGCATACTCACTAAGAAAATAAATCCTATACAATCCAACAAGCTTAGGTTTTTCAGGAGCCTACAGTGAATTACAGCACTACAGTGGTAAATAAACAAGCAAACGAACAGAAACTGCTCACTTCTGCCTCCTTTGTGCAAACCAATTAAACTGATTGATCAGTAAATCCTTTAAATGCAAGTATTTTTCTTACCCAGTCAAAGGGTCACACTAGTAGGCTCCTGGCCAATGACTCATGCTGCTGACACAGCCAACCTTCCAGGGCTGTATGCTTGTCATTGACAAATGCCAGAGGCACCTTGCTCCAGGGATTTGGCTGTAAAGGTACCATTGTGCATCAGGGACTCATCCTCAAGGTGTAATGGGAAAAACAGAAAAGTGGCTAATTTGCTTCTTTGCCCTTCTGTTTCTCTCCAGGATATAATTCAGTTGAATATACTCTCTGACAAAATTCAGCAAGGACTTGTTGTGGGCTGTGTATGCTCTTTCATGGCTATCAATGTGCAGCATGAATGGAAAGTTAAAAAATAAAATCCTAAAGCACAATATCAATGGAAAACCAGAATAGTATGTGTTTGAATCAGGACGCTATGGGATATTTAGCTGTCTCAATGAAAAGCGGGGAAATGAGTAAAAAAGGCTTTCATTTTCCTTTGTGGTGGCCAAGTATAGTCATGTCTCAGGTATCTCCCTGCTCGGTATCTGAGGGAAGCAGCACTGGAGAAACCAAATGGGAAAGGAGCTGGCAGTGCACAGATCCACTGGGGCCTCCGAGATGATCACAATGCACAGGCTCCCTTGAGTGCCACAGGCAAATTCCTTTATGCCCACAGACTATCTCCCGCCAACACACCAGCTGAACACAGAGATGCTTTTATAACAGTACAAACAGCAGGTAAAAAAAGACAGTGGATTCAGCCAAACAAGCAGCATTTCTGGGAGCCCCCTTGTACCTTACTTATCTGCCCTTCCCAGAAAGCTCATTGCCTGATGAGCCCCTGCTCTATCAGTCCCATATTGAGAGACAGTTAAACAAGCATTCCCTGAAAATCTATTCACACTAAGGAAATACAGAGAACTAATTAAAGGCTATCAAAGACTGATAGAAAGATTGTCCACTGCCTAGATAACAGCAGACAGCAAAACATACCAGCCCTGCATTATCCACACATGTACCTTTTAGGGAATAGGTCTATAACAGTGATTTACTCTAGGAGAATTATCAAAAGTTTCCACCAATGGAAACTAGCTTCATCAGAGCCTTCACAACCTTCTTCTGACCCCAAAGTGTCTTTTTAAATGCATCACTTTCAATTCAGGTTACTGAAGTGAAACTCAGGAACCTTTTGGATTCTGTTGCTTTGAAGAAGTATAACTGTTGTATACTACTATGAGAATTTGAATTTCTTAGTCTTTGCCTGAGTTTTAATTAGTATATTTTTAATAGAATTGATTTTTTTTCTTCTATTCAAAGTTTTGCATCCCTATGTCCCAAAATTTCAGGGGTATAAAATTTTGCAAGGCACATTTTTTCATTCCTCCATATCACATTTTATAACTCCCAGTGAACTGTGACTTCCTCTGTAGCCAGGACCACTGGTAAATAACTGAACATGGCTCAAAAAATGCTTCTGTCGGGTCTCCCAGACGCTTGGGTGGATCCCATCTGGCTCCCTAAACTTAGGGTGTTAAGAGGTGCAGCCAGTCACTGAGCATTTCCCCTCATATGATGTGGGCTGCATTTTGTGCCCCATTGCCATCTCAGAGCTGAGGGGGCTGAGCACCCTGAGAACAAGAGATCTCACTGTCGAAGACTGAGGCAAAGGCCTCAAGTACCTCAGCCTTTTCCTCATCCTTTGCCATGGAGATTCTCCTTCAGCTTCCTTTTGTTGCTGATGTATTTACAGAAACATTTTTTTGTCTTTCATTCAGAAGCCAGATTAAGTCCTCTTTGGGTTTTGGCCCTTCTAATTTTCTTCCTGCATAACCTAGAGACAGCACCAGAGGTATTTAATTAACATCTATTTTATTCTATCTTACTTGAAGCTGAAAATCATGCATGAAGAAATTTTCTTGGAATCCTCTTAGTTTAAGCTAATCAAGTGTTTAATGCTTGATAGCTGAAAAAATTAAATTGCAAATGTGTTCTTAAACAGAAAAAACTAATTAATTTATAATGAAAACCACTAGAAGAAAATAAAAACAAAAAGCCACAGTCATAGTACACATATTTTTAATCTCAGTTTTACATTTCAGGATCCACATTGGCTTCTGATGCTTCTGTAAATTAATTACTATTTTTTGTAAGATGGAATGAAAGGCAAGATCTATTGTCTTTTATTAGTGTAATATATATATAAGTCTAAAGTAAATAATATCATCCAGCTTTATTAAATGCTTAGGTTGGTTAAAAAATACACGTAGGACAATGTAAATTGCAAAACTAGAACATAATAAACAAGAAAACAAGGACCGCCTGGGTGTTTTTCAGCCATGCATTTCATCAGAAGATGTTAATTTGTTAAATTAATTGTAGAACCCTACCAGTGATAATGATTTGTTTGTAGGGAAAGGTTTCTTTGGCCACAGATGACATTTCTGGTGTGAGACCCATCTATGGTCCATCCTGGAAGCCCAGGTTCTCAAGTAAGCCCTTAATCAGAGCCTGTGCTTGGGTGCAGGTCCCAGCCAGCTGCCTCTGTGCTTGCTGGAGCCCTTCACAATCAATACCTGAAGTTTTAACCTACCACATGGATCCTTTCCACAGCTCAGTCAAGTATAATGGAAAATTCAGAGTCAGAGTCAGGCCTTGCTTTGAATCCTCTTACACTTAATATTACCAACAAAATCTACCTCACTTTGAATACCAAGAGAAAAACGGAAACAAGCAAATATTGTGGCACATTTTAAACAAAACTAACTTTGGAGAATTCCACATAGGTAACAGTTCATCCCAGATGGAGGAAAGAGTGTTTAATGGTAGGTTTGCATGCAGATGGAAACTGCTTTGCAGAATTTGTACTGTAAAAAGAGAAGAGCTTTCTCACATTTTCCTTTGAATGTTTGGAGTTTCTGTCAAAAGTCTGTTCAGACCTCAAGTAAATGGAAGAAACAATTTTGTCTTTTTCAACATTGATAAATAATTCTTCATAGCATTATAGTAAATACCCAGGAGTGTCTTATGCTGGTGAAAATACTACTAATGATACAGCATTGAAACGATTCTTTGAATGAAATACCATTAAAAGTAAGATATTCTCTTCTACCCCAAGACCCATGTCTGCATTGAGATTTTACCAGCACTACTGAATCACTTACACTTTTATCCACTTCTTAACTTACACAGCTATCCCTGCAACTTCCTAAAAGCAGAGCGAGCCCCAGTGCATGTCTATTGACTTATTATTCTGTGGGTTAGTTACAGGCTAAAAAAACCCACAAAATGAGAACAGAATCAAAAAGACAAATAGGAAGAAAATATGGAGCAAAGTGGAGGCAGTATGAGGACTTTTAAGGGAAAATTACAACAGAGATACTTTTCCTAAAATATATTTAACCATTTCCAATCAGCCTCTTTAGATCTCTGGATCGTGCAACAACTCCAATGTTTCCCCAGTGTTCATGAAGCAAACATCTTTCTGTTTTCCTCTAAGACAGAAAAAATATCTCCATTTTTTATGTGAATGTAAATGTCTGGACTGTTAATACTGGTACAGAACTCGTACTTTCCCTCAATGACACAATTTCTGGTGCCTCCAACTTAATGTATTATTTCAGACCTCAGAAAAAAGTAACCACAATAATACTAAATTACCAAGCAACAGAAACACTCCTGACTTATTTATTATGCAGACAGAGATTTTGTCTTTTGTTACTTTCCCTTACTTATAGGCCAGTAATTGATCCTTCTTGACATGATGAAGCTTATAAAAAAAATAAAAATTAAATTCATAGTATGCAAGTAGTGAGTGATTTTTTTTTCAGACTAGGTGCCAAATTTCGGAACGAACATGAAACTCAAATGAATTTTAGGCAAGAAATGACTTATATATCCAAATCCCAACATCACTATGCATTTTTTACATATCTCTTTTTCCCTTCAGCTTGGAAGTGTGTTTCTTCACTTTCTGCCTAAAACTATCTTTAAGCTCCCTTTATGCTGATGGACAGAATTTGATTTCTCTGTGTTTTGCATTTATTGGTTTCTGCATTAAAAATATTCCTGCCACGTATTATGTAAGTGGAGATACAACCTAATTAAGCCTGCCAGTTAGATGATCCCATTTTCAGCTGATGATAACTCAGCATTTACTCCAGCCCTCCAACACACAGAAATCCATACCTCTGGAAACTAGACTAGAGTCTGATTAGTCAATAAGAAATCTGTATCAATAGACTCTCTCCCCCTTTGGCATTAGCAGCAAACTAGTACATGGAGAGTCCAATAGCGCAGGGTGGGGGAGCAGCTGTTTAGTTTAAGAATTCAAGTCTCCAACATCCTGAGTGACACTGTCAGGCGAGAGGTTTTCAGTAGTCCAGTCTATCACAGCTTTCTTAAAGGAAATTAGGAATTGCCCACAGTAGCACAGTTCACAAGCACACTGAGGTTGCAAAATCAAGCAGGTGAGAGCTGGGAAAGGGCAGACTTACTGATTTGACAGGGTAAATTTAATTTTCTCCTTGCTGCACACATTGTGGTATAATTTTAGTTACCCCATTGGATACTGTTTTTTCCACAGGACATCACTCAGGCCACCAGCTTAATTGCAGAAAGGAGCTGAATTAACACTGTACCAACAGCCATAAAAATGCTGTTTTCAACTCGCAGGTACTTGACTTAGCAACAAAAGTTATTTTCTTTTGACACAGACCCAAATAAAATTTGAATTATATAAACACACACAGATTTGAGGGAATAATGCAGCAAGAAGGGGGTGGATTGTTGATATACGACCCGCATCAATGTGATTAATAAAAACAGCAGGAGGTGTTAGTATCTACATGGTTGAACATACTTTGCAAACACAAAGTCATCATCATAATTTAGATATCTGAAAACATTTCACAAACCTACAACATTACTACTTCTGGCCTTAACCTTTCCAACACAGTCTGCAGAAACTGCTGTACAAGAAAGATAATGAAGACCAAAACAGAAAGCTGGTACACACTATAATGTGCTGATTATTCTTCAAGTTTAGCATAATCTGAAAAGGAAAAATATCTTTCCTTTTGTAAAAAGTGAGTGGATGTTTTTCTAAGATGCAGAGGGGTTTTACTGGCATTAGTTTTACAAAAATATCTGTACATAAAAGATGTAGCTGAAAAACAACCAGAAACTGACCCAAGAGATGCACTAATGTCAAAAGCTCCAGCCCTATGGCATAGTCAGTCATCTGGAAAATTGAGGCTATATTTAGTTCACATTTTCATGCTTTTATTAGCAAAAATCAGTTATGGCTAAAATAATCCAGGCTAAATTTGTTATTTCAGATTAAATGAGTTTTTAACACAATATTTCCTTGTTTACGCACAGCAGAGAGTCCAATGTTTTTCCCCAATTTACAAATCTCCTCCAAACTCAAAGCCATGTAACTCTTGTCAAATCAAAAGGGTAGCTCCTTTAGTCTCATCACTTCTTGCTATGATGCATCATGTTGTTATTAACTGCACTACCATATCAAAGAAATCATGAAAATGCAAATAAAAAGGCTCTCATTTGGAAACAAATCCTCACTGTTCTGTTGTAATACAAAGTGCTGAATTCAAACATTTCCCTTCAGATATAGAACAGAACTGAGTAACCAAGATTTCTTTTTTCTCTTGCAGTGGACATTTTAATCTCACAGGTTCTGCTACAAACAAATGACTTGATCAAAACCAAATATTCATCAAGTAGGTAGATAAAGATATAGTCATATGATTATATCAGTTCTTTTTTTCTTGTAACACTGAACTGTTTGTTTCTTTTCTTTCTGGCTAGCTGCTCTAAAGGAAGCCTTCTAACAGTATCTACAAAGACAGCAGGAATTTCTAAACAAAAAGCTGGCTTTTTTTTTACTGGAAATAGAACCAAATTATTTGGGAAGTCTTATGTCACAGTCATTCTACTTATTTTTAAAATGAATTGTCCCATCTTCTAAGCCTCATTAAAAAAAAATCAATTTGAAGCACTGGAGACTGGATTCAGTCTTCATTGATTGCTTCCACACATTGCTGCTCCCTGGATTCACAAATTTGTCCTGTCAGCACCAAATATGGAATATTTCATCTAAGTCAGCCCTGCTGCTTCCCTTTTCCCAGTGTCCAGCCTCAACATCAGCTATCAGCCACACAGTTAGAATGCTGGTTCTTCTACTATTTCTGAAAACACAAGTAGCAAATTCACACTCCTCTTTGAAGAAGGACAACTCTATGGGAAAAAAAAAATTTAATGCAGGACATTAAGTAAACCAATGCTGTCATTAGTGCAAATGTCAAGTTCATTATAGCAGATGTTTCAGCTGAAGATGGCTACACATTAAAAGTTCAAAACAAATGTGCAGAGCGTTCACCATTTGATTTAGTGTGTCTGTTCCCAAGCTTACACAACTGAGCCAGAAGTGGGTTTGGGAATCATTGCCTTGTCTGAAGCAGGAGCAGGGTTCTGGCTGGACATTCCTGAAACAGGTCCTGCCAAGAGCCTGACAAGGATCATGTCTATCAACACTTGGATATCTAAGATCTTGTTGAAGTACAGAAGGCAAAAGCCACAGCTAATGCAGAGAGAGGCTGAAAAGAGCTCTAGCAAGGCAAGAGTAAGGAACTTCTTGAAAACGTATTGCACATGATGTTACAAGAACATCTTCATTTGGAGGGGTCAGGTGGTGTGATTCTTGAAAATTGTATTGCTTTCTACAAGCTTTACACTTTTGGAATGGACCTGCCTTTGTTGTCTTCACACAGAGAACAGCAAATGAAGCCAATTACCACGAATAGTGATTTCTGAGGCTCTTGTAATTCTCTACCCCTAGACAGAGTGTAAAATACTATCCTGCCTTGCAGGCCCAAAGTAATTCACTGGAATGATAAATAGCAACAGGAATTAAAAGAATACAAAACTGTGTTCTAAAAAATACAAAAAAACAAAGAAATCACGTGTTTTGAAAAACATCTTCTAAACCTCTTTCCTAACACTGTAATTTAGTTTTTTGATAGCAGTCTTAGTTTGATTTATAGAAACTTACAAACTACAGCTGTCTCTTCTAAAAGCACTAACAGTCTGAAACAGATTAATAATAATAATAATAATAAAAAAACCCAAACCTCTAGACAAACATAAGGAACCCATACTTCATGATCTCCCTCAATCTTGCACAGGCCATGGTATAAGAGAGTCCAACAAATACTGCTTCAGAGAGAAAAAGATTTCATCATTGCCTTATTCCCATGATTTAGATACAAATTTCTTTATTGTGCTTGAAAAGCCCTTCCTATAATAAGCCAGACAGACGCCACTTCAGACAGTGACCCCACAGAGAAAATGTTTGCTTTCAAAGTTCCATGTATGGACAAGTGATTTAGGACCCTACACATGACAATGCAACAAATATTTATACAGAAATGTAACTCAGTATCAAATATGTGTTCACTGAAAAAGGCTAAAGTAAAAAGCACCAGAGGTCTAAGGAAAGGCAATGGAAAGAAGCTCTAATACATAAACTTGGAGACAAGAGTTAAAGCAACAGTTCAAAAGCAATCTTCACCTAAAAATAACAAAAAAAAAAAAAAAAAAAAAAAAAAAAAAAAAAAAAAAAAAACCACCAAACCTAAACCTTAACAATTTCATTTATTATGTAATTTCAGCTGACTGAAAAGATACATAGTCTTGCAATTACTCTTGCAAAAGTCTAAACATGTAGTTGGCTCCTGTGAGACCAGTCTCACACGAAACCTTAAAATATAGCTCCATGTTTTTGCAGACCCACTTGCAGCACCCTAGCAATTTACAAGTGACAGATGAATACACTTGCCACAGGAATTTCTTGCTATCTAAAGCTTCACTGTTGTCAAATTGTTTCTGTTCTTAATTGTTTCTGTTCTGCTAAGTCAATTGTCCACAACACAGCATCACTAAAAATTTACTCCAACTGATGATTTTTTGTGCAACAGTCTAATAAAAATAAGTATTTTACATTTACCAGTATAAGAATGTCTCAAAATTAATCCATCCAGAGTGAAGTCAAGGATTTCACATGCAAAATATAGTTCTGAGAGAGTAAGAAAGCATGACTGGATTTTATTTTTACAAAGTGTATGCATTTATAGCACTGTAAAAAAAATCGAATTTTATTTTCATAACTGAAAACAAGTCCTCGATTGAGCAGCTTTCATTGAGCCAGCACATATATCAAAATATCTTATTGATGTAAATAAGAATACCACATAAGCAAACCTTTTCGTTTTCTCCTGAACTACTCTGAGACTTCATACTCTACAGCTGTATGAACAGATACTTCTCACATGAAAAAAATGTCACTTCCTTTTCTTCTGCTACAGAGCTGACCTGAAAAGAATAAACACCTATGATTGCATTGAGATATATTTTTTATTTCTGATAGAGATGGGTTCCCTTGGAATCTGTTTAAGATCCATTGATACATTTTTTTTCCAACAGTAGAAACACTCCTTTTGACCTGTTCATTCTTTCCCTGGAAATCACAACTGATTTACTGAAATTGCGCAAGTCATAAAATAATAATAAAACATAATTTAGAATATTAAATACTTTCATGCTGCTCATTTAAATGAAAAAAAAAAACAGTCCATGAGAATTATAGACTCCATAATTTCAAGCTCTCCTCTCTTAAAGAAATCCACCACAGACAATAAAACCCTACTTAGATAAATGTGAAATTCAAACATGAAAAAAATTGGGTTACCTTTAAGTTGGACTGGTTTAAAGTCACGCTTTTTTTCTGAACTGAGAAAAAGAATAAAGGAAGGTTGGTTTATCACTTACTCTGCGCATGTATTTATGGTTTTTTAATTGCATTTTTATTTACTCTGTACATACTTTCCTTTAACCTTGCAGGTTAAACTTTTCTTTTAACCTTTTTGGTACTGCTCTCCGTGTTCAGTTTTCACTGAAATAAAAAGACAGGGTATGCTGCAACCTTTCTCTGCTTTAGACTTCCCTGAGTGTAAAAATCCCAGTACCAGCTCTGCAGCTCTAGAGAAAATGCTTCTGAAAAAAATAATCCCCCCTTCTGCTAAAACACCACACAAAGAGGTATGGTAGCCACAAACAGAACAATCTTTGTAGCTTTACAACTATTTTTTAGAACACTTAGACAGGAAACTATCACCCATGGGTAAAGTATTTCTTGAATTAGATATGTGAACAGAAACCTTCCAGAAGAGATTCTTCGGTCCACAAATGAAAAGCGAACTTTTCTGGTACCTTAAATAACATCTTTGGAAAACAAATAAACTGTCAAATAATTTCCAAACATAAATGAAATTCTAATAACACTCTGGGGCTCTAAAAGAGACTGTAATAGAGAACCTCTGATGAAAAACAAAACAGAGAAGGCAGCAGGGAGGGAAGTATTTGAAAGATCACCTAGGAGCAAAGGCTTTCTCCTCCTATCCTGCTGGAGGTCATGACCATAGATTCAAACAGCTGGTACATTAACGATGTAAGGAACAGATGAATGTGCCACAGCAGAACTGGGTCTCTTATTACCAGGGCAGGGAAGAAATGCACAGAAGAACACCCTCCAAACAAATCCTCAAAGGATCTTAGTCTTAAAAAAATAATAAATTCTCCACGTATACAAGGCATCTAGATACAGCTGGAAAATGGCCAGCCTACTTTCTAGACTATTCCAATTTGTCCTGAGTTTTGGATGAAACACAGAGTTAATAGCACAGAGATGCTTTTATTATTGCTGAGCAGGGCTTACACAGAATCTATCAGCTCTCCTGTTCCCAGCTGCTTTCCAAGAATCTCTCTCATGAAAGCCTACTTCACTGGCAGGTCCTTGTATGAGTATCTCCTATAAACAGGTGCTCCAGGAGATCAGGGCTCCATTACATACCATGGCTACTTGGAAGTAGCCATCAGTCCAAGAGTCCCTCACTTCATACACTGAGCATGATGCCATATGATCTGGAACATCCCTTTGGTCAGTTTGAGTCACTCACCCTGGTGGGTTGGCTGTGTCTCCTCCCAACCTGCCATGCACCCAAACTTCCCCAGCCAATGTGGCAGAAAAGCAGAGAAGGCCTTGACTCTGAGTAATCCCTGCTCAAAAATAACAGAAACATCTCTATAATATTAACCCTGTATTTAGCATAAATCTAAAACACAGGACAATTCAAATTGGAATAGTCTGAGAAGTAGGCTGGCAATTTTCCAGTGGCTGTTTCTTCATCTGCTGTTTCTGAAGCTGAAGTTTATCCATTGGCAGCATTCCTGGAGCTCCTAACTGTAGTACCTCAGTAACAGGACACAGTGGCCTCTATCCTCTCACCTAACCCAAATACTCAGCTTGTAGCTGTAGACATCATTAAGCTGTTTGTTCATTGAGAGAGTTCTAACTGCTCTGGAAAAAGCAGGATGCTGCTCTATGCTCTCAACATGTGAAGATGCTGAGTGACACCCACTGCATTCTGGAGTCACACTGTAAACAAGGAGTGCTAGCCCTTGAAATCAGCAAGACCCCTAAGTGTGTGCCAGCCTGAGTGATAACACGTCTTCTGAACTGGAGAGTTCCATGTGTAACACCAGAACCTTGCATGGTATGGAAACTCACTGTAAAAATAATCAGATATATCACCAAAAGATGTTTAGCTAAAAACATATTTGGAAATTGTAAGTGCTTTGTATAACAGTGTTTTTGCATGCATTAGAATGTGTTTTACTGGGAAACACTAAGGAATACGTTTATATTCCCTGATATTTGCTAATAATGAAGATATAATTGATACTAATCAGTGGTAATGCCTGTTATTAGAAAGCACAGACTAAATAACCACATTATGTCATACAAACGATAGCCAACACTGTTACAGAAAGACGTTTAGCACTTAAACTAAAAAATTATATGTACTTTCTAATGATTGTCTAATGAGGGATAGTTTATGCTGAATTGAATAAAGTAAGCAATTTCACAATTACATAATATAAACATATTCATTGTGACCTGGTAAAACTGGTAAAGTATTTGGCAGATATCTACAAACTGCAGGGACCAGAACTGTGAGAGCATAAGAACAGCAAGTGTTGATTGACCAAGTCAAAGTAGGGGAAGAGAGACAGCAGAGAATGAAACCATCTGCCAAGGCAGGCCTGGGGAATGAGGGCCCACAAAAAAGAGGCAACATGAGCTACAGAGACCAGAGCTCAGTCAAGGAATTTTTAAGAGCAAACTGCTGAAGTGGGTCAAAGAGTCTCCAGTGTAGTTACAACAAATCATCTTAGCCTATATCTAACTCTTGTGTTTACTTACCTACTTAAAAGAACAAGAACACTTGTTAATTTACTAAAATTTTAACTCCTGTTTTATCTTGCTGGGCCTGGGGATTAAATTCTGAAGAATACTTTTTTAATTGCTGTTTTCCTTTCTTCCTTCTATTGATTGCAAAGAGAACAATCTCTGAAGAGAAATTACTTAGGAACTTAGACTTTAATACTGGATAAAGGAAATGCTTTCCATTAATGAATATCAAAATAATATTCTTCTTTATTTCTTTTTAATTAGCAGAGGGCAAATTTTAAGAGCAATCACTATATGCCCCATAAGTGTCTGAAGTAAGCAGATAGCTACACATGATCCTCTCAGGAAATGCTGCAGCATAGGATTTTTTTTTCTTTTTTTTTCTCCAGATTTGACAAAGAAAAAGAGTGGGATCACAGGAGAGAGTGTGAATTTCAATTATCTTCCATCCTTTGCATCACTTTAAATTCAAGGCTAGTGTGGTCTTTCCCCCAGACTCTTAGCTTTGGTAGCTTGCTCTAAGATTCATATTTTGATAATACTGCCTCAAAATCCCTCTACTCAGAAAAAACATCTACCAAATATGCTAATAGCAAGTCAAGTTCTCACATGATATTTTTTTTTTTTAATTAAGGTGTTACAGTTATGCTTCAACCACCTCAAAAGTGAGACAAGCCAACAACAGTTCCTTATAATGAAAGAGGACTATCCATGTAGCACATGGCAGCAGTTAAGTGTGCTACCTACTAAATTCCATTGACTTTCAATCACATCCAAATACCAATTAATATCCAAGTAAATATTTCTTTTCTTGAAATACTTAACAGCCCAAGGATGGCAGCAGAATTTAAAAAAAATATGACATTTTTTCTTTATGCAGAGAAATACCCAATGGAGAAAATGCCAGATGTGTTCAGTGACTGTGAGATATTTACAAAATAAACTCTGAATATTTTCAGAAAGAATAAGCAGGACTTTTCAGCTATATCCAAAAAGACACTTCAATATTTTGACATGAAGGTCACTGTTACCTAACCTGAAAAGAAATAACAAAATTTTCACAATGAATGACGTACCTTTATCTGAAAAGATAACATCCAGATAAAACTTATTGCATGTATTTTGCAACAGAACATAATATTACTATAGATGTTGCAATTATCCTGAGGATTTAAGAGGCTCTTCAAAGGCTTCCTAAAGTCTGTATGTTTTTTATATTTCCTCTTGTCTATGAATTGAGAAAAAAAGTCACCCAACACTTCCAACACAGGGAGAAGTAAAATAAAGGGTGTAAAGTATGTAGGTATTCTGCCAAGAGGAAGGTGAGACAATATTTGTTTGAAATTAATAAGGTCATTGAAATTAAGTTCAGTAAACTAGTAACTAAGTGAACAGTAATACATCACATGCTGAAAATGAAGATAGAAACCAGTATGAGCAACTGAAGTGTCTTTGCGTGGAGGGTGGTTGGATTATGAAACAAGTGACTGAGGCCAGCATTTTAGCTGATGTTCATTGGTTTAGGAAAGAATTAGCGACAAACATGTGGCAAAAAAAATTGTATATTTGTTCGTTTGTAACAGAGGCATACCAATCTTATTTATATTTCATAAATTTCACTATTTTATGAACTAGTCTTTTCCCAGCATTTACCAAGTCTCAGTTCTTATGCATCAGAAATTTGTAGCAAAACATGCTAAAATAGTATTAGCCTGTAATACCCTGAAATTTGCTAAAATGACACTTTTTACATCCAGAAATGATCAATTAATTGGAGTTTTATTTGGGGGGGGAAAAAAAGGATGTTTCAAGCTAAATAAGCACACATTTTTGCCAGTTCAATTCTATTTAAAGCTATTTAAAGTTCACTAAACTAAAATTGGTTTTGAATTTTATGCTTGTAGTTAGGAGGGAAAATATACTACTATCAGCTGTTACCTCACATTGCAAGACAACCACTCTAGGAAAAAAAATGGGGTAAATCGGGGTGTGCCTTGAGGTTTCTTCCCTCTGCATATATACCAAAAATTATCTCCATAAAATGTATCTCTTAGAGATTCTGGGGCTTTCCAGAGCATGGAAAGGACATGTCACTGTGACATGATGTCTTTCTGCTGCTGTTTTGGTATGACAGAAGCGTGAACTGCCTCATGTCTCAGGTGTTAAGCACTTTCAATTTCACATATTCCTAAATAGTTCTCTATCTGAATACACTTATTTTGAACTATGGCTCTTTTCTGTTAAAACCATATTTGAAAGAAATATTTGAGCAAATATAGCTGTTCCCTGATAAGGTCCACATTATTTATGCCTGGAAAATTCAGAGATTGTGTTCATTTGGTGCTCAGTTACGTGGCAAACCCTAGGAAAAAGACAGGGTATTATATTCTACAGCTTGATTCCATGTCTTCTCCTCTTGAAAACTGTTGTCAATTGAAAACCAGCATAAAACGAAAGGATGGGGAAATGATTGCTTCCAATCTAAAGCAATGCAACTCCTACCTAATGACTTCAGGTTTTTCTGTTCACCTACAATTTGAATACCATTAGTTTCTGAAGCATGAAAAGAAATTGAAACAACTAGGCTTTCTATTACCAGAACCTGTAATATATAAAAAGCCTTAAGAATCAGAATATTTAATGAATAATAATAGGAAATGTCCTACTTGCACCACATGTTTAACCATTTTGGAAAGCATTTTATCAACCCTGATGCAAATCTCCACATTATTCAAAATCCGAAAAATACGTATGGGATGCAGCTAAGATGTATACTTACTGTGAATAAAACCAGCAGTAAATATTAATAACTTGCAATTCAAGTTCCCTCCTAAATCTTTCAAATACCTACAACAGGGCAAATGAAACAGTGGCTTGGGGGTGAACTTTCTACTGGGAGCTAGAAAGAGTAGAAAGTCATATGTGTACATATAGATATATATATACACACAACTCTACATTCAACACATGCAGCCTACATAGGACCAAAAAAGCGGCCTATGATTATGAAATTCAATACATTTTCCTAAAACCCAAACCACAAATGAACCACTCACTAAAAAGCTCAGAAAATTATATGTACTCTCTGGACATACATATACATAATTCTGAAAGCATGACACCCTCCAAAGGAAACTATAAAGGGCTACCACCTTCAACAGTGATATGAAACTGTAACCAAGCTACAGTTGAAGTGAAATCATTATCCTACAAAACTATGTCACTGTACTTTTCTGCATCACTCTGCAGTAAGATCTTTTCAGAGAGTTTTCTTATTGTACAAGTAACAAACCCATGGTTATTCATCTGAGGAAATCTTCTGTGCTCATGGGTTAGAGCAGACAGGAAATACAGAATGGAGTTAAGAATAATGAGTTACAGACTATGGCAGAGATTCAAAAGTAAGTTTAAATTCTAAAACTAACAAAAATGGGGAGTTGTTTTTGTGGGTTTTTTTTTTGCAATGATAAGAAAAAGGTCTTTGTTTGTTTGTTTTTTAAAAACCAATTTCAAGCAATCACAGAATTGTTAGAGTTGGAAGGAACCTTTGGGGATCTAGTCCAGCTCCACTGCTAAGGCAGGGTCACCTCATGGGCATCCTAAATTATGTGTTCATCATTAACATATGCCTTTGCCTTCCAGTTCTGTTGTTTCCAAACCAACAGTCGAAAATTAACTGGGAGCAAGCTTTATGTATTATCCAGCCACATATTGCATAAGCAAATGCACATCTTTCCAGTGAACTAAAAGGAAGACTGCTCTAGGCAGAAGGAAAATGTAGCAGCATGGTTATTCTGCGCTCAGTTCAAAATGCAAACATTCCTTTACATGTAGCTTTTGACCTTTCTTACATAAAAGCAAATAAATTGAAGAAGATGTAAAGCATAGAGCTAACAAAAACTTCAAAGCCCAGAAGTTTAAATGGAAGTTTGATAAAAAGGATTGCAAGTTTGACTCATACGTTTTCAGCCTCAGGATAGGAAGTCTGAAAAAAGCTGGTCTGTGAGATCTCAGATCATCAACCTGAAACTCTGCATTGGAGAAAATATTGACTACAGCAAACTCAATTGAAAACAGCAAAAACAACAAACAAAATGTTTTAATCAGAAGTAAATAAAGCAGGGTGTGCAGAAAGAGTACTTCTTACACAGTGCGTGTACATTCACTACACCAAGAAGAACTGGAAAGAGCCTCTTGGTCTACATAAGAAAAGACTTAAATTCTAAAGCAGCAATATTGGCAGGTCACATTGTAAGTCACTTGGACCCGTAGCAGCAGGGTTGTAGCACCTCTTTCAGCTCAAAATCAGCAGTCCACATTCCAGAATGAGTGGCTGCAATTTAATTAATGCATTCCAATAAAATCAAATCACATGGATATAAATTACTAATACAAAAAAAACCAGTCAAAAATAATTAGTATAAAAACATTTCTATGAGAAATATAAGTGAATGTCACAATTTTTTTCTTTTGCAGGAAGCTTCCAGCTTAAAAGTCAAATAAGTCATGCTATCTTTAAATACCATTTTCCTCAATAAAATACAAGCAGTCTTCAACAACAAAGTTACAGAACTATGAGGACTACCGAGTTATACGGGCACTAAAAAGCACAGTTCGGCCTCCTTCCTGCAGGGTAGTGAAGTCAGAACATGACACAAAATTTTTCAGCAACAGGACCTCTTGTGCTGTCCCCAGCATGCATCCTTTAAAAAGGCACTGGCATGCTGACAATTTCAAAAGGCACCAAACAAACCTATCACAAAGATATTTCAAAGTGGGCAATAGCAAAACAAGCCTCCAAAGCAAACCTGATCCTTCTCTCACTTTAGGAATGGTTATTTCCCTCACAAATACTTTTTTTTTTTACTTTAATGTAACTTCTCTTATGTAATCAGCACTAAAACCCTGGTGTTGACTAATAGCCTCCAGTACAGTGCAACTTTAAAAGGGCAGGTAGTGGCCTAACTAGTGAGCTGGTGTATACCCTGCAGGGCTGTTACTGTTCTCTGCTGCTAGAAAAATTCAATTTTTAGTTTTACATACAAATACACAATCCATCACACTAAATTACATTACAACGGAAGTAGCATGTCTCTAATGCAGTGAAACAACAGAATGTATGGAAGTTTCCATAAATGTGAACAAAATGAACTCTCTCTCCAGGTCTATATTTCATTTATTTATTGACAACAATTTTTTCAATATTTTCTATAGCCCACTGGGGCCTTGCAAAGCCAATCCTTCTTTTTAATAGGAAAATAATACTTCTGAGATATTTGAATTATGTCAGGAGATAAGTAATTCAAAGATTGCTTTATGACTGACACATATGCACCCAGAGATGCAAGGAGATTAAATCCTGTGGCTACTTGAGGCATGAACCCATTCTATGTCAATCTTCCTCCATTTGTTTCTGGAGACTGACACTGAGCATTGCTCACGAGTCAGAAATTCATCAATCCTTTAGAAAAACACGAGAGAAAGCTTTCATTTGCATTCACTTAAGGAGATGAGATCAGCAATGAATTCCATCGGAAATGAACACTTCTGGGGATGCTGTTTTTATTACCTCTGCAGTGATAAAGGATGGCATTCACAGAATGGCATTTACAGTCCTCTGAAAAGCAAGTGCACAAATCATTGCAAGTGTATAGTGTAGGTACTGACACTGCTATGTGGAGTTTCTCCACTCTTCTGAAATCAGAACTCATAGGTCTAATTCATAATAAGGCTAAATATTTGCTTGGCTGAATGGTGCTTATATGGCCAGCATTTCTGGTTGAAAATATATCCCACCAAATCAATGGCTACCAGTTCAACCTCCTCAGATCTGGTTTCCCATGACGTATTTAGAATTGCACGCACTTCGGCACTACATAACTCTTCAGTTGCCTTGATGGATTATTGGATAACAATTCCCAGTATCTACCTTCAATAAAAATGCTAATAAGTATTAGGTATGCTGAGCAAGTTTAATATTTTGTTTCAACTTACTGTTGTAGGTAATGCATTCACTGCATAGCCCAAGTCAGGTAAATGAGCTGGAGCATTTTGTAAATTGGTTTCCTAGACAATAGACCTGCATGGATTACTGCTCTTCAATTTGGATTTTTATTTTAATTTCTTTAAAAAGGTACAGAATAAATTTATAATATTTTTAGTTTTTTAAAATATTACTATTTTTCAAGGGAAAAGTGTTTAATCTTATCTGATGATAGGCTTAAAGAATAATTTGATTCTGATGATCCAACTCAGTTGGGTCTACTACCACATAAGGTTGATTTCTGTAATGTAATCACACCTCTTTTAAAAGTGATCTACTAATCTCTACTCTACTCATCTCTACTATTTTAGGTATCAGACCTTAAATGCACTTCTTTATATCCTCCACAAACAGCCTTACAGGGCAAATGACATTAACCCATTGAAAATTTACTGGTTTGTTTTGTTTTAGGTATGAGGTAACTAATGGCTGATATTAATTCACATATTTTTGCAATTCAGTTCCTTAGGTTTCCATGCTTTTGCAGTCATCTGTAGCATATCACACCCTTCTTCTTATCTCTTGCTTTCCTGCCTGGTAGGACAAATTCAGATACTTCATGAGCACTGCCATACAATATTTTTTCTTCGGCTGCTCATCACCATCACATTTTACTAAATACCCTACAAATAAGCATAATCTTTTTTGTCAAACCATCCAGGTCTACCTGAAACCTTTTTATCTGAAATTCCCACAATTCTTCTAGACTTCTGATACTCAGTATGGCATATAATTGTTCATGTATCCTTTCTTCTTCTTGTTACTGTGTTGCATTGTTAGACCACTCCCTCACTTTCTTTATTTGTCATAGCAGAAAAAAAAAATATTTTTAGAAAGCTAACAGAAGTTTCTACTACTACTACTTAGTGACCAGAAACAAAAATTACACTAGTATTATAAAGCTTAACATCTTAGTACATTCAGAAGAAAGGCATTGCAGTTTTCATTATTTATAAAGAAGAAGAGTCACTTTCCTAAAGAAAATGTTTCTAATGATACATATTCAACTGGTCACTTTAACTTATTTTTGCCATTTATGCTCTTTGAGACATTTTTGTTATAAGATTCTGACAGTAGAAACATTAAAATGCTTTAAAATTGGATTGTTTCTTCCTTTCCTGAAGCTCTGACACTTTAAATTAGATGTGCTTAAACTGTAGCAATAAACACACTGCTGCAAGATTAATAGTAAACAAAGACTCAAAATTACCTTCTAGGGTAATGAAAATAAGGCAGGAATAAAGGTTATATGATACTGGTTAAAGAGGTGAGCAGCTACTATTTTCGATCCTTAAACACACTTGCATACATTTATTTGTTTTGTCGACAAAATTTGCTGCATACCATGAAAGATACAAATGAATAGATTACTATGTTAAAGATGGCAAGGTAGTATAATACAAATATTTTATAGGATAATTTGAGATGAGCTGCATAAGAAACAAATCATGAAGTCAGAGCTCTGGTATATCACGCACACCAAATATATGACAATAAAACTTTTATATCCTTCCATCACACTGCTTTATGTCAAATAGTTAATAGCGAAAAACTGTATTAGAAATGTTTTTGCAGTTTAAAGATGTTTCATTATTGGTATCTTTTTTATGTATTAATTCTACCATAAAACTGGAAACTAGGGATTTTTTTACATTTCTTCATGAGAAGTGTAACCTCATCAACCAAATCTGCCAACATTTAAACACCTTTCCAAAATTACCTAAAATAACGTGATGAACTTTTATTCATTATCACACATAGATATCTTGGTTGCATACAAGGAGATTAGGAAACAAGGAGGTCACCAGATGATACAGGAGCATATCACCCAATAAAAGACAGAAACCATGGGTAGAAAGAAACCTGCACTCATTAGCAGATAGAGTAGATGCACAAGACAACTTTGTTTTGTCATTCTCTCCCCATTATTCCTTAGGCTGGGTAAGAAAGGACTAAGTTTCCTAAGCTGGTTTAACGGGCAAGAGATGTTGGATAGGAACAGGATTTCAAAGTCCTGGAATTGATTAGGAAAAGCAGAAATGGATGTGGCTTGAACTTGGGAAACTAATGATAAGAAAAGCAGTACAAGTGAAATGAATACACTGATCAATTCATTCAAGAACAGCACTGAAAACTGGACTCCACAGGAATGGGAACCACACCCATAACCTCGATGGATGGAAGGTATATAATTTCACACTCCCTGAGAAGCTTTCCCAGGACAGTAAAGATTTTGTGTGTTTGTAAGAGAAAAAGGGAAGATAGAAGAGGGAAGAGAATAAGTAAGAGGGAAAATGAGAGAAAGAATGCTGGCTCATGGAAAGTCAGTGGTATATTTTTCACTAAATCAAAGGAGTCAAAGAACCTGGTCTGTATATGAAGAAAATTATTCATTTGAGGAACTGGTACTTTTGCTTCTTTATTTAGTCTAAATGAGGAAACAAAATTGCATTGCTCTACTCTATTCCTTATTACTGGTTTGTGGTTTTTTTCACTTTACTTTCATTTTTTCAACAGGCTTTAGAGTGCATAAGAAAGCTTCTAGGAATTGAAAATGCATTGAGCGTTGCTCCAAGGGATGCATAAGGAATTATATACGTACCTTTGCTTCAATAACTCCTAAAATAATTGTCTTCTTTCTGTTTGAGCCTGTACTGTGTTATTTTCTTTAGGATGACAAATTTTATTTACTTTCATGGGGTCTTTGCTGTCATAATGCAACTCTTTTTTTTTTTTTTCCATGTTTTTTCCCATCACCCACAAAAGCCATGCCTCACAAGCACAATTCTGCAACCACTACAGTACAGAGGTTCATCTATGATGACCTGGTTACACATCTGTAACCAGATATGAAGCATTCAGGTTTGCCTCCAACATTTCCAACTACAATTAGTGAAAAAGCTTGAAAAAGAACAAGAAAACAGAGAAACCCAGAATGGTTTACTAAACAGCTGTGTGACCTTGATAATTACAGATGTAAACATATTACAGATGACACTTCAGAGAATCGGAGCTGTAAAGATTTAGACAAGTAGAATTAAAACAAAAGCAAAAGAAATAACGGCAAGGAACTACCTCCCACCTGTCTATTGAGGAAGTATATTTGGTATGCTACCTGATATTAAAAAAAGTTTCTAACACCTTCCAGTCTCCCTCAACAATTTTATTTTCCTGAGACAACATTTTCACTGTTTAAAAAAAATTCAGATACCTTGTCCCAATTTCCCAATCCAGTAATTTCACTATGTAATGTCAATCAAATCCTAATTTTTGCTTCTTTTTTTGAGACAATACAAATATTTACAAATTATTGTTCTATTTCAGTTATGAATCAAAAAGTACATAGTCTCTATTGATACTTCCTTATAAATGTAACTAGTAGAAAATGAATACTATGTTTTTCCTTTGAGGGAAAGGAAGGAAGAAGGTAGAAAATATCCCTACTATCCTGACCTTCTGCTTATTCAGCTTCAGTTTTTGGTAATGGTGTTCTGTATGCTAAACATTTTTCACCAAAGCAATTTAGAAACGTGATGAATGAAAGATGTGGGCTGACCTTTCTTTTACTGTCATGATTTAGAGACTCATAGAAGTTATTACTCACTGCCACCACTCTAACAACTACAGCTTTTTAAAGTTTTTGCTTACACATTTTCTCTCCTGCAACCTAAAGATGGATCCAAACAATAAAATGGGCAGCAATGTAAACATATTAATTGAGTTATACTCATGACAAGGGAAAAAGATTCAACAAGTGTCTGCCTAATGCAAGTATGTAGGTGGGAAACAAAAGGTGCAGCTAGTATCGGGGCAATTTTCAAGACAATTTTGTTCTGAAATGCTATATATGTATTAAAAAGGCTAGAGTATTTTTCCAGAGGAGTTTCTTATCAGCATACTGTATTTCATGCAAAGAGTACAGCAGTTTCTCTATCAGACCCACACAAAGCAACTGCTCTTTCAAAGGTGAATTTCACAAAATTCACTTAATGGCCTCAATACATTGAATTTTAACTGCCTAAGAGAAATGAATTTTAAGTAAAATTCATCTGTTGCCTGAACATGTTTGCACATAAAGAAAGTAGTAACAACTACCCATGGAATAAAAATTAATTCAATAGATTCAAAACTTCTGCAACTGTCAGCAAAGGGGAAAACAAAATAAGCTCACATTTAGAAATTTGGAAATTAACCTAAAAGGTAGCACATACTGAAATATTATGAGTCAGTAAGACTGCAATAAGAACACTGTCAGCAACATCCCTGTTCCAGGAACCCTTGAACCAGACTTATCTGTTGCAAACAATACAGAACTCATCTAGGCACCAACACCTAGATACACATAGAAATTAAGACCACATTTGCGCTGAGTGCACACTGAAGAAAGCTTGCAAAGAAAACCTTGTCACAGTTTAATCAATCATCAGCAGGTCAACAAAAACACATTAAGAAATGTCAAAAGAATCTTAAGAAGAGGCCAGAAAATTTCAAGGTCATATTACAATCTGTAGCCTCCAGCACAAATGGTCCATTCAATTTTTGAAATTTTCAAACTACATGAAGATAATTTACCCCTCATTTAGATATAGTTAAATATTTTTCATCTTCTAATTCCAGGAAAAATGTAGCATAAAAAGAATAGAACGCAAATGCATTCAAAAGCAGAATAGAAATGCATTTCGGGGCTTGAAGATCTCATCTACAAATGCATTTAGCTCTTGATCTGGCAGAAAAGTTAATGAGCAATATATCCTCTTTTTAGTTTTACACAATTTGACAGGAAGGTCTTTCCACTATTCTTCTGTACTTGCAACAACCTTCTGAAAGAAGTGCTATTTTTGAGTCTATATTAATTAATTACTTCTCCTCATTCCAAAGTGAACCGTAATCAGCAGGGAGCTCTACAACATTCTTTGGAATGTTGAAATATGGAAAGTACTTTGCAAAGTAACAATACAAAACATCTGGGGACCCAAGCTAGCCCTGACTTATTATCACAGTAAGTATGGCTCTATGGTACTTTCCACATGCATTGTGAGTGTGTAAGGTCATGAGGCCCAACACAAGTCTTGGAAACATTTTTTCAGCACATCTCTGTTACCACAGTGAGTCTACAGCTGTAAAAAGAACCAAGAGTGAGCAGTACTGCCATGCTCTCATTTAGCCAAATCCACATTACCTGGCAACACAATTGTAGCATCTCTAGACTTCCTTGTTACTATAACATACCTAAGTATAACTCAGCTAGCTTTCGCTGTTTTGAGGAAGTACAATACACATCTCTTTGAGATTTACAAGAAAAAAAAGACCAACAGATCAATCAAATATTGACCAAAAATACCGATTTAAACATGCAGACATAGAAAATTATTTTTTTTCTCTTTGAATTTCACGTACGATGATTGATTCAGTCAGTATGTCTGTGGGCAATTCCCTACAAACAGCAGTTAAGTATGCAAATGTTGGCTTAACAGTATTCTGTAACCCAAAAACTGCTGAGTATCAAAGTAGTTTCTGTGAGTGATTTGGTAGCCTATATATAAAATCGTAGCACAAGGCAGAAACTATGTCAAAACATCCCATCTAATCTTAGTATTCAATACCTCATAGTAATTATGGGGCTTTTTTTCCTAGTCAGAGACACATTTTGCACTGTCACCTGGTTTCTTCGAGCCCTCAGTAAAACGAAGGCAATATAAGAACTGCTGGAAGCTCTGTTGTACTGAGCTGTGCTCAGAGAGCAAGAAAGTTGCCATACATTTACGTACAAAAATTCGATTTTTCTTCGATTAAATGCAATATTCCATTGTTCAAGTACCTCTTCCTGCTAAAAGACAGTACCACTTATTCCCTAATCCCTTCTCTTTTCCCTCCTCTGCATAGATTCCCATCTATGTTGCTACTGCTGCTGTACCATTCCTTTCTACTCATTTTCAGCTATGTTTATGAGCTTACAGCATTTAACAGTAACTTCTAGTTGTGCTTCTTTGTTTCTTGAATGTATGTATAAATTATTTTAGGCAAGCACATATATGGATGGATGCAGGTAAAACCAAATTCATGTGAAATCTATGCTCCAAGCCTCAAGCCCATGGTGCAGTCAAATGCAAGTTAACACTGACTCAGAAGCTGTCTCAGGGGAGCACAGCTGTTAGCACAAAGCTAACAAGTTCTGCTACTTACCACATGCTTAGTCTTTTTCTGTTTCAAAGAACAGCATTTTCTAGGTTTACCTAATAGAGAAAACACTGTCAAAAAGAAATGGGACAGAATTGGGAAACAAGAGTTAATTCTATCCCTATTTTGCTACTGACTGAGTACAAGCTAACCTACTGATTCCCATCACATCACTTGTCTGCTTTATTCATTTACACTATAAGCTCTGCAAGGCAGGGAATCTCTCCTCCAAACTGTTTGCAAAGAGCTCCCTCACATAAGGGGACTCTGAGTTCTCCATGAAAGAGGAAGTCTGTACTAATATAATACTACTGCTATTATCAGTAGTAGGTTTCAAATTGCTTGCATTGAGCAAAACTGCTTATCAATACATACTGCAGACTTTACTACCAGAAGCTTTGTTAACTAATTTTGCCATTCTCTGAGGCAATGACAATCTATAAGCAGTTGCCTCCTGTTAGAACACTCTCAGGCCCCTGATATGCAGTTACCTCCCATTTATTCTCTTGGTGACTCTGCTATGTATGGCTCTATTCTTTCCATCTGAGGACTGCTACAGGAAAATCTTTCCACTATTCTTCTGTACTCATGAAAACTTTTTGAAATAATTCCTATTTTTTGGGTCTATATAAATTAGCTACTTCTACTCATTTCAAAGCAAACTGTAATCAGCAGAGAGGTCTTCATCATTCTTCAGAATGTTTAGCACCCTTAAGTGACACTGTTTGCTAGGCTTCAAGGAATCAGCTTATTGCTCTAATTCCTTCTTATGAGATTCAAATTTGCAGGTCTCATTCTTCATCCAGGCATTACCAACCTTTGCTTACCATGGCTCTAATTTCACTACTTGTCCCTTAGTCACTAGCTAAGATATTGACCTCCCCTGTGCACAGCGGAATCAGGGTCTTAATCTTCCTTTCTTTTTTCAAGGAAAAAACACTTATCTGTGGTACCAAACTAAATGTCTCCACACATATTTTACTTCCATCCCTCTTACAATTTTTTTACTGCTCTTGTTGATATCAAATTACTTATTTAAGATCTCAACTTGGCACTTTCTTCCTTATCGTAATTTCTCTTTAACATCTGTCCATTCCAGCCTCATTTATTTTTCACAAGTCTCAGCTACCAATAAAGATTTTTTTTTTCTTCTCTCCAAAGAGGAAAACAAACACAGCTTTCACATTCTCAGCTATGTTTTGTATCAGCTGCCTGAGATTCTAAGGTAGCTGTCAAGCCAAATCTAGTTGTTCTGTGAGCTGTGAAACCAATAAGGTCCTGGAGTATTTCCTATATCCCTGCCCCATACTCCTGCAATTACAGCAGCTTTTCTCACATTCTCTATAATCTCAATAACTGTAATACCATCAGTTCTTTTTCCTGACCTCTAGATTCTTCCACAACACCTTGGGCAAATAAGTTCAAAAGTAATTTATGAAAAACGGAATGACAAAATGGTTTTACCACAAATTGTATGCTATTCTAAAATGAAATAACTTAAAAGTATCGGCTGAGTAGAATTTTTCTTATTTTGCATCCAAATACACAGATCTAGAAAACAAGAGTTAGTTAATTTGCTCATGTGATGCTAATTCTGAAACTACAGATGCAACATAAATGCCAGCAGTTAGTATTTCACTAGCATCCAAGTTTTTATTAGCTTCTTATGCAAAAAAACCCAGACAGCTTACCACAGGAACCCAAACACCTCAAATACTCAGCTCTTCTTGTGTTGAAAAATTTCCAAGATAAATAAATATACATAATTAAAGGGGAAAAAAAAAAGAAACAGCAGCAAAATGTGAATTGTACCATCTGAAACAGTTTTGAATTTCCCATCTGATTTACAAACCAAGAGTCAAAGTAATGAATCTAGATCCAGTTTACTAAATAATAGGAAGTCTTGACTAGACATGATAATTATGACCAAACAAAGAATTTACATCATCAGGAAGTCTGTATATCCAGAATACAGTTTTTCATTTACTTTGGCAACAGACTGTATGTTGTAGCCAAAAACAAACTTGGTTGCAAGTGTCAAACTGGGATGAAAATCTGTGTTTCATGCTGACACAAAATGGCAGTAATACCAACACCTGCAGCTTGCCAGGAAAAGCAAAGTGGTTCAGAAGCTTCTGACGGAACAACACAGACACTCCAATCTAGCAACTGGCAACTGACAACTTCTGCAGCTCACATGACTGGTTTTTATTCTTACGCTTATATATATAGGTTTCACATGTATGTGGAGCACACTGCAGGTATGCATCAACACTATTCACAGCTGACACACTGGAGACTGACAGCAATCCACATTTCTACACCTTCCTTTGTCTGCTGGAACTCCCTAAAGCCCTGTGCAAAGCAACAAATACCATATCCAAGGAGAAACAGTGATAGGTCATCAATACAGCAGTGACTTTCTGTACTCAGGCTTAGCAGCCATTCTGAGTACAACAATATGTCTGAAATATGAGTAGAAATTAATCTAAATAGTTCTGCATGTGAGGGATCTTTTATGCAATCACCTGCACTATTACAGGTTATATCTGCAGCTCTTTGATACCACTGATGAAGGAGGGAAATTTCATTAAATCAGTATTTGCACTCTGCTGAAAAGCCAGTAGGTTTCCCCAAGTTTCTCAATTGTCTTAAACATGTGATCTTATGCTAAACCCCGGCTATTCGAGTGAACTGCCAAATGTACACACAGGAAAAACAAAACTATTCATAAAGCAACTGCAGCTGCACTGGTAGCAGCAGCAAAGAGAAACTTGAACCTATCTTTCAGTGCTCCTTACTGCTTACTACAGATAAACAGCTCTCTGCATTTATTGAAGAGAATGATTTGCTAACCTTCAGGAGCTGAAATTCAGATACCTACTTAGAGCTGCTCTTCTGTGCTCCCTGCTCCTCTTTTAGCTTCACACATTTATGAGTTCAGTGGTTTGGAGAACACTTTTGTGGACTTTCTGATCTGGAACCACCCCTCCAGCATCACACACCTGTGCAGGCACAGCAGCACACGGTGAAGCAGCAGCCATGTAGCTATCCTCCAGGGGTCACAATTGGGTTACAAATTCTACAAAATGTGATGACTGTGCAGCCTGATTTAGAGCAATTTATTCACATCCTTCTTCATTAAGATTCAAATGGAATAAGTAAGATAGAAATTGAACAGATACAGAAATTGTGCATGGCTTGCTTCTGTAGTCAGTAAACATTTATTCACTAGGCACAGCTCTCTCTCGTGCTCTCTCTCTCATATTCTCTCTCTTTCCCTACCCTTCCTGCTTGCTGTTTTAATGCATAATTAAGAAGGTCAGAATTAATGAAGCAGTGTGGAGTAAAGTTCAAGGAATCCCCAGGCACTATTTATTTTATTAGATCCCAGGCATGAACATCAGATTGGCAGCATTAGAGGCAGAGGCAGTGTAGCTGGCAGCAGTCCAGGCAAGAAGCTACCAAGGGATTCTTACCTGCAGTGTCAAGTCATTGCTGAGCTCCCTCCCTGCAAAAATCACCCGCAGCTGGTCAGCTGGAACTCCCTGTCGCCGGGCAACTGCCTCCTTCAGCTGGAGGATGCTGGAATCTGAACCAACCTCCACGGGGAAGCCATGGCTGGAGTTGAACCTGACAAACACTGAACGAGAGCAAAAGATGGTTTTAAGTGAGGATTTCTCATGACATGTTTCTACTAGAATGATGGTGAGAGGCTTACTCTTCAATTACAGGAAGCATTTACTATTTTCAGAGAAAAGCTATTAATTCTCCAGTGCATATTTTTAACCCCTTAACGGAATAGTTAGGGACCAATAAATAAAATCCATGTCTTTCCTCTTGGCAGTATTAGAAATGACACAGAGCATTTAGAATCAAAAGAAACCCAGCTAGGCAGCTGTCCAAGTAGTTGCCGCCCAGCACAACTGGGCAGATTTTAAGTTCAGTCCTAACCTTCACAGGCACAGGGCACGTGCACTTTCTGTGCCCCTTGAGCACTCCCCAACACATATAACAAATAAACGCAGGAAACTGAGGTGTGCTCTAGAGCCAAAACATATTAAATTAAACAAGGGAAAACAGTTCCTTCTTACAAGGTAAAGCACAGTCATACAGACTGGTTTCCCACAAATATAATTCTACAGAAGATAATGATGGAGAGGAAATCACACGCTAGAAGAAATCAGAACCACAGAATTCTGTATCTGGGAGTGTTGTATTACAGCACAGTCTTTTCAGAGTTCACTAAAATATCTGCAGTACATAACTCCTGTCAGCATCCACCTTCAGTGCAGAAAATCACTACTGCACCAGTCATATCATTTTTAGAGCTGCAGCAACTGGTTTATACACCCAGAGAAGCCTGGCAAACAAACTCATAAGCTTCCTGCCATTCAGCTGGCAGAGCTGTTTTTCATAAGGAGCCTGAAATGTGCTCGTTGAGCCCTTGGTAAAGGGAATTACTCCAAGACCTATGAAACAAACAAACAAACAAACAAAAACAAAAACCAAAAAACCTCATTACGTCCATATCAGTCATGGAGGTTGTATGTACAGTAGACACATTCCCAGTAGACTGCTTCGACCAATACCTTCCAAGCAGGAAGCAAAGGAATTAGCAAAACTCAAAAAAAAATCATTTATATCAATTATACCAGTCACCTAAACTACCTGGGTATTGATTGCAACAACCAATCTTTTTAAAGATTTCTTTCCTATTCCCACTACAATGTTTTAGCTGGAGATGTTACTCCTTTGCATTACTGTTGACTGACACAAGCATAAACTTAAGAGCCATTATAGAGTTTAAAGAAATAGCTATTTTTAAAACTAAAAATATGAGTTTTATTGTTTTTCCAATGTACAGTCTACCAGACTCCAAAGGTGTCAGATCCTTTGCACATTTGAATATGGCTGAGGTTACTACCATTGTTTTTCTCAGCCACCAATGCGGTAAGTATTTGCAATTTTACATCTTCAATTCAGATGCTGCTTTAAGGGATAAAACCATATTCCAATAAAATTAAATGCAACATTTTGAGGTTTGTATTTGAAAATACCCTCTTAATGGACCAAAATGCAGGGTAAGATTGCACAATGCAGTGTTAAGGCAGGTGCCCTGCAGTGTGTTATGCAGCTTTCTGAAGTTTTGGGGTTTAATTTCTGTTAAAGGGTGTTCTGGAGATAACTGTGCAAGTTGTATATTCAGACTGTTCAAAAGAATCAGTGGAATTTGAATTTTGATTAGGGTTTGGAGACCAAAGGAGGATATATATGACGAAAAGTGTTATAGCCAATGGCAATTGAACATTTCCCATCTTTCCAGAACACACACTGCTCATCTGTAAATAAAACTATCATGCCAATAGCAAAATACATAGTTAAATCAATGGGGATTATACTTTTTTTATATGCTACACAGTGACTATAAACGTGTCTACATATATTTATGATATTTTATGTCTATCTCTTACATAGGTATGCTCACACACACACGTAAAATGCACACATGTGCATCTCCAAAGAGCTCTTCACATAACTAACACACAATCCTGTATTTAGTCTTGCAAAAGCTAATGCTATTGCCATTGAAAATGAAAAGAAAAAAGAAAAAAGTCAGCAGATGCAGTGACTGCAAATCAAATGTAAAAGGAAAGTGCTTGATAAAAGAAGTTTTTAAAAAGCACCATTTAAATTAATTGCTCAATGGTATTTATGTATTTATTTTTCAAGGCAGTATAAACCAAACATACTCACTGGAAATGTAAGTCAAGTTTGACATCAAGAATCCCAAATCTTTCTCTCAAATAAACTTATTTTTATTGACTTACTACAGGTCAATTCTTCTCCTCCCAATGTGTATGAGGTATCAGAAACTCAGTCTCACAATTCTTACCATAAGCAGACATGGGAAATGAGTTTGAGTGCATTATTTGGCACTTCACAGCACAGCAGCCTGAAGAGCGAACTCAGAAAAAAATGCTAAAATGCCAATTTTGCTTGCTGGAAAAATTTAAACTACAAATATTTTGCCCTTAAGCACTTTTATTCTATTATATAGTCTGCTATCCAACAACTCTTTTTAATGTAAAAGAACAGAACAGACCTTTGCTCACTTGCACAGAGCATAAAAAAGATTGAATACAAACCTTCAGTTTGTGGAATAAAACCAGAATTTCATTAACATAATATTTGCTGTCTTTTTAAGAAAAATAAACTTATTTTCTCCTTAAAATTTCACCTCAATAAATAATCAATACCAAGCTGATATTCTTAACAACAACACGGTATTCAAGAGATAGCAAGTAAAGTTGTGCAAACACTCCAGACCTCTTCCAAAAATATGTATGTTGAAAAGATTTAGAATTTAAAGTTTGTCCACTGGAATTTAAACAAATATTGACTTAACAGGAGATAAGAGAATTTACCCGAGGCCTAAACTGCTGGCAGAAATCCAAAAGAAATAAACAGAGTTACTCAGACACAAGTACACGGTGCAGGTGTGTAGGGGTGTTGCAGAATTTCAGAAGGTTGGAAGAAACCTTGGGGGCAGGGACCCCTGCTGGAATCTCAACAAGCCACATTCCAGAGTGCTGGGATTCAGCAGCCTGTCATCTTTGGCAAGTCGTATCAAAAGTTCCAAAGCTTTAATCCCCATTGTTATTAATCCAACAGGTTTTCTAGTTCTTAATGGAGAAGATAAATGCCAAATACTGGAGAAGCTGAGGCCTTGCCTGTGAACAAACTGTGAAGGGACAGTATTGATACAGAGAACCAAAGCAATGGAACTGTGGCAAGAATGAAAGGAAGTTGTAGACAGATTTACATTGCTGCATGCACAACATGAATTTCCTTTTTAGTTTTGACACAAAATACACAATTCTTTTTTTTTTTTTTTCCTAAAGTAATGAATTGCACAATCCTGCTTTGCAGCACACCAAAGAAAAGCTGTAATATTAACATATCATTTGTGGCAAAAGAATGCACATATTTCTGATCTTAATCAATAGGATCTAATTCCCATTCTTCCTATGGAAAAAAAAATGCCACAAAAGCTTAACCTAAAGACAGTGTAAAGTATGGGAAACTTTTTTATTATTATTTTTAAAAGCCCTTTTTCTACTGAGGTAAGGCAAGTAGACCTTTGAAATGTTATTTTCCTAAAATTGGGGGGGGAAAATATCTTGTGACAATATCTGTCTGTGAGGATCAGATCCTCTTTGCCTCAGCACATGACTTGAGAACACAACTCTTCTTAGCTCAAAAGCCTACATCTAGACTCCTTAACACTTGAAAGTATTATCCATTCCTTCTCAGTATTAATTTTTTCACATAAACTGTGTTTAATAATTTATCCAGTATAGCTAACCAGCTTAGTACAGATTAAAACCAGGAAAAAAAAATCACAGAAGGGGTAAATAAAGCATGAGAAGGAAGGAATCAAGACAAATCCTTGCCTCCTGATAAAGCAGTATAGAAATATTCTGGAAGTCCCTCTATCACCTGTGTATCACCTCTCAAGGCACAGAATGAAGGGAGATGCTCCAAATAGCATTTTTATTTCAGTGAATAAAATAAAAACATATAAAACTTTTTTTTTCATATATCTGAGTTTTTTCATATCTTCTGCATCTTCAGTCATACAAGATTTTGTTCTAGTCTTTTAATCTTTACACTCAATTAATATTAGATACATTTGTGGACACTTTTATAAACCACAGTCAATATCAGCTGCTGCTTAGAATTTCTACAACCTAAATTGTAGAAATGCAACAGTAGGATATAGGCAGTGTGTGAAATTACCAACAGAGCACAAGATAAGGGGATGGCACTAAATCTTATTCCATAACTTTTTATTGTTATTTCATGGTGCTAGGGGAACAGAAAAAAAAATAAAAGTAGTAAAGTAAAAGACTGAAGAGAAACAAAAAATTGAAAAATACAAGTTGAAGATACTCTGCAAGCTGAGGTCAGGACTGGAAAGGAATAACTCAGAGTTGTGTCAGGCTTGTATTATACAACCAACTGGTACATGTTAATGAAAGCCCAATCAAATGGTTAAGCAAGTTTGTGCAAAGTTCTTTGAACTTTGATTTTCCACAGCAACATAAGCAGCCTGGAGGTGATGTAGTCCTTTTCTTCATCTATCTGTGCATTTAGGTTCTGCACTGGAACAGGAGATCTTCCCCACACCTTTAGTTCCCAAGAGCACTGGAGAACAGGGTGGCCCAGTCATCTCCACATCAGTTTCTTTGACTATACCAAGCTCCACTTTGGTGGCTGTCACTGTCACAAAGTGCTGGCTAACTGGCTTGCCTGATTTTTTTCCTTGACATAAATATGTGAAAAAAATCTCATAGTCATTGGAATAACCAGTCCCATAGCAATTCATGTATCCCTTTCATCAATTAACAAAAATATCCTTAGCACACTCCAAGGAAACTCTCAAACATATGTCTTTTCATCAAAAAGTTGCCAAATTCCAGCAATTTGGAGCCAAGTTGAGATAGTAGGATCCCAAGTCTTGATGCTTGTACAGTGAACATTCTGCCAAAATTTCCATTCTTTGGAGAAGGAAATCCAGCTACAGAACCTCTGCTGGCTATACAAGGAGGGAAATACTGTCTCAGAAATAAATGATTCCACACATTTCAGTCTGTATGGCTAAAAATCAACAGCTTGAACACGGCCTCAAGATGAGTGGGTTGCCATTGCAGCTATCAATGCGTTGGAATGACATTTTCCTGGAAAAATGCCCTGGTGGGTGTTTTGCACCAGATCCAGAGTGACAGGTATATGCAATGAAGTTAACCCTGACTTAATGCATTAACACTCACTGCTGAGCCATAATAACTGGAAGGATTAGGTCTCCTCCATCACTGCATTTGTGAAATAAAATTAATGCACATTAATGTAAGCCAACTTCACAGTCACAGCAGAAAAAGAGCCTACACAGGCAATAAGTGGCAACTCATTAAGCTGGAGTAATTTGGTTGCTTCTGATCATTTGTAAATTATCTTCACCTAACAAATGATTTGATGATGTAGTCACACGGAGCGATGTAGTAATCTAAAATAAACAACGTCTATAAAACCTCATCCTTGGTGAAAGGAGTAGACACTCAAGAAAACATCTTTAGTGCTGGCTAACACCAAATGAATATCATAAAAAAATGTTCCTTGATTTTTAGGACAAGTTTTAGGATTGAGACTTCTGATGGTTTTATTTACTTTCAAAATAAAAATAACAAGTGCCTTTTGATCAAAGTACTGCTTAGGGAAAGCAAGATACTATTATTCATAAATTCTAAATATGTAACAGATGACAGTTTACTACAAAGTCATGAGCAGCACAGAAAAGGTGAGGGATAGGAGATTCACGTCCATCACAAGATTTGGTGGCATCATTTTATGGGGCCTATTGTCATTTTAGGGGCATCAATTTATATGAGGCATGTTTAAAAGAGGCAAAAGCTCTATGTTTGCCCACATTACTAGCAGCAGGTCTTCTGAAAAATTCTTCCAGAGAAGCGGTAGATGCACGATGTATAAATTTGGCTCAAGGGAGAAAAAGAAATGGGAAGTTTCAGGGAGCTCAGTGATCTCTATACTGGAAACAAAAGAATAATATACTGAAGCATGTAATAAATAGTTTATATGTAGGTTTTGAGCTCAGAAAAGCAACACCTTTCAGTCATATGCTGTGCTAAAGAGGAACTTATGACTACAAGAACAGCAAAAAATAACAGATACCATCACACAATTTCCCCCCACCACCCCTCATTTTTAGGAAAATACATTTTTAACCTCCTGCCATTTGAGTTAAAAATAGCTGGAAGGACATCAGGGAGAAATATAATCTATGCCTGCCCCATGGTCTTTCTTCAGAAGGGTCTCTGCTTATGGTTGCTGCTGGAGACAATAATACATTTACAGCTGGGTTTTGTTTTTTTTTTTTTTACAGGAGTTTAGTAGTCTCTTCTGAAGAAGATTGCTCTTCTGTAGATGTCCTGGGTTTGTATTTCTATACACATACTCCAACAGAATGTAATACGGAGTTAACAGTTTCCTCCTGACTCTTCATGCTACCAAGTAATCCAAACCAAGAACAAAGGCAAATAAAAAAGGCAAATAAAAAGACAAGAGCTCAGCACTAGTCTTTTTCCACCAGAGCTACGTGTGCACATGCAGTTGCTTTCTGCTATTGCAGTGAGGAAATTTTTAAACTCAGCAATTCTCACAGTAACCTAATTCTGTTTTAGGAAGTATGCCTTTTAATCCAAGACACATGCTAAATTTTTCCAGTAAATTATTTCCTGTGATTAATTCACCCAGTTTTACTATACGCTAAGTTGGAGGAATGCATAGCTAGCTAACTCAACACTACAATTATGTTGGCATTTCCTTTATAAGTGTCTTTAAAAATACTATTTTCCTAGCTATTTTTGCCCTGATTTACTGGCTGCTTATGTCAGCACCAAGCTGCCATGAACTTCCTTGATACAGAATCAACCTAAATTCATGTTTCATTTTAAACAGATGCATACTGTTCTTTAATGTGCTTGGATATGGATAGAAGTCTTTCAATTCCACATATTTCAAGCCATATGCTACAGCTTTCTGTATTAATAGGAAGTATTACACTTAAAAATAAAATGTATACTCCGGCAGCTTTTAAATTACCCCTGTCCTGTGAAAGAACGGGTCCATATTTTTGCAAAGACAGCATTCATAAGAAGGTCAGAAAAACTGAAGTAGGATATACTGCAGCAACTTTAAGGTGAGGACTTCATTGAGGTGATTCCACCATTTTAATAGCTACATTTATTTGCAGTTCCATTTGAAATTTAACATAATTTTCTTGTAGCATCTACACGCATCCAAATACCAGAAGTATTGTTGAACTGCTGAAGTTCCAATCAAACAAATTTATGATAAATGTAGCAGCTGTCACACTTAACTAAGGAAGGAGATTCCTTGCCTTGTGTATGTTAGATGCTCGTACAGAACAAAACAAGTATAAAAATTTATAAATCCACATCATAATGTGGATTAAAATGGCATATATATCACTGGAATGGCTATATGGAAATAGATTAGTTCCACACATAACAAAAAACCGAAAGTCCCAGAGAAAATGTATCTACATACCCACCTCTTAACACAGAAACCTTTGGTTTCACTTATTTCCATTTTTGCAAGAACTACGACAAATAACACCAAGCTGAAACTGCAGGGAATAAACATTGTTCCGGCCCTGTTAAGCCCAGGACAGTGGGCTGTACAACTACTACATGGCAAATGCATCGCTTGAAGGAAGAGGATGAGGCTGGCTGCTCTGGAGGACAGAAAACTAACAGAACTTCTTTCCTTAGTGTTTGCAGATCTAATGTTAGCTTTTCAATGTCCACATTCCTTTGCTTTTACTCATCCCATTAGAGGAGATCCCAGTATCATTACAATCATGTCCTGATTTGTTTTAAAAAGCACAATAAGTAAATGAAATTAATTTTCTTTATCCAAAACTTAATTTTAAGGCTACATTCTGCCACCTCTTTTTTATTAAGTATCTTTGCATTTTACCAATTTAATGACAAATGGTTCTTGAACAGCAGAAAAATAAGCTTTGATGTTCTGGGACAGCTCAATTCCTGTCCTACACCTTTAAATGCTAACCTCACCCTACTCCTTTCAAACTGTGGGCACCATTTTTCCTCCCCCAAGACCCCTTTCTCACAAGTAAAACAATGGCAGTGGCAGAGCAGCCTGAAGAGGCACTACCAGGGAGGGCACTGGGCACACCACCAGCCCTGACTGCCCCTGCCTGGCTTCCCCAGGGGCTCCACACTCTGCCCAGAGCCCCTGCGGTCACAGTCCCTGCCTCAGCCACACCATTTCTGAAGCAGCTTGGAGCCTCCCCCAACAGCTTCGAGTCAAATTCTTAAGGCAAAACTACATCTGTTAAGGATGTAATGTAAGGATGAATTAAAGATCATAAGTAATTACACTAGCTTTAGTAAAACTACCTTAGCTAGTAGTACAATTTAACCCCTTAAATCAAAAGAGAACTGCAAAATGATGAGTAGCCAAAGAAATTTACAATAGTGTCACAGAAAAGCATACCCAGCTTTTCTTCTGAACTTGTAAAAAACAGAAGTTCTTGTAGCTAAGCTTGGAGATTTCCCATATATAGAAGATGATTTTCTCCCTCTTGAGCTTTTCAAAGCTCTTCCCACCCTTGTTTGGGTTCTTTTTTCACCATCTACTTTTCCTATCTCACAGCCAAATAAAAAGCACCTTTAAGCCTCTGACACAACAAAACACCGAGCAGACACTTTTGAGAGGAAAAAGCATATGGCCCAAACTGACTACCAAAATTAGTCTGACATTCCTGCTATAAATCTGCTAGTTAGCAGGAAAAGAAGCACCATCTCAAATATCTCAGTGTCACATAAGAATCCTAAAAACTCACTATAGTTTCAGAAAACACAGACACAGAAATTTATTAGACCTGTTTAAAGTTTACACAATATAGCCATTTGCAACTCCCCTTAAACATACTATATACATATATAAAACCCCTCAACTCAGATGCTATTATTTCAGTACAGATTTCAAATCTGTACATTCACTGAGCAGACATAGACATGAGCTTGTTAAATAAGAGTATAACCTCCAGTTCACAAAAATGCTTCCTGGGCACACATGACATAAATACTATTTAAAAAATAAAAAGTTAAAACCCTCAAATAATGAAATGCCAAAATACAGTAGGAGGTCTCCCAAGCGACTGAAAAAAGGTGAAGTACAATTGAATATGATGGAATGAAAATTGTGACATATCTCACATACAAGCAACTTTGCTTCTGATTTGTAGTTTGGGTTTTTTTAAACCAACTCTAGGTAGAGAGAATGCATGTATAAATTATACATAAACACAGCAAATACTGAAGACCATGCGGAGCTATGCTGTGACATAAACGTACTGACTAAGTAAGTTTCTCACCATTTTACCAATTCTCTGCCATTCTGCTTTGCTGGATTTACCTTCACTGTCCAACACAACAGCAACTTTGAAGAAGATAACATAATGATGTCTCTCTTGGTCGAATCTAGGTCCATAGATTATGCAAACGTAGATATTTCAAGGCTTGAAGGTTAAGAATTTCAAGGTATATTTCACAAAAAAGCTAAGAAACTATAAGGTATTTTTAAATTAGAGACTAAGATATCTTTATAAAGTTAGTCCATAAATTTAGAAATGGAGGCTTCATAATCTGAAGTTTTAGCTTACTGTCATGATAGCTCAAAATATCTTAAATAACAGAATATAAAAACTGTTCATCTAGTTACGTCAGAATTCCCCCAGAAAAGCAATTTCTCTTGCCACATGTACTGAAGCCAAAGATTTTCTGGGCATCTATAATTTTGAGAAAGCCAAATAAAGAAAATTATTCAGAAGATTTGCTATGTCAAAAGCAAGATATACATAAATTAAAATGTGAAATAACAGCTGAATTGATGATGACAGGAAGAATCTGTTCCTTCTTGCTTGTTTTAAAACAGTTTTTAAAGTTAAAATATTCATCTCATTAGATCAAAATTAACACATTTCCCCTAGAAAATTTTCCCAGGAGCTCCAAACGCAAATTCAAAGAATTCTGAGCAAGGCATGAAGTTAAAATTTCTGAAGGAGAAAAATAAATCTATGTTTGATTACATGTAATTCTCTACATGGTCTATTTTTCATTGGAAAAGATGAAGCACTGTGAGAGGCAGCTAGTACAGACTGCACCTAACATCCAACCTTTTTGAGTGGGTCACTGCCGCCAAAACATATCTCCACAGCACAGTTCCACAAACTCTTTTGAAAAATGCTGGTTGGCACACCTTATAATGGTGGGTGGAAGACAAAAATGCACCATCATTTCTGTGAGGCATGTGATGTGCAGTACAGTTTAAAAGAGAAGAGTTGATCTTAACTTTGTTTGGTTTTAAAGGCTGAGTGTGCTGACCAATTATTTCAACTTGCTGAAGAACACATGGTAGACCAGTATTATGTTATTATTTTGGGCTGTGTGCTGCGTTTCCGTTGTTCCTCGGTAGGAGGAACGATGCCGAAAGAGCAACTTAGTTTTCCATGCAATTTTTTTCAAATCATATTTTAAAGCCTGAAAGAATGGGCAGCCTATTTTGCTGAAAAAAGCCCCCAAATTCTTCATTGTAACGATGAATATTCCCAGAAGATCCATCTCAGTGTCACAAGCACCTCAATACTTCTCAAGATTTCCTTCCCTTCTGTCTTTCTGACAAACTGCAGGCAGCTGCAGCCCATCACTCCCTGTGCCAGTGCATTTGTCAATTAGCTTGAAGGAAATCGCCCAGCACAAAAAGCACAGCTTATGATCAGACAGGAAATTATAATCTATTATGCAATTTTATTCTTGTCTGTGATTGACTGCACATCAAAGGGCCACTCAGTGGCAGCCACTGATACTTGTTAAGGTAAAAATAGTTCTGCAAAACCAGATGGTGCAAGCAGATACCAGTAGATCAGAAATGCTGAGTCTGAGTATAGTACACTTCAGATGAGCCTTTTAGAAATGAACCAAAAGGATTTTAACACATAATGTTCCTTTACAGTATACTGGCATTAGAAACTGTATGGTGTTTTCAGATAGAGTGGAAGTCTGCCAAGTTCTGATCACAGTTTTCCCTCACACCCTATTTAGAGGGGTATGGGCATCAGCACCTGTTAATAGGTAAATTGTTTCACAGCATATGCTCCATCAATATATGAATCAATATATGAATTTAAGAGTATTAATAATTCTGTATGTAAATAACCTCACTGAGCTCAATAAAACTTTCAACTATTTTTTTACAATGATTAGGGATAAAACGATTGTTAAATATAATGCCAGCATGTCCATCCAGTAACACACTTTTAACACCTTATGAACCTAATTGTATCAGGTTAGGCAAGTGATAAATGTGAGACAAAAATAAAATCAGAACAAGATTTATTTAAATAAAGCCACTAAATATTTTAAGCCAATCATTCCACTGAAACCACACCTTTGTAATGGCATGTGTGTCCTCTGAGCAGTGAATGAAATTAGAAATGAAATACTATGAAAAGGTAAAGGGCCAAAAAAATTAGAGAAATAGCTAATTTGACCAGATATTTACAAGGTACTTGGAGGAACTTAGCAGCAAAATTAAGTTAGTACAGGAAGAGTAATAATTATGAATAAAAATTGCTGGTTTAAACTGTGTAAGTCAGGCATTAGATTCAAATGTGTAACAATGTTTTTGTAATCCTTATTGTAGTCAAAAGGAGTAAAATTTGGACATATTTATTCTTATAAATTATTGTCCTCTACAAAAAAAGCCAGTACTTTTCATTTGGTTCTCTTCCCTCCAATGAATTAAACATAAATTATACAGCTGGATAACAACAGTTAATAATCCTCAGATAAGAAAAAATTATACCCATTATGGAAGAAGAAAGATACATTAGCAACAAAAATATATTCAAGAAAGTTTGAACTATTATGTATTTCTGATATATATATGCTGGTAATTGCAAAATGGCAAATATTTATCATCATACAGATGAAATCCTTGTTTTCTTTCTTGAAAAACCCCAGAAGACCTAGCACGTCTCACGATTTCCAGAGAATTAACATAGGTCATTTTTACAGGGAGGTTTGTTTAAATTTGCCAAAGTTACTGTTATAAACAATGCACCCCAAGTAAGATTCTTTTGTGTGATTAATGTAGCTGAAACAGCAACAGCAATTAACTGTTACACTGTGTTAGTGAAACTGTTTCCTTGCCATGACAAACAACTTCTATAAGGATATTATTTACAATGAGCAGAGAAACCAAGAACTGTATTAAATCAGATTTTTAAAGGAAGTGTTAACCTTCCCCAGAATCCAGCTTTTCTGAAGCCAGCTATTTAAAATGTGTTTTGTTCCTAAGCCTTACTGGCCTAGTAAGAGGCAAGAAGAACTAGAATCCTAGAAGTTTCTGGCTTTCACAAGCAAAACAGAACAATGCAAAAGAAAAATAATAATGAAGTTAAGAGAGAAAAAATTGGAAGCAGAAAAGAAATAGATTGTATGATGAAGAAAAGGCTTTTCTGGAATTAGAATCATAGACTCAAAAATTAAATGAGTTGAAAAGGACCTTAAAGATCACTTAGTCCTAACCCCTTTGCCATGGGCAAGGACACCTCCTACTACACCAGGTTGCTCAGAGCCCCATCCAGCCTGGCCCTAAACACTTTCAGGGATGGGGCGTCCACAGCTTCTCTGGTCAACATATTCCAGTGTCTCACCGCCCTTGCAGCGAAAAATCTGTTTTCAACATCTAATCCAAACCTGCTCTCACTGTAAGGCCATCCCCCCTTGTTCTGTCACTACATGCCCTTGTAAGAAGCCCCTCTCCATGTGTGTTGTAGGCTCCCTTCAGGTACCAGAAGATTGCAACTAGGTCACCACAAAGCCTGCTCTTCCCTAGGCTGAACAAATCAGATTCTATCAGACTTTCCTCACAGGAGAGGTGCTCCATCTCTTCAAGATACTTTATGGGCTGCAAGTGCCCTTTGCTGAGTCCAGTCTCTCATGCACCAACACCCCCAACTCCTTCTCCTCGGGGCTGTTTTCCATCACTTCATCCCCAGCCTGTGTTGATAGCAGGGGCTGACCCAACCCAGGTACAGCACCTTGCACTGGAGGGTTTTAAACAGTAAGAGGTGCCCAACAGCCCACTGCTCCAGGTCCCTCTGTACACCACCCCCATCCTTCAGCTGTGTCAATAGCACCACTCAGCTTGGTGTCATCCGCAACCATGCTGAGGGCATTAGAGAGGACCTACAGTCAGTGCATTATTTGAGGAATAAGACTGAGTGGTCTCTATTGTCTTGTGTAATACAGGTAACTCCTGAAGCAGCATGAAGCTTGTGTTTACTCCAGGCTACATCAAAACAGAAGCTTGCAAAGAACCTCTAACTCACACTACAACTAAGGATACAGGATAGAGATCTGCAGAAAAGGATACATTCCAACATTTTTACTTTTAATGCTTTCCTTAGCTATTCAATGAATAGTGTATATTATTATTTTTTAAGAACAAAGTAAAGAAGGAAAATAAAAAATAGCACACACAAGAGACTGCAATCACTTCAGTGGAAGATAACATGCAGAACTGAATCCATTTTTCACGTGTACCTCCTAAAACCTTTCCATTCTCTACCACAGGTAATATATTTTAAAAGGTTAAATACTGATACTAATTTGTCATACAACAGCTCCACAGGGAATAGTCAGTACTAAATTTACAAGATGCAGATATTCATTTAATAAAAAAAATTTACAAAGTCATTCCATAAAAGTTGTATAAAGCAATAAAAACTTAACAACGTAGTTCTACAAAATACGCCTGCATCCTTAGCCAAAGTACTGAACAAAAAATTAGACTCAAAACTTGCAGGAGTCCTAAATTAATGAATTAATCCTAAATTAATTAATGGACAAAAGGACATTGAAACACTCTGGCAACATCAATATTACTTCAACAGCCCTCCTGAAAATGCATAGCCTTAGGTGAAACACATTAGAAGTGGTTGAATACTGAGCAAAGATTATCCTTTAGGAGTCATTTATCCACATGCAAACACTGCCTTTATATACATGCACTGTATATAGACATACACATATAGCATGCACACTGTGCTTGCATATATGCATTCATAAGAAATGGGAAAGTTTCAAGGGTCTGATTATTATGACAAAGGCTGAAAGCAAAAACAATCATTACAAAAAGCACTGAAAAAGCTTTGTTTTCTGGACTTAGAAAACTTTCCATCCATTATTCAGCTACAAAGGTTATCACAGCATATATGTGGACTCGCTTCCTTAGCTTCCTTATTCTACACTGACAGTAACTGAAGGAGACCTGGGCACTCATTTTTGGCAACACTCAGTGTGACTGCATCAAATCTAGACCTGACTGCTAAGGGATTGTTGAACCACTCCTCACTGTCGGGAGCACCACTACCAGCTGTGTAGAGCAAGATAGAATACCCAAGGCTAAAATCCAAATGCTAAATTCTCCTGAAGACTTTTGGGTGATATGGAGAGGGACCAGATTAGTCTAGCCCCATAAGCAGTTCACTAAATCACCAGTACTAAGTGTCTACATGTCAGTAAGTAACACAAAGAGAAAAATGTTTGGATCATTTTGACATACCCATTAAATCTCTATTTTACTGCACAGTTTAAGAACCAGTATATGATAGAAAAAACTATGCGAGGAATGATTTTATTTAAAAACTGGAGCCAAAAGCAATGCGGCTGATACAGTATCAACAATCCTGAGCCCATGAACCACCCTCCAGAAATACCAGGGGATCAAGAGCCACAAGATTCATTTTGTATGCTGGAGAGATAGACACAAAGGCTGAGCTGGGTGTGCTGTAGCCCAAGAGCAGGACATTGGAGTAGCTTTGCAGGGGTTCAATTTTTATTAAATTATTATGATGTTATCAATATTTTTATTTCCTTGAATATAATATTTATCTGAAAAAAATCACCATCTCTTTTTTTTATCTGGTCTTAGACTTACAGTATCCACAGTGATTGGTGTAATCCTAAGAATTCAGACCAGCTTGCCTGGAGAGGTTTTAATCTAGTGAACTATCACTGTAATTCCCTACATGAGATACCTGTGTTGTGTTTACGTGTGCTGAGAACTCTAGCGGCAGTAGGGACACAGCTTGACTTACTTGTAGAAAGGATTTCTGACAAAGATGCCAGCAAGGCTTGCCTAAGGTTGTGGACAGATATTAAATTACCATTGTGCATTGTTTTGAGGAACTGTGATCAACCACTGAAGCCCTACAATGGGAGAAGGCATAGAGGAGATGGCCAAGGGCAGAGTGCTCCCAAGGGTCAGCAGGATGTAGGGAGTCACTGGTGACAGCTGCTACAAAAACAGCTGAACTTGGCTCCATACAAACAGCCCCACAGGGGGACTTGGATCTAGATAAATATATCAGCTTAGTGGATCAGCAACTGGCTGTTGTTATTAAATGAACTAACCAATGTTCAACCCCGAGTTAATCCAAAGAGACTGAATGTCTTCCTCCATGTGCCAGACTGGCACCAGGGGTGTATACCACAGAGTACTGAATAACACAACCATGAAGAAAAAGAGCTTTGGATACCCATGGGCTTGGGCTGACTTCACACACCGTGTATTCCATCCTGGGGACACCCAGTGTCACAACAATGAGAATATTATACAGACTAGTGACAGGAATCGCATTCACATTGTGATTCAGCTATATATAGAAACTGCTGTATTCTGCAAAGTAGAATTTGTCCTGGCATTGTGATTTACGTGTATTGTTGTATAGTGCGACTAACTCAGAATCCCACGCAACATCATACAATGGGATTCCAAAAGGTATATTCTCCTATACTTGAATAATACCAATTTATTTACTCATATTGAATCAAATTTGAAGATCTAGAAGACTATGATGCAGAAGGGAGAAACAGACAATAACAAACTGTGTCTAAAGGATAATTCTTAATACAGCAAATAAGACACAAGGGATACCTTTTACTGTGTTTTCCCAGCACTGTGAACTAACAAAACCTTTACTAATCAATATACCAAACATACTAAATAACAAAGTCAGAAGTTCATAACACAAGTGAAAACAAGCTCAATATTGAAATGTGACCCTGTGACCTTCATTTGGTTCTGCAGCCGTGATAGGAGGGGAATTTACTCTCCCCTGCCTCCTCACTGAATAGGTGATATTTCAAGAGGTCATTTTCAGTAAATTATTTTCAGTATTAGAATTCATCAAGTTTACAGTGGTGATAACTGCAACAGGGCTTGTTCCCTAAATAGTGTTACTTTGTTCAACATGTCATATCAGAGTAAGTTAAAGCCCTTTAAGCAGGCTTTTATGCTGAGGCAAAGCATACATTAAAGTGATGAATTGGTGGGAATCCTGATCCGAGAGAGGTAAATTTGTATTTCTTGCTTGAATAAATTTTACTGTCTTACATTTGGTTTGTAGATTACAGGAGCACACATTTGGTGACAACACAGACTACTCAAGGAGGTGGATGCTCAACCAGCTCTCAATCATATTGTCATGACTGAGGGAGTACCTGGGTTTTTTTCTGTTGTTTGCAGAAATAAATTATAGCAACACAAAAATGACATGCTATATTCCTGTTAATTTTATCTGTATATATAATGCATTTGACATCTTAAAAATTAATTTTTGTAATAGCCCCTTCTAGTTGAGGAATAAGTCATCTCATTATCTGCTGGCCTCTGGCACTAATATCCAGCTTCTTTTACAAAACCTTAAAGCCCATACTGTGGGGAGGCTAAATACAATAAATAATAAGCACAGTTCTTCAATAATAGATTTGTTTTGTGCTAGGAATCTCTGAATATTATTACACTCAGAAATATTGAATTAACTTTAAAAATACTAAATAACTTATGTTGTCAGAAGGGATTACATATGTTTTCTTCAGCTGTCATGCCAAATCATTCCCAGCATTCTGATTATTTAAGGACTAACGTATATCCTTGAGAAGGGAATTGAAGCTCTATCACAAAAAACCCAAACAGCCACATACTTAAAAAATCCCATTTCTACAATTTTCCCCAACTAAAGATACATTTTGTCCCCCTGATAAAACACAGTGATGGTAAAGACATTTCAACACCAGATCTCTCTTGAAGGTCACCTCTAATATTTATGTATCCTTTCTCTGAAAATATATCCATACACCGGCCTCCGTCCGAGTAAGGTCAATCTGAATACAGTACTCAGCAACATACTTTGTCTACAATTTTAGTTCTTGTGTTTTGAAATATGTTTACTAATGCCAAGCTTAAAAAAATAGAAGCAAGTATGTACGAGGGAAACAAAAAAGCTTCAGGAGCTCCACAGAGACCTCAGATAACGCCTAAAGGTAGAATCAATCTTCATGTTAACAGTAATGTTGGGGCAGCAATTGTCTCTGTCAGAACGATCATTCTCTCAGATAACAACAGGGTGACAGCAATCACTGTGAGTTTTTCCTTAGGCAATCTCCATGAATACGAAGACAACTTGCTCGGGCCTCACTCCTCACTATCTACTGACTCCAGCGAGGGAGCACACGCAGCTGTCCTGGGGAAAGCAAGGCAAAACCAGAACCTTTGAAGCAAGTTACCATTTCTCAAAGCAGATCCAAATACTGGGCACAAACTAATAACACCTGATTTTTTTTTCTTTTTTTTTTTTTTTTAAGATACTAAAACCCATCCAATCCCAAGAAAATACATTGCATGTTCAGCACATTAAATAAATACAAGTAGTTGGATTGTCCAGTTTTCAGTGTTGACTTTCATCAATATGGTGCAAGGCAGAACAAAGACTGCATGACAAAGAATGCCTTCAAAATCTTACATAAATACTGCTTCATCAAAATTATCATATCAAAGAATCTGACTTCAGTCATAGATATCATGGCTTCATTAATCAGCAGTTAGGTACATAAATCTGCATTTTGAGAGATATAACTTTTCCAGAAGCTTGAGATTTGACATCCACAGTTTCACAAAAAAAACTTGAAGAAAAATAAGCAGGATGGGGAGTACTGCTTTCATTTTCACAACATATGTGAATCATAATTTCTTTGATATTTATGCTAATATAATACAGATGTTTACCATGTAGGAAACATGATTTATCACCCTAAGACACAACATGCAATGATTTTAGGTGCTCAGAGTGCGTGGATTTAAAGCACTACACCAACACCGAGACTCACAAAAGAGATACTCTCAAAAATCTCTTGAGCCACAATCTGTAAACAAAAGAAGTGCAACTGAGTCAACCATAATCACTTTTAGGGTCCATTAGAAGATAAATTGCCTTTCTAATTAATGCTATTCACAAACAGATCTTGGAAATACTGTGCAGACTTCTGTGAAAAGGATTATGTAAATAACATGTATTTGCAAAATTGTTGACTTTGCCAAGACTTCTATTTATTCAGTGGAGCAGTCTAGCAGGTCTATGCAGTAAATAATGCACGTTTTAAAAATCATCATCCATGCAACAATATAAATTTACCCAAAAGCCAAGCTTTAAAGTTTTTTCATATGAATAATGTATACAATAAAAAAAGGAAAATGCATAATTAGCATCTGACCAGAGATATAACATGTATTTTCAGGTGAGTAGTGTGTACATACAGGATGCAGCTGATGTAAATTTTTATACCCAATTACTGTTGCAGGTAAACACTGCATATTTTATGATTTGAATTAGTGGAGTGGCACCGCAGTTAAACTGAGATGAGCTTCTAACTTAACAGATATTTTTTGAGTGCTCTAAAAAAAAATCAACACACATGCTCATATTGTCTGGAAAATTACTGTCCTTAAATGGTGTAGAAACTCAGTTTACTACTAAAATTTATAGTATTTAGTTACTGGATTTTTATCACTTTATCCATTTAAAGCTGAAACATCCAACCAAAATCAGTTTTCTCAATATTCTCTTTCAGATCAACAAAGCATCTGTTGCCCTTACTGGAGAAGGAAAGCAGATGAACTGGTTGGCCCCATAACAGCAATGCTGTTGTACTTAGTCCAAATATGTGATTGTGACATACTGTTAAAGAGATGGGATGCCTAAAGGCTCCTATAAAGAGATAAAGAGGAGATAGATCTGAGGAAGAGCCTTCAAGCCTGAAATAAAAACTACAGGCTTCAAAGTTACATGGAAGCTGACAATGATGAATCTGTTTTGATGACCTTGGACCACCTAAAAGCGATAGGTACACATTACAGTAAATTGTATTAGCAGTAGAAATGTTATTGGCAAAAGTGACAGCTAATGAGGTCCTAAAGCAGTTGATTAGTTTTAGCCATGTAAAACCCTAATTATTTATCCAGGAGAGTATCTGAGACATATAAACTATCACAGACACAGCAGTTACCCAGGCTACATCTGTAGTCAATGGAGATAAACTGGTAGGATAAATGGCTCTGTCAAAAATGACTCAATTTTTTCAATTTGAAAAACTGATCTTAGATCAATCCTACCCTTAGTAAGCGTTTCCTGAAACACTGCATGCTACTCCCTCACCTGATTCAAGCCTTTATATCCATTAAGTCTAGCCAAAGGTGTATGTTGTACATCCTCCATACTGGGAAGCAATGCTTGAAGAAAACATTAGAGGTTGTTTATACAAAGCATTTTCAGATTATGTGACACATTACAGCAATTACTTATGAACTCTGCAACAAGGACTCATTCATTTTAATGTCCTAGTTTACAAACCACAATGTTTGAGTTAATGGCACCTCACTAAATGTATCCATGTACATATGATAACCCTTGTGGATCTGCTGCATATGTTATCAGCCTCTATCCCCAGGCTACTTAGTGAGATATTGTCCACAGTCTAAAAACAACTAAATTAATCTGATGCTACTTTCTTAACATTCAGTAAAATGTATACGATATTTACAAAGCATGTAGCTCAGTAGAAAGAAAATAGTAAGTTTCAATAAAAGAAGTTGATGATACTTGTTGATCTTTCCACAGCCTTTCCCAGGAAAGGGCTTCCAATGTTAATGGAGCATTTTACTATTAGATGGATTTACTAGACAGTATTCCAACAACAAATTAAATGTGCAGAGTTATATTTTTTCTAGTAATATCCTTCCTTCTTTCATTCCAGCATAGTCTGCTATTTATGTATAGCCCTTAGCTATGAGCAGTCTTTACTCCCACAAAATTGCAATGATTTCTTTACAGTATAAATGCCAACTTCATCTAGCAGAGAAAGAACAGAAACATTGGACAAATTATATGATTATAAATGGTCCTTCAGGAAGTCTATCTGAACTCAGTGTGAAAACAGAGCTTCTGTGCCCCAGTTCACAGCTTCACTCAAGTGGACCGTAACTTCTATTAAAATTAAAAATAAATAAATAAATAAATAAAAAACAACAACAAAGAAAGAAAAAAGAACCCCCCCCCCCCCAAAAAAAAAAAAAAAAAAAAAAAAAAAACCACACCAAAAAAACCCAGTGAAAATGTTACAAAATGAGATGACTATGACTTATCCAATTGAAGTTGGTGACATGCTCACCTTATGGATAACTAAAATTCAGTGTTGGCTCATACTTTTTTTTTTTTTTTTTTCCCTAAAACTAGCTACAATTTGTTCTGTCTCTTGGTAAATTTATTAAACCTTTTGGGAATTATTCAGCTGAAGTGTGTTAAATAATTATAAATCAATCATTACCAAACCAGTGATGATGTTTACTGAAAACAATTTAGAAAGGTTCTAACTGGAAAGAAGCAATCTGCCTCTATGCACAAAATAAATTCTTCCTCTACATTCCTCTGCCCTTCCCCTCAAAATATTCCTTCTTCCTCTGAAGTCCCTTAACAAATGCTTATAAAAAGATCCTTACTTCAACATAGAAATTATTTGATGTTTATAAAGGCCTGACTTTGACATAAAGGCTTCAATTTAATAGATATATAAACACATCTACTGACCTGTCCTCCAGGACTGAAACAAGTCAAAGAAATGTTAAATTGCCAAATCTAAAGGAAGAGTCCAAATATTTTTTGTGTTTCTAGTGGTTATGAGCCTGTACTTTCCTATATGGGCAAGATTATTTGAGTATTTCAGTACCCTTGTTGTTGTTCATCTCTTTTCTTTTCTAGAAATAGTATGTTTCTGGTTAATGCAGTGTCTTTTATTCCCTATAATTTTCTTGCTAAAAATATTATTATATGCCCTTGTAATCATATAACAGATTTTCCCATAAAATGAAGACTATTAGAGAAAGCAACTATCTTGGAGAAAGAATGACCTCTACTTCAGTCTGTCAAAAAGCTCCCAAAATCACACTGTAGCTCCCTCACAGACTCCACGGTGACACAAGAGAAGCCTTAAAGGAGGAGTGCAATTAGCTGAAAATGGGGAGCAAACCAATCAGTGGGACTTTCCCCTTCAGTTAATGCTTCACATCATCCTGCAGCTAGTACTCCTCTGAGGTTTGAGAGGTGGGATCTCAAACAATAGAAAAGGGCTACTGAATGTATAGCTGGATGAATGCCTGTGACTCGACTACTAGAGTTGAAAGCAAAGAAACAGCAGAAATAGGACAGAGGGAAAAGTTAAGCTGTTCTTGAAGAGATGGTAGCATTTTCTGAGATGAATTGAAGGACTTCTAGAAACTCATATGGAAAAGATGGAGTTCAAGAGAACCAAAAAGGAAGCCAAGTCATTGGCAAGTATGCCACAGGAGAGGTAACTAATATAAACTAAGGGGAACAAAAAAATTATACTGAAGAGCCAAGTTAGGAATAACAAATCCTCCAGGGCACAGAGCAATAAAGCATCTTCAAGAAAAGAGAAGGCAGAAAGGCTAATAACATTCAGGCCTTAAATAGCAAAGAGCAATCTTCAACCAACTAAAGTTCAGTTGAAACACCAATCAAAACATCTGAGAAGACCAAGATCAAAAAATCAGTGTATTTCTACTTAGATACCAAACAGATATGCAAATAAAATGGAATGCTTGGCTCAAATTGACAATATTAACTGAACACGCATGTCTTGGCACAACTGAAATGTGGTTAGCAGGAGACTTATGAGCATGGGAATAACTTAGATTAAAACAGACTGCAGGAAGAGCCTGTGTAGAATTGTTAATGAATGCTCAAGAAAATCTTGAGACTAATAAAGTTAATTGAATGAAGATGCACCACAGAATTTCTACAGGTTGAAAGTTACTGGCTAAGAAGGAGGAATTTAGATAGGGAATATAAATACAGATAATTTATCTGTCTTTTGACTACCATAACAACAGTGACTAAACTTATATTAAAAAAAGTCATTGAGATGTAAGAAGAAAACACATCAATGGGAGAATCTTCTGAACAGTCTCATATCAGAGAGGACTATGGAGCCTAAATTTTCAGACACCTTTAGTGACCTTCTCTATTCCTGACTGTAAAGGACTCTTCCTAGTTGAAATACAAACTGTGATCTTAACACACTAAAATTAAACAAAGAAATCTCTTTACTATTACATAATAAACATAGTAAGTCCAAAGAAATACAGGAAGGTAAAATCAAAGAAACAAAAAGAAGGAGCTAAAAGGGTGAAGCACTTCCATCAGTGGACTAAGTGTTCAAAGACTCGAGCTCAGAGTAAATGTAAGCCAGGTCTCAGGAAAACTTTAATCATATATTAGAGAGTCAGGAAAGTTACATGGCAAAATAAAAGGTTATTTAAATTAAATACAAGATGTAGGTTTGTTCATGTAATAGAAACATTAAAGGATGTGCCCTCATGAGTTATATATTTTTGGGTTACAAACACAGCCCAACTGGATTTTGAGAAATAACTCGCAAAAGAGAAAAAAAAAAAATCAGTGAAAAATTCTTTCAAATACATTTTAGGCAAGAAAACTGCTGTGAAGTCTGTACAGTTATTGAATGATAAAAGCACAACAAAATCTCTCAGGAATGACTCAGCTGTTACAGAGAAAAGCTCAGATCTTAGGGTAATTTGCAGCCCGTGTTCAGGAGATTAAATAGATCTATCTTGGCAAAAAAAGAAATTCAGGAACTTTATCAGATGGAAAATATGAGTGAGAAAATACTAAGACATAACCATAACTGGAAGCTCTTCTCCAAGAGCTCTGAAAAACTGAAATACATAATTTTAAGCCTACCAATTATTAGGTGCAAGACACAATTTAAGTTAGGCTCAAGTCAAATGTGTCCACAAGTTTGTCCCAGCAGCAGAATATAAGGGGACAGGAGAACACAAGGAAATTACAGGTCTCCTGCACAATAAATAAGCATCTACGGAGTTTTGGTGAAAGGAAATATGACAAAGATATCCTTCACTGATGGAAAGGACGACCATGAGAAAGAAAAGCAATCTGGTAAAAAACATGTAATTAGATTAAAAAAACTTTTCACTACGTCCCTTAAAAGATACATATAGAAACTAAGCCTATAATAAAGAGAAATGCTCCTGCATGGATTATTGACCGTATCAATAATAATAATAATAATAAATTATTATTGATTTAAAGACAAGACAGAGAGGATACAAATGAGCAATAGGTTTTGTAACACAGGAGATTACTGGTAGAATTGTGCAGTAGTTCATGCTGGACCCTTGTTCATGACAGCCATAAATAATCAGGGAAAGAGTTGAAAGGTAAAGAGACAAAATAACTTGCAACATGAAAATTTCTGATATAAAACTAAACAATTAACCAAAATGACAATATTGAGAAATATGCTGATGATACTAAAGCCCATAACAGACTGGAAAATATAGGAATAAATGTGAACAGTGGGTTCTAAATGCCCTCTATGCCTGAGGAAAAAGATTAAGTGTCATTTATTGGAATAATCAAATTAATGGTAGTTTAAGACAAACTAGAAGCAAGACTTACAAAAAAAAAAAAAAAGGTAAAAGGCTAGAACAAAAAACTTCAATTTGCCACTGTATCGTTATAGCATTCTTTCATAATTTGAGCAGCTGAACAAAACATTCACCCCTCCATTTCATAAAGCACAATAAGAAAAGTCCCTGAAAGTTATGATAAGAATACTCAGAGGATTATCATCTATTGAGGGGGAAATTAAACTGACTGCAGCTTTTCACATGGTAAAAGAAAAGTTCAAAGATCCAGGGCTACCTTGTATCTTCTGGAAGCAAATATGGGATTGCAGTCTTCAGGAAGCAGAAATTGGCAAAAGGATCATTTGGCTCTTTTCTTGCTCTCGTCTTTTCCTTATTATCTATTACAAGCTACTATTGGAGATAAGGTTCTGTATAGATTGACCTTGGTGTGATTCAGAATAATCAAGTCTGATTTTTATATTATTGCCTTTGTAGCTTATGACTTAAAGCAGCTAAATTTTAGTCACATTGAAAGTTTAAAATAAAAAAAAAATCAGAAGTTGCCTAAAACCAGTGCAATTCCAATTTGAGAATATAGAAAAGCAGAGCAGGGAAAAATGGCAGACCTATTGACAAGTAGAAAGTGGTAATTTGAAATTAGATGTGGATGTGATTATCAAAAACACAAATGGAAGAAAGAGGCCCTGAGGAACTCTTGTATGACTAAAAATGGAAGTGAGACATAGCAAAATAAATAGAAGGATGTGAGCGCCTTAAAGCTAATATGGGTTAATATGATCAATAAAATCAAAACCAGATGGAAGGCAAGAAAAATTACTTGGAGATTCTGAGAAATTGTGAAGACCAATTTGGGATTCTAGCCTTATATTTGGATGAGGAAGATGGAAAGAGTAAATGTTAGACTGAACTGGATGTAGCTGGAGTGTGAAAGCAGAAAATCAAGCATGTGCTCAAGGAGATAACTAACCAAATGGGAAAGAGATGGAGAACTAATTAATGCATATGAATAAGAGGATGCATCGACTAAATGGAAACCAGAGGAAGACAAGGAGAGTTTTGTGACAGAGAAGAGAAGAAATACAAAGTGGATTGTAAAGAATGACAGGTGAGTTATGGTTGGTCACAATGACAAGTAATCAATTATCTAGAAAGAAACTGCCTTAGTGAAATGATTCAATTAAGCTGAGAAGTAATTTTATGATGAATCATCTACAGTATTAGGTAAATATGAAGAGAAATAAAGTATTATGAATCAATAACATAGATAATCAGCAATGGAGAGAAACCAGTTTGTCAATAAGTACACATGCAATTATCCAACTATGGGATTAAACAGTTATTTGGAAAATAAATAGCAATAATTAATTAATATGTCTAATATGCAAAGTATATAGCTACCAAGAAAAAAAAGCACTCTAAAAATATTAGTCTGGTCTTCCCTTTCACAGATTCCTTATCCAGGCATAAGGAAGAACATTTAACTGTGAACTTCCCCTCATTGTGCTCTTCAGACAACTAATTATTTCATTTCCAGGGTAGAATTTGTTCAATCCTCAACAATATCTAGGACAGCTTAAGAAGGAACCTAACAGTCACAGTCGAGATAGCTATGCACTCAGAGTGCTTCAATAAAAAACTTCAGGGGGCTTCAAGCATCAGCACCTTGTTATCTAGAAGTCTTCCATACCTTTTCTATGTAGCAATCCTATGGGCAGCTCCCCACAGCTCTGGCTCCTTCTTCTCTCTTCCTTCTGCAGTTCCAGCTCACTACTTCCTATCCCTCAGACAGTGTCTTGCCTTATCTGCCCCTTCCTGCTCACAGCACAGGCAGCAGACTCCCAGTGACGCTTTACCAGTGAGCTCACTCTTTATCACACCCAGCTGTGAGGGCAAGGTGTTCCCACTCTTCGGTAATTAACACAGCTGCAATATATCAGAGGCAGGATTGCCTTTTGCACTTTCTCTATCTCTCTTCCTACACCAAACCGTTGCCATCAGAGGTCCCAGTTATCATCAAGCAGATACATTACTTTTGGAGACCTTTAAAGAACAGAGATGCAAAAGCCACAAAGTCTGTGCACCGCAGACTAGAGGCAGACATCTCCTAATATCATGGCACATGGCCCAATGCACAGTAATGCCACTGAAATTTCCTTCCTTTCCTTCAGAGTATGTGCCCTGTGTCATCTGAGATGTACCATGGGAAGTCTTGCACGTGGGGCCAGCAAATAGGGCACAGAACACAAGGGAGAGCATTCACTTCAGCAGATGGTGACACCTGGAGGCCTCGTAAGAGGCAAGAGTGGATTTTGACTGGCACTGTATGACAGTGTGTAGGAAATAGGATTAGGTCACAGCTGTGTGCTTTTAGGGTAAAAATCACTATCTCTGCTTTCTCAGTTCACAACACTGCAGTGTCTGTAAAGGCTGCATGTATGGTGATCCAAATGGGAGTATAGACAGCCTAGTACTCCAATGCCTAAATTAATCCTATTTAACATATTCCTTAAATGACCTTAACACTCATTCACAATAACTTTGGTATTTGAATCTTCCCAAAGTTTCCAGGCAGTTGAATTGGATCTGCCCCAGTCTTACCCGTAAATGTCCCATAAGCTTTTCTTTCTTGTTTCATTTTCAATTAGTCTTTCTTGAATGCAGATGATCAGAATGACACCTACATGGTTGGTGAGTATTTGCCAACATTCTTTATAATGGAGAGGCTTCTACTTTGGTCTCTCGATTATATTACCTGCTATGTTGATAAAAATAAATAATCAAAACCATACAAAGAAACACAGAAGGCTAATGGGAATGAGAGCACAGAATACAACATATCAGCATGAAGCATCATCCAAACAATTTTATATCCCAGTATGACTGGATCACCTCCAGTCTCTAGAAAACAAGAACGTGACAACATAAATCCAAGAACAAGTACTGCTAATAAATCTAACAAACCCATGAAAACAGTATATAACTGGAGCACAGCAAGTGCCAAGTGCATATTTAGAAACCGATAAAAGTGATCTTGGCAATTACAGACTCATTAATCTTACCTTAATAGCTGAAAAGCTATAGAAGAAGTTTTGAAGGAAAGTATCATTAAACCCATAAAGGTAAAGGAAAAATGGAATAAAAGGCCATTTAAGTTTACTGAGTTGTAAAGCTGTGTGCCAAGCTAATATGTTTTTTCTTTTAAGGGTAGAAAATGAAGATTTAATTGGTCTAGAGTTCAGTAGAGCTAACACATGGCAGTGAAAGTGTAGAACATGTAATACCCTCTCTCTGTAGTACTATCTTAAAAGCTAAAAAGAAAAAAAACCCCATGTGTTATGCTAGAATAATTTTGTTATTACAATTCCATAAGTATTTGCTTTGGGATTAGTAATTATTTTAATTCTTTGACTTTATGGATACTTAATTAAGTTTTATTTTGCAACGTTGTAAGATAACATCAGTACAGCGCTGAAATAAAGAGATGGATGATATAGAAATTTGAAACAAGAGAAGGGAAAAATTTACAGTATTTAAGGGATGGTAGAATATTTTGCTATAAACTGGTGGCTTATTATGCAGGCTCAACCAGAATTCATGCAGCAATTAATCACAGAAAGGCAATGAGACTTTCCAAAGGACAGGTTTCCCAAATTTCTTACAGTTCTTTACTAATTATCAATATTCTTCTGAACATATGGACATTAGAAAAGGCCACTGTGTCCAGTGACGCCTTTGTAAATGTCACATATAGGTGCAAATCCAACTGATAGTCCTCAGCTTGTGTACAGGAATTACATTTATTTTATCAGCTACCGCATCATGCTGAAACTCATGTTCAATTAAACAGTATCTTTGATGACCCTTACATTATTTGACTGTCATTCCAAATGACCATCCTGTAAAGGTGGCACAAATGTTCCATTAATTTTTATTTAAACCAATCCTGGTCAGATTAACCAATGTGAATGTACCACCCAAATCACCTTGTAGAACTGATCTACTATAACTGTGTTCAAGTACACCTTCTCCTCCCACCAATGTCAATGTTTGAAGGTTTTACACACTGGGATTTTCTCTCTCATCATCACTAAACAATATTCTAGTGTGCTCCTGAGTATAGCTTTATGGTGGAACTGAAAGCACCTTTAACTCTGGCTAAACTTCAAAACCAATCATTCATTTATTCAATGAAATTAGTATCAATAATTAACTCATTAACATGTGAATCATTGGCCTAGAAAGTCACACAACTGAAGAACAATTCCCACCCTGGTAGCAGTACTCCAGCCCCAGGAGTAGGCAACACTACTAATCAGTGGACTGTGGTTTTCAATGTGAGTTAACACGCTGCAGACCCTTAAAGACTATTTCTCCTGGAATCTTTCCTTGAAATTCTTAGCTTGAGGCTGAACTCCTTCCACATACATGAGCACGTAGACTAGTCAGCTCAAGGCTATACATTTTCTTCAAAATCATATCCTTAGACCTTGCAAATTCTGTACGTCTGTACTGTCTTTGGAACCATTAGCTTAGAATTCAGTAATTTCTTTTATCTGCAGTGTTTGCTGACATAACTTTTTAAAAAGCACTATTTCTAGAATATTACTTCCTTCTACCTTTTACCACTCAGATTTTTAAATTAAAAAAACCCTAATGCTCTTAAAGAGAGATTAAGGATGTCAAAATCACCCTGATCCAATGGTTTGAAGCTAAGAAATCTTTTTATACTGCTGAAATACCAGAGGCATTGCAAAAATGTGCATGAAAATGTTTAATCTAAGTTGCTCTTAAATTCTGACTACTTAGCAAACTATTTTCAGCTTATAATGTAAACATTTAGTCATACACTGGTAGAAAGATATAGGTCAGATCTTTTTTTTATTTTTAACTAGTTTTGCAAAGTGTATTTCTGAAATAAATGATGCTGTAAGACTATGAGAAACTTTGGTACTACCATCTTCCTGACAACCTGCCCAGTCAGATTTTTGTTTCTCTTCACTTTGATTGTTTATCTTTCATTAGACATATTTATATTTAAAGAAAGCAATTAACATTTACAATAGAATCTTTCTTTCACAACACTGGCTTATGCTTATAAGTGAGAATTTATTCTTGTCCTCACTTCAACCTGCAGCAAAATAACCATTGGCTTTAATAGACACAGTTTAAGAGGATTTTAGTTGAACTCCGTTAATTTTTTTGTATGAATTAGGACTTGCTGTGTTTGACATTAAAAACCACAGATGTAAAGAACTGTTGCTATCCAGAAGAACCTGCAGTTTAATTATTCATTCACAACCACAACTCCTTACCTGCAAGGTAACAAAATTTTTTCCTTGCTAGATTTAAACTGCTACTTGCACTAAATTGCTGGATGGGGAATTAAACTACTGAAATCCTCACACTAATGAATTCCATATATCTGAATTCTGTATATTGAGATGAGCCATATTTCTGCAACATGAAAGGCACTGGAACACAATGGCCACAGCTACACGACTTCAAGTCAGAAAAGTCAGATGAAAAAGTAGAGGCAACTGCCTAAGGGCAACTTCACAATCAAAACCAATCAAATCACTGAATAAAAAATACCATGGATTTGAAGTGGAAGAAAATTTCCTAGATTGCAGAACTTTTGCTTTGATTTGGAATTGAATCATACGCTGATGATTTTTTTTTTTCCAAGTGGTTTCCAGGATTTTCCCATGGTACACAGACAATGTCAGGTTAAACAAGCAAAAGGGGCAAAAAATTCTTGATATATGTTCTAGGCCTTAGTTTATTGAAAATGTATATGATTTTCTGTTTTCATATATAACACTTATACTGTTTTACACAAGAGGGAAATTCTTACTTCTTACAGGGAGATATCTATTTTCTATGGGTTATTTTACAATATAATTTCTGAAGCAAGGTTCAAGCATTCCTTTTTTAAATTAAATGTGCCATGTGTTTAGAGCACAAAACTGGAAAAGGGATATTTGGAAAACCAGTGCTACATGTATAGATGTATCCACTGACCTATCAAGTTATTTCTATATGACACCAAGAAAGAAATTAATATAAAGCTGTATTCAGTCCTGCTACTTGCAGTAAAATCCCTGGTAGTGAAATCAGCTCCTGCTATTTTGCATTTTTATATATGCAAGATGCACAAAATTATAGCCATCTTCATAATAAGCATTTATATGCTTACCTCAAAACCAACAAAGATACCTAGCATTAGTGAAAGTTTGGCATATAGAGAACCCAAAAAGTCTATAGGTTTGGAGCTGAGCTTCCTTCTTCTGGAACATGGTTAATTTAGAACAGGGATTAAGTGAATTTGAGAGACAGCACTGAGGAAGCTTCTTTATTGCCCAAAATATTGAGATAGAGGCTTCAACCATATTGAACTAATTTTAGAAAATATGCTTTTATCAAATGAAAATTACATTTATTTATTTATATCTTACAGGTCAAAAGACAATGCAAAAATATCTTTTAGCATGTTTGAATGATTAGGCTATATTTTTTTCTTATTAGCTTACAATAATGAGATATACATTTAGGCTAAAATATTTTCAACCAGCAAAACTCCACAAAAAAGACTGAATGTCAAAATGTATTATCTTTTACACAAACTGAATCTTTCCAATTAAAAGTGCTGCTATCCTTCTTTGATTTTAATTTCATTACATACTTTCTGAGTAATGACTTCCATTTCACGAAGGGACATTTTCAATTCAAACCCAGCTATAAATTTAGCTACTTAAAGATTCAGATTTCCTGACATCACAAATTAATTGAAATGTTTCAGTAATAATTTGGAAGTTTAAAATATTCTTTTTATGATTTTATCCTATAATTGCTAGAGTTTTTACAATTTGGTGAAAAGCAATTTCTGTTTTCTCTTTCAGTGAGCAGGTAGTAAAAACATAATCACATTTACTGTAATAGAAAAATATGGCCCAACAAACAGAGCATCTGTACTCTTGCTGTGTTATATAGGACTTATTGGACTGTCATTATGAAGGACTCTCATCAGGAGAGACAGACCACCTTTCTTCAACAAATACACTCTAACTGTGCATAGGATTCTTTTGTCTATCTGTAACACAGGACATAAATAAAAGCAGTGAACCAGCTCTGCTTTCATCCAGAAAAAAATGAAATATGAACATATATAATGATGGCACTAAATATTTACTTTTAAATATTTAAATATGTGTGTGTGTTAGTCTCCTAAATTGTAAATTACAATGCTGATTCCAGACATGGTAAAGACCACTGCATCATTTACAAATGTAGAATTTCAGATGTAAATCTGCAATGGGGCTAAGCCTTAAGCTTTTTTTTTTTTTTTTTTTTTTTTTTTTTTTTTTTCTCTTCTTCTTCTTCTTTTCAGCTGCACTTGGATGCATGAGTGCTACGTGGGGAAAAAAAAATAGAAAAAAAAAAAAAAGCAAGCAAATCACAGTAGTCATTCCTGAGCTAAAACTGCATGATTAAACTTTTGAGAAAGCAGAAATAAGGATATTAGTCTTTTATATACATTTTATTCTGTTTTTTTCCAAGCATTTTCTCAATCCAATGAGAATCTGAAGTAATTGATTCTTAAAGTATAAGTCAATAATGGAGGAATTTTGTGAGATTACTTACAAAGATTTCTAGCCCACATTCTTGTAATCCAAGGTTATTGCTTGTATCATCATACTGACAGGTTTATCTTAATAAGAAATGTTTTGTACTAAGAGAATTTATGTTTTTATGCTCAATTACAGTTTTATGTTGGAGGTATTAAGCAGGCAATAAAAACAGCCTACCTTACATCTATTATTCATTTTCACATCCATGCTCATGATGGTACAATACCCTTGGAAATCTATTTCTCTTGTCGTTATTAAGCAAACAATTCGTATTAATTTTGCTTATCTCAAACCTTACATTTTCGGATGGGAAAATAGTAGGTCATAAATTACATAACCTTACAAGAATGGTACTTTGCCTTGATGCCTTCAGTTAGAACTGGATTCCCATGACATGAAACACTGCATAAATTGAAAAGGAAATAGTCATTGCCACAAAGAGTTCTGAAGTCAACAAAACATAAAACAGGAAAACTTATCTAATCCAAGACTCTCTGAATCTGAGAGGGTCTCATTTGGAATAAAGCAACATTTCTTCCTAAGCAAAATGAAGAGTATTGTCAAAGCATAATATCCTAATTGCAAATTTAAGAAATCATACAAAAACAATAATAAACATTTGAAAGGTCCCAGGATCTGAAATTTTCTTTGCTCACCCCTGCCAGTGTACTATTGTACATGCTGCTAATGCAGATGAATAATCTGAAACAAAGCTCAATAATCACAGTTTGCTGCAGGTTAAAAAAACAGCCTCAATAATTATGTTCATTACCGTGACAGGTTAGTTAGAGACCAGTAAAAGCTCTAAATGTCCTTTGTGATCTCAATTAAGCTGCTACTAAGAAGAATGCCTAAGGAGAAATTTCAATGTTAACTTTTACTTCCACACAACGCACTAAAACGCTCTAATGCAAAAACTCCATAGGTTCCTATTCTTTATTTCAAGTGACCATCTGAATTAACTATGCCCTAACATTTTAACTTACTGGGCTAATATACAGGAATCACTGGAGAGAACCTACTACTGATCATTAGCTGGGCTTTGATTTTCCCATCTTTTAGGGGTTTTTTGTCCAAAGTATTCATTAATAGGAAACATGGAATCTTTCAGCAGTGTGCTGATACATGTGGTCACTAAGCCCTGACGAGACAGCACAGTGAAACCTGAAGCCTGAAATAGAAACATGTAGAGGAATAGAGTAATTCATCCATTCATAACTCATCGGCAAATTACACTGCTTGGATTCTTTAAAGATGTAACCAGTAACCCGGCTGGATTAAGGTAAGAGCAAAGAAAAATAGACTTAGAAAAATTTTTTTCTTTGAATGTTCACCATGCTACAGCCTCATGATTTTTCTAGGTTCTCATTAATCACAGGACATTCTCTTACGATGAGCTAAATATTGGGTATATTCTCATGGCTACAGTGACATCCTGGGAGGGAGAAACTCCACCTTCAGCATTCAAAAAGACCAAAAAACAGAAGCTTATTAAATAACACATCTATCAGGCTGAAGATGTATTTAGCTATAGATGTACTTAAAAGCCACAAGGAGGTATTAATTAACAAACCCATTATAGGTAGCATTATATTCTGTAGCCAAGAGACCCATCTTAAAAACTGGGAATGATATTATATGTCCCTAAATCCATGTTTGCCAGTCCTATATTTATATGGTCATTATTTGGTCACTGTATGATTTTTTCACCCAGATTTATTTTTGTGAAATAATACACAGTTTTGCACCAATATTTTTAGGAAATGGCATGGGGGAAGCTGTTCATGTTAGCATGGCCTGATAACAGCAAGTGACGTGATGAGAATTTGAGTGTACACAGGGTGTATGAACAGATTTTCCAAAACTGCCCCTGCTGAGAGGGTGTTTGCCCCAAATGAAAATAATGAAGAAATGAAGAGTCATGGTCTGCTTAATGTGACCACCAGCTGTATTAAACAATAGCAACGCTTACAAGAGAGTAAAAGTGAGTTTGAAAGGAAGTATTTAAAAAAGGGCAAATATCTCTGCCTGGGTGGAGACCAGCAGCTGCCAGACAGGGTTTGATATTGCAAGAAGTTGCCCCACTGTACTGCAACCCCACCTGCCTCAGGCTGCCCCTCCTACCCTAGAGCAAGGGAGGTGACAGCCCAGGGGGCAGCACGGTGGTCCCTCAGCAGCATGCTGATCACTGGATCATGGGGAGCGGAGCAGGCAGCGTGTGGGGAAGGTGTACATATGGGAACTGCCCTCACAGGAAAGGGGGTGCTTGTTACCCACCCTGCATGACCCCACGGGCAGGATGCATCCAGCTCTGGGAGGCCTTTGTGTGTGGTGAGACGGGAACTTCCGGGGAAAGAGTACAAAATGGTGTTCGGCCAATTCGAACAATATCTCTACAGTCTCTAAGTGTCTCATGTTGTGGTTTATCTGTTGTGTTGCTGACTTTGATTCTGTAAGTGTAATTCACTGATTGCCAGCTAATTACGTCTTGTTAATAAATCAATAAACCTCTTCACTCCCCACCCGATTTGGAAAAAAATATGCAGCTGCTCCTTGCAAGGAGGCTATTCCATTTTGCTGCAATTCCTATGAAAGCAAACATAATCTGTTCTAAGAAAGCTGAGTGCCTGCCTTTCTTACTGAATCATAACTCACTTCTGAAATGGACGTGAGCATCAGGGCCAGACGGTGTAATGCATCACTATCTACACGGTGGTAGATCACAGAGAAATGGGGAGAGGTATTGTGGGAAGTTTTCTGAAGGTGAAAAAACAATCCTCTCTAGCCTGTATGCCTGAAGTTAGAAATAAATCATCGTCTGTGCCCAGCAACAATGCGTTCTGTGGAAAATACTGCCTAGGGAACAGCCAGGGTCACTGCTAGCTGTGCTTAGCCACACAGGTGGTGCTCAGGAAAATTTCATCTGGGCCATGCTGTTCACTTGACTTAAATCAGCCTTCGAAGTTGCTACTCATAGAGGAAGCATTGCAAAGAACTTTATATAAGTTTGAATGCACTTTCCTGATTTCAAACACTATTTTTCTCTATATTACTGTTCTTCTGAATACATGTTGTTTAAGACAGGTGTTGATTACAGATAGAACGTGTAAAAGTGTGAATTAATTTGGTGTGAACTATATAGAATTGGAAATAAATAACCAGATTATTCGGTCTGTAATTATCTATGTTCTTTTTAGCATATTTGTGTGCCACTAATATAATTAAGAGTTCGTACAAACTGTATTGAGAATAATGTACTTAACGATACAACTTCTATGCCTGGGATTCGATCTCTTACATTCACAAAGGTAAAAAAAGAATTGAATTTTAAATACCTTGTTATAATAATTGGGGTTTAAAAAATACAGGAAAAAACCTACATATGATATAAAAAATCCACAATGCCTCACTCCTCCCCCTGCACAAAGGTAAAGGGGCTGTAAAAAAATCCTTTGTCGCAAAAAAAAGAAAATATTACAAGGGCTACTAAATGTTTCCTGCACAGTTTCTTTTCTTTAATCTTTCAACATTTCATAAGATATTGGGGGAAAATTACTTAAATCAAAATTCCAACCCATTTCAAGAGGCTAAAAATGAGTAAATGACTGTAATGCAGTACCATATTGCTAAGTGCTCCCTCATGAGGCTCACATAACCATCCTCAGGACAGATTCATTTCCTAAAGTACTACTTTGAGAGTTCACACATCAACCCATAAAACCCCCCACGTTCCAGGCTTTGAGAAACACATTAATATTATCAGCATTAAACTGTTTTGCATCGTGCAGGACCACTGCCGAAGCTCATAGTCTCTGGTGTAGCTGCATGAATGTTTATGCTCTGAGATACAACAGCTGACAGAGCTCAGTAAGGTTTGGATATTCAAAGAACAGAGTTCCATGTAATCTTTTCTGACCCTGTCCTACACTTTCTGTAAAACCAGTTTCTACAGACATAAATATTGCAAAATTTGGTGTCAGATTTGTACAGATGTTCTTTTTCCAGGAGTCATACATGTTAAATCATTCCATTTTGGAAGCAGGAAGAAATTAGGATTCTAAAAGCCAGTCTCCATCCTTGCTAATACCATTCCTAAAGACTCAGAGAAGGAAATGCCACTCTGTGAAATCCTTGAAGTTCCACAATGCAAGTTAGACAGGATAACTTCCATCATATATTAGGCAAAGAAACCAGTATCCATCACTGCAAGATCTTATCCACTCCTTCCTCCCTTATAGAGCTTATGCAGAAACTAGTAGATTCTAAAACTGCAGGTATTTAGAGATGAGAGAAATTATAGATATATCACTCAGTCTGGAAATGAACTGCCTCTGAAAAAAGACCCAAACCATAAAAATACAAATACTATAAACCATAGCCATTATGATCTCTTTAGGGTTCCCCACCTCTTTGAATGCAAAGTGCTGCATTATGTGCTGAACACCAAACTGTTTCCATATGACAGATGTGTCAGGGCCAGGGCGAGCTCCTCACATCCTTCAGTGAGGCCCTCTGTGCTCAAGGACAGACCTCTGGTAAGACAGCAGGGTTTCAGAAGCCTCTGCTGCCTTGGAAAACCTCATGAAAATTCTAGAAGAAGCTTCAGGAACAGAGAGTCCTCCAAGCAGCTAGGCTAAAGAGCCACACTAGAGGCTCCACACTTCTGAAGATGCTGTTAAGCCAAGGCTCACAGCCCCAGCCCTTGCCTAAGCTGTGCTTCTGCACCCCAACTCTGACCCACTGACTGATATTCCTGGCTTGATCCTGAACTCTCCTCATCACTGTGGACTTCTCTGGTGATGTGGTTCAGCTCTGGTTGCTGTCACCCTTCCTGTCTGGGTACTGTCACTGCTCCCTTGTCAGTGAGGCCACAGCTTCTGAGCGCCTTATTATCATGCTTCAGCTGATATCTTTCCTTGTCTTGGTGAGCATCCTGGTCCTGCTGCTCTCTGACAAGATGTACACGGAGCACATTAATTAGACTGGGATTTTCAGGGGACACAGATGGGGAACATATATCAGTTCATGAGTTCCAAAAATGTTTGGGAAGAAAAACAAAAAGCAAAAGCACTTTCTGGAGCACCCAAGGAGCAGCTCATCAGAAAGATGAGAGGAACAGAACTGAATCTGGACCATCCAGTGACTCAGTCAGCATCTTAATTTTTAAACCAACAATTTTAGCTATATATATTGTGGGTGACTACGAGCAACTGTAGGTAAACTAACTGAGGCAGTGAGCACTTGACCAGGAAAATTGAAAAGTTAAATGATAGTAGGTTGTGCATTTTTTCCACAGGAAAAGGATTAGGTCTCTGTACCAGCAAACAAGACTGTGAAACCCCTGGCTCTGAGAAATCCTTTTCCTTGCCTCTCAGAGAAGACAGTCAAAAGTGCTTTACAGTCAAAAGTGAACACAGAGAGGACAGCCCTTGAGTCTCACTCCTGGAAAGCCCAGCACGGAGTTTGGCAGTTTGTGAAAGGCTGGTGCAAAGAGATAGGACTAACTAGCTGTCCATAGCTGTGGGGTATAAAAGGTGTAAAGAAGCATATTTGCAACAAGAAAGACTCAGGTTAGACATTAGGGAAAACTAATGGGAATGGCAAGGGCAGAGGAGCTGTGCTGGAACAGATAATCTCAGGTGATTGTGGAATCTCAGCTGAGAGATCAAAGAAACATCAATGAAGAAACACATTTGTAGAGTTAACTGAAGAGAGACAGAGTAGGGGAAAGGAAATTAAATGACATGTTGAAGTCTCTTTCAGCCTGTTTTTTATGATTCATGATCTCTTGATTCTTACTTTGGAGCTGATAATACTTATGTGATGAGCAATCATCCTGTCTGAATTTCCTTTGGGAAAAAAAGAGTCCTGGTAATCGAAAGCTGCTGATAGTGCATCTAGCTGATGAGTTTTTTATTCGAATATTCATAAAAAGATTCGTATTCATGTGCAACAAAAATACATACAGTGCTCTCTGCACATAAATACATTCAAATGAGAACCAAAGAAGAAAATAACATACTCCCTTCCTAGAACTCAGAGAAACTGGTCAGTAATTAAACCAAAAGAGGTGACAGAAGGGGAGAAAACTCCCGTCCCAGAGATACACCTACAGAAAATTATGACATAGCAATTAAGAGAATATAAGAACATCAATTACTGATAAACTGCAAAGTCTCTGGTCCAGCCTTCCAAGCACAATGAAGAATTGGCTATTGGCTACAAAGAAGTGTGACATAATGAAATGAAAGCACTTATTTGTTTTGAAAGACTTGAGTTTAACTATTTTAAACACCAGGATTACTAAAAACAGTGAGTATCCATAAAGTACATAAAACAAATGCAGATGTTACAGATGGAAGAATTGAGTACTACATCAGAATTATGTATTACAAGTTTTACATGAGGATGAGAAATGCTATCATAACATGACAGAAAAGAGACAAGATCAAAGAGAGTACATCTAAAGTTTTCCTTCATACTGTATGTAGTATGCTATCAAATCTGCCAGTTGTGGTACTCTATCAGACACTGAGCACCGTCACAAGGCATGAGCTGCACTATCAGCCACACTACTACTTTCTTTCTTGCATTAGATGAAGATCTAGTGAAAGATTGTACACAATTATCTATATTAAACTGCTATTTTAAATATTGCAGGAAAACTGAATAGAGTTCATTTGTTCTTTGAGACACAAAGAAATGAGCCTTTCAGTCAAAAAAGGTATCAGGTATTAAAAAGGTATTATTGATGATGTACAATGCTGAAGCTAGCAAATATTCTCCTGTTTTAAACATACCTGTCAATAGTGAGCTACTGGGTATGAAAGGATACATAAAACTAGGCTCTAGCTACATAAATATGAACAACTTGATATATCTAAAAATAAAGGAAGGCATATCCTACTCAGAACTCTAAAGGTGCAATTGCTCTGCCTCTGGAATGTTTTTTGCCTCAAACCTACTGCAAATTCTTGACCTTCAGACATATTCTGAATTTTTCCGTACAAAGTTACTGTATTCTTACCATCCCAAACAGATGTGACATTCCAAGAGAAATCTGTTTAGCAAAATAGCTGATGGATCAAGTCAGTATTTCACAGTAAACAGATCCAGAAATATTCTTTATATTTTGTAAAGTGAGATATTGGCCATGACTTACATCCTAGAGATACATTTCCTATTACCAGTGGATTAACGCTATAGCACTGCAGCAGCACAGTGAAGATGTACTATTCTAAAATAAGTACAGGTAGCTCCAAATCTGTCAGAAAAGAAGAGAATATGTGTCCTAGGAATACCATATATCTTCCTGTCTTAGAAAGTCTTTGCTCCTATTACAGTGCCCTTGGCCATTTAAGAGGGTTTCCAGAAGGAGGTAACACAAAAGGACCAGACTGAGCCATGTGTGAGAGCTGCAGGAGCTCCACCACCGTCCAAGTGCCCTCAGAGGTGCCCTCAGGGCACCTCACTTACCCTTTCAACTCCACCTCTACCCTTTTCCCCCTCTATTTCTATTTGACAAGCAATGGGAGGGGTGGAATGTGTGTGGATAAGCCCTCGGAAACTGGAAGGGTTTAGTTAAAGGCACAGGGTACGCATTCAGCACTGGTCACTCCCACCTCCCCTCACTCTGTCCAGATGGCACAAAGCACCAGCATTATCACCCAACTTTTATGATAGAAGTCACCCCATCTGCTTCTCTGGTTGTTTCAAAAAGGCTTCACAGACAAACTACATTAAACTAAGAAACTACCAGCTCAGCTGCTTGAATGTAGAGGCAAGCTTGAGTGGAAACAGGGAAAATGCCTGATCTTTATTGTGGAACACATATGGCACCCTCTGCTAAGAAGTGGTTTTTCCGTCATGTGAGAAGTCATGCATTTCAGGCATTTGTAGGCACCCACGAGATTGTTTTTTTCCTCGTCTATATTTAATCCATCTGTGGAGCAGTTCAGAAAATCAGGACAAGTGATGTGGCCACTTGTTTATACAGAGTTTGACAGCTACAACTTCAAAACTTAGTGGATCGTAGGGGAAATCAAGGGGGAGATTATTTAAAATAAAAAGTTGTGGAATGTTTATTTCTGTATATTTTCAGGAGTGTACAGTTCATGTAAAAGCAAATATTTTGCATCCTCAGTAAGCACAGAAGAATCACAATTTCTTTTTTTTTTTTTAATATACCTAACAGATTTTAGGAAAAATTTGTTTTAAAGTAAAAATAAATACATATTCTTTTTATATGCTATTATTCGCTATTTTAAGGATTAGAATGTAAATAATATACTTGTTTTGCAGTATTACATTAGCTTCCTGACAAAGGACTTTCTTTTGGTTTGAGGGAGATGGAAATGTTGTACTCTAGACAGACTCATCTTAGCCTCACTTTAAACAAGAAAGAGGACTGTATGGTCAACAGCAATTCCAAAATTTCAAGCTAAGCAACATTTTTTTTGTCAAAAGAATGCAACAACTGTATTGACATGCTTTTATCCTCCATTATGAAGGATATTTTGGAAGATCCTCTGGTAATGATATTCTGGTAATAAGAATATGCTGTTCATTCATTTTATTGTATATAAAACCAGCATTTAAATGCAACTAAGTCAAAGTGCTTTAGGCTTCATATCCTAAATAACTCTGTTATCAATACCAAAGGATATTTTTGTCTCCACTGTCAATTACTTTTAATCGTAATTTTCAATTACACTGTCAATTTTTCCTCGGTATAAGAAACTAAAACACTTGAGTGAGCCTGTTAAACAAGGTATATTTCCTTTATTCAGGCTTTACATTGAAAGCTGATCTTGATTAAAGGATTTTGATTCTTTGTGCAAAGCACCTTGAAATAGATAAGCCTTTTTCACTGTATACTTCCATGTCTTGGTTAATTTCTTTCTTTTTTTGTTGTTTGTTTGTTTTGTTTGTTAGTGGTTCTTTCTTGATGGGGTGTCCTTTGTTTTTGTTGTTTGTTGTTTTGGGTTTTTTAATAGATGCATAGATGTGATTTGTAGCTTACAGATGCCTTTTGTAGCTTGCTTTCCTTTACAGGTCATGACATAAGACACAAATCCAAAGAAGAAATATCACCTGCTATAATATTTCACAATGGAAAACATAATTGATGTGATACCAGAAGAACAGCTCTTGCTGAAAAGCTTCTGAAATATTTTTGTAATTTTTACTATTAATTATGTGTTTCTTCTGGGCAAACAAGGACATACAACAGTCTGCAACATAATAATTTTTTCCATAGTACAGTAAATACAATCATTACACAGAAGGCACTCAAGAAAAATCTTGCATCAGGAGATTTCAGCTCTCATCTGAGCTGAATGCCTAAAAAGCAATCTTGAAACTTTTGAAATGCTATTTTCCTAGAGTGATAAAGTTTTTCGGATTAAATATTAAGGATTTGATAAATTATGAGAAACCTTGAACTGATTAACAAATCAATTTCTCTTACTCACTATTTCTCCTTAAAAAAAACCCACAAACTTGAGAACTAGACACTGCAAAACTGTACAGAAATTTCTGAGTAAATCTGAAAATATCAGCTTTATGACTGCAAATTGAGAGAGTAATTAGTTAATAGCTTTTCTTTTTGAGAAAGATCAATCTTTTATCCATGGCTGCCAACTACGGATAACACTACAAAAAACACTGTAGAGATGCTTACCACCAATGCTCAGAGTACTTTGTCTTCTTTACATAAGAAATAAACACATTGAGTTATTTTTTATTCGTATTTCTTTCACTGTATTTCTTTTCTGTGATATAAAACAACCATTCAAAATAATTGCAGAAGAGTTGCAAACAAGAGTTTCACAGTGGACTTAGGAACTTCCAGCTGTACTCATTACTGCTATGGAAGCAACACCTTTATGATAATAGGGCTGTCCAGCTTGACATCCTCCTGACCACACATATCATTGTATCTATCCTGTGTAATGACCAAAACTTGAGAAAGATAGGTAATATTTTTCAAAATCAGTACTAAGTAATGTTTTCAAGATTGCACAGTTTCAGTATATAAAGAAGCTGCATTTCCTAGAAAAATCCAACAAGTAGGAAATGCACCATCCCAATTTCCTAGGAACACTATCACTGTGAATGTGTCTCACTTCACTCCCCCTGCCCTTTCACATACAGCTTTTTATAGCAATTCTTTATTCAATGGAGGAACATCACATTATCTTCTCAGATATTCAAAATTCCCAGGGCAATCTGCCTGGGTGTCTAGGATACCTCTGAGACGCGTCATGCCCCACAGCAGACACATCCAACAGAACCCCTGCACCAGCAGGCCAGTGAGCACCCAAGGGACAACTGTTAGAGAGTGATCAGTCTGCAACACCAAGAAACTTCTCTTAAAAAATTGTTGGCCCCAGTCTTCACCGATAAACATGGTGCAAAATCAAAGCTAAATTTAAGTGTGGCATTTAAGTTGAAAACTCTAGCTCTGATGGAAAACTAGCTTTAAGGCATGGTGACAAAAATCCAGTAAAGTCAGTAGCTCTCTCTGACTCCAATAGATTCAGAAGGCTTTTGAAAAAAATCCTTGAATTATGGGATTTGTTTTCTATCTTAATCGGAGCAAGCCCAAGTCTTCCACATCCAGCAAAAAATGTATGCATTTTAGTGATGCACTGTTTTCTGGAACATACTTATTTCTGCTGCTGAAATTACATATTTATGTTTGTTTTAAACAAATGGATACTGATAAGATGGTTTCACATGCAATCCTGTAACAACTGTTTTGCCTTTGTTTGGTTTTTTTCAGTTTCAATTCCCAAACTATGCTGACAAGGTCCAGTGTGAGTTTCTAGAAGATCTCTGTGCCTTCAGTGACTCCACTTAGCATAACGTTGCTTGCAGTGGGGACTTTGTTGTTTAGTGACAGCAGATTATTCATTACCAAAATAATTACTTCTTTGAACATAACTTAAAACAGTACACATGCCATCCAAATACTTTGTCCTTTCCCAGGAAAATTACAAATGGGTGGGTGCAACTTAAACAGAGCACAGTATTTACCACTACTAATAATACATGGGCTGTAAAGCCCATTTCCCTCAGGTTTAGGTGGCAAAACACACACACAACTCGCTCTAAATGCAAACTTAACAGATGCTTTCCAGCTCTAGGGTTTTTTTCCTAAGAATCACTTTCAAGGTTTGCACTCTTACAGCAGAACTGATGAAAATATGATTGCTATTCATGACTCCTCCTCTGCTGCTGGGTAGGCACATTAAAAAGACATAGCTGTCTATCTCAATGTACCCATGCCATAGTAAAATGCGTGTTATTTACTGATAAAAACCACATGACAGCAGTTTAAAAACAGGATTTATTCTGTCAGTCAAATTAGGGAGGCAGAATATCCTCTATGCCAAGTGATTACTGTCTGGGTCTAAGTGTGGCAAACTGCCAGATCAATTATAATGGTAGAGAAGAGGAAATATGAAGACAGATTGGCTCAATTCTAAGCAGAAGCATCTCTAAAAAAGAAACCCAGGGACACTTTAATGCAACATCCAATTACTTAAAAGTGCATCTTCGGCCTACAGTGTAGTTTTTGTTTATATGGCTTCTTTCTACATACAGTGTTAAAAGGGAAATCAGCATAGAGTTGGACAAATCAGGTGTAAATAAAAACCACACTGATATAACCTGCACCTTGATGGTTCTGAGATGTAAATTTCTGAATGTCAGTTTTTACAACAACAGCCTAGAAATACCATGGGAAAACAGAAGAAGATATCCAATAACATTTGAGATGTAATCCTGTTATTTACCCCTTCAATCTCTAATTGATTTCAAGGGGAAAGAAAATGGCTAGGTTACTTTTCAAACCCAAGTTTCTCGTCTACTATTCATTATTTTATAGATAATTTACCTTTCCCAATACTGCAGGCAAAAGGATGGTAGTATAGCTAGTAGATTAAAGCCACCTAAAACTGACCTATGATGTTGGCTCCCTTATCATAAGAGGAAATTACAAAAAGGCAGATAAACAAGTTTTATCTTTTGTTACTATTATTTTTATCAGTAGTGGAATTCATCCTCTCAGTTGCCAATCTTTATTTCAGGTTCCTAGAGCTGATGTGGGGAACATGCACGGGGAATGTGAGTTTCCAAGAAAAGACCAAGAATTTAGTATTCCAGAGGAAAAATTCGTCAGCTTTGTATGGTATGGTCTAGTCAGTCTTTAGGTGAAGCCTAAAGAAAGAAACTGATTCTGATAAAAGTTGCTAAGGTTAATGTTCCACAAGTGCTGCAAATTAGTGTTTGATCATTACTGCATAGCAAAATGACATTGTTTTGAATGACACACACCTAAAAACCTGAAGCCTTCATCACCTATAATATAATATATAAATATTTGGTCCTATAATATTATATATTATAATAGGACCAAGTTAAAAATTAGTATCTAAAAATAGATACTAAAATACAGTTATATGAAATAATGAAGAAACTTTCAGGATTTCATCAGAGGATAATTACATGATGTTGTTTATACATCAATTTACTAGATGAGTATTTTAAAAACTTTGGAATGCTTAAAATTCGGAGATGTGCAGAAATGTGAAACCATGACGTTCAAGATATTTGCATCAAAGCAAAAGTGCAAACTATTATTTGATGGCTGCTGCATGAGGACTATTAAAAAGATGCACAATATATTAGGTTTTAAAGATATTTTTGCTAGACTTTGAAGAAGGTTTATTAAAAAAAAAAGAATGAAACAAGTGTTTTACTGAGACTCAGAAACTGTAAAAAGGCAAAAAAGAGAGATAATAGTATGAGAAGCTTAACGTTGTTTGAATCATTAGGAAGAATTCTTCATCTTTAACAGAAAAGAGATTTAAAATGAGTAATCTTGCTAGAAGAATTTGAAAATAAGCACAGGAGAATCTAATGCTAAGCACTGTCGGTTTGTACTTCATTTGCCATTTTTAACACACCATTATGAAAATGTATTTATAGTCCATAAATCTATCTCATGAATACAAAGTATTCAAAAGAAAACTACAATTTTATACAATATATAAAACTGTTTAACTAATGGCTTTAGCTCAAGAATCATCATACCCCAAAGTACTCTTTGTTAGGGGTCCATTTAGTGTGTCATAAAAAAATGGAGGCAAAATACCATTCAGTTAACTGCAGCTCTGAGTAATTGTTCAGTTTCAAGCCAGCCTGCCAATGAGGAGAAATTATACTTCCATCTCTAACAGGTAAGCAGGTGAATACAACTCCCTCTATTTCCACTTTATAACTGTAGTACATGAAACAAAGATCAGTGCTGGAATGCTGTCCCTTTTTTCTGGTGTCATTCCTCTCAAAAGGATACTGAAAAAAAGACAAAGAGAATGAGCTGTGTGAATGACTAAAATCTAGAAATAAACTCCATTCTAATTAGAAAACAAAACTGCGGTCTGTGGTGTTTGGGCGTTTTTTTTAACCACATGGAGATTAAAACTAATGCAACTGACAATAAATGGAGACTAGAATATAATTATATATATATATATAGGTATTTTTATACTGAGGACGATTTATGACTGGAATAATTTACCCAGGTACAGAAGGGATACCTCATGATTTGAAGCTCTTTAGGGATGACTAGACATCTTCATTGAAGAGATTCTATAGTCCAGATAGAAGTTTTGGTCATAAACCAGAAACTAGTAAGCAGCATTCTTTGACTTCTGCTCAATAGATCAAATGATGATGGCTAATGGTCCTATACTGGTATAACAGTGTATGCATTTTAAATGGCTCTCCACATTACCATTCACTCTTTCTAATGTATCTCAGGACCCAGAGCGATGACTCTTCCCTCACGACTGCCTTATCATTATCACTTATCACTAAGTCATTTCATTTCCCTTTGTCAAGAAAAATTCAAGATATATTTCTCACAGAATGCAACTTAGGCTGATCCAGTAATGAAGTTGAATCAGGCAGAGCAACTTCTAAAACACTCATGCTTAAGGAAAATGTCTCACTCTTTAGGCCAACAGCAGAATATGCGTGTGCAGAAGTTGAGGATGGCCATCTGCTTTCTAAGACAAATGGGAATGGACAAGTCTCAAGCACCTGACAAAGGTCCACAGCTCCTGTGAGCCAGGAGTACATTCCCACTGATGTTTTTTATTCTTAGCACAGGAGAAACTCTAACTGGCTCTAAAGGCAACCACAGAATCTGTCTGCACTTTGTTTACAGACTGAAAAAAAAAAAAAAATCTGTATTTTCTATGTTACTTGTCTGACTCCCTTAGTTCTGCCTCCACCTAAATCACTTGGAAAGTACAGTCAAGCATACTGCTGGCATATCCATCCCAGTGGATAAGGAGACCAGCAGAGCCCTTCCTGAATCTATACATGAGGCACGCCTGAAACATTAAGGATACATAGTTAAATATTCACATAGGAAATACTGTAATTAAGGTCACATGCATTTTTGTTGCATCTACTTATGTGTCAAATTTACAGGCTAGATAAGCTATTTAAATATAAGATTACATCAAATATCAGTCAAATTACTCATTACAAATGTTGCAACCCTACTTTCCTGAAATCTACTTTATGTGGAACTACAATTTATATGACAGTTTCACGAAGTCTTATACATTATGGTGAACAGTTCAGTCTTTCATGTTAACAAACAAAAAAAATTATTTGAGGAACAGCATTGGCTTTTAATGGAAGAACTCAAATTGTACTCAATATAGTAATTCAAATATCTAGGTATCTGCTATATTACTACTTTGGATTTCTTTTACAGCACTAAGTTGCTCACTAACTCACTTCAGTCAATCAGTTACCCTTCAAGTGCTGTAATGCAAACCATATCAATAGCTGAAATTAAATGTATTGCTATAGTCAGTAGGCAGGTTTCTGCCTATTTGAAACAATTAATGTCATTCTCAGGTAGTAATAACTAAAAGACCGAGGGGGGGATGTTTGGAGTAATTTTGTTTGTCTTCTCAAGTCACTGTTATGTGTGACAGTAGGGGCCCTGCTATCCAAGAGGTGACTAAACATCTGCCTGTCCATGGGAAGCAGGGAATTAATTCTTTGTCTTGCTCTGCTTGCATACGTGGTCTTTGATTTACCTATTAACTGTCTTTAGCTCAACACACAACTTTTCTCACACTTTTCTGATTCTTTCCCCCATCCCATCATGGAAGAGGAGTGAATGAGCAACTGTGTGGGGATAGCTGCCAGCGGGGATTAAACCACAACAGTAATATAAATTTTTACCACTGAATGTTTAACTATGTCACCTGAAGGATCTGCAGAAACATGTCACAAGGCTAATTCCTTAGCAGACGAGCAAATAAATCAACATTCTTTATAATTACATCCCTTCACTCTGAGCTATGATTTATTCCAGCTCCAGGAACAGCTGCTCTTCCCTGTGTACTACCTTGTAATTTGAACATTTACATTATAGAGAACCTTTTTGAGGCAAAAATGTACCTTCTATTTTACCAGCTGTTTACCAAAAGGATAGTCTACTGTCCAAGCTGTGCAGAGATCAAAAAAAGAACTTCAAGAAAGGTCCAGTTGTTATAAGAAAAACATGAACTTACTGGTACTGAAAAATGAATACTTGCATGACTGCCAGCACTTGAATGAAGTGACATCTGGTCAAGCTGTCCTTAATGCACATAGATTCACAGACCTGTCAGTCATGGTGCTAAGCAAGTTATTTGGAGGACTCCCAGAAAATCTTAAGGACACAAACTACACTACAGAAGGCATGTCATTCCAAAGATTACATACCAGGGCACAAAATAACTTACTTATTAAAAAGATGTGAGCAATCGCCAGGTAATACAGCTTGAATGGATTAAAGTTATTCTGAAGTAATATTGCTACAAAGCTAAATCTCTGGGGATTCTTTTAGAAAAAATAATCATAGGTATAATGACTGCATGCTATGTGCATTATTCTATATAATGATATCCAACTCTTTTCCTTTAGTGCCAAAATTAGTCTTCTTGCTATCATTCAGAATAAAATATGATACCTACTTCCTCAGGAAAAAAAATATTTCTAAGAAACAAGAATAGCTTCTTGAACAGATGAAAATAAACTGTCAATGGTATCAGCTCTTGTCTTCTCCATAAAGGTGTGTTTGTGTAATGTCATAAAGAGAACCATTGAGGGCAGTACAAATACAGCAGATAATTAAGCACAGGAAGAGAACGTCTACTAAAATCAATGGATTTGCATGACTTCACATCAAGTAATATCATGTTTCAGCAGCATGGAATCCTCGTGTAGTAGGAAAGCAGAATTTGATTTTCTACATTTTTTCAAAGTCTGAAGGACTGAATAAAGGATCTCAATACATTACTTGGTGTCTTTCTCACATGACATTCAGTATTTGAAATGACTCCTGGTTCAATTACTTCACTCTCCCATTTACCAACCTAAATGCAGTAAAAGGGCATCCTTTTTTTGAATTCCATCTGCAGTAATTGAACTAATTCATCAGTCTTAACAAAGCCAATAGCTTTGTCCTCTGTTCTCCTTCCACTCAAACCCATCAACGATGCCATAAATGAACATAGCTCAGTCACCATGGAACTCTGGACATATTTCTTTTTCTTACTGTATAATTGAAGTTTGACACGTTTTGTTTACTACTACTTTGTGTGTGTTTTGTTTTATTTTATATCCTCTGTATAATTTGCAGTTACAAATGTCAAAGAAGAAAGTCTGGACTTTACAAAGCACAAATTTCCTTGCCAGCTTCAACAATTATTTCAAAGATTAATATGCTGATTCAGTAATTCCTTGTCACTCAACCCTATTTATTGTCTCCCTCTCTACAGGGAAGCCATTCTTCAGCAATATCCCTCACTGCATGTGTCAAGATCTATGAACACTGTGAAAAATAATCCATTTTAAGCCAAAATACATGCATTATGTAAACAATCTTCTTAAACTAGGAAAGGAAACCAAAAGAACCTCAAAATGTTACAATTTGCTACTTCACTGCCTGACTGAGTAGGGAGCAGCTCTCTTCATAGATGTTACGAAGAATGGTTTTCACCTTCCTCTACTTTTCCCATTGATCATCTCTTCATTCTGGAGCTTTAGGTGATCAGATTGATCCCCTTCTTCTAGATTTTCATTTTTCCTTAACTTGCTAAAAGTGTTTCTTTCCTGCACATGGAGTTCTGTTCTCCAGTTGCATCCACAAGTGTTTGAAAAGTTAAAAAGAAAGAAAAAAGCCTACATCAGTAGTATTAAAGAAGCCTCCTTAAGTCCAGCAGAATGGAGCTGCAGATTATTATGATGCAAAGATGTTTTACTACCGCTCTCTAATTAGCTGATTTAGGTATTTTGTAAAATGTTTAAGAACAGAGCTGTTGTGGAGCTACAGATTCAATATATTCAATATATTCAATATCACACAATAAAAAATTGTGGGTTTTTTTCAGATTGTATACATGTTAAAAAATAACAAAACCAGTATTGGACATACAACCATGGTTATCATTCCTTTGGCGATATTAACTAGAAAACCAAAATTGTGATGACAAATAAGGCACTGAGAAATCAAAGAATAATTCAAGTATATGCAAAAATGTGGGTTTAGTTTGGTTTCTGAGGTAAACTGACTAAAAAAATTTTTGCCCTTTCTTCCCTCTAGTAACTTTTGAGTTCATTGATTTTCAAACTAATTCCAGAAGAGGAGTAGAAAAACCAAAGCATACAATTCCTAAAGTTTAGTGAAACCTAGGAGATGTATAGATCAGAAGACATTAAATCATTACTTTCTGAGGACAAAAATCAAACAGAAGGTGGATATTTTGGAATCCACTGGGTAGAAGCCTACTTGTAAAAGTAGTCTGTGAAAACGACCAGGACAAAATGTGACAAGAGATACCACAACTGTGGTAGAATTAAGCCGTAAATTTCTTCTAAATCTCAAGACATTTGCCATAGATTTGTTATTCCACAGGAAAAAACCAAACCAAACTAAATCCAAACCAATAAGAGAACTAGGAAAGACTAAGTTCCATGGTGTGGGGTGTGGTTGCATGTGAGCTTCAACTATCAACTGACATTGCCACAGCTCCTTTCCCTTTCCCTGTCCTCATTCCCATTCATTCCTAGATGACCTCTTCAAGAAGGCATACACAACTATCAACCACACAAGACTAGATCAAAAGCTTCTTAAATTATCACGTAATTATGACTGAGAATGCAAATGTATTTCAGTGTAAGTTAGCCAGGTTAACTGCAGTGTCTTTGGAAGTTGGTTAAGGTCTACAGTGCAACTTCAGCTGACACATGGTAAATAACACACCTTGGCTCAGGCCACAGACAATTTTTATGTTGCTCCACCCACGAAAGCACTCCCTGCTGTGAAACATTTTGGGGGGGAGGGCAGGCAATTACTAGTCTAGGAGCTTTTCCATCGGCAATTCTCATCCAAAAACGTTTTATATGAATGTTACATTTGAGTGCCATTCATTACAATATGAATTAATTTGGCCCAAGTTATTCCTTGTATGGTGTGTACAGGAAACAGCCATGGCAGACGAGCAACCTGCAGAACTGAAGCCATAATAAAAACATGAGGCTGTTAGTGAGTGATCCTGAGCAGATGACCCTCATCTCATTTCTGAGCTAGCTTTTCTGTTTGATCCTAGGCCATCATACTGCCAAGTGACAACACACCTTGCTCGGCAGGGGCCTGGGAGGTGAGTGATTTCATTATATGAGACAAAGAGCAAAATTAAATGAGTTGATAATGGTACATCAGCAATTAATGTAGTAGAGTGATTCTGGTGTGATTCAAATTTCAGGAGTTTCTATATCCATCTAATTGTGTGTTATCATGCAAGTTATAGTTTCTGAATATCATTAAAAGAAATATTTTTAAAATTAGGAAAAGGAATCCCTTTTGAATACATATATCTAAAGATGTGCTGGATACCAAATGTTTCTAAACATCTAACACATTACAGAATGAGCTAATAGCAGATACAGTTAGAGAGATGAAATTTTAAAGTGGACAAAATTGAGATCCAATTTAGGTAAGCATTTATGCTGGTATTTAATTGGGATGCATTTGCCTTGCATGGCCTATGTTGACCCATTTAGCAGTGTTTGCCTGGATTTCTATTTTACAACTAAATTACAGAAGATTAAATAAACAAAATCTTAAAAATCCGATATCTGTATTATCTAACCATAGTGAAAATAAGTAATTTAAGTGCTCTGATGCACTGCACCTGTAATCCAGAGTCTGAGAAAATGATGACTGCAATAAGCACTGGATCAGGTCATGGATCAGCAATACATGTCAAATACTATCTCCTCTTGACTTGTTCTTAAGTACCTACAGTTACAGAGTAGAACCATGCCTTTCAGTAAGCTATTTTACTTCTCAGCTATTAAGCATCAACTCTTAATAACTCACCTAAACTTTCATTTCTTAGCTTCAGGCTACTGCTTGACTCCAGAAAAAGTGTAATTAACTTTTGAGATTTTTATGTGCTCAACTCTCTCCTAGACTATTTTAATTTAGCTACTTGGGTCCTACATCTTCTTTGAAGCGTTTAAAAATTTTGTATGCTTCCTTGGTGTTGTTTTCAGTTTTACTTTATTCTCTCAAAGGTATGGATACCATGGAATCAATATAATGCAATTAATATGCAGTATGTTATTTTATATCTATTTTATAGATATTTTATATCTATTTTATATCTTCATCTGATTCCTTGTGCTCTTTATCTTCTTTTACCCCTAGTTTTGTAATTATGGAGTTTTTTTCTGAGGTGTAAGAATTGCCCTCTTTTAACCAGAACGGAAACTCCTTGATAATTCATTCTGAAATGTAATATCTTTCTCTTTAAAGAATAAAGGCATCTTTTAAATAGCATAAAGGAACAGTACTACATAGCAGATCACATCAAGTAGACATTACCCCATCCAACTTCAAGAAAGTCTGTTCAAATTACTTTGCCTTGAGGAAGTCCATATGGTAAAAGCCAGTATATTCTTATTAAGATGTCTGCCATAATGATGCAAAGTATCTCCTTTAAGGGAGCTCACTGTTACTCAAACTGCTAAAAATATTAAAAGGACATATTTTAAATACTGACAACAACAAAGGCTAGTTCCATTTAAAAAGGTGCTAAAATATTCCTGAATATCAAAAATAGCCAGAAATTTGGCCTATTATATAAAATATTTGTTTTCTTCAATCCAGTTATTTTAAACATTCTGTAAGACAATCAATACAAGACAGAAAGGTTTTCTATTAAAGTTATTCAAAGGTTAGCGATATCTTGTGCAAAATGTTCTCCTCTTATAAGAGACTGCAGGAGCTGGGCCTGCTTGGTCTAGAAAATAGAAGACTGAGAGGGGATCTCATCAATACATACAAATACCTCAAAGGTGGATATCAAGAGAATGGTGCCAGGCCAAAGAAGCTCTCAGGTTTGATCCTGAAAGTCTATTATGTAAAAAACAAAGAGGGATCCCAAGAAACATCACAGGATTACACTGAAAACATACACTGAAACAGTGTATTGAAGTGCATGCTGTTGGAAGTGCTGTATGGCATCTCAAAACTAAAAGAAACATTTATTAAGAACTTTTAATGCAAAATCAAATCAGCTTAATGCCAATAAATTAAAATCTCTGAGGTTCAGGAATTGTAAGAAATACTAAAGCAAGTCTCCAAAATAAACACGTTATTGACCAAAAAGGATCAGGGCAATCAAATACAATAAAATACAACAAATTGCCAAAGGTGTTGCAAAGGGAGTGTAATAACAAAGAAATTATCATTTCAACAGAACAGGATACCTAATTCCTTGTGTCCACATCATCATTGACTACTGTGGAAAGTATATTTTTTAACAGTTTTTCATTCCATGTACACTCTGCACTGAGCTGGTTTTGTTTTTTTTTTTTTACATGAAGGAATAGCAGTTTGGTACTTCCATATATTTGGCTGTAAAACATAACTCTTCAGTGCTGTGAGAAGTTTTATTCACAGAAAAAACCAAAACAAACAAACAAACAAAAAACCCCAACAAAACAAAAACAAAAAACCAAACAAAAAAAAAAAAAAAAAAAAAAAAAAAAAACCAAACCAAACCAACAAACAAACCCAAAAACAAAACAAACCTAAACAATTCACATATTCCTTATTGCTTGTAAGGAAGAGGTTTTATATGAAAGAATTTTCTACTGTGGGATAAAAGATATTATCATGTATTCATTTAGATATAGTTACATGCTTCAAATGCTGCTCCTCAAAATGTGCAGTTTTTCCTGCCAAGACTTATTTATAGATCTAGCATCTCATATTACTTTGTGTATGAAGCACATATTAAATAGAAATTTAAGTAGAGATTTTAAAAGGTCTTTGAATTCAAAAGTCAAGTCTGATGTTCAAAGACATACGTCACCTAGGTAGATAATTAAAAAGGCCAGACTTCCAAAAATATTAAATATATCTTCAGTAGACTTTTCAACACAGTTCTCTGTTGAGATCACAAATTATGCCAAAACATTTTGCACTCACTAATTAAATGCAGGTTTGCCTGATGCAGAAGCACAGAGGAATTAGATAAACTACAAAACAGAAGTCAGTATCCCAGCCAAGAAAAGGTCCCAAAAACACCTGACTTTCAATCACTAAGAAATGTTTTTCTCCACACTATGCTTAAACACAAAGGAGAACAGTTTGTTCTTCAATATTGCTGCAAATGTAAGCATCAAAAAATTACATTTTCTACTTTTCTTTTTTTGCATTGCCTTAATTATATAAAAAAACCATTATCAAGTTCCATATAATGTAACCTTGGTTTCTTTCTAGTAATAAAATGAAACACTTTTAACTTGTAAATATTTTAAATGTACACTGTGCTTTTAGCTTTCAGGCACTAGAACCTGTTATAAGCACAAATTAAACTTTAATTAAATTACTTTACAGGAATTTTGAGTGTTCTGCATGCATAGTTTAAGATTGTACAATTTTATAACAAGGCTGACGTGATCAGATGGCTTGACTTTAATAGTTACCATCACATTAAGTGGATTTCTAATTACAGTATGAGTTCCAGAGAGAAAAGCACAATTAATGAACATATGACCCAATGTCTTTCAAATTTAGTGAACTGTGTGAAGTCTGACATATAACATGCCAAATGCAAGTGGGACAGAGAATGAGGAGGGTGAAGTGGAGCATGTTGTGAGTTCATGTAAAATTTTATTTAAGCTGTTAATTCAGTGCCAGTATGGGTCAATCGTGAGGAAAACAGCTGCAATTGAAGTCAAGAGAAGCTGTTCTTTGACTACCTGTGCCGTGATACATGATGCCAGACCACTCCACTGCCCCACCTCATTATCTAGGACCAGAGGATGGTGAAGTACGTGTAAAAACCAAGAAACTCCTGACAAAATTGAATGCCCACAGGGCAGAAAAACACAATATAATGGAACAATTATGCAATTGCTTCAAACTCATTAACACAAGCTCAGATACTGTGAGAGCAGTTGGGTGTCCAGCATTCTCCACCTAATGATAAATTTCATAGAGGCTGATGTTTTTCCTTCTTGAAAAAAAATCGAATCAGCTTTCTAATATCTTTTTTTTTTTTTTAATGCTTGGATCTTAATCTTACAATTATACAAGTGCTTGCCTTCATATGAATACTTTCAGCCAAGAATGTGTCAGAAGACAAAGTTCTTAATTTTTTACAAAAATAATATCCTCCTTTCTACTTGCTTTAATTGCTTCTTTTCATCTAGGTCACTTCAGTTTTCAAATGTTCTTGTGCTAGCTTTCCCAAGTAACCATTAAAGCACCTTTCACTTCTGTGTGCAGAACAGTAGAACACAGTAAAAAAAAATTGTCCGAGTTGGTTTCGGTGTGGTGGAGTTTTCTTTTGTTGTTGTTGCTTGGTTTATCTGTTTTGATTTGTTATTTATGTTTTGTTTGGCTTCTTTTACTTTTTTTTTTTTTTTTTTTTTTTTTTTTTTTTTTTTTTTTTTTTTAAGAATCAGGTATCGTACTACAAATAAAACTAGGAAAGTGGATATAAAAGAAGCTAATTATATTTTCACCATAAAAATTAAGAGGAAAGAAAAAAATTCTAAGACATACATCACCAGACTCAGTGCTAAACTATTATATTTTGAAAAAGTGAAACTGAAGAAATATTTGCTTTACTAACATGTAGCTACTTTTCCTTAAGTTTCTATTTTCCACTTGGAAGATCCAGGGGAATGATTTCTTTCCTCTTGGGCAGATCAGAACAGTTTATCTTCAGTGTCATGAAATTACAAAACACATGCAACATCAAAAGTAAAACTTTGTGTCTTTGATCTCAGAATCAGAACAGACATACTGACTGTAATACTAATACACACTGCCTTTTCACTTTCTTTCATGTTCAGAGTAGACTTGCATGGCCAAAGAAAGGCATTTATGGTTTTGTGAGTTCCCGATTTTAACAGATACAATGCAAATATACAGTTTTAAAGGAACCCTGCAGTGTATGACATTGGAATGCTACAGAGTTCTCTCTTAGTGTGCAGTCTATTCAGAAGACGTAGGAAGAGACAAGTATTGGGTAAAAGGAAGAAGCTCACAAAATTCTGCAGTATGATAGCTTAGTAAGACCTTGTAAGGAAATAAATGGAGTTCTGTCATTGCTAATAGCTATGCAGTGGTACTTATGTAGACCAATCGTGCTTTTTTTTCTGGAATATTAGCAGTAAGACTGTTAAGGATTTATTAAACTTCATTTAAAAATCACATATATGTTAAAGGAAAATTATTCTTTTCACCTACCATGTCCTACTTTGAATAAACTGTTCTTCTAAAAATTATTTTCAGTTAAGAGAGAATATTATATACAATAGCAAGAATAAGAGCAGCATTAGGTGTACCCCTTTGCTCCGGATTTGGTATTAGAGAACAGGAGGAGGTGATGCTGAAAGTCGAACAATATGTTATTAGGTCTTTTTAAGTTTATTAGGTCTAAAGGAAAAACCTCCGAGTACCTGCTGAGAACTGCAGTCCTAAGATCTGAATAGTTTTATCAGTTACATGGAACTTTTTATTTTTTAAAGAAATCTCCAAGGTTACTTGCTCACTTGTAATAAAATAGTAAGCCATAGGAACTGCAAAATCAATTTTGGTATATTCATAAGCTGTGAATCCAGTCCAGGAGGCCAGCTGCCAATACGGGAAAAATCAATGATGTTTTCAAGTAGCATCAAGTGCATGTTATTTGTTAATAAGCCTGTGAAGTCAGAATTTTCACTTAACATATGTAAATCCAGAGCAGTCTAGAAGCTAATAAATATCTACTCCACATAGAGAACACGCATTAAAATATTTTGTGCTTATCACATTAATTTCTTTTAATATTGCCAAAGGTTATGCTGCTGTCCTAGCAACCTGTAAATTGGTTTAATTTCATAGTCAGGTGGGCTGAGTCCTGGTGTTGCAATTCCTCAGCAGATCCCTGCAGAGGCAGCAGCAGTACTTGTATTTTTACAAGACAGCAGCAGCTGCATAGTCTGATCTAGCAATATGCGAAGGGAACTGGACAGCTATTCCTGAACTTCTCCAACAAGTTTTTTACATCTCCTCCAGATCAAAGTAGCAGATTATAGGTCAGGACTCTGTGAGCTTATTCAGTAAGCCATCACCTGGCTGGTGACCCAGCTGACTTGAGAGAATTAATAAACATAGCCAATAAAATAGTTTTTTAAGACTTTGTTGCAAGGCTGTATCTCCCTTTCTTCTCCATCCTAACATTTTATAATTGGGAATCATCCTTTTTATCCAGGTGAGTTATAAGTTACAGAAGTAATAGAATAAAGAAAATATTTATATTTATTTATATATTTAAAGAAAATATTTATATTATAAAGAAAATATTTCTATTCGTACAAAATAGGAATAAAGACTGTAACAGCCACCGTACTGCCATATAAGGTCACAGAATGCTGATCTGAGTTGGAAGGAACCCACCAGGATTGTCAAGTCCCAGTCTTAAGTGAATGGCCCATATGGGGATCAAATGCACAACTTTGGCATGGCTAGCACCATGCTCTGACCAACGGAGCTAAGAGTTTGGGCAGCTATGCATCTGCAAAAAGAGCCCAAATCAACTGCCATGAAAGCTCAATTTATTTAACCATATAATAAATTAAACTGGAAGAGACCCCTGGAAGTCATCCTGTCTGACCTCATGTACATGTATATTGTCTTTCCAGGAGATATCTCTGCCACTTGTTAGACATGGAGAAAGCGAATACAAATCTTCCTCCCAGAAAAGCTCAAAGACCCACTGGGCTTGAAGGTATTTTCAGAAAACAGCTGACAACACAGTGTTACATGGCAGTGGAAAAGTCAGAAAGACACTGTTGTCTTGACTAGCCACCCTATTTAATGTTAACTGCCCTTAAAATCCTGTAATTTCCATTTAGGCGAGAAACTTCTCACCACTCATACATTGCTCTGCTTTAAATCACTATTCCAGTCCTATGTTATTCTGTCCTCATTAAATATTAATGTCTAAATTTGACTTTAATTTCATCTCCATTGTTCACTGTCACTCACCAAGATCTTCATCAAGCAACTGGCAAAGACTCAAATGGATCAACAATGCAACATTAATGTCTATGAAAATACACTAAGAAGTATTTTTCATTGTATTTCCAAGCTAATGACCTTGCAAGGCACTTTTTAAATCTCATTTTCAATAATAATAATTATCTTACTATTCTTATTTCCTTAGTTATGTTTTCATTCCACCATACCACCTCTCTTTTAACCTCTCTTCTTAAACATGATTAAAATTCAGACACAAACTTAATTAGGTGACAACCCCCCCACAACTGGATTGTTTTGATCCATATTGAAATATCATACAATATGGAAATATATCCATGTTTTATTGAAAAATAGCAGGGTGAGGGTATTACACTCAGAAACAGCTCCCTTTGTAGAAAGGACTAATGGAATAATAAAATAATTTCCTTCACAGAAGCAAATAGAAGTTTCCAGAAATCTGAAAAAGTACAAGAACTTCCTACATGTAAGTCCTAAAGTTCAAGTGTTAGCAAAAGGCCTACCAGAACAGATATTCGTGCTTTGAAGCACTAATATAATTTGTATCGATTCAGTCAATAAAATCCATTAATGAAATGTAAGGTTCACATGACTAATTAAAACAAGAGAAGCAGTAATATTAATCCATACTTGCATCAGTATCTAAAAGCCAGTATCATCATCCAAGCCCAGATGGAAGTAGCCAATAAAATGGGGTTTTTGCCAGCGCTACATCTTGATGATTTAAACTACAATTATCTCTGCTTTCCCTTTGTGTGCTTTTTCACTCTTATAGTTAAGTGAACTGAAAATCAAAAGCACAATAGCTTCCCATCAATTAATATTTGTAACAATAAACTTGTTTTCAGTATACCTCACCTTGAAAGTTACTACTGAAGTGAGATAATTTTATTTGTGGCAAGGTGCATTTTGTTTTTGTGACGTTTGCACAGAGGCTGGTGAGGACTAGCAAAAATTGGCACTTATGTACTACTTCAATCACCAGTGAAAGTCAGGACTTTGCAACAGGAATCAAAAGTATGAATTAATAAACAATAAATGTACTCACATATGCTCAAAGAAAACAGCTGCCTGCTTCAGAGACCATCATCAAACAGCAGCTTATTATCAAATTTCACATGTAAGATATGTAAATAAAAGACACTTCTTGTTTACAAACAAATGTAATGACTCTATATTTGCAGATATACATTCTATATCAAATAAACCTCTGTTAGGTTTTAGGATTACGTAGGAGGAAAATTATTTGGATATTTAAAAAATCTAATATTACCAAAGTGAAAAGTGCAAACACACTGCCACTGGAGGTTATGAAACTTAGGACCTGACATATGAAAAAATGCATAGCAACTTGTGAGAATAAAATTTCCAGGATTACTGTTCTGGAAAAATTCCAAGCATATAATTGTTTTCTTGCTACTTGAAAATCCTTCAGGGTTTATCTTGGACTATTTTTTCTCCAAATTCTTTGAAATTTAAATGTTTAATATATTCCAGTATCACTTCCAAAAATACAGAGTTCGCTCTCAGTAGTGTTCTTACAAACATTACTTTATCTTTGAATCTTGCCAAGTGTCCTGCAATTAATGAAAATACTGAGTAGAAATACTTCTTATGCTAAAAAAAATGCATGTAATTACCTAGTTTGTATCCACCATACTTGGCTTTATTGAAACATATCTCAGGAACTACATCAGTTTCCAACTTCTTCAACTACTACAAGCTTTGTGGTTTCTCTGAAATTGAAATAAATCACTGGAACCTGCATCAGAAAAACTCGCCTACTTTTGTCCCATCTCCATGCCTTAGTGAATCCTCATTAAAGATAGGAAAGGTAGTGAAATCATAGCCATTACTCTGTCTGTGGCAAAATTCCCACTCATTTCATGGAGACTGGGCTTTTGCTTACAGCTGTTTTCCAGGACTGAAAAAAAGCTGGATCATGTGGAAAAAATTATCTTACAAAGTGGAATACCTGAAAAGTTCTTGAAAACCTGATATAATAAAATATCATAGAAAAACCTCAAGCCAGTCTGGAAGCTATGTGCAGGAAAGAAGGAGAGTCTGAAGTGTGAAGGTCAGTACAACCAGTACAATTCTGGCTACTCATGCTGGCAGAATGCTGATGTAGTATCAAATGCAAGATCCAATTCATTTTGGGTGATGGACAAACTCACATGTCTACGTGCAATTTTAAACATCACCACTTTTCATTTTTAAATGCTTTAAATGTTGCTAGCAAGAAGATGTCATAATATATAGCAAAGAGATACAGATTGTAATGAACTCTCCTGCCAGATATATTTCTATTGTATTTGCTAAGTCTGAAAGAAATTAATTTATTTGTATGCAGTGACATAGTATTTCAAAAACTTGGGAAACTTTGGATAAGGGAGTGAAACTATGAGACCCTGAATTCTCACGTCAGCTAACTTAATGGAGTGACTTCAGTCCATTTAGCTGCAGCCTATGGGATAGTATGAGCTTTTTATGTTTTAACAGGAAGCAAAGTATTTTTTTCTTCTAGCACACTTTAATTGGAAAGCTAGAGTTCATTTCTGATTCACAGAAATTCTCAGACACTGTGTTAAATACATTCCAACTCAAAACACTAACATGTATTCTCTCAGGTGCCTCCCGTAATCCATATTCGTTGAATAAAAGCCTTCCAAGTTGAACAGCTGAGTCTACATTCATAGCTTTTTCTTCCCCTCCTGGTGCCCTACATGACCAAGCTAGCATGAAGTACAGAATATCGATTAGAAGTGTACTATGGATTCCTTGCACTGCAAGTTAAATTACCGTATACTGTATATTTTTAATTTCCCACATATAACAATAAACATGATTGATTCTTCAATTTCACAGCATCGTTTTGGCAATTAAGAAAATAAATACTCTTTCCATGTACAGCTCGCTTTTTTTTTCTAAATAAATGTCTGCAGTGTATTAGCTCATGTGTGACAGAAAAATAACTACCTACCCCTATCCCTGTAGATTCATTCCATTTTCTATTTCTTTTTTTTATTATTATTATTTATTTAGGATCTGCCATTCATTTTCACACCTAACAGTAAAAACCTCCTGACATGGGTGTTGTGAAGAGGATTATCTTTCAGATCAATGCTGAAATTGATTCCAAACCATGCTATTTATCAGCCTGAAGCTAAAGCACTAGGAGTCAGGAAATATTTCCTCTACTTCAAATCCACTCTTATTCTACTGTTGGAAAATCACAATACTATGGTCTTCATTAATACACACTACCTCTATTCCTTGTGCATGCAGAATATTGATGTCAAATAGACTATTTGGTTAGTTGCATTATCAAATCTGGTTCAGAAAGAAACAGATTAAGGAAACAACAGTGCAATTAAAAGTTTTGCACCACTACTGGACAGTTGCTGATGCTAACTAGGAATATAGCCTTACTATGACATCTGACATTAATGACTCTCCTCTCTATTTCACATAAAAGACACTGTAGATTTTTATTAGCATCACATAATGATACAAGAAATACACATTAAATGTCTCTTGACTAAGCCACACTTAAATAATTGTTTTTCGTTGCTGAAAAAGAAAAAAAAAAAAACCTGCTACATTTCATGCTACACAAACTACAGAAAATTAAAACTAAGAGATTCAACAAACTATCTAGGCATAATACAGCAGTCTTACAGATACACAAGGTGAAATCTGTTAAACCTTATCCTGCTTCTCTGATTAACAATCTTCATGATGAACAATTAGGGACAATCTGATGAATGGTGAAAGTTAATGAGAGTCTTTCAATTTATTTCAGGGAACTATATTAAGCCTTTATTTGTTTGAGACTGTTGTGACACTGTTAGCTCATTATAACACTACTTATATTGTCATTTAATACTGTCTGAAAGGATGGGACAAAGCCTGTGGTGAAGCTTAAGCTAGTGTAGTACGTAAGCTTAAAATAAATAAAAATTATAGTGCAATTTACAATACACAGAGGCACACAAAGTGTACAGGAATTTGAAGTAACATGAAATAACATTAATATATGATGAAGATAATGATGATAATTAGTACTTAGATCAAGCAACACTGGTTTCATCTCACTTTTTTCCTTTTAAAAGAGAAAACCTGCAGTTTGTGACTGAGAATTTGGAGTTTCAATAGCTCTGCCAAACGCCTCAATGGCAGAATGGGGATGTTTCGAATTCCAGTAGAGATGCAAGATGGAAACATTTAATTAAGGAAAGCCCAATATTCAATAAATTTGTCTAAGTTTAAAGTGAGTAATAAATTAATATTTTTAAATTGAGACTGTAAATTTAATATCCATTACCAAAGACCTCGGGTGTATACATAGGAGTCCTTCTGAGAGCAAAGACCTTACTCAAAGTTTCTCGAAATAATGAATGCAAACAATAGCTAGTTTTGATCATTTAAGATATATGATTTAACATTTTTGTGGCAGATTTAAATTCTGAGTTTATCTCCTAATTAGTCTTTAGGATATATGTAAGTTATTTTCACCAATTTTAGTGTGATTATAGATGTGGTTTGATAACAAAAGATATCCATGCACCATCCTTAGAAAGGGTAACTGGTAGAATGAATCCCCTACCTTCTTGCTTGAACTTCAACACTAACTAGAAGATGCAACTTTAAAGATGTGCCCCTAATGAAGCAAGATGACCACTGCTCTTCTCCTCTGATGCTAGAGGTGAAACTTGTGGCTTATATTACTACTGTGCTCTCTTCCTAATTGTATAAAAACCAATGCACCTCTTTTACAAAAAAACCCAAGTTTACCCAAATCAATTACTGACATGTCTGGAAAAAAAATGGCCTGTAAAGACACAAATATAGCAAGTGCATGTACTTTTTACAGTCTATTATCAAGATTCATATTAAGCTTGTAAAAGCAGCAAACACTACATAATAAAGAAATTTGAACTATTTAGTAACCAAATTACTTCATGGGTGCACCAAAGGAATACGACACCTCTGACTATTAGCCAACCCAGTAGATTATTCAGGATGATCACATTTTTCTTTATATTATAATTCTTTATCTTTTAAATTCCTCTAAGCTTCCAAACAAAATGTACAGAAAAGTAAATCTGTAAAAATAAGCCCTTCAGCTTTGGGCTTTCCACCTGCAATTTCAGCTTTTTGTACGTACTATTGATTCCAAAACAGAAAGAAAAAGGATGCCATACAGTTAAAATTGTATTCTGAACTATATGCAGCAAATGCAGTCTGGTGCATTTGGTCACATTTATAACAGCAAAGCACTCAGAAAGATGGAAATTTGCAATTTTTTTATGATTGGTGTTGAATGCAGAAGGCACTTATTCAAAGTATGATCAGTATAACCCAAAATTCCTAACAACACTTGGTGTTATTCATGAATTATTTCGACTTTTTCATAGAGAAATGAAAAAAACAATGTTTTCAGTGTTCACAGAAATTCATTTAGATCAGTAAAAAGAAAATCATACTTAAAGGGTTTTTGTTTCTAGATGTGAAAAATTATATACCATGTCTCCTAATAGGAAGTAAACCAAACTAAAATAAGTCTTATCACATATATACAGAGAATGATTGGAAATTCACAATGAGAATTGTAGCATGTCATTTCTAAGACAATACTCTTAAAAGTAGCTCACAACATTTCATCAAACCACTAAAAATACACTTATTTATGTTAAAAATACAGAATGAGTGTTTTTTACAGATGGGTTTGCTTCAGAAACTATTTTTAAGTATCTTGACTATGTCATGAACATATTAGTAAAGAGCTATCACTAAACCACGCTTGTTAGTGGGAAAATGTTGGACAAAATGACATTATTATTATACAGTAGATTCTTAGGAACGAAATCTCGCAGGAAATTATTCTACTGATTTACAAACTTATGACTAGAGTGTGAGACTTTTGCTTTTGGAATAATATGCTACAATTGGTTACTTGTTATCTCACTAAGCAATTACTTTCTATTGTAATTCTTGACTCATTGGTCTGTCTACTTATTTCTAATGCAGATATAAAGAAACATTACCCTGATAAATGTGATCTTACAGCTACATATCACATTTAATAAAATCCCATTAGCCAAGGAAGATGCATCAGTTAAGAAATTTTCAGAGACCCACAATGTCTCAGTAACTTTATAGTTCAATTGAAGTTAGGGTCAAATCCCTTTCTCCAGCTTTCAGGGAATAGCTGAAGGCTGAAACTGACTCCTTTTAATTAAATTGAGCAAAAAAATTGTCCTTGGTATTCACAGATATTTGCTATATCTGTATCTAGAGGCAGACATGTTTCCAAATTATGATGCAACACACTGCTGAAGACACTGGACTTAAGATATTTGGGTTCCACACTTTGCCACATCACATGACAACTGCTTTGTCATCTCTGGATACTGTTTCACCATTTGTATTGACAGCCCCAACCCCATTAGATGCGGTAACACAGAGTATCACCATATCTAACCTTAAGGCATCCAATCCCAACATGGAATTTATAACCTAGGTAAACATGCAAATGACCTGTATAAGGACAGTTTATAGGGTCTGAAACCAGGATTCACAATCAGGCTGCAAAGCAAAAATTCACCTGGCCTAGACTCTGTGAGATACTGTCCTTGTGTAATCCCATGCAGATGCAAGAGCTACCAGTGAAAAACAGGTTTTCAGCCTTGAAACCAAACAAAACTGTGTCAGCATATCAAACCACTAGAACTGAGCAGTCCTGTGAAGTACATGGGTAATTGGCCTAAGCATCGAGATGAGCTACTGAAGACATGCAATTTTCAGAACATGAGCTCTTAGAATACCTGTGCTCAGTGCTGCACTGGAGCAAGTGGAGTGTCCTTACACAGTGCTGCACTGCATGGCATAGGCAGGTTTAGCAATAGGGGGAGAGGGTATACCTCACTGTTTAGGTTTCTACAACAGACCTGTAGATAAATGACTGAAAGATATTTGGCTTGCTACCTTCTTTTTATTTAAACTGAAAAAGTATCCCTCTAGGTGTAGACAACCAGCTTAGTCTGCTTTGCAGACAAATATGAAAAACTTATACAATTAATACCTTGGAATACTGATGAAAGTTCTAGGATACTATGATTAAAACTCCATTCACCTGAATTAATTTTAATTTATGTTTCCCATATCCCACAGTTCCTTAATCACTTTATGCTTGATTCCTTAACCACCAAGGAAAATATTCATGCCATTCTTAGTCTGTTTACCTCAGGTGTACCCTTGTGAGTGAAGAGATAGAAGTCTACAGGGATTTGGAAAAAGGCATTATCATTAGGTATCTCAGTGAATGAGTTCATGCACCTGAGAACACAGGTGAATGGAGGCCAGCATTGTTGTACAGCTTTGGTTTAACATTTATCAGTCTTTACATAAAATACGCAAACGGCACTTAGAACAGATAAGAGAAGTCAGGGTTATCGCTTTATTTAGAATACTAAAGCTGGGTGTCTTACAAAGGCAAAGCTCATCACACTGCTTCCAGCCCCACAGATCTGGTGTTTCTGGTGGTGCTGTATCCTTTCTTCTTCAGGACAAGGGAGGCAGGATAAGTCTCTGCCATGACAACCTCATCTCTACTCCAGTGGTCAAAAAGTGGTCAATCTGCTGTAAGGTTAGAGTTTCCACTACTACAGGCTGAAGCATGTCTACAACCATGGTTATTGATTAAATGCTCTAACCTCCATGTTACAATATAAATGTTGGACAGAACAATTACTGAGACTGACATGCTGGAATCTGGTATGTTACTACATGCATTAGGCATAGTCTAAGGATTTCTGCTGCTCTAGAATGGAATATCTGGTTTATGAAGTACAAAATAGATTTAGGTATGCCTCTCTAAACATAGAGGCATATAGAAAATGACCCTTCAGCATCCCTAGATGGTGAGTATTTTGAGTAGGTTAAATTGCAGGTGTGTAAGCATGGAAACAATTTAACAGTCAGAAAACAAGGTACCAGTCCACATTTGAGAGATCACATACTTAGATTTGACATACAAGTTTGTCCTTTGTCCCAGAACAGAATCTAATACCATGGATACTAATGGGTGGCATTGTTTGAATTTTTTATGACAATGATTAGGTAGAGATGTTGATAGCACAGTGGTATTAAGAGCAGGTAATGCTCAGCCCTGCTCCTCTCACTTTCCTGTGGCAAACTCTTCACAGCAGAAACTCCGCTTCTGCCTCTGTTTAAGGCCGCTGCTTCTGTTTCAGTTCTCTGGAAACAAAACCCCTTCATTAAATGCTGCCCTCTCTCTTATCCTGCTGTATTCCTAAAATGTCTTACATCTTTTTAAGAACACAAAAAGACAGTGTCCTTTATAAATCAGAAAAAGAAGTAACCTTTAAATATATTCTTGTTTAAGCAATAAAAGCACAAATCTGTACTCACCATGATGAAAAAAAGTCTTGGCATTTGACACTGAGCATTTTGTACTATCTGTTTTCATTTTCTTCCTCAATCTCCCCATTAGTTCTCTGGCTTTCCCCCCCTCCCCCTCCCTCCCCTCCCCCTGGTCTTTTTTCATGCCATTACTTTTCTTTAGAACACTTTCTAGGTCTTAAATGGTTGCCAACTTTTCATTTACTTCTAGATATATTACAAATTTGTTTTTGGTATCTGTCAGATTACCTTTTAAAAATGGTTATCCATACATACATCAACAAAGACTAAGCCCATATTCAGCCTACGATAGGCAATCAAGTAGTAAATGTCAAACTTACACCTAATGCCGAAAGAAGTTATTTTAAACTTGTTTCCTTCTCAAACCATCAGCATAGTGCTCATCACACTGAAAATTACCCAAGTATAATTCACTGCATTAAACCACTTTCCTTAGTGAAGATGCTCCTTCTCTTCTCAATGACCAAAACAAAGTAAAAAGATTAATTTCCCCAGTGCATTACTATACCTAGTTAGTTGTATCTTTCAGTTGTTTTCAGTGGGGTTACACTAGAGTAAAACTGAAGTAATGCAGTGCTTAATCAACTCTAATATATGCCCCTGATAGCTTTATGTTTTATTCAGCCCATTAACAGGCTATCTGCTATGACAGTACAAGAAGATCATTATGTCTTAATGAGGTGATTAAAACCAAAAAATATTCAGTTGTTGCAAAATATTAGAATGGCCTCCAAGAAACCCCACCAATATCTAATACAGTAATTTAATACTCTATCTGTTTCTACCTATAAAGTCTTCAAACTTCAATTATGTAGTAGTAAATTATCTATGATATAAATAGTCTTCATGTAAAAGCACTCACTGATACTTCCAAACGTAGGACCTAATTTTAGAATTAATTACAGGTGGTGTTCTGATATTATTTTTATGCTGCAATGCTACCTATTTATGTTAGTGTTTCCCAATGTACATCATTACTGGAAGCACTATAAATAACGTTATGCTCAAATACGAACTCTGTACAATTTTATACCTGGTAACAGATGTTGTACTAGAGGTCTCAAAAACATTTCAAAACCTATGCTTACAACGACACAGATTTTAGAGTATTGACCTGAAAGACCACTTATCCAAAGTCACTCAGGTACCTGAGTTGAGTAGATGACTAATGATACTTCCACAACAACCTGTCTCCCTGCCCCCTCCCATTTGATAGAATTGCATTAATTCTGTTACATTCAATTTTGCCAGCCCAAGGATTTCTGTGGCGCTAATCTCAGTGTCTTTAATGTCTTCCTGGAGAAAACACATGGCAAAGAAGAAGACCCAAATTAACTCAATTATTTCATATGTGGTGCCATTTAATTCAAAGTTTTATTTATTCTGTAAGCATATGAAAAACTCAAAACTAAAATGTAGTACTTTTTAAATTTAGACACTGCACTCAGCAATATATAATAAAGATAAAAATAAGTTTGTGGCAGAAAAAACTAATTGAAGGTACTTTCTGACGATTTGTAAAGTAACTAATATAATTTTGTATATTGAAAACTGTATACACATAGGTGTATATATATAACTCAATATGCACATATGCATCATCCATCATTTTGCTTACTTACAGATGTAGGCTGACCGTAAATAATACTGTAAAGGGATACTGTATGACCAATTTCCTCAATATCTTTGGATAGAGCTCTCTGCAGAGGTTGGAGGGACCACATTTTTCCTGAAGAATGCTATCCTTACAGACCTGACACTTTCCTCATTTACCCTTCAGAGCTGCTTTCCATGGGACCCAATGTACTGTTTCCTGAGCAAAGATCTTCACTCTGCTGTTCTCTTTCCTCACTCCTCCCGGGAGTTTGAACTCCATTTCATGGTCACAACATCCAAGGCTATCACCCAGCACCAAATTTTCCCACAGCTGTTTTTTTACTGTTTAGTAAAGAATAGGTGAATCCAGCTGTGCATCACTCCTGCTTGACGCATCCAGTATTATGCCAAGAAGTTATTCCCAAAACCTATCAGAAGCCTTCATGGCAAGAATGTTCAAAATTTGTAAGGAGGTGAGGACTCACAAATGAACTGAAAGAGATATTAAACATGCCTCACTTCTTCAGAAAATAGGTTTAATTATCCATGCGGAGAAATTTTAACTATTGTTACCAAGGGAAGAATAAAGCACAGAGACTTTTAGCCCTACCTAGTACCCTTAGATTCAAATGCTAAGCAGGCAATATAATGTATGCTTTATACAATTGCAACATTAGATGGCAACTTAGCAGCACTAAACCACAAATGAAAGGGACATAAATATAAAGTCAGGCTTTCAAAATGAAGTTCAACAGGTAAGCTATTATACTGTCACTTTGGTTTATGGCCATATACAGGCCATAACCTAATGTTCTAGTGTCCAACTTCACAATTCATGACACTCTTTCAGAAGTGGCCTCAGAAAATATTATACAGATATACTGGGTATCCATATGACACAAAATAAAAGGGAAGAAAAGAGTAACTAATTAACCTGGATCTAGTGGCCCAGACAAAACTTTCCCATCCTGTTCCCAGTATTAGGTATTAAGAACTTATTGCTTATATCTCTTGCTTAGCCCTGTAGCATTTGCATTTGAGCAGTTGTGTTCACAGACTGAAAACTGTCTATATGATGATAATTAAAAGACAGCATGCAAACATGAAATACATTATAAGTAATACAGAAGAAATTTGATTTTCTTTTTCTTAGATAAATAGATGTTTCCCTAGAGTTAGGAATCTAAACAAAACCAAGTCATTCTGAAGGGAAATTTTACTGCAGATGTATATATATCCCCAGTTTCATTACAAATGTGCTGACATATCTTTGGCATCTTGAATACAAGGATGTATTGTCTACATATTTCCAAAATCTTCGCAGATATTTTTATTTCTCTTTACCTTTCTCTCCCCTCAAAGAAAAATTAATTACTTGTCCAGCACTAAAATATGTATCTTCTTTTATACATTTTGTGACTACTGTATTCCAATATGTTAAGAACTACAGAATGCTGAACATCCAATGTTCATCTGAATAAATGGTATAATAATTTTTCAACAAGTCTTGAAAGTGATTTGAATTACTTGGTACAGGTCTCTGTGGGATAAAGGCAGACTGATATAAGAAATCATTAAGATACTTTTTTTTTTTTTTTTTTTTGGTCCAGAATGTAATAAAGCACAATAGTGAAGGACCTAGAAAATGTGCGCATTTATTTTTTGTCAGCTAAGCTTAACAATGTACTTACCAACACAGACGATGTGAGCAAATTTTTTATGTGAATAGAAATACAAAAAGAAGTAGTTCTTCAGGAAAAACTGCTTGCAGCTGGACTGTATATACCCTGAGACTCCCAATGGGGAGGATCCCCACTGATCTCAGCTAGAGAATTCTGGCAGATGACGGAATATCATCAGTCTGAAAAGTCCCAGCTCACTCCATTTTATAATAAAATCATGAACTCCAGACAGAAAGCTAAATCACCAAATACTAAGAACAGAGGTTACCTATAGTGACTTTGTCAAATTGTTACATTCAGTATTGAGTATAGCTCAGGGCAAGTGCTCAGTACAATTTCAGAGAAGTGTGTGGTCTGTATTCACATGCAATGACTGCAATATCCTGATTTAATACCTCTTCCTTACTGCTACTACCTGGCTACTGTTTGAGCCAGCTGTTAAACCAGTGGTGTGACAATTCAAGTTGAGAAGAAAAAGAACAGTTGAAAGTTAGTAGGTGCAAGATAGCATTTGTGGTTTTGAAAATTCCCTCAGTGTTAGAGACATGTCCTTATAGACAGAATCAATTTGCACATTGCTGGTTTGCCTAATTAAAATTTGAGAATGAGTCACCTGAAGAGTCATGTTTTCAGCTGAGCCTCAGCGATGCCCTGACACTGAAAAAGGTATATATCTGAATCTTCAGCCAATGAACAGAAAAACCACTATTATTTCTTTTTTATTATTTATCCCATGACTTAAGAAAATACACATAGATTTGGGAATTAGTTAAAATCTCTAGGACCTCTTTGCTATTGCCAGATGGCACAGTTCTCCTGAAGCAAACAAACTGCCTAATTTACAGAAGCTGAGAACAATCTGTTTCTGGTGAAAGGTACTGCTTTCATTGATAAAGGGTTATCAATTTTCCCAGCTCTCTATACCAAATACAATCATAACCAAGCACACTTTACAACTAATGCTTAAGTACAAAAACCAACCAAACAAAAACCAACCAAATACCTCCCCCAAAAAAACCACAAAAAAACCCCAAAAAAAACAAAACAAAACAAAAAAACAACAAAACAAAACAAAAAAACCAACAAACAAACAAAAAAACCAACAAACAAACAAAAAAACCAACCAAAAAAACCCTGAACAACTTAGATCTCTTCCCTTCCTTGTTTATGTGGAGGCTTGTTTATTTTTCCCAGAAAACATTGCTGATATCTGAATGGCCCTAATGACACGTGCTGGTATGAAAATGCTGATACTAGTAACACACCCATCACAGCAATAGACCTTAGAAAACTTAAACTCTAAAAGTTTTTGACCACGAATAAGATTTCAGTGTGAGCTTGTACACTTCATGAGTGTTAAGGCAGGCATATTAGAAATATAATGAATGAAAACAAAATAAGGGCTGGTTTGTCATTCTTTTAAAAGGCAACAGTAATTTATTAATCAGAGTGCATTCATCAGAACTAGGATTTGACAGACCTATAGACATTTTTACCCCTAATAGTTCAAATTGATCATAAAGCACATTCTATTTACTGCCCAGTGCCCTTCTGTTAATCTATTTGTTAGTCAAATCCTGAACACCAAAGCTAATTTCTATGCATATAGGAGCCATAAAAATTATTAACATGATCTGGCATCTTTGCTTACTTACTTTTTTTATTTATGAAAAAAAAAAAAAAGATCCAAGGCAACAACAATTTTAGATAAACTGCTGAAAACAATGAGTGATTTAATACTTCACTACATTATAGAAATAAATGGACTAAGTCTCAAGAGCAAACAAGAGTTCCTGAATCTCTTTTAACTGATTCAGGACACAAACACTGGTAAATTAGGCAGTCTGACTGACTGCCATTATCTTTAAAGTGCAAGTGTGGATAAAAGAAATAATGCAATGTGATAGCATTGTTAAATTCACATTTCAGACCATTTACTTTAAAGGCAAAGTGATTTCACCAAAATCTAAACTCAAATTTTTCCTACGGTTTTGTGGGCAGCATTTTTTCACATTTTTCCAAGACTAGGTTTTAGTAGCATCTTTGACCATATCTGATGCATATTAAAGTAACATGGATGCTATCACAGACAGAGGACAAGGAAAGGAAACAGAGGTGTTAAAAAGTACCTGACCATCATTTTCACTGGCATCATGATCTTAGACCAAGTTAGATCAACTACAGCTTTTTGTATGAGAGTTTTGGCTCCAAAGGAAAGAGGGAAGCTGAAGAGATCCAAAACGTGCCTGAAATTGGATTTTGTTAGCAAATGCAGTTCACTTGAATCAATTTATTTCACTTTCTGTCTGTTTGCTATTTCCATTCATTTGTTAGCACTCAATAAGTATGTTTAGTTAAATCATCCCTGCACTGCATTGCATGACAAAATCTGGATGTGTGATCATTTACCAGTCTCTATTCTCAGAGACAAAGAAAGATAAGACCACTTAAATTTGCTTTCATTAAAGCATAGCTCTTGGTACTTTTTTACTTGATCTATAGCTAAATCACAGCTTGCTCTTATTCATAGAATGAAACCACTTGATTTAATGTAACAATTAGGCACACTAATCTATATATGAAATAAATAGGTGGGTACTCTGTTCTGTCACTTGGACAGAAAAAAATCTTTTGGAAATATGAGCAGAAGTACTTCTACAAACAGAAATATAGGAAATAGATGCTATTTCTGGGAAAGGGATGGAAGTCTTCTATAGAATCTACAGCAATAATAATAGCAGCAAACTTTTCTTCTTTTAAGAAAAGGGTAAGCAGCACACAGTTGAGATTCAGGCTATACTGTACATCAAACCTGCTAGCATCCTCGTAAAATTAAGAATTCTTAGATTTCATCTTGGGTGGGACAAAAATTCACATTTTAATTTCTGAAGGAAAAAACCCACCACCAAAGTACCTTTCCTTAAACTCCCTTTCATTCATTTATTCACAAACAATTTCATTGAAGAATTCATGGTTCCATAAACAGAAACACTCACATGAGTTAAGTACTCAGAATATAAAAGAATGTGACTTCAAATAACTAGTAAGAAATTAATGCTAGCATTCATCATGAAAAAGAGAGTAGTTATTCCTCTACTGGAAGCAGTTTTCTGTCAAAAGAAGATGACCTGGAATTTTCAAAATAAAATTATTGATCTGAAAAATCAACTGACCACAATGATTTATGATGAGCATTACTTAACCTTTAGACATCTACAATTTACATAACAATCTGTTATCAACACACAGTCACTAAGAATATTAAAAAGCACACTTCCAAAAGAACAGACTTTCTTGAGTGAAATATTTCATGTTTGCTTTTATGATTCTTTAACATCAAGCAAGCTTTGAAACTGCAAACAGCACTTAAGTGGTAATTATATCTGCCTAGCATTAAGCCTTTGAGAAAAACACGTTGGGAAAAACTGAAAAATTTTGAATTCCAAATAGCAACCCGAAAAAATAATTTATGAAAGTAAGATGCTAGTATGTTTATAAACTGAGTAGATTTATTCTGTGTTAAAATTTAGTTGTTGCTTTTCTTGCTCTCTTTGTGCCTCAAGCCATTCAGACATATTTTACCTTCTTATGAGGCAGAACACAATGTCCATAGTAATATATTGCTCCCTGAACTGCATGCTATTCAAATTATCTTTGTAGCTGAGGTTACTAAATGAAAACTAAATATTATCAAGAGGTAAAGTAACTGTTAGGTTTTTTGTTTGTTTTGGTCGGGTTTTATTTTTTATTTTTTTTAATATGAAAAATTTATTTAATTTTCAATTTTTTTAAATTTTAATTTTAAAAAATAATATGAAAAATGTATTTAAATAAACATATTTAATATGCTGGCTATGAAAGATTTTTTTTTTTTTTAAATCTGGATCCTTGCCTATAGGATGACACTTAACTTTTTTTCACTTTTATTTTTTTAATCAAGGAAGCTATTAAGTATCTGCTTCAGTTAAACTATGGATGACTTGCTTTTAGTGTCACTCAGCAGAATTAAACTTTTACATCAGAGATTCAAGTAGTGGACTCCAGCTTTGTCTGCTCCTAATTCAAGCCAAACTATCCAAGAAGTAATGGACTCTTAGCAAAACCTTCAGTAAACTGTTGTCTGTTTAGACTTCTTCAAGTTTTGGTATTAAGAATATTGTAATAAATTAGGAACACCAATGGAGCAACAGTATTTCCACTGTAACACTTATTTCAATTACCTCTTCCTCTGATTAAAAAAACCTGAGTTGACCACAACTCAGTGAATAATTGATTTTATAACCTCTACATGCATATTTGCTCAATAGTGATACAAGGTTTTAAAGACAGCTTTTCAAAATCCAGACAAAGGCAAACCAGAATGCATTTTTCCATTTTCAATGTTTTTCATATTCTGAGAATACTCATCTACCTTCATTTTTTTCAAAGCAATTCAAACAATTGATTAGATTTGAAGGAGAAATGGGTAGTATAAAAAACATGCTTTCAAAATAATGAAGAACATCACTTCTGAGAGATTTCAATACTTATAAAACATAAAGAGCATCGATGCACTGTTTTGGCAGTTCCAATACATTGGCTGTCATATTCAGATCAATGCTCTTTGTATTTGACAATGCTATATAGAAGATTTGTTTTAGCCTTTCTTATTAAGAATTGCAAACATCAAAAGCAAGAAGGGATTGAAGAAAAGAGAAAGCAGTATTTACATATGACTTAGGAAACTTTAATTTTACAGATTTTTTTTAATAAGTTATTAAATTACTAGACTTGAATCCAGAGTTCCAAAACCTTATGATGAAGACTATAAGTAAGAAGTTAAGAATTTCAGACATGACATACTGGTCAACATCATCCTGTGATGCTGTTATGGTTGACTGATTCCTCTGTGTTGCCTATTTATGAGAAATAGTCCTGCTGTAGTATCATCTATAACAATTACTGTGCAAAATGCATTCAATAAAATTCTGTAATCGAATCTACTTGACCTGGATTGTTAAACTGTTATAGTTGCCTTCTGTACCCAAAATTTTTTAAAACAAAGCCTCATTGACCCTAAAGAAAACTTTTTCTAGACAAAGACCTCATGGTGCTTCTCATATAAAGGATTTCACAATATATTTTAGAAGAAAGATATCTAATTATAAGCAATATATTTTCATAAGATAAAGTTCTATACAAACTCACTTTCCATATCCAGTCAGATAATTGTACTACTATCCAAAATACTTTAGTCATAGACACAAGCATAAAACTATATTTTAATTTATGTACTTTTGAGAAACTGAAGAACTGCACTTTATAGAAAGACATGCCTCAATTTCAACATCATTCACCATATTCACCTGCTCTGTCTTTCCTGATCAGTGCAGCAATGGAAACACATCTTCTGTGTGTACTATAACTATTCATGTTCTCTTATTTGTAGGTGTAAGCACCCCAAAGACATTGTTAATAGTTTCCTCATGATGCATTTGTTGCACATAAAATCATAATTTTATGATATTAAAGTATTTGAAATTACGAAAGAAAAGCAAACACTACAATTATTACCCTTTCTTGTGATCTCTGATTAATTCGGGGGAACAGACACCCAGAGAGCCAGAAGTAGTTTCTGCAACTGTTTCATAACTTGCTCTAGATAAAGTTTAGTTACAGTTTTTATACAACTGTCTTCTCCTATTTCCTTACAGATTATATTTTTTATGAGGAATCTCCTGTATTTCCTTAAAATCAATTTGTCACTTCTAATAAAAGTATTAGGTTTATCTCCTGTCCTGGTTTCAGCCAGGGCAGCATTAATTTTTCCTCAGTAGCCATGAGGGGGCTGAGCCTGGAGCCTGTATGTATGTGGCTAGCTTGTTATTGTAGACCATCTCACATCATTGTGGGGAGCACAAGGAAGGGACAGACCCTTGCTTTCAGGAAGAAGGGCATGTGGCTGGATAGAGAAGTCACTGGCTGTTGTTCATTCTCTTGTGGTTCCACTGCATTGGTCAATGAATATATTTTGCACCTAAGTCAAACTCTCTTTGTTCACTTTTGTTATTAATATGGTTGTGTTACTGTTCGTTTTCTTATCTCATTACTATTTCCAGTAAATTGTTCTTAGCTCAACCCAGGATCTCTGCTTTTTGTCTCCCACTGGAGATGGGGAGGGGAGCAGCTTGGGGTTTTCTTTTAAGTCCTAGTAAAAATTTGGGGAAAGCCCTTCCTAAGACATGACACCTCCTTTTATTATACCTAGTATATAGTGCATACTTCTTAAATACTGTAGTATTTTAACCCTTTTCTTTCAAGTTTTTGAGGATTTTTCTTCTCTCAGGTTAGAACACTGATCACAAATGAGTCCAAAACCTATAAAGTACTTGCTAATACCCTGTCTAGCTCTGAACTAAATCTAACTCACAATTTTGGGGGAAAAGGTAAATAACATAAAAGATTGACAGTATAATGTATCACATTACATTATTCAAGTATTTAGACTGTTTTATGACTACTATTTCTAGTCAGAATTACTCATGGTCTCCAAACATATACACATTATGTAAAGCTAACCACAGACCTCACAGGCAACACCCTAACAAGATAAGGTATATTATAAATGACAGAGATATTTGTATGCAAATAGCAAAAATACCTAGGATATCTGCAGGTAGGTACTGCCTGCATCTACTAGCTAGACCACCAGGCCCAGGGAGTGATGATGAATGGTGCTGCATTTACTTGGCAGCCAGTCACCAGTGGTGGCCCCCAGAGATCTGTGTTGGGCTCAGCCTTGTTTAATATCTTTACTGATGATCTGGTTGAGGGGATCAAGTCTACCTTTAGCAAATTTGCAGATGATGTCAGGGTGGCACAGAGTGTTTATCTGCTGGAGGGCAGGAGGACTCTGCAGAGGAACCAGGACAGACTGGATTGATGGGCCAAATCCAACTATATGAGGCTTAACAAGACCAGGTGCTGGGACCTGCACTTCGGTCACAACAAGCCCCTGCAGGGCTACAGGCTGGGGACAGAGTGGCTGGACAGCGGCCAGTCAGAAAAGGACCTGGGTGTACTGACTGGCAGCAGGTTGAACATGACAGGAGTGTACCCATATGGCCAAGAAGGCCAGTGGTATCCTGGCCTGGATCAGCAATAGTGTGGCCAGCAGGAGCTGGGCAGGGATTGTCCCCCTTAGCACTGGTGGGGCTGCACTTCAAACACTGTGTTCAGTTCTAGGGCCCTCACTATAAGACATTGAGGTGCTGGAGTACTCCCAGAGGAGAGCAAGAAAGATGGTGAAAGGTCTGCAGCACAAGTCCTGTGAGGAGTGGCTGAGGGAGCTGGGGTTGTTTAGCCTGGAGAAAAGGAGGCTCAGGGCAGACCTTATCACTCTCCAAAATTACTTGACAGGGGTTATAGCCCGGTGGGTGTTGGCCTTTTCTTCCAAGTAATAAGGGACAGAATGGGAAGAAATGGCTTCAAGTTACATTGGGAGAGGTTTAGATTAGGTATTATGAAAACTTTCTTCAATAAAAGGGTGGTCAGACATTGGAACAGGCTGCCCAGGCAAGTGGTAGAATCATCATACACAGACATATTCAGAAAATGTGTAGCTATGGCACTTGGGACATGGTGGATGGTAGTGATGGACTTGTCAGTGCTAAGTTAAGAGTTGGACTCAACCTTAGAGGGTCTCTTCCAACCTAAGCAATTCTATTATTCTCTCTAAACAGCATTAGTTGGCACCTCGTAGTGAAGGAAGTAAATATTTTGAATCAAAACTCTCTCTTATCACTATGGTTGCTATTCTACAACTCATACAAAAGTCATAGAAATTGAATAATTACACACGCACACAAAATACAAATCTTGTTTTTGCTTTCAAGAGGTTTAACTGAAAAATGTTCAATGAAACATAGGATTCAAGACTGTATCAAATGTCCCTGTATTATTTTGTTAGAAATTTTACTGAATTGTAGATACTATTATGACAGTATAATTTAATACCAGTGTGCCACTCCACATGTTTTGGGAACATTTTCTTGCACAGGAACAGAGGGCTCACTGTACATGTTTGTAACTAAACAGTAATTCTCATCAAATAAAGTTCAAACTTGCTCTGATGTCTAAAGAATGCTACTTTATAAAACCCAAGTTTGGGTTTTTTTCTATACAATAATCTTATTACCCATAAAAAGATTCCATTATTTCACAGATTTTATTTCCTGAGACCTGATAAATTAGTTATCTCTTCTCAAGAAATATGGAAAAAGTCAAGTGTATTTTCATACAATGGCAGTGTTCAGAAAGGCCATAAAAAGAAAATATTTCTTAAAATAAATTATCATGTGGCCTCTAAATTAGACCATGCTGCTTTTAAACAGAACTGCTTTAAACAGAACTGTTTAGTAAATTAAATTTAAAACATGAAACACTTCATTTCACATCTAAAGGTTTTTATTTTATTACATTTTTCATTCACAGCAAGTTGCAAATCCTTCAGAGTTCCACCAGAACCTAATAACCATCTGGAAATGCTGAGTAACTGAAACTTCAAAAAACAGCTCAGAGCCTGTCCTTCCTTGGCAAAGTACAAAGGCTTTTTCCAACAAGTATTTCTATCATGACAAATGTTTTAATTTTTTTTCAGTGAGTTACATCAATGTTTCTCTAGGTATAAGATTAACAAAGCAAAAGGGGAGCTGCCATCAAGCATTAAAGTAGCTTTTTTAAGACACTGGTAGGTGAACTCCATTAGCGCAAAATGATTTCACATGCTTGAAATACTTATTTTTACACATGGAAAATGTAACTCTTGGAAGTTTAATCACACAGAGATCCCAACTGGGCATCTACTGACAGTGAAGACTTAGAGGCCTCGTTTGGGACTAGCTAAATGAAAGAGGAAACATCCCATGATGGAAGCTCATGCGTCGAAAATAAATTGGAGCTGATCCCTTAAAACAGGGATTAAGAAACAGAGTAACATTTCAAAAAGTATATTCTGAAAACTGGTAATACAAGAATTCTATGTTACATTACTAGTATAAAATAAGAAAGTTGTTATACCTGAAAAATTCTTTATTTTCTGTGGAGGTTGAATTTAAATTCCTATTTTCTCTTTGTTATTTACCTGTCCCTTATCCTCCAATTCATACTTCATATTTTATTACAGCTCTTGCTGACAGTCTCACTTTTTAACCTCTCTTTCATTAGCTTCCATGCTTTTTGTTCCTCATGCTATTCATTACATGAATTCATCTTTCCTCTTATCTCTGCACAGAGCTTCAGGACAACGCTTGCATAGCATTTGAATCCAGCTAAATCTAATAATAGATAATAAGTGTTATTGCATCAGTAACTACACCTAGTGATGCCCACTTCAGCAAAGATGAACATTGACTCATGTCTTCAACTCCTCTAGCAAATTATCCCTCCATGTGATTACTACAAATCTTGCTCAAGAAACGCTGCTGCCCTGGGAGAGCAAGATAAGCAAAAGTGGTGCTACACATTTCCTTGCTGCAGCAGAGAATGTTACCAGCTAGCGGGTCAAGTGTTCCTTGTTCCAAGTCTCCACTACACCGTGCAACATGGGAAGTGCAAACCAGCTCCAAAACATGAAAAGAATACAGTCCTGTCAAGGTGATGTTGGCACCCAACGTATTTAGTCCTCGCCAGAACACTGTGCAATGCAGGTCACCAGCCCACTGTGGCTCTTTGGGCCTCACAACCATCGCACGATGGAGATACACCTAGAAGTGTTTCCAGAACTACTTCTTGCTATGTGATACTTCTGATGTGAGAATCTTTTCTGGCTATGTGATAGCATGTCTTGAAATCTCATGTAAAGCAGGGAGGTGGAGTTTAAGTATGTAAACATCTGATGATGTGAGAAAGACCTGGTCCTGCAGTTGTACATGCATGGTTCATCTTCTGCTCCTATTCCAGCTCAGCTAATGTATGGCTTCTCATATAACAAGCCTGCAGATTTTGCAACAGCAAAGCTGAGAAACACTCAAATGCCCTCAGAGACCACATTTCATATGTGTATGAAATGCACATAACAAATGCATGTTTGAGACACACTTCTTTCTTACGGCCATTATGGCACCACTGTTATCTGGCAGGGATCTATTCCCATGCTTTCATTATCTCAATTCAAAGCATATGCATTTTTCTGAAATTACTCTTCTGCATTCCTTTTTAGCCATGAATTATAATATGGCAATTGCCTAAAACTCTAAAATACAATTGTAAAATTGTGAATAACTGTATAATTAAAATCTTGAAATCATCATTGTATATGCAGATCTATGTCTCTGGTCAGTGCCAATATATAAGAAACAAATGTTTTGCTTCTACAGGTCTCCTGCTACCTCTAATCAGAAGTAAGACTTTATTAACACCAGCTTTTTCCCTGCAGATAGAAGTACCAGAAATAACCACAGCATATTTATGTACTTATATTAATTTACAAATTATACACTATTTAAATATACTGCATAAATAAAATAGTAATAATAATAGAAATAAGTGATAAGTAAAAGGCCTAGTCTGTAACAATTTTTTGCAGAAAAGTAAGTAATGCATAATGCCTGGCCATATGTCTTTTCTGTCCTGTTGGCTAATTACCTACAAATTGCTGTACCAGTTTTACTGCTGCCGGTTATTATTAACTTGAGTATGTTTCCTCCTGAGTATTTTCACTCTTTTTCACATCTTTTCAACCTCACCAGAGAAAATGGATTTAGGATTCATGACACTCAGATGGATTGAATTGCAAAGGATGCCCTCTACAACTAAATTCTGTAGAGAAGAGACACTTCCCAAACACAAAGCTGACTGAACAAAAGCAACAGCCATACACATTGTGATGCTTTAAAACCGGAAGCTGAAAGGACTGGAAACAGTTATATTTGCATCATAATCTTCTTTGGCTATGTAACAACAATGTAGCCCTGGGCATTTACTCTGACATGCACTAAAATGATGCAATAATGATTTTTATACAGAAACTAATTAGCATTTTTTAATGATTCATTCTCTGGAAGTCATGTCTAATTTGGGGCATCTGCTTCCAACAATAATTCCCCACCCATGTTCTAGAATTTAAATCTTAATTATTGCTTTTGCAGTATAAGAACTTGAACATAACTATCGATTATAGAAACTATGATCTTTCATAGGACATGGTTAAGGCATTCTTGCCAACTAGACAAAACCTAAAGAACAGGTAAAACTCTTTTGTTAAGCACCCTGCAGCCCAGAAAAGCCTTCAAGTTCCACCCTTTAATTAATAGCCAATTAGACAAATTCAGATCTAAAATTTCAACAGCTAAGAGTAAGTAACTTGGCCTAGCTTATTTATGTTCTGCATACACTTTATTTTGCTCCTTAATATGTTGGCACTATTTAAGAAAAAAAAATCGAATTTCCAAGATCAATAAGTAGCATATTCTTCTAGTAGTAGTCTTGTAAAAATCGACACAGTTTAGAAAACAAACAAACAAACCAGCTTTAACGCACTGTACAACAAAGGTTCACCAGTTGAACTTCCAGGTTAGCTTGCAAAACTGCTACCCAGAAGATAATGATTTTGGAAGTTTGCTTTGAGTGATTCCCAAACAGGAGCATCTCCATACTTTATAACAAGCCATGCATTTCTATGGAGATAAATGCATTAGTCTTTTCCTGCAGATATGTGAATGCATCAAAATGATTCTCTACTGTAACATACTTCACACTTAACAGTACAAGTAATGAGTATTTATTACACAAATTCTTGGTGTATAGAAAAACTGAATTAGCAATTTAAACTAACTTTTCCTCATTTCCATAAATTGTTCCAATCAAAAAGTTTCAAATAAATTAAAAAGCCAGCAACAGCTTATTTTTACACCATTTCTTTTGTTTAGTTGTTTCAAGGTATTGGTTGTCTGACAGGGAATTCTATATCTGCAAATATTTGTTCATTTTTATTCCTAGTAACGAACATATAATACCAGGATTAAATAAGGAATGCAAACTATCATGAGTAAACTACTAATTATAATTCTACCTTCTCATCACATGAGTAATGGACTTCATGGATTCTTCTCTGTCATATCTTTGATGTGAAGATAATTCAGCCAAGTAAAACTTCAATAACTTCTACACTATTTCTCCTAAGTTCCTCATAGACAAGGTAATGAGGTATGGGCTGGATGAGCGGACAAAGAGGTGGACCAAAAACCAGCTGAGGGGCCAGGCCCAGAGGGTGGTGAAGGTAACCAAGCACCAGCACAGGGTGCCCAGAGAGGCTGTGGAACTTCTACCCTTGGAAACCAATTCTAGGTGGCCCTGCTTGAGCCAGAACAACATGACCTCCACAGGTACTTTCCAATCTCGATCATCGTGTAATTAAAATTGTATCTGTCACTGTTCACAAAATATCACCTTTGCAAACCTTGATATTTACTCTGGAATCACTTAATCTTTTACATCAAGTTCTTATACTTTACAACCATGAAGGTGGAGGTCTTCCTTCATCTTTACTATTCCTTTTTATTTTCTATGTGTCTGCCATATCTACTACTTGACAGAGACAACCAGAAGACAGATTTTGCATCTCTCAGATTTCACAAATACTCTGCTTGAAATTTTCAGACAACACAAAGAGGGAAGGAGGAAAGAAAGACAAATACTAATGTCATAGTTAAACACAGGCATTTGTTATGGGAAATTCTAACAGTACTTAAGTTTGCAGTCTGCAAGAGGCAACAAAGGGAACATTATACTCATTTTTTTCAGGAACAGGGTTATTTTTTTTACCTTTATATTTTGACAACTCCAACAAACCCAAGGAAAAATCTACTATAAAACTGTTATTCATATTCAACTGGTAAATTATTTCTGACAAAAAGACATCTGCTCAGAAGATTCCCAACCAGCTGTTCTCTAATCTTTTCTTCTCCAACATTACAGCCTTTAAGTCAGTGTTCTGCTCCCTGATCGTAAACAGAATTCTTTTTCCCTAGCAATCCTTAATCTTGGTGATTGGGAGATTTTGTTCCTACTGTTTTCTTCACAGCAATTGATAAAATGTGTTTATAAACATGGAACCTTTTCCTGATGCCTATCACAGTTACGTGTCTCCCACTGCCAAAATATGGAGTACCAAAGTATCAGGTGGCATTTCCCCACTACTTTCGGTATCAGTTGTTAAGGTGGCAGGAAACAGCTTTGAAATAAGAACCTATTTCTAGTGAGGGGAAAAAAAGCTCAAAGAAATCAAAAAACCTCAAATCTGCGGTTGAGTAGTATAAAGAACCCAGATGAGACATTTCTACTGGTAGCACCCTAGCCCCAAAGGTGGTTATTGCCTTCTTTCTTTGACTCACTTTTGCCTGAGTGTTCCCTCAGTGTCTTTGAAGGGGCCAGCAGTGCCAGGCTCAGACAATCAAATCTGACTTCATTGCAACAATCCCTTCTGTGGCATGAGCCAATTAATGAGGAAGTGATATCTTTTTCCTATCTGCTTTACTTCTTTCCCACAAAACGACAAAAATTAGGTTAATTAGCAATGTGCTGGGGGAAACAAAAAAGATTAAGTTTTCAGCTGGCCTCATTATGAAGTACGGGACAATTAATGAAAAGTAAAAATGGAAACACAATTCTGACTTAGGTTTTCAAATAAATTTATCTAAATGAGTAAGCAAACAACTTAGAACATTTTTTTCTATTAAAAATATCAATTAAAAGATGGTAATATAGACAAAATACTTCTCTTTTTTGTTCAGAGACACATTAATTCAGAATATAGCTATATTTTCTTAATATTAACATGTACAATAAAAGATGTTTAAAAAGTGAAAGAAAATTAAGACCTACCAGCCACCTGGAAGCTAAAAAACACTGTATGAGTAGAATAAAAAGACTATGTATGCAGTTTCACTACAACTACCTGAAATTATTTCCATGAGAGTTATCCCTACTTGAGTTAACCTAGCTCAGAAGAGAGCAGGCACAATGAAAACACACAGCACAGATTGATTGCATTAACAGCACTAAGTAACTATTGTATTCCTAATTCAATCCACACTACTCAAACTCAGATTTAAAGCACCACTAATCCTGCACTTTTGGAATAAAACCAGATGAAGGTAATTGGTGAATTACACCTTAAATTAACAATGTGCTGAATACCAGCCTTAGAAATTAAACCATAATTTTATTAAGTGCTTTAAAACAGCAGAAACCTCTTCCTACCAGCACTGCTATGTCATTTTACAGTATTTGAAGATCTGCCTCAAGGTATAAAGAGAACAAACACACTTATTGACCTTATGAGAAGGGATTTAAACTAGGTAAACTGGAGAAAGTTTATTATCACCTAAAGCAATAGTGCAGGGACTGTGAGAAATAGACGAGGATGTAATAGGAAAAGGGAGGCTCTCACACTTCTTTTGACTTCTGAAAGCTAAGTGACGGTGAATTAATCTCAAGCACCTCTACAGTGGATATACATAGATTGGGATAAAACCTGAAAGAATGAGAAATCTGCACAGTTGTAGAGCTATGATCTCATGGAAATTAGAGGGACAGCTTGTGTGCCTGCGGTACCGAAGCGGACAGAAACAAGCTCTCCGGGAAAGAGAGGTTGGAAAAGTGAGGATGTGGCATTGTAATCTGTGCACAGGAGTTGCTCCCAAGCACAGAGCTTTATCTTTGAAAGAACTCAGATCCTGCTGCAGAGAGCAGCCAATGTGCTGCAGGGTCAGCCTGGAGAAGCAGGTGGAGAACTGGTCTGACAAGAACCTCACAAAGTCGACAAAAGTAACCTAGCCCTGTATCTGGGATGGAATACCCAATTACAGCACAGTCTGTGAGCAAGCTAGCTAGGAAGGACCTGTGCTTCCTGATGCACAGTAAATTGAATATGAGTCAGCAGTGTGCTCTCACAGCCCAGAAACCCAGTGACCTAGTGGACTGCATTAGCAACACTCAAACTAGAATGTGCAAAAGTGATTATTCTCCTCTCTTGAGCAAGTGTGAGGGTGTATCTAAAGGCCCAAGACCAGTTTTATGGTTTCCAGCCTTGGAAAAGAATTGATGTGCAGGACCAAGCCCAGTAGAAAACACTTTGTAAAGATGAAGCTCAGACCGCTAACTCTCTTCAGCTTTAGAGGCTCAAGAGAGATCTTCCTCCTGTTTTCAGCTCCTTGATGGGAGGGCACAGACACAATGCAGCCAGACTCTTCACATCGGCACCCAGGGATGGAACAAAAGGCAACAAATTTAAAGACAAAAAGAGGGGAAAATTACACCACAAGAGTATAAAACACCAGAATAAGGTTGGCAAGAGTGTTTGTGCCTTTTCTACTTGCAGAGCATTCTAAAATTCTGAGCAACCTGACTGACTCTAGCTAAAGCAGGGTGTTGGACTAAGTTATATCCAAAGGCCTTAACCTAAAACATGAGCTAATATTTGTTTCATTGAGTAACCTACAATATTACAATGCAATAAAGCTTTTGTTAACTAGTTGTTTTGTTGGTTTTTCCCTTCCTCCTGTCCTTTCTTCTCATTTTCTTATTCCATGAGAAGGAAAATTAGATTTTATAAGACCGAAATCAAGTGTAGCTATATTGTTCCTCTAGGGATAAACCCATCAATACAATTACCAGTGCATTTCTTGAAAGCGTACATGTGGCTACCAAAGTAAAATTGTGAGTTTACAGACCACTGTTGTCCAGTAGCAGTCATTTTCATGCTATGTCTCAAGTGCATTCTGACACTATGACTTCCTAGAATATCTTTTTTTATTACTATTGTTATTTTACTTAAAATACTCTTCATTATGGTGGAAATGTCTAGATTCTATTTGGCTGGCACTCAGTGCATTCTGCTGTCTTTGTGATTTATGAGTTGCTGATTCTCACTAGCACAAAAAAAAAAATCCTCCACAAGAAGAAATAATTTGGAATTGCTTAATATGCCCTGATGAATGTGCTAATTATTGCAGAGAAGCAGATTTGCTGTCACCTTTCATTGTTGAAAGCAACACACTCATGACAGGCTCTAGTGCAAGAGAAATAAATATTGTAACTGCTTAATGTATGAAAATGTTATTGGCCATGCACAATGAGTGATTTAATTTGTTCCCTATGCAATGAATTTGAACAAGACTTTTCCATGATTTATAGCACAGACTGTTATGGCTTGCCATGTGTCATATTCTAAAGGGTCTTAGGACTCAATTTTATGCAAAGTAATACATTAAAGTTAGCCTTTATCACGAAATGCTACAAAACACGTCCTCCTTGTGTCATATCATGACCCTGGAGCCCTATAATCAGATATCACAGGATGAAATGAATAACAGAAAGCATAAAATGAAAAATTTGGGGGAAACTCAAAGTCTAAGAAAAAAAATATCAAAAACTGATTTTATTTTATTATACTGAACAGACTAGCTTGAGAACTGGCATAAAAAATATTCAATTTGTATTACTAAAATGTTGGGACGTGTTACCATTGCATTATGGTTCTAAATAGGTTATTTCAGAAGGATAGGATAGAGCACAGTATTTTAGCTGTTGATAACACTTGAGTCCATATTTAAGAAAGCATAATATATTCCAGGCAGTAGCTTTGTCTGTCAGCTGGACCTCTGATGCCAGTAAGTCTGTCTTCTGAATGTTTTCAAAGTAAAGCTGAATCAATACTGTCAATAATCACACAGTATTGATTGACAAATAACTGAAATATGTTTTCCATCACTTGTTTCCTTGATTTCTTTTAGAATCTAAAAAAACCAAAACCTCTTAATTGCTAAAATGCAATTACTTGTCTGAAGTGGCATCTCAGCTGTCTTAATTTATACCTGCAGACTTATGTATAATGTTTGCAGCTCAAACACTGCTTAACACGTGCCCACTTAAAACCAAAGGTGTTTCTAGTGAAAAATGAGATACTACTACACCAGGCGGTTATGAAATCTGTTAAATACATCATTATGGGGATGCTAGCTTTTAAGCTTTAGACTGTATTTGCTTTCTGTATTTGCAGAATTTTTAGGAGCACTAATGTTTTCATTAAAATTTTTCATGTTTAGACTGAAGTTAAAAATGTAGTATACCTCTGTACTGAAAACTAAATCAATTACTAATTAATTCAGAAACTCTGGTGAACTAAGTGCTAGAAGTTAATTTCAGCTCAATTTTTAATATACTGGATACTAAGTATACTCTGAAATACAGCACTTCTGGCTCTGGCCAAGTACTTCACAAACATTTAGCCTGGATGGCATTGCTTCTATATATTGTTTAGTGAGACTTGTCTACTTAGGACACACTGTAAAATAAACACGCTAAAAACTCTCCTGTTATTACGTAGTTTTTGTGAATTAAGTCGTCATCCCAGTAACTCAGAGAAAAAGAAGAAAGGCGGGGAAGTCTGAAACACCCATATGCAAACATCCATGGTTTGCAATAAGTGTCCTATAGAAATATTGGACTAAGTTTTAGGCTGCTGCATTATTCTTCTGAAGCTTTCAAAATAAGTTTTCAAGAGTTCCTTGCAGCTGTACTGCCAAGGAATTGAAACTCATATTCACTGTGAATGTTGGAAGACTTATGGTATTTGAAGGCACCTTCAAATACAGCTCCTGCTCACCTCACTAGGAAAGCACAAGTTTGGTCAGTGTTCCAAATTTCCTAAGAAACTGAGGTGTCTCTGTGAACAAGCTCTGACCCCTACCCCCTTTCCCCATTTTTCTCTTTGTAGTATCATAATTTGTGGTTCTGTCTTGAGCAGTAACTGAGAAATGTGGGGAGGAAATATGCAACAAATGAAATAATTATGGGGTGGTTTACTGTCTTTAGTCTTTATTCCCTCAAATTCAGACAACTATTTGAAACAAACAAACATGGAAAAATTTAAAAAATTGAGAACTGCAGGTTTAAAAAAAAACACCAAAAAACATTAATCAAAATCTGTGCCAGAGAAATAAATGCGGTAATTTAGCAACAATCTGCAATCCATCTTACTGTACTGGAAAATAACAGTGTGACAGCAGATTTCAATGCCTGCTCCTAGCTCTTGCTAGCTGTAATATGAATTACTTCATATTTCAGTGTGGCCATAAGCAAAGAGCTTGCTAACATTAAGATCCTTCCTCTGTAAATGTTAGTACGGCTCTTCACTCACTGTTCCACTATTTTACGTTTTACGTGTGGCACAAGAATAATTTAAGAAATTTTCAGTAGTTTCCATTACAAATAGTGCAAATTTTGAATTCTCTCACGATTAGTAATACAGAAAGGTTTACCTCACCCTCCTTAAACAGTTTCCAGGCCAGAATGACAACAGGGATACTGCAGCTTTGAAAACTGGTGTTCAAATACATTATCTGCAGCCTACTTTAGAATCACAAGTTACAGTTTAATCACTTTTATTATCTAGCTAAAGAAAAAAAAACCACATGAAAATTGTATGGAAGACAATTTTACAAAGCATTTTTAGAAAACAAAGAAGTCAGAAATCAAATCAGGTCCTTCACTACCTCGTCAAATGCCAAATTTGGATACAAAGTGAAAAAACTGTTATACACAAGTCTTGTATAAATAATTAAATGTATTAGCTCTACAAAAGGAAGAAGAAAGAAGTGAGATTGGGAAAATGTGCTTTCTTCAGAACCATTTCATTGTTTTAAAGTATTTAACTGTAGGCTACTATTCACAAAATACTTTCTGACAGAGATCCAATAGATTCCTGAATTATTTTCCAAGTAAGCAGCTGAAAACGCTTAGCAGTAGACACAAAAAACTAGAAGTCTTTTCTAACATATAGTATAAAAACAACATAGATGTAAAATACTTTTTGCAGCAGTTTTCTAATCATCTTAATAGCAATAGCCATTTAACAATGTAATGTCAAGAGGCATTTCTCCCTTGTATACATTTCTTTGCTTCTTAAGTCTTTAATTGTTTAATTATCTGTCACGACACTACTTTCTAGCCATTGCTTCCATAAAAGATAATAAAAAATTTATGTTTGTCCTCATTTCATGCCATAAATGTTTCAAAGATTCATGAATATTCATTTTGTTTGTTTCAAAAGTTATTTAAAGACAAAGGTGTTTTCAGGGTGTTTTTTTCTGAACCTTGCTACTCTGCAGTTTGCTTTGTTTCATTTGAATGATTTTGTATTATTGTAGTTGATTGGTTCTCATGTACACATCTCTCACATCTACATTGAAATGGCAGACTGTTGTTGTTGTTGTTGGCAACATTTCACCAAATACATGCAAAATATCTCACAGCACAGTGACTGACCCTGTAGCCTCTAAGCCAGCCATCTCCACAAGATTTGCAGTAGTCAACTTTGCTAGCATACTAGTCTCACCACAGAAGTTAATTCATTTTGCAAACGACTAATGGAAAGTCTGGATGGAGTAACCAAACAAGACAACATTTGTTTGCCAACTGCCTCCCTTAAAACATTACAGTCACCAGCTAGAAAAAGAATGGTACATCATCTTATTACTTCCAGCAGTCATTTTTAGCACATAAGATGATCTACTGAGTTAACTGTTTATATTTGTGAGACAAATTCTCTGCAGTGATGGAAGTGGAGAAACAATATTTGAACAGCTGCTGCCAGGAGGTTATAATCAGATTGTGTCTGACTTGGTTCTTTGTACTGCACACATACACCATGGCTACTGTTCAAAGTCAACACCCTTGTGGGACAATACTTTCATACTTCAATTAGAAAACCTGCATTTATGAACACTTTATAAACTCCCAATCTTGCAAATATTTTCTAAAGAGTGTGGTGCTCAAGAGCATCAGTAGCCTTCTGACTTCAAAGAAATTCATGCGACAAAGCACTCCAAGCCAAATGTTCACTAGTATAGACAAGCATCTGAGAACTACATTTATAAGCCCTAAGTCCCAATGGCTTTTGAGAATGTGATTAGCACTTTTATAGTGCAAGGCTTTTTTTCTTTTTTATCTTATACTCCCATATTCTAGTCTTTCCATTCACATAAGACATACTTTTTCTGGTTAATCAATTTAGAAACCTGCAGAAGGTGGTTACTCTGAATGAATTTTTCTCTAAAATTAGGTATATTAATGCCACTTTCACCTGCAAACATTGTCGTAAGTCTTGTTACCAACACCATTTGTCAGACTATCAGATGACTTTAGTTTCACAAAGGGAAACATCAAAACAGAAGGGTCACAGAGTGCGTTAAGTTTTCCTTCAGAGTGTATTGGCTTTGACACAGGGCTCCAGCCCCAGCTCAGCGTGTGCAGCCTCTTACAGAGCCGACACAGGCGCTACGCAGCGGCCAACCCCACGCCTGGCTCAGCCAGTGGGCCCAGTACAAGCACCTTGTGTGGGGGTGGGTGCACACAGGTAGATCCAGCTCCCACACACCACTCAGCTTCTTCAGCTGAGCATGCTGAACCAGGCAAGTCACATCCATGTTGCCTATGAGCTTCCATCCTAAAGAATGCTGCCTGAGTGGACACCTTGACAAGGACAGCTGTCCTTTAAATATACAAGGTGGGGCCACATGTAAGACACACCCATCATTTTGCTTATTTCCACAGCAGCCTCACTGCACCTGCTTCTTCAGAAAATGGTTATTGCAGCGAAGCATTTGGCTGACAAAGCCATGGCCCAGAATAAATTATTATTTCCAAGATATGGACACAGGTGTTATCAACAGCTAAAATAGCACACTTGATGCCTCGTCCTCTGAAAGAGATTTGTCCATCAATAAGATTGAACTACCACACAGTCTTACTTCCATTAAATTTCCAGTTCCTTTCCATTTGAATTTTAGGTATGAACAAATAGATTAGTCCTGCCACTTCCTGCACTATTCTCTAAGCTGTCTTTTTGAAATGCAGGGGAGGCTGATACCAGAGACAGATGAGGAGAAAAAGGAGTCTGACAGCATGACAGACACTTAGTACCAGCATGACTGATGGGAACACTGGGTTGAGCCACAGAGCTATTAAGACTGGAAGAGACCTTCCTATGTGGGTCATGTAGTTGACACTGCTGCCTTTAGCAGACACAATTATATCAGGGTGCTTAGAATTGTCCAGTCAAGATACGAATATCAAGGAAGGAGATTCCACAGCCTCCCCACATAGTGTGTTCCAATGTTTTAGTACTCTCGTGATTTTTTTTCCCCCTAACATATTACTTTGTTTTTTAGAGCTTGTTCCTGTTGTCTCCTGTCCTATCACAGTGCACCTGTGAAAAGAGCATTATTTTACTATGAATCATACAATTAGACAGTGCTAGAGAGCAACAACACCACTTCTCAGCATTTTCTTCCTAAAACCAAATACAGCCTGTTCTGTCCTTTTCATAGACTGTGGGCTCTACAGGACCAAGATTCAGGCTGATACTGACTGGATTCACCCACGTGTCTACAAGGCGCTGTGGTACCACTCTCGTACATTACAGTATCTTGTCCCTGGACTGGAGACCCCTGTGCATGGTGCAATTATGAAGCACATCCATGGACTAACAGCCAGCTATGACCTTCCTATGCATTGGCTCCTACAGAAGAGTGGCAGTGGTGACAATCAGACAGTGCAAAAGCCACCACAATGATGACAGAAGAATAAGGGGTGAAAAAGCACAAAGTTGTTTTCCATACAATTCAAGTTCACAAAACCCCTTAATCTTTTTCTTTCAAGGAAAGATATTCCAAGGCAACTCAAAAGGCAGCCTTGCAACTTTCAGGCTCTTACTCTTCATGGAACAATCTGGAAATCTGAATGATCAGACTCCAACTTTGAAATGCTCCTATAAGCTGAACATGACTATGAAAGATGCCAAATAACCATTCTTCTAACTCCTGATGTATACACATCATTTCTTTGTGCATATTCTTGCACCTGCCACATTTCATTACAAAACTGAATTTTAAAGGAACCAATTAACTTGAAGTGCTGAGTATCATGTTGCCAAGTAGGTTAATTCCCAACTCAATACCTGGCATGGCTTGCTTTGTCCAACAGATTATTAAAATCTCACCTTTGAACTGAAAGGTCAGAAGGGCAGCATACATATATATAAAAACAGGAATGACAATGGCACAGTAGTCAATAGTCTGAATTAACCCTAGTATCCCAGTTACAGTATCCCAATACTGACATTCACTGTTTTTACATTAAAAATCCTTATGTGAAACAAGAAGCTAGTGCGGCTTCTGTATTAACTTGGAGAGAGGCAGTTCATCATATATTTGAGGAATAACATTGATGTAGTATGTTTTTGAAATTCAATTTCAGAAGTCCAAGGAAAAAATAATCAAAATGTAATAAGGAAATTTTGTGAAGTTGAACTGAAAGTGCATTAATTAGTATACCTCAGCTGTTCAAAAACTAACATTATCATAGTTGTTCTAAAATTGAAAATGTACTACAAAAATTAATAAATTCATGTATAATCATATCATTGAGAATTTTTCAGGATTATTTATATAATCCACCTGAAGAAAGGTCTTAAAGGTCTTGTGTCATTTGCTCCGTCATAATTCTGTCAGTAAGCTGATTTCTACCAAATAAGAACTTTTGTATAAATCAGCCATCAAGGTTTTAGTAGCCTATTCAATTCTGTCTTATGCCCACGAAGAACTCATTTCAGTTTAAAACAGCAAAGTGAAAGCTGTTTCTACTTTCTTTCAAATGCTCCTTCTTTGTTGTCTAACACCAATATATGAGATTGATGCACTGAAGAACTGTTACCTCCAACTTGTTTCTGTCCAATGAACCCACGCCATAACTTGTGCGTAGCAGGTATTGTTGCAGTGCTGCAGTTACACCATGTATTAGAACTGGGAATTCTCACCCAGAAATTCATGCAATGTGGTCTCCTTTCGCACATCTGACAGAGGATTAGACACTGGTTTTAAAATTTGAAGAGTATGATTCAGAAAACACATTTCAGTTCAGAATTGAGTTGCCTTCGAGGTTAAAAAAATATTTAAAAATCCTACTAGTCTTGAAGAGCATATCAGTTGGATAGCTCTATAAAACTTCCAGGACTATTAAAGGAGAAATCACTTTAATAAAAACAAGTATACATAGTACCCTTGATGATGCTCCCAGTAGTCTGAACAATGATGCTTTTATGTTGTTGTGGATTTGTTTGGTTTTTTTAATGGCAAGCTCACAAATGTATTTCCTTGGTTATAATTTTATAAAAGCTGTTTTTTATCAGAACTGATTGGTAAAGAGAAAGTACATCTCCTTTCTTTCCAGTTAGAAGACTTTCATATTTAATTTTTCTCTGAAGAAATTTTACTAACACAGAAGCCCTGGGATAAAAAATTTAATTTTATGGTTATAAAAGACAACAGGGGAATTGAAAAACCCCTTTGGAGTTCAGTCACAAAAAGGAAAGATTCAATTACTTTGGAAATCTTTAGAACCACACGACAGAAATATTACAAGTGATGAGCCAGACTGGGGGTCATCATCAACTGTAATCCCAAATGGCATTTATTCCACAGCTTGTGTTAGTATTAATTTAGAAACATAATGAACAGAAAGCCACTAAAAACATAAGGAGATAACTGCACTTAAGGAAAGTAAGCTCTCTCATAATTATTCACTAATTGAATAAAAGTCAATGTTAACCACAGTAATATTTTCATTGTCTGTCTAGTGTTCAGTGCCAAAACTGAAACTTGTTGGAAAATTACAGTTTCTGAATAAGTCTACTTATGTAAGATCCCTAATGGCAATATATTACTATAGGGCAAATATAATAACAGTGCTTAAACTACATTTTAAATCCATACAGGTTAATAAATATACAGAAAAATAGTCTGATGATATTTAAAGTTAACCATACTTTGACAGAGAAAATCGTACTCACACTATTTTACTTACTAATATTCTATTAATTTTCATCATATACACTGTACAAATATGAACTACATGAAGATACTTATGTGCAGACTCCTTTAAAATGTGTGTCTGGTATCAGCATTAAAACAAAACCAAATTATTAACCGGCAGCCACTTTTTTGAATATTGATTTGAATTATTGCTAGCACATACATTAATGAAAGTGTGACAAAATTAATTAGAAACATTTTGAAATCAATCTTGTACAATTGACTGATTCCTTTGAAGTGATTTGTAGTTGGATACACAAGTTACATTGAAATCTAAATCAATTTATCTTTTGGGGACATGAAATCTCCCCAAAAGATATATATGATCATCTAAAATTTCCTTGAATAAGACTCCTAAAGAAATTATTAATAGTGAAGTTCTCGTTCAGGACTCCTTGTTAAAGCACCACCTTCTGTCACTGAATTCTGTGTTTACTGTTGAAAAACATTCAGCATATATATTAAAAAAATCTCTTTCTTTATCTAAAATCTTTTTTCTTTTTCAACTTAGAGTCTTCACTGTCTTAAACGACCTATTATTTCTTTTCATGATCCCTCTTGTTACATCCAAACTAATTCTTTGTTACTTTTCCAGATGCTTACATATGTCTGTGTGTGCAAACTGTGAAACTTAGCCCCAGACACCTGAGGCTGTAATTATGTCTGACTGTCATAGTACTGCAAAACAGCCGCAGATTTAGTAGTTAACATGTAATATATATTAATACACTAAGATAAAAGACTTTTAACTATGTGCGCAATGATGACTGATTCAACGTTATATCATGACTCAAAATTGAAAACTTATCAAACAAGAACAATGTTGGTATTTAATTTCTGTATCTATTGTTCAATGCTTGTAATCACTGTATCTGATACTTTACTGACCAATAAGCCATCAATAAAATTGAACTCTCCTTATGTACGGAGCAAAATTCTATTCAAATACATACAGAAAAAGGAACAATAATCAAAGAACATCACAGTGCTGTCAAATAATGCATTGTATTCTAGCAATCATTTAAAGGATTACCCTAGGCTATTTAATTAGTCCATTAATTACTAGTGATTTATCTGTTATAAATTGATTTCTCCCCTCCACACTTAACTGATCTTGCCATTGATCTGTCATTCTGCCCTCAAATGATTTCACATTAAGTTTTCACTGCTTAGGAGTCCTAGCAAAGGATTTCAAGACTCTTAATTTAACAAAAGCATCCTAGGATTCACCACACCTAAGTCTCTGAATGAAGGAATGCTAGTAACTAGGAAAATACTATACAAAGCAAATATGAGATCTGTATCATAGCACATGAGCGCTCTTCTTTTGATGACCATTCTGAACTGTGTAATATAACAGCAGGCTTTGTTAACTATGGATAGTCTTAATAGTCTCTGCGCTGCTTCACCTGCGTTGCTGTACTTGCTCTACTTACAAGAACATAGTAGTAAGAACATTTTGGGTGGTAAATACTGCCTTATGTTCTGCAGTAGCCAGTGAACAGACAAAAAATACACCTCCATTGAATGTCATGACTTTTTTTCTTTCTCTTTTTTTATTCTAATATGAACCATCATGAAAACTGAGCAGGATTTCAGTTCTGTACTGTGCTGGACTAAACGCTGAGCTGCTGGGCACTCTCAAAAGCCAGGTGTTCAAAGGGACTGATGACATTTCTCATTTATATGGCTTAGTCTGACTGGTGTTTAAGAATAGATTAATTTTCAGATTAAATACATCTTCCTGCTAAAGGTGTAGGAAATCATCCTACGTTTTGCAAGTTGAGTTTAATTAAAACTGGAAAAACAACCAAAAATGATTGAAGTGACTTTTGTTTTCACAAACTAATAAAATAAATGTTCCCAACGCTAATTGCTATCAGACACTTGTAAGACATCACTTCTACCTTTATTCAAGAAGCTAAGTAGGATTATTTTAACAAATTTTAATATTTTACTAAGCTTCATTTGTCTCTATTATTCCCCCTATTTAGCGCATAAAATAGCTGTTACCTTGCTATTCACAATTATATAAGTACTCTAAACCTACCTATATGACCTTCATTTTTAGGTATTAAACCAGTCATTCACACTGTTTTCAATATTACACACTCCTGCTTTGCAGAAAAATAGTTAAGGATATCTATGCCCAAACTGCAGAAAAGGGATTTTAACTTGCTGGATTTGCTGCTGATGACAAACCAAGCTAATGAAAACCTGAATGTTATAATAATTATACATAAACCTTGATTGATACATATAGCATTGCTTAATTTTCCAAGGTTTTCGTATGGAATTCAGAAGCACAAACTATGCAATGCTACATCCCTCTTCTTAATTGTTTAGACCCAACACTCATTCTCATGGGAGTCAACTCGTACACTGACAAACATCAATAGTTTGTGATATTTAATGTTTCTACACTTCTGCTAATTTCTCCCAAATTTCATTGCCTTCCTTTTTTTTCTCTTTTACATCACTCTCAACTGCCCTGGTGCCACTTCTTACACAGAACAGGTCCCCCAGTCAATGCTTTCTTTATCTAGAGATGCCTTCAACACATAATTAGATAAATACAATTAAAAATTGCTATCAATGCCTAGTACATAAAAGTGCAGCTTCAAACTTTGGCTCAGAAAAATCCTAAACCACAGAGAAAGACTGAGGAATAATTTATCCCTGAACATCAGTCTTGTTCATAAGTCCTTCCAAAATGATGTGCAGCTGCAGTCTGTCCTGAAATAAAAAAACTTTCTTGGAAAGGGGCATGGGAGCAGAACTCATAACTATAGTGGATTAAGACCCAAAAATGGGGACTAGAATGGGACATTGGGAAGAATATCCTCAAAGTCTTCACTGACTCTTATCGAACTTAACTAGATACAGTACACTGGGAAATGTGGCTGGTGTTACACCCATCAAATGTTTTCTCCTCTCATACCAAAACTCCAGACTATGATTACAAAACCCTTTCTGAAATTCTGAAAATTAGAAGACATGTCTCTAAATTGCTCTGACAAGATTTAAAGTAGCCGTTAGCATTTTAGTAAATAAGCTTGATTATTTATCAAAGAAAATTACTACTGTAACATAGAAGAACAGAGCAGCTTTCCAACAGTGCCATCATTTTCTACATTTTTATCATATGAGTTATTTCCACTTGTAAATAAAAAGGCAAAATGAGCAACAGACAGTATGTTTGCAGTGTATTGCAACATGCTGGAATCATTAAAAGAGAAAAAACCCCAGATGGAAATGGCTTTTAAAGTATTAATATCACATTTAAAAGGACAACTACAACAATGCTCAAATATCAGTTTGCCAAAAACTGGTGGCAGAATGAAACTTAGTCAACCCTATCTTCTTAGCACACATTTTAGCCATGCTTAACAATCTGCCTTGAACTGCAAGGAATTAAACAATCTACAAAAGATCAGCAGAAAAATGTTCTGTCTCCTAAGTCACTGCATCAAGAAATAATGCTTCAGTGGAAAGATTTCCCAAAGCTCTTCCAAAAGCTTTATCAATTCCCACAAGTCGCCTGTAAAAGTTGTCTTCTACTGCCCATACTGAAACTCATGACCTGAATTTCCAGGTCACCTTTATCAGACAGCAACAGTGAAACCAATTTCACTGACAGTGTTGTTCAAGGTCTATAGACCAAGACAATTACTCAATTACGAATAAAACTTCTATTAAAAGTCCTCATATAAAAACATTTTCAACATTTGCTTTCAATTTTAAAAAGTTATGATTCATTTGCAGTTACTTTTTTGCCCTATGCTATTAAACTACTTCCAAGTAGAAGAATGTGATCATGTAGGAATTTATGTTAAAATCAGGAGTTAAAATCATCTATCAATGCACAGTGACTCCACTCCAAAAAATTACATTGGTATTTATAATAACCTAAAAAATTAGTATTTTGCAAATATAGTTCTAACTGCTCAGGATAGTTCAGAGCTCTTAAAATCTTTTTTACTTTTACTTTATTTATACTCTTAAATCTATGCTATTTTACTTTCTATACATTATAGTGAGAGTGTCAGAAATCATATCCCAGCATTAAATTATGTGATATACATTCTTGTGTAAGTTCTTCTTAATAAGTTAAAAAAAATAGGCAACTATGATATAAATTGAAGTACTCAATATCTGAAACAATCTGCATGTCTCAAATCAATGCCTGTTAGATGAAGCAACCACACTTTATAAGCAACTACATACGTGGGTTAAATTACAGCACTAACATACACTTAGTGCTGTAGGTTTCTGAAGAGAGCTGTACAGGTACAAAGCAGGTGTACTAAGGAGGTGAAATGAGCACTGGCTGAGATAACATCTGCTTGAGCAAAGAAGTAAATCCCCACAGAAGTAGCAAGAGAACCTGAGAATCACAAGACAAAAGAGAAAGAGGATCCACAGAGAACAGCATTACAAGGGTCATCAAATATGGTAGAAATTTGGAAGGAGAGAAAGAAAACATATGTATAAGAGCAATAGAAAACGGAGCAATGAGGAAGGGGGAAAGAGATACTAGAAAATATTCAAGAATATGAGGGCTCGGGTAGAAAGGAGAAGTAAGCAAGCAAGCATCCATGCAAACCAAAAGAAAGCAAAAATAAAGGACAAGAAAATTACAAAGAACCTAAGAAAGATCAGAGGGCATGCACTGGCACAAAAAGTAAAGAAAGTAACATTCTATCTACTGACATCTAAGGTCATTAAGAGCTCCAGTTGCATAGCTTTAAATATATCTCTGCTTAGTGTGACTACAAGGTGGATGGCAATCCCAGAAGTTCTTGTCTGCTGCACCAGAGATGTTTCTGTCCTACAGCGGAATCAATAAAAATCAATTGCCTGATAATTGCTTTGCATCAAATTAAATTATGGAGGGCTACATAGCTCAGAGGTTTGGAAATGAGATGTGGAGCCTTTCACCTCTGGGTCACGGCTACAAACACAATGCAAGTCAATAATGACTAAGAGTTGTTACTTTTGTGTTAGTAAAACACCTGATTTTAAGCTCTACTAAACCACACCTTTGCTGCTTTATAACCTCAGAACTTTGTTTTGCCAATCTCTGAACAAAGCTAGATGAAGCTCCCAATAACTCTCACATAACCTTTGCGCTGCCTGCGATTATAATCGATGTAATTTCTCATCCTTTCAAATGGATTACAACCCAAAGCCAAACAGTCTGGCTACTTTCAAAACCAGTTTGAAAAATTGAAGATAATCACAAGTTAGATTTAAAATATTTATCACAACCCCAAAATCATGTAAAGTATTTCTTCTTTTTGCCAGGATCATAAATACTCCCCAAAAATTTTTTAGCATTTTGATTCTCACAAAACCCCCAAACCCAAAACAGAAACCAAACCAACCCTCACACACACAAAAAACCCAACACAACAAGACAATCCAAAACATCACTAAGTTTTGCAGCCCTTTTGAGGTGTTAAAGCAAAAGGAAGACAATACACCTTTCTGAAAACACTAGCTGATGTTACATAAAAGATCGCTGAGTTTATTGTGAATGTAACGTTGGGACAGCACCTGTGATACTGCTGACACCTAAACCTGCAAACATAGGCACCCTTGAAACCACTTATCTGGTAGTGGTACTCTGACTTTTACTAAAATGCATTCTGTTTTCCAAAATCTATGTTTTTTTCAGTTATATACAGGAAATTATTATTATTACTATTATTATTTACTTATGCATTTTAGACTCCAGATTCAACTTAATTTCTAATTTAAGCTTCAGCAGTCAAATATTTTAGTCAGTTCTTATCAACTCTGTGATATTCATGACTATCTCTAGCATAATTAGCACATTGATGTGGACAGCCACATGCAGATGAATTTGCTGCAGGAATTAGGAGACTATGACTGAATTTGCATGTTCAGGAGTTCCACAGAGAACATGAATTCTTTCTCCCTGCAATCTTATTTTTACAACTTATTGTTCTAAGAATTGGACAGCAATTAAATACCTTTACAAGGGTCATGGTAATTGGAGCAGGGGTGGGGGAGGAGGTTCCATTTGCCAAAAGAAAAAAAGAAAAAAAAAAATCTTTGTTTATATTTCCCTTTTTCTTCCTATACCCTGGCAGTAACAAATGCACATCATCTCCTCTGTGGTCAGTCAGGCACTTTGTTAAGCAATAAACCAAAGAAACACACCAATATTTATAATATCCTTCAGTTAGCATTTACACAACTATACCAAATTATCTGTTTATTAGAAAGCAAAACAGCATTCCTAGTATTTTCACTGAGAAGACAAGTTACAAATAAAAGATCTCATCATAAAAAACAGTCTATCTGTAGCTTCATGCTACAGACACTCTGGTTTATATACCATATCTATTTATGGAACGGCTACCCTCCCTACACTGCAGCAGAAAATTGTCTTCTGGTTAGGACATGAGGAACTGAGCTAATAAAAAGAAAAAAATATTCCCAACTTTTCTCAGCATGACCATCAGAGTCTCAGGGCAGTTTATGTAGCATACTTATAAACTCTTTAAAACAGAGTGCAGCCCATCTCAGGGGTAAGAAGCAGCAATATTGCAAGCAGGTAGCTTCCATCACAAATCACACCATAAGGAGCATCACCTTTGTTTTCAAGAAGGTACAACCCTCACAGCTCAGTTTAAAAAGGACTGTGCAAAACTGTGCTAGCAGCACACTGATGTTTATTTTACTTTAGAGAAAACATAAGAGCACTTCTTTTATACAACAGTGTAGTTATCAGAGCACTCACCTGACTTGATTTCCAGGCCACGGTCATTCTGAAGCCACTACTTCTTTCTAGGAAACAGCTCTAAGCAGTAAAGAGGACCAGAAAGAGGGTTCTTCCACCCTCACCACAGTGACTAAGTCTCTGTGTGCACAGAGGGATCAGAGCCTAAAATTTACACCAGCCTTGGCACTTAAAAGAAGCTGTATCTAACACCTCATGAATCTGGTAGAGCTACAAAACACCCAAGTTTCAGCCGTAGGATGGCCACCTTCCCCGTCCTATGCAAACATTCATGCAAACATTCATGCAAATGTTTCCCCGTTTACATTCATGCAAACAGCGAACTGTCCTTGCAAACAGTATCTGTGGCTCTCAGTTTGGGCTCTCTCACCACTCAAGGTTCCTGTCACACATGTGTTTTGAATTTAAACTGATGCTAACTAAGTGAAGCAGCTGTGTGCAGGCCCTGACCAAGACGCTTAATTATTCCCGGAACTTAGGAAGAGGTAAGGTACCTTCAAAAATGTATCTAATTTATGGATCTACCTACTCCATGTAGGATTTCCTATGGATAGTAAGGGGCTGTACACACTAGAAAATGCAAGTACTGGTGAGTATTTTCCATTCTTAAGACTTTATCATTGCCACAAAACCCAGTGCTCTTATTCTATAATGCAGGTTCATCATAGACAATCTTCTAATTAATGCAGGAAATAAATACTGCTTTATGAATCTTGATCTGAAAACTTGAATATAATATGTTGCAACTTATACTACTATGAAAAATATTGGTCTAATTTCTCACTATACTTGAAAGCTTGATTTTTTACACTTAGTTTACTACACAGTTTTTCCTCTAGCAGAGTAACTACTGAAATAATTTTTCAGCAATCTTTGTAACAATTTGTCATGGTTTTTAAACATACTTTTTATTGGCATAAACCAGTTTGATTTCAGCTTGATTTATAATGAGCATTTCACTGTGTGTTATTTTTCTAGTGCAGCCCTTAAAAAGCTGTTTCCATTCACAGGTACATTGAAAAGAACAAAAAACTTTTATATAAAAAGTAATGTGCCACCATAATTTGAAAATATTCACCTCATTCACATTCACCTGCCTCCACTAAAAGATTTATAACATGTCTAAACCAGAAATTGATGAATTCATCAGCATCTGGGACATTTTGATCATAATCAATAATATAATTTTACCCCCTTAAATGGGTTTTCAATTAAAGTACTTTTTTTGAAGTAATTTTATTTTCATCATAAAAATAGTTTCCCTACAGACTAACAGCATTAACTCATTTCATACCAAGTGCTGTGTTGTAAAGGACAATAACCTGCACAGGCAAACAGTGATAATACTATACTTAATGAAAGAAATATAGAATTTATTGTGCTGTTTCACAGGTTAAATATTACAAAGTAAAATATTTCTTAGATAAATAAGTAGAAGTGTAAAGATCAAGCACTGTTACACAAGTTTAGAAGTTCATATTCAACAGCAAGAGAAAGACAGCAAGAGAGTTTCAGTGTTAGGAATTCAGGCTGGCTTGGCTCCCACAAATTCACTTTTGAACTTTCTCTTAGCTTTCAAGAGAGCCCAGTAGCTTCCACAGAAAGTTAGCTGCGGAAGATTTATTGGATGGAAGAGTCTACCAGGAGCAGCAGAAATGGACCAGACCCTCACCAGTCTCTCATCAGATGATATTAAATTACACTATCACAACTTCCTTTAAGTTTTATTTCTCTGGAAGCTGGTGCTTACTAGGCTAGGGACTTGCTGTAGGAAGCTAAAGTAGGGAATGTTTTAAAGGAAAACTTATTTTTAATGCTATAGAGCAAGACCTTTTGGATACAAGAAATAAAAACAAAATTTAATAGTGTGGCATAAGACGAATGAGCAAATATATATGAAATCATGCTAAACCAGAGGGGTTTGTGGTCCATTGAACAAATACTCCTTCTGTAGAAAGTGAATTAAATCAAGTGGTGTGATCTGATTATCTTCAAGGATTATTTGTCATGGGCACACTACTGGTTCAGGTAGGAACAGACTGTTACCCTTCAACTAAGTGGCAGTTATTGATTTTTGCTGGCACAGCCTCATTGTTATATGGCTTCACTGTTATGGAGAGGCTGCTGGCTCAATGTCTGTCAGTCTGGGAAATACAAGTAGCCCTTCCTTAGGAAAGATAAAGGGAGGTAATTTCAGGGTCTTTCATCTTTTACAGCTCTACTGCTCAGAAGCCAGAAAGTGCATTTTCTTTGTCTATGGCAATTAACTAAATCTTGAACTTCACATATTTTTCTATGGATGGATAATATGTATACTTAGAAATAGGGAGACAACTTCCAGCACTACTTTTAGCAGTGGAAATACAACTTCACCCAGACCTATCATCCTGTACTAGGACAGAGCCCTCAGAGCAAGGAGAGGGTGCTTACGGGAGATTACAGGGAACTCGTTGAAACCCTTGGAGTTTTGGTGTCACTTCTGAGAACTTTGATAATTGAATGGAAAAACAATTGAAGAGAATTTGAAAAGAAACAAAAAAGGGTTCTGTAGTTTTAAGAACAGACAAAAGCCTCGCCCTTGTTCATGGAACTGCTTTACATAAATCTTCAGGAAGTCTCTGAGAGGCAGTATCCTGGACAGAAATCAGATAGCTATTTCTCAGGCTCAAGTATCCAGCTTGTTTTGAGGCAAATCTCAAGACAAATACACCAAGAGCTATAAATCAGAGAACTGTACCAGATGCAAGCAAAAATGAGGCTACAGAAGCAGAGGAACAAGTACATGATCCCACTGCTTTTGTCAAAAAATGTTTGCTAGTTTCACAATTCTCCACATAATTTGAAAACTGAAAGTTACAATTGGTATGAAGTCTTGGATATTTCATTCCCGGCTTTCGGTGGGAGGAAACAGTAGCTTAGAATCAATCAGCTTCTGTTTGTTTATATTTGGAAGCTGGTCCTGAAAAGTTTTTTTACACAGGAAATTCTTCTTCCCGTGGTAAACAGCCAAATAGGTATGAATGCAGTAATAAATTATCACTGCAGAACAGCAATCACACAAATGTTGATCAATTAGAGTGAAATCTTATTTTATGTCCCCGTTAGTGGAGCAGGTTAATTCCTGGGATTTACCATTCTGAATACCCTCCATCATTACTTTACACATCCACCTCGGCTCTTTGGTACTATGCATTTAAGTCCCAGCTGGGCGATCCAAACGTACAGTGACATCGGGTGAGTTTGTGAGGCTCAGCGAATGCGGCACGGGAGCCAGGCTCCTCGGAGAGGAGTGACAGCAGATGCCCTCCAGGGGTGCTACAAACCGCGCGTCATCCCGGACTGCCACCGCGGCAACACGCTCTGGACTCCAGGAGAGCTGACAGGCAGCAGCCATGGCTTCAGCTGTCTCCTTCCGATCTCTCCCAGCAGGTGTCACTACGATGTAGCATTGCTATAAAATCTTAAAGTAACAAACATTAAAGTAGCGGGCTCCTTTTCTCCACAACTGGCAAAGTACCTCTGTAGACTAATTATGTGAAACCCGAATAGTCCGCAAAAATGAGCTTTGTGATGAGAGGGTGGGGAAAACTGTTAGCTGTGTATCATTTCCACTTCCATACAGCTGATTTTCATCTTACAAATTGTTATACCTCTGAAAGAGATGTCTTTAATGAAGTGGTTAATTTAATGCAATGCTCAGCATTCTCTTCTTAACAGTAATGTACACAGATGGCTGTATTCCAAACTCCATTCATCTATTTCAAATTGTTATAAAATGGCTGTTGAATTCTATTCTTTGTAGAGATAAAATATATTTGTAATAAACAACCAAATTTTCTAGCAAATTTTCTGAAAATTAAAAATAAACCCAAACCAATACAACAGAGGAAAAAGGGATTTCCAAAGCAGTCTCCATGCAGACTCTGACTGTCCTACCACCCAGTGATCCTGCAGGCATTCAGACACCTCACTGTAATGTCTCAAAAATCAATAGCAATTTATTCCCTCTTTGGATCCCAAGCAACAAAAGTAAATAATACTGTCACCTGCGGTCTGCCTTCAGAACACGGTCACAAAACAGTCTTGCTACTATACCACAACCCTCCAGGGCTCTTTATCTGTGCTGGCTTTGCAGATTGTATTGGCTTTCACAAGGGAGAAACACACAAGACAGCAACACAAAGGGGTCAAGTTCCTGTACTCTGCCCACCCAGCCTGCTGAGCTGGAATTAAGAAAAAGGTTTGGCACCTGTCTTATTTCAGTTTCAACTACGTCAATTTTATTAAAAGGGAAAAAGAAAAGAAAAAAGAAAAGAAACCCAAAACCAAAAAAGGAATATTAGAATTATGTTTTCTCATGCAATAAAAGGGAAATCCTAGAGGAAAAAGGAACTTCAGACATTTCCATCATTTAAAGGTACTTCCTAAATCAATTTCTTAAAAAGTGGAGGCTTTGAAATTTGCATTCTTTACAATGCTACTGGACATATGTCAAAATATTCAAAGTGATCCGGAATATTGATAGATGGTTTTCAAAATCATCATTATTTGTAACCAATATTAAGAAATCAATTCCCATCTCATTATAAGACAACCAGGTTTTTTTAACTGCTCGCAGCATGAGGCATATCATCGTCACAAGGACCCTACAAAATTTCAAATACATGATATGAAAATATGCTCACTTAACTTCTAGTGACCTCATGTACGAAGGTACAATGGACCCTTGTCTTTCCAAGGAATGTTATTTAAATAATGCTTGTATCTTTGCATAATAAATTGTCTTCTCTGTTGCACGGTATGTAAAGCCTATAGGGCATAGAAATTCTCACCATCACCACCAATTCTATTTTTCCTTAGAAATACTGATTGTTGTGAGTTCACAGATAATAAGTTCAGGATGCATCACTAGCTCATACAGGCATCACATCCTGATTTAAAGCAGTCTACTCTTTCTTTCATGGCTGTTTATATTAATGAACACAAAGGAAGGGCATGGGCTGAATGCAAAGCAGAGAGTGGAGGTTAAGAGAAAAAAATTGAAGTTTTATTCCAATTTTATTCCAATGGACAGTAATTCCACAAAGTAATTTCCCACTATAAAATTACAAAATGCCCAAACTTAAAAGCACAACAGAAATACATGTATTTAACAGGTTTTGTAATAACTCTCATTACAAGCCAGGCCAGAATTCTCATTTCTTTCAACAGGGAAAAATCAGTAAAGAAAATGGAAAATTCCAAAAGATTTTAGGTTAATATCTTAGGTGAAAAAAAATGCTCATGGAATTTACATGATTATGTGAGAAGAAATGAGGAGATACTAAGACTGTTCATTTACACAAGATATAAACACTTGTCTAATCAAAGGCATTCTGAGCCAATGCTAAAAGAAACTCTGCTTAAATATTAGAAGATTAATGTATTAATTACTTCAGAAATCATGTGCAAAGTGCAGAAAAACCAATAGCCACTAATGTCAAAGAAAAACAACAAAACAAACGGAATTTTATATTGAGTCATAAACTGAATGGAAAAGGCTAGAGAGATTCAATTAATTCCCTCTACTATGAGCCACAGCCACAATGAATGGAAAGTCTACCACTGTAAGAAGCAAAGTTAGGCTAGAGCAAAGACCACCTCAACAGTAGATTATTATTCAATTATTTCGTTAAAAATTGTAGAACATTTTAATGAATATTTAATAAGCACATCACTGTCTGAAGTCAGACTGCTAGCATGGTTGGATACTCATTCAACCCTGTGCAGGATCTTACTAGCCCCTTATTTAAAAACAAAAACAAAAACAAAACAAAAACCAAATCAAAACAAAACAAAACAAAAAAATCAAACCAAAATAAAAAAACAAACAAACAAACAAAAAAAAACCCTTACAGGTGAAAAAGATATTTTTATCTTTAATTTTACAAGAGCTAAACAGCACACGACTCAACAAAGCAATAGTAAAAATCATGAGTGCTTCTCTACTGTTTAATTTGTATCTCTCAAGAAGAGCATTTAATTTAGTTTACTATTTACTCATTTTACATTTGCAACTCTCTGCAGGTGTCTGGAAACCCAGTGCTAACGACAACTAGTAGTGAGAACTCAAAATAGAAATTTCTGAAATAGGCTTAAATAATTCCAGAAATTCTTTTGTGCCTCTGAGGCATCTCCCAGAAAAGCTCTGACAAATGACACAGGATTCTCTTGTGTTTACAGGAACAATTCCTAGCTTGCCTCAGAAGCTGAGTAGCCAACCGGTCAAGGGAGGTGTTTCTCCCCATCTACTCCGCTCTGATGAGATCCCTCCTGGAGCACTGTATCCAGTTTCTGGGGTTTCCAACATTGCAAGAACGTGACCTGCTGGAGCAAATCCAGAAGACAGCCGTGAAGATGATTAAGAGGCTGGAGCACCTCTCCCAGGAGGACAGGCTGAGAGAGTTGGGAATTTCAGACTGGAAAAAAGAAGGCTCCAGAGAGCCTTTACAGCACCTTCCATTACCTAATGGGGGCCTACAAGAGAGATGGAGAGTCACTTTTCACAAGGATGTGCAGCGACAGGACAAGGGGGAATAGCTTTATACTGAAAGAGGACAGTCAGATTAGGCTTCAGGGAGAGATCCTTTGCTATGCAAGCAGTGAGGCACTGGAACACATCGCCCAGTTCAAGGAGCTAAAACTCAACACAACTAAAACAAAAGGGAAAATATGAACACCTGAATCAGCTCAGCAATGAGGGAGATAAGTGAGAGTACTGGCATGTGAAAGGTCCTGGAAGAGATGATTTAGCTGGTTATTTTAGTTTGTCTACCCATTTGAACAAGTTAGCTATACGGTGAAACTGCAAACTGAGTTGCGGACCAAATCAAGTAACATGAATGCTCAGTCACTCTAAAACATTAACTACTGATACTGCTCAATAAAAGTAGATATTTTGTTGACTTTATGAAAAATAGTTTAAGTTAATATACAAAAACTAAGTTTGAGTTAAAAACTGGAGAGATATTTCAAAAATTTGCTAATATCATGGTGAAAGCAATGCATTAGCCATCATGTGTTATAAACTCTTAACTACAGGTCTGTCAGTCTCACTTGAGTGCCTGGTAAAGTCATAGATACTGAAGGTATTGACAAACATCGGGAGGACAATGCAGTCATTGGTCACATCAAGCACAGCTTCACGAGATGAAAGTCCTGCTTATCAAACTTGATTTCCTTTTATGATCTCATGTAGCTGATCAGGGGAATCCAGTCAATGTAATCTTTTTTATCTCAGTAAAGCTTTTGACACTGTCTGTCACAGGATTTTTCTGGACAAAATGTCCAGCACACAGCTGGATAAACATGTCATGGGATGGGTGAGCAACTGGCTCATGGGTCAGGCACAAAGGGTTGCAGTGAATGGGGTGACATCAGGCTGGGGACCTGTCACTAGAGGGGTTCCACAAGGCTCTATTCTCTCCCTGTGCTCTTCTATGTCTTCATAAATAACTTGGGCACAGGGCTGGAAGGGAAACAGAGCAAGTTCACAGAGGATACAAAACTGGAGGAGCTGTTGAGTCTCTTGAGGGCAGGGAGACCCTGCAGAGAGATCTCAACAAATCAGAAAGCTGGGCAATCACCAGCTGTATGAAATTCAACAAGGGAAAGTGCCAGATTCTGTAGTTGGGATGGTGCAACCCTGGATGTACAGCCAGGCTGGGGAATGAGAAACTGGAGAGCAGTGCACAGAGAGGGACCTGGGGGTCTGGTCAGTGGCAAGCTGAACAAGAGCCAGCAGTGCCCTGGCAGCCAGGAGGGACAACCCTGTCCTGGGGACATCAGGCACAGCATGGCCAGCCCGGCAAGGGAGGGGATTGTCCTGCTCTGCTCTGAGCTGGGGCAGCCTCAGCTCCAGCGCTGGGGACAGTGTCGAGTAACACAATGTAAGAAAGACATCCAGTAATTAACTATCATCCTCTCTCCAAAATGCTTGGAAAAAGATTAACTCAGTATCTTTGCTGACATGTGTTCTCACTTCACTTGTATTCAGACAGGAATTTTTGTCATCATAAGGCAGGTGAGCCTCAGCCTAAAATTTACAACTTTCTGTTTAATAAGGAACTAGAGTTAACAAGAGTATTTACTAAGTTTGCAATGGATTAAGCCCTTCCCTTCTAGAAAAATCTCTACAAATTGTTTCAACTATTAAGAGCTACCCAAACAAACTAAGAATTAAGAAAGTGAACCATTTTAATCACTACTTTGCCAATAGTGCCAATAAGGTTACTGCTAATGTGGCCATTTTTCTTTAGGATGTAAATAGAAATCGTTACGTAGATAACATCTCTTACATAACTACATTTGACTGCTTATCAGTTTACACCAAATAAATATTTGCAAGCTAAACACAAAAATTCTTAGAAGACATTACTTTGCACTTTCATTTAAAAGTGAAATTGACTGGATAGGACAGCATGCTTGCTTGCAGGCTTTCCCATCTTTTTTCTTAAAATCTTGGTACATCAATTTGCCTCCAAATGTGAGCTTACCCAGAACAGAGGTGCACAGGAGCAAATCATGTAATTGGGAAGCCCGAAAATAAAGGATAAAATTATCAAGAAAAGGCATAATTTTATCACAAATTTGAGCACTCAAGGAGATTTTTAAAAATGCAATACATTCTAAAAGCTCTAGATTTTTATAATCCTGCAGTATGTTAACTAGCATAACTTATAAGTTTGGGGAAACATTAATTTGAAGGCTAATACTCCAAACCCAAGACTCACCAACCGAGGTCCCCTCAACAAGGTGCAATGGATACAGAGAAACCAAAATTCTCTGCTTGTACTTTTGACACTGGTGGTGCTTATCCTTCTGAAAAGCACTTCAGACTTCATTATGCACTTCTGATAGTTATAACTACTTTCTCTGAAGTTGGACACACAGCTCTTTAACTACTCCAGCAACAATACGAGTTCACAGCCAGAATTCTTACAGTAGGGGGATTTATTTTTATTTTTCAAATTTAAAGAAAGAAAATGTACCATCAAATCCAGCTACTTATGCCTCTCTTTACATGACACTAAAATGATGCTTACAGAACAGATGCAGTTTTGCGGCTTATGGCTGAGTATAAGCAGACTGCATATTGTAAGCAAGCTGTGCGGGACAGTTCATTATTTAGATTGCCTGTTGGTTCCTATTGAACGACCTTGATTCAATTCCTTTTCTCTTTTTGGGGTTTTAAATACACAGAAAGAAATATTCCAATAAGGAAATATTAAAAGAAAATAAAGCAAATTTCAAGGAGTGATAGAATGATTAGGGAAATGTTCCAGTACCATGGTGTTTATCATAAAAGACAAGATCATACACCCCAATTTCAAATCAGATTTCAATAGGACACAACAGGGTAGGCACAGTCTGAGATACTTAATAAGAAGAAATTACAGTGGCACATTGAATGTAAACTGAATGAGACATAAGCTCTGCAGAAACAAACTAAAATTTATTCTAAGTCTGTCTTGGTATTATACTAGAATAAACAAATATTTATATATCCATGTTTTTAAAAATAGCTTTTCCTTCCCTTACTTACCATCATACATACTTACCTATTTAAAAGCAAGTAACTGTTTAAGTGATCCAGACTTCCATCAAAAAGTTTAATAACAAACTCATTTACAATTAGAGACATTCTTACTATTCTTACTACAACATAAATAAAGAAATCTGACTAAAGATGTTTACTTACATGCACCATGCTACCTTAAGAAAAAAGTGTCATTGGTTGTAGTATCTTCTGCAGCTTATATTCACTTACATACTTGGCACTGCACATTCAATTTAATTTTCTAGATTTGTCCTCATCTGTCTGTGGAGATCCTCCAATCAATTCCAAATTAATAAATTCTGTTTCAAATAAGCAGGCTATATTTTACCAATACATTGTGAAGGCTAACCCAGACTAATTTTATTTGCTGAAGTACATGAATTTCTTTGATCTCACTGTCTTGATTTCTCTAGGACCTTACTCTGAGGCTGTAACAGATTTGTTTCAGCACTGAGACAAAGGTACAATCTAATTCACTTTCCAGACTGTGAACACGACTGTTCAAAGCACACATATTCTTTCCTTGCATCAATACAGGTTTTAGAAATACATTTTTAAGTAGAAATCTATGATTTGATATGAACAGTGTTTTTCTCTTAAAAAGAAAATGAAATTAAAATTTTCCTTTAAACACTGCTGTTTTACAATCAATTAAAACAACATTAACGTATAAAAATAATGCCTAATTATAATGTGCTCTCTGATTTTAATATAGTCTTATACCAAATGTTACAGCAACTAAGAAGTTTCAGCATTTTTCACATCTTTGAAAATCTGAAAGCAGTTTACATTTGTTTAGTTGCAGCATTTCCCCTCACTGAAGTCAATACAGCTACTCAAGAAAAGCACACAAGTACATCAACCTGTTAGCTGGATTTCAAAGAATACAATTTTATAATCCTAAATTATTCTTCAATGTGTTGGCATAAAGAAATGAACATATCTAATTTTGCAGCTCTTCTCAAACCTATTGACTAGGAAACACATAACACAAAAGAAATCTGCCATCCTGAACCCAAAGGAAACCATATAATGAAAAGAACTATGAAAAAATAAATACCTAGTCTTCAAATAATAGTTATTGAAGATGGAAACAAAATTCACAATCCAAAGGCTTGTCCAGCTGGACAATTCCATCTCTCCTTCCATCACTGCAAATACTTTTAAGATTAGTCCCTGAACAAAGGTGGGGGTGTTGCGCTATTCCAGCCCATCTCTGTGCTCATCTTTGGCCAGAAGCTCCCTGACTACTTAGAATCTGGGCAACAGAGATGAATATGTGCCAGCTTTACAGCTACTGTATTTCAGTGTAACATATTACCTCAACTTTTAATGTTCTAACTGAAATCTTAGACTCTGAACTTCAAAAGGATCTAAACGGCTGAAGCTTAAGTGCCGCCGTTTTCTGCTGTAACTGGGAAATATACACAACCTAAAAAACAACGCAAACTAAGCCAAACAGCACCTACGAAAATGTACATGGAAATGTACATGTTAAGAATACAAAAGTGGAGTTGTATAGAAATAGTTCATGTACCTGAAAGTTCATGTATCTTTACTGAAATAAAATTTTAGTACAATGAAAAGAAAATCCTAAAAAGTGCCAAAAAGGGGAACACTAAGGTACCCCACTAACATAGGGCAACTTTTTTTTTCTTAAATGAGTTCTTTTCCTGCTTGAAGTGTTGTTGATTTATGTGTTAGAAGTTTCAGCGCATTCGTAAACAGAGGAGTAATGTGAAAAAATTGAATGCAGCTTTTGAGACCTAGAAGCTGTAACATACTGTAAAAACAGAACAGAAATCCCAGCAAGGCTAAATATATTATGAAATTGCTCACACTCTAAGAAATGTACCTGTTTCTAACATATGCATAAACTACAACATAATATCACAACTTAAGTAGCTTAAGAGGAAGTGTAAGTTTTTGCTTCTCAAATCACAATTTGATTAACATTAATATAAGAATGATAGCTGACAGTCAAGAACCATTATAAGTGACATTAACCAATGCACATAAGTTGAAACATTCAGCATCTCATGAAAAAACAAATTCTGTACAGACTTGCACTGCTAGGATGGTTACTGCCCAGTACAAACTCTGCTGCAGGTGAGGCAGCATACACTAAGAGGTAGATACTGCTGAACACACAAACTATTTAATTATACTTTTTGGTGACCAGCCAAACTAAAGTTGGATATTAAAGACCATTGTGCTTTTAAGTTAAGCAGTTAAGTAACAAATCGTTTTAAAAAATATGGAAATATTGCCAAATATGATTAAATGTATGAAAAATCTCATTTTAAACAGTCATTTCAAAACCAGCATTCTAGAGATAAAAAAATCATTATTAAGTCTTTAAAACAGCAACAAATTTCATACACTTACAGTTTTTGGTTGGTTGAGCTACTGTCAAGACATTAATGTGTTTTTTAAAAATAATTAAGGGCTAAACAGTGATGCACAGAATGATGCATTCCCAAGTCACCTTTTTTCCCCTTTAGCGCTAACAAGCAGGAATATGCTTTTGATGCTTTCAGTGCCAAGATCAGGTGAACTGCAAGGTTTTACAGAGTACATTACTCCAGCTCCTTAAGGGGCTATAAAATCACATTAAACTTGGCTTGTTATTAATAATTCATGGAGACTTCCTTAGTTCACTACAGGGGCATCACTCTTAGGGCATCATTCTTTTTGAAATAACAGGGAAAGTCAGACAAACAGTGTTACCATCAAAATGAGAAGCCACCTACCACGAACCCAGGGACTCCAAAAGCCCTAAAGAATTTAAATCCTTACAATTTCCAGGCTCAACCCAGAATTCTACATTCCTTTTTAAAGGTGATATCAATTTAATAGATAAAAATTTCATCTATCTAATGATCAAAATTAACTTTGATGCATCATGGAAAAATCAGCTTTATCCTTGAAAACTTAATTCTGGCGTAGAAAGAAAGCAAGTCCACTTCAAAAGCTTAGCCTGCTGAGTAAAATAATACTCTATACACAAAAATTTCTAGCTGTATGAAAATTCAAAATCCATCCTTTAGTTTTAAAAGTAACAAGAGAACACAGAGTTTTAACTGCTTTGTACCCACCTCCCCCACAAGCACATTTTGTTATTAAGAAATAAGTCATCAGTCAGTGTCCAACAAATACAAAAGCTTGAAAAGGCAAAGCCTCAGAGGTGCATGGCCCTAAGCAGTTTACTGCTGTACTTTCAAAATACAAGGACAGAGGCTGTATTTGTGGCTGCGTCATCATTCCATAGATACATTATGTACATACTTTTAAAGACAAACTTTAGATTAATTGGTCCTGATAATTTTGGGGAAAACAAAGAAGGTCAGGTATTTGGAAACTGATTCTGTATCATCTACAAGGTAACTACTCCCTGGTGTCTCTCACTCACTCCCTGTTCAGTAACATAGCAGCCCAGGAAGGTTGTGTTTCCTGACATAAACACCAAGGACAAAGAGAATTTTGTTAGTGTCTCATGGAGGAAACAGGTGAGAAGCCTTGTCAAAACATCACTTGTTTCTTCTAATATAGAAGATTTTTAAATCCAGAAACCAATAGAAGTGATCCAAACTTTCCTTCTGAAGAAATCAGCACTGTCTTATTTGACTAACATCACTGTTAACAGAGTCTGATTTCTTTAGTAACAACACACAGCAAGTAGATATGCACAACAGTTTCACATAGATGAACAAGAAACCCAAATGTTTTGACTGTTTTTTCTTAATGTCCCCTTTACACAAATGGCAAAGTAAACGGGAAGTCTCCCTGTGCACAGTCCTTTCTCCTCAAAGGGCTGCCTATTTTAATTAATGTCTAGAACTAAACTAAATTTCAAAAGTTGTATTCACATGAAATCAACTATCTTATTTTTTTATGTGTTGCAATTGTATCCTAAATAGGTTTATAGCTCACTGTCTGCTTTCCTAATTCAGGAAACTGATAATATGAACAGTTCTAAAATAATACATTTGAAATGAAACAGGAATTGACACTGAATGCTCTTTGCACACAGTGATACACAAAGACATCTTAGATTCTTATCAGAATTACAGCAACAGTCCTGCTATTACCCATTGAAAGTGCTTATTTTTTTCAATTTTATTTATATTAAAAAAACCCTACCAACTTCTTAATGTTGAAAAATCGGGAGTGGACCACACATGTTGCAACTGTTGCCACTGACAGATGAAAGCAGGGAAATGCCAGGCTTTCTGAAGGGGAGCACATCATGAGAAACATTTTAAGTCTGTCACCAAATACAATTTATACCATAAACAAGGATTATTAGTAGTATTTGAATGTTATTGAGCATTTCTAATGTAAAACTCCATACAACTGAGAAGGAAAAAAGAACATTCCAGATGTGTTCATGACATGATTTTAAGAAGCCAGTGTCCCAAAACAACCTGCTCACTTTAATGTAAGTTACATGACTTTCCATCAGGATATTACCCAAGAACCCGAAATCTCTGCAAAAGGGAGACTATGTTATGTTAACACCACAAATATTCACTTATTTGATGTAATATTAAAAGAGTTGTATAGTTTCAAATACAATTTTAAAGTATGTGATATTTATTTTTAAATGTGGAATTATTTTTGTCTCCATATCTATAACAAAAAATAGGAAATTTAACCTAGAGCCTAACTCAAAGGTGCAATTTCGTAACTCCTAAGCAGAGTCGCATACACACAGAGTAAAATCAGCTGGTGATAAGTAAATGTGACTCAATAATTCACAGGTACAAAGGGCTGTTGTCCTGATTTTTCAGCCTTCTGATGCTTTTACATTCTTGTATTGGAGTTCTCACGCTTGTAACAAAACCAAAGACTGGTATTTTGCAAATATGCATTCCTTTCCAGGGGAAAGGATAAATTTATGGACTTCTAAGCTGACCACTGGGGTCAGAGAGGTGATACTCTTGTCCCCCAATCCCTGAACAAATTCCAAACCCTATAAAAACCCCAAATCATAATGAATTCTCTTTTTCTCTCCTCACTTCTCAGCTTGAGAGGTGAGTGTGGTTCTTTCGTGTCCTCTGGCGACAAAGGGGCACAAAAAGTTATGGGCTGAGGAAGCTGAATTTGGACAGCACAGGTAAACTTTAGGAGCAGGGCTAGGATCAACTGTGTGATTGATTTTAGTATCTGTTACTCAAGTCTTGTTTCTATCGGAGGAACAAGACAACAGAAAAAGCTCCAAGTACTTCTGAGCTTCAGGTGTTTTATGAGATTGATACGGCCAAAGCACCATGCCATACTGGAAAATTTTGAGTTTTAATGTTATTTCAGAGCAGCACTCAGGACTTTTATAAGGCTGTAATGTGTTTTTATTTTACCTGTACTGAAAAAAGAAAAGACTGGATAACAGCAGGAAAGCAGCTATTCCAAGAAAGGGAGGCATAAAATGTAAACATAATGAAACAAAGAAGCAAATGAAGAAACTCTCCTTTTCCTTTATTAGAAATAAGGGAAACAGATTGTGCTCATCTTGCTTAGGGCCAAGAGTCTCATTGTATGGAATTCAGCCAGGCTCCAGTACATAGCTCACTACGGAGTTTTGCTGTGTTGAAAAGTAAACCAGATGGGATATTTGCTTCCAACAAGATAATTCTAATGGAAATTGTTAGAAGTACTGTAAAAGAAACTTTTCAGCTTCATCTGCTATTTTATTGTGTATAATACAGGCAAGCAGAATGAAAAGTAGACTATGAAAACAAACCACAAAAATTTAAAAATTCAAAACATTAATCATTAACCAAGTTTCGAATTTATGTGGCTCAGAACACCAACTGCTTACATAAAGCACTCACCAGGCTAAAGCCAAATCTCAAACAGTAGCAGTTAGTGTGAATAAAATATCCTAAAATTATGTAAAGTGAGTACAAAAATAATCAACTTAAAGGTTAGCCTGTAGCTTCATACAGCTTGAAGAAAAAATATGAAGCATGTCAAAAGACCAATACACCAGGGCCTTGTGAGACCTAACAGACACAGTGTTTTTGTTCAGGACCATTAAGATAACATCTCCTGTTGTTAAAAGGCCCCATATTTTCCAGATGAGCTACAAAAAGCAAAGAAGGTAGATGAAGTATAGTTCTACAGTTACAGTTCTTGATGACTTTTTTTGTTTGTTTGGGAGAGGGGGAGGTTGTTTTGTTTTCCTTTTGTTGTTGTTGTTGTTGCATCAATATCTTGGACTGTAGCCCTGAACTGTTCCTGGCAGTAAACAGCTTTTTTTCAACACAAGCTACACCCATTTCATCACAACAAATTCATCCTTAAAGAAAGATAACAGGTAATAAGTGCAGTATTTTGTAACCAAAGTAGCTTAGACACAAACTGAGCCCATCACTGCTGAGAAATATGGTCAGTTATCATTGAGAGACAAGCTCATGCTTCAATTATCCCAATCCAATTTGCCAAGCAGAAGTACCCTCGCCACTAAAATTTTACTATTAAAATGGCAATATATCTTTTCTTTTTTTTTAAAATCTTGGTCTCAGACTAAACACTGCTCTAAGCTCCTCTCTTTTCTTCTTCAGGAACTGGTCTATACCAGACTTAAGAAATTCTACTCAGGCTTTGACTTTGTCCTACCATGTTTCTTCAATCAGCCAGAAAGCAGATTGGAATGAAATTGATATGATTCAATAAAGGAAAATCAAATTTTTTCAACATTTAGTTTCAGTAATCTAATTATGAAGCTTTTAGTAATAGCGTAATTACTTTGAAGTTCTGAACATATGTTTCCACTGAGAGTATTCCACAGAGGACACTGTATCAGAAAAGGGAAAAAATGTAAACATAAATGTACCAAAAATATTTCAGCTCATCAAATAAAATTAAAATTGAAAGGAGAACCATATGCCAGAGATGTAATACGATGTGCAATATGAATCACTTCTGTTTCCATCATGCATGGTTCTTTAATTTAATACCAATGAAGAAAATGGGAAATAATTTTTCTATGACATGAAGCACATTACCAAAACATCACTGGATTGGCACATTTTAAAAAAATTAAAATATACAAGTAAACTTATTATGACAAAAAGTAGCCAAACACTATTCCTTAAACTTTGAAGGCCTAAATGTTTCCATTTAGGAAAGGATGTCTTAGAGAAGTACCTCACACAATGGGCCTAAAAAAGCCTGGGCATCTCAGTTTCTTGTGATTCTTACTCTTGTGGATTTAGCTAAATATCCTTAGCTCTATACAGTGAAAGCTATTAAATCTGAAGTAATAGATCTGACACAAGACAGTTCTATTGTCTAAATTCATTAAAAAAAAAAAAAAAAAAAAAAGGAATCAATGAACTAAGAGAACTAAGAAGAGAAATTCATCCCTGAGCAAGACACTAAGAAATGCTAAACAAAAGATATAGAAAACAGCAGCACAGACAGGAGGACACTCAGAGAAAAAAACAAAAACAAACCCACAAAGAACAACAAACAAATAAAAGGAAGTAGAGGAACTACATCATTATATAGAAAAGCTTTCCACTTTTAACAAAACAACATTCACACTAATCATCACAACAGTGGTGAGCAAAGCAAATACATTTTTGTTACTGGAAAGTTAACTTTATGGGTTTTGTTTGTGGTTTTTACATATCACAATTTACAAATGCAAATAAATTTGCTTCAGTGCCCTTCTACGTCATCAAGAGCAAACTTAGTGCACAAGCCTACTTTTACTTAGCACACAAAAACTCACTCCCAACAGATAAACTAAAGCAAAGGAACATGTCCAATTTTTCTGGCAACAAATGCATTGTTCATACCACCTTCACAAAAAACATAGCACAACCAACAGCTTTCAATTGCAACTACTTTCTAAAAAGCTGTGCTTTCATTTCCTACACATTAATACATTATAACCTTGCTGTCCTTTAAACTACCATGTAATGACAAGTTCTTTCCTCAATTAGGATCTTCATTCATCTTTATCAGCTTGTGAAATTCTTAAACACTAAATCAAATTCTTAATGCTTTGCTTTTTTTCTTTTCTCAGTCGAGGGGTCCAGTTAGAGCTTAGACGTGAAAACAAACTGTGTCCCCAAATCATTAGGCAATGTCAAAAGAAGAATAAAACCCATGGAACAAAACAAACCACAAACAAAAATTTTCTTGTTTTCTTACCAACAGATCTATGCTATAGCGACAAATAATACTTTAGGAAAGAACTTTTGACATATTCAGAAAATAAACACACAATTCCTTAAGTCAGATTTCCAAAATCAGGGTTAATAAGGAAGACATTATTGGCACAGCATTTGTTGAAGTAAAGGTGACCACCTTTCTTTCATCATTCCAACTTAGCTCAAATCACCCAAGGGCAGAAAATCAAGTCTTCCTCAACAGTCAGAATAGTAATAAAGCCAAGAGGTGTGGTAAAAACTGCAGGATCCAGTTTTGGACATGTTTAATGGGCAATGACCCATTTTTAGATATGCGTATATAATTGTTTTCCATCTTTGAAAGGTAAATGGAGAAGACATTAATGACATACAATATTACAAATTCAGAGGTCATCAGAGAGCACAAAAGCTTCTGAATAGTTTTCAAATTAAGAGTTTTAAAATTTTCACCATTGAAATTTCTAGTGTGAATAGACGTGTTATATCCTGCAGACAGCCTCAAATAGTTCTGAAGAGCAAGAGAGAGCTTTTGCCATTAAAAAAATTACTTAGAAATAAAATAAAACCCAGGAAAACAGTTAGCAGAGTTAATTTCTCTGAAGCACATAATTTATGATGCCACTGTTTTGGAAGGCATTGTGATATATGGAGAAGCAACTGCTGAAGATTTTGTGGCTTATCCATTATAGGCATGTAGCCACTGTAAAAAGACACCACATAAAGCTACCATGTGCTTAATACATCATAATTGTGACAAGTTAATTATGCAATCTTTTGGGTGAATTCATGAGAAATCATTAATAAGACTGCCTTGTTCAAGAAAAGATGCATGTTTACCAGCACAAATACCAGCTACGACTGTATAAATTGCTCAAGGACATGAAATAAAAGGCAGTTTCATGATTAATTCCGAATTAATTTCTACCCTTAAGATTGCTATCATCAAATTTAATATTTCAGTGATGGCTGGAGAACCTAAATAGATTCTTTGTCTCTTGTCATTTTAACTGAGAATTTTTAATAACGTGGCAAATATTTCAGTTACTTCCACATGCCTCAAAAAAACAATTTCGATGCTACAATTTTTTTCCTGGGTCAAGCTTTAACAATAATAGAGATGAATATGCTAATTAAGAAAAGTGATGCAACACAACAGCTACTGCTTAAAAGCTGGTTTAGTAAAACCAGGCAGGTTTCAGTCTGCTTCAAAAAGTGCACAGTAATGAACTAATTCTTTCTCCATCTTGCCCCACCTCAAGAATAAAACAGGCAAAAGGGTGCTGATGCGATTTTCTGTATCAGATAAACCTGATGGATTTTTGTCCTTATTTTGTAAGGTCATCCATCTTTCCACTCTTTTAGTACTGACCAAAATAAAGAAGGACTGGGAGAAGCCTGTAGTACATTTGAAACTGAAAAATTGTAAAAATATTATAGACTTTAAAGGACATAATTTACCACATTAAAATTTAGTTATTTAACAATTAGAAGTCCTCATAAAGCACAAACATTTGCAAGATGCCTCACCCACACTGTAGTTCAGAAGGAAGAAATCAGGTTGTGAAATAACTCACAACTAAATAATTAAGGCTTGCCAATGAATTACCTCCAAACCAGTGTTTGTAGTGGCATTCTGTGAATTCTGGCTATACAGCTGCCCATTTCTTACATGACCTTACTTTCTTCTTTTAACGGAAAACTTCATACATTACTGGCTGCATTCTGCATTAGAAGTTGATTTTCAGTCCAACAATACTTATATACAGTATATAGGAACAACAACAATTGACTGAAAATAATTTATCTATTTTACATCAACCTGTCTGGCAAAGTAACAAACTTCCCACGAATGGTTTTATCCTCCCTTGGGCTTCTCCTAAATATAGCAACTTGGAGAACTTGCACCGTTCTCGGTATCGTTTACTTCTGTGGCCTGACCATTCACACAACTGAGAGTTCCACCATGCCGGTTGTGGTAGCCCAACTAACTTACTTCAGTAAATGGGGACATATGTGTTTCCAATTACAAAAACTACTCTACCTCTTGAGGCAATGTTATCACAACAGAGCAAAACAATGTCTTCAGCTTTAAGCATCTCTACAAAAGACATTCATTACTTTGGAAAGGACACTTAAGTAGTAGCATTTGCTGTCACACTTTTTAAAATATTTCTTTTTTTGATTTCCATATTTTGTTAGCAAAGGCCTTTTCCCAGTTGTTTCTGGAAGTAAGTGTAATTTGAAACTCTCTATTTTCATCTCAGAGACAGGCTGGACCAAAGCATTTGGCAATGGATACTCTTTTTATACAATACATGGAAGTAAGCATGGGCAATAATGTAAAGAGACTGCCAGATCAGTTTTCGGTAGGGCTCTATCTGAAAAAACCAAAACACTGTATCAGAATATCCTTAGCCCCTGCTTTGTTAGTCTCCAGTCTCCTTGATATTATAGTACTGTTATTTTGCAGTCATTATTTTTAAAAAAAAAAAATCAACCAAAAATACCAAAAAAGCAGAAAGACACATCCCACTTTTCCTCCCCCTTGCTACTTGTATTTCAAAAAGAAATCCAAGCAGTCTTCTCATCTCCCTTAATAGAAACAACAAAATCCAGAATGCGTATGTATATCTAGCAAAACTTAGATGTCTTTTGAAAATATCCTACTTAAAATGATACTAACTTTATAACACCTTGCTGACAGAGTAATAACAAAGCATTTTCTAGGAAAATAATGGTTAAAATATAATTCCAGTAAAACACAAACTGTTTTATGATGCAAGTCCAATACAGCGACCCTAGCAAAAGGGAAAACGACTCAAAACAAACTCAGCAAACTGGTCATGTATGTGAAATGCAAGTAGCCTTTGATATTCTGAGGTTTAGGTTTTGTTTAATCAAACTATTACACAGATTATTCCACATGCTTCTGAACCACAACTTGAGCTGTTTTTTCAGTATTGTACTGGAGCTATCCACAGCATTAGAACACCAAAATGCCAACAGAAAACAAACAAACAAACAAAATTGAAGCACGAGATCAAAATATTCAAGTAGAAAATTCCTACTAAACTACTTTTGCTTCAGTTGCTACACTAGTACCATTACTATAATAATACCATATATAAAAATATATTCAGGGCAATTCTAAAAGGGTTTACTCTCATTTTGCTTCCTCAAGGTTATTTTCATAGCAATGAGAAATATTTACACAGAAAGTAGATTACCAACACATTGAATAAGGGTGCAACACCAAGGAGTGATCGGTCATCCAGATAGCTCAAACTTTCACCCAGGCTCCCATTCTCCCTTAACTTGATTATTGCTGGATGAATCATATTTCACTGTCAAAGCTCTTCGCAACCTGTCGCTACTACCACCTTCATCTCTCATTCACCACAGAAATGCTGAACTGCCACTGTTAACTATAGAGAGCCCATCTTCTACATTTTTAAAACAGCTTAGGGCCTTCTCCTGGGGTTTCTGCTCTTTGAGAGATATTTTCCGAAAAATTCCATAAAGCTGTCCCAGTATCTTCGTTCAAAATTAGTTTTAATTTTTTATTTTTTCCCCCCAGAACAGGTATTCAAGAATGTGACATTATTGCCAGGGCTGTTGACTAAGAAATAGTTCAGCCAATATAACTGCAGGTTATTACTTCCATTCCACTAACACTACTTTTCAGCTGATCCAGTGGTAAGCAAGCAAACAAAATAAACTTAAAAAACCCACCACAAACAACTCCCCAACCTTCCATGCCCCTACATAAGTAGAGCTATGACAAGCTATGCCACTTACCTAAGCTCGGTCTAGATTCCAATTACCATTTAAGGAACCTGAATGTGCACAAGCCTATACAACCTGGTCTGTGAGAAATAAAAACTATAGAAGACAGAAAATAAAAAACCAATTAGAGGAATTACCATGTGTACAAGCATATTATGGCATTAACTTATGAGGACATAAGACATTTCTAGACATATGAAACTGTGAAACATTTTGGAAAATATACCATGTCATTCATAGGAAAATTCTTTTTAATACTCAGGTTTGAAAAATTATCTCACCGTTTCACTCCTGCCCCCAAATTTGCTATGGCATTCCCAGCTTGCAAATGTTTAGAGAGTTTTCAGAAAGTCTCAAAGCAGGATGTTGGACTAGGTCTCCACATCACGTACTTTAAATTCTTTTACTTTTGGGAGGTGGGGCAGTGTCATACTGATTTTGGCTGAGATAGGAGTTAATTCGACTTAGAAGCTGGTACAATGCTGCGTCTTAAACTTAGTATGAGGATAATGTTGGTAACACCCTGATGTTTCAGGTGTTGCTAAATAGTGCTTAGCCAAATCAAGGACTTTTCAGTTTCCCATACTCTGTCAGTGACGAGGTGCGTAAGAAACTGGGAGGGAGTGTGGCCAGGAGACAGCTGACTCAAACTGACCACAGGGATATTCCACACCTCAGATCGTGCCCCGTAGGTAAACTGCTGGGAGTTGGTCTGGAGGACGGCCTGGGCACTGGTCAGTGAACAATTTTATTGTGCGTTCCTAGCTTCTCTTGGGCTTTATTCTTCTCTCTCCTTTTCATTACTACTATCATCATCATTAGCATTATCAATATTATTATTACCCTGTTTCAATTATTAAACTGTTCTTATTTTGGCCTCAATTCTCCTCCCCATCCTGCTGCTAGGCAGGGGAGGAGAGAATGAGCCAGCGGCTGTTAGGTACTTAGTTGCCAGCTGGGGTTAAACCAGGGCAGGCTGCAACTCATGTAAAGCTGTGTTTTTAAATTTGCAACTAATTGGTCTGTACATTTCATAATCAATATTCACAAACGTTTCCGTCTGCCACAGTGAAAATAAAATTATCATTCCTCAGTCATATAACATTTATATTCATGAGCAGTACGTAAATATTTGGATTTCAGTGTGAGGGCTCGAGGCATCAGCTCTGTATCCACATGGGCAGTCCCTTAGGTACACTCAACTTACTTTTCTGAGGCATTCAAAAACAAACACACACTGCGATTCTGCAAACACACGTATTTTATATAGTACAGCAATACATTAGATCAGCAGATGACATTGCAAAATAAAAACAGTGGAATACCTGACCCTCTGTGCTTTCCTTAAGCCAAGCTTTCAACTTAAAATGTTCTCTACTACACAAGAAAAAAGTAGCCCAAATGACAAGGATGTTCTGTAAGAAAAATTCCACAACTAGAAAGACATCATTTGCATTAATATATATATACAGTGAAAACACTGGACAACGGTTTGTAACCTTCTTTTTAGCTTTAGCAAATGTGAAAGGACATTAGCCATACACCTGTTACCATATACTGCTAAGAAAAAAATGAATAGCTGAAAAACCCATAGCAGTCTTGGAAACTTTTAAGATGTTCAATTTAAAAACAATAAATATTTTCACAACTAAATGTACGGTTTTTAACTTGATCAGACAGCAGTAGACAGACAACTACGACACCAACGCTGATGATGAAACAGCAAGCCTGAGGACAGCGAAGAGTTGCTAAAGTGCATGTGCATCCAACTACATTTTACAGGTTTTACTTTAAATAACTCTCTAAATTGAGAAACTCAAAGCAAGACGAAATGTGAAACAGGAAGGCTACAAAACGGTTCCGGTACTTCTGAACTCCCCATGTATGGACTAATCTCTCAAGGAAAAGAAAACCCACTGCTGGAAGAACCGAGCCAGGCTTCACGCCGGCGCTGGATGGCTCCAGAAAGCAGCTCAAGGACCAAGGGTCACACTCCAACACCACGGGGTGCTGTAAGCTGCGTCTGTTCCAGGTCCGCGCCACGCACCGCGCCAGACCAATGAATAATACGTATACATGCTGGCAGGCCACAAAAAGTTCGCAGATCACACAAACCTCGAAGAGAAGCATATATAACCAATATACTGAGGAGGAATAAAAAGCAATTTAAAAATGACAAGGCTTGGCCGGGGGTAAAACAGGAGGGCAGTGACCCCTCTCAGCGCTTTCGCCCCCGCGTACCCGAGGCGGTTTAAGCCGCGGGCGCACCCCGGGGGCAGCCCCGGCTCGCCCCGCCCTGCAGAGGCACCGGGGGAGACGGGCGGGACCCAGGGGAAGCCGCCAGAGCCGCCGACACGACGGCAGACCCTACAACAGCAGCGGCCGCGCCGCCGGCAGCGAAGGGGCGGAGAGGAAAGGGGCGGGGAGGAAAGGGCGGATCCGCATCCGGGCTCGCCCCGCTCCCTGACGCGCTCACTCACCGATCATGGCGGCGGCCGCCGGGGAGGAGAGGGGCGACGCGTGCACGCGCGCGCACGTGCCGGCCGCGCCCGGCGCTCGGGCACGGCCCCTGGAGCCGCCCTGGGGGGTCGCCCGACTGCGGGCGGGGTGGGCCGGCCCTGAACGCGCACGCGCCTCACTGGGGAGCTGGAAGCGCGCGCTGGGCTTTCTGGGTAGCGTAGTTCTTGGCCAGTTCACACCCGCCCACGCCCTCTCACGTCATCGCCTCACAGTCCCTCCCCACACACACACACACACACACACATACCACGCTAATGACTTTCTCGTTAATTGCTGTCCGCCGCCCCGATGTACGGGGCACCGGGCGTAGGTACAGCTGTGCGGGGCCAGGCGGTGCCGGCGGGGCTCTCTGTGATTCCCCTCCCGCTTCCCCGGCGGGTTGTTGACGCGTTGCCTGGCGACGGTGGCGTGGCCGGGACACCGCGCGTTGCGGCGGGTGCCCAACGAAGCCCGAGAGGGACACGCAGGGCCGGACCCGGCGGGGGGACAGCGGCGGGCGGGCGGGGGCGAGGACCCCCGGGGGACAAGGACATCAGGTGGTGATGAAGGGCTGGACACGGCGGAGCGGGGTTGACGAGCTGGGGTGATGCAGACGGGGACTGGGGACGGGGGCGAGGAGCGGGCAGAGGGGGCCTGTGAGGGGCCTGTGAGGGGCAGGGAAGGCGCGGGACGGAGGTGCGGCGCTGTCGCTGGTTGTGGAGGGAGCGGAGTTGGACCTGCTGCCTGCTCTAACTCCCTGCGCATGGGACGCTGATGTTCGCTTGTTTTTTCCAGTCCGTAATTTGCATCTGGTCCGTCGCAGGCGCCGGTGGGGAAATGGTAATAGAGGAGGGGAGCCCGGGCCCCTCAAGGCCCCCAGGTGACAGGCGGCCCCGGCAGCGGGAGAAGGACAAGCAGCAGGACAAGCAACAGGCCTGCGAGGGATTCAGTATTAGAGCCATGATGAAAAACAGCGTGGTAGGTTTGCCGCTAGCATGGAAGTGATACTAATTAACTCAACTTGTCCGAGAAGCACAGCAAGTTACAGCTGTGGGTAAAACATGCCGGGAAGGTGTGTAAGTTGCTAATACCTTATCTCGAGTTTGCTGGTTGCTGAAATGGCCCTCAGACTTAGCAGAAGTACTACCACAAGGTAGCTGTGCCAGTGGAAGTCGTGATGCTTTCACTGAGTGCTTTGCTTTGGGGCTTATTTTTTTTTATTTATCTATCTATCTATCTATCTATCTATCTATTTATTTATTTATTTATTATGGCTTTGTATTGGCAGTGCACATCCTGTTAAACTGCCAGCCTCTGGAATTGTCTGTGAGACTTACTGCCTCCTACTAAGCAAAATGTTGTCAAGTGGTAGTGCAGTATTTCTCAAAAGTTTTCATACACTGGCATAGTGTATAAAATTGATGTGAATGTCACATAGGATGGCAGAGATCTGGAAAACAGATTAATAAATTTTTAAAACAAGCTTGGAAATAATGAAAAACTTCCATACCATCTAGGAGAATACTAAACAAACAAACATTAGCTCTCCAGCTTGTAGTTCAAAGACAGGGAAATTGATCCAACAAGTTACAGTCAGAATTTCTAATCAACTTGGAGGCTTGAAAGTTAAAATCATAGTATAAAAACCCTTCAAATATCTTTATACTGTTTTATTTGTCTACCTTTATCAGAATTTGGAAGTTAAAAATCTTCAACTAGTATAGAGTACAAATATTCAACATATAAGTGGATGAGGTAATACTACCATACATCTCTGCCTGAACTCTTGAATTGAATTCTTCATTAGGGGACAGTTCAAGGTGTTAGCAAAGGCATGAGTCCTCAATGTTTTTGTTTGTTTGTTGTTTTTTTTTTAATCTATAGATTCTTCTGACAGCTGTTATAAAATACATTAGTTCTTTGTTTTGCTGAAGTGGTCTTCCTGGAGCAGTCTCACTGGTATTGTTATCTGCAAAAGCATCCTCTTAAAAACCCCAACAAGCAGATCTTTAAAGAAATTTTAAGTAGAGTAAAACTTGTGTACCTGAAAAGCTTTCTCTGAATTAGGAAAACTAAAACATATTTCACCTTACTTGGAAAAACCCAAGGTGAACATGACCAAAAGTTTGCTTGTTTTAAAGGTTGTTGGGTTTGCTTGTTTTTATTCTAGAGATGCATATAGTAGACTATAATACTTCAGCAACCTTTAGGATTAATTTTTAAAATATGTTTCCTGTTCTCCAGAAAAAATGAAGTAACGGATATTAGTACGTGGTTGTTTGCACCTAGATATATAAAAGATGATTTTATCTAGGAGAATCAGCAGTTTCAGTGAAGTTTGAGAAATACATACTTAATGTTAAAAAAGGAGCTGTGACTTGTGAACATAACTAACTATGAGTTTAATCAGAATGTAGGTTTCCTTTTAAATATTTATAGAATAATAACTTTTATGGCTGCATTTCTAGCTTCCTAAACATGAACAGAGCATTAAATCATGTGACACTGCCATTAAGCAACTGCAGACAGGTAAATCTGCCTACTTTGCAGCTACTCCCAGAATAATAGAAATTACTTTCTTTGGCATGGACATCTGGCAATCATCTAACCCAACTTCTCAATTGAAATGGGCTTGTCACCAGCACTTAGATCACGTCAGTGATGGATTTTATAACCTAAACTGTGAAACCCTCAACGTCAGGGTTGCCTGACCTCTCCAAGCAACCTGTTTCATTTCTGCCCTGCTTGTTTGCCCCCTGCCTGCTGCCTCAGCCCTGTCAGAGCTTGGGTTTACAGTGCTCTGACCTGCTGCACACATTCTACTCATTACTGGGTTGGAAGCTCTGAAACTCTTAGTGGTCTTGGGAGACTCCAGGTGCCAGGGCTGTGTTTTGCAAAAGCTCCAGCTGCTGTCAGGCAGCCACCAGAATAATTTCCAGTAGGTATTCAGAAAAATCAGGATAGAGTAAGGAATATCTCACTGCCACACCGTGCAGAAGTGGGAGTTCCTTTTCTCTTTTCCAACTACTTTTTTAATGGAGCTTTAGATTTATTAAGTACTCACTTGTCAGAGGTTGACATCATTGATGAAGTTCTTATGGAAGGCTTAGGAGTTGACTGGAGCATTGAAAGCACAGCAGGAATATCTTGTTAAGGCATGGTAACTCTTTTTGTTAACAGCACGATAAGGCATAGGGTTAAACGTGTTTGGCATCTCCAGGTCAAACAATGAGTATTGATTAATAAGCCTTTGGTGAAGCATGTAGCTATCTTAAATTCTGACTGTAGAGTCTTAATGGATTACCATTATGCATATATGACTGTAAATACTGTAGTAAATACTCCAGAATTCTTTCACTTGGGCAAATAGTGTTTTACTAAGCTGTTTAACTTGAATGTTCCTGAATAAAGTCTGCTTTCATAGTCAGTAGTAAGTGCAGAAATTAAGTAGTTACAATATTTAAGACTTTCTCAGCTTTTGCTAATTCTAAAACTCACTTAGTGAAATACAATACTTAAATATTCACCTAAAATGTTCCTGAATGGAGTAAACTGTTTAAGTTATTCCAAAACTGTAAATTTATATAGCAGTTTAGATTCAAAGCAAGGTTCAGTAAAGGTCTTCTATACTAACAAGCAACATTTACATTTTAATTACTTTGTCCTTCAGTGGAATCAACAATGTTATGCACTCTTACTTCAGAGGTATTGCATGTAGAATTAGGAATACAATTAAAATTAATATATAGACTAGCAAGTATAGAAGTGTCTGAATGTGAATGTGGACAGCAGGAAGGTAGCTCTGTTCACTTCTGTTCCTCTCTAGATGATATTTTCCTACTTTCTGCAACTGTACATAAGAGAATAAAGTCTTAGTGTTCCACTTTTCTGAAATGTGCCAGTGGTAAAAGCACTTTTTCATGGACAGGATTCATTTTAGTACTTAAAGGAAACAGTAGAAAGGTAATTCCTATCTACTTCCCAAGTTGTAAAAGATTACTATTATATTCATGTGTTTCATGACATCAGTCAGAAACTGTCTCCAGGAACAGGCCACACAGAGAGACGGAGAACATTTGCTAGATGGCCTTAGAAAGGAAGGTGTAGGAGAAGGGAATACAGGTATCAACATGATAAGTAGCAGCTGCGTTAATTACCCAAAACAGCCTTACCCCTGACGAGTCACAGCTATATCCAATCAAGGTAAGTGTGAGAAAAGGGAGTGGGTTAGCTGGTGAGGCGGAATCCTGAAAAAGGATCCTAAAGACAGAGAATCGCCTCTGTGAGGTCAGTCTAGGTCTGCAGTTAGAGCCTGTTGTTGGAAGTTGCAGTCAGTCTGCAAACTGATAACTGTAGTCATAGTTTAGGTGGGAATAGCCAGCAGCCAGAGGCTGCAAGGGAAACCTCTGGTAGGAGCTTGCTGCTGCTAAAGTCAGTGAATAGTTGGAGTCAGATGGCTGAGCTGTAAAGAGGAATACACCAGGACCCTTTTCATGCTGTGATAAACAAGCAGTCTATGTCTTGGTTCATTTCTACCCTCTAACAAGAGGGCTGCTTCAACAGGAAGGTATGCTAAAAATAGTTTCTTGATTTCTAAACCCAAGGTTTCTCAGCCTTAGAAAGTCTTAGCTATATGTAGGACACAGCTTTCATCTCCTAAATAAAAGTGTAATTGCTCTTAAGCAGAATAATCGTTATTTGTGTTGTAGCTCTGGATTTTCATTTTTCTTTCTGCATTTACTAGTTTGCAGTCTGTATGTATTGGGATGAGTTCTCAGTCTTTGTACTTCAAATGTTTGTTTCAATCCATTTTCAGTAATGTGTGTTGTCAAGGGTTTTCTCACCCTTTACCATTTGATAATAGCTCCTAGAAAAATTTTCATTTTAATCATAATGTGATTTGTTTATGTTCTTAAATTTGTGATTTGTTAGTATATTTATATTCCTCCACACTGCATAACCAAGACTACTTTTGTTATTTACCTTGTAGCAGTCAAAGTTTCTTATTTGATTTTTAGGCTATAAGAAAGAACCTCTATCCTTTGATTATAACAGCTAATTTATTGGAAAAAGCAATGTCTTGAGGTAAATAGATGTCAAGTTAAAGGAGTGTTTTGATAAATGTATGTTGAGAAGTAGCACATCTGTCTTGGAGGAACTTCTCCAGTTCAATAATAGCAATTGTGTGCAATCTATGAGTGCACTTCAGTGAACGCTGTGAGACAGTTAAAACTGTCAGTGCTCTGGAAGGAAATCCTATCTTCTTCCTCTCTCAAGCTGTTTAGTACTGCTGCCCATTGTTGTGTCCTCATTTGTACAATGTTGGCTGCTCAGAGAACTGATACTCCAGCCTGTTAAAGCTCACAGTGGTGAACTGCTGTCTGTAGGATTGAGGCAAGCAAAGCTTCTGCTTTAACAAGGTTCATCTGGTGTGCCCTGCTCCCTGTCCTGACTGTGTGCTTCCATCTCTTTTTACACTGAAATTGGGTGGTCTTTTTGCAAATATAGAGTAAGTTGGATCAGCTGTAATAGCTCTTAAGTTAATATATGCAATGAGTAGGGAAGCAAGAGAATGTCAGTACAAGCTGTGTGTGGGGTAATGTACCCTCTTGGCAACATGGCAATCTTAATTCATTTAAAACTAGTTATGATACTGAGTTCTGGCAGGGTAATTCCACAAATATTTGCAGCAGCATAAAGTTGCACCACAATTGAAAGGTGTTGTTTTCATCTCTGCACATTTATTCTTTGTGCAGTGTGAACTTTTGTAAGGCTTTGCAGTGAACTGGATAGGGGCCTTGGTTAAACCTGGATTAAACATAGCTCAACATTTTTTTGTTTAATAGCATTTTAATAGACTTGACATACACTTTGATAACAGTGTAAGCTCACAAAAGTTGTCACTGCTGCGGCCCTGCCTGTGTCTATTGCCTGCTTGTACCTCCTCCTTCGTGCCAGTACACAGCCATCCTGCTGGATTGACAAGGCGCTTCAGTTGCATTAGGTTCAAACATGCAAGGCTTCAGCACAAGGAGGTTTTTATTTCTCCTCATAAAGTTAGATTCCTTTCCAATTCCATGCTGGTATTTACTGTAATGACCTCTTTGATAGTATAATGTAAAAGCAGAATATACAGAAAAAGTACTAATGCTTAAGACCATAATTTCCTCAAAAAGCTTCTATTTCATATTATGTTTTCCAGCTATAACCTAGGTGGCTTAATCATGCCGTTCTTATTTTAAAATACTTTGAAGTCAGCACTTTATTTCTGTGAATGCAGTGAAAGGTTGGTATTGTTCATAGCCGTAGTGTGAGGATGAAAAGATCAGTTTCTTACCATAAGCATGAAGAAATCATGCTGCTTCATTTATGAAAATCTGTTATACATTTGACTCTCCAGCAAATCTTCTCTTCTAATTCAGTCATATGACTTAAAGTAGTTAGTAAGTAAATTATCAGCTAGACACTGTTTTGTGTTTTGATTGACAATTCTTGTCTTAAATCACTTTGTTTGATTCATTGTATTTTACACAGAAAAAGACCTTGGGAAATTTTAAGTTTCACACTTAGAGAAGGTAAAGGTAAATTGAGTTTAAAACATTATGGCAGTGCTTTATCAAAACTCCTCTACTAATTACTTATTTATGAACTAATGAATGAAATACTCTAACTGGAAGTGATTACAGAGATAGCTGTCAAATTCTGTCAGTTCTTGCATAGGAATTAAGCTATTTTAAACTTTGCAAACTGTTCACAGATTTTATACAAGCTATAATCCTGCAGTGCTCTGAGTATATGAGTATCTAGTGTGTTGTTTCTCTGAATGAAGACAGCATTTTTCAGTTCTGATTTTTTTTTTCACTGTGACTGTAGGAATTTGGAACAAATTATTAAACTAAAGTTAATAAGAATAATTTCTGAACGTGCTTTTAAGCTGTCAACTTGCTGTGTAGGGAATTACCTAAAGTCAGCATTTCCTGCATGCCTCTGGAGTTAACAAGTGGAAAATGTGAGAGATGATTTAGAATTCTTTTACCATACACCCTTCTCAGTACTAAATCTCCAGAGCAGTTTTCAAAGAGATGGACGGTTATGTACGTATTCTTTTTCTTTTTTAACTTGGCGTCTTCATTTTCATCCAATAAAAGTCCTGTACTCTGTGTCGGCTTCAGCCTTTTAGTCTTCTCCCTGTTAGTTGACTGGGAATGCTCTAAGATGCTGCCTGAAGTGAGTTCAGTGAAGAGCCATCAAGAGAGGGATCTGGAGCTCATGTTGCAGGAGGAGAGGCTGAGAGGAAAGGTATTTCAGCCTGGAAAAGAGTAAGCTACCAGGATACCTCATGGTATTAGGTCTTAACAGACCTGGAGACGCAATAGCTGTGAGAAAGCTGCCAGGAAGAAAAAGCCAGTCTGTTCTCTTTAGTGATGGGAGGACAAGATGTGTGTTGAAATAAGGCGTTCATGATGGTGAAAAGGTTTTTCACTATGAGGATAGTCAAACGCTGCATCAGGTTTCCCAGAGCTGTGCAGTCTTCTTTTATATTTTCAAGACCCAAATGGAAAAAAGCCCTGAGCAGCCCCTTCTGAGATAACCATGCTTGGAGACTTCTTGGGGTAAATTCTCAACCTGAATTTTCCCATGATTCTACAGCTTCCATATTATGGTTGTGGTCACTCCATGGCTTTGCTGCTGCTAAGGTCAGACAAATTAGTGGTGACTAATTTGCTCTCTGTTTGGACAAGGAAAAAGGCATTTGAAGTTGGGTTTTTTTTTTTTTTTTTCTTTAATAAATCTGCTACTTTTCTGAAGGTGTGGAGGGGGTAATAAACATGCCTCCCTTCTGACCCTCAGTGAAACTATATAACACCATATTGTTCCAGTTATAATAGGGAACTGCATCATAACTCTTAGGCTGGCTTTCTGAGTACAGTTGAGTAAGCCTGCATCACTGCTTGGGTAGCAGTAGCACATGCTTATTAGACGAGTTCAGCTGCAGCCTGGCTCTTCTCTTGTGGCCTGCTGCAAGTGTGCAGGGAGTGCTGCTGTCAAGTATGCAATGAATTCTTCAAGGAATTGGAGCAGCTGGCCATGTCTGTAGCTGTCAGCTTCTGAATGCTGTCCCTTGTCTCACAGTCTCCTCTTGTCACTGCTAGAACTTAAATAACACTGGAAGCTTTAAGTGGGTGAGGGAGACAGGAGATGTAGCTCAGTGACGTGCACTAGGAAAAGAAGTGGGAAAACAGAAAAGGAACTGAATGTGACTCCCTAAAGCAGGGACCTGGGTGATCACTAATACAGTATGATTTTTCCTATGGCTGTGTTCCCAAACTTTACAGGCAGAGTGTGCTGGAGTCTGTACCATGGAAATGAATTTTTTCCTTCTTTTTATAACTGATACTTTGGGTAAATATACTTAGTCTATGTTTACCTGAAATTACCTTTAAGACTTACCTGATAAGACTTTCAAGGGGTCACAGAGGTTTCATTTTTTTCATGAAGTTTTCCTAACCATTTTGAAATTACAGTTACTGTGAAGTCAAAAAAAAAATTGTGGCAAACAATACTATTGTTACATTGATAACATTTCTAGACAGTGACATAGACAAAGTACTGAGAAAGACTGACTGGTTCCTCTTGGTAGTACTTGATTCTTTTAAATATTTGATATCCATATAAGCAGTTTGGTATAGCTTCTCATTTTCGTAGCATAGTTAAATAATTTTTGCTGGAAAATTTACTGCACTCTGACATCCTTTCTTAGATGAAATACATGTCAGATGAGATAAAATTATAAATTCTTGTATGGGGTCATGATGTGCAGAAGGCTGAATTACACAATCTTGTGTTTAATAGTTGCACTCAGATTCTGTAGCTACATTACACATATATTTCTTGTAGTTGCAAATTTTGGACTTTGAGTGTAAGTTGGGAGGAATGCCTGAAAATAAAGAAATTGCTTCTGAGAGCAATTTAATTCTATTCAGACTTTCTGTGAAATTTCTGTGTCTCTTGCCTGAAAAAAAACCATGATTCTGATGTGATAATAAGGCCTGCCTTAATTTTAATAGAATGATAAACATATAATTTAGCTCTTCATAGACTTGTGATGGTCTCTTTTAATGTAAGATTTTTCTTTTCAAAAGGTCGGTCACCTATATTTCTGTAAGGGGTGATGTCAAGATCTTGATGGCAAGAGTAAACACTGGTTTGTTTTCAGTTTCAATCTAGAAGTATTTCATTGGCATGACTAGGATCCAGAGTAGCTTTGTTTGGTGGGGTTTCGTTGTTGATTGATTAGATTTTTTTATGTAATGAAAGACTTTTTAAGCAAGTCTTTACTGCAGTAAGTACAAAAATTCTGCCCAGTGTGACAAAGTTAAAGCATAAAATGCATCATAGAAGTATCTGTGCAATGAAAACTCTTGACGCAAGCATGGCATGCTGCTAACTTGCTGTGTAACGACTAGTTGGTTGAAGAATACATCTTGAAAGTTATGTTCGAGGCCTGTTTTATTGGTCAGAAGCATATTAATGAGAATGTTTTGTGTGGTTGGTAGGCAATACATCATATTCTGCACAAAAACTGACCTAAATCCAGATCAGAGAGATTTCACAGTGTTTTCTGGGCTGTCTTACGCACTTAAGACATCCATTGGTTTTTGACCAGTTTTTGTCTTGCTCTGCATCTCATTATTACATGAAAACTATTTTGCATAAGTTGTTTATGCCTACTAGGTGTTCTTGAAAATATCTGTGAGTATTAGGTCTTCTGAATTTAGCAGATTTTTCATTCTTCCAATAATTGTTAGATAAGATTTCTTCTCTGTTATTTCCACATAAGATTTCTCTTAATGGCAGCTGTACTATTAAGCCCATGATTTATGGAATGAAATGTTATTTTCTGAGGTTTTAATGATTTTATTTTTTTCACTTAAGGAAGTGAGGGAGGGAAGCCCCCTAGAAGCAGAATTTCTTCAAGAGAGTGAGTGAGCAAGAGCTTGTGGGCAAGGAAGATCCTGGCTAAAGAGTTAGTGTGCAAGGACCTGTGCAAGATCATGCATTTGAGGCTGCTGTGTGCCCCTCTGCATGCTCCCACTCCTGGATGCTCCACTGAGTGGCCATCACAGACCCCTTTCTAAAACAGCATTTAAGAGGTGTTCTAAAAAATCTGAAAGCTTTGGTTTTAGTTTTCTTTTCTTATAAGTCTTGGTGCATAGAATTAGGGAACATACTTAATGATCCAAGTGTTCTGTTTCAAGGCTAATAACTGTGTACTCAGTAGAAAAGACTGCTGGTCTACATTTAAATTTTTAGAAAAAATAAATTATTCCCTGGCTTATTTTACTGTCCTATTGATGATCTTTTAATGTCACATTATTGTTTTTTATTGGATACCTTGTCAGCTAAAGCTGTTTAGGCAAAGGTGCATGCATACTTTCACTGACATTGTAGCCAGAATTTGATAGACGATTTTTATTTTTTCACAGAAGCTGGAAACTTACATTCTTACTTCCCAAAGCAGGTCTATTCATCTCTCTTCTTGTACTGTTTTCTGCTGTTTGGGCTCACATTTTTTCTGGCTTTATTTACTTCTATTCCAGATGATGTCTTTTTGTATATCAGTGGATTTCTCTTGCGGTGATGTTCACCAGCTGCGTCTTGAGGGGGAGGGCAGCTCCACATGGTAACAAAACGTCTAGAGAATGTAAAGCTTATACCCAGACCTTATTAGAATACCCTGTATAATTTTTACTGTAAAAAAAATCTCAAAGGAATGAGCTAATTATGATTTTAAATTACTGTTTTGTAAGACACAACTGGGAAATATTTTTCATGGGAAGTATATGTGTATTAGCTGGTTTGTTTAATGTTTTTATACAGTGTTTTACTATCTCATGCCCTTCTAATTTGTGTCTTTCATTTCTTTCATCAGGTTTTATATTAATAGGTAAGGGTCAGAGGGACAATTACTACAACTTGATTTTATCTCCTATGTAAAGCAGTCTGTCAAATTCAGAGAGGGATTTCTGTATAGAATGTGTAACATCTGGTTGAGCTAGCAGATACGTTGGGTTTTTTCAGAAAGTAATGCAACCCAAGGTAATGGTGGTATCAGACTCTGTTTTGTCTCTAAATTATGCCAGTGTTTAACTTAAACGATGCAGTGCTGTTAGAAATTTGCAGGTTATACCTATAGCAATTTATCACAAATTAGTCACATTTCACTGTGCAAATATTTTTAAGTGAAACAACTACTTAGAGAGATACTATCCTTAAAAATCCACAGAAGTAACATTTTAGCATGCTTCTGCCTTCTACTTAAAATCTGTTTAAATCACGATTATTTTATGAGCTTCTAGTATGTCTTTGGACATATTCAAGATGTATTACAATATTATGATTCAGGACAACAGTCACGTTTTAATATTTTATTTGATAGCGTCTGAAGGCATTTGGTCATCCAGTTGTTCATCTAGTATGAAGAATTCATAGTACACTAAAATTGTGTAACATCTCTCACTTTAATTTTAAAAAGTAAAGTAATTTCCAGTGTATCAATAAGAAATCAATGAGTTATGCATTTAAGATTGCAGGTGATTTCACAAACTTTTGTCTGCTGTTATCTGAAAAAAGTAATCTTTATAACAGAAATGTTAACTGAGTGCCATCCATTGACAATGCTGTGCCTGTCAACAGTATACAATATTCAGACCTTTAGGTGTAGATTTTATTGAAGAAATTACTGGGTTTTAACACATTTGGTTTTGTTTGGATTGTCATTTTTCCTTTTCCCTGACATCAGATAGAATTGAAATATTTATCAATTTAAGTGAGAAAGCAAATGATCCTTTACTAGCAATAGAACAATTATGCCTCTATTGTACTATGTTCCATTAGACAGTAATAACAAAGTGTATATTGGGTGGGAATATTAAAATGTATTAGCAGAGTTAATTAAAAATTGCCATTAACAAATAGTTAACTCTAGATTTTTTCCCCCCACTTGATATTTATTAAGTGGTTCTTTATCAGGTCACTGTTTGGTAAGATTTAGGTGATTATTCTCCTTATTTATCCTATTTATTCTTTTGCTTCAGGCAAATGAAACACTTTGAGCTCTTGTTCTTTTATAACATTAAATATTCTTCAGTTTTATTAGTTTTAAGTTAATCTCTTCTAAGATTAACAGGAAAAAAAAAACAAAAAACTTGCCTAAGGATGTTTGGCACAAATGTTTAGCCAATGACAAGGCTAAGCATTTCTGAGCAAAATGTTTGTTCTAATTGCTGAAACAGTTCCTCTGAGGACCCCTTTAGCTGAAAGATGCATATGACCTTTTTCTGCTTGAAGTCACAGTTTAGAGTTCATACTTAGACTGAATGCAAATCAGCTGACTCCTGACTGAGCACTCTTCCTTGTGGGCTGGAGGTAGACTCCCTTGTGTCAGTCAGTTGTTCTTTGGAAGCTGTCACTGTGTTCTTAACACAGAAATTAACAAAATCATCACCTCTTGAGCTTGCATCCTAACTCCTAAATAAATATGCAAAAGAAGGCAATATTATTTAAGGGGGCATTCCTGAAAGCAGGTTTCAGTCTTCAGAAAATAATTTCAAGGCCTGCATTTTCAGTAGTCTGATATATCACTTTTATAATCTTGAGTCAAGTGTCTGAACTCCAAGGAAGAATGGAAATTCACATGCAGACCTATCGTCAGGGTTGTGTAGGTATTCAGCATGTCTTCCAGCACCTAAACATGCTGAAGTGTCTCATTCTCTTCTCCAACATTGAAGAAGCCTGAGTTTAAAGCCTATTTTAGGGTCTTTGAATTTACCCTGACACTTGGGGGCTGGTATTCAAACTGATCTTGGGTTTGTGCCATGGGTAACTTGATGGGCCAAAAGCTTTTCATAAGGCATCTAGAAAATGCTATAATGTAAATATTGGTTATTACCTAGTGGGCATTTAAAAAAACATTCCATTTAATGTAATATGCTTGTTATATGAAGGGATTCTGTAATCCTCTGTTTACTGTTTCCTTTAGCCTGTATTTTTAGGTTTCTTTATACTTTCATTTTCCAGTCTGTTTTCCTGTTTTTTTGATCCCTGTCTAAGTGACAGCTTTAGATGTATATTAACTTTACTTCAGGGTCCCATAGACCTACTCTTAAGAGACAGAGTGGTTCACAAGTTATCCATTAAGGAGCTATTATTGTGTCTTGTTTTCTTGCAAGTTACCAACTGTCTGATCAAAATTATCATTTTGGATCATGTTTTTCCAAAGAGAGGAAATAAGGTGTGTTTTTAAGAGAGATTTTCATAAATATTGTCATGATCCTTGTGTTTCCAAAAAGGACTCTCTAGAGCCACGTAAAATTTGCAGGAAGATTATTCTACCATATGAAAAAAGTCCACAAAGTGAAAATAAGCTACTGCACTAGGTGCCAGTTATTCAAACTAGCAAAGCCTAATATCCTACATGGTCTGGTTTTGTTTTGTGTTTTTTGGGGGGGGTTCTTTCTGGTTTATTTGTATGAAAATTAAACTTCTTTTGCTTTTTAGTACAGTATTTGATGTCTAATAACATCACAAAAAAACCTCTTGTTTGTATCACCCTTCTCTGTTCCTCATTATTTTCAAAAAACACATGGGCAGCTGTTTGAGGAAATGGCAATTTCAAGCACAAGTGCAGTTGAAAATGACCAACAAACGCACATCTTTAGGAGTGAAGGCAGGTAAATGTACACACAGCATGGTTCTATAAGCCTTGTTTCCTCATTGAGGTGTTTTAGAAAGGGTACACATATACATTTGCTGTGAAAAAAGATGGGATTACAAAGGAACTAAATAAAATGGCAATATCACAGATGAATCAGAAAATCAAGGAAAAGATTGAGTTCCTTGCATACAGAAGCCATTTCTTGAAGGTGAAAACTTAATAACTGATTTATATACTTCCATTGTGAACATGAACAGTCTCTCTCAGAGCCTGGGCTTCAGTGTGGGAACTACAAGAACCTTGGCGACTGGTGGCATTCCAGTGAAGTGACTGGTGCCAACAAAGCTGATGACAGAGAGCTCAGCAGCACAGTAGAGAGCTTCTTGTAGTATCAGAATATCTGAAGCAGGTCCTTTTTGAACTTCGCTAGTAAGTAGAAGTTATTTTTGTATAGTGACAGAGGAGAAACCTCTCACTTCCTTACTGCTTCCCATGTTTAGTCTATAGGTGTGCTTTAATATGACGAAAGGTTCAAGAATCTGTCACTAAGTCTTGCAGTTAACCAGAAGTATATTGTTGTTTATTAGTTCCTATTGTTGAACCTTCTGATTTTAATGCACTAGAAACATGAATTTAGTGAAAAGGTATAGCATTTCAGAAACATTTCTCAAATTTTACTAAATGTTTTCTGATTAAATTAACACACAATTAAAACACAGGAAGACAGTAATCATGGTAACCCTTCTGGCTTGCAAAGATTGTAGCTGCAAAGTTACCAGTAAGTCTAAGCATTGTAATGTACATCAAAGATTTTATTATATAAAAATTTGTGTAATACTGAAGAAAAATGGCCTTGAGGCAATAAGTTCTTATAAATAAAATAGAATCAAGTGGTAGATAAAAGGCAGATAGAGGGAAGAATTGCTTTGTATAAGCCAGATATCTCTGTTCTCAAGTAAGAAAAATAGCAAAATAATTTTATCAATGCTCACTAGTATAAAATACAGTTTTGTAATTTGTTTATTGTGAGTAAAAATGTGAGATTAATGTGGGTTTGCTACTTATGTAGATGAAGGACAAATAATAGTGTGGAAATACCACTTAATTTCCCAGGTTTTATTCACCATTTTTATTTTGGGAAGGGTAATAAAAGGAGTTTTTCCAAGGGTAGTAATTTTATGGAAAATTATCATTAGCTAATTTTGTTTTAGAATTAAAATGGCATGAATTATAGAGGTAAGATACTATTATGGGATAATAATTCTTAACGTATTGATAAAGATCATTTTTACATTTTTATAAAATCTATTTAGTGATCTGTATGTTCAGCTAATAGACTGGTACTTAAGTGTTGGATACTTAATTTATTTTCTCAGAACATGTAATTGTTATTTTTACTGTTATCAATAGATCCACAATCTGAAGTTAAATTTTGTTTTTTAATGATTGGAGATGCTTTCTACCAAAAATGGTAACTACCAAAAATGGCAAAGAAACTGATAGCTGAGAACTTCATCTGTAAAGAGAATAGGGGGTGCAACAGCTATCAATATTCTTTTGTTGTTTTTTTTTTTTTTTTTTTTTTTTTTGCTATAAATTCTGTATGTATACTGGGCTTTTTTTTCTCAAAGCAGTATGATATACTGTACACATGCTACAAAAAGAATTCAGCTATAAAATTTTAACTTTTTAACCTGAAAAAAAAATAATGCTCTTGCTTAAGACTTGAGTAGGAGAAGTTTTGATATTTTCAGAATTTGTATATGTCAACCTTGATGGAATGTAAAAAAGACAAAAAAAATCCCATTTTCACTTAACAGATGAGGGGGTCTTTTTTATATTTAAATAATGCTGCTAAGCAGAACTTCTGTTTAGTTGTCCTATGATATATGCACTTATCCTTTAAACTCCAGACTTCTGAAGTATAATATAAAAATGTTGAGAAGAAATCATTTTAGTCTGTCATGTCATTGTTAGCTGCAGTTGTTTGCATTACAGAGTGAAGATGAACATGTAGATAAAAAAATCAATGTACAGCTGGAAAACAGAGAAACAAAGATGGTGGCAGTGCATGTGTATGGGTGGCTGATGGCACTGTTTGTGCAGTGATGCTCACTGAAGAAGCAGGAGGGCCTGAGTGACTTAGTTTTGGCCATCGCCTCAGTCTTGCATTGAGAGTGTACCCGTGTTTCTGATGAAGTGCTCCTTTATAGCACAGCTACAAGTGAGAGATACTTCAAACCTCACAGTAGTTTTTGGTTCTCAGTATCTTTTGTCTTTTTCACAAAAGTATTGTACCATGCCTTTCTTTTGTTCATTCCAGGCATTTTTTAACAATGTGTCTTCCCCCCCCCCAAGTCCATCTGTGTTTGCAGGAATGAAATAAAATAAGGAATCTGATTGTTTCTGTTGCCACTGAAGGAGTCTGTTGTCTCAGGACTTTTCATAAAGTTTTGTGTTAAACGAAACAAGACGTAGAACCAATCCTTGTAGCGTCACACAAATAAAAGCTTTCAGGGCTGGAAAGAAACCACCCATCAGAATTGTCTTGAAATCTGACTGATAGGAGTTGACCTATCCATTTCAGGGTGACTGACTCATTTCTGCCAGTCTCCCAGGCAAGTCAGCAGCACATGGTGATCTTCAGTGTCAAACACTGCTGATAGGTTTAATGAAGTAAGCATGGATATCTTCCTCTGAGCTGTGCCAGAGAGGAAATTGTTTGCCAGCAAGACTAATGCACTCTGAAAGCTGTTACCAAGTTTGAAAGCCTGACTGCGCTGATTTAGGTTCTTGGCAGAGAAGTCAAATTCTCTACACAACATACTCTGTGTTGTGTAGTTGGGACTTTTTATTTTTGGGAAAAGTGATCAAATAAATAATTAAGAAGCTGGGCAGAGCATTCAGACTAAGAGGGTTTTTGCAGCCTGGGCATTTGCACTTCATTTTTCATGTAGTTTGAAAACTGATTTGCATTCAGAATACATTGGGATGCTCAGGACTTTGTCCAGCAGGGTAGTCTTAAAGGATGGAGATTGTACATCATCTCTGGATAACCTTGCAATGACTACCTTCATTGTGAAAAAAGGTTTTTCTAGAATCAATAGAATCAAGTCAGAATTTCCTTTATTGCAATTTGTGACCATTGCCTCTCTTTTCTTTTTTTTTTTTTTTTTTTTTTTGCAACACTGCAAAGAGCTTAACTCATGTCTACTGCGCTCTTATGCTTGTAACTGAATGCAGCAATGAGATTCCTGTTCAGATTCCTCTTCTTAAGGCTGGAAAGTTTCTCACCCTCTCTTCATATGTCATGTACTCCAGTCCTCTTTTCATACTGGTGGCTTTCACCGGCCTTGTTTCAATATATCAATATCTTTCTTATACTGGGTAGTCTGTATTGCGACCTTATTCTCAAACACAGTCTCACAAACAGCAAATAAAGGAGAATGTTGAATTCCCTCGACGCTCTTATGTACTTCAGAACGTGTTACCTCGTTTTTGCCACAAGGGCACAGAAATGTTCCACTTGTTCACAGAGATTTCCCAAGACCTTTCCTACATCTGCATTCTAGCCAGTCAGTGCCTAGTCTGAACTGTTCCAGTGCAGAACTCTGCTTTTACTGTTGCTGAACTTCATGAAATTCCTGTCAACTCATTTTGCCAGCCTGTCAAAGACATTTCTGAATGCCTTCCTTGAAATTTGACGTAGACTGCTGAGTGGTGCTAGATGCTGCACATCACATTTATGAATATCTCCATCTCATTAAGATCATGGGTCAATGGGTGAACTCATTTCTACCTCAGTTCACTGCTCCTTGAGAGTGACAATGAAGTGACATAATTTTTACAGTCCATGATTTTAAAATTGAATTGTCCACCATTTCTTAAAGGGTTTAATTGCTTATCCTATCCCTTATGTGATGAATATAAAGGCTATAAATCTGATTTTTTAATAATTATTAAACAGTGTATCGTATATCTATCATTCTCTCTGATAGACTGCAGACCTCTCTATATTTGCTGTATAAGACTTGAATTAAAAATGTGTAGTTAAGGTTTTGTGATGCAAGAAGGAACAGCAATGTAATTCTTGTTAACAGGGCCACATGATCTTACTATTAATTTCTAGACTATGTAGATTTCTGGTTATGTAATGCAAGTAAAATTTTAGCATCTTAATGGCACTAATAAATATTACAATGCAGTATTTTAAGTGTTTTTTGAGTTTTGTACCATTCGAATACTAGTAATTTTTTACTTACAAGTCTAGGACTAAATTGAAAGAAGTTTGTTAATGACTAGGTTTTCTGTGTGGAGAAATACATACGGTTAGCCTCTACATAGTTACATTGTTGTAATTATGTTTGACGGAAATTAGAATAAGTGTAGGCTGAATACACAGTTGTATTGGTAGGTTGGAGAAAAGCTAGATGGAAAAATTAACCAACATAATTGGGAGATGCAGTTTTTAAATATTAAGTTAACCAGACCTACTTTATTAAACTCCATGGAAGCAAAATAGTGCTAGAAATTTAGTTTATTCTTAATGAAAATAAGCTTATAGTTTTATATGTAACCTTTGAAGCTTCATGTAGTATTGTATATTTTGGCTTTTGTTTATTTTCTTTTGTAAGTCAGCCTTTTAGGTTTTTTGTCATCCTTTTGACCATGGTTTCATTAGTATTCTATAAAACTTTTCAGGAACATAAGTAGACAAAACATGCTGAAAAGGTTGGTAAGCAGTATTTATTCTGTAACTAGCCTTAGTGAAGATTTGTTTACTCTTTCTTTACTTTCTTCTCTCATAACAGTTTGACTTCTTGTTACAGTCTTTTTAGCGTTGAAACACATAATCACAGAATGATGATGTGCAGATGCTTTGATTGAAAAGTTGTGGAAATCAGGGGTACAGGATACAGACCCAAATCTGACTGACTTGGATTAAAAATGGATATGTTTTTAAACCCTTTTGTTATATAACTACATAGTAATTATTAAACCCATATTCTACTGGACATATTGATCTTATCCAAGCATGGATTCTTGTAGTTTCCATCAGGCCCCCCAAATATCCTTTCTCATGATTCTTGTTTAAGATAATAATCATATTCCTTTGCTAAAAAATTATTACAATTAACGATCATATATGCAGGTGCAATTTCTTCTGTACATGATCTAGTAAAGACAAAACCTAACCTTTGTTTCCAGGGCCTGCCTAGTTTTGGTTCCCTTCCCAGGCCTATCCAGGCCCAACCTTTCTTTCCACCTCCCCTGAATCTATTGTATACAGTTCCCATGATTTTTAGAAACGTTTTAACCCTATGCTATCAGTCTTGTTCTAGTAATCTCTTTTGATGAGATCTAAAGGGTAATCTAAAATCTTCTGCATAGCACTTAGTCACAGTGTAATCGTGTTAGCACTTTTTCATTGCTATTTTGGTGGTTATAGTAGGGTGGTGATGGTGCACAGTTGAAAAAATGAACCTTTCTATATTCCATAGTGTTATTGGGAGACACTCTGCAGTGTGAGTAGAAATTTGGCTTGCTTTTGACCAAAAGGACTGCAGTTACAAGTGATCAGAGGTATAATTGAGCAACAAATTACAGTGAATGTGAATTAAACAAAGCATCCTTAGGGCTACATGGCAGAAATTGTGTTACTAATTCTTCGAGTTATTACCTCATAATGAGTGGCATCCTGAAGATGGCTTGTTCTGGTACAAAATTCATTCAGAGTGAGTTAGCTCTATGAAATACTGAACAACATTTTTCACAATGTGGGATTCATACTGAGAACTTTATCTCTGGTAATCAGATTACACTGCACAACATAAATGTGTATGTGGTTGAATCAGGCAGAATTTAAAGGAAAATCTTTTAATATTTTAATTTAATTTGAACTAATATTTAGAAAAAGAAGAAATCATCAAGGAACTTCCCTGCCATGTGTTTAGTGTATCACACCTTATAGACTTACAGTAAAGGGAAAGGCCAATGGTGGATAATTTTCAGTTTTACCTTTTCTCCAAAACACTAGTTCTTATTAAAAAAATGTATTATTATGTTAAAATTTCTAATGGAATTCGAAGCTTATCTCTCAGGCAGTAAATCATTAATGATTAAAAACTGTAGTTTGCGGTTTCTATGACAGAATACCACTGCATTTAACCAAGTATCTAGCTAGAGATCCATCACATTGTTTTATAGGTTAATTTATCAGAATTATCTCTAAAAACTTGAAAATGTTCAAGGAAAATCAAAGGTTTTCAAGCATTGTAGATTGGCTGAATCAAGTATTTTACTTGTTCTTGAAATCCATTGTACTTTACCAACATATTTATCTAGGCAATTGGAAAGAATCCAATTTGATGTAAAAGAGAAAATTAGTTTTGCTGGCTTGTTCAGTTTTTAGCTTGTATGTTAATAATAATTCCATACTGTCAATTGTAATGATGGCTTCTGTGATAGCTCAAAACTGAATAGAGCCACAAACCTAGCTCAGCAAAGAGTAATCATATATAAATAAATTTCTGTCACTGTTGTGGTTAAGGTAAAATATAAATAAGGGTGAAAAAGCTTAGTATTCTGTGAAAAAAAAAAAAGTTAAGATATCAGCTTCTCTTCCTATTTTCTCTAAATTCTGTCAAGGAATGAGGTCTTTTCTGCAAATTATAAAAATGATTTGGTTATTTTAGTATTTCTTTAAAATAAGCATGTCAAATAACAATGTCTCCTTTTCATCAGAAATGTAATTTAATTATACTCTGTGTAGTCTGTGAATAACTAATGTATTTACTGTAACACTCTTATAGTAACATTTGCTTGATTACTGATTGTGCTTTTCTAGAATTAAAGTAGCAGGTGTAGAGTACTATCAAAGTTTCCTTTTGTTAGGCTTTTCCTAACGAATATTTTATGAGAAAAGAAAGTAAGAAAGTACACAGAACCTGATACTTTGTTAATTCATTAATAAATTAAGTTCATTATTTAGTTAAACTAAATTTATTAATTTGGTTATTTTATGCAAAGCTATTTGTATTTCTCAGAATGCTTTTATCGTTAGTTTCTTAGATCACTGTATTTGTGTTGAGCTAAAGATATCAAAGAATCATAAAGGCTGGAAAAGACTTCCAAGTTTGAGACCAACTTTTGACCGAGCACCACCATGTCACCTCAACCATGGCACTAAGTCTTATCCGGTTGTTTCTTGAATGCTCCCAGGAATGGTTACTTCACCACCTCCCTGCGCAGCCATTCTAATGTCTGATCATCTTTTCAGTGAAGAAATTCTTTTTGATGTCCAAACTGACCCTCCCCTAGCAAAGCTTGAGGCTTTGTCTTCTCATCCTGTCACTGGCTGGGAGAAGAGGCCAACTCCCACCTGGCTACACCCTCCTCTCAGACAATTGTAGAGTGATAAGTTCACCACCCGTAAGCTTCCTTTTCTCCAGGCTAAACACTCCCCTGCTCCCTCAGCCAGTCCTCGTAGGACTTAGCTTACACTCTACACCTTTCACCAGCTTCATTGCCCTTCTCTGGACTTGCTCCAGCACCTCAGTATCTTTCTTGAAGGAGGAGCCCAGAACTGGCCAAAAGATTTTAGGTGCAGTCTCACCAGTGTCGAGTACAGTTCCAAGGAAGATCACTTCCCTCATCCTGCTGGCCACACCATTGCTGATACAGGCCAGGATGCCATTGGCCTTCTTGGCCCCCATGGCAGACACTGGCTCATGTCCAGCCAGCCATCAATCAGCACTTCCAGGTCGTTTCTTGCCAGGCAGTTTTCCAGCCGCTCTGCCCCCAGCCTGTAGCACTACATGGAGTTGTTGTGACACAAGGGCAGGACCCAGCTCTTCTTATTGAACTGCATACAACTGGTCTCAGCTCATTGATCCAGCTTGTCTAGATCCCTCTACAGAGCCTTCCTACATTCCAGCAGACCCACACTCATACCCAACTTTGTGTCATCTGCTGACTTACCGAGGGCACCCTCAATCCCCTTATCCAGATCAACTTAAACAGAACTGGCCCCAATAACTGAGCCCTGGGGATCACCACTTAGTTGCCTACTGGACTTAACTCCATTGACCAGCACTGTCAGGACCTGGCCGTCCAGCCAGTTTTTAATACAGTGAATAGTGCACCTGTCCAAGCCATGGGCTGCCCATTTTCCCAGGAGAATGCCATGGGAGACTATCAAAGGCTTTACTAAAGATCAGGTAGACAACATCCACCTCCAGTAGTCAGGACATCTGGTCATAAAAGAATATCAGGTAGGTCAGGAAGGACCTGCCTTTTCTAAACCTGTGATGTGTAGGCGTGATCCCTTGTTTGCCATGTACATGCCATGTGACTGCAACCCAGGATGTTCCATAACCACCCCTGGAACTGAGGTCAGGCTGATGGGCTTCCGGTCCTTCTTGTAGATGGCCATCACACTGGCCAACCTCCAGTCATGGACCCCCTGAGTTAACCAGAACTGATGATAAATGATGGAGAGTGGTTTGGTGAACTCTTCTGCCAGATTCTTCAGTACTCTGGGGTGAACCCACCCAGCCCCATAGACTTGCAGGTATGTAGACTTTTAAGCCCATGAACAAACATCTTCGTTTTCCTTGTAGAAGAGCTGAGGGCAATCATAGATGTCCCTTTGAACCCAGATCATCAAAGATCTTGATATAAATTAAAAATTGTTTGGGGTATTAAGGATTTGTCTGTAAACATGGTATATGTCTGGCTTCAGCATGAGCAGGAATGAAAAACTTTGAGCTGCTGGAGCATTAAGTTCAGTACAGGGAAGCTGCAATGGTTAGTAATGGAGAATCTGGATGAACACTTTTGTGCCAGAAACTGCAGAACTGCTGACAGTTCAATCTCAGTGTCATCACAGGGAAAGCTTGTGGAGAGTCTGCTAGTATGTGCTGTGATAATCCTTCTGCTCACCGTGGAGGATGTTCATAGCATAGGTCTATCAGTTTAACATGTCTAGTTGTGTTTAATATTAATGTATGAATATATATTACTGAATTGTATATACATGTAGTTGCACAGTTACTTGATACCAACATCTGTACAGACATAAATAACGGTGTTCTTGTATTTTCACGAAGAGGTGATTCACAGTTAAGTTACTTTGATATGTTTCTCAAATTCTGTTTTCATATTATTTGGATATGTCATAATTTAAAAAAACAACCTAAGGTATTTTCATAAATATGAATGAGAAAAATGTATATGTAATATTAAAGCAAATTTGTCATTCTTTTTTACCATGCAGACATAACTGGTTATTTTATATGGATCTGCGGAGATCATTTGTATTTTTAACGAGCTTAACCTTTTAACATAGAATCAGTATGAAAATGTAGCTCAAAGATCGATTTTCCCAGTTAGCAATATTTGAAAGTGAGAGTTCATAATGGCAGTATTTCTTGCATTCCCTCTCCTTACAGCCTTCAGAGCATAGCTTGGTAGCTAATAGGGGTGTTGCTAGCAGCCCTAGTACTTAGATGGCATAATTTTTACCATTTAAATAGATTCTTACATTCTTCTTTTTGATAAGTTTTCACATTTACAGTGTTTACAGCAGTTCTTTAATTTGGTGTAAGTAGACCCTATCGGCTGTAGTGTGTGTCTTCTGACATGAAATTCTCTTCAGCTTTGGCTGATACATAAACTTGAATTTTGGGATTTCCTTTCTTACTTGCAGAATAACTGTGGCCAATTACCAGAATAATACTGCATCAAAATTTGGAGTCAGATAGACCCTTCAGCCAAGTGAATGCTGGAGAGCTCTCTGAATTGCTGTATATTGGGAGGGGTGGGGCTGGATCAAAAAAAGCGCCACACTGTCTTATTTTCAGATCTCGGCTTTATCCTACCCCTGACAAAACAGCAGAATGTCTGCAGAAGACATCAAGCTTGATTCTTACTCCTGGTAAATGTTGTTCCATGTCCAGTAATTTATTTCTGGCATGCAGTTTCCCTTCTCTTTTTTTTTTTTTTTTTTTTTTTTTTTTTTTTCCTCCTTCTCTGTCTCTGATATTAGTACCACATGGACATGAAGGTATCTTAATATTCCAACAAAGATAATGAGAGGTAGAGGACAGAAGAGACTGGAAGGAGTTATGTTTGCCAAAGGTGGAACTATTTGTTTGCTTGTTCCTTTAAAGGAGCACATAGGAACAAATACTCTGTTAGTTGTAAAGCATACCAAAATTAGGAAATTCCAGATTCTGCACTGCTGATGGTATCTTAATTACTGCTTCTTTGTATGTTCATAGTGTGCTGTAATTTTTAATAATGTTACAATAACCTTTATTATTTAGTCCTCAGGATAAACCTGGAAGAGTTAGAAATGAGATTACAGGCACACTATTGAATCTGCTGTGTTTAGATTATTGCTTCATTTTACAACATTAAAATCTTTTGCTTAATCACTGTAGGTAGACAAACGTGATGAAATCTAATCAGCAAATATCTGGCAAAATAATATTTTAGAAATATTTATTCTGTTAGATGCATTTTATTTTGATTATTTGAGGAAGTTATTGTTTAGGAATGCTAAAATTTATTTGATCAGAAAATACTGTTCATAACCAATAATATTTTTAATATAGTGTATATCTATGTACAATTGTTGTCTTTGTGCATGCAATGAAGACAAGAATATCTAGTTGTAAAAATTTAATATGCTAAGTGCGATGAACAAAAGAAAATTTAGATAATATAATAGAATTCCTTTTATGTAAAACCAATGTAACTCAGACTCATTATGGTGATGACTACCCTTATATTTGCATCCTTTACTGTGTGCAAATTAGACTTTAAATTATCACATGATAATGATTATCAAATTTGCATGTTCATTTCATCAAAGATTGCAGACTTCTTCATAGCATTAAGAATTTTTTCGTTTTGTCTAATTCTTTGTGATTCATGCTATTTTTGCTATAAATTCTCCTGGCTAATCCTGTTGACAGATCGTGTTCTATTCCTGTTTAGTAGGTCTAAAGGGGCAAACTGAGAAAAGTGTCTGTGAGTTACCTGTCCTTTCTTATGACTCAAGCCCTTCTGACAGTTTGTAACATTGTAACATTTTCCTTCTGCCTCTTCACTTGGACTTCCATTTTACTCTGTTTGCAAAAGGGACTCCTTTAGCACATATTTAAAGAATATGACATGCTTCCTTGCTTATGCTCTCTTAAATGCTTCCAAATTACTGTTTTGTTGTTCCATCCTTCTTTCCAAAAAAATACATTGTTCTTTTAAACCTAGTTTCTAAAGGGGGAGGGAGAGAGCCAAAGAAACTGTGAGCAAGGCAAGGTCATAAGAAATGCCAAGGATCCAAGATTGCTGTGGTGTTTGGTACTATGGAGGAGAATAAAAAACAGTAGGAAACTCCAGTTAGGAATTCTCCCTGTAATTAGAAGAATTTGTTTTGCTATATTGCCACTGTAGAAATGTTTAAACTTGCCCTTAAGGGACTCAGTAACATACCAAAGGGCTACCTAATCAGGAAAACTAGGGTGCTGGAACTTTTTTCTGGGGTTAAAATAGAATTGTAAGATTTCTCACCAAATTTGTTAAAGCTAAAGTATATTTAATTGTTTCAAATGCACTTGTTTTTTTAAGCTCTACCAATAAATAATGCACAGAGGATGCATTTATACTTTATTGTACTCTTTTTATAGCTATCAAGAAGCAATAAGTAATTACTGTTACAATCAACAGGTTTTTTTCTTCTGTTGTTTCTCTGTAAGTCGAAAACTATCGGATGTGTATTTGTATTACAGCTTGGGTGAGAAAAAGCAGTTGTTGAAATCTTCACTTACAAAATTAAATTATGTAGGTTTTACGAATGTTCATTTTCTAAAATCCCATGCTGAGAATTCATGGGGTCTTTAAAAAGGTTATGATGAATTATTCTGTAAACTTTTGCTTCACTGAATTGCTAAATAAATGATTAAATAAATTTTCTCTAAAAATACTACTTCTAAAATACAACTGAAATGGAGTATGAGCAGTAACATGTCTTTTTAGAAAAGCTATGTTACTTTTTGAAGAAAACTGAGCCATAACTAAACTTTGATTAGTTATAACTTTATTTTCCAAATGTAGATAATTTCAATCTTCAATCAAGTTATTTTGAAAATTTTAACTTCAGCTTTTATTTTTCACCTCGTCAGACACATTGGAATGTTCTAATAAAAAAAAAAAATTGATGTCTTGAGCTAGTGTTCTAAGATTTTTTAATAGCCCTGCCTAGCTTTTAATATGTATGTGTGGGTGTGAATTTAGGGCAGATTATTCTTATGATAACAAGGAAATCCTCACAAGTACCCCCACACTGGATTGTTTTCCACTGTTTAGAGCTGAAGAGAATTGGAAGGTTTCAGAACCAGTTATCACGTAAAAGAGCAATAAACTTATTCATATGTATCTGTAGATAAGCTGGATTTTTTTTTTAATTTGAGGAATGTCCTTTAAATTTTCACTCTTATTTCTTTAAATTAAGATGTTAACCGCATAAATTGCTGTCATAAAGGAACATAAATCGGTTGAATATGTATTTATGTTTCTGTAGTGTCTAATTCTATTTGGTATTTTTATTATAGGACTACAAGTTAAGTATATATACCTGATTTTCCAAGAAGAAGGCTAATGTGCACATCTCTGTATTTGAATATATGGTATTGGTTAAATTTATAAAGGTTACAAAAGTTAACAACACATAATAACTACACAACTCAAGGCTTGAGACATATGACTGTCTCTGGTTTTGAATCAGTAGCTTGGTTATAGTATTGCTTTGTTAAGAATAACTATTATTTTCAAAAATTCTTTTCTAATATTTCACTATCTCTAAGAGATTCAAAATAAATCTTGCAAGCATCCTTAAATTAATATTTTTCAGTTTTATGAATACTTGGTATATTAAGGGTGCTAAATGATTGTTGAAGGGCTTTTTTCTTTTGCTGTAACATTCTTAGGTGTTGAATCAGAAAAAAATTCATTATGTCTGAATTTTGCAGCTTCTAATATCTCAGTGTAGCTCTTCACTTAGCTCTCCATGAGAAAGAATAAACTTCAGTTACTCTGTAGATGTAATTTCAACTTGATGTTTTATAGCAATTCTTCAAATAGTCATTCAGACAAATCTGTTCTTGAAAGCTTCTTGAAGGCTAATTATATATCCTATATTGAGATGCATGTTATGTCAATGAAAAAATTGTAAATCAGGACATAATTATGAAGTTTAGTAGATCTAGAAAAGCACAAAGAAGAAAATTGAGCATTTTTTCCTGAATGCAGAATGTTTTTAAAGTTCTGAGATAATCTTAAATGGGGTAAACCTGGTACAGATTTGTGCAAACCTATGAAAGATGAATGCTGATTTCTATAGATTTTTGTATTTGGTAAGCTGCCATAAAATGCACAATTCACTAAAACATTTACCGTTAATTTGGTGTGGCATGACATGACTTATTTGCACATACAAAATGTCGCTGTAATCATATGTTACTGGGATTTATTCTTCCCAATCCAGTCTCAAGTGAAATATAACTGATTGGCACTTTTCCAGCAATGAAGCCCTGGTCCTGAGTCAGGTTTACCCTGTGATGATGATTGTGTAATATTTCTCTTTCAAAACCCCTGTAGTTTTGCATTGCCTCTTGAGCTCGATACCAGCTGTTTGATTAGGCATTTAATCTTTAAGAGGCTTTGCAAATCCCAATAAATGGGTGTGGAATGCAGTTCTGAATTTTAGGTTCTTATTCCCCAAGGAGGAATATGGAGTCTGCAACTTAGTCACTAAGCTCCCTGTAGAGCATCTTGAGGATAATCACCTTTAAAAGATGAAACTTCTGTTCTGACTAGGTGCCTCTTGCAATAGGAAATGTGAAACTTATGGTGTGATATACAGTCCCACATCAATTTATTTGTCATCTTTGGCTTACAAGTGCAGGAAGGTACTCTCATTCACTCCAAGTTGAAAACTTGAAGGGTGTTCTTCAGAGAATAATTAGTTATCAGTATTCTTTGAACCAATAAGGTTGAGACTTGCTCCTGGTGCCAGTGCTACAGCTGCCATTTATCCTCTGTCTAATAAGCTAGTGTTTAGAGGCTTTTGGCAAAGAGTGTAATGTCTAGGTTGGATTCTCCAGAAGAGTTTCAGGTTCACTTCTCGCAAGAGCCTCCATACGTACCTACACATCCTAAACCTTTTCTACTGCTTTCATGTCAAATGGGAAAGTGACAACAATGAAAAGACTTCAGCTTTTACATTTGGGAGTAGCTGTTTTAGTGTGATACATTGGCAGAAATGTAATCCCTCTTCTTCTGTGAACATGAATATAATTTTTTGATAATGTAGTGCATGAGAACAGTTTAGCATAGGTAGATGAAAGGCAAGAGAGGAGAAGGAAGCATTGCAACAAGAGTAAGGCTGTTGTGGCCATGCAGCTTTGAACATGCTAAACCACATTTTAGTTAGAAGAGTGGTGACATTCTGAAATGGGTGGAAACAAATTTACTTAGTGTATTACTTGACTGTGAAAGTAAGGTTCTTTTATCTCATCTCAAAGCAGTGTTAACATTCATTTCCCCCTCAGTAAAATGCAAACTTATAATTGCTAGTTGAAAAAGAAGGCCAGATTGTTACAACAGGTTTACTATGGTATTTTCAGCCCCAAAGAACAGTATTTTATCATTCTCACTTTGTTAGATACTTAGCACTGCAAGACAATGTCAAAAATTAATTTAAACACAGTGTACACTTTTGTAGTTTTTTAATTTGAAAAGATACTGATATGTTTTCACAGCACAATTACTTGTGAACTCTTATATTATCAATTTTTAAAATAAATTATGATAGTGTTTTCTGTTGATTGCAAACAGAAATGTTGAGAATATATACTATTTTAGAACTTGGTGAAAAGAGTCATGTCAGAAGACTCAACAGTGACTACTGGATTTGCTATTGTCATTTATTTTTATGAATTGCAAATACATATTTGAAAGTAGTTTAATAAAATTTTTGCAGTAGAAAGATGCAATGTGATGCTAAAAGACTCATAATTCTTTTTTTTTTTAAGTAACCCAAACAGCATACTCTCTATAAGGTAGATTTTACATAATATTGTAGCTATATAAGCCAGGCAAGGAAGTTTGCAAAACAGTAGAAAGCAGATTCTGTCATCATTAGCTCTCAGTTTTCTAAGCACTTTTTTCCTTTCATCCACATTGTATTATGGAGCAGTATCATCAATAGATGATACCAGTAGCCTTCAAGAGATTATGATTAATCAAGTTTAATAATACCTACAAAGCAGTCTTTATACAGTGTGGGTAGGTTTATGAAACATTATAATTTTGTTTAAAAAACATTATCATTAGGCTTGGGGTAATCAGCATAGCAGAGAAATTAATGAGTGTTTAAGGTGAGGTGTTTGTTTTTGATTTGCATTTTTCAGTAACACTGAGAAGTTAACCATTTCTCCTGAATTTTTATTTTTGCCCTAGAGGCTGTAGAACAATCAGATGTTTTTTAATTTATATTATTTTCCCAAAACATAAATGGCCTTGATTAATAACAATATATGTGACAGCAAAGGATATCTCTGCTTTCAACCTGTTACAAAGATCACAGAGGCAGTACATGTTAGGACTCTAAGATGTTTCCTGAAGGATCAAGGAATCTGTACATCTCTAAAGACTGACCTGTCACCTTGAAAAGCAGCCATGAAGGAGAGCTGCAAATGCAAGACTACTATCAGGTCAACCTGTCGTGGTGCTGACAGGTCTCTGATAGAAAACCCAATTTATAGTTTAAGAAGTACATCCATTATCCTTCTGATTTTAAAATATAGCATACATCAGCAAAATTACAAAAGAAAGTGCTTAAGAATTATGAAAGTCAAGGACTGTTTCGTATCAGAAGGTCACAACCTTTTTTGCATATTACTGATTAAAATTACACTGACTTTAATATTCATCTGTGTCTTTATTTCTTCCAGAAAATTAAGAGTTAGCATTAGTTGAACTTCAATCATTGTAATTCTACTTGTACTATCTTGTTTGGATTAGTCAGGTACTCTATTACATTACTGTTTATAGGAGTTGAAGGGATTTTTGTAAGTGTGGATAATTTTGGACAATGTGATGTGTCAGGTTTTGGAAAAAAGTACTGTCTTTTTCATCCTAATGAAAAGAAAAATAACAACAAACCATATTTTTCCTAGTATTAGATTTAAGCTTCATCTCCTTTTTTTATTTGGAATAGAATAACAATTTCAAGCTTTCTATGTAAAGAGGATCTGTAGTGTCTTCTACTTAAGAGGTTTCAATGCTTGAAAATATAAATTTTAAGGCATTACTGAATGGTCAAGAAAAAGGAAAAGTGTATTATTCTTTTTTACTTGATTACCGTAATGGACTTCAATGTTAAGTTGGATAATCTAAACAAAATACTGATTATTTTAGTGTAATATCTGCCAGGGCTGATGGAGAAATATGATTATGGATTTCTAGTATCAAAGCAGCTTTTGCTCTTTAGAACAGCTTCCAATGTTTTCTTACTTATGAAATTTTAAAATAGCTGTTTTAATGTTGCCTATATTTGATGATACCGTTTTCCTTTATTGCTAGGTAGAGTTGTTTAGTACATAACTCTTAATCCTGCAGTAATACTGGGCATACAATGGCCTAAGTCCCTTTTAAAACTTAGAAGTTCCTTAAGGATAAATATACTATTAGTTTCATATTTTTCATGTGCTTTTGATATTTCAAGTATTTCTCCAGTCTGTTTGTAAAGTATTTGCCTTTCTTTAAACCAGTAGGCCTGTAAATTCCACAATGACTCTAAAATCTTTTCTGCATTTTGGTTTAGTTTATCTTCTATTGTAAACATTTTTAAATCATGAATCTGTGCTCTTATCAGTGAACCTATATTGTTTTTGCCTTGAGACTCTATATAAAAGACAACAATCCAATTTTTAAAGCTGAAATATATTTCATTGATATTTCTAAAGTCTCAGAAGATCTTCATATGAAGTAATTTATGAAGACAACAAAATAATTGTAATTTCAGCCAACTGGCTCAAAATCTGTTGTGTTCACTTAACTTGTGTTTGCTGTTATGGTTTGTATTTTCCCTTAGCATTGTCTTGTTCCTTGAAGACAGTGAGTTATTATCTGATTTTTTTTATGTATCAACAAAATTAAGGTTGGTTATAATTTAAAATAAATGAGAAAAACGCTCTTTAGCCATGTAATCTAAATCACATTTTAGGCATGTAGTCTCTGATTCTTCTTTAACTCGTGATACATGTAACTGCAACAGGTTTAATAAGGACACTATAAAAATTGGCATATAGGCTTATGTACAATGTGCATATCTTCAGGTTAATTGCTTTCTAGGAACAGCTGCTCTAAAAGAGTAAAAGGAGTCTTGCACCAGCACTTGAATTTTGCTGACAGGAGGCAGCCCCGTGCAGTCAGCCATTTTTGGAAGTAGTTATTGTGATGGTGAAAGAAGGTTGTTTACCACAGATAGCCTTTACCTTGAATTTTACGAAGAATTACAAGGAAACAGACGTTCTTTTGAGGTGGAGTTTTTTGTTGGTTGTTTTTTGCTTGTTTAGCGCTTTTTGTATTTCATTTTGGTTTTTTGGTGGGTTTTTTTGTGGTTTTTTTTTTTTTTTTTTTTTTTTTGTCGAGGTTAAATATAATAGAATTATATCTTTTTCAGAATTAGTGTAAAAATTTCTGTTCAAAAATGTTGAATTGGAAGTGTTTTTAATTTCATGCAAATCTTGAAAAATCTGTTTTAGTCTAGTAATTGTTTGAGAGGAAAAATACTTTGAGTGCAAAATTCTTACAGATTCCAGATTCAAAGGATTTAAACACTAAAAAATAGCATTTACTTTGAAATTTCCAAAACTAACTCTTCCTATAAAGCAAATTTTGTTATTTTCAGTAAGGTATAGGCTATTTCCTGGTGATAAATTTGCTTAGATTTGTGATTTCCCAAGGCTCCCTTACATGGCATGTTTGGACTATTGCAGTTGTTCCAGAAAATGTATTTTTTTAAACTGGTCAATGTAAGGTTATACAGTCTGCAAGAAGGAAGTGCAAGCCAAATGTGCCGAGTAGAGTCTATGTTATAAAGCAGAGATTAAGAAAAACTATCTATCATTAAAATGTTAAGCAGCAATGAGCTCTGGTCTTGTAATAATGGACTAAAAAGGCCTGTAAAGACTGTATGTAAAGTATTTTGTTCATACAGTCTTTACAGGCTGTAAATATATAATATCAGCAGTTGGGAAAAGGTCATGAAGATAACTTCTTGCATTACATGTAAATCCATTATATCACAAGCCATATTTAAAGTGAATATTTACCTGGGTTTTTTTTTGCATTTCAGATTTTTCCAAAGTATAATTACTCTAGAATAATTATGTGAATGCTCTCCTCCTAGGTGTGTTTCCACATGGACATAAGGTGAAAGTTCTTAAAAGAAAAAATGTTCTAGACTAATTAGTGCATAATGAAATATTTTGGACAATTTCCAACTCTAGGTGGGTGTTAATGATGTACCCTGCAGACTTGGTCCAGAGCCTATTGGATTTAATTCCCCTTGCTTCAATGAAATTTCTTCCAAAACTACTGAGCCAGCTTTTAATATTTACTGAAGTAGCTAGAGTTCAGGCAATTAGCAATTTTGAATAGGATTTAATGGGGCATTCAGATGATTTATCGAGCTCTCCAAAGTGTTACATAGATTGAGTTCCTTTGTAGTGATCTTGTTCCAGAGTAGAGAGAAACATCCCTGTCCTTAATGTGTGTGTGCCCTGCAGGAAACATTTCCACCAGCTTCCAAAAGCAGCAGTAAATCCTCCATTCTTCAGGTGCGGTTCCATGAGCAGGTGAACTTTGCTGCTGCCTGGAAGTCTTTACTGTTTATCTTTTTTTTTTTTTTCTCCCTGGTTTTCATTTTGCAGCTTCTCTTTTGGTGCCATCTCTCCTGTTCACCTGACACTAGAGTAGGGTGATTTGGCTTTCTAAGCTGGCAGAAAACTATTAACTTCTTTCTTCTAGGTTAGTTTTCTTTGAAATTATCTGGATGAATCAGTTCAGGAAACACTCACAGGCACATCACCCAGTAAAAGTCAGATATTGGGAGTGTGTGTCAGGCAGTGGGGAATTGAGAAGGAAACCACCTTTAAGCAGTTGGTCCCATGTTAGATCAGATCATTGCGTAGGAATATTGTGATAGCAAAGCCACTATTGAAGCTTGCACTTTTTGGTGATTCCTCAAAAGTACACTGGCAGGCAGGATTTCCTACTTTAGGCAATGGAGCTAAGGCTCCAAAGTTTAGGCTTTTCTATAATCACATCCAAGAATTAAAAACAAAACAAAAACAAACAAACAAAAAAAACCAAACAAAAAAAACCCACCAAAAAACCTGTTAGGATTAGTTCTTTATTAAACCCATTGTAATTGAAGTGAATTCTTTATCCTCTGGAGGATTCTTGGTTATTTTTTCCTTCTTTGTGATGCACTCTGTTTTTTGGTGTTCTATTCAGGTATTGTGCAAAAATGTTCAGGCTGTAGTGTGTATGCATTCTCTCCTTTTTTCTTTCTCATGAAGTTCTACATTCATCATAGTTCCATGGTGATATAGTTTACAATATAATTTATACTGCGCAGAATGTCTCTATTATTTATTCTCTGGCTTTTTAATTATCTAGTTTAGTACTTACTTTTTTATTTTTCCATTCTTAATGCACTAGGGTGTGTAGACCAGTGTGTTGGACATCATGCAGTCTTTTCAGTGTCATTAACTAAAAGCTGGAAAATTATTACACTGATAAGCATTTAATTTATTTTGTATCTCTTCCCCATATTTACTGTTTCACTGATAATAAATTTTTAACTTTTTTCTGTTAGGAAATAATCTATTTCTCAGAAGGTTAACATTCTCAGTATTTTCTTTTATATTGCTATCAGATTATTTAAGGCGCTCATATTTTCTTTAGAAATAGTTTTTTCTGAAGAAGGTTAATATAGTTTTCTGTTAGTTTTTACTTTTTATCTTCCAGTCATGATTGGATTTTTGGTTAGATATTCTAACCAAATTAGGTTAGATATTCTTCCTTTCTAGCATGATAGTACTGTTCTTTTTCTGAGCTGTTTTCAAAAAATCACTGTGAACATTTTCACTTCTTGTACTTTTCCCATAAAAATGTTATTTGTTGTTCATTAATTAGAATGTCTTTAAGTTGTTTTGCTAAACAGGTTCATGTTGCAATACTATTTCAATATTCCATGTTCCCTTCTTGCTTTGGCTATAGCAAGCCCCATGGAACTAATGAATCAATGACGATGTAGGAGGAGAAGACAAGTCATGGATCAATCACACTACAGTTCTTCAGTCTTGAGTGTTTATCAGAGCACCACGTCTCAGGCAGTTTCAGTCATATGCCATCAATAATAATTACTGCAGCATTTCTGATTCCAAAACAAACATTGATTTTCCAGTATTTGGGGAAGATTTTCTTCAAATTTGAGCGTTGGAATTTTCTTCAGCTAGGAAGTGGTCACAGCACCATACAAGCCTGAAAAAGTTCAAGAAATGTTTGGACATTGCTCTAAAGCATATGGTTTGGTTCTTGGGAATTTTCCTGGCTGAGAGTTGGACTCGATGATCCTTGTGGGTCCCTTCCAGCTCAGCATATTCTGTCATTCTCTAAAATTAGTTGCAACTTTATTGCATTTGCATTGGAGCAAAGATTTGTGGTCACATATTTGATTTTCAAGATGATTTGTTTCTCAGCATCAAATATTCTGTACAGTCATGTTGCTGAGTTTATTCCTTAGCTTGCAGAAATGCTAAGGTGTTAAACAGCATAAAATTTTACTAATACTTCCCTTTGGGATCAGTTTCTTCCTCTAAGTGAAAATAAAGTAGGCCAGAAAAAGGGTAACTTCTTTCTTTTCTGAGATTGCTGTATCTATATGGTTTTTAAATCCTTGAAAAATGTGTGTTACTGTACTATTCTTAATGGCGTAGTTGCAGATTCATAGCACATTATCACTAGAAGCCACAGCAAAATACAGGATCTGCTGGTGCCATTGTACAACACCATTTCAAAATGAGAAGCTCAAGATTATTGTATCTGTACCTTTAAAAATCTTAAATGTGTTTTATGCACATGATAGAAATACTTGAAGATAATTATTTCACTAAAACAGAAAAACTTGGAGGAATATTCTGGCAGGATATTCTGAGAAAGCTACAGAAATGATATGGAAATACCTATCACAGTGATAATTGCTAGCATTTTATTTTCATTTAGTCTTTGTCCCTGTGTGAGAATATTTTTCTCTGATTCCATTTTTCTGCAGTTTCATTATGTCTAATCCAGTTCATAGGCTGATGTGCTAGATAATGACCCTTTTCTTCTGGGCTTACAAGAAAACACATGAGAAAAAAAAATGCAAATATATCATTATAGTTACTGAGGGGTGATTTCTCTTTGAAAAACTTTTAAGCAAACTGAAGTAACTGTTGGTCTTTATTTGACCAAAACTTATTATATAACTGAGCTGTAGTTACTGTTAAGATTTTATATTTCAACACTCAATATTTTTGAAAATAAGTGTCATCTAGCTCTGTCACTGCTCTAATTTTTTTTTCCTGAATTCACTATGCAGTTACTCAATATGATTTTGATCTTCTCAGAACCTATAGCTCTATTGAGTGCATCTGTTGAAACTGGCAAATTCACTTAAAATTGTGCACAGAACCATATTTTTTGGCATTGTCTTTTTACGGTTCTTTTGGCTAATGACACGTTTTTGGCCTTTTTCATTTTTTTTTAATTTAGAAATACACATAAACTTCTTTGAAATTTATTCCATGTTCTTTCAGTAGTAGATTCTCTTCATCGAGGATCTAAAGAAAACTGACAACTGAATGTTTGGAGTTTTTTATGTTGGTGTTCTTGATTTTGATAATCCAGTTGCCTCCTAATGATCCTTGGGATGACACTTGTTCTGCAACCATCTGGGGCAAGAAGGGAAAGGGTTTATGGTTTTTTCCTGGATCTCAGTAAGAAAGGCCTGAAAACAAAGGACATGCTAAAATAGGTTTTTTTAATAGGACAATAAAAAGATGAATACAGATAGAAAAGAAATTTTATGTCCTTTTAGATGCTTGGAACTCTTTTTTTATTCAGCATTGAACTGGCCTTAAAGTGGATTTTCCACTGGCACCTCATTAGGATTTCAAAATGCTGTTTTTTATTATGTACATGCATTTTTCTCTTTACTTTTTTGAGATATTAGTACTTCATGTTTCTAAAGACGACATATCTAAAGATTTTGATACATGGCATCTGATACCTGATTTGTGCCAAGATCAGCTGTGATTAGTTTTATAATCTCTTATAGCCTCTTTAATCCTTTCTAAGACCCTTTATTATTTCAAACTCCAGCATCTGACATCCATGTTTTTATTATGCCAGTTAAAATCTGTCTCAGTTTTGGAATTATTTCTGATTGCGTGCTCTGCTTGTGCATCTTTGCAGTTTCATTTTGTGGCAACACTGTATAATCCTAAACATATTTTGTTGAGGTTTTTTTAAGCTGTGATTTTACCAGTAACCATATGATTAATTTTTTCCTTCTTTTACTACTAGCTGAAAATATTTTGACTGATAAATATAAAGCAAAAGGTGACTGGTTGCATAAACCTGAAATTTTAGAGCGTCATTTTTTTTCAGGAATAATGGAAATAATTCATAGCAAGTAATTTTCTCAGTGAACTTAAATGAGTTTGCCTTCTGTTGTTTCAAACTTTTTATGAATTTATCTGAATTCTCTCACTCTTAGCTATTGTACTGATTTGGGTAAATATTTTCAGCAATTTGGCAATGTATTTTTAATGTGGGAATTTGGTTTATAATAAAACACAGTTTCAATTAGGTAGACCTTCTAAGTAGTCTCTTCAATCCATCTAAGTTAGCCATCTATTGGAAGACCATCTTTTCTTTTGACAAAGAAAGTATAATTGAGAGAAGAATCGCTACATTTAATACTTTGAAGAGTAGTTTCAACTATGGCTATTTCATGCTGGAAAATAAAACATGAGCTTGCAAGTACTTGTGCACATAAAATGCAAAATGTTATATATATGATCAGCTGGAGATTTTCATTGTTTCCAGTAATATCATATAATCACTAAGAGAGCTCTTGTTAGATGGATGGGTACTAAATAAATTTTAATTGCATTACAGTTCTTTTTCACAGAAAGAAAGTGTCCCAGATATTTAAATCTCCATACACCTTCTCATTAGAAACCATTTCCATGTAAATTTTTAGAGAATACAATAGAGGAAAAAAAAAAGCGTAGAAAAACTAAGCCAAATGTTTGCAACCAGTAAAAGTAAAAACTATCAGCAGGTTAAAGGAGACTTAGGGGACACCTTATTACTCTCTACAACTACCTGAAAGGAGGGTGTAGTCAGGTCAGTCTCTTCTCCCAAGGAAAATGTTATGGAACAAAGGGAAACAGCCTCAAATTGCACCAGAGGTGGTTTGTACTGGATATGAGGGGAATTTTCTTCACCAAAAAGGCTGTCAAGTCCTGGAACAGGCTGCCCAGGGAAGTGGTTGAATCAGCATACCTGGAAAGTAATACTGAAAAGCCATGAAGATGTGGCACTTAGGGACATTTAGTGGTGGACTTGGAAGTGCTGGGTTAAGGATTGGACTCAATGATCTTAGCTCAGTAATTTTGTGGTTCTATTCTATGATTAGCTGCAGTACTGTATTCTGACTTCTATCGGTGTTGTTATTATTAGTTGCTCTCAGTTGAGCAGCTGAACTCTCAAATACTGTATTGCTCAAAATTAATTTCTTAAAAGGTTAATAAATCGGATAAATAAATAATGGTTACTGCTCACCAGTCTTTCACATTTTTACTTCACAATTACCCAATCATTTTTTGTTTCTGATGTGTAATTGAGATGTATCAAATAAAAGTCAGGGTTTTTTTCCTCAATTTCTGTTTAGTTCTGAAGTTTCAGTTTCTGTTACAAAGCTGAAGAGAGCTGCTGTTTTGATTTTGTTGGTTATATAAATTAGACTAATAAATGTTATTCACCCTATCTGCAGATCTTACTGCTAGATTCTACATATGTAGATTGCATTTGTCAAGTAAAATGGAGCCAATTTTAAAAAAATTGTAGTAGGTTAGAAACAAAGTTTTTACTACAATTCCTAAGTGTCTTTACAATGATCATTAATGCATAGTGTTCTATTGCAGCAGTCTCTTTGCTGATCCTCAGTTCTGCAGAGAACTCGTGCTTGTGCTTATCTTGTGGCAGCTGAGTTCAAGAGTAAAAGATGGATGAAGCCTAATGTCTTACTACTAGTTTGCAGCTGTCACTCTGCTGGGGTTTCAGCTGGGCTTTTTACTCTTTACTGGAAAGAGCATTCCTTCTACCCAAAAAGGTGAAGAAAACTATGAAAATAAATTTTGCCATGTAGAGAATCATGCACAAATTTCTAGAGTTCTCTCAAGTTATCCATGTTAGCATACTGAAAACTAGTTCCTCTGACAGAACAAAATGACATGTGTAGCCTTGTGACAGTAAACTATACAATGTTCAGAATATCCAGATGCCTTGCAGTCTTCATCTTAGTGTCTGTATTTATATCTAGCACCAAGATGGACAGTGAAAGGTTGTTTGTTTAAATGACCACAAGCAAAATTGCAAAATTGCTTTGTATGTTGAAAAAAAATCATGAAGATCCTAAATTAAGGGGGAGTATCTCATCTCTTGGAACTCTGTTTACAATGCTTCTTCAAACAGGCCTCCATTTCTCCATATTGGAAAAGCTTTTTTCATAATCATGAAGGCTTTTTTGTTTTTTTGTTTTAGTTGTATGTGGATGAATGGAACTGCGATATCAAAGGAAAAAAAAATTAAAAACTTCCATGACTCAGAGCCATAATTCTTGTTAATTTGTGTTCATGGAAGAGCTGCTTTCTGACAAGCTCCTATTTTTTTTTTTAATTGATTCTATTGTCACTTATGTGGAGTAAAATTATTCATATTTCTTTTCTGGCACCTAAAAAGCTACCTCCTTTTCCCTTAATTCCATCTTACAACTCTATTGTTAACTGTCTTCCACCTATCTTTTCTATCTTACCTCAAGAGTCTGCTAGGTCCCAATAGAGTTATACTTTGTGATACTGAAAACTAAAACTTTTTCTGGAAATTTTTTTAACTACCAGTTGATTTATTAAAAAAAATACTTTTCTTTATTATTAAAACGATAGAAATGTGTTTACTTTGATTGGTGTGGTCTTTAAACTATGATTTCTATCTCTTGAAGTTCAAACTGGGAGTTTGAAAATTCTCTAAGAGATGCTAGTCTGAGAGGCTGCATGGATATACAGTATTAGAATAGAGATAAATACCTGTGTTAGGAAGCAAAGCCCCAAACAAATAATTGAAGCAGTTGATAGTCCAGATGTGTCTGAGGAAAAAAAGTCTGAACTTCCTGGAAAATATAAATTTGAATAATAAAGTACTTAAAGCTTAAAAAAAGCCCAAGAACAGCTAAATGAACAAGGACTGCATCTAGTAGCATGGTAAATAAATGCTGTTGCATCTGAATTACAGCCTAGGTCACCTGCATTCTCCATTACTTGCTGCACTGAGATTTATTAGCGAAGCTTCCAGGGCAAAGTTACCAGACTAAGCAACCTATGCAGTTTTTTGAGCTACAGAAAAATACTGTGTATGAAACCAAGAATTTGTGATTTATTTAATTAAAATCCTAGCAGTCTGTTTAAAAAAAAAAAAAAAAAAGTGTAGATAAAAAGGTACTTACACATAGAGTCAAATTATCCAATTATTGCTGCTTATGCCAAGTAGTGAAACTTGAATTTATACACACAAACTTTTTAGTATCTGTGCCTTAAGCTGATATTGTGCTCACCCTTCTAATGTGTGTCTGGGTTCTGAAGTCAATGGTGCTATTCCTCCTTGGAAGGATGATCATCATCCCAGCTTTTTTATAGGAGGGATGTGATGTTTTGTTGATGACCTTTTCCCCATAACCAGGGGGTTCCCCTTGGGTATGTTTGGCATCACATTTATATATTAGCTAACACAGCTGACTTTTTCTTCATTGCCTTATTATATCCAAAATTAATATAAATTCAGTGGTTTGCATATGTTATATACATTTTCTTGTCTGGTTGCGGTTGTTTAAATCTATAAATCTTTTTTATTCTTTATTGTCCTTACAAAGTGGTGATCACAATTCTGTAATTATAATGGAAGCTACATAAGGCCTGCAAATAATATGATTCCCTGAGACTCTGCGTACTTTCCACGACATTTCCTAAAACTCAAAAAAAAAAAAAAAAAAAGTTTTGTATTGCATTGTTCTGTGTAATTGTATCAGTTTGTTGCTCGTGGCACTAGATTTTTTTCATACACTCTGGTCCTCCTTAAGGAGCTAGGAGTCAATAAATAAAAAATACCCAGTGGAAGTTTCCTATTGCTAATTATTAATATTATTAAGCAACCAATTTATCAGTCTAGTCTGTAATGTGTACTTTTCAACTTTTAATGTACATAATTTTGAGTTTTGGGGATTTTAGAACAATTACTTTTGACTAAAGTGTGGAGACTAATATTTCATTTTGATGTACTTGTGCAATATTGATTCAGTTTTGCATTTAGGAGTTTATTAATAGTTTTATTATTAATGCCTTTCCTAGATGCTACTTAGAGCAGTTTAATTGTAGTTCCACCTTAATTTATTTGTTGTTTTTTTTTTCTCTCTCTTTGATAAATTTCAGAAATACATTTCATAATAACTAGTGTCCTGTTTTGGTACCCTAGAAGTCAAGACACTCATCTGTGCTATGAAAATTGTAGATTTTTTTCAGTTACAGCACTGAAATTTATGATTTTGGGATATGGTTTTCAACTAAAACAATGTTTTCAAGGGTTTTACAACCACATACAAGAAATAAGATATAAATAAATCAATTAGAGCAGTCTCCTTGAAACTAGATACATTCATTCCAGTCCCTGCTCAAAATACTATATATGCCATATAAAACTGCATCAGAATATGCTAGGAAAAAAAGCACCTCAGTATGCTGATGTCCCATAGATAAGGCATTCGTTTATTTTCTGCCACACCACGTGTTGTGTAAGGAGTCTGTACACAGTAAATTAGTGGTGTCAGTTTAAACTGAATTTGGTATAAATTTGTAGGTTACAACACAAGAAAATGAGATGAAATTAGACATAATTTGACTGAGAAATGGCATGTCTAAAAGATTCACTTGCTCTGCACATTATGCATCCTTTTCAGTTTCTTCTAAGTAAAAATGATCCTTGTTAATTTTTCAGAATCTTAAAATCACCAAGAATGAAAATATTCATTCATGTTTTATGTGTTCACTGTCTAGATAGTTAAGACAAAGTCTATTTTGCTGATAATATATGCTGAAAATGCCCTGTTTCTGTCCTTGGACTTTGACCCAAGAGAATCTTCATGCTTCCTGCTAAGCACAAAACTGGGGAAGGTTTTCTGCTCCTGCTAGCACCCTAGCAATCATCTCTGGTGATGAGGAGGAGTATAAGAAGAGGTAATAATCATGATGAGGAAAATAAATATGTAGTTGGTCATATTTTCTGGCAGATGAAGAAAAAAAAAATCTTCATCTGCTGTGGGGATGCTTTGAGTGTAAAGAATGAAATGAGCTCTTAAACTTTTTTAAAACTGTATTTTGACTTGCTAGATAGAATATGCCTTCCTATGCAAAAAAAAAGTCCCTGAGAATATTCCTCTGAACCATAGAAAAACCTAGGTCAATCTTCTGTGTTATTTCAAGTCTAAGTGGAATAAAAGATGTATGCAATAATGGAAAAAATGATGCCTAGCTGAATCTCTAATCACATAAATATATAAGACAGGAAGGCTTGCAGGAAAGCTGCTGAAGTGACATTTTAAGGTCTAATTATCTTATGTGGAAAGAAACTGAGGAAATTACAACTGAAGCAGTTGGACAGCCTATGGCAGTGAATGATCATAATGCTAAAAGGAATCTGTGTCTCAGACTCTTTTCGAAAATGGGGGGAAAAAAAAAAGTCCCTAAACCCAAGTCAGTACTCTCCAGTCTAAACAGCTTACTGAAAAGAGAGAGCTTTGTAATATTTTAAGGATTTTTTGGTAGTGTGACAGAAAAAAAATGGAGCACAAAAAAGGGTAAAATTTAAAAAAATGGATCAGGCTTTAACATTTAACAAGAAGAGTTGATCTAGCTGTACTGCACTACACATCTGAGACATCATGATGTCCAAACAGTTATTATCAACTCCTTCCCAAACAGTCTATTAAATAATCATGGTAAAATTCACAGTACATTACTTTCAGATACTTCTGAAGAAAGCAGTTTCAGGAAAGAAAAAGAGGGGGCAGGTCTTCAGAAAAGGTCTTAAGGAAAAAAAAGTAATTAGAGTTGAAGCCATTTTATAAGACATAGTGTACATAAATGGAACAATTCTAAAAGAAAAGTATAGGACATGATACTGGATAGATTTAAAACTTGTCACTGATGATTAACAAATATCAATATATGATTGTCAAACTAAAAAGTGCTAAAAAGTACAAAAATTATTACTTTCTGTAAGGAATTTTTTTTAACATTAATGGGAGATTCCCCCATATTTTCCAGACCTCAAAGAGACCACAGAATTCTCACTGCCCTGAATATGGGGCAGATTGATTTAGCCTACAGTAAAAATGCTATATGGATTAAAGATGCTGCATAAGAGCTTCAGTATGAGGAACAACTATATTAAATAAATAGAAATGGTAATAGGATCCTACAGAGTAAAAAGTTAAAAGTTTTTTTAAGAAAATGTTTCATGTATTCCAGTTAAGATTGATATATTTCCATGCAGATTTAGAAGACTTCAATAACAGTGTAACTTCTAGCTTTTCTGAAAATATTAACATCAATATAATAAAATTTTATCACTACTTTTTGGCATAAAAAACTACTTCAAGTTAAAGGGTTTCAAACAAACAGTCTAGGTAGTTATGGCGATTGAAACAAAATCTTTGGGGAATATCAGTTACTACAGAAAGTGATTAATCTTGCATTTGCCAATATGAAAAGCACTTAAAATAACAAAATTTTGAAAGTAAGAGCAATGTGACTTGTGAAAGATACATTTATCCCTTCACAGTCCAACCCAGCTACTGTCAGCATCTGTGAGGAAATATTCTGTGAGAGCTTCTTTTCACTTGCCTCCTACAAATTTGACTTCTGATATGAGACAAAATTGGCTCTTTCACTAAGGAAAATTTTACCTCTTCTTGGGAGACCTTTTTTACCTATATGCCAAGCAGAAAAGCAGAGATTGCTAAAACATTTTCAGCTGCATACACTATGAATTAAAAATAATTTGTTTCCTACTAGTGTTCCTCTTGTGAGGGAATGATTTGAACTTAACATCAAAGAAATCAATTGATCAGTTGTCCCTGCAAAAAGGACAGATATCTTTGCAAGATAATAAATATCTTTATGAGTAGCCCTGAAAGCAAAAAAAAAGCTACTATACAGTAAAATAGCCATCAGGAAAAATTTAGAAGGCTTCCAGATTTAGTACAATTGATGCACTGGAAAGCTTTGTGAAACAAACAGTGCAAAACTATATTCATCTGGACTGGAAGGAAAGAAATATGTTAGTAAGAAATATATTAGCAGTTGTTACTCTTCTCCCTTTGCATCAAAGGAAATTGCTTGGCAAGCATCAAGAGAGAAATCTAAATAATATGAAATAGTTACATTATATTCCAGTAGAGAGTAAGAGATGAAGGACCTTCCTAGTACAAATGCTGTAGACAGTTTGTAACATAGGCATATCTGTGTTATTGAAACAGCTTATCTCCTCTCCAATAAAAAAAAAAAACATTTCTGGAGGTGGTGCAATAGAATAATTCTGCATGCAGCTTATGACTTACTTTCCATAGTGTCTCAAGGCAATAACGAGATACAGTATCTTTGTACAAAATCACATGTCTAAATTTTCTTTCAAGTTGTAGTGCTTTGGAAGCATTTGTAATATTTGCTGACCTATCAGTAGTTTCATTTGTGGTTCATGAAACTGATTTTTCTCAATTTGACTTTTGAAGCTATGAGATGGGCTTTGATCTGTTGTCCAGATTTGTGGAATAGCTCCAGAAGCAGCTTTTAAGCATTCAATGTGGCATCATTTAAAGCAGATCAAGAGTGGCACATTTGAAGAAATATCTCCCTGTTTCTTTTTGGATATAAAAAGCTTTTATCTGATACATGTTGAGGGATCATGTTCTTTTGATATTGAATGCTTGTGATATTGATATTAAATAAAAAGAATTAATGTGGAACTCAGCAGTACCTACTGGGACATCTTACTGTGCCTCTCCTGTCATTTGAAGTTTCTTATTCAATTTTTGGTATGACTGCATAACAAAATCAAAACATGATTGCACAATGTATTAACCACCTAAGTCAGTTTAATCAAATTAGGATCAGTAAATTAAGAAGAGCAGGACAGGCTTTGTTGCTTATTACCAGTCATACACTCTTGGGGTTGCCTAGATGAGGTTCTGATTGTTAACACTTGCTAACATCTGTGTTTCCAAATCTTTAGTACTGCTACTGTGTTTATTCAAAACTCTGTGGACGTCGCCAAAACTATTATTATCCTATTGTCCTGTTGTGTTGGTAGGTAATTTCCAAAATCTTGTTGTTTTCTCATTGGTTATTGATGAAATTGTTTAGATGATGGGATTGTCTGTGTTACAAGTGTAGAACCACATAACATGCTTTTGTGTGGCCTGACACCAAAAGCACAAACTGTGGTTCATAGCTTTTGCACCTCAGCCTGTTCATTGGGCATGAGTTGTACTTAGGCAATGTTTTGTCAATGCCTGTCCATCCAAGATAAGAGCTTTATCACATTATGAGGATGAGGACCCTGCATTTGATAGTTCTAGAAAAGTTTTGGGCGTGAACATGGCCCTGAATAATGCTAGGTATATTGTTTGGTCTTTATTTTTGAATATTCCTGCTATTTTGAGTATTTCTTCATTGCATAGTTTGACTTATTTCATATATATTGCATTTTGCTTGAGGTTGACCTTAGGATTTGACCACAGCTTCTGGCTCCAGTACAGAAGGAAATGAATGCTGATCTTTCCCATGGTGAAATAAGTGGATTGCCAGTTGAACTATGCTACATTAGCAAAGTTTAACACCAGTACAAGACAATGAGACAAAGAGTCTGTCAGTGGTTACACAAACATTTCCTTAATGCCATCGCCTTTAGAAATCTCCCTGAGACAGAAGGCATTAGTAAATTCTATTCTGTGGATATAGTGCAATTCAGTACACATACATTTTTTGGTTTGAATACAAAGAATAGGAATGTGTGGTTTTATTTCTGAAAATTACATTCTTCAAGGTGATAACATGGTATTATATTTCCAAGGAAGACTGCCTTTTTTAGGTAAGACATTTAAGTGGTCATATAGCTTTTGATTCCTGTAGGTACAAAAATAAACTTAATGAAATATTTTTGTGAGGGCAAAATATAAAAGGCTAGGGTTTAATTCCAATTTTCCTTTAAAAATCTTGGCAGACAAAAAATGGAAATAATTTCTTTCTTCTAAATGCATTAATTTGGGTTAATAAAAATCTTTATTAAATTTAATTATATCACTTGTGTTTTTATTATAATACATGAATTGTTATATAAGAACAGTAGGATCTCAGCCCAGTTTTTGTTTGGCTTAAGCTGCTCATGAAACTAGTGTTATTTTTTCACAAAAATGGGCAGTCGTCCTACATAGATGTGTTTAGGTCCCTTAATGTTCATAGTTTGACACTCAGAAAATGAACAAAACCTGGCTTCAAAGTTTTCTTCTTAGTCATTTTCCTAATGTGCCATCACTGAAAAGTTTTAAGAATGCAACTTGATAAAATGGCTTTCAATGCCCATGAATCAATGAAAGAAATACAGTCTTTCTCTCTTTTTTGCTTAATGGCATGCATCTTTTATCTTGTCACATAGTTCAATGGCATAGAATTACAATAAATTAGTTTTGCAATTATCAAACTCTTCAACTTCTCTTTGGCATTTAACGAACCTCAGAATCTGTTTATTGCTTCATATACTTTGCCATCATGAATATTAGCCTTTAATTAACTGGAACTCTAATCTTAATCTTTCTCACTGTATTGCAATGAAACATTTTTATTAGCTTGAAGAAGATAGTATTTGTTACTATTTTTCCAATAAATGCAATACTTTCAGAATGACCTTTTTATCAGTAATTATAACAATGTAAAATGTAAGAAGGCAAAACTCATTATACAAAAGAAAACCAATGTCTGATTACTTTTTGTGTATTTCACTTAGCAACAAAAAATCACTGAGAAGCCTCAGCTGAGACACACCTGTAAAGATTGTGTGGTCCAGGCTTAGATGAGGAATTGCAAAAAGGTGAAAGAGGAAATCATAAATATAAAGTTTTCCTCAGGCAGACTGTGCACAGCTAGAATTACCCAAAGAAGTGTCTGCGTTAGAGAATAGTTCTCCGTGGTGGTCTCCCTAGTAATGAAGACTGGAAGGAAAAAAGCTTTGCACAAGTTTGCAAAAGGTAAACAGTACTGGCTCAGGGCAGCCACTCTAGCAAAGGTCTCATAAGCTAGGTTTGTCAGATACGAATGAAACAAGTTGTCTTCATAAAATACCAGAGAGCAAAAGTACTCTTCAGTCATGCAACATTACTGTATCTTCAATTCAGGGACAGTTCTGCTGTCTTCATAATTGCTAATACTTCTTTGTTCTGGATAGATGCTGGGCTCATTTCTGTCTTGATCATTTCATTGCTTTGAAGTCAGTTGCTCTTCCAGGTATTCAAAGGTCTCTGTACCTCTTGCAGACCAATCTGACCAAAAGGCATCTTTAAGACAAAGGGAAAAACAACAGCTCTCTCTGTTGACGCTATTTTCAAGTATTCGGTACACTGCTACTTCTCCAGCTGTACACGGTACTTTGGTAGTTATACAGTGCAAGAGGTGTTTGGAGGGTATAAAGGTCCATATTGCAGTGGAGACAACAGTGGCATGTAATATCGAAATGAGGGATATGATAATAGATAAAATTTATTTTTTAATGGAACCTCTTTATATTTGGTTTTAGAAATAACCTTATTTAATATTTTTGTTAAAAAAAATCAGGACTGCATAATGAAATTTATAGTTGACATAATGTTTGCAGTTATTAAAATATATGAAGATCAGGATGTGACAGAAGTGAAAGCTTTTGAGAACTGATGTAACAGAAATGGAATTAAATACTATAATACAATGTACAACATAATGTAATTAAAACTAATGACAAGAAATTATTAACATTGACCTCATCATCTGAAAAAGATACTTGCTGTGGCAGTAAATCAATGGATAACTAAAAGATGCAAATGTGATGTCACCATGAGACTAAATGTAAGGCTGAAAAGTCTACCAAACAGACTATCACATGAAAAATAATACTCATTGTATTTGTTATTATTGATTATAAGGATTTATTTAGTCAGCTTGAATGGATTCCTTTTTCAACAACTTTACCAGTGCCAGTTTGAATGTACACAAACTTTTATTTCCAATTATGACTTTTTTAGTATTTCCAATTATGACTTTTCACCAGGAGTTCCTTTAATCCACTATTTGCTGCATGAATACATAACTACTTTTGTTTGTTCCAAACTTCTTACTGACTAGGGGTTTTTTTTATGTCCCATGCTTTTACTGAAGGAGATAGTGGAAAAATCTACCCTTATCACCTTATCCATAATGTCATGATTTTATAATTCCTTATTTTATTCTTCCATAGTAATAATTTTCTCATTTTATTCTGTTTTTTTCGAAAGCTATTCCATACCTTCAGTCATTATCCTCTTCTGAACCTTTTCTGATTCCACCATACCTTTTTTTGTGATGGCAGATCAGTGTAGATATACTAAAGATCAAGCTTCTAAGCCTTCCATGTAGGGACAATGCACAAGAAAGGGTTTTGATACCAAGATGCTTTTAATCCTTCTAGTATCTTTGTTCCTGGATAAAGAATAGGAAGAAATTTAATTAACATAAATGTATTTTCTAGAAAAATTGTAATGTGCAGTAGGAAAAGGCTTGTAGTAAATTTATGAACAGGATTTGGGAAGAAATGGTGTCAGAGAAGATGTAATTTGAGATTGCATTAGCTACCTCTAATTATGGTAGTCTGCTAGAAATAATTCAGATTGTATTTAATGTAATCAAGACAACATATTCTTTATCAATAATTTAAGTTAAAATTTAACAGTGATATTGTACAGAAAATAATGATTTAAAGAATGTAGGAAAGATCTGTTTGTGAAAAATGTACAAAAGAATAGAGGTTATTTTCCAGTGGCCTCAAAGTGCAGTGACTCTGAGACTTGCCTCAAATGAGGAAAAAAACCCAAAAGCAACCCACAAAAAAATCAAGTGAAAGTACTTATGAAAGTCCTGGTGGCATAGAACAAATTATTCCTTGGCAGAACAGCAAGTGGAGGTTTATTTACATTGGTTAGAAATGCTTTTCTTGAAGTATTACTCTCAACTGCTGCAGATGTGTTTACTAACAAAAGTTACAGCTGTGCATATCAAATCTATTTGCACTGGACATGGTGTATCAGGGACAGCAATATGCAACAATAGGTCGCAGTTTAGTAGCCCTAGTTGAAGTAATTTGTAGAAAAGTGCAGTGTAGGCATATCACTAGTGAGCTCCTCTAGCTTGGCCAGTGGAAAGTTATGTGAAAACACTTTGGGGGAAAAATATGCCAAGTCAAATTTAGATCTGTAGTTAGCAGAGTTAAATTACAGACTAGCTCAAATCAAAAAGAGGATGTTAGAGATTAACATTCTGTCTGCTGGAAAGCTGAGTGTCTGTACTGCTAGAAACTAATGTAAGGGTCACTGAAGACAAATAGAACAATACAAAATACTGGGTATAGTTTACGCTCATTGAAGCTCTCGCCTTTTTTTTTTTTTTTTTTTTTTAATTACACATTCTATCATTTTTAACAAAAGAAACATGCAGAGAATTTTAGGAAGTTCTTATCCCAGATGCACAGCTATGGAGTTTCTCAGTGAAGAATCAGTTGTCAAGGACATTTGAGATTAGTTTAGCTCTCTTAGACTCTCTTAGCAATTGAGATTAGCTCTGTTAATTAGCTTAAACAATAGATTTCTTTTAAGTACTTGAAATTCTATTATCATAGTGCCAATTGTTAGTTGCCATTACTATCATGTTTGTCTGAAAAAAAGGTTCCAGCATGAGCTTTTTGGAATTGGACTGTCATTCAGACTATGCCATATGCTAAACCAGCAATAACTTGGATAAGGAACTGAGTGGAGCTAAATCAAATTTCCTCACAGGGAGATGAGAGAGGTCTGAGCAAGAGACCCTCATTCTTTCCAGGGCTTCAACCATCAATACTGAAGGACTGGAAGTCATATGAAAGCCAAATCTATGGCATTTAGGGAAGGGATATGCTAAAAGAGATTACCTAATCTTGTTACCAGATGACTAGTGAAAGACAGTGGAAGGTGTGAACAGTAATATAATTTGGAAATCAAGTCAAATTACTTCTACAAAGAAACAGAAAAAGAAGAAATACTTAATTTTCCAACAAATTCTACTATGCAATATCACTACCTTCTTGGCATTTTCTTTTTGCCTAAAAATGCTGTGGTAATAGAAAGCTCTTCTTTAAAATATAGCAAATTTTTATGAGACAATCTGAAAGTGGCAAAAAACGCACCAGTTAACAAAACCTGTAGATCATTACCAAAAAGATCTTTCAAAGAGGTGAAGTGTAGCATGTAAAGTAGAAAGCAAACTGTCGTTTGGAAGATCAGTATTATTCTCCTTTTATATCTATTTTAAGCCAGGCTTTAGGCTTTTTCTAAAAATATATTACCACTAAACTGTGGGGTTTGTTTTGTTTGTTTGTTTGGGTTTTTATTTTTAAGGTGCGAGGCCCCCCACCTGCAGGATCAATAAAACCAAGACCAGCAAAACGCACAGCTTTTCGCAAGTTTTATGAGAGAGGAGACTTTCCAATTGCTGTTCAGCATGATGGTGTAGCAAACAAAATCGCCTGGAAGGTAAGTCCTGGCACAGCTGTGACAACCAGCTGAGCTTATTGAAGTGACATCCCTCATTGTCAGACAAAGTTAGCTTGCAAGTAAATACACTGAAATAATTTCTTAGCAAATGGAAAATGGTGGGAAAGTCATTAGAGAAAGGCCCCTGAGTCAGCTGTCTGCCTTGGCTAACAATTAAATTATGTGCTGCAAAAAGGAAGATGACAGAGTTGCTTTGCCTTAGAGAATTGTCTCCTGCCCAATTCATCTCTATTTTTATGAGGACTTGGCAATGCAGCCTGTTTCAGGCAGTCCATCAAATGATGGAAGTGGCTGTATACAGTGAGCAGCAGCCATTTATCTCCCCCAGATTTCACCTTCCTGCAGGACACTTCCAAATAGAAGCTTTAATTACCTAAATGGATAGGTCAAGATTGTCTGCTCCCTGAAAATGCAGAGCAGAATACAAACGAAGGCAGATTCTCATTCCACGGCTGTACTCTCGGTCTCCAGCATATGTCAGACAGCGTAATCGCTGTCATACGTGCCTCTGTTACAGGCTGACCTCCACTGCTGAAACCATTACAGCTCCGACATTTCTCTGACAAAAGGTTAATTGGCTTCAAAATAAATGTATTGCCTAATGACTCCATTCTAATGCGGCTGTGTTTCTCTCTAAAATGCTTGGTGACGTTATTTGTAAAACTTGCCAATCTTCTAAGTAACTACTGCAGACTTTTAAATTTAATTTAAAAAATGAATGCTGATCTTTAACCTGCTCCTACTGTTTAATTATTTTGGTTATCATGAATTACTTCTTTTTTTTTGTCTCATTTATTGGACCAGAATAAGATTTTGCTGGTAGCAATGTTATTTACAGAAAATAACCATGACATGCATGAACAAAATGTGTCAGAATTGTAAAATGGTTTAAATTGTTCACATCAAAAACATGATGCCAAATTTAAATGTAAAGCTATATTAAGTCAGCAATAAAAGGAGGGATTTTGCAATCTTATAACTGATTCTGCTTGTAATGAAACAAACAGGATTGGCACTGTAGCATGGTAAGTAGTACAATTTTTGATAGTAACTAAATTTTTAAGGTAGCTCTTTTGCTTGTTGAAATACAGAAGAAAGATTTGTGCTATTATTTTGTTGGTTATAGCAGTTTTGAACCGGCACAATGAACAACTAACAGTTCTTGAAATAAAGGGAATCTCTATCCCAAAATGCTTTACCCATAATCGGGATGAGATTCCAGTGCAATTGGGCTTTAGGCAGCACTAGATATTCCCTTGTTGGACTAAAACTCACAGGCTTACAACTTAAGCTTGCAGTCTGATCTTTCATCACCAGGTAAGACCCAAAAATGATTTTCAAGCAACTGCAAAAAAAAATCTGCATGATCTAGTTTTCATCTTGTAATTTCTAATTTCTCAAAATTAAACTGAGATGTGCACAAATACTACTGGACTGGCATTCCACTAGATGATGCTAGTGACTGCTTAGTTGACTTAGGACATCAGGAAATGAAATGAAGATGCATAAGAAGTTCAGATGGAATATTAGCAAAAGGCTTTTCATTGAGTGGATGGTTGGTCACTGGAACAGATTTCCCAGGGAAGTGGTGAGAACACCAAGCTTGTTAATTTCTGCACAAAGCTCTTAGTCATATGATACAGATTTAGGTAGTCCTGTGAGGAGAAAGGAGGTGTATTTGATGATCCTTATGGGTCACTTCGAGCTTGCTAACTTACCTGCAAGCCTTCCAACCACAGATGCATGCTAAAGTAAGTGTTTGATTCCTATATCTGACAGTTTTAATTGTTTGAAAACATACTGCCTTAAACAGTCACAACAGCAGAGACTCTAGTCAAAGATCCAGCATGTATTTTTTGTTAACACACTTCGCAGTCGTCTAGACCTAATGTCCACCTACTGCAGTAGAACACTGGCTTTTAGCTAGTGCACTGTAGGACTGAGATGTCATGGAAGAGTTACTTTTGCTATTCTGCTAATCCTTTCTTTTGAAAAAAATAACAGAACTTCAGCATGGATGCAAGTAAGCAGCACAGTAGCGGACTATTCCATTCCTATATTAGTGCATGTTCAGATTCAGCCTTATTTCCCTTATTCAATGCCACTCAATTTAGTCACAAATCAATCCTGACTGATTCTGCAGAAGGCAGGTGCTCAGGCAAACAACATTGAGGTATTAGACTTACTTGAGGCTATTGTTTAGTTTGGCATGCAACTGTCATTGATTATTGTGCAGCTTAAGTACATGAAACAGGCAAACTGGCATTTTTCAGGTCAAACTTTGCATTAGGTATCTTTGTAAGTTTCAGAGGCTGCCCAGAGCTGAAGAAGGGTGAGAATGTTGTTCATTATTAGCTGATACGTATATATACAGAAAAACTAAGGTCTGTATTTTCCACTTGTTTTAAGGACATAGTTGCACTACCCAAAAGACATCTATTGGCAAATTTTCATCAGTTCATCATAGTTAATGGTATATCTAATTATAGAAGTTAACTTTTTTAGTAATGTATTTTATTCAATACTGCTTAAATTCATGACAATTGAAAATATTATTTTACTAATGAAATGTGTCTAGGCCAATGTTCTATGAAAGCTTGGCTGAAGTATACTTATTTACATGAATCAAGATCAAGTGGAAGAATAAAAAGAAGAAATAAATGGTAACAGTGATATTTTAATCCTGCTGTAATTACACAATATCAATGTTTTATGTTGAGAGCAGGTTTTTTTTCTCTGTTTAGTTATAATGTACAGCATGGTTCATTTCACTCTTGTTTGTCTATCAAGTAAGTGGTGCATAAGAGAAAATGCAGGAGGGTCTCAGAAACCTGATTATTTTACTGGCAGAGGAAAATACTACAGGATTTTGTTCTTTCCTGCAAAATGCACAGCTGTATTTTATTTGCTTCTTTGTTTGTTTTTATAATTACTGAATCAAAACCGTAATTGTCAGACATTAATTTTTTTTGCAATACTTTGAATACTTGTTCATTGTATTGCAAGTCTGTGGACAGAATACAGTCATTTTCAGCCAGAACAGGAGAATCTGAAATGCTTTAATATGCATGAATTGTATTTTGTTAATACATACCAAAAATTCACACAAATGGCCCTTGATATTGTGACATTTCTGCATATCTATAATTAATTACTTGTAAGGGGTGGCTACACATAAGTGTGGTTGTAGACCTAGATGAAATAAGTATTTGAACTTCAGAAAATGTATAGAACTGTTTCTGAGTAAGTGCATGTGTTGAATATTTAGTTATGAAATGATAGTGCTTTTCTGTTGTTACATCGCTTAATGGTTTCCAAAATTCGTGAAATTTAGAAAGAGGCATTCTTGCTCTAAATTAATCCTAGGTTAAACAAGATTAAACTGTGCAGATAAACCATGGCATTTACCTTTGTGTCTTTTCTTAAAAAAAGGGACCAAAGCAGATTAGATCTCGCTAGATCATTATAGGAAGATGTGTGTTCTTGGTGAATTTTCAGAGTAAGTCTTTACATGTAGACAGCCATCTCTTCGAATATTCGTAATCCTGTAATTCTGATTGGTAAGTTTTGATACTGTTGCAAGTTCAAATAAATCTGTTTCAACCTAATGGAAGTAAAAATGTGAAAAGATAATATACATTTACAACATATTATATACAAGAACGGGAAACTGAACCTGGTTGAAAAGAATATCATCCAGAGGAAAAAAAAGAGGACCAAAACTGCTCTAATAATGCCAAAGCAAAATTGTGTGGTTCTAGAGGATATAGTCACATTTTTTTCTGAAAGAAGAAGCCATTGGTTGTCTCGGGGTTCCTAATGTTTGTTTTCAAATCTGGAGAGAGGTTGTTCTTTTGTAATTTTGAAAAACTGAATATGGAAAATGAGTTGTTAATTATGTCTGTGAAAGCAAGACATAACTCGCTACACAAATTTCTGACTTTGATTGCAATTAAATGAACAAAATAATTTCAAAGTTAATTCCAGACTTTTCATCTCTATTCAGTGGATGTACTAGCAGTCAGTGAATTCTTTGCTAAATGGCATATGCTCAATGTAACGTTTTAGTATCTAAGTTGAAGCCTTTTTTTTTATCCTACCTCGGTAATCAAAAAGAGAACCGTATATATACCAGTGCCTTAACGTTTCTGCAAATATTTAATGTTTATGTTTCTTTTGTAAAGTAGTTTGTAAGATCTGGAAATAAACAACTTCTTTTGTTGAGTTACTGAACAAATGTTCAAGAGTCTTTCCAAATATGAAGAATTTGATTCTTTTCCACTATGAGAGAATGAATAATAATGGTATGGTTTGAAGAAGTACTTCTAATGTGTATTAAAGATAAAACTTGGGAACATAAATTGTTGCTAATTTAGAATTAGATAATATTAGAAAGTGATCTTTATATCAAAAGAATGTACTAAAATATTTATAAGTCTTTTGACTACTTTTGTGGGATCCCACAGTTCTTTTTCAGCTTATGTATATTGCAATTTTATTTCAAAATGTATTAATACATTCTTTTGCACAATCTCATACCAAGCCATGAATAATAAAAGCTCATAGTTCAGGTCTGAAAAGGACTTCCATTTTTAAATATACGATACTGAATTAAAAAAGGTCAGAATGCAATTAAACCTTCGACTAAGAAAGTTGATAAAACCAATAAAGTATTTCTGAATTATAAAGTATGTGTTTGAAATGCAGTCTCTCTGTATTAAACAGAAAGTCATCAGAATGTTTGAAAAATTATTTTTTAGGGATTGGAGTTAATTATGGAAGTAATTCTGCAGGGGTAAAAAAGCTTCAATTCTTCAAAAGAATTGTAGCAATTTCAGAGAAATGGAAGCCAAATTCAGAAACTCAAACTTTTTAAGCAAAATGTCAACATGGACATGATTTCTGTCTTTTGGGTTTTTTTCCCAGAGTATCTGTATTCACTAAGGATATGGCTTCTACCATTTTAGTTTCTCTTCATCTTCTCTTTCCTACAGCATTGTTTTTTGGGTTTTTTTTTTTTTCAGGAGGTAGTTTAAGCTATGGTAGCAAAATTATTTCTTTGCGATAGAAACTAAATGCAGGGCTGAAACAAAGTGATCTGCCTTCAACATCATGAATTTGGAAAGCATATACACTTTCTCCTTACACCTACTGCTGAAAGTACGAATAACTTGAACTTTCCATAGAACTACAGTTTTTATTAGTAGGTTGCATACTAGTTTACATAGAGTTTTGGACTGCTATGATTAAGCTGGTACCTATATCCAGCATTAAGAATAAAAATCTGTTTATTTGATTTGGTGGACGTTTTGGTTTTGTTTTGGTTGGTTAATTTGGATGTTGGATTTGTTTTGGGGTTTTCTCTATAAAATAACTTGGGTTTGAACTCTGTTTTCTTTTTCTGGAAGTGCAGTCTTTTTTGCTTGCTTGAGGGATAAGTTTTAAGAGAGAGAAAATACTTTTTTATATCAACCAAAATAGTTGGAGGGGAGACAAGTTTTCATTTGCAGAGCTTTAAATTAAATGTCTTAGTATTTTTCATTTTTGTATCATTGTTTTGTCATTAAACCAGATGAATAAGCACTGTATGTTATTCACTATGTAGTATCAAGTAAACTGAGGTAACACTTTCCAAAGTTCAAATCTCCACATAAATTAAAAGTAATTGGATGGAGCTCATTTACCCTAAAGAATAACCCCGTTATTATACTGTCAGTTTGCAATTTGTGTAATTCAAGATGTAATTCAAGGAGTTGAGGAGTTTTAAGCTTATTGCCATCTAAGGGGGAGGTTCAACTTCGCTTCACCTCTTCTACTTTCTATTTCTGAAGCATACTTGACTCTGGCACTGACATTTATCAGAGTCTTCTTTGAGTAATTTTATCTCAGTAACTCAGGAAAAGAAGGTGGGTGTGTTTTTTCTTGATAAGCAACATGTTCATAGTCCTGGAAGCTTTGATTACATGACAGTCCATGAGGTGCTAATGCTGAGTGTTGGTGAAGAAGAGGGAAACAGTAACAAAGTACAATGAAAAATGTAAGAGTTGAGGATTTCAAAACTGTTGTTTTCAGCAGTGATGATCTCTTAGATGACTTTAGCTGTTCATGGAATTGCAGCCTCAGATATCTGAAAGCAAAGAGAACAAACTGCTGTGAAAATTAATACTTTTTAAAATTTATTTTCAGAGAGAGACATTTTTTCTGCTTCAACGTTTTGTTAAACTGTATTTAATATCTTCTTAGTAAAAGATGTTGAGAGGACAGTGTAAAAAAACTGGTAGATCCCCCACAAGTAGGTTGTCATGCAGAATTAAAGCTTTTTGCAATGTTACATAGAAAGATGAGTGATCATGGATCATGCATAGACACAGTCGGTGGTACACCACAGAGTGGTGTTAGTTTATATTTTATTTAATGCCTGTGTTAGTGTTTTAAGCAATAGTTCAGTTTTCTGCTGCAATTGACCTCTGTTTATCTTTCTCAGAGGGCTCCTTTTTTAAAATCATTCCGGTGTTACTTTATAAGCCTGTCTCCAATACAAGTCTGTTGGTATAACAGAAAATTGTGGCGTGGATTCAAGAAAAGACAACTGAAAGCAAGAATTTATTAAGCCAGAAATAATACATAATAGTTTAGAGAAACTAGAAGTATGAATTGAGGTAAAGAAGTCTTGAAGAAGCAAATTTTAAATGCTGCCTGTGGGGAAACACCTCCCCCCCCAATTGTATTAACAGATATAGTGTAAGCTGATCGTTTGGGTACCAATTTTTTTTTTTTTTTAAAGGAAAGTAAGCCCCTGAGTTTTCCATGAAGACAGTAATACAGCAAACTGTGTGGCATGGTAGCAAGAAAGAAGTATTCAGCTTTAAATTAAAAACAGCAATATTCAGTTGCATCCTCTTAATTCAGAAGTTATTAATTGTCTGTATACTATGGCTTACTGAAGCAAGCACAAGCCAATGCTTTGAACAAACAGTCATGTTTAGACAAATGTCATTCATCATTCTTTATGACTGTAATATTAGTACCCAACTAATCACTATCAAAAGTGTTGTCTTCACTGATGTGCATGGGACTTTTTCTTAAGAGATTGTTAAAAATTTCCATCACAAGACTGTTCTTGTTTTGTTTTTTAAATGCTAAGAAATAGGCACATCTTAATGATTATGACCTGGTTTTCATTTAATGAAAACGCCTTTAAATTTATTGAGCAATGTTACGTATGCTATACATATACCTTCTCTATGACCCTAGGTCATACAAAGAGAGAATAAATGCGAAATATTTCCTAGCAAATAAAAAAAATTCCATTGACGGTAGTAGAATGGGATTATTATTGCAGATGTAAATATTTTTTATCATCCTGTCCCTTTTTCTCCCTGTGATATTACAATTTTTCCTATATCTGTTAAGTTTTTAGTTAATAATGCTCACAGCAATCCATTTTTGATCAACTGTCATAGAATCATACAGTTCTAGCTTTGAAGGGGACCTCAATGATCATCTGATCCAACCTTTCTTGGCAAAAGCAGTCTAGCCAAGATGGCCTTTATGGAAGGAATTTCCTTCAATAAATTATAAAGGCTAAGACAGTTGGGGTTTTTCAGCCTGGAAGAGAGGAGGTTTCAGGATGACTTAATTGTAGCCTTTCAGCACCTGAATGGAGCCTAGAAGAGAGATGGAGAGAAATTTTACAAGGGCATGTAGTGACAGGACAGGGGGGAGCGGCCTTAAACTGAAAGAGTGGGTGTAAATAAGATATTGGGAAGAAATTTTTTACTGTGAGGCCGGTAAGGCACTGCAACATGTTGTCCAGAGAATTTCCCTATCCCTGGAAGCGTTCTTGGCCAGACTGAGCAAGCTGTGGTGTGATCTGGTGTCTATGCCAACAGTGAAGGGGTTGGAACCAGGTGGTCTTTAGGGTCCCTTCTGACATAAACCATTCTGTGATTCTGTGATAGTGTCCCAAGTTATGGAAGTTCCAGAACTTATAAGCATCCTTTTTAACAACTGCCAATTTGAATCTCCGTCTTAAATCTAAGACAGTGTTAGTTTTGATCTAATTACATTTATATTTAGCAGTGTGTTAATTTTATATTTATATGCAATACATTTGTGGTCGGATTTTTTCAGAAGTCATTATATATATTGATTCTAGCATTTTATGTGAGATGACTAAGTTTAATCATCTTTCAGTTTAATCATTTACAGACTAAAATATAGTACCAAGCTGATGTCCTTCAATTAAGGCAATGTTTTTTAAGTTGTTGAGTAATTCTGGGTATTTCCAATTTCCATTCCATGGTACATATGGTCACAGAAAGTATTGCAACAATAGGTTTCTCAAGTTTGAAATTTCTGTGTAGATTTGATCCACCACTAATAACACGAATGCCAAATAAATTTATTATATTCAAATCTTACTTTTCAAAAGCACTATGCTAGATTTAATTATCTGTTGAAAAAAATGTCTTGATAATAGTGCAGGTGTTAGAAGAAATGTGAGATGTTAGAGATTAAAAAAGAATTTTATCAAAATTCTACTGCAAAACCCTGTTGCAAAACACTATGTTTTTATGAAATCCCATAAAAATCATTGTGACTATTTCAATACTTACCAACATTCTTATTGGTTGATTTTATTTTGTACATTTAAACTAGTATTTGTAGTGAAACACCAAATTAATGTCACATTATGTGTTATAGGTTACTCAGTGCAATCCCTCCTTTTTACCACTTGTGGCTCACAAATAATGTGACTGTAAAATGTAGTTCTTTCTGGAGTTAGATTTTTTACAGTCCTCTAGTCCTTTCCATTTCTTTCATATTTATATTTTTTTTTAATTTAATAAAATGTCTCTTTTCTGTGTGCTCAGAAAATGTATCGTATTTTTTTAAAAATATGGCATGTCCATTTACTTAACAGCGGAATAATGTTTTTCTTAAGAAGTAAAGGTTTTCCTATAAGTGTGTGAGATCTCCTTGCTTTTAACAACATCAGTGCTGAATCTGGGGACTAGTGTTGAGATGGAGTCTAAAAAAGTCTTGCAAATAATAGTGACAATTTACCTGTTTCCTACAGTACACAGCAGACACATTTCATTCATTGACTCCTCTGTGGCTAATTAATAGTTGCAACTTATCCCAGGATTCTAGAAAACTGTAATGTTGTGACAGTTAATTTACTGTTCCTTTTCTCCTGAATACACAATTAAAGCCATTCCTTTATTTGATATAATTTGCCGTCTCTTGAAATTGTATGGAATGAAAACTCAGCCATGTATCAGAAATAACTTTAATTTAAATTTGCTAAATGACCTCTGAAAGCTAGATGAAAGATTTTCTGCTGAATGGGCTGGTGCTCACTGCCTGTATAATGTATGTAAGAAATTAGTGTGAATGGTTCACTTTTATGGAGCAGTGCTGCTTGTAGTGAGCCTGCAGAAACAATTTTCCCCCAAGCCTCCATCTGTTCTTCAAACCAGGGCATATGCCATCTCATCGAGCTTGAAAGTCAACTGATTTATAGCTCCTGAAAAGTGCATAGATTGGAAAGAAAGGTCGACTGTTGCTATGTGACGATGATTTGCTAGGTATTTGGATAAAGACAATTCACATTACTGTGGACTACAGAGGACACAAGTGGTGGTGTAAGCTTTAGAAATTGGTGAATTGATGTGAAGGTCAAAAACAAATTGCTCCTCCTCCTTCAGCTAACCAGATACCTTTCTATTTAAAGATGGAAGTGTTTTAGAAAGTGAGTAGGTAATACAGCCAAGACTTCTTGTTATACTTGTTCTATTCAGGCAGAGTAAGCTTTTCCTAGCTACAAAAGTTGCCTTCTAGAAGTGCCAGGATTTGTTCCACTTTAATCTTTAAGGTACAAGCAGAAACATTTGTCTTTAAAAGTGCATCTTGTTTTCTCAAAAAGTTTTGTTCAGTGCCACAAACATAGCACTGATGAATTTTCTCTGTCTACCCTGAAGGTGATTTTGGAGCCCTATCCAATTAATGGATGACTTGTTCTATGGCCATTAGTTATCAGCCTTCCTACTTTTACCTAAATATTGCAGAGTTCTCTGGCAAGTGACAGAACAAATGGAATTGACAACATAAAAATCAATGTGTGTTTGATGTTTTCATTTCTAGTAGTCATATACTGTGACCATTCTGCTCTGAGTCTCAGATACTGGATAATGTTCTTCAACTACTTTTTCTTATCAATTCTGATTTTTTAAAATAACATTTCAGGTAAAAAAATGGCATGGAGTTAAGTGTATTTTTTATTTAACAAAGAAATATAGAAATTATACAGTCTTTCAGTATTAAAATATGGAGCATATTTTGCCTTGAAAAACACAAAGGTGAAGTATAAAAAGTTCACGTGAATAGCAGGAAGTAATCCTATACAATTATGAACTTTTTGCTTCTTAAGGGATCTGTAGCATCTGTTAGAAAAAAAATTGGCTTTATAGCTTTCCACAATCATCTGATTTTGTGTAGCCATGGATATCCTGACCTAGCTCACACAAACAAGTATACTTTCTGAACAACATAAAATTCAGAGAAGGAAAGCAGAGTAGTGCAGATTGACTAGATCATCAATAACAATTATTTCTTTTGTGTAAATATAAGTCACTACCCAACACAGGTACTGTTATTCATATACTGTGTATACTGTTGACTGACTAAAGATGATAAAAATGTTGAGCTAAGAAATTATGACAATTACTTAAAAATAGTAAGTGCCTAATTTTGCTGTAAGAGTGTTGAAGAGATATGTTAAACAGTTATAATGCAGTTTTATAAGTTTTACACAGTCTCCTAATGTGTAAAGGAGAATGTTGTTTTTGTTATGTTTTCAATTTCATTTGTTTTGGCACTTGCCAGAGAACTCTGCAATATTTAAGTAAAAGTAGGAAGGATGTTAAATAATGTCCAGAGAACAAGTTTAAGAAAACTTCATATTGTGTGTCTATAAATTTACAGAGAAAAGTCTTTCCAATATCACTGGAAACATATATTCTAAAACCATATTCAGTGAATGTGTCTACTTTGGAAATGTATTTTTTATGGATGACTGTTCTCAGTTTTGTGACAAATACTATCTATTTTGTTAATTTTTCATTGTTTCATTTTTGTTGTCCACTATATATTAGGCATGTGCATAGGCAAATTTATCTCCCTCAGTTCCATTTCATTTCCTATACTACTTTCAAAGCGTGAATTAATTCATCATCATTTCAGTATCATTTTCTCATCACTAGCCTTGATGAATGTTTCACATCAAATTCATGTTCACATCTACTATGGTACTGAGTTCTGATCTGGCCTAAGCACTGCTCTCATTTCTCACATTATTATTCTGCAAAATAATAGTATCTCTTTGCTAATAATACCTATTTTATTCTCCTTTTTCTTTCTTCCATTTTGGTTTTTTCATACGTGTTTCCTCTTGCTTAGCTATGACAGGTTTGTTTTCATGAGAAGTTATTCACAAGGATAACTCAGCAGGATCTGGTTTAAGTAAAGAATGACTTTTACGTATTTTTTATGAAGTAAGTGTGTCCTTAGACAGAAACAATTTAGCATACGATTGATGAAAACTTCCTAAAACAGCAACACCTAAATTTTAAACTTTTACTTTCTTTCCCTAAATTCCCTCATCCTTTCAAAGTTGTTGACAACTGGTTTGATGAAATATAAATTTGTCATGAAGGAGATCTGCTCCTGCAAATATTTAAGCATGCTTTTAATGCCTTGTGATTAAACCCACTGAAGTCAAACTTTTGCTTGCACTTGGTAGCATTGGTGTGATATGTACTTACCTCTACAATGAGAAAAAGGTATTTCCATTTGTTTTGTTTTTATCACAGTGATCTAACTTCATTAAGAAGCGCTAGTTTCAAATTAATATTATTGCATCTTTATAACATTAAAGATCTTAAAAATTCAGCCCATTTAAAAGTGTCTGATAAAACCTCTATTAAGGTGATTGAGTTTTATGAAGAAAAAAGAAGACTGGGTCTATATTTACATTTCAAATAGCACTGCAAAGTTTTGACAGTAGTAGTAGCATTTGACAGTAGTAGTTTTTCAGAGCAAAAATAAGATGTCTTAAATATTTAAATTAGATAGTTCCTCTTAGCTTTAGGCTTTGCACATTAACACTCAGGAAACAGACAATAGGGGAATTATAAATATTACAGTTTTACTAAGTGACAGAATCTGTGGGTTGCTAGTATGGTCTACTGTGGCTTCCTTCAATACCGTGCAAAAAATGTGTCTTACTTAGGTTTTAAAACCACATCGTTCCCCTGCAATGAAAAAATCTATATACCTATAGGACCTGGTAGAATTCTGTATTTAGAATATCAGAGTTAAATCCCTCAATAACCTAACTGGCACATTAGATTTAAAAATAATTAATTTAAATCTCATGTATTGTTTTCAAATTAATATTATATTCCTAAATAGAGATAAATCCATGCCTAATTTAAAGAAAAAGATAGAGAAATGAAAACTACAAATGACAGTCTTTAAAAAGATACAAATATTCAGATTAATATCTTCTCAGGCTATAATGAGGCTAAAAAAGGCTGTTGCTTCCAGTGTAATCAAAGCTTCAATCTGAATGCAGCTCTCCTTAGAAATATGAATTCTATTGTAATGTAGTGGATCTTATCTCATAATGAAGACCATATGCACTGAAGTACAGTTCTGCTGTCAAAAAATAATACAATCAATATTGCTCTGTTCTCTTCATATCCAAACAAATTCTGCTAGGGTCAGAAGCCCATGGTGGTACATTTCAGAATTATAAATACCTATATGAGCCTGTACTGTAAGTGATGTTCCCATTCTGTGCTTCTTATCTTGTCCTTACAGGCTCTTAAAAAGGCCAGTTCAGATGGGAAACCCCCACTTTGCCTTGCCTTTTGATAACAGCCTTGGAACATTTTTTGCTGCTCTTATAATTCCTAGAGTGGTAGACAGAGGCCCTGGATAAAGCCCGTATCTGAAGCAGAAACATTCCTTTTAACAAAGCTTGGGCTAGAGTGTCAATTTTGCACTTGAACTCCGGTGAATTTAAGTTTCCTTTGAGTCATTGCTCATCTTGTGCTTCCACACAGTGAAAGACAAAATTCATTAACTAACTTTTTTTTTTTTTTTTTTTTTTTTTTTTTTTTTTTTTTTTTTTTTTTTTTTTTTTAGTATGTTCACAGATCAGTTCAAATGCTTGCTTAAAAAAAAAATTCCAAAAACAACAGAAGCCAAGCCACATATTAATCTGGTGAAAACTGCAGTCCTTTTCATGCCTGTTCCAAAATCTAACCTGTTCCTGTGTTTCACTCTGGGTGAAACCACAAGCAACTATAAATTGATACAAAAGGGCATAGTATATATTTGTTTGGAAATTTATATTCCATCATTATTAAGGCTACTTTACTCCCTTTGGAGTTAAAATAAACTTTCCTGTTTAAAGTTTTTGCTGTCATACAGCTCTCCAGGGTTTGATTAATTTTGAGCTCAAAGAAGAGTTGCCAATATTCTAATTTAGCTGGAAATTTCTAGCTTAAACTAGAGATGAGGGAAGCTACATTTTTGTTTTCTAGAATTAGATCTGTATTTTATGTCAGCTTTCTGCTTTACTGTTTTTCATTCCTTAGATGCTTTGATGCTTTTCTGAAGAGGTTGGGAAAATAAGCTGGCTAAAACTATTCAGTAATATCATTGAATTCGCCCTATTCTTTTTTGATGAACCATAAGAAACATATAACTGGTGTCATGACACTACAAACCTTCCCCACAATGAGAAACAAAATAGATAAAGTTTATTTGATAAGAAAAACACTTGATCTGTTTTGAATTTATGCTTAGATTTTTATTAATCTTGTAACTTGAACTCACTGAAAAAAATCCTTCACAAATTAGATCACAAATGCATATCATATTATTTACAATGTATTTACCATCAACTGTGATTAATTTTATCTATTATTTCTATGAGATAATAAAGAAGGTGATAAAATTCTGTCCACCTTCAATAGAAGTCCTTAAGCTATGTGTATCGTGTGGATAGATGAATTGAATACAAGGTCCTGTTCACATAGCTCCTGACATCAGTCAATGAGAGACCTCTTGTCTCCAGTCATTCATGACAGCAGAAAACAAGGTTATGTTAATATGTTCTTGTGACAGAGTGCAGCTAATTAGGACAGTAGTTCGTTTTCAAAGGTATGGAAAGTCAAACATATGGATTGACCACCTCAGAACGTGATTTAGACCATCTGATTGATATTGCATAAAGTTGATTTCAAATATAGAATAAGACATAGAATAGAATAGAATAGAATAGAATAGAATAGAATAGAATAGAATAGAATAGAATAGAATAGAATAGAATAGAATAGTTGAAAGGGACATGCCATGATAATCTAGTCCACTGCCTGACCACTCTCTGATGCATTAGTTAGATAAAACTGGAAACCATCAGTAATAAACGTCACAGAGAGCAGGAGCTTCAGCCACATGCCTTTTCTCCAGGTAATTGTTTATTTATGCATTGAGAATCCTAGATTATTAATATAGATTTTTTTAGCATAACCTAATGTGGTGGTATCATCCAATATGTTGACTATCAGGTTAGAATAATCTTTCAAAAATATCTTTCAAGAAGTGACTTAATTTTTAGATTTGCACTAGCTGTAATTCAAAATTCCGGTTACTGGTTAGCATTGGGATACTTGATGAAAATTTAAAGGCACACATTGGGACTGCTAGAATTGTGCTGTTTCTCCTAATCTTTTATTTTATCAAAGAGGTTTGCTGATAAGCCTTAGAATGTAAAAGTGAGTTCTCTCTAAGAGCGAAGCATGTTTTCTCTGCTTTAATAATTAATTCTGTACCCATGTATATTTAATTATAAAGTGTCAGCCTTTTATACTGCTGTTATTTCTGTAAGGAAGTCAAAACTATTCCATCCTTGAACAGAGTAATGGATAACGTGCACAAGCACATTAGAATGGGTTTTTTATGTTTAAAACAGTATCTTCATATCAGCTAAGAAATGTCTTTGCTTATATCCATATTCTCATCTGCAGGTTATGAAATTGGTGGTATAACAGGATAAGCCTCTAAGATATTATCTGGATAAAAAATACTGCCTTTTATTTCCAAATGGGTTTTGTTAAGTAGTTGCATCTGATATATGAAAATTATTTGATTCAGGTCTTCCATATCATACAATACATTAAAAATGTCATTAAACCAGTAGAAACTTCCATGGCCTAACTAGGACCTACCAAGAAATTCCTACCTGTGTGAAATTACTAACAGTTGCTCAGCAATAAATAGTACCTGAGTCACATTTGGGGAGTATTTGTTTCAGAATGCTTTAAAATACTTGGTGAAGTTGTTAAATAGTTAAGTTCTTTGTTTGCAAATTCCCATTTAAGTCAATCTATCTAAATCACAGATCTAGTGGGCCAAATATTTTGTTCTAACTGTATTTATTTTTACTCCTGTTTATTTCTAACTTTAAAAATGTGTGAGGTTTTTTTTCTCATAGAAATGCTTAACCTGTTCTCCAATAAATGGTACATTTTTATGAAGAACCATGACAAAACCATTTTCAAGGCCTCCTGAAGAAACTAAAAGGCCTCCTTTTAGTTAATGCGCAGCTTATAATATCACATATTTCCTCAGCTGCCTGCAACTTTATTGACATCTCAAGAATTTAAATAAGTTCAAATAATTCATTCCTCATTAGCAAAAAGTGTTATATCTATATCCTGTCCAATGCACATCTTAGCTTTTTGGTTTGGTATGTTTTGTATTTTTTTTTTTAAGTTTCTATGTTGTTACTATCTAGGGATGTAATAACTATTGTTCTATAATTTCTGGAAGGTTATTATTTTCCTGGTCATCAGGTCTTTGGGCCAGTTGTTACTCTTAATCATTATATTAATGGTTTCTGGATCATTAACCACTCTCCAGTCCTTTCAAACTCCTACCATCTCATTCAGTTTGTGACTTTATTCCAGAATCTTCTGTTTTATTGGTTGGGTTAGTCTAGGCAAGAGAAAGCTAATTGAGAGCTAATTGCAGTTTTCCAGTTACTAAAGGGTTGTAGTGGAGGAGACAGAGCCAGACACTTTTCAGTGGTGTACAAGAGAATGTAAAAAGGCAGCAGTCACAGTTAGCAATAAAGAAAATTTCAGCTGGATAGTAGAAAAATAGTTTTCCATGTTTGGGGCAGGAAATTGAATGAGATGATCTCCAGAGGTCTCTTCCAAAGTAAATTATTCTGTGATTCTATGAAAATAGATGGATGAGCCTATTATTTTGTATTTCTGCATTACCTTTCTTTTGAAAATGTCATAACATACTGCTGCTTAATGAATAAGACTTCCCAGTGCTTCTGAAACATACGTGTTTTACTGGTAAAGTAAGTGAGACACAAAAATAATGGCACAACTTTAAATATGTTAACAGACTTAATTAGTTCTATTATAGTCCTAACCTTCCTTTAATTTAAAACCAGATCTTTACAATGTGTAGTATTTATACAGTTTATTTTTCAGTACATACTTGTTATTGCTCTCTAGCCTTAGCAGGTAAATTTACAGCTGCATTCATAAGATGTCTGAGATTTATGTTCATGTTAAGTTTACCATAACTAAAGGATAAATGTAAAAACATCTCCAGCTATAGATCCTACAGTCAACACACTAAAACCTCTCTGAACTTGTGTCAGTTTAATTCTTCTTGAAGGCTTTTATATTGATGTAGCTTACTGAGGAATATCCCTTTTTCATTCAGGAAAGCTAAAAATGTTTAAAATTAGTATGATTAGTCTGTTGACAATGTACAAAGTGCTTTGGGCCTCTAGACTTCGTGTGATTCAAATTACTAGAAGACTTTTAACAGTACTTGTCATGTAGAATCAGGTTCTAAAAGTGACTGAAGTGGTCAGGCTTATCTGTTTTCTCTTTAATTAAAAAAAAAAAAAAAAAAAAAAAAAAGAACCTAGTGAGGAAAAAAGTATCTAATACCTCACAAATCTCCTGCCAAGCTGTTGAATACCAGAACCTAGAGGCAATATATGGAATAGTAATTATCTGACAACTATTTTGGTAAACATCAACTGGAACATCTTTCCAGCTTCTCAATGTATTTCTTAAAGTGTGGTGAGGATTCAGAACATTGTATTCTACATATAGCCTCACCATTTCTTACTAAAGGACAATATTTTTCCTTTACTTGCTGGCCACATTCTTTTTAACGCAGCCCAGGATGCAATTTCGCTTTCCTTGTGGTAGGAGCACTGCTGGCTGTTCTACAACGTGGCAATCACCATAAACCTCAGGAGAACAGGACTTACTCAGCCAGTCGCTTCCCAACCTCTGCTGGTATAGGTGGTTGCTCTATCCCAGCTGCAGGGTTTTGCACTTCTTGTTGAATGCCACAATGTTTCTTCACATTTCTAAAGGTTCCTTGAAATTTAAGCTCTAGGACATATTTACTCATCATCCTTGATGTTGGGCTTTGCCTTTCATGTTTTGAGGGGATGTGAAGTGGAAATATAAAATCCACATATTCTAGGAAAGTCAATAGTGCCTTAAGTGTTGCAACAAAAATATTTTCTCCAAGGTCTGGTGTGGGTGTGCACACAGGTTCATGTACCAGTAATATCAGACAGGCAATATGTCATTTTTTAATTAAAGAAACAAAACATTGATTCATTGAACCCTTATTTCTTCATTTATTTGTGTTCGCTGTTTTACTGTCTAGAAGTGCTTAAATATATCTATGTTCTTTCCTTCTATTAACAGTACTTTTATTTTGGTAATTTAAAATGGTCAATGTGAAGATGAGTTTCAAGCATAGAATGTAGAAATTACTCAACTATAGAAATGTCTGGAAAGCCTTAAAAATGTAGTATTGGACAAACAGATAACATGTAACATTAGAGATTCAAAAATCATTCCAGGCCCTTGGATCTGCCTGTACTCATTTGACTGCAGTTTCTTTCTCTTCTAAGGCAAGACCAGGGTAAAGAATATAAATCCAAGTGCCCTTTAAGAAGGATATCTGAGCATAATTATTAAAGCTGGTAACATTTCGGCTCCTTTTACTTGTGTGTAGTTTTACTTGCAAGAATAACTAGTGTTTTTAAAAACAGACTGCTCAAATGGAGTTACTGGGCTAAAAAACTAAGATAAAGTAATGGTGATATTCAGGACTTTTGAGTCTGTAAGCCCCGATCATACCATGGGATTTGTGGGAAAATTTCTGTGTTTGGATACTGTTCCGTTCTTCCATTCCCAAGAAAGATGACCAACAGCATATCCTTGTTAATGTTGAAACAGTCATAGTTTTGGATTATATGTTCTTTCTCTGCCAATAAATGTCCTTCATACTAGTATTATGGAACATAAATCTTAACTTTTCATTTGCTTTTTTAACAAACTAGGAAATGCCGTATATCCAAATCAACAAAAACAACACTTTGATTCATTATGATGATCTTCTACTACAGAATCATATATTTTTCCTTAGGATCTGATTTGATCTAATATGAAGGATAAATAGTTCATGTGACAGACAACTACATGAACACTTGCTGTTGCATCAGAACCGGATGAAAAAAGTTCCATCTGTTTGTTCATATCCTGTGTCACAGTTCACTGTTCCCTCAGTTGCACTAGGGTTTCATTTTATTAATCAGATCACTGGTAGATCTTAATGGTAGATCTTAAAACCAGTAAAAAATGCATTTACGGTGAGTTCAGTTTTTATTTGGTTTGGTGGCATTTTTTCCTCTTAGTTTTATTTGTATTTAGGTCACCAAAATAACCTGACAGCAGCCACAGAGACATTTGTGCTGGTACAACTGAAAGGAGTGTGAGGCCTGCCACTAGATGAGGAGGCAGAGGGAAGGAGGAAGGGGAAATATCTTAAATTCATTTTATATATGTGTGTAATTTTAAAAGATAATATATCCAATCAGTGGTCTCTAGGAACATTGCCTGAAGAGTATTTTTATTTTTTGTTTTCATTGCATGAAGAGTATACCTTTATAAATCTGTGCTTTTTTATAGTGACCTCATATCAGATCACCTCATAAATGTTCATCAGTTTATTTTACACAGTTTATGCTATTAAACCTGTCTTGTGGATAAAGAGGAAGGTCACAGAGGGAGACTTTGTATTAGATTTCTAACTGTAACCCAACCTGATAATTATTTTAATAATTTAGTGATAATTAGAAGCAGGTAATTTTATTCTAATGCCTGACTGTTCAGATTACTTAATTTTATTTATTTTTTTCTGTTCAGGTCCTGCTGACTTGTGCAATTTTTATGAGGGCTCTAATTGAAAGACCTTAGAAACTGTTCTTCACATCTTTAAATTAAATGCTTTAAAACTGCCTAGAATCAAAGTATACTATTTCAGTAAAATAAAACAAACATTTCTGTTAAAAATATAGAAAATGTAATTCCCAGACAGAAATCAAACCAAATCCTCTTTATTCTTCTACTTGGCAATTCTACAAATTAAATCCAGATGTGAAGTATGGTTTCTGGAAAACAAGGAGTAGACATACAAAAATTTTGAAGTAAAATACTCTATGACCTTAGATGTTCCGTTTTTTTCAAGAGGCTGAAAGGGAGCATCCAAAGCCCTCCAATTCATCTTTCAATTATTCTTTCTTTTCCTGAAACTCTTCTTTCTTATCAAGAACATGTCTTTTAGCCTCTTTAGCCAAAGAATCAAAGGTTTTGTAGACACCAAACTTATAATAAATTTACACCATATATCTCCTTTGATAGGACCTTTCTATAGAATGTGTAAATCATCTCTGTTGACTGGAGGAAGGTTGATTCTATGGCTAAAAAACTTTATGACATCTTTGTAAACAATGAAAAGATCACATTTTAGATTGTGTAGCAAATGTGACAAGCACTCAGTGATGCAACTGCAGAACTGTCTTGTAATTTCTGACTACAGTACTTGCCTGCCTATTTTTGTGATCCTAAAGAGAAATACATCATATTTCCCATCCCACTCTGTGCAGTGCAGAAACAAAGTCCTCTAGAATGAAAGTGAAACAAGTTTCTTTTGTAATGCTATATTTAACTACTTGTAACTTCATTCTAGCATCCTGAATTTAATAGATAAGTTTTGGAGAAAAAAAATATTTCTGCAGAGATTAATACAGAGTTATCTTACTTAAAGAAAAAAAAAAATAAACCAAAACCCCTCCTACCTCTTAATAAAGAGAAAAAATCAAACCCCAAAATTGAATGTTTCTATCTCTATTAAAAGACTATTTATTATATCTTAAACTTTTTATAGAGCTGTGAAACCTTATGCATCAATATCTATTGAATAAAATACCTTTCAGTATGCAGCTATTATTCATGTCTTTTACTCTTTTGAAGCCTAATCTTATTCTGATGATAACAGTAATATTTTTTTGCCTTTTTATTTCAATAGAGTCAAGAACCAGTACGTCTGTTTATGACTAGTTATTCTCAATTACTTGCATTTTAGTAAGAATTGGAAATATGTTATATACATGATTTCTTTCTTGAATCATGCTGGAGATGGCCAACTTAAAATCAAATGTTCTGCTCTAACCAGAACTCTATGTGACACCAATCTGAGATTAATCCCTATTCCTTGTATACACAGGTCAGTGAAAGTTCATTGCTATTTGGAGACCCCAAGGAAAATGACCTAGTAAAATTCTGATATTAGTATATGACAAAAAATAACATTGGTACAACATCTCATTTTTATGGAACACAGAGTACAAAGTAAACAATACAGCATTGTGTTTATGCAACCAGAGGGCTACTCAAAAGTATGGGTCATAAATAGAATCCTGTGAAGTACATGGTTTGAGGGAACAGTTTGTCTGGAATAGCTGCCGCTGAGAAGAGACTCAAATAATTAAGCATACATATAAATATTTATGTAAAGGCATATATTTATATAAAATACATTAATATATAAATTTATTAAAATATAGATAATTATATAAAATACATGTTTTATAGCTAGCTAAGAATATAATCCCTATTCTGTTTTTCAGTTAAGGCTACATGCTTTCAGTTGGCTGAACTTATATAAGAAATACTACAGAATAATGAAATTATCAAAATTTTATTTTACCCTAGTGTTTGGTAATAAACTTTATAGAAAAGCTTTTAATAGCAACTGAAACATTAAATTGCACAAATGTTCAGTTGCTACACAGTGGTGGGGAAAAAAAAGCAGTAGAGTAAAAGTGAATCTATCATACATATAAAGAAAAAAATATATTGAGACAGTAGAAAATTTCTTAACAAGCTGACATCCATTGCAGCAGAATTTCAAAATTTGGTGAGAAGGGAGTTGGTCATATAACAAATATCTCATCTTTCTGAGCAAAGTTAAACAAAGGGCATATACAGGAAGGATCCTCTAACTTCACATAAAGAGGCATAAGTTTAAGATGCTCTTTTTCAAAGTGTTCACAGTGTCAAGATTTTTTGTTTAATGGTTACTGTTTGAATGGAATATGCAAATCTCACCCGACACACTTCTTATGTAGATTGCCTGGGAGAGGTGCAATTATTTATTCTTCATATTTTTATGGCTTTTGATGCAGAAAATGGTTAAAATATTTTCGTAGAATATTGTAGTGAAAAATCTATATGAAACATGTCATAATAAAATGATGATTCATTAGTACTTTGTATCTTATTCCATATTGCTACAATTTAACAATTTATGTATTATGCAATGGGCTAAAAAGATTTTCTTCCATTAGCACCTTATTTAGTTTTTGTGGAATATGTTCTTACATGCACTAATATAAAGAATTTAAAGAGTTTTTTCTCTAGTGATTTCACAAAACATCAGTCAAATATGGAGGATAAAGTCCTAAAATCCAAATTAAATAGTAATGAGTGGCATAAGTCTCATTGAACTGAGAAGAATCACTTCTTTCACCGATTTCCTGTACAAAAAAGTTACTTAAGAGATGCTTCTACATGCTGTAGAAGTATCAGAAACTTGTTCAACTGATGAGCAAAAATGAACCCCAAGAAAGTAGCATCACTTCTCTGAATTGCCTGTCTCAATTGTTATATATTTTGCATATTAAGATAAGGGGTTTATTCAGCATGTTGGGCTGAAGGCAAGAGATGATCCTGCAGTCTCCTTAGATTTCCAGTGATGGTGTCGGAATACAAATACCCATACAGCATCATACCAAATGTACCCAAAGGGGAAAAAAAAGGGATGAAACAGGAGTGCACATGCTACCATCACAAAACATTTGTCCTGTTTGCTTCCCTGATTTCCATTTGTCCTAAAGTAATGGGGAAGCCTGAGAGGACAAAAACTTCCGTGTTACTAGATGCCTTTATGTTGCAGCCTGCTGAATATTGTTACTTTAAAAGTATTTGCTATTCTAAATGCCACAATACTGTTTTTTCAGCATTTGGGAAAGCTCCTTCAGCATGGACTGTAAGGGTTGACAGGGAAATGGTTGCTATGGAACTATTTTCTGAGCTGGCATGGCAGAGCAACATTTGGCAGGATTTAATTTGCATTTCTTCCATGCTGCAATTTCTCCGGGAGGATCTGACGGTAGACTTCACCAGTCACCCAGAAAGCATAGCTCCACACTCGTAGTAGTTGTTTCCCCAGAAACAGTACAGGTGTCAACCCTTCCACCCCCACATTTAGCAAGGTTTCTAAATCAGTGAAGATCAATCTACAAAATTATTTGTGATCTAGTAATTATCCCATTTATTAGTTACTGTAAATCCTGAGCTTTCTATTTTTTTCATGAAGGTGTTAGACTGATTAAGGAGAAAAGCTGTTATGTTAATTACAGGAATTAATTGCTGACTCAAGACTGTAAGTGTGAAACACTTGGACTTGCTATTTCTCCTACATCTGTAGAGACCTATATATAACAAGTATTTTGTCTTAATCTTCCATTGAAATTAAGTTAATATTGTGAAATTATTTTTATGATCACTTGAAGGGACTTTCCTCTTAAATCTTTAGTTAATCCATAGTTTATTATTATGATTAATATTTTTTACTAATAGTGCTAGTTGAATAAAATATTTGCAGGAATAAAATAGCATTGCGTAGCTGCTCTATCAAATTGAAGGCTCTGGAAACATGAAATTGTAGCAAGAGAAAACAATGTAACATATTGCACAGGAAGATTATAAATTCAAAATTAAATATTAACAAAAGTGCAGTCTTGTATGCTATCTCATGCTCCGTCTACATGTTACTATTTCCTCAATAAACAACAACAACAAAAAGATCAATTCGTAATCATTATACAAGAAAGACTGGTTTGGGGATTGTACAAATCATACTTCATTCCATGCCAGAGGTATGTGACAATTTAAGTAATAATTCTTGCTATTCGACACTTAGTGTTCCTCCGAGGCTACTTCTTACCGAAATATTGCTAAATGTACTAGGAGAGTTAACTAGATCATGGAGCCGGAGGTGCTGTCGTCAAACGGGCCGTTTTCCCCCAAACGGAGCCCGTGCTCCGGCAGCGGCAGCCTGTGCCGGCCCCGCCACCCGGGCTGGGCGGGACAGTCACGGGATCGCCGGGAGAAACGCCCGTCTCTGAGCTCCGGAATCGGCGAGACCTGGGTCCTGCAATGGGGAAAGTGCTCCCGAAGCGCACTGTGAGCTCAGAGAGGTCTATTTGCCTGGCGTTACTGCCTGCCCCTTTGTTCCCTGTGTCCTTGGCAAGGGCTGAAAGAGCCGGGCCTGTAATACTTGGGCCCTGCTGTGCCACTTAAAGAAATAATAAGCCATTGTCTTCATTAAGCAAGCCTTGTTTTTAGCAAACAGAATTCAAATACTAAAAAGGGAACATTTTTAAGGGGGGAGAATCAGAGACAGGGATGCTTTACAAAATTCCCTAGAGAAGCTGCTTTGTTTCCACTATTTTATCGCTACTCACTGAGAAGATTCATATTCAAATAGGTTGGGGTTGTGAATCGGTCGTTTGCACATTCTCATGCACCCAGGAAGGCTATGATTATGGCTAATTACAATGACGAATGGAATCCTAACAAGAGTGCTCAATCAGATTGCTGTTCATGCATGAAGCAGCGCAGACCAGCCAATGGAGGTGTGATTTTTGTAATTACAAACAATGGGGGCTAAGCTGGAAAAACCTCCGTAAATCTGCTTGAGACAAAATAAGGTCTAATTAATCACTTTAAGTTTTGAATTCTCCAGATGATCTGCATGCTCAGTTCTCTTTAGCATTCTTTTAATAGACTTGGTCTAAAGAGTAAGAATGCATCCCCATGCGCTCATATTTTCACTGCATAAAATGAAACTGTTTCCAGATATCCTGACTTCCCTTTTGTGATGATCATGTTGCAATCTGTTTTTCAGGAAAGTAGATGGAATGTTAGAAAAATAAACATACTCTTGTTTGCCTTGTTAGCAATGCCATTATCTATGTTGAGAAAAGCAATGACGGTTCTTTAAGTTGTCTTTTTATCATTGACCTCATTCCCAACTTAATTTTATGGAAGTAAATGGGAATTTTGACATTGCCTCCAAAGACTGTAGATTTTTAAATATGCCTTTATGAAGTTGTACTTGGGCTAATGTAAATAAATATATTTTTATTACCTTATTTTTTTTAATGAAGAGATATTAGCAGCATATACATAAAGTTAAATGAAGGCTAATCTTTTGGCAATGAAACTTTGAGGACATGTCAGTTTTTCTTCATGTATTAATATTCATTCTAGATTTTATTTTGAACATTTTATTGTGTGAGCCAATATTTTCATAGTATAAAATCCTTAGATTAATTTGTCCATAAATCAGTACTATACTATTATAATAGCTTGGTTTCAGTACTCCAGGGAACATCTGAGGAACTATTTTTTTCTTGTCAATTCAGTTGGTATGAAGGGATCATCTGTCTGTGTGACTTCAATGAAACCTTGCGTTGACATAGACACGTTTTAAGTATGAGGTATTACATATTCAGAAAACCTATAGGATAATTCCTTTTTTTGAGCTGCCATGTGAAAAAGCACAAACCATAAAGTAAATGGCAATTGTTTTCGACCACTGATGTTTGTATGTACGACTTTTGTAGTTTTATTGGGCCTTCTGTCATTTAAACAAGTCAACACTTTGTCTGAAGGTGCTTTTCTTACTAGAAGGATATTCCAGTATACAAAATACATCATTGTTGCCAAAAATTTGGTTGGAGTTGATGTACAGGATCAGTTTTTTACTCGATATATCAACCTAGACATTTTAACCACTGGTTATTTTGTGAGATCTCATTGTTCAGTTAAAGGTTGTATTGGTGCTTATTTCACATGTTCTTATAGTTTGTCATTAATAATAAAACTTTGATTCTTCTGTCACCCTTATACCACAAAAGGATGCATTGCCCAAGTTGCTGTACGTCTTTCATTTTCAGTTGGCTAAAAACACATGATTATAATTGTGTGATTTGGCTGTGTGGAGGCCTTGGTGGCAATTCATAGGAACTTTTTGGTGCGCCCTTTAACTAGACTGGTAGGGATTCTGTCATATTATGAATTATGTAGGATCCAGCTGTGGACAAGGCTCTCATTAAGTTTCATGGAACAACTACTTTAAACCATACCCTGATTTGTAGACTTCTCTGGAGAAAGCATGATCTGTAGTACTTCATGAAATGCTTGAGCCAAGAAAATAGCTTGCTGCTGCCAAAATGATCATTTGTCCCTGCTGGCTCCTGCATTTTCCCTTGGGTAAGTCCAACTGCTCATCTAGACCTGAGGTGAGTGTTGCACCCCTCACTATGTTGGGGGATAGTGTTCTGTTGGTTTGATGAGCTGCGTTGCTCAGCAAGGAGTAAGAGAAGACCAGAGGAAGCAGGACAGAAAGACAGTGCAAATTCAGACACAGAGATGGAGAGAGAGGAAGTGAGGCCTCACTGAGGTTGTCATGCAGCCAGATTGTTTTAGTAATTTTTTTGAAATTATGTTCATGCAGACTTTAATTGTATTTAGTCCTTTTGTTTCAGTTCTCTCCATTAACAAAATTGTTCAGGGAGTGTCTCAAAAGCTTTTTACCTCCTTTGATTGCATCTAAGGTGCCTTAAATACTTGTGCTTTTGTATGGAAAGCTTTTGTTTAATCTTGTCCTTTGATTTTCCAGTAGTTCATCAAATTAAAGGTCATATATATGCCAAACACCTGGATAATCTTAAACTTAATTAGATAACCCAATTGATGGCTCAATCTCGTGCACTGTATTTATCCAACAAAAAAATGGAAGTAATCACTTTGCCTAGCTGCAGTTTCTCATTTGATGTAATATAAATGAGGAACTTACTTGAATATGGCCATGATTTTAACTTGAAAATCTTATTAAAAGCTCTGCATGTGATGCACATACAGTAACCTCGTCTGTGAATTTACCCACTGATGAGACCAGTTACTTTTGTCTCTGCTTCTGTACATCTTCAAATCATTACTTCTTATTTTAAGAAAAATACAGGAGTAGGAGTAAAAGGAGTACTAAAAACTTTTCTCTGTATGAAACTAATCTCTGTCCTTCACTGACAGGATATATTCACCAAGATAGCAAGGAAGAATTCCTACATCAAAAAGTCCAACAATTGAGGCAGGTAGAAATAAGGGGTTTCTGCTGTTAGATAGACATAAGTATATCCCAATGGATTAAAATATTTTCTAGCCTCAATAGATTGTGAAATTTATAATAAAAACATATACAAAAATATTTAAATGCATTTTACTTGGTTTGTAGAAGGTCATTGCTTTTTTTGGAGGTATCAGTAGTCATAAAGGATATTAGAATTGGAGAGATGATAATAAAATTAAGACTAGTGTATTTGCATTACTAGTTTATTAATTAGAATTTATTTAAAGAAACATTTATAAATTACACAGTGGTATAGTGTGATATAGAGCTTTAATTGGCATTCATTTCTGGTGACTTATATATCACCTGTAAGACCTTTATTTTCCTAGTGTAATGCTTTTTCACTGAGCTGTAGTAGGGCAAGCTCAATAGTTCTTTATCTTATCAATAAATAAATTTAGCAAAAAATCTTGCATAAGATATTACTTGAAGTAAACATAAAGAAAGTCTGATTTTATTTAACAGTTTATTGCTGTAACACAAAAGTAAGCCATATTCTGCTATATGAAGTTAGACTCCAGAAAAGAAAAAAAATCTACAGATTGCTTTAGCTAGGAAGTATTTGTTAATTTATTCTGCTTGTCAGAAACTTTTGGGATATATGAAACTCAGCTGGTCTCATGGCATCTCTGACAATTTATTCTCATGAGAATCAGCTGGAATATTTCATTTTTGGAATAGGAGGCACTTAATTGTCAAAGTATCATGAAATGCATACTGAGATTAGAACAGTACCCTATGTTCTTCAGGGACAGAATTACTTCTGAATCAGGGCGCAGTGTCAGTTGGATATCTTCCTGTCTCTATGACATTTAGGGTATGAGGAATAAGGGACCCTAATATCTCTGTAGGTTAGTGAGTATTATTCATATATTATGTAAAGCAGCGTATGAAAGATATTCTACAGGTAATGAATGAGTCATTACATGTTTGATGTTGCCAACCATTTACTTCATAATTTTATCCCTGTTTCAGTAATGTTATTTTTACTCATCATTTCAGTCTAATATCAATGCCACCTTTTTCATTTTGCTGCTATATCATGCTTTTGTTTCCTTTTTTCTTGAGGTATTTGCATGTCTTAGTAAAAGTATTATGAAGGTGGAAGGTATTGCTAATGCAAAAAAGCCTTAGATAAGAAAATTTAGGCAAGTTTCTCAGCTGGAATGTAAGAAATTGATTAAATGTAACGCCACAAAGTTATAGAGAGTAATAGTAAAAGTTACTTATGGTGATATTAACTTCATTCTTGAGGATTTCTTTTTCTGTGGTGTTGGTGGGAGTTTGTGCTTATCTTACATAAAACTTTATTTTAGAAGTCTGACAATGTCAGTTAAGTGAGAGATAGTTATGGGATACTGTTATGATGGAAATATAATGCAATTTTGCTATGCATTAGTGAATTCAGTAGAGACAGGAAATGTAACTTTGTATAAGACATTGATAAGATTTTTTTATTATTATTCTGTAGTTCTAGTCACATGTGTTCAAGAAAGATTAGTTTCAACAAGTGTAGACAACCCTAAGGATGACTAGAAGCGTAAAATATCAGAGAGAGAGACTTGAGGAGAGGGGTGTATTTAGCTGAGGCAAACAAAACCTGAGAAGGAAATATGGCTACTCAGAATAAATGCATGGTTATAAATTGTGACCAGAAATTGTGTCAGTAGTGAAAGTCTGGAATAATCTTCAAAACTGTGTGGCAGCAGTCACTTGAGAGGCTTGTGGAAGAATTATATGTCAAAACTGTAATTCCTGGAGGTAACAATTTCAGTTAGATAATAAATTATTTTGTCTGTGTCTCCATAAGTTTGATTTTCTCAAAAGGGTACTAAAATAAAACCTTTACTACTTATTTGCACTGTATTTATTCTGTTTCTTTTTCTTGACAGGAGTGCAAAACAAAAAGCTTTTGAGCTAGAAATATTTTTCCATTGTTTTCTTTCTTTAATTGTTTTGTTTATTCATTTGAAGTATTCAGCGTTTCTATAATTAACAATAAGTTATCAGGACAATTCTTCTCCAGAAGTTCGACCTTCGTTTGTAACATGGAAAGATACCTGTAGCCATGAGTGGGTTTTGTCTTCATGAAGCAAGCTAAAACAAGGCACATACTTGGAATTACTGTCAGCTGTTTTCTTCTGTAGATTTACTGAGAAGGGGGATTATTTTAATAACTACCAGCTTTACCCAGTGGTCTGTATGGTATGGCAAAAATCATTCTACTCCAACTACATTTGCAGATTTACAGGCTCTTTAGCAACATTCTTGAAACTCTATGATTTAAAAAATCTTGAAATTTAATAATATTATATTAATATGTTGTCTGTAGAGTAAGTCATACCATGATTCCTCGTTTTGCTGATGTAAATTTTTCAAAATTGCACAACCCTCAGGATGTATTCAGTATTGGATCAAAAAGTTACATTGTGTTGTTTTGGTGACTATCTCTATATTATAAATGACAATTCCAGGAGATTGTGGGACTGAATATTTCACTAAGTGTTTGTTGGTATAAAAATGTTGCATTTGATTGCCAGTTCAGACTCATTTACTACAGCCTAAATTAAAATAAATAAAATCAGGAAAACTTGATTTTCCCCATAGAAAATTCTGTTTTATAAAATATTTATCGCTTAGCTAGATAAAGTGAAAATGGGAAAGGTTATGTTTTACAGCAGAAGTGAGAACTTCAAAATGGAATTTCACTGACTAATATTAATTTTTATTAGGGAATTATGAATTTTTATTTAATTCCACAGCCTATCATTTATAAATAATGTCTACAATAATTGAGTTAGAACAGAAACCAAGTAGAAAAGCTTAGTTCTCCAAGTAGAACAGCTGAGTTCTCCAAGTAGAAAAGCCAAGTTCTCCAAGTACTTTGACATGTGATTATTTGGTAATCTTTTTAGTTTTAAAACTTGATCTATGTTCCATTAATTTATAGTAATTTACAATAAAATGCATATTACAACACCATAAACTATCAAGATAGTGTATGAAATAATCCATATCCTATTGCTAAAAAGGACTTTGTTTATCCTTTACAAAGTACTGTTACAAGAACCTGTTTGAAAGTTTTAAATTACATATTCTGTGGAGGTTTTATTCAGCAAACACAGTTGCAATCTTCAGGCAAAAACAACTGAAATATTTGTTTGTAATTAGGTATAAGCTTTTGTCAACTTCTCTGTTTAGGACTTCATGTATAGTGTTTGCATTATGACTATGGAACAACAGTGTTCCTTTCTGAAGAGTTTGAAAGAAGAGAAATAAGAGAGAAAAACAAATAACTGATTTCTTGCCCCTGAAAGAAGACCCAGCTGGGACTTACACAGACTGATTGCTGGGTAACCTACAGCTGCTCCAGTAAGAATATCTTACTACAAGCATTCCTCTGGCCACTAATATTTAGTACTACCTCATGAATTAGAAGAAATGCAATCTAAACATGAGTACTGAAAAAATATCTTAGTTCTACTGGAATTTTTCCAGGATGTATTTATGACTGTTTGGATTTTATTATAATTTTATATTTATACATTGTAATTGAGATACACATAACCAACATGTGTCAAATAAGTTGTCAGAAGCAATATTGCCATGTAAAAGCACACAGGTATGGCTTAATTAGCCTCTTTAAGACATTTCTAAAATATTTTTAGTAATTACTTAGAACTGTCATATGACAGCAAATACTACCTTAGTAAATAGGTAATATACTCCTACAGATCTAGAATCTAAAGTAATATATTAAAATAAAACCCAGAATTGTGTATTGTTAAGAATATCTTAATGAAATACTTCTAAATCACAAACCTGCTTTTATAGGTAATATCATACTGTGGTTGGGATTTTTTTTCTCCATCCTATTCAATATCTCTTACTGAAACTTCTGAGAAGATCTTGCCAGGAGAAGTAACATTTCAACTGGAGACTTATTGGTCTGATTGACTGTAGAGTGAGAAGAAAGCAGACATCTACTAGGAAATGCAAATACCTTTGCATTTCACTTTTAAAATAGATATTTTCCAGAAGTAGCTACAAAACACTTTCCACGCAACTTGGAAAAAGTTTGTAATACAAGTCAGATAGTGTATTCAGACATTAAACCAATAGGTTAAGATAATTGGCATTGCAATAATGATCATAACATAGAGAATGATACTATTCTAAAAGAAGGCTTCAATAGAGACATTGTGAAATCGTGTGTGCACAATTTGTTTTATAATGTCTATATAATTCTTTCTAAAATGTATATTCTTTAGGGAAACTAGGAGGCCAGAATGCCTTTAGTGAGATATAAAATAGTGAGGGAGTAAATATCTGACAGAAAAACATATTTTGAAAAGTAGTGGTGTGCAGAAATAGAAGAATCCTTCGCTGCCTACTCTTCATGATACTGCCTTTATAAAGTTAGGAGTGCAAAAAAAAAAAAAAAAAAAAAACCCGCTTGAAATAAGACTGAGCATTGTGGGGATGCTTCTAATGCCTTTCTGTGATAAATATAGCTGTGTAAAACAAGGCTTGCTTCATATTGCAGTATGTTAACATGTAATAGTTCAATATCAAGTGAGAGATTTTTTGTTGCATACCTAAATTTCTACCTTAAGTGGTATTGCATTGTTTTTTGAAAAGTCTTATGGTTCTTATGAAATAGGCTTTATTTATCTTAAAGTAGGGGTGTTCTTAATGGCTACAACAGTTTCCAATCATACTTCTACCTTTGAGATAACATTATTTATAATAATAAAAGCTTTCTTCTGGAAAGTAAAAACCCCATCTATTAAGTATTACTGTTAATGATTTTTTCAGTAAATTCAGTATTCCAACATCATTAATTTCTCCATTTTTTTTCCATAATTTATTCTCTAGTATTTTTCTTTCATTTTGTAATTAGTTTCAGAGTGTAGGGTGATGAAGAGATGCTTGTATTTTCTATTAGGGAGAGAAATAAGTTTCTGTGGTAGCCTGATGCTACAATTACTATTTGGTATACTGTATCTTAAAGTTACTTTGGCATGTAACTAGATGTAATTTGCCTAGTTTCAGGGGTAATACATGTTTTATTTCTACTACTATATTATATGGAGAAAAAATTGACCTTCTCTTTTTATTTTTTCAGATTTAGTTCATATATTTGACTGACAATTATACATGACACTTCGAACTGAATTTCAGACCTTTTACTGAAATTGATAAAAAGCCTTCTATTCATTTTTAATAAGCACAATCACAGTCCTGAATGAGAACAAAAAGGATTACACTTGAATTCAGTGAATATTAAAAATATAGATTCAGAGTTGTTATCCAAAGTAGTTTTAAAATTCCAGTGATCATATTCACCTTTCAATTCAGACCCCAAGAAAACTTTAAATACCTTATTATTCATAAGAACAAGACCCTATTATGCTCAAAGGTCTGTTTGTCTCGTTTCTAAAGGGGATTGGCATGCAACCGTTGGGGAAATTATAATCAACCAGGTAAATATTTCATCTATATTCTCTAGTGTACTTTCCCAGTTCCAACTCTCAATAGCTTAACAGCTTCCCAGTTGGGATGTTGAATAAAAATCTTTGCATTTAGGAAGACTGGATGGACCTTTCCTAATCCTCTTAAATGTATTTATTAATTGATCTCCACAATTTACTTTGTCAATAAACTCTGCTGTTTCTTTATGCCTTTTATGAAAAAAAAAAAAAATTCTTTGCTCTTAAATTTATTGCTGATTGTTTATTTTTCCCTTGTATTATGAAAAAGAACGTTGAGATATTATCGGTTCACACCTCCACTGTTCATGGTTCTGATGTATGCTGCTCAGTCATCACTTTGTCTAAATAGAATAGTTCTAGCCTACTTAGTTTTTTCCACTCTGCAAAAATGTTCTGTGCCTTGGGTAATCCATGCTGCCCTTTTCTTTATCTTCTTGACTTCTTTTACTCCCTCTTTAGAGTCATGTGAGTACAAAATTTTGCAGCAACCAAGCGTGGTGAATTTGTTGTCTGATGTAATGAAGCTTTATGACCATTAATGTTTACTAATAATTGCAGCCATTTTATTTGCCTTTCTTACTGTTGCCAAATGCTGTTCATGCATTTCCAGGTATCTGTCTGCAGGGGCTTTGACGTCTCTTTCCTGAGTAGTACCCTCAGGATTGTATAATTAGGATTGTTTGTTGTTTTTCCTTGCATATATTACTTTGCCTTTACTGATAATGGACTGAATCTATCATGCTATCACCATTTTCTAATTATTTTTAACAGCACGGGCCAGCACATAACCCTTTGGAATCATGCTAGTAACTTCTCCACATCACAGAAACTGGATACTCAGTTCCATCTCTCATTACTGTACTTCAACAAGTTACCACTATATTAAAGGACTTTCCTTTTTATCCTGTTGCTCTTTCGTCTCCATAAGAATCTTTTGATGGATTTGATCCCTGTCTGCAATTTTAGACACCTAACTGTGCTAAATGTTTCCTCTGGAAACATCTTCTACAGACAAGAGTAAGAGGAAACTTCCCCTGGGACAAACTCAAGCTATCATCATCTTACAACAGTAAGGTGCAATAGAAGCAGGTCTGTAAAACAGTTGGTCATGATAACTTTACATCTATACCATATGAGTTATGGGAGATTTATGTCTGGGTATCTGTGCTTGGATTTCGTGCGTTGAATACCCATTGGCAATTGGAATAGTCTAAGTTAGCCCTCGGAGCACATCCTTTCATTTTGCTTTATCTAAATGGAATCCAATTCAAGCGCTCCAAGTTCACTTTTTGTTATTAGTAAGGATGGTAGAGAGATTTGTTTCAAAAGAAGCATACTTCCCCTGACTAATGCACTAACATAGATTTTTCTCATGTGGCATAAGCTAGACTCCCATTCAGAATCACACTGTCTCTTCTGTAGCTCTTCATTACAGAGGTATTAAAGTAGATTTTCACAGGTAGGAATGCACCATTTTATCAAAGGTTTCTAGAAATACAATACAAACACAGAGCCATCCTTGTTCTTGCAGCAGATGCCTGCTATATGGCTTTATGGCTTCTAGGATGTTTTGAGTTCTTCTAATTAAATCATATTTACATATATATCCATTAATTTTATGCCATTTAAATGCTGTCCTATTTGCAATATTCTGTTCTGTTGCTCTCAGTATTTGCTTATGTAATAGGATGCACCCTACAATAAGAGATTCAGATATTTCATAACTGTATTTATTTTAAGATAAATTGTTGTCAGTAGCTTTGATACAAATACATTATTATTAAATGTAGCACTTAAACCTTTAGAGGTTCTGGTGTAACTTCATACAGTTACCCTCTACTTCACAGCATTTTTTCCTTTAATATCTAACAGAAGTGCTCCAACAGCAGGGCTCCAACAGCTATAGTTGGTATAACTATAGCTCCAGCAGCTGACTTTGATAATGCCTCTCACTGATTTTCTTCCTTCCACATTTCCATGGAATCTATTTTTCAATCTTCCACTCATCCCAATACATTGGAAGGATGTAATTTTCAAGCAGAGACAAAAATTTTCAAGTTCAGTACTTGTAATCTCTAGTGGTTCTGAAGAGCTTCCCCTAGCAAAATCAACAAATAAGGCAAAGAAAACAAAACACTGCTTTATGCTTCTATCCTGCTTTATTTCTTTGAATAAGCATTGTTTCTAGCATACAGGAGCTTCATGAGCCAGTGAATAACTTTCGTCCCTCCTACTGCATCCTCTACATTGTCCGAAGTTCTGCAGTAATTTTATCTTTCTCTATTTGTACTATTTTGAACATGTCTTTTACCTAAGAGGAATATACGATCATGTGCTTAAGTATTTGAATGTGTACCGTAATGATGAAACACATATTGTATTTAAGTAGTATGTCTTCAATGCTCATGAAAATATTTCAGTAAATAGAATATCTTTGTCTGGCATTTTAGTGCAGAACATCATTTTTGTTTCAAAATACCCATATAGTAGGTGACTGCTTGTCACTACTACAAGGGGATTTAGCAATTAGAAACTATTGAAACATGATGTTTTCTTAAACATGCATGGTAGTTAAGTTTTGAAAAAAATCTTGTAAATGTCCTAAATTCTTGGTAATTTTTTTTAAGAAATGGTTGAAAGTTTGAGTTAGAATGTGCTGTATTACCCATAATGATATGGCAAAGGAAAAAGCGATACTGCATGTACTGGCAGATTGGCAGCAAACTATGAGGCAACTCTGCATTCCATGGGGAGATAAGCACTAAAAAGGGTTCTTTTACTCTGAGAGTGCAGAAGTACAGGCTGAGGTAAGATACTCACACTGGGCTATAATAAAAGTAAATTATACTTTATGATTGGAGATGACCTTTAAAGTTTATTTGGTCCAAACCCCCATGCAGGAACAACTTGGATCAGGTAGCTCAGAGCTGTGTCCAAGTGAGCTCTTCTAAAATTTCCCTCTATCAAGATTCTGTAATCTCCATGGAAAACATGCATTTTTGCTGTCCTTCTGCCATGCTTGCTTGACTTTGAAGAAGTTGACATGCTTTGAAGGGCCTGTTCAGCGCTTTTGGCCCTCTTTGTCCTGCATGGGAATTTTTTCATACTACTGTATTATTATTAAAACTTTGACACACAGTTCCAACCTGAAGTTGGTATGACTCTAGAAGGTTAGATTTTTTTTTTCCCTAAACACCTTGATTAATACGTGAAAAGCAAAGCCTTTGTATTAGCTTCCTTGAGCATTATTTCTTTGTCCAATTCCTCATCTGTACAATAGCACTGCTTCTGCACCACTTATACTAAATACTGAAACTGTTATACTAGAAAAAAGGAGAAGCAGCCTGAATCTATTATATTTTGAGTTCTGTTTCAACCAGAACCAGTGGAAAGAGAGGGAAACTGCCTCTTCTGAAATGCAGAATTGTCTGAAAATTCCTTCCTTTAGTTGCAAATGGACTGAAACAATGAAGCACAGGGTATCCCACATTCCTGACTCTCCAACGTACTTTGTAAGGGATTGGCTTTTGTCTTTCGTTGTATTATTAAATTAATGATTGAAAATGTTTTCAATAGGAGATGAAAGAATGATTATTCAGTTATTTCAATCTCTTTACTTTTTTTGAACTCATCATCATTATTTGATGAGTTCCATGCATTGATTATGCATTTATGACTAAATATTTACTATTTTAATTTTTTTTCTCAATTTCACTGCCTTCTTTGCTGGTTTTTTAAAACAGGAAGAGCAGAAGCTACCAATCAGTTTTCACATATACCATTCATTATTTCATGTGCTTTCAATATAATAGTCTTTATTCATCATTGTTTTGAAATGATAATCTGTTTTTTAGTTCCTCAGGCTTTTTTTCTAAATCTTTATATGCTATCTCACTGTTTCACTATCTCTGAACATTTTTACCCTGAGGTTTCATTTGAAAAAAAGTAATCACTACTTCCTACCATATTCTGGGTGATTTGCACTATAATTTTTTTCTCTGCTTTTCATTCTATTCCATGTTTTCCAAATCCTAACCTTTCGTTTACTGCTTAGGTACAGCTGCCTATTGAGCATAGTCTTTTTTACTTATTTGTGAATGATTGATGAGTTGGCCTTTCTCTTGAGGTCATCTTCCCAGTTTGCTGGAGGTTTTTTTTCACCTGTATGGCTTGTTTTGCATTTAGTAACACTCATTGCATTTCAGGTCATGTGTTCATTCAGTTACTTTGGTAATGAGCAGGACACATTACTGTTAATATTGTTGCTATTTTGTCATGTCCATTTCATAGAATTTTTGAGGAATTCAGTATGAGAATGATGTCCCTTTTTCTGAAAATTATGTGAAAATCCACTGTGAATTGAGCAGATTAGACTGCTGGAGCTCCTACATCTGAAAGTGTGTTAATATGCAAATTTGAGTAGCACTTTACCATACGAGCAAAAACAGTTTGTGTTGGAAACACAATTACACAATTCATTACACATTACACAATTCATATCATAATTTTCAGTTTGACATAACTTTTTTTAATCTTTCTGAAGTAGTGGTTTTCTTTAGCCCCCGTTATTATTATGTCTTTGCTATTATCCTTAGAATCATGAACAAGAACATTCCTAGAATCATTGTTCTCTTAGGAAAAAAAAATGCATATGTGTTAGAATATTTTGAGTTTGTATTTCTGAGAAAAACATACCAGTGGTAAAACTGCAGGTCTGTAACCTCATAGTACTCTCAGCTGCTGCATTAAGCAACAAAAATAGTGATTTATTGGATTTTTAACTTAGATCTCATAGATATCTTTTCCTGCAATAATGAATGCAGACTGTTGTTTACTATCTAAGTCAACCTTGTCAGTGAAAAACCCTCCAATAATATTTTTAATCAAAATAAACAGATGGATTCTTTTGTGGTCTGTGATGAAACAATCATGGATGGCTGTTTTCTTTCTTATATTTGCATGTTGAATTTGAATAAGACACAAAGAGATCTAGACTGAAATACCTTTTTTATTAAAAAAAGTAAATTTGACTTGCAGTCACTGTTTTAATCAGTAGCTACCTAATAAACTGATAGGACTTTTATATTCTGATTAGTTTTTGTTTGAAAGTTTCTTCTAAGATGCTTGGAGTTCATGTTTATATTTATTATTAAACTTTACTGTATCTGTAAAGTAGTAGAAAGCACCAGCAATGTTAATATATTTTTAGATATTTTCTTTTTGAGATCAAACTACAGCAATAAACAACAGTGACATGGAACTTTTTGGCCCCCCTAAAAATGAAACAAAACAGGTTTGTTTTCAGGTGACCTGAATATTGGTAGACATTTAGCAAAGAGACTACTAGGCACTATTACTTAGATATCCAACTAAATTAGAAGACTTAAATATATTTTACTGTGGGAGAAAAAATGTCGTAAACTCTCAATATGAGAGTTCAGTAGAGAACAGCTGATTTTCATTTCTTAAACCTTGATGTCTAGTCATTCTTAATTATGTCTCCAAATTTTATATACCGAGCTTAACAGTTGTCTTTCTCTTCAGTAACACACGTACTGAATTGATCAGGCAGTTGGACTAGATGGTCATTATAGGCCCTTCCCTTCCCTTCCCTTCCCTTCCCTTCCCTTCCCTTCCCTTCCCTTCCCTTCCCTTCCCTTCCCTTCCCTTCCCTTCCCTTCCCTTCCCTTCCCTTCCCTTCCCTTCCCTTCCCTTCCCTTCCCTTCCCTTCCCTTCCCTTCCCTTCCCTTCCCTTCCCTTCCCTTCCCTTCCCTTCCCTTCCCTTCCCTTCCCTTCCCTTCCCTCTAAATAGGACAAAAATCTACCTCACAGTCTTCAGTACTGTCACAACAGTTCCATGGTTAAGGTTCTCTACCAGATCTCATAGATAAGTTTCTTGGCAATTTTTAGCTCATGACAAAATCACATTCAATCACAAAAACACATTACATACTTCATGTACATTTGAAAGTGCTAATGTAAAGAAATAATTTGCTATCCCATGATTCCAAATCACCTCTGAATTTTTTGACACTTACGATAGTAGTATTTAATGATCTTTGTTTAGAATCATATTTTGTTCTTTTTAGTGAAATGTCCACTTTTCTTATGTAGGTAATTAAAAAAAATTATGAGTTACTACTGTATGGAATAATGGTGAATAAAAAAATCTGGTGCTAAAAATACAATGTCATGGGACTACATATGACAGCTAGGCTAGAAGAGCATTATTTACGATGAGACTTTTTAAACTTGAAAGTCAGGAATTACCAGATGTACCACTGCCTGAATAACTCAAATTCTGATCGTTTGCACTTTATTTCTTTGCATTAAATGTAAGGTTTAAAGTTTGAAAAAGTGTTGAATTCAGTGGTGCACATATACAAAGAGGGAATTTAACGTTGTGCAGAAAATTAATCCAGTGGCTTTTTACATGTTGACTTTCCATTCTGATAATTTTCTGAAATAGTTTAAGTATTTTTAAAACTAAATTCGTAGGGACATGCACTTATTTTCCTTTTTTAAAAAAGAGGTAAAATTTATTTTCTAAAAAAGTATAACTTTATATGACCTTAGCATTTATTGCACCTGTAAGTCTTCAGCAGCTTGTTAAAAACAGTGGCAGGAGAGTCTAATACAGATTTTTGTCTGCTCCACAACACCTTCTTTGATATCTCCTAAGTCTGTCTTTTGTGACAGACTTGTCTGTTTTTTTCCCATACTTAGAAAGTACATATTCAGCTAGATTGGCAACCCACTAAATTTTGCTTGTACATTGCAAATAAGAAAAGTAATTTATCATATTTTGTGATTTTTATACCTTGGCTAAAGCTTGAGTTTTTCATTGCAAGGGAAAAGCATTTTTCTGGCCTGAGTGGATTTCCTTGCTAAATAATACAATCATAGAATAGTTTAGATTGAGAGGGACCTTTTAAGGTCACATAGTCCAGCCCAGGGACAACTTGCTCCAACATGTCCATGTCCTTCCTGTGCTGGGGACCCCAGAACTGGATGCAGCAGTCCAGGTGGAGTCTCACCAGTGCAGAGTACAGGGGTAAAATCCCCTCCCTCATTCTGCTGGCCATAAAAATTCATAATTGACAAAGTCAATGTTCCTGTATGTATTGTCTTTCATACAACATTCTGTTTTAAGTGTTATGAAGCAGGAAGAAGTTATTCAATTATTATTCATCAGTGATTATGTTCATTAGAGGTCAGAGAATATTTTCTGGACAAATTAACCTTGAAAAATTATAATTATGGAAAAATTCCATAGATCTTCGGGAATTATACTTGCAGAAGTGTGCAAATAATTCAGTTGATATCCTCTTCATATGTCAGCTTGGAGTAAAAGGCTGTTGTACATGTAGACACATTTTAGAACCTGTTATCACTCAAGATAGATAAATACAGAGTATACCATCTCACCTATAGTAATATGTACATATTTAAAATTGCCGCTAGTACTTGTTTACTGATTAAGTAATTATAAGTACTGAATAAATAGTTATAGGTGTAGTTTTAGGAATGATTTTGAAATTATAAAGCTGTGTACATTTTCAGACACCAATATCCATATGTTATTCATCTTATAAACAGGAGATTTGCAGTATAGTCTGTGGAAAGTAAAAGGTACTCTGGAGTGACAGAGGCAAAGGGAAGTCGTCTATAGGGGTGAAAATTACAACAGACTATCTATTTTCAAATATTAGTGAATGTGCCCTTCTATTCTGTTATTCATATTTGTTCTTTGATCTATCCCTTTCAGAGTCGTTGCAGGCCTAAATTAATAACACAAGTGAGTAGCCACATTATAATGTTAAAGTCACACTAGGAAGCCCAAATAACATCTTTAAAAGTGACAGATTCAGTACAGGGATTTTTATAGAACTTAGACACTAACCCTAAAGTCTGACAAAATCATGGAAGAAAACAGTGAAGGAAAAAAACCCATGATTTTCTATAAAATAGATCATGTTAGACTGCATGTTTCTCTGATTGAAAAACATCTGGTTTAAGTGTAATGCAAAGAAACCAATCCATCTTGATGTAAGTAAAGTTTTTTTATATAGTCTCGTATAAAAATGTCTAAAATAAAACTATTTTTCCATTTGGTTATTTTGTATACATCTATTTAATTTAACAATTAATGTGAGTCTCAACTTTTTTAATGAGATCCGTAGAGTGTCTGACCGAGAGCCCTTACTGTTCCTTATTCTCTTCTGTCGTCTCACCAATGAATGCCAATTATTAAGTTCTGTCAGGAAGAGATGACACCTTCTGTACAGAGGTCAATGCATAGGCAGCTTTGATTCTGTAATGCATAATTTGTACTTTCAGAAGCAACCCAAACTCCATTAAAATAATATTTCTTTAGAAAAATATAGACACTATATCATAAGGCAATGGAAAATTAAAGCAAATTTAATTTTTAGTTTTTGTAGGGAAAGCTTGAAGAAATCCAAGTAATGTTAAAGCAAACTTCAAAGATTTTTTATTTGCTTAAATGCCAAATATATTTGTATTTTTAAACTTACTATTTTGTTAAATACTGGTCTGTTATTGACCTAAAATGTTAATAAGGCCAAAAATAAACCTGGATTTAATACATTGTTTTCTGCAGGAGTGAAATAAAAAAGTGATGAAATAAGTTTACTTCTGTGGTAGACAGTTCTCCATTTGAGAACAATCTTGGAAATTATATTTTAATGTGTTTGGTGGGAAAAATATATTTCTAGTAGTATCTTTTCTTGTCTGTGTAATAAATTATAAGATATATTCAGTAGTTAGATTTCCGCAGTAAATTTGTTTTGTTCAGAAAACAAAATAAATATATTGCTTTTCTAAATAATCAGATAAAACATAATGGTGTCTCATTTTCCATCAAACTTGTCGGAGAGTACTTCTTACATAAAAGAACAATAAATTTTTGTGTCTTCTTTTAGTAGATGCTTGCTTTTTCACAATTGTTTCTCTTCTGTGCCAGCTTCTACAGCCCTCATGACCTGCATGCTCAAGTTAGTTCTCTGTCAGTGAACCAGTTTAGTGCCTGTATATGCTGACAATTTTTAATACCTGGTTATGCCCAGGGGTCAGACTTCCATTGTTCCTGTACTAGTCAGGATCTTTATTTGCCTTTCTAGATGTCAAGTGTAACCTGGTTCACTCCGATTGCAATCTGCATTTCTGCAGAATGACTGAAGCTGACCTCTCAAACTGGCTGGATGAAACTTCCTATTTCTATCCATCTTTTCCAGTAATTTATTCTGTGATATCACAGTGTTCCAAGTCAACATGCGTTGTTTTCAGGGTTAGTAAGTAGGGTCTTGCAGAATACAAGTCTGAGAAATGTGAATTTAAAAAAAATAAAAATGGAAGGCTTCGCTGCTTCACTGGGTTGTTTAGACAGGAAAAACATTTTCTCTATAGAGAAAAGCTGACTTTAAATGGAGATGGTATGTAATATATAGGAACATTTGTATCCTCTTCAAGATTTATGCATCTGTTCAGCTTGAATTAATATTAATTCTTTGATGAGTACATTGCATGACAGTACAGTGTTCTATGACTGTGAAAATAACCGTGGGCTATTTCATTTGAGTGTCCTTACTGTGTTCTTCAAGTACATTTATATGCAATGAAAAAATAATTCTGTTCCAATTAGATACATTACTTGTTTGTTATAGATTTTGTTATGACCAAAACAAAACTGGACTTAAATGTTTTGCACATTTTTCTAGCTTGGAGGAGAAAATTGAACTTGAAGTTCCTGTTTTAACACAAATGTGGTTTTTTTACAAGTGCGAAGTCCTGCTTTACTAAATATTAGGGGAATTCAAGGATGGGAAAGAACTTCAACTCATGACACCTGCTTTTTTAGTCTTCATTCTGAATAAAAGCCTAATTTCAAGCTTTCTCTATAGAAGAAGCTTTCTGCACAGAACATATACCCCAGAGGTTTTATCCCTTTTCTAGAAGTTGATTAACTCCTTCAAAAAATTACCTCATTCACACACAAGCATAAAGTGTACTCTGCCCAGCATGATGCTCACAAAAATTGTTAGTTCCACAGAGATCGTACAGTTTGTCAGTAAGAAATACCATACAAATAAGGGTTTTTCTAGAGCTTGATCCAACCTGTTATCTCATCTTTAATTTCATTGTAGTTAAAAATATTGCTAAAACTTTTGAATGTAATAGCAAGTGAAGAAAACAGCATGTGGATATGTATATATATGCAAGCTTTTTTCTTGATTTTTAAAGCCTTTTAGGATTTGTCATTGTAACTGTGGTATAGTGGTATATATTTTGACTGCAAAAAGTTGTTGATTTGCTATGAGAATCACATTGTACAACAAAGCTGTTCAGATTTTCAGAATAATTTCAGATATTCAAGTTTCAGATATTTGAATGTTTTAATGTCATCATCTGATTTTTGGCTTGTCTCATTCACTGTTTGCATGCTAATATTTTTAGAAGAATTTTATTAAGATGCACTAAACCCACAATTTTCAGGAGGTTGTAGGGTGAGGATATGAAACTTTCATCTTCAACAAATTGGGGGGTGGGGGGTTTCCACTTTGCTCGCATTAGTAGTTTTCTACTCTCCCAACCTCTGGAGACTATTTTATACTATGGTAGGAAATCTTGTTGAAATTGATAATTCATCAGTTTGGTAATAGATGACAATAATCCATTACTTAAAAATTAGTGTGCCTAACAAGCCTTTGGAATAAACTGAGGATTTGGCTTCTGACCAATCAGCTGGGGTTTCCAGAGACTTCACTGGTCACTGAACCAAACTGTCATGAGTATGATGATACAATCTTAGTTTATTTCTGAACTGTGAAATAGATGCTTGCCACAATATTATCATGGGACACTGAGGGGCCTGGCTTTGCAGGGAACACTTTCTAGCCTCCCTGTTTAGGTGCCTTTTCCTCAGAAAGAGGACAGAGATTTAGAGGAAATGGTTATATGCACTCATACTTTCTCCCTTGCATGGAGTCTGGACATAGCTGGGAATTATCCTAGTGCTGAGGAGCTGGAAGCTATTCCTGTTCACGTGCAGTTTAAACCACATCTTGGTCACTGGGTGGGGTCTTAGATTTGGCTGGTGATAAGAAATTGAAGGATTGGGTATTACTGTCACAGGCCTGAAGTTTCGCTCTTGGAGTTTTATTTGAGAGCATATTCCACTGGCAAACAAAATACAGAATAGAGTGATGAGGAAAACTACAATGCTTACCAGTATGAATTTAAGAAAATATCACATGCTAATAATACAGTGCATAAGAAATCCTCATGCAGTGGAAAATATCCTTACGGGAATCCACTGAGGCTAAGAAATTATTCATCTCAAGAATCAGAACTTTAGCTGTCGAATAAATAAAATTTTCACGATTTGAATAATACACTCATCCTTATAAGCTTATAAGTCTCATTAATCTGTGTGAGAGAGAAACAGGTTTTTAACAGGCTTTTTTTTTTTGCCTTTTACTGGAGTATCAGTATCAGCTATTATGAGATTTGAAATAGTTTGGTGCTCTGACTTATAATGGCAGATTCATATTTCTTTCTTTTTTAAACCTGCTAGCCATTATCACTTTATGTTTATGCGTTTTTTCCACTGTCTCCTTCCTCCCTGCAGGGCCTGTGCACAAAGACCAGTCTTTGGAGGTTATGGTGTGTGCCAGACTCCTCAACCATTCTTCCTCAATCTGAAATAGAGACATGGCTATTTGTTTTATAGTGTAAATTCATTCTCTGAAATGAGAGGTTAATACTTGCCATCCTTTGACTTCAAAGACAAGATCTCTTTACTTAAAATGATTAACTAGGGCCATCAACTGAATTTGCAAATGACATGAGGCTTAAACTAGTGACATAGTTATATAAAAAGAGCACAAATCACAACTTTGCGCCCTGGTTCTTGTACAGAATTGGCCCAACATCATATCCTTAATTGTCCATTGAAATTCCAGACCTTATATATGAAGTAATTTTACTTAATAAAATGAAATTACATGTTTTTACACTGGAAATAGTTGGTATCTAAATATTAAAGATCCTATTTCAGTCTCTTTGGGTATTGTCAAGAAGACATCTTTTGTTGTAATGCTAATACCACAGCAGATAAAAACAAACCCATCAATCTTAACAGAGTATTAAGTCTGAAAGTTGATTATGACCACTTAAATCTCAATATATTTAATTACTTTTAGTGTTCTTTGTTCTATGAGAATATTCATCTTGAATGCTTGTCTGGTGTGATTAGAGGAAGTTGTTATAAAGTTTAACTGATCTTACTGAATTTTGTAGTATAGGAACAAAGCTGTAAGTACCATGGCAGATACTGAATGATCTATCAAATATAATTTGAATTATTTAAGTAACAAAAATACTTGTTGCTTTTCTAAAATATTGATTAAGTCTACTCAAAACCTTCTTGTATTTCTGCAGAGGTTTGATTAATTGTCTGCATCTTAAGGTATTGTTAGGCATAACTGATACTTAATGATGGTATGGGAAATAATAAAGTATATTGTGATAGATTTTCCATAGTGTTCCAGCAATGTGTGTGCACCCTGTTTTCAAATTCACATTCCACAGTCCTTTTTATAGTTATGAACATGAATCTTTATCAGATTCCAATTTCCTTCTTTTTTATTATTTCACTTTTCAGGTTTATCTTACATTGCATAAAAGTATATGTTTATATTAGTCTTTATAGTACATTTGAATCCTAACTGAGCTTAAAAGCTGCCTGGAAGCTTATTGAAGTAGGGTGACGAGTAAGCCTTCGCTGACAAATCAAACATACTTTGAAAAATGAAAATCTGTAGAAGAACTGTAGTGACAAGCATTTGGCTTTAGCTAGTTACACAGCAAGGTTAGTATCCTGCCTCAATGAGACAATATAAACAGTGCTAATTTACTGATTTGGGAAAATGCCTCAGCTTAGTCCAAAGAGATTTTAGTGTAGAAAAATCACTGACACACCCATTAATTTAACTGCATCTTCCAGATAGCAAATGAAATTACTGAAGTATCACTACAAGAATGTAAGAATTGGACAGCTATGCAAAATTTCAATTACTTTTTAATAAAATATTTACATATTGTAAATATTTGCATAATCAGTGAAAAATAGATCAAAATTTGCAATTCTTTTGCATTACATAGTACTGTTTTGGTAGCTAAGGAGACAGTGGAATAACTTGAGTGATTAAAGCCCAAATGCTACTGATTTGGAACTCAGTCCATGGTAGCCTCTCTACTTTTTTATTATTTTTCTTTTGTTTTCTTTGAAGTGCAGAATTCCTAGTAAGCTTGCTAAGATTTCACCATACTGCATAGTAAACACATCATGTTATAGTAATTGCTAGGGAAACAGGTCTGTGGAAGAAAAAGCACAAGGCTTTTCTTCATTGGATGACTATTATATGCTGAGGTTTCTAAGAATTGAGATCCTTATTGCATTAGTTAAGTCTTTTTGTAGTTGTAATATATTTATACATTGTAATGCCTTTGAATTATTTCTCTAAATGAGATTTTTAACACATTTCTTCCCAGTCTGACTATACTGCATTTCATTCAGAATGTAGTTTGAGATTCATAAAATTAGTATGTTAAGCTTCTATGTTTGATGATGCTAGCAGTGCCCACATTCAGAATAGCTCCATCAGCAAGTTATATTGCATTCTGATCTGTTTTTTAGAAGTTCAATTTTTAAGAAGTTCAATTTTCACATTCAGTTCCTATATTCTGCATCTTATTTAGGATATCCCAATATTCAAAATAAATTTGAATTTCTTTCCTAACTTTGGCTGTACACTTTTGAGACATTATCTGTTCATTAGAATCTGTCATGTAGCAACGAGATTTTCTACTGGTTTCAATGATCCTGCCTTGGTAGTGAGAGGCATTTACCATCATCAGTAATGTTATTTTGAAGATTACTTAAAAAAATGTGCACCCTCCATTTACTTTGCATAGATATGCAGAATTTACATTCTTAGGATTTAATGACTTCTGGATATTTCTTTTTGAGAATAATTAATTAGATTTCCAGTAATGGGTCATGAACAGGTCTTCATTGTTGGTCTCAGCTTTTCAAAATTACTTTTATCTTTAGAGAATGTGGAGGAATGGTTGCATTAATAAGGTTACCCCAAACTCTACAACCCTGTTAACCAACAAAAAATACATAGGAATTTAGACCTGAGAACCTGTTAATTGGGCATAAAACCATATCAACCATAAATCAGCTATGAGTACATGGCAAAGTAGTCTGATACAGGACTTAAACACAAATAATGTAAAGCAAACCAAATACAGTGGCTTATTTTACCTGTATTAACTTCCTTTCTGCCCCTATTAAGCAGTTATATTTAATATGACCTGGAAAACAAGTAATTTTTAATCTTGTAATCTTTCCTTTATGTTTGACAACTGTTTTAGTCCATTGAACTTTCATGTTCAAGTTACTGACATTACTTACTTATATATGCTATTTGACTGTGAATGAATAAAGCTATGGCCGGCAGAGCATTGGGAAAAAAGCCCACAGGTATAGGCATAATTTCTCAAGTTTTTGTACATAACTTGTTGCCATTTATTCTTTTGGCCAATGTCAAAACAGAAAAGCATTCTTCTTAGAAACTCTCTTAAACATAGAATTCTTAGAAGTATTGATCAAAAATCATCTCATGAAGGTAACTTACAGAGATACATACCTAGGACACATATCAATACTATAACTTAGAGACACATACCACACGATGTGATGACCTCCTCAGTGCGTTTTTTTTAAGAACAGTTTGCAAATCCAATGACCTGATCTTGTTTCGTCTAGTGAAAAACTGTTATTTTAAAAATCTGTTCATTTAAAATGCAGACTGCAACACACAAAAACGCACAGTTCATCTTTCACTGATAAACTGAATAGAAAAGAGAAAAAAATGGGCAATGATCCTGTGAAATATACTCTGACTTACAGTGCTGTGATACTGTATTTTGTATAATGTAATTCATGAGGCTTGCAGAGATATTGAAGCATTTTTCTAGCAACCATTTTGCTGTTATTTATTTTACTTTATTTAACTGATAGTTATTTTATAAAAGTTCAGTTTACTTTCCACAAATTTGTCTTTGGTTTACACTTTTTATTACCTTCAAAGAAAATAAAAAATCAGCCAGAACTATCATTGCCATATTCTACAGTTGTTATTTATCTGAGCTTCTGTGGTAGTTTGTCCTTGCCCATAATTTTTGGAAGAGTTTCATCTAGCCTGAATAAAGGTTCTTGAGTCAGTATTCTGGATGGTTAAAATTTAAAGCATTGCTGTGAGAGATGAGTACCATACTAAATAATCTTAGTAAATATGATACTCTTTTTTTTTTAATGGTGAGAAGTCTAATTTTGAGCTAAAACCCCAAAATTTAGCTGATATCTTAATGGCTTCTGTTTTTGAAAGGAGTTGATTAGGAACATTTTTTAAGTTTGCTATGCAAATTACAAATATTTTTATTATATATATATATTTAGAATATTATTGTCTTCAACTCATGTGTATTAGTGGTAGGATTTTATATTGGCGACCACTGTCACAATATCTACAGCATGTTCAGGTATTAAGTCATGTATTTTAAATGGAGTATTTTGCAAGTATCTGTGACTATGTAGATATGGCTGCAAAGTAGATCTCAAAATGTAAGAAGGATTCTGGGATCTTAGGAAAATAATCTGAAATTTTTTCTTTGTTGTTTCCAGAATTAAAGACCACTTTAAAAATGGAAAAATGCACTAATAAAATGCTTTAATTTTTCTTTCTTAAATTCATCTGTACTCTCAGTAATATGCACTCTGTAAACAAGAAATTGTCTGAAATTACATTTTTTTGGTATTACAGGACACGTGAATTTTCAAGATAAATTTAACATTGAAACAAAAGAAATATATAAAATTTGTTATGCCCAAGAAAAAAAGATACATGCTTTAATATTTAAAGCTGGGTTGCTAGTCATGGTTCTAATTAAAAAATAATCCTTTACCAACTTGTTGAGTTGCTAAGTCGGAAAACACATTTTACTATAGGAAATTTCTCTTGAACTTAGACAAATTATCCTTGGGTTTACCCACACTACAGAAGCTTTTTGATTTTTTAAATGTAAAGAAGAATTCTATCTGTTACTTTTCTAACTCAACGAAATAAAGCCTTTGAGTATTGTAGTCCATTTTAATGTTGTCCATTTTACCAGAACTGCTCCATTCTTCTGGGGGCTTAGTCTGTCTTGATGGAATGAAAACAGTTTGGAAAAGTTTCCTTGAGAGATCAGATAAATGCTTAATAATGACGTCAGAACTGCATGAGGAAGGAATTCTAAATTCAACGTCTTAAGTCATTTGGGCCACTTGAAGTGCTATATTTGTATACCTTGTAGATTTTTTATGGGTATTGAGAAATTGAGAAAGATCTTTTGAATTACCTGATCGCTATGAGTGTACTCAGTTATCATAACACTAAAATTGTGTCCAACATATGAAGAAAACTTCTCTATGGGCTGGCATGACAGTGTGCACAGAAATCCAAATTACTAGAGCTTGATAAATTATCACAACTAAATGAATATACCACAAATAAGCAAATTAATACTTACAGTATTTAAGTTTCTATTGAATTTGTTCACAGCATATTATTTAATAGAGAAAAACCCAGCAATGGCCATATGCATGTATTGACTGAAAGTCATCTGAAGACGTCTTTCCAACTGTTAAATGACATTTTCAATGACTCTATCAAAGTAACAGTTGTGTTCAGGTATTTCATTTCATAGACACCGATGTTAGATGCCACAAGCCACTCTAATCTCTTCCCAAAGCTGGTGTTTTTTTAGCTTTATGAAAGTAATGCTGTCAACTTTGTTAATAGTCTTGATTGATTCAACTGCACCTAAAATTTTCCTCATATATGCTTTGATCTATTTAATACAATATTAAAAATTATGCAAGGCAACTTCTATTGAATTATTTTTTTCGGATGTATTTCTGCTCTTCATTCCATCTCAGTTTGTGCAGGTCATGCCAACATCCACATGTATCCTAGAAAACTAACAGGGTTGTTCATATCACAGTGTGGCCTTGAGCATTGACTGCAGCACTGTTTAAGTTAGCAGGTAACTCAGCCCCTGCTATGGTTCTGTCTAGTGCTTATTTGCCTAGATAATGCTCATCCATGATTCAGGATAAGCAGCTACCAAGACTATTTACAGTATGTAATCTAAAGTCAGCTACCCTGTCTTGTACAAAGAATCAAAGAATTCAGCTGTACAGAAATTTTCTCTTCCATACTACTGAGCATTAGGCTCAGAGAATGACTCACACTCTGTTTTGATTTTAAGTGTAGATACAGTTCATGCAAACATCTGTTAGTCATGCTGTTGCTTATGAGTTCTGGAAATTATCTGCTAGTCTTGAATTTTGACTTCCTTGAAATAACATAGATTTTCATAAGGGGAGGATTTTAACTTTTCTGTGGTAACACAGATGGTTTGTTCCAAAATCTGACCTTGATATTTTCAGTAATATCCTGCCTGTTTTGTTTCATTGTTTGCTCTTGAAATAGAGAGAACACCTTCACAGTGTTTGGTGTCAGCCAGCAGATGGTGCAGTGTTCCCTTCCATTTCTGGGTTCTGTCAATATCTGCAATTTGTTCACTTACTATTTGATTCACCTGTCTACAGTTTACCCTTGGAGACCTTTCTGTGTTGCTAGCACATTGTCTCAGGTATTTCATTCCATCAGGTTATGACTGAAAAATATGAAACTTCAGAGCCATCTCCCAGGACTCTCTGAGGCCATAGGACAAAGGATTTCTGGTGATTGCCTCATGTCCTCAAGATAGTTATCTGCTCCTAAACTACTCTTGGTCCATGCTGTTTCTCAAGCACACTTGGAGGTAGTGAGAACATATTGGTTTTCCTCTATACTAGTCCTGAAGTTAGTGAAGAATGATGTATTGTGGTCCTGCTTTCTCTCGTTTCAGGAAGATTTGGCTGCATAACTTCTTTGTTGGTAAGACGCAAGAGTTCCTGGCCTAGATATACAGCATTCATGGCAATTGTCCCACTGTGTTATAGTATCTTTCTGGGTTGTGGATGGTTATGTGGAAATATTCAGACTCTGCGCTTTCTTGTGGAGGAATGTCATTTTCATACATGAGATAAATGTCAAGAGTCTGAAGCTAATAGCAACTGTATCATAAAATGCTCTTATCACTGAAAAATCACTATTCTAATTTGTTTTCGTGATTTCTGTTATTTTTTAATTGTGTGTGAAAATACAAATTACAATGTTTAATGATATGTTTTATAAGTTTCCACAATTTCCAACACCATAAAACTGCCAGGTTGTCACTACATTTATATGTCAAACATGGCAAAAACTGGATGGATGGACAATTCTAGTTGTGCATTATGTTGTAGAAGGTTTTATGGTATTTTTTGCTATAGTTTAGTTATTGAAACAAAATACATCTTCAGAGAGTTGTATTTAACATCTCCCACAGACACTTTTTTATGCACTTTTGTCCCAGTGCTCTTCTTTATCTCTAGCTTTTTTGCTTCTTGTTATTTTTATTAAAACCAAATAATGTCAATTAAATTTGACAAACAAATATGCATAAAAAATTGGCAAAAAGAAAGGAAAAGAACATTAAAAAGTAATAAAAAAACCTCAATAATTTGGCCACTAGTTCTAATGGGATACAATCAGTTAACACTCTCCTGATTTACCTTTACAATTCTTTAAAAATAACATCAGGTGTTAGGCTTCATACTATTAAAATTATAGCAAACCTTCTTGGAACAAAAGAATATTTATTTCCAAAAAGACAATTTTAAATTAGTTCTTCACTGACGTAGTGCATTGTATGTGTTTTGTGGGGATGAAAATACTGATTCATTCTTCTGATAATGTTTAAAATTAACTTCATAATGCATGAAGTAAATAAATGAAGATCAGTATATCTTCCTCAGAAGGTAGTGGGAGGGTCTTGCAACCAGCTCTATGTAGTCCTTCTGTCTTCAAACACAGCCTTGGAGAGTGGGCCCTACCTCACCTCCTCCTCTTGCCTGGGACAATCTTAGCATCTTTGCTTTCGCTTTCAGAGAAGAGTTGTCCACTGGGATATGATAAAATGTCTGCAAAATTGAATATTTCTTCTTTGCAATGATAATCCTTCGCGTGTTCTGTAGTAAAGGAACAGAGCTTGTCCTCTGCTTCTTGCTGGTGCATAAGTAAATCGAGGGTGGTTCTTAGATGTTGCAACTTAATCTACTACCAGGCTATAGACCCCAGTGGAGTCACTAATTCCATTTCACCTCTCAGAGCAGGTGCCTGTAATACATACAATATCATGTGGCTTTAAAATATGCAATTTATGTATCATGTAATGCTCATATTAGGCAATTGCAAACACGAGAGATTAACAAAATGCAGAGAAATAATCCTTCTTTCTCTTATTGTAAAGTTTTACATTACTGTGCTTGTGAAACTCAGAGAACATTAATAAATCACATAAAGAAAAACAAGAAGAGCTGCATGTCTGAAAAGGTGTCAGCGAGCCTTTGAAGAGCAAGAAGGATGTAACTAGATAAGCATACATTCTGAGGTAGCAGAAATACGTTTGTCTGCTACTGAGGTTATCGTGTGGTCTGTTGTTTGCTTCACGAGAACAATTCTCAGGTACGTTCCACATTTGTCACAGTCATGTTTACAGAGCCCTTTTCTCAGGGTGCTTCATCTTCTGTTTATAATGCTTCCCATCAATTAAAAGAAAGGAATCCTTGAAGTGTAGTCTACAATTATTTGCTATATTGAAAGAATAGTATATTTTATATGCATTTTTAGAAGTCAGTTGGCTCAGATAATCTAATGTGATCAGAGTCAAAATAAATAAGAACAAGTTAGCACTTAATTTCCTTTTCAGTTTGGTATATTCCTATATACCAATTTGTCCCTGTCATTTCCAATGAGGAATCAATGAGAATATATTCTATGTATTTTATATTAGGGCAAATTGATGATAATGACAGGTGAGCTCTCATGACTGCCTTGTGTAGTAGCCTTAATGCTTTCCTACCTGTACTTGAAATAGCTCATACATTTTAAATAATATTTAGCCTTTTCATAGCTGCAACGTATTGGTAGCTCATAATGATTAATTAGTTGGCTCAAATTATTTCCTGTCACACTATTTATGTGTCACACTGATGAACTCCTATACTGTAGCAGAAGTCCTTGCTGTTAATCTGTCACTTCAGTATTGTATATCATACTTTAAGGCCTATATCCCATAATCCAACAGTTTATTGTCATCCTGTTTTTTTTCCTGGGTGATACACTAACCCTCATCTATATTTGTCAAGACTTGCCTGCTCTGTATTATCAGTGAGGTGTATATTTTAAAAATTTAAATCCCAGCAGCACAATTAAAAAGATTAATGAAAATGCAGGATTAAAATCCTTTTCTCACAGAAATGTGCTAGATTATCTTCTGGATGGTGTGGCTCACAGACTTAGGGATTCACATTTCTTTAATAAAAATCAATTCTTAAGTTACATTTATAGGAAGAGATTTCAGACTGGAGAAGGTTTTACACAAATTTGTATCTTCCTTCTCCTTGCCTCCATTTCTGAGCCAGTCATTGATCCTCTAGTTATTTAGGGAATAATATGACCTTCATGTGGGCTATTAATTTTCCTTACCTCAATAACCTGAGTAAGATTAGATTGTCACTTTTAGCTATGGTAGCTGAAAACAAAATGTTTTGGTTATCATATCATGCTGGTTTCAGCTGGAGTAGAGTTAATTAACTTCACAGTGGCCAGTATAGGGCTGTGTTTTGGATTTCTGCTGAACGCAGGTTGATAATATCAAGATGTTTTTGTTAGTGCTGAGCAGGGCTTACACAGCGCCAAGGCCTTTTCTGCCTTTTGCTCTGCCACACTGGTGAGGAAGTTGGGGGTGCATGGGAGGTTGGGAGGAGACACAGCCAGGACAGGTGACCCCTGTATCCCCCAAAGGGATATTCCAGGCCATATGGCTGGCCTATCAGTCCTGCTCAGTGTATAGAGTGGGGAGAAGAAGGAGGAAGGGGAGGACATTTGGACTCATGGTGTTTGTCTTCCTGAGTAACTGTTACTTTTGTAACTAACATGGAGGTAGTAGAAAATATGGTAAGTTCAAAATTATTATGTATCAACATTTCTGTATTTTTAGGGTTTTAGGTTTTGGGTTTTATTTTTACATGGGGAGTTATTTCAAAGCTAAATTCAGATAGCCAGTATAGTAACACTCCAATGACATTTTTTATTATTGCTTCTCTTAATTTCTCTTAATTTTTTGCCATAGGAGGCAAATATTTTCTTTTGTTTTTTAACTTCTTGTGGAAAGTTTAATATCTACAGAATATGATAAAAAGGCTCTAAATACATTTTGGCTGAGTTAAATGATTTCTATTACATCCCTTGCCATTATCTGTTTCTCTTCCAAGTCTGATAATCTTCCACATTTTTTAAGATAAGTATTTTAGCATTTCATTGCAGAATGGAAAATATAGGCACAACTGTCTTTTTTTGTTTGTTTTGATAAGACACAGGTAATAACTTAGACTAAACGTCTTTCAAGACAAAGTCATTGTAGTATGACCCTACAGGAAGGTGAAATACAGCAGACTAAAAAGAGAGTATTTTCTTGCTAGAAAACTTGTAGGGACTAAACGCAACAGTGGAATTGTGTTTTGAACCATAAGCAAAATTAGCATATTGAAAAATCTATCTAGGCTAGTCTGGGAAATACTAATGAGAATTACTCGCTCCATAATGAAGTTTAAAATTAACATGCCATTATGCATCAAATATATTAAAAGCAAAAAACAAAAAACTGTGAAATAGTCATTTTGACTATTTGTAGAGGATATTGGAAGAAAAAAAAGAAAGATTGAAAGAAATCTTGGAAGAAAAAGTGGAAAAGAAGTTAAAAACTGAGACTGATGAAAAATGTTCATGTTTTTCTCTTTTCATTAACCCAAAAAACAGATATGAAAGTAAATCTTAAGAGAATCTATTATTTTACCGAAGAATCCTTACAAAATCTTTACTAGCCTTACAAAAACTCCTGTTTGTCCTTATCAACCTAACAATTCCAGAGTTTCTTTACTTAATTTTAATGCCTTAGATAAAGACATTAATGAGTACACACACAGTTAGATATAATGTTTCTGGGAGATCACGTTCAGTTTTTGGATAATCAGATCAAAGACACGGTATTATGTAATCAGTTGTGTGAAATGAGATGGAAAATTAAATTATGTGTCTTAAACAGTACTTTCTGAAACTCAGGTTTGTCTTTAGTTTACTAGATTATTTTACATTAAATTTTTAAGGAAGACCAATCATACAATTTTTGTCAAAGTTCTTCTGTACTTTAAGTTCTCCCAAATAGTTTGTTTTCTTCATCTATCAGGCAGATTAGCCACAAATCTTATTTTTCTATTGTCAGTCAAGAATCTTTATCTGATTTTTCTTTGTCGCTGCAGACTTGCCACTCACTATGGGCTGCTTCCTAGGAACAGATTCACTCCTGAACAAATTAACTGTGATACTGCAATTGGTTTCCTCCTATCTTGTACATTAGCTTTATGTAGCAATAAAGCAACACTTATAAACTGTTTTTCACCTAGGGAGCTTTTAGAACATATAAGGACCCTGGAAATTTCATTAAACAGATGATTTTACTCATTCTATGGTTGTTTTTGTTATTTAATCATATATTATATATTAATTTTATTAGTCTCTGTTTACTAAAAACTCAGAGGCTCTGTCTGCAAAATTTACAAACTACCAGTACAGAAGTTCATAATAATTACTGTGAGATTTCTTCTTAAAATCCATAGCTACAGCATTGTTGTCAGATGTGGACAAGTTTTGCCAAGAATTTGAGCATTAATCAGCATTTTTTTGTGGGTGGATATAAAAAACAAAAGGATTTTGTAGGCGTAAACAGAAAAATCACATTTTTCTCTGAACAGCTGTATAATAGCTACTTTTAAAAGCTGAATAGTAAACACAGAAGTAAAGGGTTTCACACCATAGAATGTAAGACAAAATATTTCTGGCTTCCATGTTGTGGGAGTTATTATAGAGCAAAAAAAAGCTAAGTAAAAATTGCCTGTGTGCTTGGACAGCTGACACTTCAAGAAATAAATTAGAAACCAAAATCATTTTCAGAGCCATGCTAGTTGCCAACCACTTAGGGATTTGGAACTAATTGAGGAGTAGACTCAACTACTTTATCATCTACAGCTTGTCATATGTCTGTTTTGTAAAATTTCTCTTAATAAATCTTTTGTGCTGTGTGTAAAAAATGGAGTTGTTTTTAAATCTTGGAATCGTATTTACCTTAAATATGAGATATCATTCCTATATATATGTAATATGTAACCATAAAACAGAGTTGATAGATAAGGATAATATCTTTTATTGACTTGTTATTATTACTGGAAAACATGGACAAGCTTCTAAATACAGAAGCTTTCTTCATATCTGAAACAGAAAAAGCAGATTTCAAGGGGAAAAAAAAAAAAAAAAGCAGGGGAAAAATTGTGCGGAGTATCAAATACCAGATCTTTGAGAAGAAAGAGAACTGGAAGTTACAGCTGTGGGAGATATTTATGAAGAGTGGGAGAAAAGAAATGAGACGTATGTGTATTTGGAGCAAAATAGATGCAAATTCTGATTCAGTAACCTAGCGAGGATGTGTATCAAGGATATTTTTCACTGTGGAAATGCTTCATAATTTTGAAAGAGTTGTCAAATGCCCATATAAGGAATTCATTCTAAACGCCCTCTCAATAAGACAGTGGTAAGGTGTTTTGCCTTGTGAAACACTACCCATTAAAAGAAAAAAAAAAGCTGACATACAACTGATTGTATCTCTCTCTTTAAGATCTGAAGCTTTCTCTAGACACAAGTTGCTGTTGCAGGTTTTGGTTTTGATTTTCTGGAACTGAAACATTCAATAACAAAACATTATAGATTACAAATTAAACATTGAAAAGAAATATTAAAGGAATTTTTATTTTCCTGTTGACAGAGAACATGAAAAAATTGCCTCTTCTTGGTCCTGCTTTTTTGTGAATGATTTTTTGACCTCCTGGTCCCTTAGTACCTGACACAACTTTCTTGTGACTTTTGGAGCAGATTTCTTTCATCATCTAATGAGTATTGCTAGTAGCATGCTGAATGTCCTCATGAAATACAAACCCCATAAATTTAGGAATTTGAATATATTTTCATTCTTGTTATTTATTAATAATAATAATTTTTAATTTATTTGTGTTAGTTAATTATTTTTTTATTTTTGAAATTTCTCACAAATGGATCCTGACATATTAATAGAATCATTAAGGTTGGAAAACACCATAAAGCCTAAATGTCATCCCAGCACCACCATCATGTTCACCACTAAATCACGTCCTCAATGACCATAGCCACACATGGTTGGCAACTCCACCACTTCCTTGGAAAGTCTGTTCCATGCTTTACAACCCTTTCTGTGAAGAATTTTTTTCCTAATATCTATTCTAAACCTTCGCTGAAGCAACTTGAGGCCATTTCCCTGGGTTCATACTGGCTATAAAGGCAACTGATAAAGGCATCTGATTTTTTTCTTGTGAAGGAAAAAAGCCAATCAGAAAAAATTACAGAGAAACAAACAATATATGATGTTGAGGAAACAGGAAATGTGAGTTTCCTTTGTTCCTTTTTCTTCATGATGCACTACTGGGACTTGATTTTGTCCACATTGGTGAATAGGTATTATGCAATTGCTCTTTTAATCTCCTGTAAGAGATTAACAATCAGTGCACATGAGACTATGTTAGTATGTCATTGGCACTATGTCTGCCAGTAGTGAGGTGCTCACAGCAAATGCGTAATACTTACTTTCAAGTATCAGTTCCAGTTAATTTTTATTTACATGGATTGATCTGTTTCAACATGAAAGATTGAAGTCGGTAGCTAAGGTGTGCAAGATCAGAATTCAGATCTACTCAGAGTCAAGTGAAGAGAAAAATGAACCATGGCCTCAAACAGAGGATGTCTGTGTGCTGCTTCCTGACTGTGGGATTTACCCAAGAATCGTAAAGTTCAGTTCTTGGCTGCTTTAGTTCAGACTTCCACAGTTGAAGTGAGACTGTGTTTTTCATTCTGAAATATGGTGGGTAGGGGTTTTTTTTGCTGAACCAGAAAAATTTTATCTAGGATATTTGGAGCTTCAGTTTGGCCTATGTGATAAAGCTTGTTAGGTGTGAAGAATCTTACGTGTATACTACCAAATCTCTCTGGAAAAATTCGGTAGCAGCTAGGCAGTGTTTTAAAGGGGGAAGTGCATTCTTAAAGAGATGGATTGGTCTCTAAGTGATTTGGAGGATCATATTCTTTTCACAGAAAATACATTGCTGTTGAGTCACTTCTCAGCTGTATTCAGAGCTTTGACAGGCCATAAACAAACTTCTGATTCTCCCTAGCTAGCCTGAGTGTCTGTGGTAGAGTCCTAATGGGTAAAAGAAGGAAAAGGGAACAAAACTAGAGTGCAAAATCCCTCCATAGCTTGTTAAGATTAGCAGGCTTTGTATTTTAGGATTGAAAGGAAATTCCTGTTAAAAATAGGTACATAAATACCTTTTCTTCACAATAGAGAACCATGGTATTTCTTTATAATTCTGCTCTTGAAATTAATAGCAAATAAACTAGGTCAGTATTCAACAAATTAGGGAATTATGTACAAACACTAATATTTGTGCTGTGCTGGATAGTTGTTGCTTACAGGATTCTTTTATTTGTTGTTTAGAGTGTCCAAGTGAAGATATATCAAAATTTTTTGAAAGAGGCAGAGTATTGTTCTTGAAATGACTGGTTTGATTCCTATGAGTAAATTGCAAAGTAAAGTGTATAAGCAAGAATATAAGAATCTGGTACTGACTTATCAAAAAGTGAAAATATATGGGAGTATATTAATTTTCATTCCCTTCTTTAGATCTAATATTTCTGTATTTTAATATCTTGTCATAAACCATATTTGGGATTCAATATATTCGGCAGTGATAAAAAATGAATTATTATTTACTAAACATGCCTGTGTAGGTGGCTTGAATTATCTGTTGGCCTGATCGCATTGTATTAATACTGAAAAATTGCATTTATCTATTTATTTATTTTGTATTTTCAGGTAGAGATTGAAAATCTGGACTATCATTACTTTCTGCCTTTGTTCTTTGATGGGCTTTGTGAAACAGAATTTCCATATGAGTTTTTTGCACGTCAAGGAGTCCATGACCTGCTGGAGCATGGTGGAAACAAGATTCTTCCTGTTGTTCCTCAACTCATTATCCCAATAAAAAGTAGGTGAACATGTAGGAGAAAAATCCCTAAATTCTATTTATAGGATGTAAATGTTTGAAAAGTTGCTAATTTAGCCATAAGACATGACAGCCAGAACATCACACGAAGATTATTGCAAATGTGAGTAAATTCTAAGATATAATAATCTTTTTTGGGGAAAATTATTTCTTTTACTATTGCATTTCCCATAAATAATCGATCAGAAAAGCTATAAGTCCTTTTGCTTGCTTTTTGGGGGGTTCTGCAACTCTCAGATTCCTGACTTCAGGGTTCCCTGATGTTCTCTGCATGAGACACACGTGCAGACATAAACCCTGAGGGAGCCAGAAGTTTCCGCATATATTTCTCTGAGTAACATCAGAGACATGCTACACATTGTGTGGAAGCACCTGCTCTCCTTTCAGAGGCAGTGAGCGTGCTACCATTCGCATTTGCTTTGCTGGCAGTAATATAGTTATAGGAGTTTTCAACCCTTGCCTGCATAAAGTCACCAATTGTTCCAGCTCCCACACTCTGACTTTTGCTAATGCAATTGTTTGTGGGGCAAACTGGTGATACTCTCATCTAAATGTGATAAAAAAAAAAGGAACCCAACTCTAAAATAAATCTAAAACATTTTTAGAGCAGCATTACATTTAAAGTCAGATAATTTCAATGGTCTAGTTTATAAATGCAGTGCCACAAATGAAGGAACAGTACAGCATGGCACAGACATTGCTGTGAATGGGTAGAAATGATCAATAGGAAGATCTTCCTATAGCTTTGCTAATGAAGATAATAATGTGAAATTAAGCACTTAAGTATCTTGGATGACCTATTTGTCAGAATCATTTCTATTCTGTGCTGTGAATCCTAAAACAGATATGCAGACAGTCTGAATTTAGGCCTAGAAGCCAGAAAAGCTCACATCTTTGCACTTGTAACTTAGAAAGAAGTATTGTTTCTACACAGTTCCAGACAGCAGATCAGTTCTTCTAATTGAGTCCAAAGAGAATAATCTCCATCCTAAGGAACACTGAAGTTTTATTTTTTGAGGTTTTTACCATGCTGTTAAATATAACTTCTATGATACAGTAAATCAATGACACCTTAAATTTTGTTAAAAATATTTCATTAAGGAAACTGATTTTTTGTGAGTCAGATCTAGAGAAATGAATAGAGCATTCCTCCCTCAGTGTCACCTACAAGTCCTTTTTAATGTTTAATAAATTTCCAAATTAAACAGATTTCTGTTTTCTTATTGTTCACATTCTGTTTCCATCTGATTTCTGTTTTCTTATTGTTCATTTCATTTGCATGCATAATGTTGTCTTGGGCTACAGTATAGTTAATTCCCATTTAATGTCAAATCAGTGTCACTTTTGCATTTAGGTTTGTAAAGTTGAATGTGTTGCTAGCAGTTGTTCTAAGCACAGATATTTCTCACATACCTTCACTGTATTTAGGAGTATTTAATGACGTAAATACTTCCTTTCACAACATGCTGCAGTATTTTTATGGAATAAAGATGATTTTCTGGTCTGTTGTCATTTTCTTGCTGCAAATCATCTAAGTTGATTTCTATCACCTACAGAAAGTAAGTTCAAACTCTAATGTAATTGTAATTTTTCCTCCTGGCTGACTGTTGCCCTTGAGAAGCAGTTCTGGTTATTAAGATCACCGACTGAAAGATAAAAGTAAGCAAGCATGCTTTTAGAGACTTTAAATGCTTTTAAAGAAAGTAAAGATTTTTTTTTCTTTTAATTGTCCTGATGTTCAAATACTAAAGTATTTCCCCTGCAACCTTCATCAACAAATAGTTGAAATTAGGTTTATTTTATATACTTCTGCTCAAAACTGGTCATTTAGGGTATTTTCAAATATTACAGGAAGTAGATCCTTTATTACACCTCTTTATTCTTGTCTGTGAGGAGAAACTGTTTCTTATTCAATAAAGATAAATCTCATCCATGTTTGGAAAGTGAAATCTGCAATTAACATCTCTGACTTTTAAATTTGGTGTTAGAGCTATTCTTTCTTGAATTTATACACGTATTAATATTTAGCATTTATTAGTAATGAATTTCATCTTCAATTTTATCACCCAGTTAAAAAGTAAAGTCCTTTTACAATTCTTCAGTCCTTGTCTTTGGTATCTGGAAGAACTTGATATCATCAGAAATCTTTGTTATCATCAGTAAAAACTCTTCGAAATCACCTATGGATTTAGTGAAAAACATGAACTTCAGCATGGATTCCTGCAAGGCCCTACTAGTGATACTCCTCCTCTGTGATAATTTATTATTGCCTTAAGTTTCTGTCTCTAAGTCATTATTTGTTTCTGTGGAGGCCATGGCAGTTCAGTGAGGGACCTTATCAAACACCTTTTGAAAGTCTAAGAAAACAGTATTGTCATGTTTTTCTTGTCCACATTCTTCTTCTTCAAGGATCTAGAGCATATTTAGAATGCTGTATTAAGTTTTGCAGTACAGATGCCAGTACTACTTTGATTTTTCAGACCTTTTTTTGTAAATGGCATCACATTTCACTGATAATAGACCTGTTTTCACCAGGAGGGTGGGTATTCAATTAAATTTTGGTATCTTAGCACAGAGGATGGAATGTACATCTAGGAATGGATAGAAACTGCAGGCCAGCATAGTAAAAGAGCAAATTTTTGGGACTTTCTTCTAACTATTCTTTATACTATATAATTAAACAGAGTCCACAAATGTTAATAAAATTCAAGGTTTATAGGAGCTGATCTAGTAAAATGCTGCCATTAGAAGCACAACTGAAGCTGAAAAAGCCACTGATTTTCTATTCCATATTCTGCTAGATCATGTTTCTTACAAGCATCAGTGTTTCACTTATGGATCTTAGCCTTTTCTGTGCCTTAGACTTTGGCTTTATGAAAAATGGTCTTTGATGACAAAATTAGCATAAGGTTTTCACGCCTTACCTCCTGTTTCTCCTTCCCATCATTTCACAGTAACACGTCACTCTTTCAGCTGTAGAGAAAGAAATTTTTATGCATCTGTATTGTTATTTGGGTCAGGCTCTTACTGGACTTCTAAAATGTACAGAACACAAGGTTCTTATTCTGATTTTTATTCACTCTTGATTGAAATGCTGTCTTTTGTAACAGCCTTCATTACTGTTCTGTAAGTTTAGCATAGTACTATTATATAAGTGCAGGTAGTTAAGTATGATGTATTTTGAAGATTTTGGACAAAAAATTTTGTAAGAGAAGTATGTATGACTTCAATCAATTGCATTTTGAGAACACTTCATGTTAGGACTTCTTTAAACTTGACTCTGTGAATTTAAAATAAACCCTTGATCAACAAGATTAAGTAGATCACAACAGTCAAGCATTTTTTTCCTGAGTGCTTGTTAACTCACAGGATACCTACTCTTTGTATCTTGTTCTTCTTCAGGAAAAGAATTTTCTTAAACTGTTGCCTTATTTACCAATTGAGTAAGTATGAATACAAAATAAATTGGTTTAATGTTTGGTTGTGAGACGTAAATAGAAAATGGAAAATGTTGATGCACTTCTAAGCATAGATTCACAGGTGTATTTGAAAAAGAAGTTAAGGAGAATTAAATTATCAACATAACTTTTAATATAATGACCAAAAGCTAAAGTTAGTATTTAGAGAAGAGACAGAAGTTTAGGGAAACTGATTTTATTCTGTAAAGTTCAGGATATCAATGTGCTGTCTGGGAGAGAATGTTCTGATTGGATCTCTTCTGTAGAACTACATTGTGTCATGAAAAAGATCTACTCTGTACTGTGAGAAATGCTGTCGTGTTTCCTGGCTTACAGAATCTATCAATCTCATCTATCAGATGAGAGCTGCGGCTTCTGTTACAGACAACATCTGGGACTGAGATACGATTTTCCAAACTGCCACATAAAGATAAAAAATATCAACTTATGTAACTTCTAGATCTTTTCTTTGAGATGTTAGAAGTGTTACTCAAGAAAAAGACTTGGATGTTTTAAAATAATTATTTCTATTTCTTTATGTGAAACATCTAACTAAATGGATAAGCAAACAAGTGGCATATATCTTAAGAAAAGTTTCTGCTCTTAATGGAAATTAACAAAAAACCCACTAAATTTACATCAATTTACATGAATTGCCCATAAAATATATCTGAAATTAAAAATACAGTGAATTAACATTCACTGAAGTCAATGAATTGGTATCTTACAAGGTCTCATTGTTCACAAACTTTAATAAACAGCACTATGGTGTTTTAAATATGCTTTCAAATTTCCTAATTATCTCTTACTTCGGCTTTGAATGGTAGAAACAGAACAAACTCAGATACTGAGCTTTTAAATCAGGTATTAAGCTGCTATCATTGTAAAATTTTCTTTTCTTTAGGAAAGTTATCATGAACTTCAGAAAATGTTTGTTTGGAAAAGCTATAGCAGCACAAGATAACGCATGTTTGAATGAAAAATACTTCATTATATACTTCAATTGAGCTATTATTTAAGCTGTAGGATTTAGTGTATACTAAATCAGAAGCAAAATCTTCCAGTTTATACCATTTAAGTAGAAAACATCAAAACTACCAAGCAATAGAGTCATTTTATCAGGTTGGAGGTTTTTTTACTGCTTAAGAGATTGTTGCAGTAGTCTAAATGACCAAAGAGAAATATGTACCGATGAGAGGGGAGAGAGGAAAGTCCTCTCAATATCCTTTAGGGAGCAGAAAGGTACCTTTAACTGAGAAGCAAACCAGTTGTGCCCTTTGCTGTTATTGTGAAGATCTATGTCTTACAGCAGACTTCTGGGTCAAGAAGCAACAGCCTAGAATGTTTTCTAAATTGGAATAGTTTGGATATTATGCATCTTTTCTTCATTTGGATTATGTAGCTGTAGTGTACCAAGATTCCTAAATGGTCTGCTTTATTCCTGGTAAGGATAATAGTACTTTCTTCAATTTCTGTTAATCTCTGGATACCACTTATACTTTCTAATGTATTGGAATGCACTTTTTTCATACTGCATTAATATTTTCTTCCTTTTATTCATGTGGGAGAATGGTCTGTAGTGATGGTAGTACACAGAAAATAATTATCAGATTTTTAAAAGATAAATAGATATTTGAAAGTGGTGTATCTTTGGGGCAGGGATTGCCTCTAATGGAATGTTTATAAAGTACCTAATATAATCAAGCCAGGAGCTGGTTGACTCCTATGCATGGCACAGGCCAAATATTTAAAAAGATTAACAACAGTTCATAGTCATAATGGTCTTTCTTTTGATATTTACAAGTGTTTCCTAACACACGGTGCCAATTTCTGCAATTTGAAGGGATTGAGGTTCAAATTCTCAGTCTGTTTGATTCTACCACATCCATCTGTAGCCATACCTCTGCAGGCTGCAGGGTGTGCCCTACTCTTATATCAGTACCAGCCAGCAGTGAGCACAGCTGTGGGAGGTGCACCCGGCCAGAGGTACTCCTTAGCTTAGTGACAGAGCTCCAGGAGGAGGTGGGTAGGCTGGGGTGTATTGAAGAGACTGAGCGACTGCTGATACTGTACCCTGTCTTCGCTTAGAAGACACAGGCAGATAAACAGATTCCCTGTCCTTTCTCCACCTGGGAAAACAGAATGACTCAAGGAAAATGGTGGGAAGTTTCTTTGCTGGCACGACAAGTGCACCTCCTCTGGGACTGCCACAGGTTCTCAGGTGTCCTAATACAATAGGTACAAGACTGTGCAAGGGGTATCAAACAGCAGCAAGCATAATGGTTCATCTAGCATGAACATGTCATAAAGGTTGACTGCCCTGCATCTAAACTGCTTCCATAAAAAAAGAATCAACTGGTCATTTTAATAGAAGGGTCCCATCAGCAGCTAACAGAAGGCTCAATATGCAGACTGAACCCACTTCTTGGGAAAATCTGATGCCTCTCTAGGGTCCACAGGGGTTAAAGATGTGAAAAGAAATCTTCCTCCCCTCAGATAGCCCTCAGATTGTTATCCATTATTTACTTTTTAGGCAGGCAGTGATAAAGTCCAAACAAGATGTCTGAGGACTACTGAGACTCCAGGGCTGTGGAACAACTGGTTAAGGGATCAGGAATGGAAGTAGTTCTCTCCTCTACTCTTCCAGTTGCATAGAATGATGAAGAAAGAAATAGGAAGAGCCAGCAGATCAGTATCTGGCTCTGAGGCTGGTGTCACTGGCAGGATTTGGAGTTTTTGGATCATAGATCAGTTTAAGTTACATGAGGCCTACCAGTACCTGTGTCAGAAGGGGTAAAGGATCTTTGCACAGGAGTTAGCAGTGTTCATTGAAAGAGCTTTTAACTGGATTTGAAGGGGAAAAGGGGTCAAACAGGGCTGACTAGAGATAAGCCTGGGTGCACCATGCCACTCTTTGAGGGGCAGTAGCAGTGAAGCCCTTCAGTCTTATGTTTCGGTAGAGGTGGGGGATGGAGATCCATGTGGGTGATGTGGTGGCTGAAGGCCATCTTGGGCACTTTCATAGACTTTTCAATTATCAGAGAAGTAAGAAGACAGGTCAGCAGTACTGCTGCCTTGGACTTAGGGAGGACCAACTTTGGCCTGTTCAGATGCATTTCGACAGAGACACTTGGGAGGCAGTCCTGAAGAGCAATGGAGTCCAGGAAGGCTGGATGTTCTTCAAGGAGAAGATCTTAAAGGTTCAGGAGCAAACTGTCCTCATGTGCTGAAAGACGAGCCAGCAGGTGGGCATGACTGAACAGAGACACTAGTTCGGAATTCAGAGGATAAAAAAGAGTTCATGACCATTGGAATGAAGGGTAGGCAACTCAGGAAGACTAGAAGGTTGTCATTAGGTTATGCAGGGAGAAAATTAGAAGTCTCAAAGCCCAAGTGAAAATCTGGCTACTGCCATAAAATCTAATAAAAAACATTTCTACAGCTATATCAGAAGCAAAAGGAGGGCTAAGGATAATCTATCTCCAGTCTTTTACTGGTTGTAGGGGGATGTATGATAACAAAGAATGGGGGAAAGGCTGAGCTACTTAATGCATTCATTGCCTCCGTCTTGAGTTGTAAGACCAGTTATTCCCAGAATACCCTGAATACCCCTGAGCTGGAGATAGGGATAAGGAGCACAATGAAACCACCATAATCCAAGGAGAAATGGGCAGGTAACTGCTTCTCCACTTGGACAGAGACAAGTCTATGGCATCAGATGGTATCCATCCAGAAGTTCTTCCTAGGAGTATTTGGACAGCCATTTCCACTTACATTACATACTCTACATGACATGACATGCCTAGAAGTAAGATTTCTCATAGTCTGGGGCAGCTTCTACAGTCCAGAAGTACAATTCCTGGGAGTGGGTATAATTTGTTAAAAATGAAGAAGCAGTGATTTCTGTCGATGGTTAATTTTTATATCAATTAATTGTGCGTGTATGAATAATTAATTTTACTTATTTGCAATAATTCCTAGATTTGAATATAAAAACTCATGCTTGTATGCATGACATAACTATTGTTCTAAAAATTACCACTGTTAGTGACAATTTTCCCTATTAGTTCATTTAGCTATTGTTCATGTGTATGACAAGTTAGTAGGGAATGAATCTGTACATTGTAACCCCAAAACTTACTCTTTCAACCACTCTTTCATAAAAATGAATAATGCCTTTAACACAGTATTTTCCTACCAGAGACTTGGACCCAATCTTTAAAGTTGTGTCTGGGTGTCTCTTTTCACTAAAGCAGCCTTGGAATGCAAAAGTATAATTTGGAATAGCCAGCCTCTTTGCTGGAACTTAATGTGAGCATGCTGCATTGTTGGGCTTCCTGTCCACACATTATTATGCTCAGAGACAATATGAAATTAAGTGCAGCCTGGTGACTACAGTGGGAACGTTTATAGAAAATAATAAATATGGAATTCAGTCTGTATTTTCATTTAGCAGTACTCCTTTAACTTGGATGAGGTGTAATAGTACCTTTATACCTTGGACTTTTCTGGTTTTTAATGGTAGGTTCAGTTTCTTGTTCACAACGATGCCAAGAGGCATGAAGGGAGGTTATTTACTAGTTGATTTTTGAGAATTGTCCCTGTCCATTCACGCAACCAATCTGCCCTGCACTTGGTGTGGAGATCTAGTTCTGATTTTTAACACTCAGCAGGCATGTGATAAGCAGCAGAAGCGGGTGATCTACAATGCATTTCCTTAAAGAGATAGAAAAATTGGCATTGCTCCATTGTAAAAATACTGCTTCATTCCCTATGAAATGGCATTCCTGTGGACTGGTAAACCTCAGCACAGAAAATACTGAATCGTAGAATCGTAGAATCATAGAATGGTTTGGGTTGCCAGGGGCCTATAAAAATTATCTAGCTCCAACGTCTCTGCAATGTGTAGAGATGTCTTTGATCCTAATACTTCCATTTGAAGAGGCAGTTCTTGAAGAAGTTACTAACTCATCTTCAAATATTGTTGTTTTCTTTGCTACAATGTTTTTCTAAATGCTAATACTTTGTTATGGTGTCTCGAATCACATATTTATATATTTCTGTGTTTATAAAACATAGTAATGAATATGAGCTTATCTTTTTCACTTCTGTCCCAGTGCAATGATGTAGAAGTCTATGTAACTGGGCAGGATCCTGGAGTATTGGACCTGTATGTAAGACCATACCAAAATTGACAACTTCTGGCAAATTTATCCAGCTGCATAATTTCAGAAATGCTTTTATAAATAGATGGATGTTGCAAGGAAAAAAAATATACATATTTCAGGCATGACTCATTTTTAATTACAAGAGAGAATGCAAAGTACTCGCTTTTAGTAAAATTAAAAGAGAAGAAACAAGAGGTTTTTATGAAATGTCTTAGTGTCATAAGATTAGAAGCATGACACTGAAAGCTAAGAGAAACATCTAAGTAGGCTAGACAAAACCTTATTTTTCCCCTACAATGTTTTTTCTTTTGAAAAAGCCTACAAGGTTTGTTTGTGGGGTTTTTTTTTCCTATAAACATTTGCTTCATTGTAGTGATTCTCAGAATCGTAGGAATTGTCAGTTGAATGAATAAAATTATCATGAAATAAATGAGTACAAACATACAAATACCAATTGTTGCACTAGAATGCATCTGTTGTCAACCTTTGCAGGTTGTCTTGCAGTTGTATAGTCCCATTGGCCCCAAGTGGTACTTACTGAACATTTATTTTTCATTTGTTTGGACCACGCCAGTATTATACAGGCAGTGTGAGGGAATAATGAGCTGCATTCTTTGGGTTACTGAAGAGTCAGCACAAATTGTGGGAACAAATAACAATCAGACAAGGCAGTGTTTTATAACATCAGGACTGCAATCCATCTTTGGGATCTTTCTAAGCTGGGCTAATAAAGGCCCACTTACAATTCCCAACAGAGTATAGTTTAATTAAATTTGTCCATTAGAGGACTCCTCCCCCTCCCTCTACGTTTTAGAAATTAATTCTGCTTTCTGTCTGTTGTTTTCTTTGCATCACAGATGCACTGAACCTTCGTAACCGACAGGTCCTCTGCACCACACTGAAAGTCATCCAGCACCTGGTGGTGTCAGCTGAAATGGTGGGGGAGGCCTTGGTGCCCTATTATCGGCAAATTCTCCCAATCCTAAGCATCTTTAAGCACATGGATGGTGAGTTATCCTAACAGACACTGTGTCTTTCAACTCCTAAGGCAAAAAGGGGCTTGAGGCAGGGTTAATTAACAATGTAGTTAAGATTTATTACTGTATATAAACTCAAATCCATTTGGAGCTCTAAATAATGTAAACTCCCCCTCTTACTATTCCCTAAGGATGCACTGAAATTAACAATTTCATTTATTACTCCTTGCACGTACAGTTTATTTAACACAGTACAGAAGCAGTGAAGCAGTTCTATAATCTTCCAATAATTAAATTGTAAAGTTTGTAACAGTCTTTTGAATACATTAATAAATTGCAAAGGTTTTTCCTCCCTCCAACACATTAGTTTAGTCCAGCTGTTTTATTCAATTCTGTGCTCTCCACAAGCAATTTGCTGCTACCAGAAGGTTTAGGAAAGATTAAAAATAAAAGTAGAGAACAAACTAATTAATTTGAGGGTCGAGAGAACCCATGTTGTAGAAGAATTTCAAGTTAGATAATATCGAGCAAAACAGTGAAGTTTGAAGTTATTGCTGCACACTTAGCAGGTATTATTATAGAGAAATTTATACCTAATTTATATCTACAGTTAAGTGTATGTTTTCTTTGTAGTGCAGATCTCACCAGTTTTGGTTTTTAATAGCTGTTACTATGAGTTCTATATACTGTGAATACATTTACACTCCACTCATCAGCTGAAATCAATAAGATGTGTATTGCTTTTGCCAAAATAATTTTTAAATATTTTTGCTAGTAAATCTATCTGTACTTATTTTCAATTATCTACAAAGTTACTGACTTTCAAATTTCTATTATTGACTTGTGGCCATATAGATGAAAAGAAATTAATTCCTCACAAGCTTTCAAAAGAGAGTTTTCATGAAATTAATGGCATTTTAATAGTTCTCTGCAGGACTCCTTCATAATATGCTTTTTGTTTGCATTCCTACAGAATATAATACCTTATGCTCACTCTTTACTAAGTATAAGATTCAAATCAGACTGAAAAATGCCTGGTCAGAGACTGACTTGAAGGCACAAATTAAATTTACATTTTAGATCTGTTTAAATACATGTACATCCCTGACTTTGTTTTATTTAATGGGAAAAATTCAGTAACACAGAATTTCACAAATGCAAGTCATTTCTGACGACAGTTGTGACTTTCCAGAAGTTGTGGGATGAAAGGTTATGAGTGAAATCTGTTGGCTAAACTTAAACAATTTCAGTAGGCCTTCTTATAAATTGGAAGATTTCCCCCTAACAGATCTAATTACAGTATCTGGCACAAAGCAAGACTGTAAAAATTACTCTCTTTGATTAATGAATATACCACACATGCTTTTTTGGAAATTTCAGCCTGAAGTAGCCCATAAATTCTCTTGACTGGGCTTTTCTACAGTGATTTCAGATGAATAATAGGAAAAACTCATATGTGGCCAGGTACATAGCTTGGCAAGGCATTAAACACAATCTAAATATATCTTTAGTTTTGATTGTATTGCGAGCAAAATAAAACGTATTTTCAACATACTTTCATAAGACCTGTGCTCTGTTAATTTGGACCTATAAAAACCTAAACTAAACAATGATATTTGAGATTTAAGAACTAAGCCTCAAAAATAAATGAAAAGCAATAGTCCAAAATTTACTAATTTTATTAAGTCATTACTTTTGTAGAAATAAAAATTTTTAAACTTTAGTATTATAAATAGATTCTATTTGCAAGGCCTACCATGGGAAACGGTTCAACTTATTCAGTACTAATATGTGGATGATAGGGAATACCTCTGTCTCCTCCTTCCAAAAAAGATTATGTTTCATTCTTCCTTCACTGGTGGTTGGCACAGGGTCCTTTCCTCCTCTTTCTGTCTCACATAAGCTGATAGGCAGCTGAGGTGCAGGTGTTTACTCCCAGTTATAAGGAAATTGCAGAGGCTGATCTGGGCTATTTTCTTCACTGTTTATTGATACAGGTGAAAGATTGGGTAAGTGAAGTATACTTCTTTCTTCTTTTCTGTATAGCTTGTGAAAGTGAGAACTTTGGTGCATCCTCCTGGACTTGTATGATTTGCAGTCAGTTATTAAGTCAGTCACTGTGGAAGTTTGTCCAGAATTAAGTTAACTGGAAGAAGCCATGTTTTAGTCATTGCCACCTTACTAGATCAGTATCTATCTGATGAAAGGAACTCTTTCCCAAATTCAGCATCTCTGAACCCCACTCTTAGTAAATAAGCTTATAGTCAAGAGGATATTAAAAAAGAAGAAAAAAACAAAATTACTATGAAAAAGTTATCAAGTTATTTCAAGTTATCTGGTGACAAGTTTAGAACAAACCAAAATGATTCTTCATGCAGTGTGTGTGATGTGAAGCTCCGGAACTCCCAACCCAAAGTTCTTCAGATATAAAAGGTCTCCATATGTTAGGTGGAGGCTCAGAAATGTCATAAAAAAGAGTATATTTCTTTTTTAATAAAACACATGTGTCATGGCTATTGGTAATTTCTGTAAATTATAAGTAAGGAGAGCATTGATAAAAAAAGAAAATAGGAGTTTTATTCATTGAAAGCATATAAAACATGTTCACCCATCTGAGTCACAAGATACAGGTTTAAAATAAATCAATGCAATCTAAGCTATAAATGCTAGGGGGAAGATCCAGGCCTCCTGAGACTGTCTGTGTGAAAGCGAGAGGAGAGGGTTCCATTAACTTCTGAAGACTCTTGTTAGTGAGCAAAGGGCTTTTTGGTGCACAAAGCATATTTGGTGTGTCTGAATTTGTGTCCTCTCTGGAACTTAGGCCTTGACTTTCAGTAGATGCTTCTTCTCCCTCAAGTTTCTGAGTGCCCTGTTGTAGAGCATTAAGACATAAAAGAGCAAAGTTTTGCTGGTGATGCTCTTGAGAGCATCACTCATGTCTTGAGAGCACCCTCACCATCTGGCCAGAGTGTGCTCTGAAACAGGGTTGAAGCTTTCTGCTGAAACTGTTAGCCAGAGCCATAAGGCAGGCAGGAGAGCAAGAGAAGGGAACATGAGTATATTCCAGTGATTGAGGAAAAGGAATAGTGCTGTGATACAGGAGCTGTTTATCTATTTTCTGGAGACCGAGAGGAGACTAACAGTCTCCCAGTAAGCTTCCCAACATAGGGACTGTTACACAAATTTGCTGCTATATAAGAGAAGAAACTAAGGATGTTGTGATAGTGCTTACTAAGTCTTATTATATACTCTGTAATGCCAGGGTAGTTTAAATGTGTAAGGTAAATGTACTCTTACGAAACTCATTTAAATCTTGTGAAGAGGGAAGGAAAATTCTGTATAGACTCAAATGGAAGTATTTTTTTGCATCACAAAACCATCTATTTTTGTTTATCTTATTTTCTAAGCTGTCTTTTATAAAAGTGTGAATTTTCTGGAGTAAATACAATTTAAAAACAAATATAGTAAGTTTGTTGTTTTATGAAAGCAGACAGAGGAGAAAAATTAAAGAAAATAGAATTTAAAAAAGAATAAAAAATGAGTCTTCAGAGCTTGGAATATGTATTAGGGTGCATTTATGCCAGAATGATATCTAAAACAGAAACCTATTAATTAAAAGGATTAGACTTTTAGGAGCATCAAAATTCTCCTGTTTGATTTACGTGACTGGTAAATGAAAATTTAATATATTTAGTTTACCAGCTATTTTCATTTTATCAGTTTATATTATACAGAGCAAGAACAGCTTTGCAAATAAAGATGAAGCAAAAATATTATTAGGATTTAGAGGCCTCAAAGAGAGAAGCGTGGGGTGCCACTGCACTGTGGAAGGTACCTCTCCAGCATGGTAATTTCAACTGTGACTTGTTACAGTCACTGTGAGGTAAACAGTGGACCTAGGGCAGACTGAAGTTTCTTTTGGCTGCAGTAAAATTGCCTTGACACTATCAATAACTTAAAGCTAACATAAACCTTGGACAGTCCCTACCTATGTAGAGTCTTTGAAAATAAAATTTTAGAGGTATGACTGAGAATACCTGATGTAGTTGTATTGTAGCATTCAACCAAGTGTGAAGCCACAAAGCAGAATTATACTGCATGCTTTACAGCACCTGAACTCTTGGGAAAAAGCATTCTCTTGTCTGAAAGGTACTTCACATACTTTGGAGAACTCTATTTTACAAAATGCAATAATGCTGCATAGACTCTAAAGGAAGAAGTAGGACCTAAGTGTTAAATGGCAAAAGCAAATTTGTACCTAGAGGTACAAGGCCTCCTTGTGTTGGAGTCTTGAGTATTTTCAGAACTGCCTGTGTATTCCAGAGGCAGTGAGGCTCCTCTAAATGGTTCATCGTTACTAGTAAGAAGCAGCAATTATCCTTTAATGTGATTGAATATGCTCTAAAAAAAAAAGTCTCTTGCCCAGAACATTTCAGCTGTTTGCTTCTTCCTCTGGTAGATGCAAATGTCCTTTCAAAAGTCAGTCTGGTTCTAAAATACTTCACATTTTGTCAACTCTGTGTTCAGAAATCATGCTCCAGGTTAAGAAAAATCCACAAACAAAAAACCCCCAGATGTCTTGCAATGTTTGCAAAGTAATGTATTTGAGGTTCTCCTAATTTCTCCTATAAACTCTGAGATCTCAGACTATTTTCAAACAACGTTTCTCAGAGTTCCAGTGCTACTAGCTTTAGCTTTTCTGTTGGGTTTTTTTTGTTTGTTTGTTTTTTGGGGTTTTTTGGGTTTTTTTGTTTGGTTGGTTGTTTTTTTTTTTTCCTTTTAAACTAGAAATGGAGATTCCCAGAGAATTCATGGTTGGGATTTGTGTAAAACTCATTTAGTGTCATAAGATTATTGATAAAATAAGCCATGCTAATATATTAGTAACATAAGCTGTATTTTACATCCAGTTTTCACATTGTTCCTATGCTTCATTTTTATACATATTCTTCCTATTTCTATGCATATTTTGCAAGATTTTCATTATTTATGAGCTTTCTCTGAATTCCATCAGTTATAGTTTCTGAAATTTGAAAACAAAGATTCTGATGTGGCTTTAAGGATACACACTTTGAAGCAATAAGACCACCATGATAATGCAGATCTAAGTGAAAAAAATAGTTTTAATACATTTCTGGGTTTTTTTTTGTTTGTTTTTTTTTGTTTGTTTGTTTGTTTGGGGTTTTTTTGTGTTGTTTGGTTTTTTGTTTTTTTTTTGTTAATGTACCATCAATACAAGAGAATTCAGAATGTTCTGGTTCATCAACATTTAATGAAAAATATTGTGGGCTTCCCAATATGGCATCTCCTGGTAAATCACCTTTTTAAGCACATGAAGACAGATTGATTGCACTCCAAAAAATGTTATTACCATACTGGTGAGAAGCAAAACATATTTTTGTCATTCCCAACTGTGATTAATGGTATTATTTCAACAGGGTTTCTGTGAATTACAGTTCCAAAGATATTTATTTAACAAATATTCTTCAATGTTTTTGAGAACATCAAAACATTTCTCGTCTATGACATCCGCTGATGGTCTTTTAATGATATTTTTCAAAAATGTGTCAAGTTTTTTTGTCAAGAATCTCATCTTGAAAGTAAAAGTCTCACAAAATAGTGCTTTATATTGTAATTGAGTAAGCAGGAAAGTGATCCTCAACCATTATCATCTGTTGTCTCATCTTTTTTTGGCGCCGATCAATCTCATTTTATTTCTATGACCACTCTTGCATATGGAGCTACAAAAATTCACTGGAACTCTGAAGCACAGAAATTGATAGTTAGCAAGATCCACCTGTACTGGAGCATTTGTTGCTTTAGTATCTTCAATACAGCCCATGTAATTTTAAGCTGATTATATAGTAAACTTATAATGTGTAATCAATACTCTGTCAGGTACTTTCTAACACATTGAGAGAGTCATCACACTTAGATCATAATTGCTGGGTAATTTCTAATTACTATCTAATTTCTTAGCTGAAAATACAGCACAAGTCTGTGCAAAATAGAACTGATTCAGCTGTGATTAAATTGAAGCTATTCACACTTAGCACTTACTTTTAGTGTGCTAATAGTCTAATTAATTCAGCATCTTGAATTTTTGATAAAGCTAAAATGAAAAGCTTCCCATGTCAGAGGATCATACATTATATCTAATATTTTTTCCATTTTCAGTTTTTAATTTTTTGGATATTATGACTCAAGAAAATGAGTTTTCTATTGAATGACAAACGGGGTGTGTGTGAGTTAGGACTTCTGAATTTACAGAAAATTCATGAACAAGTAAAATATGGAAACATTAAATTCTTCCTGTGCTTCAATGGAAACATCTGTAAAATGGATATAACTCAATCAACATTTTGTTTGGCAGTTAATCAGAGCTTTCAGAAAGTACCAGGAGCATGGGTATATATGTCAGTGAAACATAATTTTCACAGAGTTAGGAATTCATGTTATGCTTTGCTTTAATACATTTGTTCAATTTGTGTTCCTTTGGGAAGTAATTTCCTTTGGAAGTACCATGTTTGAGGAAGACTTGGACATTCAGGACTGAACTTGTGCAGAATTATGGTAGCATCTGCATATCTGTTTATACTGGATGCTAATACCTGTACTAATATCAGCAGGTGTGTATTTGGCCTCCAAATAAGACAAGGAAGTGTTTAAGTTACCTGAGACGTCCACAGTGGAAGCATGCTTTGAGCAAATCTAATGCACAGTTGTAGTACTAACAACAAAACACAACATGCATAATTATTTTAATTTATTTTGCTTACGGCTTTGTTTCTGGCTTGTCTGGCATTGGGTTGGCCAAGAAGGCCAATGGCATCTGGCCTGTATCAGCAGTAGTGTGGCCAGCAGGACCAGGGCAGTGATCATCCCTCTGTACTAAGCACTGGTGAGGCCACACTTCCAATCCTGTGGTTCAGTTTTGGGCCTCTCATTGTAAGAGGGTCATTGAGGTGCTGGAGTGTGTACAGAGAAGGGCAGTAGAGCTGGGGAAGGTTCTGAAGCACAAGTCTTTTTGCAGCTGAGGGAGCTGGGGGTGTGTAGCCTGGAGAAAAAGAGACTTGTAGGGGATCTCATTTGCTCTCTACAACTGCCTGAAAGGAAGTTGTAGCATGGTGGGGGCTGGTCACTTCTGCCAAGTAACAAGAACTAGGACAAGAGGAAATGGCCTGAGGTTATGTCAGAGAAGGTTTCAATTGTGTATTAGGAAAAGTTTCTTCATGGACGGGGTTGTCAAACACTGGAATAGACTGTCAGTGGTGGGGTCACCTGCCCTGAAGCTGTTTAAAAGACTTGTAGATGTGGCACTTTGGGATATAATTTAGTGGTGAACTTGATAGGGTTAGGTTCATGGTTTGGCTTCATGATCTTAGAGGTCTTTTCCAACCTAAACAGTTCTATAGTTCTGTGCTATTTTTTTAAAAAATAAAATGCATGTACGATTATGCAAGCTGGAACTAGAACCCACAGTTCTCATCTGCTGTTTGTCTTGTGTAACTGCTTCATGTATAATTTCTTCTTTGGGTAAGAGTTCTGAACTCTTTGCTGAACCTAAGTGAACCACATCATAAGGGATGGGGCAGGCTGGCACAGATTTATCTAGAAAATACTACTTGTAGAATTAGCTAGTTTAGCACATGTCCCAGTGTGGTGGAATTACAAATCCATAGGTTCACAGTTCTCTAGCTGTCCTGGGTAGATCAGAACTCCACCTGCCATTCTGCACTTCGGGATAAAGCTTTTGGATGAGTAGAGTTCATACATGTGCCTGAATTTCTCTTTTTCGATTGATTTCCTATAAACGGCTCCCTGTGGTCTTCTTTGTCACTCTTCTAAGGCTCCTGATTCAGTTTGCAGAGAGTGGAGACACCTACATTTGTTCTCTAGATATTTAGGCTTTCTTTGGATCTGCACCATATAATGTAAATTGTTTAAAATTTGACTATTGACCCTCCAGCTAGGAGTTGTTCCCTTTCTTCTGGATAATTAATTTCTATGTTTCTCATACATGTTTCTATGTTTCAGTTGGTTTTCAGTTGGCTGTTAGGATTGAGAAGTGATTTCTTCAGTTGAACTTGCACTGCCAACTTCACATAAAACTACTTTCAGAGTAAACACTAAATAATTCTGAGAAAATATTTGTTGTAAGTGTAATTCTCTTTTTTAATATGTTTACAAACAAATTTGCCTTAAGTTTGAGAAGACATGATTTCAGCTTGTCACGTTTATTAAGGTAGCATATTTTTTTATTTTAAATTTACATCTGAAATCTGGGTTCACATCATAGTTTTAAGTTGATTATGTTTATTGCAGGTGTTTTTATTTGTGTGCTCAGTTAGTATTTCTGTTCTGAGAAAAATATTTCTATGAAAGTCTGTGTGAGGTTGCCAAAATCAAAGACATGTGCTCTGCGCCTGACTTTCTGTTCTTATATTAATAAAAATAAACCCTAAAACCAACAGGTAATGGGGAGAGAGAAACTTGGGCAAGAGGGAACACCTTGTATGGATAACAATTTTCTTTTGGCATTTCTCTCTTCAAGGAAAACAGATTAAAGTCCCATATAATGGAATGATACCGATGGGAACATAAATATTGCAGTGTGATTAAACCACCAAAATACTCAGGTGATTAAAGTGCTTCAGGACTTTCAGTTATTATTCTGTTATATCATTTCATCTCATTTAAAGATGTTGCCTTTTTCATAGGTTTTGAAGAACACTCTAGGCAACAAAATTGATTTTGTGAGGCCCATAGGTTTGGACTATTGATTTATTTTTTTGTATTGCACATCCATCATCTTTGTCTTTAGACACTCCGGCAAAAATATGTATTCTTGTTTTAACATCATCTGGCTGTCCCAGTACTGATGCAATTAGCTGATGGAAGTCTTTGTGTCTTTGACAGGACTGTACTAGTTGAGAGGTACCCTTTTGACTTTTGCTATTTGAGAATTAAGTGAAGTAGATTAGACATTTATGATCAGAGCATTTGCTTACTAATATAATCTAACTCAAAACTTAGAAGTTTCAGCTAGGAATTATATTTTTTGGGGGGAAAAAAAGTCAAAGCCAAGTAGCCAGTTAAACCAAACCAATCCAAACAAAATCCAAAAACAAACCATCCCCAGAACACCTGATTTTAGGTTAAGACTTTCTACTTGTACAGCATGTTAGATTCCCTGTTATTTTTGCCTTGAATATGTCATCCAACAATCAACAAATTTAAGAAATGCCAAAGCTATCATTCAACCCTCTCTCTTCTCACTTTGCTCTGGTATTATTATACAGATTCTAAGAAAAAGAATATGTCACAGTACGTGAGAAGAAATCAAATCAATATATAATTAAGATGTTAATAATTTTTCAGGTTTAGCAGTTGTTGAGCTACCCTCAAGCTCAGTCGGCACATGACAGTGATGGGGTTACTTGTGCCTACTTTCTGCCTTTGATTCTCCAGGTCAGTGTTCAGAAATCCAGTTAGGGATGACTGAAATGGGAAAAGATTTTGGCCAATATACAAAGCAGAGGTTATGAAATGGTACTCTACTTCTTGTCTCCCTGCAAAATGCCTTTTCTACTTCCATAATGCTGGACATTGGTTAAGAAATTGATATTCTGAAGTGATTTTCTGTAATGTCAACAGTAATTGTTTACGTTCTTTTTCACTCCAAACAATCTCTGTGTATTGGCATGTTGTTTCTTGTTTTTTACTTAATATTCATTTTTCAAAGACAGAAGCAGATGCATTTCTGATATATTTATGGGGTTTTTAATGATGAGTTAATAATCCATGGTCCCTGACTAGAATTCTGAAGCTCTACAACAGTTCAACTACATAGCAATGACGTGGCATTGAACTGAGCTAGGAATTGTGGTTTGAAATTAAGTTTAAGTATAGTTTTGTACTATACATTATTCCTTTTATTTCTCTTACAAGTATGTTAAAGTACAAGGTAGTAAAACCCATGTTGATCAATTTATTCATTGAGATATTTTTAGAGAGCAGAAATTCTAATCAGACATAAAAAATCTGAGTATTTCTGTAGCTAGCAGAGTGTAAGGAAAAGAATACAAATTTTAGCAAATAACTAAGAAATGAAACTGGATGCATAAAATGGAAATTTTTGTTCAAAGAATGTTCTCCTGCAAAACTCCTCTTTGTGTCTATCAGCCCTCTTTTTTCCCCCTAGCATTTTCCCATATTTTTCATTCATTTCCTAATCTCATTGTATTTTATGTTAACCTTACTTTTGAAGACTTTACTTTTAATTTTTTAATCCAATTTTGAGAATAAAAAATTCTTTCAGTTTTTCGGGTTTACTGTTATTATCAGTCTTTGGGTAAGAAAGAATAGTCCTTCAGCAAATGCCACCAAAAAAAGTGAAATAAATTTTATGAATTAACTAAAGGATTGCCTTTACAAATTACCTCTTATTCAACCAAAGCAAATAGGAGGGAGCATTATAAAGAAAAGAAAGTTTTTTATTATGTTTAGCCAATAAATTTCATGTTTCATAAATCTAACCACTGAGGGAAGTATTATGCAAGAAAACAGTATAAATCTGTTTTGAAACTGAGAAATAAAATTGCCTAACCTTTTCATTGTAGAGGAAGTTCCTGAAATTACTGTAGCTAAGGGATATTTCTGTGATGTGTGTGAAGGTACTTTCTTCTGAGGATTTTTTTTTCTTGAGACGGTTTTCCTTCTTGCTATCAGTTTAATACTAAGAAATTTCCATCTCTTTCTTGCCTTTGTCCATCCATGTGTTGTGATTTGATTAACAAATGAGTATACTTTTCAGCCATGCTGGCTTGACTGAGTGCACATGAGAGAAATGAAAGGAACCAAGACAGAGGCCAAGATATCTGAATCTCTTTAGGTGGCTGTATTTTCATTTGATGGGAACCATACACTAAGATAAAGTTTTGCTGATAAATATTAAATGCTGATCTGTACTTTAAATGATATATTGTATTCCCGACTAGCAATAGAAAGAGACAAAATGTATTCAGAAAGGTTGGATATGTGAAAGTTTTGTCTTTCGAGCAACCTGTCTCCACTGATTGCAGGGAGAGCCTGGAGAGGTTAGCCTTTTTAGAAGCAAAATTAGCTTTGGTGAGTATACTGTCCATAGGTTAGATTTCAGAGAGAAGCAGACTATCCCAGTAGGTTAATCTATCACAAAAATGCCAATTGCAAATCAAAGCTAAACAGTGGAGTGGTCATAACAGGAAAATCCTCAGAGATGTTCATGATTACAGCTTAGAAAAATAAATATAAGGCATATGGATAATTTGAGTTGCAATTGCAGTCTCTGTAATAAAAACATTATGTGGTAAGCTATTTGAGCAGCAGCAGAAATAGTTATCAGGCATTATGAAAAGGCAATTTCCCTGTGGCACAGGAGACATGCTTGTTAGGCCACAGAATCTCTTCTTGAAAGATACAAAATGGTTTTTCATTTTCTTTCTGTTAAGTGAACTCACACGTACCTTATTTAACCACCTTCTCGTCATGCAAACAGTTTGATGAAATCAGACATGAAAGTGAATGATTTTGTTGCCTTGGAATACTTTTTCTATTGTTTCTTTGATGTAAAAAAATACTTGTCATAGGGAAACTATTGTGTCATAGGCCCCTGCCAGGAAGAGATGCAGCAAACTTAAGTGATCAGGAGTGGCTGGCATATACATGCTTACCTCCGTGTGAAAATGAAAATCATGAACCTTCTACCTGAAGTAATGCGTGTGTAAGGATCAAACCAGAGAACCTGAGAAGTGTGAACTGAGAAGTGTGTAAAAAAAATTTTATTTTTTTTAATGAAGGCAGATTTGTAGTGAAGATTCTGTTACATTATTCTTACAAGTTTAGCAATTCAGAGTTCTGTAGAGGAGATGCAAGGATTATTTCCTCTATTCTTGAGAACTAAACAGAGGACCTCTTCTACATATTTTTATTAAACTTACAGAAAGTACTCTTGCCTCTCTGGCTGAAACTGGAAGGTAATGAAATGTCATTATTTCTTCTATGTAACCCCAGAAAAATCCCATGTAACTTAAAGTAGGAGTGCAGACTTTTTTGTTGAGGACAAGTGGATAACAAGAATTTTATGCATGGCCTTAAAAACAAGAATTTTATGTGTGAAAAGGAAACAACTGCTTGTTAATTAGATTTCAAAATATTACATAATTTGTATGGGATATATAGTATAGGTGTATTGTAGATTTAAATATAAATAGTAAAGTATATTATCATGCAAGAAGAGTATTCCAAGCCTTTTGCTTTTATTTTTCCAAAGGCTTTTCTTTTTGGAAAATAATAAAATGAAAAAAACTTTTATATTTTCATTATAATATTCTTAATCCAAGACACATACAAAATAGAGGTTGCTATTTATTTTGTATTTTGTCCTGATTAGTTAAATTAAAGTGAACTTAAATAATAATTCAGAGAGTCTGGAACTGTTATTTGTAGGATTCTGATTTTCAAATTTGAAATGCTGGTAAATTGAGAGAAACTTGCTAGACCCCCTTTTCCTTACTCTAGTTAGGCATGAATGTTTTCTACATTGTCTTCATAAAGCCATGTTTTTCACTCTCTTCCTCAAAGAAAAGGAAATTTATTTTTTAATCCTCAAAAGTGTAATGTATGCCTTCTTACTATATCATACAGAAATTAGCATATATTATTTTTACACTGAGTGATATGCAGTACTCCCAGCTTGGTTTTTTCATGCTTTGTTTCTGTACTGAAAACAAGTAAAGTGACCATTTGATTTTTTCACTGCAGCGTTTAGATTCTGGCTGCAGCAGAGACGATGAGTCTATATCCTTACTGCAAGAAAAATACAAAATACTGGGTTCAAGCACTGATTCCGTGATCATCTGTGTTACTTAACTGTTAGCACTGTGCCTGGCATGGATTTGGCCTGTGCTGAGTGGCACAACTGAGACACAGTTTTTATCTATGAAGCATACACAGGATGATTCCTCCAGCAGGTAGTGTGTACAAAACTTTGGTGGCCAGGGTACTTTCTTCCCCTGCAGTTTTGAATACCATTACAGAGTGCTTGGTACCATCAAGCCCATACTTGTTCCACTCCCACTTTTGATGCTGTGCTTTGTAAATGCCACTCCGGTGAGCTGCACTAGACCAAACTCTTTATGTCAGACACTTTGAATTGAAGAGAGAACTGAAACAGAAATAATAATTTTCTGAGGGTCAGAGAGATGTCACTTCTGGCCCAGAGGACTGTTATGAGTGCTGTACAGCATGCTTTTGGCAGTTGGCCGCAAGAAGATAAACCAATTCCAAAATTTTATTTCTTAAGTAACTAAAAAGTTACTTCAGTCACTTCCAGGACAGTTTTAATTTGATTCAATCATTAGGAAGTGAATCTGTGATGGCTTCATGCCTGTGTGAATAATTCAGTACTTTTTCTGTGAATTTACTGTCCAACTTAATGCATCCTTTCTTTGTTCCTTTCCTAAAAATGAAACAATTCTGCAGCCACAATCTACCAACACCAGATATACTAGGTGTGGCTGGATAGAGTGGAAATGTAAGAAAAAAACTAGCACAGAAAGTTACTCTCTGACACTTTTATATTGGTGGAGTTTCCTGGCACTCAGGGATTCTCTAGGGTTAGTGTCCATGTTGTTTTGCTGTTGATTGGCAAATCCCACAGTGCAACACATTGGTAAAAGAAATCAAGACACCTTGTCAGTCTGAATTGTTAAACAAACAGTGGTCCTCAAATATCATCCTACCTTTAAAATGTCTGCATACTCTGTGGCGATTAAAAAAATGTTTGTCAAGTGGCTGGAATATATGCAAATTCTTCATTGATTTGTTCTGTTTATGGGTTTGCATTAATTAAATTCAGAAATTCAGACAGCAAATATGATAGAAAAGTTGCATGGTAAAATGTTTGAGGGGCATTTTTATGAGTAAAGATATAACAATTTCAGTTGAGAATCTGGATACTGCAATAAAAATATATCAAGCATTTTTTGTAATATTTAATTTTTAAAAACTGTTACCATTGTGCTTTTCCTTTTTTATTTCTTTGTTCTTTTGATCTAACTGAAGTACTTCTCATAACTGCAAAAGAAATATGTTTGTTCTGCTTTGATGAGTGGCATCAAACATACAAAGTATGTTATTCAGGGGCAGGATTCTGCACACATTTACTCTTCTATAATTAATATTTACCATGTTTTGTCCAGTGCAATTGTATGTCAGCATTAGAAGAGAAAGGTCCCTCTTGTTTAATTTTTAGCATGTTTATTTATGCTGTTTATGTAGAGGAGCCATATGGAGGCAATGGGTCCACTTCACATATCCTCGTTCACTCTGAGGCAACGCTTTTTATAGTTATTGATCCCAGTGCAACAAATTGCGAGGCGGAGCCTGGGGATTTCATAAAGTGAATGTCTGTTCAAAATCTTAATGAGAGCAGAATCTGGTGCTAACCAGAAGCAGAAGTGTTGAAATTCAGAAGCCCTACATTGTCAGATGCAGTGACAGTCACCATGCTGCAAGTCATTTATCTGAACACTAATTATATTAGCTATGCATATATTAATTATGTATTATGTTTCCTTTTACATAAAATTATCTTTACATTGGTAGTAGTTGTGAGTATACACGTTGTTTTAATTCCTGCTACTTTGTTTTTTGTGTAACGTTTATCTCTGGCCAGGACAGGAACAAACTGCACCTTTTCTACTGTATTACTATATGTTTCTAGTCAGAAATCCCATTTAGCTGCTGCTCTATTATCACTGTACCATTAAACTATGATTTTTTTAATCTTCCGAAGTAGGACTGCATATGTTTTCAGTATGAAAAAAAGTGAAATTTTGTGAATTCATGAAAAATGGCAGGCAAGCCCTTCAGCAATTTCAGCTCTGTACCTGGGTAACTTTCTGGTCTCAGAAATTTGTATAGAATTTAGCACTGGATAACTTCACTGCTTTTCTTTCAAGAAGAGGCTTCCTTTGAAATTTACTTCTGTCACAAATTTGTGATTTCCCGTTGTGATCAGGTAGTCTTGAATACAAACAGAAAGTAGAAATGCTCTTAAAAATCCATCAACAACTGAGGACTGAGGTGTAAAGCTTAGCACCTCGTTGAGTACGTATGTGATGAAATGACGTTCTGAAAATCAAGAGTCTTTCACAGAACTTGTATGAAGCATACAAATTCCAAATATAAAGTTTATAAATTACGAATCAATCTATAGTGATGCATATTGATCCGTGCAATAATTATTGTCAAATGTCTTTGAGGAGGCGTTAATTTTATTTCAAGACCTTACTCATTATGGAATTTATTTTAGTTCAAATATTACATAAATGGCAGCATTATTGTGGGGAAAATATTTTTGAAGGAACTACTAAGCTAGACAAGGAATTACCTTTGTGTTTCAGTGCAGGAAATAAAAAATTAATTTCAAAGATAGAATCTTCTATTTCAAAAGTAAGAGCCTGATTTATGTCCATATATTTCAGATTTTTTTAAGTTTATTTTCTAAATAATTACTCTGAAGGAAAAAATGGAGATGAATTTCAATGAAGAATGAAATTTCATTTTTTTTTTTAGAAGTAACAGATTTCTATCTAGCTTATGTCTAGAAATGCAACTAGAAGCATATTGATCTGGAAGGGTATAAATTTAGTTTTACTTGGCTCTTTCCTATACTTCCAGTCCGTATTTATGTTTTTTCACTCCTGAGGACTTGCAGGTATATCTCAGTTTCTCTCCTTTCTTCTATGAAGAAAACATTAAAAACTTCAGATTTCCTGCTTTAAATATGAGAATATATTAAAACCAGGAACATTTTATAATACTTTATTAAAAATCAAAGAATTTTTACTCTTTCTGCTGTTTCTATAAGCACTGCTGTTTTGTAAACTTTATGGAATTTTATTTTGAAGGGCCTCTTTGGTTTAGTTTAAATAGCAGCTTTGTTACAGAGTGGAATAATACGTTAAGTCTGGAGTATTTCTTTTCTTTTTAATTCATGACTGTTGGAGTCATTGTTTAAAATCTAGTGCTGCTTGCAATGTCATCCAGGAAAGAATGTGACAAACAATTCCCCACTGTTGTGCAATAAACCAAGTTTTTTATGGATATATCCTTCATACTTGTTGATTTTGCTTTATATATTTGCCACTTTATTTGCAAATGCTTTCATAGAAAATCAAAATGAAAAAATTGTTAATGATGCTGAGCAAAAATGTATATTAAATTAATCTTAAAATTTATGTGCTGTTATGTATCTATGTATGTATGTATTTATTTATTTGTAGAAAATTTATGTGTAAACAAACCCTAAAAAGATTATTTCTATTTCTTTATTCTTATGCTACTGTTAATTTTCCTTTCTTCAGCACTTTTAATTGTGGTGTGAAATCTCCTGGTTGGCTGCAGAAGCACTGGAAGATGAATTATAATGGTACTTTAATCTTCCATAAAGAATTTTAGTTTTAATGCACTGATTTTTTTTACTTTGATTTTAGATTTTAAGTGTTTACAGAAGTGGAAAACTGTTTCCACCACAATATATATCTGTACTTTATTCTGTAAGAGATGAACAGCAGGGATTAAAATTAAACTGGTGATAAGATTTTACATGATTAATTGCAGAAGAAGATTAGAACCCTGATAAGCTAATTACCAGAGAAGCTCTGGAGTGTGCTGTTTTGCTATGCAGGCTCTAATAAATAAGAAGTGATTGGAGAGGAATAGTGATATCAGAATTCACAGTTACTGAGTGTACATTTTTGTCTTATTTTTTAGTTAATTCTTTATTAGCTTTTATTGCTCCTTGCCTTACATGTCCTTGCCTTACATGTTACTCCTCTGCCCAGTGATTAAGCACTGTCTAAAACTGAGATTGGTTGACACTGGGAAAATACCCAAAACTGATTTTGTGGACATTAATTGCATGTATGCATATGCCAGTGTACGTATACTTACACATATGCAAAATCACACACACACACTCACACACTTATGTTAATGGGTATGCACAGATGAAACTCTACTCTACTGGAAGAAATTTCTTACTTTTAGCTTGTTAAAAGTATTGAAGAACTTGCTTATTCAAAGTCTATGACATATCTTTTTTGAAGAGGGCATGTTGTTTCCAGTTGTGAAGTAGAAAAGATAGTACTGAAGTGCTGTTTCTGGGGTGTCAGTTTTCCACATATTTTGGGGGCTGGTGGTGTCAAAAACAGAGTGACAAAAACACTGCGAGAAGACCAGAAATCTTGGTAATTCCTTGTGTTAATATAGCCGTCTCCTGCAAGATACAGATCACAAAACTTAGAATGAATTTCTACATGATAACGTGAGAATCTCTTTATGGTGTGGGTCTTTGACAACAATGTAGCAGATGCTGTGAATCTAAACCACCAGATTCTTAAGTCTTCAAGGTGCCCATTTTTCAAAGGGCATTGTTATGATATGCTGTATATTGGAAAGGAAGAATGCTACCTCTCAAACACTGAGTCTTCCAAAGCTACCTAGACTGCAATCTACCTGACTGTTACACCATATTTATATCTGTGTTTATGCCCTTAAATGTCTTCAGTGTTTTCTAACTTTAATAAATTCTATCTTTCTAAACTCATATCTACTTCTAGGTTCAGATTTTAGTTGAGAATTCTAGGATTACCTACTGTGGAGAATATTAAAACTTTTATTTACAAAGAGAAATTGCTCTAGAATCCAGTCACTCAGTCCTACATGTTTTTCTGGCATCTGAAGCCATTATTAATTGACCTCCGTAGCTTCATTAAAAAGAGATAGAACAACTTTCATTTGTATGTCAGTACAGATGGTGATAGCCCCAGAACTGTTGCTTCGAGCCAGAGATCACAAGCTGTTTAAAACAGAGCATATCCCTTGATATACTTCCTACTGATCATGGGCCATTAACAGTACCAAGTTCCAGTGGGAAAGTGGGCTAGTTGAGAACTCTGCTTGGCTGCTTCAGGGCAGAGCCTGTGTTATGCAGTTTACTGCACTAATTATATACTCTTGATGAGCTCATTAGAGGACAATAAAGGAAGATGAAAACAGTTTGCAATATGTGTGGTCAAATTAGCCACACAGAGAAATTACAGTTAGTACTTAAATGCTGTATAGCAAGTGTCCATTTAAAAAAATGTAGACACTCATGTATGTACACTGTAATGATGCCTAAACTAATTTTCTTTAATGTGTTTATTTTTCAAATTGGGAATTGGATCTGATTAGAATGCAAAGCAAAGATTTAAATGAGGCAGGCAACAAGATATTTATAGCCATGTTCTTCATGGAAGTTTTTAATTATGCAGATCTGAGTTGGTGGTCCACTTGCAATGTTTTAGAGTTGAAATCTTATCTCCATTTAAGAAAGTGACTCTTTTAAAATTAATAGACCACTTAAGACTACCAATTTAAGAATATTCACTAAAGACTATCAGTTTAAGTCTCCATTTAAGACTGTCCTATATGCAGCTGAGTGAAAATAAGTTTCATTTAAGTGCAGTTCATGGTAATTTGAAGAAAAAACATTTTAAGGATTTCTTTCATAAACTTTTTCTACATACAAATGGGTACAATAATTCATATACAAAATATCATCTGACGGAAGGATGCTGAGGATGGAGGCTGATGGTGATATTAACAGCAAAGGATTTTTCTTCTCTGTGTGTGTACAAAAATTTATATGTGCAATTTATAAACAGGGAAAGTACAGTAGAGGTAGACTTATTTTATGGCTGCAGCCAAATCAGATCAAGATGGTTCTACAGAAGACAAATTAAGGACCTTTGCCAAACTGCTTAAAAGTTGATAAACCTGCATGTGCCATTATTTCTTGCCCCAAGTCTGTCAAATAATTCAGAATTTTAATCTTTCTGTTAACCTGCTTCATTCTAAGAAGTGAGTTAGGAAAGGATTGCAGGTGCAACCATACTGGTGGACTTGATATGGGGAACTGCTTTCAGTGAGGATTGGATACTGAATGGATCTAATGGACATCAGTGGGCCAGCAGTTTATCCATGAGGCTCACCCAAAATGGAGTGTACCATTAATGCATTAATTGCTCGGAATTACATTGGTAGAGGCAAACCAGATTCCTGGTGCTTTGACCAACTGAAATTATTTTGTACAAAGTTTTCAGCAAAATCTGTATGAAATTTCAGCCCCTTTGCAAGTCTAAATTTCTAAATTAGCCTTCATGTGCTTTGGCCAAAGATTTTATAAATCGTTGCTATCTTGAAATTCTTTTCTATTTGGTTTCTTTTTGCTTTTCCACTACAGTTGTTTTCTCTGTATTTTGTTTGATATGCTATAATGAAATTCCCTCAGCATAAGCTAGAAATATCACATGCCTATGGAGTCCAGACAAAGCTTCAAATTTCGTGTTTTTATTGATACAGGCCTCTTTCATTAGGGAAATAACCTGATAGGCCCCCAAAATGCATTTTCCATGCTATTCTTTCAGAACTAATCCAGTGATGTGAAAATTTGGGATGTACGTCTATCAAGAATTCTCATACATTTGTAGATTTTATCAGTCTGACCACTCACTGTGTAGCCATAACATTGAGTCACACTAAAATAATACTTGCACACTTTGTTTGTCAAGTAAGCTCTCTCACTTCATTTCTTCTTAGAAATGAAATTTGACTGACTTTCATGTTAGAAGAGCTAATTCTTGCAAATAAATGTAAAGAAGTACTATTTATAATCTTTATAATGCCAAACTGTAAAATAAAAATCTCAGTAGATGCTTTGAGGATAAGTTATTTTCAGAACTTAAATATATCTTGAGATATAACTGTTGAACAAAGTAAGCAGTTATATTTTTTATTGCCATGAACACAGAATTATGAGAAATTCTGTGAGAGTGAGAGAACACTGAATTGTGTGCTAGGTTGAAACTCACTGGATGCTTTAACCCTTATTATAATCAGAGGCTTGGTCTGGTTTTGGAGTTTTTTATTATTGTTGTTGGGGCTTTTTTTGTCACATAGATTAAGATTGATTCAAAATAATTGTCTTTACTTATTGTTACTTCTAATACCTAAAATTTCTCCAAAGCAACAATAATCTGATAGAAAAACATAGAAAAATAGTCAGAATTGAAACAATGGGGCATGTAGTCACAGTTGGATGAGTGCAATGTAAATGAGTAAAAGTCCTCATTTACACAAGCAGGTGCAGAAGTCCATTAGTCTTAAGGTTTAGAAAAGTACATCAACGAACTTTTTCCATTCTATAATGTGCAAAGCATCTCGTTGTGAGCAAAGTTATGTAACAGTAACTCTGTTAATGCAAACAAAAATATAGAAATCAACCTAAGCAGACTGTGAGTCTTTAGAACCATCACTGTTTTGTAACTTAAATATATATATTTATTAATATTTATTTATTTAATATAGATTTATTAACATATATATTTATTATTATAGATATAAATCTAAACCATAATTCCTCTGTTTTCCCCTGCTTTTTTAAAATATAATCTATTTAATATAATCTATTTTAATATAATCTAAGAACTCTAAAGTAAAAATAATATTAAATTATTTTTAAAGTGGCTTGTGGACAAAAATGGTATAATAAATTTTTGTTAATTTGCACATTTTTTAAGGTAATGCATACAGAGGATATGATATACTCTTCAATAAAATCTCTTTTAGTATGTTATTACATCATAATATTTATCATTTTGTTATCATAAATTTATCAACCATTAATTTTAAAACAATAGATTCCCCAGTGTATGCACTACTGTACTTTTTCAGGGTGCATTGTGACAATTTATGGAATAGGTTATCAGGAAGTACATTCTGAAAAAAGTCCAATTACTTGTATTGCTCAAATCCAAACAGCTGAATTCCATTCTAAGCTGAAAACAATAACTAGGCAAATAAACTATGCAAATTGTGAAATCACCACTGTTTTTTGGAGAAGGAGAAATTTCTAAGACTTTTGCAGTTATGAATTATCAAAGAAATTTGGCTCAGTTTTTCTTTGGGATAACTGGACCTTTTCTTCTTTTTCTCTAATTAACCAAAGTTCTTTTAACCTTAAATGAGCCCTACTGGATTTCACGAACCAGAAGATCATCTGCACAAAAACCATGAGGGTCCTACATCTGTGTGAAGAATGCAATGTCTTTCTTAAAACACCCCATTGTGTTACCAGTAGACTAATTTATTGCCCCTTTTTTCCCCCCTGCACTTGGTGCCTGCTCTGGGTGGCACTGCAGCCCAGAGAATTCTTTTCTGCGGTGGCTGGTTGTAACTGCAAAGTTAGTGGATTTTGTGGGCTTCCTTTAGAAGTGCAAAGTAGGGGTGTCACCAGAGCAAAAAGGAATAGGGCTACTTCAGACAGGACCTACCTGACAGAATTGCTAATTTAGACTGCTTTACTCTTTAGCACTTGATGTTACTAAATTTCTTCTGTCATTATTCTCATAGCTTTGTTGCCCATCTCTTAGTGTTAATGTTTTTTGAAACTTGGGTCGTAATATCCTTCCAATCTTAGCAACTGGGGAACAGTTAGATGCAGGAAGGATTCCCATTGATTTTAACTTTAATGGGAATTGGATCAGCCAATAAATGAACAATCTGTGTAGCCTTTTAATTAACTGAAGTGGCCAAGTTAGTCATCACAACAGAATCACAGGACTATGCATACAATTGGTGATTCAGTTCTCCCAACTGAAGGTCTACATGTACTATTAGAGGATATAATTCATGTTATCAAAGTGTAATCTGGACTATTCTCTGAATCAATAATCATTTGAAAAGAAAGAAGACCCTTTTTGCCAGACTGCAGAGGACCACAGGTTCGCTGTTGAAATGATTCACTATATGCACTTCCAAGAAAATGTAGTTAAACTGCATTTGCAGTTTAAAGTTTGCTCTGTACTTGGACAAAACGTTAGAGATTGGAGTTGTATTTACTCAAATTGGAAACTGAAAATAAACTTGAATAAGGAATTAATCTTGTTTTGGTGCTGTACCAATGCCTTTGCCCATGTGCCGGAAGACAGGTGCATGAGGCCATTGTCTATCTGGCTGCTACATTTTACTGCTACATTTTACAGTCCAGCTTTCATATTTTAAGAACTATATTGTATATCCAAGGTTTAGAAATTCTTTGGCACTTTCAGACTGAATGGACCTGTTCAAAGTATGTTAGAGTTATAAATTGCGTTAGTTAGAAAAATATAGTGGTTGTCAGTCTTAGCTATTGAATTCAAGTGCTTTATGATGATTTTTGTAACTAGAATAGCATTGGTAATAATAATTTAATTATTACTATATTGTTTAAAATACATTATAAAATAATAATATTGTCATTATTTTTAGTTTTCACTTCCACGAGGAAACTAAAAATTAGAACAGTGAGAAAAAAACAACTCTGAGAGACTGCCTCCTGAGCTGCAGTCAGTTTTAAATTCAAACAAATCTCAGTAAATACTTAAAGTAAAATTATCCTCTTTTCCTCATCAGGAGTTAAAGACACTTCAAAAATCTTTTGAGTTTTTTGTAGGTGTCATGCTGATTCACCAAACACCTGAGGTGCTTTGCAATGAACAAAAAGTAAGGTGTATAATAACACTAGCCAACCCATGAGTTGGATTCAGATTCTAAATTCTGCTTGAAGTGCTATAATGTAAGCAGATGATAATGTAGTTATTGCTGTAATTTATAGTACATGCAGAAATCAGTATTTTATATCTACTGATATCAGTGACTTTAATTGACTCTAGGGTGAACAGAATTAAGCCTAGAGCCTAGAAGAGGGTATGAACACATATTTATATCATATAAGATTTTAATCTTATGGAACAAAGTAGTTCAGGTACTGAGAACTTGATGAAAGTCAGTGCTTTTTTTCCTTGTAAACTATTTTCAAATGTTATTTTGCTAGCTAGTTTTTGGGGGAAAAATAGAAAGTAATTCACAAATAAGACATTAAATTATAAAATTAGCAGGGAACTGATTCTCCGTAATTATTTCCCAAAACCTAGCAAGTATGGATTTGAATTTGTCTTTGAAAACAGAAAGCACTGAACTGCAGTATCTTTTGACAGTGTTTTTTCAGGTTTTTTTTCAGGTGTTATTCCACAAAGTACAACAATATTATTATATTATACAACATAAAAATATTTCTTAGTGCAAGAACTTGAGTTTCAATGTTTTATGTTTTTTGTTTAGAGTTGAACATTCTACATCTTATCTGTGTCAGCAAGCATTTAAATAACTGACAGAAACCAGAGCAGAGTGGGAAAATACAAACTAATGCATAAAACCCAGGCTAATGCATAATACTATGATCAGAGAAGTTTCATTGTGAAGTAGGAAATGCAGATATAAAACCTGTCAATCTAAGAAACCCTGAGTGCTTCAGCGTGCTGAGTGTTTCTCTGCCCTTTTTATAGGTACATGAGAACCACCATCTCTTTCTAACTACAGAAGTTGAATATCTAGTCCTCAGTTCAATTTGTTGCATATAATTTAAAATATATAAGATGGAGATAATAGTCTTCCCAATTTTTATTGCAATGACATATTTTAGAAGATCCAAATCTGGCTTTTAAAAGATAAGAAATGAAAGGGAAAGTGATCTTTAAATTGTTTTGCCCTGAAGGAGAATGCAGCTTTAAGATGATTTCAAGACTTAATATAATTTTTTTTATTGATGGCTAGATTATCTCACATGACTATGGATATTTAAAAAAATCTCCTTTCTCTTTGCTATTAAATTAAAAAAGATGGGCTGAGAGCTGTGTTACTTATACTGGTCATCCCTGGTTGAGATTCAGAGCTGTGTATCACTAGACTTGATGCCAAATTTACACTCAACTTACTTCAGGAGGGACATAAACATCCTTGTACATGGTCACAGTAGCTGGTCTGAGATGCTGTATGAAATTCAGTACTATATACTAAAATACTCTTTCTCCCATATAGCTGGTTTGCCTCCAAGCCCTATGTTGCCTGAAGAGGACCTCAGAAAATAAACCACGGGCCTCATTTCTTGAGGAGTTGCTTCCATTCTTTGACAATGAAGTTCCATTTTCTGCTACTGAGAATAGGATTAGACATTTGATTTTGCATCCCGAAAGTCTACTACCATTGGCCAAAAAACAGAAGTATTTTTATTAAATTCTGTAATCCAAATTTAAATTCATGACATCTAAAATTCTCTTTTGCTCAAAAACTGAAAAGGGAATAAGTATTTTAGGTGAGAATTTTTTTTCATGTTCTAAGGCTAGCTGTCACTTAAATCAGCTGAACTAGGGATTAATGGATTCAAAAATAGTCATAATTCTTGCCAAGTCAAATTTGTCAGGAAGCTCTCTCAAAGGTATCTCTACATTACAATTTTATAATGTATGGTAAAGGATATATGGTAACAGGAAATAAAAATCCATTCAAGGCTGACTTGTGTTTCAGAAGGACTCCATCCTATTCCCTTTTTGTGTTTTCAGCCATTTTGTCAGGTGTATTGAAAATAAAGATAATCATGTTGAAGAACATAAACTAGTACCTATAGTATGGCTGGATGCCTTCTCATGAAGAAGCACATATGCTGTAGGTAACCAAAATAGTTTAAATCTTTGCCTATATATGAATCTTTCTTTTACTTTGTCATATGTTCTATAGATTTTAAAAGCACACTTTTTATTGGTTTCATGTGCTTGTTTAATGGAATGGTAATTCTTCTTACCTGCACAAAATCCAAATGATTTTTTTTCACATCAAAATGACCATGGTGTGCACTTGCAATTAGTTTTTTTATTAGTCATCTAATATTAGATGATGTTAGTCATCATACTGATACGTGTTGTTGTTATGATAGCATGCATTCCAAACACTATGATCTGTAGGGCATCATAAAACTCAGATGGAGTGTACTAGATCTCTTAACTCATCCCTAGCTAGTGAAGTACCTTGTACAGTATGTTAGAGGCATAATTGAGAGTATTAATAAAATATTAATAGATTTGTTTTTCACTTCTGAAATATAGCATCTATTTATAAATAGGCTATGCATTGATATTACATATTAAATTTCCCCATGTGTTTTGTCTCTTTAAGTAAATAATAATTTAAAGGTAGATAGGGCTTGTAAGGAAGAAACATAACTGGAGAGGTCTAGCTTAAAATGTGAATGCTTCCATTACTATAAGGTAGTTATAATTATAAGGAATGAAAATGCTACTGCTATTTTTTATTGGACCAAAATAAAATTGAAAAATTCTGTAGCTATTACTTGAGGTCAGACAAGCAGTTTTTTGGTTTTTTTTTGCTACTTTCCCAGCATATTATCTAATATGAAGTTAGAAAGCATTGAAAAAGGAAGTTAAAAGTATGACCGCTTTTAAAAGTGGCCATACTTAATATCATTTAATTGAAAATATTTAAGCAGAAAAGACATTACAGAATCTAAGTCCTATAGTATGCAGAAAATGCATGCTTGAGCAATTCAAGAGGCTGAAAATGCTTAAAGAATTTCTACATTAATTAGAAATCCTGAATTGCATTGGCATATATATTATTTATAACAAGAGTGCTACTGTATCATCTTTAGTTCCTAAAACACAGCTGAGCATTTTGTTATTTGTGTAAACATGAACAATGAAAAGATTGTTTATTCCCAGAATGGGAGAGAAAAGTATTCTAATTACAGTTTGCATTGTTTTGCCGGTGGGTTCCCCAAGAGCCAGTCCCTGATGGGAAGCTGCTGCCTCACATTCAGTGATGCATGAACTCAGGCTCTTTGTACTGCAATAGGAAAAAAAAGTATCTGTGCGGTGCTATTTCTTGACTACTGCATGTAAAAGGTTATTGTGCTTGATTCCTCTGCATCTGCAGAGAGCTGACACAGAATCTGTCCTTTTTTCTTTCCACTTCTTCATGTAGCTATTGTTAGTCTCTTTCTTCTGATGCCAAAACACACAGTAAAAACAGGGTAGAATCAATCTTTACTTTCTCTGGTAATGAAAGAAAAGGTTCCTGAATTTATACATTGATATCTGAATAATTGCTTATTTTGTAGACTGTTCAGAATATGTAGATGAAGGGGAAAATAAGTTCATAATCACCTCTTCTTTTGGGCAAAATACATAAGCCAAACCAAGTGCCACCTAATGTTATCTTATTTACAGGTCATATAAATATATTTTCATTTTGGACAAAGTATTGAAGTCACTTGTGAGTATATAATAACCCCCCTTATACTGAAGTTCTCTTGTAAACTATTCTCCGAATAATTAAATCGTATGGAAAAATGTCAGAAGACAAGATAAAATGTATTTATTCCAGCCATATCTTCCCACAGCATGACATGTCGTGTGAAAACAACATTAAGCATTTTCTGCCATCTGTGCTGGTTGGGGATGCATTTACAAGCATGTCAATGTGGAATATTCCTTTTCAAGTTAGGCACAGTCAGTTTATAGCAATAAGCACCTAGAGTGAGCTACAAAAGCAGACAGACATTGATATTTGATTCAGTTTCATCCACTCCTTGAGCTTTGTTTTGTCTTTGGGAGATGGAGCTTGTTCATCATGCTGTCATTCACAGCTTTATACAAATAAAATTATACTAAAATGTGTTGTTTCTGGAGTGAATAGATTTTTATGAGATAAATTCTGAATATTAAATATTAACAACATTTAAATAAAATATTAATGTTCCTTAAAAGATATGCTTAATAATTTTTGCAATATTTTTCAATATTGTGGTGTAATATATGCCATAATTTATTTTATGTAATATTATAAATACTATATAACATATATAGTATTTATTTTTGTAACATTTTAAAATACTAATAAAATGCAGGAACATGCTCAGAAAAATGCTATCATTTCCCAAGGAATGTACATAAAACATTTATTAGATATAAGAGATCTTCGCTTCTAGTTGAACATTACTGACTGTCATTGTATACCCGATCTCCATAAGCATTCTGTGGAATCAAAGACTATATTGTTTCAGTGCACATGTTGTGTAAATTGCATCTTTCAAGTCACTTTCTCAAACAAGCTAGTGTGCATCTGAGACTTATTATGTGCAATTTTTACCAATGAAATCACAATAATTCGATGTCTGCATTTTTTCCTGAATTTTTAACAGTTATGAAATAGTTAAAAAAAAAAAAGAAAAAAACCCAACAACAACAACAACAACAACAACAAAAAAAAAAAAAAAAAAAAAAAAAAAAAAAAAAAAAAAAAAAAAAACAAAAAAAAAAACACCACTACAGATCAAAATTCTTGATTCTCTACTTTGTCCAAGCAGAGCTTTCGTGTCTCTGGCAAAGGAGCTGCTAAAAAGTGATTTGAAGCTCCCTCACTCAGGAGGTCCATCTTCAGCATAAGGTCTATCCACAGAGAACAGAGGATGAGTCTACTTGAGTGAATTTATTTTTGTCATCCTACACACAGAGTTCCAGCATGAGCTGGTAGGGCTATCCCCTTTCATGGTGGGGATTATTTTCTCACCTACCCTGTTCATTGTGCAAGGAATCTCCTTTATTAATTAGTTAGATATAATCAGTTAGATATTATTTTTCACTTCATCTTCATTAAGCATTTGGCTTTTAATCTCTTTGCTCATGTAAAGTATCCTGAATAATTTCACAGTAAAGATTCAAGTTTCCATAGAACAATGGGAGAGTCTGAAAGCTGCTGTGTATCACAGGAAGAATGTATGCATGTTGATTGTTAAGAAATACTCTTTGCTTAATCAGTTATTTCCTATTCAAAAATGCCTATTACCGATCCTTATTATTCGTGCAATACCTTCTTAAAGAACGTTCAACTTTGAAACATTTATAATGCAAAATTTTGGACATTAAGGACTAGTCCGTCTTCTGAGGAGAAAAAGCTAAACAGTTAACCAAACAGGGCACATTGATTATTCCACATTGCTTATTCTACTCTAAATGGATTTATCACTAAAATTTGCTCTTTTTTTTTTTTTTTTTTTTTTTTAACCTATCTAGAAAAAGTTTAGGGTGCTTAGTAGCTCTGTTATTTTGTCTTGGTGATGGACTCTCAGCATATATTTACTGTGCATGCTGTGTATAATATATGTGCTAATGTCTGAATAAGAACATTTACAAATGAATTATGAACAGTTCCATCTGGTGGAATGAGCTGTCAAAGTGACTTTTTTTTAATTAGACTTGAGAGAAATTGCAAGAAATTATGATAGGCACTGTTTGCAGAGAAAAACCTCTTTTATTGAAGTGCCTGATAAAATTGAATGAAATTATGTTTTCAGATATTCAAACTCCATGTTCACTTCAGAAATTTTTGAAAATGTATTTTTTGTTCTACACTGATTGAAGGTTTGGATGTTTTCCATTCACTCTACTTCATAAAGATTGGTAATTAGAATGACCATGAAATATTTCTTCTTCCCAAGAAGCACTCTAGTATATGCAGTTTTGCACACAGTTTCTATAAACAGTCTTTGCATGGGGCCAATTAAGGTCACTTCGCATGTGACCTTAACATCTACCTTTAAGATCTTTATATTAGCTTATTTGGAGAAAATGTCATGTTTCTTCTGCATCCCTGTGAGCCTTCTATGAGCAAAATTATCAGCCTACTACATCCAAGTGGTGACAGTACCATGCTACTGTTCTCTGTTGTTTGCAGATCGTTCAATAGAATAGAGCATATTCCAGACAGATTTAATCTCAAAATATGCAGTGCTAATTTGTGAAAAAGGCAGGAGGAAGATAAAATCAGTGGCAACAAGATAAACTCCTGGTAGATCTCAGTCAGCAGTTTTCTTTGAACACAGACACAAATAGACAGTAAGCTTTTTAAATGTGGTAAAAATTGGAAATGTGCGTCATATATCAAAGGAAGAGACATATTGGCCAAAGTGTATTTTGATCTTAAATAGCATTGCACAATTACCTTGTGCTCCTTTATTTAGCAGTTGTAATAACGGCCCCTGGAGATCAAACATGCTTTGTTCATGTTGGAGAAAATAAATCTAAGTGATGAAAAACTGAAGATAAGTATCAGATTAGACAATTTAAAGCAATGTAGGCAAGGTATAAAATAATACATGTTTAGTTAAACTACCTTTTAGTTGTAAAAGAGCTTCATTTCTTTAGTCCCGAGGTAAATACTGTCCGTATCCAAACAGCTAATGGAAAATGTGTTGGTTCAGCTTTTAGCTCTGTAACAGCATGGAGAGGATCGTTTACAGCAATACAAATCGTATACAACAGGAGGAGTAACAAACACAGAAATTTGCTTTATCAGAAGCATCTATGCCTTTTTTTTTCCTGTATTGCTGATTACATGCAGGAAGAGAAAATAATTTTCATCCTTGTAGAGTAAGTCCTGTATTCCTTAGTAACATCTGTCTTTCTCCCACATTAATGTTTTTTAGATTGAAGGAAGCATTTGCACTTCTGAGTCACCAGTCAGTGGTGACAGTATGCTCATGCCTCAGGATATTGAGTCCGATGGTTTCATGTATATTAGTCATCTCATTTGCAAGATTCTGAACATGTCCTCTTCAGGCTTACCTTAACACACAGATTTTTTGCAGATAACCGGTTTCACAGGTTTTCAAAACCATATAGTGAGAGAATAAACGCAATGATTTGAGAACTTGTACTTGACAGTATATGGAAAGTAATTTTAAAAACTTGTTTTCTTTTTCAGTTTTGGAGAGCACTTCCATTCATTTCCTTGAAAAATCAACTTGTCTGGTTTCAACTTTAATTACACATGCTTGTTTACTTTTAAACTCTCAATTCAAACTCTTGAGTATTGAAATTAGCATAGGTTTTGCTACTGACTTTAGTGACACTCAGTTTTTTCTGCACATTTCTCAGTCCCAAATCTTGTTCGTGATGCAAACAGATGACATTTGCTATTGTTAAGATCTGGCCTTCTGCAATTATTGTATTTATTTATTTATTTTCTTTGTTGTTGAAACAACAGGAATGGCTGGATGTAAGGCAGAAACATCTCACATTTTCATGTGAAGGAAATGTGAGTAGAGAATATATTTACTATCCTCTGCTATAAGAAGTTTTCTAACACATATTAACATGACATGCAATTTAAGAGCACATATATATGAAAATGATGGCATGTTATAGAGGCTGATAAATATATTTTGAAGCTTCTTTAAATAGCTTGTTTTCTGCAGAGTTTTTTTAATGGCAAAAGAAGTTACAAATACAAGACCTAGGCCACAAAATCCTACTACCAAGAAAAAAATAGTAGAGAAACTGAGTTGTTTTGATCGAGTTCTGAGGGCTGATAAACCCGTTCTACATGTGGAATTACCAGTTTAGAAACAGTTTTAGCTGATATACCTTCAGGGCTGCCTGGCCACTGAAGAAATTTCACCAAAACCTTGCACTGAAAAGAATGCTGTAATAACAAATAAAAACTTCATTCCATTGAACGAGCATGGTATGTGATAACACATTCTCTTAATTTTCTTTCTACGCAACTTAAAAATGAATCACTAAAAATAGAGGTGCAGGGAATCACCTTCTTCATTATTGATTTAGGTTTCAAATACTTTGAGTGTGTATTCTTAAATCAGCATCAAATAGATAATGTTACCTTGATTGAAGTTAAAATATAACTAATCCAATGTTATCTTATATTTCTTCAATATTATGGGAACTTAGTTCTCTAACATTTCTTTGCTACTTTAGAATATTATTTAAAGTGAGGCTTTACTAGAAATTTCATTGTGAAAATTTGCTTTGACAATGTTTTATTATATTCTTATTGAACTTTGGCCTCTGTAAAATAAAGCCTTCTCTCCATCCTTTGAATTTAATCACAAATATTAAGCAAAAGACATTAGCAATGACCAAATTTGCATTCTAGTTTTGCTGTGATTGCTAGAACTACAGAAGACAGCTGATATGTGTTAAGGTTGCTGACACCAAGCTCTAAATACAGGCATTAAAACCCAGAGCGTCATGGCTATTACTCGTTCACCAGTTTCGGAGTCATGAACTTGTAACATATTTGCACACGTAAGATCAAGTAAACAATCCAAATTTACAAAGAAGTCTTTCTTGTGATGGCAAGTGGGTGTGTTTTAGGATGCCTGTGTGTATATGTATCTCCCAGTATATACACATCTCCTATCATACAGCACTTTGGAGCATCAGGGACTAGAGTGAGAGCAAGTGAAGCATCTGACAAGTAGCAAAGGAGGCTGGAATATGTGACACTGGTGGGAGTAAGGGTAGAGCATGTATTTGGCCATAAATGCAAGATAATTCTGTAAATTTTTGTTTTCTCACAAGTTTTAAGATAAGTGGGGAGAAATATGGATCAAGTGTATAGAAATTCTTCATGTTGCTAATTAATCATACAGCTTTTCTGGAATATTCTAATCAATATTCACATACATTTTAAATAATATACTTATGAAATTTTAGCTACTTTAAGCTAGAGAAACACAACATAGCATATTATGCCACAGTTTTGTTCTGTGGTATTTCAAACAGTCCTACTAAAAATTTGCTAACTTTGAATCTTTTAATTACAGAAAATGTTCACAAATATTCAATCTCATAATAATTAATTTGAGTTAGGGAAGAAAATTTTTCTTTTTTTAACTATTAAAAATCAACAGAACTAATCTTAACCACATTTTTAATGCATCTATTACTACGGATGTACAGCTAGCATATCCAAAATAATACAAATTATTCTAATTCCATGCAAAGATGGCTTTGACAAATGAAAAATAGAATAAGCAGAACAGGTAAACTATCAATTAATATAAGGCAATTATAACAGGCCATTTAATGATGCATGTTGACATGGTTTACAGGGATCTTTCAACTGATTTGTTTTGACAATATATGACACTGAAGTGTAATACATGAAATTAATCAGTTTACCAAGTGTATTAGGGAGAGCCTCAGAAGCAGATATCAAAATGCACTCATTTCTGGGACTATACCAGTGGCCCCAAGTTGAAGGGATCTCTCAGAGGGAATTATTTTCTGGCTTTGTGTTGATCTATGGTGTGATTTATCATACAAGTAATGTTACAAAACCTTTGCGGGTAATAATGCTGGGTGCAAAAAATTTAAAACAAATCAAAAGTTCCCTTAATCATCATATAGTAAGGAAGTAGATTTGTTTTAATATGGGTAGGTGCAGTGTAGTAGACTTGGAAACAAAGATCATTGAAGATCACTGCCTCAGCAGGAATTCTAGGTGCTGTATATGGTCAAACAGGATAATAACAATGTTTATAAGAGGACTATCAAGTAGAAATAGAAAATACCTGTGCACATCTCATTAAAATTATTGTAGTGCTGTGTATAAATCTGATATTTACACTTCAAGGAGAATATGAAATATTGGAGAGATTTCAAAGAATTAGAAAGAAGATGTCCTGAAACATGAAATTTACAGTTTTCAATTTAGTCGTTTATACACTGCAGAAACTACTGAGGAAGAACTTAGTCATTTGACATAGATAGCTACTCATGACAAAAAAATTACATAAGCTCTCTGTAGTTCTTAATTTAGCCAACAGAGGGTAATACAGTTTCCAAAGACTAAAAGTTGCTAGCTTCCAACTCAAGTTCCAATTGCAAGTGTAGTAATTATGCCCTGGAACAATTTATATATCATATTCAGGATTCTACAATGGCCTTTAAGATAGGACTGGCTAGATATATTAAAGAGATATTTTAATCCAGTTCTTTGGGGAGGAAATTGTCATGTATTTATAGCCTTAGATTCTATGGCTATGTCTCTATTAGCAAATAAAATATCCTGAGCCTGTTCTCTAGTGGCTCAGCATTTTTGTGCTTGGAAGTCTGCTAATAATTAAACAGTACGGGAAGTACTGGAGCAGTGCTTGGCCATGCTCTAGCTGTGTTTGTTTCATTAATGCAGTTGCAATCTGGATTTTTTTCACTGTGGGAGGGATGCACCAAATGCCCTAAAATAACCTAGACTTGTATTTATCAGTTTTCTTGAATTACATCGCAAAATTTGTAGTTATTGTATTCAGTGAGATGAAAGGAGCCTATTTTTGCTAATGATCAGGTCCCCAAAACCTTAGCAAACAACAAACTTCCTAAAGTATCAATGCTTAGTAAGTTCTGTAGCAACTAAGCAATAAGAGCAATCTGCTTTGCCACAGATTTGAACAGAGGTTTTGAGGCTTCAGAAGAGTAAATAATATTTTAACTCAGTATTTCAGAAGAATCTTCTATAAAAAGCAGCCAGCCATTGCACAATAACTTTGGAATCAGGAACACAGGCAAGACTGGTAGAAGCGAGGCCATGGAGTGGCTGAACATCAGGAGATACACAGATTTCAAAGCCAAAGAGATAAGCAGACCATGAACACTGATGTTGATGCCCGATAATGTGTATTTGAATACAACGTGCCTCTTAATGAAAAAAGAAGAGCTCAGAGGTTGACTGAATTTTAACTTCCACAAAAGCACCACACCTTATTTGAAGCCCTGTTTGGTTTGCATTTCTTCTAGTAGCCAGATGTTCTTATTGTTGAAATTGCATTTCTAATCTCAATTGAATTTTCAGTTTGCCTTTGAATTTGGTGCTCAGCATTTTGTTTTAGTTTAGAAATCCCTCTTCATAAGATCAAATATATGTTTAGTAGATAGTATTTTCTTCCCATGAAGATATTTTTTACAGTTACTTTTTTACAAATTACTTTTCAGTCTTTCTAAATGTCTGAAACATTTTGGAAGTGTTGCACTTTGAAACACTCACAACTGTGGGGTGTTTTCTGAGACCTTCTGATTCTTTGCTATACCTCTGCCAGTTTTTCTCCCTTTTTTTTTTTTTTTTTTTTTTTTTTTAGCAGGATGCAGGATCAATAGATATATGCAAGAACTAGATTCACGAAGACTATAAAAATTCCTTCTGCTTCTGTCACTGCCCTTTTTTAGAGCCCCATAAATAAGTACTTGCTTCTTTGCAGTGGAGATCTACATTGCTCATAAAGCCAAAGGTGCAAGGCTTTAAAAAGAACTGAAATATTTTTTAGGGAATATTTCATTAAAAAAAGAAAAATCCATGAAGAAGAATGAGTGAAAGAAGAAGACAGTACAAAGTGGGAAAAAGCTATGTCTGTAACTGAGATATAGTTTGGGATAAAACAGAAAAAGTTTGGAATGAACAGAATCAGAAGAAAGGTGTATTGATTAATAGTAACAAATAATCTGATGTCATCAGTGGCTAGAGTTCCTTCTTCATGCTGATTGACTCCTTCCTGCAGGATGTTTCAATCACAGGGAAAGAAGAAAGTGCCCTATCCATGCCTTACATCCCATGAGTCAAGCAGTCTGCTGTGTAGAATTTTGTAGATTCCCTGGACTCCCTGGTCCCCACAGTGCAAACATGCTACAAAAGGACAGTTCTTACTCAAAACTCCTCTTAATTTAGAGACAACTCTTCCATTAACAGAGGAAGAAAACGATGGACAGGGGAAGCAAAGGAGAGCATCAAACCAGTATAAAATCAGTATGAAAACAGCAGTCAGGAAAACAACCACTAGTAGTTGTGTATATGAGGATTTCATGGGTTTTATCATCATGGCAAAGGATTTTAGGTTGGGATTCGATGGTGGACAGTGAATGGCTCTGTGGACATTTAGAATGCTCCTGGTTTTGGCAAAGTGTAGCACACATTTGTACATGTTCTGACAATTTGTTTTTAGAGACAAAAATGACTACTTTAAGTCTGGACCTGTGTATTCTTTCTTAAGTTTACTGGCATGATTAAAACAAGACATGATTTGAGGGTTTTGGGGGTTTTTTCCCATTTGAATATTTGTATTAAAATCTACAGTTCATTAAAGAATCCATTTAAAATAATGTATAGTTCTAGGAAATCTTTCAATTTTATATTAGCAGAATATACAAAATCTTAGAAGACTAACATTGGAAGGCTTAGCTTCTTTGGTTGGTCTTCTACAGTAACCCAAGCTAATCTATGTCCTGTTACCTCTTTTTCTCTCACCAGCAGTTGTACATTCCTTCCCATTCTCTTAGGTCAGGTCCAATGTTTGCTTCATCCTGCAGTTTTTCCTAGTAGTGAATATGATCTGACAAAAAATATTATGATTTGCTTTGAAGCTAGCATGGTGAGATGGCCTGATAAAGTATGAGATGATCAAGTCAGAGTGGATAGAATGAAGATGGTGCGAACAAAGAGTGAGTTGAGAAGAACAGATAAAGCCAGAGATAATAAGATGTCAAGAGACATTATTAAAATGGCAAAGTCTCTGTCATGAGCAACAAACCACAATCTGAATGACCAACAGGAAGGCAAAGAAACTGGAGAATTTCATTGGCTAAGGGATAAAATTCCTTCACTGAATCAGAAGCAAGCAGTAACCCCCTACGGTATTGAGGGCACCCTGTGCTTCCAAATATGTTTAACTTCCTGTGAGAAGAGCTCACCTCTGGGAGTACATAGCAGAAATTGCCCAGCTTAAAAGCTAAGCCAAATTTTCATTCTGGAGATGCTAGTGATAATAATTGCTATTCATGGCCTTTATTGTATTTTTCAGTAATAGATATCAGAGCTGTTTTATCACACTTTACTGTGATGCCGTGGTGATTGTAGTTAATCCTCTGACAATATTGTGGTATTTCACTGTGTGATCTGTAACTGTTTTGAAAAGGTAATATTGACCTACTTAAATATGAGAAATTGAGTCTCTGATATAAATATACCTGCCTATTGACTGTGTCAAGAAACCATATCTCGTTGTGTACGCCAACCACTAAAGTAGTTTGTTTTTATTATACTTGCCACCCTTAATTTCTCCTAAAGTACAACAGGTACAATATAGAGTAATTGTGTTTCATAATATTGTAAAATAGTACATCCTTTGCTTGTGGGTGATTTTTACAGTTTACTGCAGAAATATCTTTTCTATGGTCCCAAGAGTCTGAAAATCCTGTAATTATTTAGAATGGCATTGTTTAGTAAGTTGAATAGGATGATAATGCTTATGATAGATCAGCAATTTTTCTCTTTTCATTCATCATTTAAAACTGAATTTAGCTAAATGCTTTTATATAAAAGCTGAATTACATTTGATTTTGGTTTTCCTTATTTACAGGATCTATATTTCAGTATCTCATAAATGGAAGCCACATAGTTTAGAAAAGTGGAATTTTTTTTGGTTTTTAAAAATGAAAATCTATAGATTTAATTACAGCATGTTTACCTCAGTTTAGTCAAAATATATATTAGCAATTCTATCGATTTCTTGTTTTTCTGCTGTAAACCCAACCAAATGTACTGTCAAGCTAATTTTGATGGGGCATTACCACAGTAGATAATTACTTCACTTTGCTTAATGTATTAGAAATCCATAAACAGACATTTGTTTTATGTGAAAAGCAGGCAGCCTATTAGAGGTCAAGAACAAATAACAAAGAGGAATACTCAGTGACAAATACAGACTAAAGAACAAAAGCTAATTAATTCAGAAATTTTATGAGCTGATTATTCATTATCCTGTAGTTGCATGTAATGTACCAGAATTTCTTTTCAGCAGGGTTTGGTTGTAAATCAGAGTTTCATAATATTGTTTTCCTCTACTTTTATTTTTCACATATTTTGTACATTAATTTTTTTTTGTAAGAAAATATTATTTGTCCTGTATGTTTTTCTGTAGCATAAAACCACCAACAAAACTGAGTTTAGAGTCTAATTCACATTTTAGTGTGTATTTCATCAGCATCTGGCACTATAGAAAAGGTGTTTCTGGGCTAAACTGTAGAAACCACCCAAAATATTCCTTCCAGTGCTACATGCAAGTATTATCATTTACAAAAAGTAGCACACATTCTCATTTTAAGATGTTAAGCACAGCTAGGTTAGCAGTCAGTGAATGTATCTTGCAATGTCAAATATTTCTTTCTAGAGCCAAAATTTGCCAGCAGTAGAACATCTGAAAATCTGAAGCAATATTATTTTTGTCCTGCTAAGTTGCTACCTGTACATCAGGAAATTCTGTGAATCCCCTGAAGACAGAGAGCATGAAATCTGATTTTCTAGGGCTGTCCAACTCCCAGAGGCCTCAGTGACATCAGTGCATATCTGACTTCTTAAAATTTCTGGGGTAAAGACAAAAGAAGGAAGCATAGCACAGCCAGTGGTTCAACACATTAAATATCTGAAAGAATGGCCACTATATTTTTTTCTGAGAAATCAATATCCCAAGTGGCTTGGTGGCAGAAGAATATAGTAGTTTCTTTGCAAAAAAATGCGCCCATTGCAGACTTATCAGGTAGATGTGCCATGTTAATATAAGTTAGAGAGCCACCTAAAAATCTTGATCAACGTATTTGGCATTGTCACTCTGGCATTTTCCAGTGCTAGCAGACTGAGGGAACCATCTAGGAGAGTCTTTCCTCTGTTCTTTCCAACTTTGGTACATTACATCAACATGCTTTTAGTGCTGCATCGTACTTCAGTAATAGAAGGGCATTCATAGGCCATTATCAACCAAGTCCATTTGCCATCAAACATTCTTCCCATCTTTGTCTCTCCATTACTTTCCCTCAGTGCATCAGTCCACTTTCACAGCTGGAAAGCATATGATATCTATAGTAACCATAATTTGATACATTGCTTAAACTATATATTTCATAATGAATAAAGAGTTTAATTAAGCATACTGAAAGTCTGTTCAGGCAGAGAAGGGGAAAAATGTACCTCTATAGACTTGATCCTGTCAGAATGTCAGTGTGTTCTCAAGACCTGAATTTCTGAAGCTTTGCTTTTGAAATGGGGGCTCTAAACCTCCCATATTTCTTTTAAGGATAATTTGATTCAAATTTTGAACAACTTCTTTCAAAAAAAATGTTGTAAAAAAAAAAGGAAGCTTAGGCAGCATGAGCTGTTTTTCTTAAATATTAGAATCATCCTTTTGTGCAAAAGTGTATTTGACTAATGGATCAAGCACAATATTTAGTCCTAGAAAGCAGCAGCAACTTTTAACTTTTTTAACGTTATAATTTCTAAAATTCAAGCCCTGAAAAATTTGTCCCTAAATTTAAGACCCTACATCACTTTTCTCAGATGAAAGATTTCCTCTTTTCATGTAATCAACCAGATATGGGTTAACCTGAATATTTGATGAAGATCCTCTTATTCTCCATTCATTGATTACTGTTTCCAGTAAGTTATCTTGTCTGTGGAATGTTCCCTTTATGCTGATCCAAAAGTAGCTTTATTCTCAAAGTAGCTGCAAAGATGCCTTTTGGGATAAATTTGAGAGTAATTTATAGTGCAAATATGTGGTGACAGTAAAGTCTTAATAACACTTTACTTCTCAAAAGTAACTGGAGTAATTGTGGGAGTTTGAGGTCCAAAAATCCTGCTTTATATTATATAGTTTAATTTCCAAAGGATACTAAGGAACTGACAATTTAAACATACATCAGATCAAACTTGGTATTTTGGGTAAATATGTCCTTTGTTTAGAAGTTTTGTTATCTGCAACAAATATAATTTAAAAATAAAATAACATTATTAAAAGAAATATTCTTTTTAAAAATGCAACCAAAAACCCCAATATAATATTTGCAATTTTCTTAAGACCTCTAGCACTTAAGGCTATAATTACTATCCTAAAATACAAGAAATGTTTCTCTCACTTTCTACCAGCAGATGATCACCTTTCCTGTATTTGCTGAAGAGAAGGAAATAGCATAATGTATGTTTTGTGACTTACTGCTCTTCAGATTCTACCAGTTTCCATATGAAAATGCACTTCAAAATAATTTGCATTTAATTTATGAATAAGTTTTTGTTTCCTTCACACTGGATTTAAATTGCCTTATACTTTCATTTACATTGTAACAATTGAAGCGTAAAACACACTATCAAGGAAGAATTTCTTTACCTTATGATATGCTCATGCTTTCAACAAAACCTCTTATATTTTCATCTGAGTTTCTGAAGTTCCATTGCACATTGCTTGTTAAAAGTTTACATTGCCTTTCAATACTTAGCCAATCTGAATCATCAAGACTAACAGGGTGGCTGTGAGAAAACAGGTTTGAAAAGAATTCCACGAAGAAGTAAAATCACTAAAATGAGAAATTTTTGTGGTGTGTTAACTATCCCAGGAAATGTTAAATGAAAAAAAAAAAAGTGTATTCACTTAAATCAAGCTTTGAATGACATGCACTTTGGATCTCATATTGACTTAACAATTTTATGTTTTTCTACCTTTTCTATTCTGAGCAATTGTTTTCTTCTCGGAACCTGTCTGTACAATGAATAGAAATTATCACAGCACACAGAGACATTCAGGCCCAAAATGCAAAAATATTTATCCCATGTTTTTTTTCTTTGACAGTCTATGTGCTTTGTAGAACAGGAAAACTATTTGTTACAATTAAACGTATTCTAAGGATATCTTTCCTGTTATTACCAAACTAATATTTTTTCATCTTCAGAAGCCATCTAGCATTTAACATACTTTGGCTGAACTTCATCTATTTCTTCCACTTAGAGTTTCAGGTTTTCTGAAAGAAAGAAAACATAATGCATTTTTGCAAATTAATTATGAAGTCATGAGTTGATCGGGGGAATTCCAGGACAAGATTGCTGGACTAGGATTGCTATATAGTTTTTCATCATGGGCATTAGAAGAAATTGTTACTTGGAGTGTCATGTGCTGTCTGATTGCCTGTGTTCATTAGTGGGAGGTCAGAGACTTGCCTTCTTGGTCAGACAGCACAGCACTTGCAGCTGTCTGAAGAAAAGTGGTGTGCGTTAGAACATGTTAGAATAGTGGGGGTACTGTTTGTCAGTCCAGGTGCAAGAACAGAAAAAAAATCCATGCTATGCCAGAAAGAGGAGGAGGATATACAGAAGAGAAAAAGCACAAGGAAAGAACAAAAACATTCCTTCTGCTAAATACTATGGTCGTTGGAAAGAATACAAGAGGTTATTCCAGCTCGATTGTTGACTAAACTGTATGTTCTTCCTACAGATAGTTCCTTAAAATGAACCGTTCTTTGTTTTCCTGTGTACAGACACAGTATCTGTTGTTTATTAATATAATCATAGCAGGCATAGTTTAAACTGTGGGACTATGAGATAGGCTGTGTTTCTTTTTCTGGTTTGTCAGTCACTAAAAACCATATTCCTTCTTTATTGAAGTTTGTGATTTATTAAAAAGTTTCTGTCTTTAAACTAATTTCTTAAACATTGCTTCTACCAGCCTGATCTGTTTCATAAACATTGGACTATATCCTTTCATGCCTTGTATTTAGGCCATGTGTTTTCATCCACCATCATTTTTTTACAGATGAAAAAGTTCTCCCAAAATTCATGGAAACAGAGTATCTCTAAGCTCTTGGTGTCTGCTTTGTTTGAAGCACTTTGTCAAGCTTTGGACAGGTGCAGACATCTGTGGCTTTATAAAGCTCACAGCTCTCACAGGATTAGCTGTTGTGGAGAGCATCTCAAACTCTCTTAGCTCCTGGAGTCTCAATTTACTGATTCTGCTAGACTACCCACTACCCTCTAGCATGTGTACAGAAATCCAAGACATGAATGCGTCATTAGGAATTGTAGGCAGTTCAAGGCTTACCCATGAAGGAACCATTCCGACTCCTCTGGCAAAGAAGAGATAGTGCAGGTTTTCCTTTCCTGGTATTTTGTTTAACAGTCACTATACATCTGTGGCTCTGTGCATGGATGTATACCAGTGTTTAAATGCAGAAGCACATTGAAATAATACACACAGTGTTTGATTATCAGTGAAAACTCAACTTACACTTAAGAATGCACATGATCTTGAAAGCATTTTATTGCAGGATGGAAGACTACATTCTGACTTTATTAATGCCTTGGAAAAAAAAATTCTTTCTATTGTTCTCTGTCAGCAATCCTCATGTTCGCTGACTCCATTAGTAGGATTATGATCAGGTTACTATTCAGTACAGCACTGGAATGTGTTGCTTTCTTTTGTACTGAAGTACAAAAGCTCCTGTCATTTTTTTTTTTTTTTAAATTGTAGGCTAAGCAATTTTGCTTTGCAGTTGTCAGAAAAGTGAATGTGGCAGAGCTCTTCTTGACAACTGATTATCTAGATATTTGCCAGTAGCCTCAGCAGTAGGTCTTTGTGGTTTTGTGTTCATTTGAATGAAGGAGCAAGGAACCATGGAGGTGATTATTTTTAGTTTGTTTTGGCTTTTTTTAATTCACCTGTCTTTCAACATTGCCCTTTAGAATATCAGATGACTTTTGCAACTTAAGAACTTTGACAAAATTACATCAAAGGGCATGTAACTAATGCTGTGCCACTGCAGCTAGGAATAAAGTGTTATACTTGCTTTATGTAAACCAAGAGAGAGATTTCAGTCAAAATAGTTCAAAACAGGTGAGAGTTCAGTTCATCCTTTCAAGTAGATCCTCTTAGATACACTGGAGAAGAAAATCTTTAAAGAGTGTATCTGATCTCTCAGCTTAAATCAATTGGCCCAGCCCACAGACACAGTTTTGTAGCCTAGTCTCTGTTAAGAAAGTGTATTGTGTGGTTAAAATGGTCTCTTTTCAGGAATTTCTCATATTTAGAAACCATAGGTTTTTGGCTCACTAAAACTCTTCTGTTATTTTAATAGACCTATTAACTCATAATTTTATAACTTAAGAACATTATCCTCCAGCAAATGTCCTGAGCTTCAAGTGCAGTTTTATTATTCATTTACAAGGGAGCAAAAGCAAGGTCAAATTAGCTGTGTTGCAGACAAAGATGCATAGAGACAGGAGAGTATCATGGATGAAGGGGCAGGGGGCGGGGAAGAACAGAGCTCAGAAGGAGGCAAGAAGAGAACACAAGAAGGCTTGTTATAACTTTCTGTGAGGTCTGGTTTCTGAGCTTCAGACTGGAGAGATCTGAAGACAGTCTGTACCTGAGGAAAGCAAAACAGCTTTCAATCATTTCTAGTATGAAGCTCATACCTGTGGCAACTGAGTGACAAAATTATGCTCAGTTCCATCATGCAGTATGAGCTTCAAAATAAAAAGGTGTTAACTTTGAACTACAGATGACAAGAGCACAAGCTTAACTGTGTTGGTATGTCAAACACTTGTGTGCTTGTGCATGTTTGCAGCAATGGGGCTCCATGACTGGTACCAAAGAAATGTATTCCATGTCTGCAGTTCAAGATCCACTGATAAGAGCAGGGCTCAGCAGCAAATTCCAAGCACCAAGGGAGATTTGTCAAAGAAAAAAAAATCTAATTTTGATTTGAATTTTTAAGCATAACAAACTATGTCTTTCCAATATGAATGAATTAAATATAAATGTGTGTCCATCTTTTTCTTTAAAGCTCATCCTTTAATTTTTTCCCCCTTTTTCTTTGTTTTCTTGAACTTTTTCTTGGTCTTGGATTTTTTTGTACCCTCAGTAATTATCTCCATATCTTAAATAATAACTTACTGCAACTCCATAGCTCATGGAAGGTCTTAACTGTACAGGAAGTCTTCGCTGTAAGCCAAATCTTTTTATATACAGAATAAACAGATGATAAAGAGTCTTGAAAACTTAAGTAGTATTAAGCATGAAAGCACGGGCAGAGCTTTTAAAGACTTAACTACCTTATTACACTAAAAAAAGCTGTGAGCACATGAAACTAACTGATTTATTCAACATACACATCCAAATATAGAAATGGTCAATAGGGTTTAGAGAAAAGAAATAGATCATGGCTAGCTCAGTTCTCTGAGTATGATGCCATCTTTGAATTTCCAGCCATCTTAGTACCTATTTTGGGACAATTATTACACCTTTTTTAGCATTTCATTTGAGAAATATACTTTCAGCTTTATCTCAGCCTGAGTGAAGGGTTATTTTCAGCTGTTGTGAGAGAATTTGCTCTTATGTTTCTGTAGATCTCTCCTTAGGCTAATTCTGTTATCCAACAAGAGCAATAGCATTTTCCAATTTTTTTGTGACTGCTGAGTGATGTTTCAACATTGAAACTGGGACTTAATTGAGCAAGTGAAGATGTAAATTTGTGTAGTTAAAGAATTACAGTTGTAGCCAGACACCTATCTCAGTCTGATTCTCAGAAGTGATCCATTCAGGGAAATAAATCAGGATTTAAGAGCCATTTTAAAAACTCAGCAGTCAGTTTTATAGGTGCTTTTATATCATGATTTAACACTCAATGTGTATTGTTTTTCTACTGTATGAAACAGTTGAAAGGCTTCTAAAATACAGTCATCAGGGAACCCATTCAGTACTCTGAATTTAATCTATTCAGTAGTGTAATTTGCACCATACTGAAAAAGAGGAAATAAAATGGTGTAAAATTATAAACCTCCAATTGTGTTTATCATGTGTAAAAAGAAATTATTAATCAATTACATTTTCATTTAGAAATAATTTGATTTTTAAGTGTATATTAAAACTCTTGGCAAGCATCTTGCTTTCCAGTAGCCGACAGACAGGAATATTTGTTATACAAGGCAGTGTGAAAGCTCTCTCTGAGCGACCAAGTTCAGGAACTGGGACCACTAAAGCCAAGTAAGCTGACTCCAGGAAGCAAACCCTGCAGGAAAGGGAGACAAAGCCTTAGGCAAAATGCCACGATAACCTGAAGAGTTCAGATGCCTTCACGGCATTTGTGTGCCATGTAGTTCCTGACAGATGTGCTAAGGACTAAAAAGAGGCAGGTGTTACCAACAAAGCAGCAAGATGGAGCATCAATGCAGAAAATTTCTATTTAAACGCCTATGCTTTAAAAATAGCAGTTTTGCCATTTGATCAGTAGATACTCTGAAATGAAAGACAAAATTAATTTTGTCTTCTATTCCTTGATTCTCCAATTAAAAAGCAACTGCTGCTTTAATTTGCAAGCCTTTCCAGTAACATTTAAATGATCATCCATATCCTGAAGCAGCCTCAAAAGCCTGCCTACTCTCTGAATTCTTGCCATATTTATAGTCCTTTAAACATTCTCTGATCTCACAGGGTGCTGCTCCAGCAATGCCAGCAATGAAGGGAATGTTGCATAGGCTGGCTCTCCATGGCGTCTCCCTAAAGCCAGCTGAGATGTGTGACAAAACATCTTGTGACCTCTCTGCACTGAACTTCCCACTGCTATGTGACACTGAAAGAGCCACAGTGGCAGATCTTACGAAACAGCTATGTAGTCAAGGTTTGAATGCTCTGTTATCAGGGAATTCAAACCTTGTTAGGTGTTTAAATCAAGCTGGGTGGAGCTGAGGAATGACAAATATTCCATCATCCAGGTGTTTTGTAAATGGATACCTTCTAGCTTTTTGCAGTGGGTTCTTATAGGTTTTTGTACCATGTAATAACCGCTTTTACTGATCAAAAGCCTCAGCATTACAAGTTCCATTTAACAAAAGCATGAGTTCCTAGAGGGTGCTCAGAAGAAGAGCCTTTTATTTTGAGCAGTGTGTGAAACCAAACTATTTCTTTTTAAAAATCATATTATTAGAATTGCTTAGGATGAGAGGTAAAAAACTCACTCTAGGTATTCAGCTAGGAGGGGGGCTTCTCCACCCTGCTCTCCTATGACCTGAAGGACACCAGTCCTTCTGGTAGTATGTGCTCATTTTGGATCTGCACTTTCGTCAGGGAGAAGTAAGAGCAGCACAGTTCCATGGACAGGGACAAGCCAGGAGCCACAGGTGACCCCAGCACAGGTTGGTGATGCTTACCAGTTGTCACAGTCCCATACAGGATAGCTGGTAACAGGGTCTACCAGCAGCCACAGCCAGCAGTATCCTGAGGTCTGTGCAGCAGTCCCTGCCAGCACTGAGACTCCTCACAGGTAACCCTGCCTATTAGTGCATCTAGAGCCCTGAAAAGTTCTGTGTCAAGGTGAATTATGTGTATCATAAAATAGAAAGTGTGAAGTATCATCTACATTTTAAAACCCTGTTGCTACTGCTGTTTGCACATTCATGTCACAGAATCAAAGAATAAATTAGGTCAGAAAAGACCTTTGAGATCATCGAGTCCAACCTATGAATGTCACCTTGTCAACTAGACCGTGGCACTGAGTGTCACATCCAGTCTTGTTTTAAACACCTGCAGGGCTGGTGGCTCCACCACCTCCCCAGGCAGCCCATTCCGATGTCTAATCAATCCTTCTGTTAGGATTTTTTCCTAATCTCCAGACTACTACCATGTGGGTCTTACTGGCACACTCTTTCAGTTATCTTCATTAGCTTAATTTAATTTAAAGTGGAAATTCTAGTAATCTCACTTTTGTAGTCTTGGGTGGAACAGGCAAGGAAATGTGATAGACCACATAATAGGTGCAGCCTATTGCAGTTTATTTGCTATTGTTTATTACCTATTTGTTCCCCATACCATTTCATGATATCAAATACCTCTTCACCCTGAATATAAAGGGTGTTTATTCACCTTGTTTTCATACAAATGGCAGCAAGAAGTAGCTAGTAAAGATAGGCACACATAAGAAATTTTTAGTGAAATGCTGTATGCACAATTACTTGGTCTCTATTTGATTCCATTTTGGTACAGATTATGTCCCGTATTTAAACCCTGTATTAAATTGATCCGTAGCTCTTCCTTAGTCTTCTCTGATTTTTCAGTTCTTTGGGTTTTTTTCTCTTGAATTTTCTTAGTATTTCAAAATTCAATAGGCACTCAGAGGCAAGAAACTCTGGCTTTTCAACTTATTGTTTGCACTGGGTATATCATATAATGATCTAAAGCTTAATTAAGTCAGAAACAATTGTTATGGCTGTCTAGTAGGACTTGCATATAATTTTATTTATACAGCTTGATTATAAGAATTGACTATGTCATACTGCCTATGGTTATCTTCATGGCCAGCCAGCAATAGCATTTCCTCACTCACACTTTGGGTAAAGGATATGCTGTCCCTGTCTCTCAGTGACAATGGCTGGCCTACTGAATTCTGTAAACCTGTGTGGTTTAGATTCAGTGAAATTCCCTGTGCAGTGGGTACCTTCATAATTTCGTATTTCTCATCTTGTAACACAAAAGAGCCATTTCCAGGCTTATAGAATCATTAAATGGAGTTCTTTAAAGGATTAAGAAATCATGAGATCTAGGAGAAGCATAAAGGATGCAGAACTATTTTCTCAATGTACACCTAAAGACATCATGACTTTGCACTCAAAAACAAAACCCCAAGTAGAGTAGAACATCAGTAAAAGAACATTCCTTACAGTTAATCAGTAGAAAATACAAGTCAGTTTGTGAAAATATGAGATGGGTAATTGCTGATGTAAACTTCTGTATGAAGCCATCCTTGGGCCAGGCAAGCACTGGAGCAGGTTGTCTACAGGTGCTCTGGAGTCTCCATTCTTGGAGGTTTTTAAGATCTAACTGAACAAAGATCTGAGCAGCCTGATCTGATCTCATAGCTGATCCTGCTTTGAGCAGGAGGGAGGATGAGAAACCTGCTCTTGTCCTTTCCAACTTGAATGTCTTGTGATTTTCGTGACTCAGACAATTTTCTTTATATCAGGAACAAGCCCACCACAACATATTTCACACCAAATGTAAGTCTGAATTTCTTGTGGATATATGCTCCACAGCATTTTTATTTTGGAATAAAATATCAAATAGAATTGACAACTGCCTAATGCAAAAAAAATCAGACCACAGCTTTTACTGAAGGGTAATGTCAAAGCTCTGCATTCCATATGGATGTCACCAAAAGGAATTGTGATTTCATCAACACAGCTGCTAGCTTTATAATGACATATGGGAGTAACTTTTTCTTGATGACTGTTCTTACAGCAATGTTTCCTCCACCTTCCGCATTTTTCCTGACATCATGACTTTAAATATGAGCCCAATTTAAAAGGCAGTAGTAATTTCTTACAAACCTTTTGTATTTACATTAGCAATCTAATTTATCTCCAGAATTAACATTGTGTCAAATCTTATATTTCCTGAAGAACCAGATATCACTTTAATTTATTCTGTAATTGTGAGAGATATTTTATTCTAGGATCCATTTTGTCTTGTATTGTTCAATGTGGACTTCAACTTCTATACACGCCCAGATGAGTGAAGGTCTTTGTGGACTTGACTTCTACAGGATAGATTCAGAAAGAAAAGTAATTATAAAATAATAATGTCAGGGTCCTAGCAAGGATAAGAAGGATCTTTTGTATTGATCTTATTTCAAATATAGTATCATTATATCAAACCAATAAATATGATGACAAATGCATAATAACAGCATAATAACTTTCCATATGCTGTGCTATATTTAATGTCATCTTGGGCTATGTAGGAGTTCCTGAACTAAGAAAAATCTGTACAGAGATAATTTGTTACAAATAGAAAAGGCCTCTCTACAGTAGTGGATTTGTGGATCTTTGTTTTATGAGGAACAAATCAAGTATTCTAAGTTTGGGTGTTTTTTTTTTTTTTAACGGGAAAATATAGTTTGATATTTTATTTTGCTGACGGACTTAATATCAAGCCACTTGACTTATCTTCTTCCCATAGGTATTTTGTACTGCAAGAATATGAAAAAGGTGCTACCTTTCCAAGTTAAAGCAGTATATTTTTTCATTAAGGGTTTTTAAGTGTGTATTAACAACCCTTTTAAGTGGACATAAGACCTTTTACTGAGAAGAAGCAGATGTGAAAAGCAGGCTTGGTTTACAACTAATAAGAGCAAGAGTCAGTCTTAATTCACACACAATCACTTTGCAGGTTCAGTTACAAGGTAAGGCTCTGGGATAAATATTGCATACTTCTGATGTCCTTCCCTTATCACATTGGTCTAGATGAATTTAAGGGAATTAGTAAATAATGAAACGTGAAGTATTTAATGGAGTAATTGATAAATGCATAATTATAAACATTGATTTAGGTAAGAGTTTCCTATTGTGTTCTAGTAAGTAAAGTTCAGTGACTGTAAATACTAACATTACATTTAAATTAGTTGCACAAAAACAGCTTTCAATGGAAAAGATAATCTATGTAAGACTGATGCACACTTTTAGAATACAAAAATTTTGTTTAACAGTTGCATTTACAGTTTATTTGTATGGAGTTTTTGCTTTGATAGAAGAATGGTGTGCATGGGCATATTTTTATTATGCGGAGATCTACCATAAATCTTGATAAGTTGTGAAAGCTGCTTTAGATTAAGTAATCTTCCATAACTGAAGATGAACAAGGAAATGTCTAATCACTGCCCTAATAGGATATCATATAACTAGCTTTTTAATTTTTTTTTCTGTGTTCTGTATAGTAGTCATTAAATAAACCCATCTCAAATGCCTTGTTGGCTATTGCATGGTCAGAGGGCAAAACTACCTAATGTTATCAGTCAGAGTGAAAACAGCGAGGGAAGGCTTTCCAAAAGCCACAGATGAGAAGGCCTCAAGAACATAAGAATGCTAAAATATGCAATCAACAGCACAGATATGAAGATGTAAACTGACATAATAAATGAATAAAATATATGCTGTATCAATGAACATAAGTTTAAACATTTCAAATTTAGATGTGAAAGTTCTAACTTTGGAGAGGGTATGAGGATGGGGGAAGTAGCGCTGTATTAAATATAAACCTTTTACTTGAAAAATAGCTCTATATGTTGTAAACTCATGCAAAACCTTTCGGTCATTGTGCAATATCAGAATGGATGTGAAACAAACAGGTTTCAATTTAATCAAAATACATATTAAATGAGTGGAAATCTTTCTCCAGAAAAGGAATCAAATATCAATAAAAATTCAGCCTGTATCAGGGAAGAGGTTAATTTCATTCCTTCCTTGGGACATTCCTTCTTAAATCCTGGCAACCCTAACACTTGCAGCTCTTGCATAAGTCACTAAGACAGTAAAAAGTCTGATTTTTTTTTCTTGGTCTCCAGACGCCTTTATGGTACAGAGAGGAAAAACAGTTTATCCATGTAAAATGGTTTTTTTCTAACTTCTTTATTCCCTAACTGGGTGATAATAAGTCTTCAGAAGGGTCCAGTAACACTCACAAGTTCATTTCAAATAGCCCAGCAAATGTTGCATTACACACAAAATCAATTCATTTTTAGCACTATTTTAGCTGAGCAGTAGCCCTTCCTGACTGGTTTAACAGCTATGTAGCTTGCCCTTGCTATCTGCAGTCACTGTTAAACCTCCTACAGCACATTTATTTAAATTGTCTGTTATAAATGACACTGCCCCAAGTTCCCTTCACCAATGTCAAGAGAAACTTGTAAGCTCACCTTTCTCGGCAGTAGTTTCTTCATCGGTTTCTTTGTGGAAGAATCTCTATCCCCGGTTGACACTTGTGAGAGCATGATGTGATAAGGAGTCAAAGACGGCCTCTGGGGAGCTGGAATTGAGGTTGAAGGTCTCACATTAAAAAAGTCATTTACTTCTGGTTTAGTTTTGCTCTTAGGCATTATTCACAGCTTTGCTCTGTCTTCAAACAACAGGAGCAGTGGCCCTACTAAAAGAAAAGAAATCTGAAGCTACAGACTGTGCTTGGAGTTAGTAAATATTAACTTGGGCTTTCAGGAGTCAATCCACAGTATGTCTTTAAAGGAAGAGAACCCCTGCTTTTCATTGCTATCGTCTTATTGCTGCTGTATGTTTTTTTGTTGTTGTTTTGGGTTTTTTTTTTACCAGACAAGGTATTTCTAATAATACTTTCACACAGCATATGGTTTTGTATGCTGCTGGAGTAAAATTCTTCTTCCTTAGTTATTATTGTTGTGCTAAGTTGTTTTCTTATTGAAACTAACTAAAATACAATTATTATTTAGGAGAAAATACAGAAGAATATTTGTTTGAATATGTTGTAGTTCTGGGACAGACAACTGAAATTTCAGTATGTATTTTAAGATATCTGGTGCTGAGTGAAAAAAAAGTTCCAAATAGGTCTGCAAAAATCACATACTCAGGCTTTTATTGATCTCACAGAAAGTCTTATCATATGGTTTTGATTATGGGAATATCAGTGTATTGGCTTTATCATTTTCCTATTAGAGGATTTTTTTCACCATGTATTTCCTTGTTTTATTTTCAGCCTTTTTACTTCTGAAGTAACATAAAACTGAATTTATGTAGGTGGGGTTTACGTGGCAAATAAGTAGGACAGGGTATAGTCATCTCTGACAAAAGTGTTTTGATAAAAAGGGTAAATGCATGTCCACAGAAGACACTCAAAATAGTTACTGAATTCAAAGGGATTTTTTTCTCTCATCGTAAATTAAATTAAACCCAAATAATTAAAGCTGTCAAAATAGGGAAGAGTTAAAGTGGACAGAGCTTATATACTATGGCATTTTCGTTATTGTTTTAATTTTCTATGAAACAAAGGGCTGTTAAATAATTTTGAAGGGCAGATTTAGCACTTCAGTAACACTGACTCAGAATAAAACAGACCTCTGAATCATTGGGTGCTGACCTGGGGGTGTCTCAGTAGGGTTCCACTGCCCTGTGTGGACATTACCAAATGATCTTATTTGCCCCTGTAGACATTGCCAATGGATTCCCCTAAAATGCCTCCCTTATATGGTTGCATATGTAACTAACTTTATAGGCAACCATATCTCACTAAGGACAGTTACAGTGTTCGCTGTGCAAACTTAAGTGTTTGTGTGATTGCAGAGTCAGTGATTAAATGCCTGTGGAATTTAAGAAAAAAGACCTTATCAAATTAGTTCTGCCATATTGAAAGCTTCATCTTTATAATGTCTTTGTGCCTCTGCATTTAAGGTTCTCAGACGATATTTTGCTGTAAAAATAAGAGCATTTTTTTCTAAGATAAGGAAAGGGGACAGGGATGGGGAAGGGGAAAGGGAAGGGGAAGAGGAAGGGGAAGGGGAAGGGGAAGGGGAAGGGGAAGGGGAAGGGGAAGGGGAAGGGGAAGGGGAAGGGGAATGGCAAGGCAAGGCAAGGCAAGGCAAAGAAAGGCAAGGAAAGGAGTCATATTCTTTTTCATATTTTCTTAAGGATTCTTTTTTTCGTATTTCACAAAGTGGTCAGTGTAGTTTATTCAGGGGGTTGCCCAAAGCAATGCAGGCATCCTTCTGTTGTGCTTGTCAGGAAAGGATATTTTAAACAAACAAACAAAAAAAATGCAAAAATGAGAGATCTTCACAAATATTTTCCCCTTTTGCTCCTTTAGTTAAGCAAAGAACTCTCCAATTGCAATTTATACTATTATTTTCAGAAGTTTCAATATTACATGATAACTTGGTATTTTAGTGCATTTTGTCAGAGCACCAGAAAAAGCTTTGAAAAACATTAGCCACAGTTAGAATTTATTGTCATTTGCAGTTTTAATATCAATACAAAATACAATTTCTTTTCGTCTAAATGGCTCATAGCATCAAACTTTTATTCTGCTTCTTTCTTGAGTTATCCTGTAAGGTCATGTGTTTTTAATGAATATGGGCAAAGAATTTGTGCTGTACACAGGAGTGATCAAGTCAGCTCCAAAAGGATTTTATGGGCTAGTTGTGTCCACTTTATAAATAGGCTTGTTGTCCCTGTAGTTAATGTCAGTAGTTAATGTCATTAATGTTGCCAATAGTTAATGTCTAGCATAAATATGGGCTGTTTCCAAGAAGAGAAGTCCTTTACTACCACCTGCCCTCTATCCCAGACACCAGCTATTCATTCCAGCCACACTCTCAGTGCTGGCTCATGGGGTCCTGCAGGGAGTCAGATCAAAGCAATGAGGGGATTATAACTAACAGTTCTCTTGGATTAGGTTTCATGTACTGATGGGAATATGAGGATTTGCTCCTTGTGTGTATTTTCTTTTCCTCCTGTTGTATTTCTATACAGATTCTTCAGCATAAAGTCTCTGAGTTCTTTAGCTCAATACAGGAAGAAATTGGTATCAGTGAACACAGGCAAAGAATCTGTGCTGTACACAGAAGGAAGGAGTGAAGCTGTTTTACTTAGCTGTACTCACAAGAGGTACCTTTGCAGACACTTTCTGTACTAGATTAGGGACTTCCTATGAAAAGGAAAATAATTCTCTTCTTCCACAGGAAAAAAATGAAATTCTATGGTTTAGAATGAAGTTGTTTGAAAAGATAAGCAATCCTAGTAAGATTTTACTGTGTAAATCATAAATACCATGGCAAATTATAATTAGTTCTTAAAGAGTGTATTCTACACATTTGTGTACAAGCTTAAATTGAAGGCTTAAAGCCTGTTCAGTTGAATAAAATCCAGGCTCTCTGGATTTGGATTATATTTTTTCTCCTCTCCTCTCCTCTCCTCTCCTCTCCTCTCCTCTCCTCTCCTCTCCTCTCCTCTCCTCTCCTCTCCTCTCCTCTCCTCTCCTCTCCTCTCCTCTCCTCTCCTCTCCTCTCCTCTCCTCTCCTCTCCTCTCCTCTCCTCTCCTCTCCTCTCCTCTCCTCTCCTCTCCTCTCCTCTCCTCTCCTCTCCTCTCCTCTCCTCTCCTCTCCTCTCCTCTCCTCTCCTCTCCTCTCCTCTCCTCTCCTCTCCTCTCCTCTCCTCTCCTCTTCTCTTCCTTTCAGTTAATAATTGCTTAACTAGATCTCTGGCTTCTGACTTTTAAAAAGGAAATGTCATTGTTTTGGAGAACAATTGAGTACATTCAAAGTGCTGGTTTCAAAGATATGCTAAAATCTTGATGAGATAATTACTTTTATTACAAATTTTTGTACTAATTGCCAAATAAAGTATGTTAGGCCGGATCTGACTCAGATGCAGGAGTCATTACTAAAGAACAAAAATACTTTTGACTCAATAGATAAATGGCAAAAATTGAAGAAAAAGTATTTGAGAGTGAATTAGATACTGACTTAATCAGGTCCCCATGTTTCATTTCAATGTACAATAGTATGAGCAAATCCAAAGTAATGGAAGATACAGACTTTTCCTCTGCACACTTGCCAGACAGGAGGCACAAGGAATTGATATTATTACCTGTTTCCTAATAGCTCCTCTTCATTATAGCACAGCAACTTGGGCTCAGTTCTCTCCATTATTCTGACCTAGCACATTACAAGGAAAAGTAAGATGATCTGAGCTTAAATGTTACTCTGAACAGTGTATTTCTCTCATACTTTTCTGCAATCTCTTCATTGATGTGTTACTATCAAAGCCAAACAAGTTAAATACTAGATTCAGAGCTTTTCCTTCTCAAAAGTAACTCTCATGAACAGGTGATCAGGGCTCACAAGCAGTTCAGTGACAGTTCATCAAGAACTGAAAGTGATGTTCAGCATCCCAGGGAAGGGTACCCTTGCTACTGAGCATGTTTGAAGAAAGTCCCTTTCACTGTCCAGTTGTGCTATACCAAAATATTTCCTCTGAATCGGTTCAGCAAATTCATTATAAATATATAATTTGTTTCTGGGTGACCAAAACTGAGGTTTTAAGTCCAATGTATTTTCAAAACCAGAAACTAATCTGCCTTTGTCACTGCTTCATTAATGAAGTTATTGCAAAGTTGGTAAATGAAAGTTGTGGTTAACCAACTCTAATTCCTGAGTTTTAAATAGGTTTCCCTAAGTTCAATATCTATGAGCCATTTTGAAAATCTTTTTATCATTTCGTTTATCTGCTATAATTTCCCTTCCTATGTTTGATCTGTGCTTCTCTCTTGTGGTCTCAGTTTCTTGGCATTGTCTCGTGTTGATGAAGCTGCACCCTTTCAGTGTGTACCACTAATTGTTTTATATTGCTTTTTAAAGGCTCCTCAACCTAAAATTAACACTTCTTTACTGGAAGCAAGGCTATGCCTCAGCGTTTTTCTTTAGTGTAAGAAACACAAGTAGACTGTCCAATTTGATTTCTGTTTGTAGCTAAATACCATATTCTATGTCATCTTGTCAAACACATAGATACTCAAATACAGAGCAGTTCTCTGGATACATGATTCTGTATCTCCATTTCTGCCTGCATGGTTTTTGATGACTAATTCTGACACAAGAGCAATAGATCCAAGCTAATAATGTTTGGGGATTTTTTACATTGGTGATCCTTAGCCATAAATATAGTCTCTTGCAAGCAGCCACTTGAGATTGAAGAGAAGCATCACTTATTCAATGCTGGGTGGCAGATAAAGTGAAATTCAGGATGAGAGATACTTATTTTCAATTACAGCTTGCAGTGCATAACAGGCCAAGTCAACCCAACCAGCATAGAGTGCAAATTTTGTTTTGCTGTGCTGCCAGCCATCACTGTACCATAGCAGTAGTAAAAACGTGACATTTCAGAGAAAGAACAGTATCGGCTGTTATGTGCCCGCACACATCTTGGGAGAGGCAGCAATAATTGTAGTTAGGGCTTATTCAGGCACTGGCCGATGGAAGCAGCTATGGAAATGCACTCAAGTAATGCCTCTCCTGGTACTCCACTCACACACAGTCCCAGAGTGGTATTATTAATTTTTTCAGCTCTGGTAGTGCCCTTCAGACTCAATAACAGAAGGGAAGTTGTAGCAGTTTTACGTGTTTTCATTTCTATCCAGCTGCCTTTCTGTAATTATTGACTGTGGGGCATACTCTAAAACCCGGCAATGACAAAGCAGGCAGGGGTGATGGTGGACAATAAATTTTCAGTGTACTGTAGAGGACAAAAAATAGCTGATTCAACTTGTGTGGACAAAGTCTTTAAAGAGCTAAGAAAGACATATCCATGCATCTGGTGTTGCTATTTTTTGAATATTTCTTGACTTCCACAAGATTACCACAATAAACTACAATTTTTTAAAATGTAATCTACATAAAGCAAGCAATAAATTATCTTGGAAGCTGTAGGGACTGATACATGAAGAAGGATTATATGAATACTTTTGAAAAGGCAGGACTTCAGCTTAGAAATATGTGAATTTCAGTCACATCAAGGAGAGATTATTATAGCCCCATTATACACCATGGGGCTATAATGATGAGTGAAAGAATGAAATTTAAAAAAAAATAGATGAGAATGAAATTAGGGAAATACTCCCTCCTGTTCTAATATTTCAGTTTTTATAAAATTCTCTTGAAGGATCAATCACCTAGAACGTCCAAAACTAGGGGAGGTAAATTTTGGAAAACTTGGCACAGAACAAGTTACTGAGTTCTGAACAAGTGATTATCCCCTTCTTAGTCCTTATTTCTATTAAAAAATTCTACATAATTTTTTTTTTAGATGCTAAAAGGGAAAGCTTCCACCTTTAACAAGCCAATATGATCTCTAGAAAACCTATTATTGTAAAATGAACTGTTTAACAGGGGATATAGCACTAAGTATGCTTTGAAGGAAAGTTTAAATGTTTGGCTGACGACTGTTTATGTTACTAGAAAATCATCAAGAATGATCAATATTTGAAGCCTATGCCTGTGAAAGAAGCAGAACGTATTTTTAGCAGGGCTTACCTTATGATGGCTAGTCAAAAGTCAAGAACCTTAAACATCATTATAAGCATCCCAGAATACGATACCATGTTCCAAATATTTGGTCATAGCCATCCCCATCAAAAATTGGCTCCAGAGAGTGATGCCTTCAATGTCAGGGTTGAGGAGGTAGTTTTATCAGTCATTATACCTTTTCTTTTTCACTAAGAACAAAAAAAAACAACCAACCAACCAACCAACCAAACAAAAAAACCAACCCAACAACAAAACCAAACAAAAAAACCCAAAAAAACCACATCAAAAAACAAAACCAAAAAACAAAACCAAAAAAACCCCACAAAACAGAACAAGAAAAAAAAAAAGATAAAATTATAAAATTACAACTTTGTCCAAGAGCGAAATCAAGACATTTCAGTGTCATACCAGACAAAAGAGAATAATTTATGTTATTGTCACTTACTGCATTTATTTCTCAAAATGACACTGTTATTTTAATGGATAAATGAAATAGAAGATTGTGTTTGGCTTTTGTGTTTAATTAGATTTCTTTTGGCTCCAAGAGATCTGCAAGATGAAAAAAAAAGTCTTAGATGTTTAAGAGAACAACTGCAGAAAATAATGTTTACACATGTTTTATGTTTGATTTGGGAAAAATTCTCTGATGATTGATGATATGAAGATAATTTCTGTTAACATTTTAGGCTGGTAGCAGCAGCTTGTTTTCATACTACCAAGGAACTTATTTGAGGTCCATGCAGCTTATGACAAAACCATAATTTTAATTTTAATCTTCTTCAGAGAAGTGAGGTCTGTTAGGTACTAAAGACTGTCATTGCTGTAATATTTGAGACTGCAGAGGTTTGCAAAGGTTTTCTTCTCCCACGGGCTTTGGCTATATTTGTCAACCCAGTGGAGACTGTAGGGTGAAACCTGAGGAGTGTTGATGCCATGTATCTCCTGCTGACATCAGTAGGAGCTTAGCACCTATCAGCATCAAAGGCTTCCGTAACTGCAGCTGACTCTCAGTAGTGCAAAACAATTAAAAACAATAGCAAATGGAACAAAACCCAAATGATGCAATAGATATGGGAAAAGTTTTAAGGATAGCCTAAAAATTCAGAATCATCTTAGTTTTACAATTTAGCATCTCAGTTGTGACCAGACTGTATCAGCAAAACATGATACAGAATTAAATTCAGAATCAAAGCCCAAGTAAATTGTAAAATGGTGTGAGTTTGAAAAGACTAGCTGTGATCTACATAAAAATTAACACCAAGTCGATCTAAAGTAACACAGTGATAGGAATCAACATTGTCTCCAGTGCCTCTACTTTTACATTTCAATGACATCTGCATCCATGATGAACATTTAGGATTTTGTTTTCTGTCCACTACCCAATCTATTTGGTCTTCGTGACCACGGGAATGATTTTTTACATGTGTCTGTAGGGGTTTACAAAATGGTGATTCTGAACCATAAGGGAAGCTCCAATAAAATGCATAAAGAATAATAAATAGCATTATTAACATTATTGAGACCACAGTCCCCCCATACGCTTTTCTAAGGATTCTAAGCTTATGTGTCTATGTGTCAAGTCTCAGTTCTTTCTGCCATACTGCTTCTTAACCTTAGCAAGATTTTTGTTGCTGTGGTCTGCTGTGTTTATTAGCTTAATTGAGTGGTCTGGATTTACTTTGGGGGAAGCTGATTAAATGACACCCAACTATTTTAAAGTTGGCAGCAGGGCTTGGCATATTTGCACTTGCTGGTGTCTGGAGTCAGTGTAGTTAGGACTTTGTTTTACTCCTGTACTGTGCTTTGATATCTTTTCATATGGACTTATGCAGAAATACTAAATTTATTTGTCCTCAGGAAAGTCAGGAGTCCAGAAGCCCTGAAGATAAGAAATCAAAACAGAGGCATTTTCTAGTCATAATAAAGACTCATAGCTAAGCCTGATTATAAATGGAATTGCAGTTGCAATATGCATTAAAACTAAAGTATGAAAATGAATCACAAGAAGTCCAATAGCAAAGATCAGACCTCTAAATTATGATGGAATAAGTCAGATTTTGCCACAGGGCATAAGCATCAACCTGCAGTTTCCTTTGAAAGCTACTGCAGATGCCAGGGCTAACAATAACTCAGTAGCAGAAAAGGCTTTTCAACTGTACAGAATCCAATGTCTAAAATCAGCTGAGATGTCTCTGAAGTGGGCTGTGTCTCATCTTTACTGCCATCTAGCCTTTCAGCTGTTCAAATGTTCAGAATGCATTGCTGTGAGGAAAGTCACTGAAGCATAAGCTGCTATGTGAGTTTTTAAAGTTCTGTTCATTACTTCCCAGTCCTGACTGCTGTTTTCACTTTTCAGAACGGCAACCTATCTTCTCTATCACTGTCTTGCAATAGTCAGCCTTCCATGCCCTCTTCTTCCCTATTTCCCTCTTTCCTCCCACTTTGTTTTCTGTCTGCTGAGACATCTTCAAACACAGGACTATGTGCTCGTGTAACAACGGTGCCAAAAGGTATGGAGAAGTCCACTGGCTTACAGACATGCAGCTTCACAGTGAAGTATCAAGTCTTACTGCAATGTTCACCTAACCGGACATCCATGATTGCCAAATAAATAGGATAGACAACTGTATTGTTAATGTACCTTACAAACATAAAAAGTTCATTTGGGATACAATAAATCAGGTGGTTTGGGTTTTGGGGGTGGTTGGTGTTTTGTGTGTTTGTTAGCTTTTTTTCCTAATCATATTGTGGAATTGCAATGACACCCAGCTAATTTTCATAACACTTCCATCTTACTGCAAATTTCCTCCCAGAGGGACCAGTGATACAACAGGACTTGAGCTATAGCCCAACTTACAATAAATATATAGTCCTGAAAAAGTTTCTCTATGCCTGCAAGAAATTACTCATCATGAAATAAAATGAACTATTCATTTGCAAGCAGCTACTCTGTACCATCAGCTGTCTAGCGCTGCATAGCTGAGTAAAGCCTGCCCATGTAGATAAGTCATTGATAGCATCGCTTTTGTGAGAAGAGTCATGCTTGTTCATGTAGGTATTTATGATATTATTAGCCTGTGTGAAAATTATTCCTTTAACCCATTAAGTGATGCCAGGAATTTAGGTAATTTGAATTACTTTTTTTCTTTTTTTTTTTTTTTAATTACATCTTCTTGTTAAATTCTAGTGTATAAGTCATTTCTTCATAGTTTTAGCATAGTGGTGTAATACACTGAAACTCTTACTGTGCCACCACTTGTATCTGTTTTCATGTTTTTAGGCAAGAGATATACCAAAGATATATGGCTCCTTACTAGATATATTACTGCAAACATTAATTTAACTCTGCTTAATTAGTAAGAATGACTAATCATTTATTTTCTGGTCCATTAATCAAATACATTTTCTTTCTTGAAAGCCTCTTCTACAATCACTACCTGTTTTAAAAAGATCTATAGTCACAATGCTGAAATTTCCCCAATCTAAGAGAATTTGCACATTTTAGGAAAACTTTTCAGGTCAGTGGGATTCCAACAAGGGTCAGATTCTTTCCATGAGGGTAAGTAGAACTCATCCCAAAGTAATACACGTGTAAATAAGCGTCTGTGACACCCCCATTTTCCAAGTGGACAGTAAGATTATTTGCCAAAGGACTTACTCATCAATTCTGTGGGGTGAATAGGTGATTTGAAATTAATATATGCAATATGCAGTGCAACATGTTGCACTGCTTTGAAATAACATTTTTCATCATGTCTTCAATCTTTATATTCTGTCTAAATTTCATTACCTCTCTCTGAGATGGACACCAAAAAAAAAGGATAATGCTGAACCAGAAGAACTGGATCATTTAAACTTAAATCCATGGCTTGTAGTTACCAGTGACAAATAAGCACAACAATCAGCAGGATTGTGTAAATGTATTGTTCTAATAACAATTTTTATCGGCTCTGAGTTGGGCCAAAAGTTGAAGGCAACTTGGAGGAATTGCAGGAATGCAGTTCAGTTTGTCAGATCAGAAAAATCCTAAGCACATCAGGAACTGACTCGAATGCTATTTACCATCGCTTCACAGCAGTTGCACAGATTAGACCTGGATAATTTTTGAATGTTTCATTCACACATAAGAGCAATTGCAAAAGCCTTAACCAAAATTTGTGAGATCATTGTTCATATAAAGTAGCTGGGCATCGACACAAGATAATTTAATATTCCAGACTGTTCTGTTCTACAGATGACATGATCCAAGGTCTCCTTTGCCTGATCTTGATGGGCTGCTCAGGTAAATGATAAAGATCTAATGAATTAGAGTAAAGACTAATAGCTAACAGATGTACAGACACTATCCACTCTATTAATTAATGCTGCTGTACATTATGTGGAACTAATGCAAATTACTGTGTGCAGAATGTTTACAGACTGGAATTGTGCTTAGTAACTTGGTGAGAACCTCAGTGAAGTTTCTCCAATATGTTAGAAAAATGCTGTGAAGGAACTAGTAGGGTACAATCACTGTGACATTTCTTCATGACCTTTAGTTTCTAATTAGATCTCCTTGTTTAAGAATTTTTTTCAGTTTAAGTCAGTTAATGCTGCATTTTATCATTACTTTTAAATAGGCAAGACAATATGGATTTTTCCTACAGTTAAAAATTATAACTGCAGAAAATTAGTATTGCTGATGAAATGGTCTTCAGTCTCAAAAGACTTATTAAATTAAGTATATCTAAAATTAGAGATCTAAACTGTGACACTTGAAAAAGTCATACTCTGGTGTCAGTATGTCCTTCAGAGTATATCAAATTTTTCAGACAGCTAATTTTTTTTCATTCACTTATCAAAAAAGAGGATTTGCCAAATATTACAGTGACTTGTTTATTTTGATATTCAAATGAGTTTAGACTCCAAGTAACATTTAAAGGAAACTCATTACAGTGATTTGTTTATTTTGATATTTAAATGGGTTTAGACTCCAAGTAACATTTAAAGGAAACTCAGTGATGAGTTGCAAATTGCAACTGAAATGAGTCTTATATAGTTGATAGTTTAGTCATCAACCAGTTGTCTCTCTCACATAATTACTAGGCATACTGGAATAGAAATCTTCCCATTTTTTTTCTTTTTCATCATACAAAAATACATTAAAGCAAAGCAATTTTTGAGTTTGGCCAGTGTTTAACAATTCGCTGTATTCAGCTCCAACACTTGAGTTGATTCTTAAGATGAAGAGAAATATTAGTAGTTAAAAGAGGAACAGTGAGAAAGGAGGTGTACTTCACCTGAAGCTCAGAAGTTAGGTGTGGTAAATACAAGACAGTGAGAAGTGATAGAATCACTTACAAATTTGATGCAAACTTGTGTTTGTACCACACACATGCATGGTATTATATATGATACCATCATATTTAGATGCTGTGTTTAAGCAGTGCCATTTTAATGCCTTTGCTAAAAATGTTTTTTACATCCAATAACCAAAGACAAGCCTATTTGCTGTTTAAGGGAATCAAAGCCTTCTTTTACATGCTCTCAAGTGTGAAAATATTTTTTCTCATTCTCAGCATATAAATAGATACATCTGCTCAGTAGTATTCATGAGAAAATTGTAAGCAGTTAAAAAAAAAAAGGCATTTTTATTTTGCACTGAAGTCTTTACTCCTTATTGTCTATCAGTTATGGAATTAAGTTTAATTATTAAAACTACCTCCCAGACATTTGTATTAAATACAGTATTTTAATATTTATTATTTTGCTCTTGAAGAAGCTAGTTTCTTAGAGACTTCCACTCTGAATTCAGGATTTCACAGTATTATTGGGCTACTATGAACTGAAATAAGAGCAAACAAAATCTGTGATAATAATCTGCTACAATATCAAACCTGCTGCGGTGTTGATAACTCCACTTGATCTCTGGTAAGCAGTGTGTTAAATTTTTGTTTAATATAGCCAGGAACTCCTGAAGCCTTTGCCAGGACTGTAGAAGGGAACAACCTCTTGAGGCCTGGGCTGCCTGCAATCATGTAATTAGCTTAACTGAATACCAGAAGTTCTGAGATGTGGTTATTTGTGAACTAATTGACAGCCTTCACTGGTTTACCATAGGAAAGAGAAAAAGGTAACTTAACAGGAGAAAAAGCCACCCTTAAAATGCATCTATTAGAGCAATGAAATTACTTGCTTTGCTTATTTCCAGTCTTCTTGAGTTTATAGTTCCCTTGCTGGGAGAAATTTAACCACTGTCTGCTGAGGAAATGTTTGGGGATTTTTTAAATTCTTTTGTGTCCACATCCAAGCTTCCTTTATAGTACATTGCTTAGCATCTCTACATTCTGGTTTTAAATATGATAAACAGCTTTTCACACCTAAGTGAACAATTGTTCTGATGAAATTATTTTCCCTCCTCAAATGTCTGTCAGTATGTTTAATATAGGAGATTTCAAAATGTTTGTAATCAGGATGAGTTTGGGATCCTAAATAGCTTTTAACTTTGCTCTTCCAAAGCTTCTTGGATTCTGATTTGTTGTCCATATAATAAGAGTAGTGACAGATTATTTCCTCTCCGTTGTGAAAATAAGCAAAACAAGATCTATGAGCATTCAAAAGAAAGGATCTTTGTATTAAGTGGGTAAGTCTATGGTACTTATTACCATTCATAATAATTTATAATAGCAATTCTTTAAATGCTTTTAGAGTCTTGGGTGAAGACTTTATTATTAGTAGGTCTTATTTGCAGTTTTCAAACAAAGAAACAACAAAGCTCTTGTTTTCATATAGCTATTTTCAGTAACTTGGATGTTGTATACATCCTTGCATACCTAACACCTGTTGTCTTCCAATTTCTTTGATTGTAAAGGTCATCATCAGCATAAATTGAACCATAAGTAATAAGATCTAAAGCTGAGTAAGTAGAATCCGTTGACAGTTAAAGAGCCTAAAATAGACTACTATAGCTTCTAGGAGCTGTGTTATAAGCAATACACAGGATTTTCTCTGCTGCTCCTCAGCTGAACCCAAGCTGAATCCCTTTTTTGATGCAATCATTTGATCAAAAATGAGCAGCTAAAATGAAAATAATTTTTCAAAACAGGACATTATTGCTGTGTGAGAAGCTTTGGTTAAGTAATCCAAAATATTTCAGTCAGACACATTCTCAGTACTCCTAGACTTACCAAATGATAAAAATAACTTTTCCAGATATTTTTCTTTGTGTCCATTTACTAGGGAGATTAATGTTTACCTGCATTAGGAAAGAAATCGCTTTCCTATTAGTTCCACATTCTCCTTCATAGTCTTTCTCGCTGTCCCAAAGAAAGTATAGAGTTGCAGAGTTGTTGGTTGTTTGTTGTTTTTTTTTTTTAATTCAACCCCATGACTTTCACATATTTAAGCAATAGTTTGTGCATTGTAGGATTCTCCCAGAACCTGTATGTAGTTATACACCCATTCACCCAGCTTTTTGAGTAATGACTACGTATAGGGGAGTAAGAGCATCTCTCTTTTACAAAGAAGACTTGTGTTCCATTCTCTGAGGGTTTGGGGTCTTCTGTGCTGCTCCCAACTCATTTTCTCTGGCATTTCTCCAGTCTGTTCCTTAATGGTAGTGAGACAGATATGTCTGTAGAAGAGTATAGATGTTGGCAGGACAGCAGGGAATCATATAAATTAGAGTAATCACAGAATCTTCTGAAGACACCAGTGATCTCTGTGACTGCAGCTGTAGGTTCTCATAAGCTCTACCCCAGCTTTAATGGAAGTGAGGGAATTCCCTTTCCTGTCTCTCAGATTGATATAATGGCAGCATCTCTGAGGAGCCTTCTGACTCATATGAACAAACTAGGAGGGATGAAGATGGATTTATATGCATTGTCTCTTTCATCTTGAAAAATTTTAGCTGCTCCTCCTTGCTGAAATACCTTACTGCACTGAAATTAAATTATCTATTTAGTCAAAAGTATTTGGCCAAGATATTGACAGATTTTTGAAGAGAACTGACACACATCAGTGCTTGCTACAGTTAGTAAGTTTAGCAGCTGCTCTAGGGAAACTGAACAGCTAGAATTGGCACTGGGGATGATATAGGATTTTTTCAGCTCGTACTGCAGAGAATTTTGAGCACTCCTCTGTCCCCTCTCAGTTTGCTCTCCCTAATAAAAACTCTTTGATAAGTTTCCTTTGATACAAAGCTGTTTGTAAGGAGCAAACAATAAAACATGTTCAAAGCTGGTCGATAGGGTGAGTAGCATGGAAATTGGAATAGTTGATACACCATGAAGGGGGTGAGTGGAAGAAGGAACGATAGTTACAGAACCAAAACTCTGACTCTGATACAGCAGAAAATGTCAGGCCAGAAAGGTATGCAAAAATGGTGTGATCATTTACATCAGAGCTCCAGGCCAGGAAGATGACAGCAGCTGTGTTTTGAGTTGACTTGAAAACAGAACCATTTCTGTCAAGGAGACTAGAACTGAAAGGATTGGTACAAAGATGGAAGATTATAATGGAGTTTATATGTTGCACCTGTGTTGGTCAACAAAATGAAAACAACACCATGTTAAGAAGCCTGGGGAAAGTGAGATTGATTTTGTTTTCTCCCTTTTAAAATTGTATTTTCTACAATGTGCCCACTCTTTTCTTTACTGACTGTGTGACCTTTAGAGGTTTTTACTCTTAATTATTTCCTTTCTTGTGGTTGCTTTTAATATGTAGTAGAATATTCAGTCAGTGTAGTAAATCTATTTCCTTATGTGTTTAGAAACAATGCACATTATTTATTTTCCAAACTACATAATAGTTTATGACAATGAGGACCTACTATTGTGATTGCTGTTTTTCCTGCTCCATTAACCCACAAAAAGTTCAATATCTAATGAAGTCTAAATCCATTCCAAAGCCAATGAATATCTAATATTAATTCATTTTGCAACACTTTTAAATAAGATATGATATATAATATTTGGTTCAGTATATGCATGATTTCTATGAAAGAAGACTGCAAAATATTTGTGGGAAACAATTGGGAGGGATTGTTTGTGGAATTTTTTGATTATCTAGCCCTAATCAGTTCCATTAATCTTCAACTGTAGGTGGACACTTTCATAAAATAATATGACTGGCTTATTCTTTACTGTTCAAATAATTTATGTTTAATTTCACTTTTGCCTTCTATCACATATTGTTTGAGTTTTTAAAATTTATTTTGGTTGAAAATTCAGACATTTAACTTACGAATTAATATTTTTAAAGAAGATGCATTCTCCTCTTGACAGTACTGCAGAGAAATAGGAACTCGTAGGCTAACATGTGTCCTGAAATTGTTATTTGTTTAAGGAGTATAGACACTGACTAAGCTCACTAAACAGACTTATTCTTTTATATATTTTGAGTAAATCCTGGCTCAACAAATTTTCTCTTCTTCCATGTGTAGAATTCCATTGTGAAGTTCATGAGACATTGTAGATACTGTGTGTGGAAGTTACCAATAAGAATTTTACACTAATATTTTTATTATCGATATTGTCTGTGGGCAATCCAACATACACATATTATTAATAGCCATCCTTTGCTCTCTTGGAAATATGAAAAAGGTTGGAGTGGCAGCATCTTCAAAGGTTGCATGTTAAGTGACATACATAATAAAGTCCAAGCACAATTTTTTTTTCAAATGCAAATTAAAATGGAAAGGGAAGTAATCTTAGAAGAAGTCCTTTCTATATCCACACTCTCTTTTAAGGTAAATTCACTCCTGAATTTACCTTAAAGGATACAGGATCCAAACAACTTCCTTCTTAAAATTAATAAGATTCACTTTGGCCAAATCAATGCTGATTTTTTTTCTCTCTCAAAAGGGAAGCAAAGCCAGTTGGTTAGTATAAGGCAAGTTAGGCTTACAAATGCCTGTCATATGATGCTTTTTTTGCTTCCCCATATGAAATTTCTACCACAGGGAATAAATGACTGACACATCACCCCCTGCCATCATAACAACTGTCACGCAACACCATTATTTTTCAAACATTAGTGGCATCCCTCCAACTGGCCATAAGGTTGCAGACACATATTTTAATCATTACTTTGCCCATTGTAGGAAGCTAAAGTCACACCATTTAATGTGTGCTTATGATAAATTTCTCTTTCTTTTATAATAAAATGGAAGTTAATGAAGCACAGCACAATTGCGGTGAATTAGACAGCAGTAGAACAAGGCAGGAGAATACCCACTTATTGACATTATCAAAGCCATCTTAAATGCATCAACTTTTACACCATCTCATATTCAATTATTTAAAAGGGACCATGGGAGTATACTGTTGGCTTAGTAAGAAAGAAGATTATAACAGTCATTAGTTATTAATTAATCGACAATCTCACTGCTTAATGTCTTTACATTTTATAAATACCACTGTGCCCAGTGTCTTACTTCTATCCATTCTGGTTTTCGCCAACATGTAGAATATAACATTTTATTTCTTCTGTCCACACATTAAAGGGAAGGTCAGCTGGTCATGTTTTATCAATTTGTATTGAGATATTTTACAGCATAAATTATTTATGGAATTGGTAAACAATTTTTTCTATATGAAGTTGGCCGTAAGAGTAACATACGTCTCTGTTTTTTTTACTATAGATTAAACTTAGGTGTTAATCCTGTCTTAAGCAAACCACTGGTTTCCTGAATAGCAACTTGCGGAGAAGGTCTGGGGGAAATAGACCCCAGAAGAAAAACAAGCAGCTGTGACGAAGGTCCCATAATAGAACTTATTTGACAAGAATTATTCAGAGGCAAAACAGCTTATTCTTCCATAAATCATTGCTTTACTGTAATTTTTACTCTCTGCAATTAGAAGTACATATTTTTGCTGCTGTTCCTATTCACAAGCAACATATTATTGCTCATGTATTATCTTTAAAAAAGGAAGCATGAATAGCATGCATATTCAGGAATGTAATGCCTTGGTTTCATGCATCCATTTCATTATCAGAACACCTACTGATTTTTTTAAGGCAGATTTTTTGGGAGGATGGAGAGAGTGCAAGAAAGACTACAATCACTCCTATATGTGTGATCATTGAAACATCCTCAGGACAATGTGACACAGCAGCAACTATGACTGTATATGTACTTCTTTTTTATTTTACTAGTAGATTTTTTTAATATTTACCAATACCATGGACAGCTGTGAACAGAAGTAGAACTGTGCTGCACCCAGGTCTATTTCTGTTAGTTTTCATAGGTGAAGGTCCATCGTGGAGCCAGTATCTAGATGATTGAGAAGAGGGGAGAGAAGGAATAGTTTGAATCTGGGGCTACCAGTGGTTCAATACGTAAAAATAGTGCTTTGCTTTTAAAAACCAAACAAAGAGAAAATTCATTATATTGATGACTGCAGGTGTCTCTCACCAAATTGTTGTAAAATGCTGTCTGAATCATTGCTACCTTTCAGCACATAATTTGCCCTATGTATATAAAAAAATGTTTCATATCAAAAGCTTATTCCAAAAAAAGTTTTCCTCATTACATATTACTCCAGCTAATTTTACCAGAATTATATAAGAATGGTTAAAGAAAATACAGAGAACTTGAGAGGGTAGGTAAAGCAATGATAAGTCTCCAGGACTGGTAACTTTACATGGTAATTTCTTAAACGAAGTGACAGGGTCTGTTCCAGCAGCTGGAATAGATTCTCTGGCCATAGCCACAGAGTTACTATTGTATTGCCCACTGCTGGAAAAGGCAGTCGCTTTCTCACCTTCCCTCCTGGCCAAAGGGCCCTGCTGCTTCCTTTAGCTCGCTCCTAAGAGACCTTAATTGATTCAATTAAATATTTTTTCTGAAAATTAATCTAACAGCAAAAAAAGTGTGGTTGATGTTTCTGCTAGCTGAAATCTGAGCTGAATTTGCCTACAAAAGTGTGAGGTGCATAGAGAAAATGACAGGAATAAATGTTCCCAGGACAGAGGGTAAAAAATATCACGTTCTTCTAACTCTAGGGCCCCAAAACATAAAATAAAAAAGTACTAAAAAATATTGAACTTTTTGAAAATGCGCATACATGCACAGACTAAAAGACAAAAAGTCCTGCCTAACACGGTATTAAAATGCATCCAGAATAAGAGATAATTTAACAGGGGAAGGAGGAGAAAAAAGAATCAGAGAGTGTCAAAAGGTTAGCAATTATTCTAAGGAGGGTTATTTCCATAGAATTACTCTCTACTCATTTGTGAGTAGAAAGTTTCTCTAGGAGTCATTTCCAAACAAGAATTTCATTTTAGGCATTTTGATTCACCTCAAGAGGAATCTGACCTCTTCCTGTACTATAAATGTTGAAGAGACTGAGACTAACCTTAGGTTAATGTTAGCTTTTGTGTTTGCCTTCCAGTGGCTTCAACAATGGGCAAATCAAATTCTAATGAGAAATGCTAAGAATTAAACTATTTTGGTTCAAAATTCAGCTTTGGTAATTTCAGGTAAATTCCAGATTTCAGAAAATTATTCAGAAACCTAATAATGTGGAAAATACTTGTATGTGGTAGAAGAAACTTATATCCATTGGCATCGATTTCCTTTCCCCCCAGCATACACAAATTTCCCTGGAGGATAATTCAGACTGGTTATAAGGAGGCAAAACAGTTATCAGCAACTGGAAAACCAAATGGGTGCTTTCAGCCAGTAAACACAAAAATGTCTGAAATTACATCTGTTCCAGGGCTGTATTTGACCTAAAGTATCCTAAATTCTAGGAGGACTTTTTTTTTCCATTCTATATTCCAGTTTACTGAGATTTTACTTTTATTCTCACATGAGATTATGTGGATCACTAATCTAACTCCTGTACATTGATATAACTCCTGTGTCTCTTTTTTCCTTTACTGACTTTCCTTTGCTCCTTTACCTACATTTCGATACCTCAGGCCTTTGTGCTGTGATATGTCTCCTGATAATCCATTGAATGTGTTTGTATAACAATACAGCATGATACAGTTTCATTAAAAATTAAGCAGCTTATGTACAAACTGTATCAAAAATAAATTCAGAATTGAGATAACGGGTCTCTCTGCACATTTTGAAAATTTGAAAAATTTCATGATAGAATTCGTATCTGTGTGGATTTAGAACATTCTTCCTCAAAAAGTGAGTATGCAGATCTTTTTAGCTCAAAATAAATATTGTGCTTTATGATTTGTAACTCGTACACCTCTCAAAGTTCCTAGCATCAGTATTGGTTTGATTACTAATTCCGATTTTAGGGGTTTTTATTTAGGAATATCTACTGTACAATTGTGTTTGGTAACTCTGATGAAACAGAAAATTATAACGCATTTAAAATAAGTTAATTAATACATAATTCTAAAGCTAAAACTCCAGAATGAAACATTCAAAAATACATTTTCTAATCAATTTTCAGGATTAGTTTACATGCTGGTGTGTTATAAATGTTTTCTAGGGGGCTTTGGCGGACAGGAGAAAGAAATTCATTACTATATCTGACAATACAGAAATGAGAATAAGACAAAACAGAAAACAAGATGTTAAATTTATATTTGAAGATAAGCCTAAAGTTTTTTTTTCCTCTTCCATTATTATGCTTTCTACAGAAATAAAAATAGCAATAATGTGTTTTTCCAAGGTTAAGAAATCTGGAGTTTATACTATGTCAACTCAGATTCAGCATTCCCTATTTTTTTTGGTAACAGCCTACTCATGAGGAAGAGATAATACATTTTTTGCATTCTCAAAAGAAGAATGGTTAGCTGGGATTTGTCTCTTTTACATGCTTTATAACACATGCTCTACATTGTCATTTTAATGATGATTATTTAATATCTGCATTGCTTTATCGCTGTATGACCAAGTTCTAAAGGAACTCCTTGCTTTTGCAAACACATACATATATAAACAAAAGTTTGCAGTTGTGAAGAGTTCATGCCTCTTGACCACACTCAGCTGTGCGAGTAGTTTTGTGTATATAAACAATTTTTTGCAAATCAGACCTGTAGAAATGTAACCAGAGTTAGATTTGAACTTAAAAAAAATAGGGGTTTTGCCTAAATAGTATTTTCCTTCCACACAGGACAAGAGGGAATGGCTGTAAACAAGAGAGTGGGTTTAGTTTGGACATTGGAAAGAAATTCTTCACTGTGAGGGTGGTGAAGCACTGGAACAGGTTGCCTAGAAAAGCTGGAAGTGTTCAAGGCCAGGCTGGATGGGCTTTTGAGCAACTTGGTCTAGTGGAGGCTATCCCTGCCTATGGCAGGGAGGTTGGAACCAGAGGGTCTTTAAGGACTCTTCCAGCCCAAGTAATTCTATGATTCTGATAAAAACTATTTTGTAGTCATTGAAAAAAATTTAAGTTTTTCTAGTTTGGCATTTTTGGTTGGAAAAAAGTAATCAAGGCTTGATTCTCTAACAGAAAATTCCCATATTTATGTTTAAATTAGAAATTTTGTCCTGAACAATCAGTGTTTTTGAACTTATCATTCCATTTTTGTTTAAAACCTCAAAATATATAATTTATTTCTAAAAAATCTATCTAGTTCTTTTTTGATGTGAATTTTTTCAGACATAAGTAACTTTTCAGCCAAAATATTTTTCATTGTATCTGAATATTTGATTCTTTCTAATTGAGAGCCAAAGCTTCTAATGGAAGCTAGCATTGTTCTATTATTGGCATTATTCCATTGTATCAGGTAAAGATCAAAAAATCTTATATGGTCCTGGCAAAAATTTACTTCCCCCTATGGTATGATAAAAAAAAATGATCATTTCAATAACCTTTTAATTTTTTAGAAATCTTACGATTTTATAAGAAATCATAAAGTAAGAGAATAGGATAGTGGAGATTTTTTCTGGACTGTTATAGAACAAGCCTCTCCTTGCAATAATGCTTATGGAGAACTTCATACTGTAACTTGCAGACCACAATTCTAGGTGCTGTTTATTTAGTATCTGTAGTTTTTCTTGCATTTCCTTTCTTTACAATGAGTCTTCTATAAATAGAAACAAACCTGTTTCCTTGGCTCAGATGAATCATTTCGTATAGTGATGTGCTGAAGATGGTATGAATATTTAAAATGTAGATATACAGTCTAACTCTAAATAGACAATCTATGCCTGGATTTCCAAAAGTGGCTAGAGATTTTTGAGCTTTTACGAAATTATAAGTAAAAATACATAAGTTGTGAAAGAACAGAGCTAAATTCTTCTTGCCCCTTCCTGTACACTGATCCTTCTTGTTTTAACACACGCTTTTGTCAGAACTTTGTTGTAAATGTTAGATCATCATTTATTTTTACTAGTCAGAAAAATATTAAAGAATAGTAGTGTACGAAAATGAGTTCACACATCACTGTGAGTAAACTTCATTTTCAAAAAATGTGCTGCTTTCCAAATTTATGTTCACTTTTGTTTAAATTAATTTCTGTGATTTCATTTCATTTGCCTTTGTTTAGAGCATTTCCTTGCACAAAATTAACATGTCTAATTGCATAAATATTTATTCCTGGATAATGTTCTATCTAACTCAAAGAATGGGATCACTTATTTTATAAAATATTGTGGGGTCAGTCTTGGGTCTCTGCGACGGTGCTGTGGTTCTCTCAGGACTTTCGCCTTCTTTCTCTGGCTAGCTCTGGCACCAGTGTCACAAAAAGGCACGGTCCTGTATTCTGGAATACAGTTCCAATCCTGTAGGTTCTTGCCTCAGCAAAAGCGTGAACAATGAGAGAAATAAAGGGATGGAACTCCAGTGGGGGACTTCAACTGGGTTTTACTAAATTCTCACGACCTGCTTTCACCCAGAAGTCAGCCTGCTGAAGCCAACCAAACTCGCGGATTTTTACCTTAAATATGGGGGTGGGAGAGTGAGGAGGATACAACTTGGAACCAATCCAGAATGGGAAGGCAGTGACTCTGTACATAAATGACAACTTAGAGGACAAATCAAGGGACAAAGGGGGAAAGAGAACTTGGACACCACCAACCATGCAACGTCCTCACCAAAACTTTCTAGAGATCAGGGTGAGGCTTTGAAGTGACAGGCAGGACTCAGGTGTCACATAAACGATGATTGATTAATAACAATAACTGGGGTAAACCATAATGGAGTAAAACATGGGGTACATGGAACAAGCCATTATAAAACAAAGAACAAAAGCATGCAGAAACTTGGTAAAGTCCAAAATGCACCACAACAGGTCTCCTCATAATAGAAAAATAAAAAATCTGATTAAAATAATATCTTAGAGGAAGCAAAACATTTTCTAGACAAACAGAAGCACTAAAGCGTCTGTTTTCTTATTTTGTTTCATATCTTTAGTATTGTTTCTCCATTCAAAAAATCATTTTGAGTGAAACTGCCAATGCAAAAATGCCTTTCTAATTTCCCTGAGTGGCTCTGAGCATGAGCAGTAGGTGGCATCTGATTTTATGCCATTTCTGTTTACAACTGACAATTGGAGAGACTGTTCAGATTTCCATTTTCTTTGTTTAAATCAGAGATTAATTCAGAATTTGGAGTTACATTATATTCCAAAGTTTTGATCAAGTTAACATGGATCTTCTAGATAATACAAAAAGGTTTGTATTACCATTAAAAAGGGAAAAACTTGGGCTCTGTAGAATTTAGCCCTTCTTTTTCTGTTTAGCAGGGTCATAATTAATCCCAAAAATTCTTGACTAATCAATTAGCCTTAGCATTATCTCCCAGAAGATGCTTTAATAGAAAGGATCATGTAACTTTGCTCTTGTTGCACTCTCTGTCAAGGCTGTGAGCCCGTGAGATTACACCCAGTGCAGCGAGGAATGGACAGTGTGGCATGAGAAGAATGTGGCACATTACCCATGTGTGATAAACCAGCCCAGTGTAGTCCCTGCCTGACAAACACATGGCTGGCCTGTTTGCAGGATGAACCTAAATAAGCTACAGCATCTTTCTTTACTTGGCTATTATTCACACCATATCACTGCATTTCATTCCATTCCCCATTTCAGACCACTGAGAATGAACACATTTATTTGTATGTAACAGAAAAGAATTGTGCAAAAGTTAACAAATGATCCTGAATGAAAAGGAGTATTTAAATCCTGTACACCTAGTTTTCAATCCGGTAATGTATTTCTGAGGTTTGGATAGAGGATCTTCTAGCAGAAGAACTGTTTCTTGTGGTAATGAATTTAGGTAAAATCACATAATGAGCATAAGCATTAGATTATATTTAAGAACATAATCAACTATATTTCTCAAGCTAGGATGGATTTAAGTATATTAACTGGTTACCTGAAGTTGGAGACCCAGTCTAAAATTAGGTTTGCTATTTTGACCCCTGGCCCTTAATTTGGATACAAATTTTAAAGTAAGCATGACAATGTTATCTCTTATTTAACACAAAATCACTCTCTTATCATTCCAATTGACTTCACACTGGAAAATTACAATGATGTCTCTTAGTGATGAATTGTTTCAGATTTAATTGATTTAACTGTTGTCTGATGAAAAGCTTGTTATCAAACTTAGTGCTTAGCTGCGTTTTGTAGACTGAAGACTATGAAATTTTGTAAACAGGAGTGACCAGCACTTCCCTGGGTAGGCTGTGAACACTCAGAAGTTCAAAGTTTTGTGTTACTTTAGATATTTACACAATACCATATGTTAGTGCGTCTTTTTAGAATGAGAAATGGAACTCTAATTTTGCGAAGTAGAAAGGAGTTCCAATTAGCCTTCAGATAGATTACCAGCCTGGGAATGGATGGAGAAGTCCAGAGAGGAACCTCTCTGATGCTTGGCTGATTGTTCTGCAATGACTAAAGCCTATCAGCTCCTACCTGCCTTTTCTTCTGGATGAAGTGGCAGAGATGAAGACATGAAAAATGGAAAGATAAACTGCTTGTGAGTATGTTCCAGCAAGAAGATATGGAATTTTTGTTGTCTCTGGTAATTATTGGCTTGTCTTCATTACCTGCTTCTAGATTTCTTCACCCTTTTTGTGGGAAGGCTCAGAGAGTAATTTTTTATAACTGTATATGTACTTTGTACAATTCTTCCAGTGGACAAGATTCATTCTGGAAACTGAGTTGTTGTCAGAAACTAATGCATTAGGAATATGCAACATAAGCCAACACAAAGGTAGTTCCTATCTGCCCATACCAAATTTATTTGCATAAGTGAGCCCCTTTGTTCCCTGAAAGAAAAAACTGAGAGTGGTTAGTAGTGGCAGAAGGCCACTGCAAGAAACAAAAGAGATTTACCTACTAGATAATTAAGATAATATTCATCTTAATTAACTGAAATGTATATCAGTTGTGTTTAAATAAAATCTGATTTTTATCGTCTTAAATGTACATAATCTTCATGCTTCCTGAAAACTTCCAGAAGACCTGTCACAAGGCATTTCCTTCCTAGAATCTTCTTTCTATGCTTTCATTTTACTGTTATTTGTGAGGAGGGGAGAACTATTTGTACTTGTTACTAGCATTTCTTGTTTCACGTGTGATTTCGGTTCTTGGAAAGGTTAAATGCTGTTTACCATGGAAAGGAGATAAATGTAGAAGTATCATGCACCTTTACCTTTTTAAATGGGTGTTGGAACTGTCTCATTTTACAGCTTCCAGTACAATTCCAGACTAATTGAATACAGCTATAAGTTACAATTAATTGGAGAAAATTCCATGGTGATGTTGTACTGTGGACAAATGGACAAAACACCAGAAAACAATCGCACACTTTGACTTCCAACTCTCAAGTGTTGGGGTGAAAACTCAGTTCATGTGTGTCAACTCACCATGCTATCTTCTTTTATCTTTGTCTTTATCTTTGTCATACCAATTTAAGTCTAGAAGTTACCTGGTAAGTTTGTTGGAATGTACTCTTTCTTCATCCAGAAGCTGATTTAACTTTTAGTACAGGCCAATGGTTTCATCATGTGGGTGGGTGACTGTAGTTGTGAAATAAGCTCAGATGATCTTTGTTGTATATCTTTTGGAAAACTTCAGGGTTAGTTGAGCAGTTGTACTACTGACTCAATTTTATATATTTTATTAACTTTCAGAGCTTATGTGGAAAGAGAAAAATACTTAAAGATCTATTTTTTTTTCTGACAGATTGGAGAAGATCTTGTGCCTTATTAGACTTCTTGTTTGAAGGGGTTTTTCTACATCGTATTTATTTCTATGCTAATGCAAAGAATCCTAGGGGTTTTATATATATGTTAAATTCTGGTATTATTATCACCAAGAACTTTTAAAGTTAATATGTGTATCAAGATCTATAGTTCAACACATCAGTTTCTAAATAGCAAAGACCAAATTTTTTATAAATGACTGACACCATGTACTGTAGCCATGCCCACTTACCTTATATATTAATTAGTAGTTTGTTGTTTGAAAGCATATTTCAAACTATATTTCTGTGTTAGTGTGGCTTGCTGAAAAACTTACGTACATGCTAGTTAAGACATAAATGGAACTTACTACTGGAGCTAGCAAGCCATAAAGTAAATGCCCACTGACATAAATATCCAAGTATAGCAGACACACCTCTGAACGACAGGAGAAAAGAGACGCTATTGTGGGCTCATATTCATAAATTAAGCCTTCTACTGAAGCCCACGAGAATCCATATTAGAGATCAGGTAAGCAGTCAATGTTCACTGATGCCCAGGGCCTTTCATACCTGGGTTTATGTTTTGATTTTCATCTCTTTGCATTTGATCAGTTGTTTGCAGCCAACAAAGTCTGTTTATTTTATTTGTTCAAATCCCTATTCTAATCAGAAATATGGAAAATATGAAATAATATGTTAAAAATAAAACATTGGCAAAACATAATCAGAAAAAAAATTACCAAAACTTTTTCAGCATCTTAGAGGATATGTTTCATAATGATGAAATTAGAAGAAGTTATCGAGATGTAATGGTACAAAATCCAAACATTGTGTGGCAATTACACTCCACTTGATGCAACCTGTGATCTACAAATTTAGAAGAAGTGAGATTTCTTCCTAGCATACATGCTAAATTCAATGACATTTAACAACCATGCTGACAGTATGTTTTTCATTCGTCATTCACAGAGAAAAAGGCATTTGACCAGTTTAATTGTTCAGCATGAAGCAATGGTGGGTACCAAGCAAAAAACCCCAAACATCCAATTCTTCAAGAGCATTTAAAATAGATGCTGAAACTTGTAACATTTTGTATAAAGTAGAATGGTTTTAAGTGCTTTTTTCTGGTTTGTTATTTGTAAGAAAACATTTCTCTGAAAAATAAAACATAGATTATTTTCTTCTTTTAATAAATAAAGTGTAACAAACAGATGGTGTTAAAATTATGCAAAAGGATGGTTACAATGTATAGCTGGAGTATAACAAATGGACAAACAGTGATTGAAATAGCTGCATTTTATAATTAGATCCAAATTTGTAAACTCCACTAAGGTCAATTTGTTAAGTATTTAATATTTTGTACATTATACTACTGTTATTTCTGCTTAAAATAGTAGATGCCTTATCTTAGATTCTGTTTGCAGATCTACTTGTACCTCAATTAAAACAGCATCTATATTCATGAAGTGAGTTTGACCTTACATAGTAGGAGTAGGAAAATACCTCTTTCTTACTCATCTACTTCACCTTCATGGGCAAAAGTGGATTCATGTTTTTGTTTTTTATGGACATCCGTAAAGACCATGGTCTTGTCATTTCCCTATTTACATGGGCTGTGATGAAGTAGGTCTAATGGCAATACTGTAAATAAAACAACTCCAGTGAATGATCTCCAGCACTGAAAGCTCATGTTATCAAATGGTGGGCTCTGTCACATGCTATTCATTGACATCATGATCTCGAGGTCCAAAAAACTGATCTTCCCCTCATTCTATTACTCTTGTTCTTCTTCCTGAAACCAAACTCAATTCCGTGCAATAGCAATTTTAGGATTTAAAATGACACTTATTTCCTGCTAGGTCAATAAACCTGGAGTGGATGTTGGACTTTATGCTGATTTATAAATTATTCTTTAGAGTCTATGTTATATTTCCAAACATTCCAAGTATGTTTTGCTAGGTGCTTTTAAGATGATAAGATGATTTTTTGTGATTGTTTCAGAAACTTATGAACTCATTTGTCTTTGGGAAAAACACTTTTTCTTTCGTAAATAAATGTAATTGGCCAGATTTTCATCTCATATAAGTGCTTATCACTCCTAGAAATTATCTAAGGGTAGTTGTACTAAAATTTTATGGAAAAGGAATCTAAAATTTTGTCCTAATGTTTTTGAGAGAACACCTGTTAGGGACAGATCAGTGTGCTGATTACAGACACTTCAACACACAGCCCCACACCCTTGCTGCTAATGTTCAAGAGGGATCTCTTGATTTGCCACCAGAAGTGCACTAAAACACAGCAGTTCAATATACACCCGTCTTTACTTAACTTAAAGCTTTTTAATTGAATGTCAGTCAAGTACATAGTTATAGTCCATACCTTATTACCATACCTTATTACATATACTTGCATTTTAAATAGCACATTTTCTTAAACTTAAACCATTTTCCTTTGTAAAAATCATTGCAACTAAGGAGTCAATTGTGATTATGGTAAAAGCCACAAAGTATTTATTAGTTAATGTGATTATTTCACTACTAATTAAAAAAAGAAACAAAAACAAGACAAAGCAAAAAAACCCCAACCAAACAAACAAAGAAAAAAAAACCCACCCTCCTATCTGATTTTCTATTTAACCAACATTTCCCAAGATTAAATACTTTTCCAGGGTAAAGTATTTCTCACCTATCTTAATGTTACCTATCATATGATTTGAGTATTTTTCAAAAATTAATTAGACTCACAGCAGCTCAACAATCTCATTTACTCCTAACCTCACCCCTTCCACTATGATTCATGTCCTATTTTCTTCTTCATAGCTGCTTTTTATAGTGAATATGAGGATACTAATTTGAAGTGAGTTTTCAGCTTTGTTCAGAAAGTTGAGGAAATTGTGGTCAATCTAACGTTCTCTGACAGGGAATCTGAAATCTTTTGGTCTGTTTATTGAATTAGCCTACCTTCTGCTCCCATGAGCTTCATTTTTCAGATTGATAGATTCGTTATTAATACAAAAGAGAACAACTGTGGATGGCAGTCTCCTCATGTATAAATATATTCTGCAGCACATGGGGAAAAACATTTCTTACAGGACTTTCACAGATAGAGTCCACATCTTTGCCTCGCAATTTTAAAGGATAACAACAGTCAGTGATTGTTGTACTTCTGTTGAAGTAATATAAATTTCAGTAATTCGTTCAGGCAGTTTTCAGTGAAAAAAGGGGGACATAATCATTAGACAACGGGCTCAGGTACAGCTTTAAAGTCAACCTCAGGTGGGAAAAGGCATTTTGTACAAAATTTTTAACTATTCAATCATTCTATGATTGAATGCCAAGCTATCCAAGTGAACTGCTTTGGTGCTCTAGCTAACGTAAGAATGCATCAGTATAAGGTGATAGGTTGGAAGATGGTAGATTTAGCAAAATTTAACTCAATTGTCTCTTCTTGTCATTTTCTATCTTAATAGAATGTGAATTTGTACTACTTCTGTATTTTAAGAGCTGATTCACCTGAGACATTGGGACAGGTGAAAGCTGAGAACATTTTTGAGATAAATAAACAACATGATGGAACTATTGACACTTCAGAGATTTTGGACCATCAAAGTTATTCCCCAATCAAAGTTATTCCCCAATGAAAGTAATCCTGCCAATAGAAGTATTTATTTTAAAGATGTTTCTCAAAATAATTTTTGAGAAAATCCTCAGAACATTTAAAAAGAAAACAAATATATAAATACAGTATGCATTCCTTAGATTTTCCTTGTATTCCTGTAAGAAGTGGGGCATTATAGTTCCCTTAGAAAATCAAATACAAAATCCAATTGATTTCTTTTACTATTGAATAGACATTATGATACATTAGGGAATTGATGTCCATCTCACATTTTTAATCTGCTATATAGAATATTTGAGCTGTGTGCACAGCATCCCAGTATTCCTTTGTAGTAGACAATTTAAACTATTTCAGGGAACATATGCATTATATATGAAATACTTAAGGTTCCAGCTGAATAAACACTCACATTTGCCATCAGTTTCAAAGGTCTACAAGTAGACTTTGTGCACAATTTAAAATGAAAAATGTGTAGTACATGCATCTGACCTTTTTCATTTAAAATGCTATTCTGCCTAATCTAAATTATATATGGTTTGGATCTTTCTATATTAAATAATTGTAGGCGGAAGGGTGATGATTCATATGTAATATTTCTCCACAATATATATTTATTGGCATTCAAGCAGATTTTATTATCAATACTTATTGTACCAAGTGTGACATCGTGTCAGGAACCCTGAAGTATTTCAGCACATATGGCCAGTAAAGTTGTGGCTAAAGCCCATTAACACTTTCCAAGGAGAAGTGAAATAATATGATACATTGATGTTCTAGGGAAAAAGTACGGAGTTTAATATCAAGGTATTGGTTGAGGGAGGGGGTTTGGCATGCAGACTGGGTTTGGGGGGCCTTTTGGATGGGTATAATTTTTTTTTAATATAAAATCCAATTATATTAATTTAAAAAGAATTTTATTAGCATGTTTTTATCAACTATGGCTCAAATGCAATCTTAGTTGTTTAAATTGAGTACTTAGGCTGCTAAATGAAAGCACATTCACTTGCTGCAAGTACTCATTTAGAAACAATACAGTGTGAATTAAAACCATATAAGTAAGAAATGGTTGTCTGACATAGGACACTGTTAAAATATATTTCTGGAAGATATTGCTGATGATGCTGAAGTCAATAGAGTGATTTATTTTTTTCTTTGTTAAAACAATGTGATTTCCTTCAAAATAAGCTGCATGGCACTAACCCTTGTGAAAGTAAAGTGGCAGATTTTAGAGCTGTTCTTGCAAAGAAAAGAATGATTGCATTCTGATTTGCATTAATGTAAAAAGATCACTACACGAGGAAGAAGTTAATCCCACTCCTATTAACGCATCAACCATAAAAATGAAATAATGACATTTGATCTTTCAGTGAATTCAGTGAATTGAGTTTAGTAGAAAGTCAACCTCATCACAGCTAAGTCCAGCACTGGCCCTGCTACTCTAATTAGACTTCCACAATATTAGTTTCTTTTTTCCCTCATCTTTTAACTTCATTTCCCTTGACTGGAGTGCAATTTCACCAAAATGTAGTAGACTAATCATTAAGTGGCAGCAGGACAGAGACTGAAACTTTAAATTGACAATCACAGCAGTAGAATACCAGAAATTTATAGAAGCATAACCATTTCTTCTGCTGGGTGTGTGATAATTGTTTTTCTGCTCATTTACATCCAGAAGTAATTAAGCTCTACAACAATGTACCACTGTAGTGTTGGTGCAAAGTCTGCTGTTTGGAGGTTATGCAGAGATTCCATGAAAACATCACAGTGGGAACTGTTGTTCATTTGCATTGTCACTTCCTAAAAATTTGCAGAAACATACCCTTGAAAGAATTAGGTCACACAAAATGTGGCCTAAGGGCTTCTCCTTTCAGTTTTCTCCTGTGGAGTTCTGCAGCTGATGTGATAAAAACCATTCTACATCAATAATTTTTTGAGTTTATGTTTCCTGAAAAATTTATTTGGCTTATGGAAATAAACCAGCTTTATCATTCAGTGGGAAAATTTCCTTGTCTTTCCTTCCAGACCTGATTTCTTGATACAAATGCGGTGATGTTACAATGCATGTAAAGTTGTATAATAAAAGTTGGCAACTCTAATATCTTCTGAACCTTCTTCAAACAATTGTAGTCAAAACCATGCATTAAAAATGCATGTCATAGTAATGTAAGAAAATGGTAACAGGAAGCTTTGCTTTCCCTGGATATTAAAACTTGCATATAAACAAATACAACTTCAAAGTTGAGAAATTTTCTTTCTCATGACATTTTTTACCAAAGTTCCACAGTGTTTCATGGTCACATGTGCCTTTTGCTTTTAGAGGGGTAATGGATAGCTGTTGTTTTCTGGTGCTATTGAAAATATGAAAAAAGAGCTACAAGATAACAACATAGCTAGTATTTTTCTTATTGAAAATAAGCTAATTAATCACTGTAGTGGGCAGAGAAAAGCTAACTCGCTCTCTCATTTACTGTTCTGAAACTCATTGATTTACATGGTGAGGCATAACTGTAGCTGGCAGCAGTATTATATCCTTCATTTCTTAATACTTTGTATATGCTTGCTTCTCTAGTTAGGAAATGCTTTGATATAAATAAACACACTTTAGTCCTGATTTTGCAATCATTTAGACATTTTCATGACAGTTTCATGAGTCAGGCCTCTATATCTGCTTACAAAACCACCCTTTTATGTACCATGAGCTTTATCTTTTTGAGAAAATTTGCATGAATTTTATTGAATTCCACTTTCCAAAGCTACTCATACATGTACTTAAATATTTTCTTTATCTTTCTGTATTTTCTTCTCTTTTTTTTGATTTCATATATTTTGGGGGTTATTTTATGGCATCATCTCACCTAAGCTTACAATAGTATAGATGATTCAAACATCTCATTTATGCTTGTTCACTTTGCCTTGTGGTCATAGACTTTTTTCTGGAATATTCAGAGAGATCTCATGTAAGTACAACGCAGAAAAACCATCTTTATATAATTTGTATAAATTTTGCAGTACAATAATATCTTTAACTGTTATTAAAATATAAATAAACAGTCAAGGAATAAGCTTTGGATCATTTATTATATCTGTAAAAACATAAACAGCCATAAATAAATGAAGATAGATTCAGAATAACCATCTGTTAGGAAGTTGAAGTTCAAGTCAAAACACTTAAAAATTGGCACTGTAGACTGTATTCATGTAAATATGCATGTAGACATTTAAATATCTAGCCTCATGTACAGATGTTCTGATTCACTGAAGCCTTCATTTGAGAACTGCTAAGGGCTCACGATCAACCCACTCAGGTAGCTGCTGAAAATTGGATTCAGGTGCTAAACTTTGTGTTTCTCTGAAATATTGGCACAAGTTCATAGTCTAACAATAGATCTGTCTCCACAGCTTCTTGCTTGCCAAATCATAACCACAGAGGTCACCAAAGCCTTTCTCCGTGAGTAAATGATTTGATAATTAGGTGAAATCTCCCTGATAATGAAAGATGCAGATTTGAAATCACATAGGCTGGGCTTGTTTCCTGCTTCCTGGGAGGGTGCTTCATCATTAGGTTTTCAAATTATAAAAACTAAGGCAGTCATTGCTGCCCTTGCTCATGTACGTTTTTGCCCGCCTTCTTAAAAACACTGGGATTAATGGGCCATAAGGTTATTCTTTTCTGTAAATCTTTCTCACCCACCCTCTCAACTCACATAACTTTAAAATTCATTGTCTAAATTCAGTCAAACTGAAAAAGGGGCAGAGCTTTTGGAAAAATAAGCATCTGGGCCAGAGAGAGGGATCCAAATTCCTATCCTGGTGGGACAGCTGTCTGTAGAGTGTGCAAGAGATACAAGGTGTCAAAACATGCCTTAGCTCCCAGCCTCTCTTAGCTGGTAGAACTGGTGGGAAACAAATTGTCATTGTGGAGAGGTGTAATGCAAAACCAGCACCCATCCATGGGAAACAGCCATCACTACAGTTTTGTTACACAACTTGTTTTAAAGTCATTCAGTCACACCCAGAAGGAATGGCAATAGCTATATAACATCAGGAAAGCTCCTGGGTTGTAGCTCCAGGCTGAATGCAAATATTTAAGTCTCAGAGAAAAACACCTCTGCTCCTTGTTCCCCACTGGCTGCCTCTGTGAGACTCACTGATCAGCGCTTCAGTCCCTTGAACACTGCTCTTGGGAATCTTGCTCCTATGATATGCTGAGAGTTAACTTAACACAGTCCTACCGAGTCTCTTTCAGAGCCCACAGAAATTAAGTGTTGCAATTCCTGACGTGGTCTAAATTTCTGTTCTGGCTGTAAAACATTTACACCACAGTGTTGTCTCCTGCCCTGTGTCTCTAATTCTGCCTGTGTTCACAGTTGTCTTCTGTGGATGTGTGAAGTTAAGTCAGTCTGTTAGCTGAAAATTGTGAGTGCTATTATTGTTTGTCTCCTATAAAATCAAGTTCTTATCTTCTTGTGCTGTTTCCCCTACAGAACTAGAACCATGACCCCAGTTTAAGCCATTCTGGACTTCTAGATAGAAATAGATGACAAGGGAAAGCATATATGAATAAAATAATATTAGCCTGACTTCTTCAGTGTCTTCTCAGGAATCAGTGACAGTGGTTATAATCTCTGCCAGACAACTATCAGCAGTTTCAGGAACTGTTGAGGCAGATGGCTGAGGCACTAGATCTGATAACAAGCATGTCTGAACTAACTGACTTTTCCGCATTTTTTGATATTAGGTAGAGAGAAAAGCTTATGCCTCTGTAAAATGAGGATGTTACAAAACCAGCAAGAGATTTCTGGATTACTTCTTTTTTTTTTTTTTTTTTTTTTTTTTTTTTTTTTTTTTTTTTTTTTTTTTTTTTTTTTCCCCAATCTATACAAGTTAAGGAAAAGAAGACAATAGGAGAGGTCTCAAGCACTGAGAGGCTTTTGGCACCTCTCTTCTCACGGACTGGTAACAGCTTCAGTTCACCTCCTCCATCTTATAAAGTCAATTCTTTAGCTGATACACACATTCCCGTAAGAGCCCTATACAGTTGACATTCCGTTCTAATCATTTCCCAAGCAGACTTGGGAGTAAGTAAGTAGGGGAGATTCTTGCTCATAACTGTAAAGCAAAGATATTGGGTTCTAGCAACAGATGTGCAGATAAGCCTATCTACCCCTTCACTGTGTTTTGCTACAGAACTACAGCAGAAAGTGAACAGGCTTAGATATAACATGTTAATTGGCATCCCATGGGATATTGTAAGTTACACTGTGGAATAATTATGCTAAACCATAACGCATATATTATTATAAGTTAGAACCTGTATGAAGCATACTTTGGAAAATTAACTAGCCAAAGGAATGTCCTTGGCTTCCCTTTCTCCACTTTCAGCTTTTGTTTGTCTTCTACTTCTCCTGTGTCCACATTCTTCTCCCTGGGACAAGCAATGTCTATTTTACTTATCAGTCAAGCACTCAATAAACTTTGGCTGTGTTAGGACAAGTAATTCAGGAGGACCTTTCCAGATACCACCATCCAGTGATGACATTTCTGCGTGACTCATGAATTTTTTCACATGATTTTATTGAGATTAATGTATGGTATTCTTTTCCCTTAAAATAACATCATCATTTCCTGCAAAATCATCATTCTGTGCTAGCTGCTATTGTCCAAAAATGCTCAGTGATATTTTTCTGTGCAGAATTTTCTTTTTATTTTGAGGTAGCACTTCCATGGGTACCAACTCATCACTGCAGCTGCAGAGTTGGGTCAGAAACCTGTAAATTCACTACAGATATTAGCATTAAACAACCAAGGAGATGAAACAGCCATCTGTGGTCTGCTGGAGAGAAGTGATAAAGGAATTTTGTGAGATGTTACTTGTTCCTTCCCTCTGGAGGCTGATCCTATCCACTGAGCAATAAGCATTCCAGGAAAACTTCAAGAGAGTATTACTCTTAAAATATGTCTCACTTAGATATTAGTCACACTGACTTCCAGGTTATCTTTGCAAGGTGTCCCAAATTTATCTAAAGCCCCCTCTCATGACTTTCCTTCATAGCAATGGACATTTCATTGTTATTAATGTAAAGCTGATTACAATGTGTGCATGTACTCTTAGATCACCCAAGTGTGAGAAAGCATATTTAACTTGCCAGGAAAGAATTTTCTTGACAGCTTTTTACTTTTGCTCTTCGTTATAATACATGAAAATGCAAAGTTCAAATACTCAAACACATTGTGCTCTGCTGTGCTATAGAACTTTTTTCTTGGCTGTTACAAAGCTCTAGGCTGGCCTGAGCTGGCCAAGAGCATTGAGTCATATCACTTGCCTCTTCTCTTGTCTCTTCCACACTGACCTGACATGCTTGTGTATGTGTGTGTATGAGCTGCTTTCCTTCCGAGGCTGAGCAGCTGTGGGCTCGTCAGGCACCAGGGCTGGAAGGACTCTAAGATGAGTGAATGGGGAATAGGGAACTAAGATTGTGGTTACAAAACGTAGCGTGCTTTAGCAATGTTAGAGGACAAAAATGGTCCTCTTTGCCAGGATTGGCTGGAGAATGATAAAAGACAAAAATTCTACTCTCGTGCTTTAAAGTGCTGGCATGGCAGCAAATCAGGATGGCAAACACTCAAATGACCACTGCAGGGGAGATGAAATCATGGAATGTAACTACTTCACTGCCATCAGCTTATAGATACATGATATGTGCAGCAGTTTCGGACAAGCAGCTACAAATTCACCTGAGAAGCAAAGATATTTTCCTTTTAAAGCATGACTGCTCAGATGCACTGCTTTTGTGATGAAGTGGACAGATATTAAGAGAAGTATTACAAAGTGAACCAGAAATGCTGCGCTGTTAGCAGTTGGAGGTTGTCTCTGTTAGAACACCTGTATGATCAGTGTTAACCAGGTTCTAATTCAGTGCTCAGCATGTCTTGTATCCTGTTTGCACACAGAAAAGCCATTTTTACTCCCATGTGTAGTTCTAGAATAGATTTTTAAAAGTCTTTTTTAAAACAGCTTTATGGCATTATATGCTTATGGATGATTGCAATTCTTCAGGCGTAAGCAAGTAAGAGCAGCAGTTTTTTCCTATATTCATACATACTAACAGTAAAACTGTGTCATGAACATTGGAAATCAGAAAAATATATACTTCATTCATACTCTTATAGCTAGGACCTTTGGTTATTTTTTATTTTTATCAGAAAAAATGCTATCTGGAATGGGAAAAATAAACTTTTGTTAATAAGTTTTACTGGAATATCTCCATTTTCTTAAAACAATGAAGAAATGTAATCAAGCATAATAAAATAAATATATAGGGTATTTGAAAAATGTTTTCCTTTTAAAATATTGTAATATATGTCAATACTAGTTTTACCTTAAAAACTTACTAATTATTTCCCATCCTATTGTTTTTATACACACTTACTGTATGCAATTACTTCTGTGTAACAAACAGTTGTATTTAGGCTGCACTAAAATGCTTGTATTTTAATAACACTGTGATCCCTTTGTAAAAACATTAGGAGCACATTTTAATTAACACAGCCTAGTGTCTGTGATGTCTTTAGTGGCACAGTAAACAATGATTTTATATGAGATAGTAAAGAAAGTAATCTTTTAAACATTGCATGAGTGGCAAAACAAAAGGTTTTGCTGTGTATTGCAAGAGTGTGTCAGTCTACTAAATCTTAATAAGTGGTCTAAGTCAGGTTACTGACATGTAAATATCAGTCACCTGGTACTGGTGTAATTTAGACAAGAAGATTGAGTGTTTTCCCTTTAAGAGTCACTAATGAAATAGTTCTTATTCACTTAGCTTTTTTCACGCTTAATTCAGGTTCCTAATGCTCAAAAAGGAAAAAAAAAAAAAAAAGAAAAGAAATCAGTCAATGTGGTTTATATGCAGTTTCTACCTTGCTTTCAAAAGGCTTCAATATACCCAATTCAAAAGCCTTGAATCTGCAGAAATACCATGCCTGGGGGACATAACTTCCTTTCTCTTTTTATCTGTTGTGCATTCCTGTAAGACTACACATTATGATACATTTTAGTTGTATAAAAATTGACTTTTTTACGTTTGCTTGAAAAGCTGTTATGAATTCAAATATATGCTTTTTTAATGTAAAATGAATAGCTGTTAAGTAGCTTTTGATAAGTATTTATTTTTATGTCCTTCATAAAAAGGAAGCAAATCCACATCATAGGAAGGCCATTTTTTTAATCTATAATATGTAATAACTGGAAAAACAAAGGAAGAACAATCCAAATACCGAATTCATTTACAGAGATATATATATGTATACATAGCAAAAATATAAAGACACACCAGGAGATATCCTGATCCTTATAAATAATTTTTATTCCACACACATGAAAAGATTTGTTTTTTCATGGTTTTAATTCCTTTTGCATTAGTGATGCTATATTTGGATGAGAAATTAATGGGATGAACAAACATATTTCACATCAGTCCAGCAAAGCTATGCAAATTTTGCACACACAAACATGATTTCCAGTTAAAAAAATATTATTTATTTTGTTCTAGCTTATATGCATCTAAAACAACTGGCAGAACATCAGATTCACATAACTGGTGAGACTCTTGTTGCACATTAAGCGTGATATGTGACTAATATATTGTTTTGTAACATTAAACATTGTCCCAAGGCCAATGAGATGTCAGCCTCCAAATTCCATTCCCCTGTTGAGCATACTATTTATCTAAGATTATTTAACTCTACTTTGTTTGATATTGATCTGTAGCACTAACATAGGCAAACTTCAAAGTCTAAATTAATTGGAGAAGTTTAAGTATTTACAAGGGAAAAATATTCCTTTTTTTGCCACATTGATATGTTTGCTAATAAATTTTATTAGAAAACCTGTGGTTTCTTTTTCATTCTTGTACTTCTATTAAAAAAACAGCAAAAAAACCTCAAAACCTGGGCTTAGAATTATCTCTGATATTGATAACATTTCCTGGAAATGGAAAAACTGTGATAACAGCTGCTGTCTTGGCTCATTTTCATTTGGGTTTTTGGTTTGTTTGGTTTAGGTTTTTGTTGGGGTTTTTGTTTTGGGGGGTTTTTTTGTTGTTGTTTCTTTTTTTTTTTTTTTTTTACTACAGCTATTTGCAAGTGGATGCAGCTATCTCTAGTAAGCTTACATCATTAGTAAAACATCATTTCCATGTTTCCTGTCCAATCAGAGCACTTCCTCTACTTGCTGACTTGTTGACTTTCTGTATAGTATTTATAGTAACAATGCTTTCATTTTACTATAAATGCTTATTTGTGAAATGACTAAAAGCTGGCTGTATATGGAAGATAACTATAGGAAGAATCTGTATTTTATGCTAAAGCAAAATGCCTTCAATGAGAATTAAGAAAATCTTTTCTAAGACATGATGAGCTGAAATGTCTCTATATTAATATTCTTTTTAAATTCCAAGCATACATGCCTGCTTGGATTGAAAATTTCTTGTTCAATCTCTGCAGTACTGTGGCACTGTAAAGTGATAAACACTCAGCACTAGTGATGGAAAATAGAAGGAAGAGCCAAGTAAAGCAAGAGACAAGAACCTCAAGTGTTGTTAGTGTCAAAAAACAGGTCTGTGCTTATTCAAAGGTTTTGCTATCTTAGGTTATGTTAATACATTCAGCCTTAATGTTTTTAAGTGCTTTGAAATATACGTGTTAATTTGAGCTTTTAAAATTACGTTTCATGATTTCAAATCACTGTTAATGAAATTTTATAAATTTTTTAGCCAAATTTGTGCCTCTTTCCTTGGAATAAGATTAAGCTTCCAAAAGCAGTGTTATATATGTGCTAAATCTGTTACTACACTAAAAGTTTAAATTTATTTTGTATCAAACAGATAATAATTCTCCCTATGATATTTGAAACTCCAGCAAGTCCCCCTTCTTGAAACACATGTTCGTATTTAAGGAACAGCACTCTCCTCCATCACATTTGAAATGGCTGGTGAAAATCTCTGCCAGCCCAAGGGGATCTCTGCACCCTTTCCTATTCTGGGACTACTCTGTGCTGAACAACTGCAGATATTCCACCCTGAGCAACCTGACCTAACTTTGGAAATGGCGCTGACTTAGAGTGGAGCATTTGAACCAGATGACTCCAGAGGTTCCTTCCAGCATAAATTATTCTATGAGCTCTTCTTCCCAATACTCTAGCTTTGGGACCAGCCTACTTGAGGCCAGTTTGCACTTTGTGTGTATATAATCTAGACTTATCCTAAAGAACATTCAAAACTGATGTTCACATTGTTCTGAGCCTTCACAAAGGGAACATGAGGTTCTCTGTGTGGGTTAGTAACAGCCAGAAGTCGTAACCTCCTGGTACTTCTTCCTTGCCCTGAGTGAAATGAGCTGGAAAATGTCCCACTGTTTCTTAGCAGACAGGAGGGGTTTAGAATTCTTACCCTGTGACTTCTCACAGACTTTCAGTTAAATAACAGGGAGACTGAACTACCTCATCCTTCCTGGAGCTGACAATTTCAAAGCACAGTTCTGAGTCACAGTGATAGGAGTGGTGCAAAGGAGCCTTCCTCTCTCTCCCCACACTGACTCATAAGGGTTTTCATTTTCCACTCCAGTCAGGAAGCCAACACATTCTGTGACAATTAAATTTATCCTAACAAGAAGACTTTGAAAGCTTAATTAAGCTCTGAGCTGTACCTGAGCAGTGAACTTACATGATGTGAACCCTGACCCTGGCATGCCAGTCTGTAGCTGAAATCAGCTTCCATTTATTTCTTGGTATTGGTGATGACTCCTAGAAAGAAAGAAAGCCCTGAAATTTTCCCCAGAATGTTTTAATGCTAGTTTGTACTGCTTAACTGCATTTTGTTATGTGACAGGCTCAATGGCATTGCAGCTGGGATTTTTTGTTTTGAAGTAACATTCAGGTTGGCATGTTGCATTCCTGTAGTCATTCTAATTACTGAAAATATGTGTTGGTTTGACTAGGGTGAACTGAGGCACTGAAAATGGATTTTTTTCATAGTTATATTTTACCATAAATAGTACTTTCATTATTGACAATAGAAGTTGAGAATCCTGGTTTGTGACTGATACCATCCATGACTTGAAAGTCACTTTACCTTCCAGTACCTTTGTTTCTGAAGACTCAAAAGGGTGGAATGATGCCTGTCTTTCCAAGTAGTTTTATTGATTTGTGTACCAAAAAAAGAAAAAGAAAAAGAAAAAGAAAAAGAAAAAGAAAAAGAAAAAGAAAAAGAAAAAGAAAAAGAAAAAGAAAAAGAAAAAACCCACTCCAAACCTTTTTACCCTTTATAGCAGAGCTCTTTGTTAACTAGTAGCACTTCAAAAATTTCTGCTAAGATCCATTTGTTCCAAGACAAGGTGAAATACACAAGTGTTACCATATGCATGTAAAAACAGTAAAGAAACACTTTCATCAGTAGAGAATAAAGGAATTACATTTGAGTTACAATTTGATTAAAAATGTCATCTAAACTGGGGACATGGGGCTGTCTTCACAGTCACTTCAGAAATTTATTTAGTGTTATTCCAATACTAAGTATTCCTCAGATACTTATCATTTGTGGGAAATCTAATATCCCAAGGCCTATGACATTCCTGCAACAACAGGTGTGTGAAAACCCTGACTTTAATTTGTGTGAAGCAGAACTTTTGGGACAATCACCACCAGAAGCAAGCTCTGGTATCTGTGAAATACTTACAAGCAACATATTTAGGGGATTAACGACTCCTCTTTTTGATATCTGGCCTGCCTTGAAGTGAAATCTAATAAACTAAAAGAATGTTTTGGACACTTTCAGGTGCTAACAAATGTCTGGAGTTAAGAATAGATCTGAGTGAGCTTTAAGGGCAGATTTACCTTTCTTGTCCACTCCAGGATGTCAAAACTGCCATATCAGGCCTTTAGTGCATAGAGAGAAACTTGCATTTTCTTCTTTAAAGCAATAATATTTTATGATTGTAGCATTACCTACCCGAGTGAAATTTTAAGATGAAATGACATGGAATACAAATAACACCAGAATTTCTTTAATATCCCAAATCATGAATAGAAGCATGTCTAGACTCAAATACAAACCACCTTTTATAGCAAAATTCAAATCCTCCTCTGTTCCCTGCCAAAGGCTGAGTTCAGTCCCTGAGGGCCTGAGCAGGGTTTCCTTGGCTACAGCAGCTGGCATTGGCAGGGCAGGGAGTGCTGCTCCTGGCCTTGGTGTGCCGGGTGATTTCATCACCTAACACAGGTCTTGACAGGTGCAACGACTTCCACTTCACTTTAAGCACCATAAAACCTTTGGTGCATGATTTGGGAGATTGAGAAGTAACTTTTTGATCCAGGAAGGGGTGGGATCAGGAATCCTGATTGTAATCCTCTAGATCTAGTCCTTCAATGCCTTCTAGTCCTTCTAAACACAAAAATAACATTTGGTCTGAAATGAATTCTTGGTGCATGCTGAATTTGCCAGACATTTCACTTTGAGGCAAAGATATGACAAATGTGCTTCCTAGCATTTTCACGTTGATTTATTCTTCCTCACAAAGGACAACTTCATAAAAAGTTTGAATCAGATCCATGTTCACACTTTACATATGCAACATTTTTGTGGCTGACAAAGCTGGCTTCTCAGGCAAACTAACTTGGAAATAAATTCAAACCAGAGAAGGGTATGCTGAGACTGCTGTACTTCAGTGCTTTTTTTTTTTTTTTTTTTTTTTTTTTTTTTTTTTTCCCAGCTAATCATCATTATTATTATGAGTAGATATTTACCCATAGGGTAATCTGCATTGGGCAGATCATTCTGACTCATCCATTTAATGGATGTTGTCCTCTCGGGTTAATGATTATCTTTTTTGTGTGAAAGCTTCGTTAGTGACTACAGAGGATAGCTATTTTAGTACTCTTACCAGGTGACATCGGTGCTGACATAACCTTTCTAGTATTGTTGGTTGTAGCTTGTGTCATGACACTAGTGTGAATTGTGGCTCTCTTGAGGATACAAACCTTTATATAGCACAGATGGTCTGTAGGAAAAAAAAAATGTACTGAAGGTACGCACATCACACATTCAGTCTTCCCTTGCAGACTTTTCCCTTTATCGCTGCCTCATACTCTTAAGTACCTTTTAATCAAGCATCTAAGATATTTTTTTATACAGACAATGTTCTATAATAAAGATTGCGACATGCAAATCTGGAAAATACCTCTGCTACCAGCATTATCACAGCTTCTCATTGGCCTCCCCCAGACTTCCTTAGAAATGTATCACCATTACTTCTAGACAGCTGATTTTTTTCTACTACTTCTTTGAAAGAACGATGAAAGCTGTGTAAGCTCATTAGCAGAGCATGTGTGTAGGCTTAAAATTACAGATAATAGACATATGGTTGGAAAATCAGTAATTCCTTTACGTATTTGCCAAGACTTAGGTCAAGGTTCAGGGTTTCCTTTGCTCAAACTGGTGAAATCAGAAATACCTCCAGGTGTTCAGGGAGAGCTTGCAGTGCACATGCAAGACAGGTGAGGAGGCACAGTTATCTCAGTTACTTTCTGCAAGAGCAAGCCATGCTTACTCTAAATTGCACCCAATTGTGATGTGCTTTTCTTTTTGCACTGTTTTTTTGTATAAGCCAATCCTTTTTTTAATAGTTCTTGGTGTTTTCTATGAAGTCTCATAATCTGTTATTTGTAACATTACATTAAGTTCATTGTAATAAATTTTGATGTCACAACCCTGGCTTTTCATGTCAGTGAGATTAACAGTTAATGTATTGGAAAGTATTTGTGTGCTTGAAAGTTATCATAAGTTAAAAAAAAAAACCTTCCTTCCCACTCAAGAAGCACAGTCCTTGTAAGTCACATCTGTATTTGTACATTCATTTAATAAAAAGTAAAACTACATAAATGTGTGTAAGCAGTCAGATATTTAACAGAAAAATTCATCAAAAAGACAATTTTTGGCCCAGGCTCACCAGCTGTTTCTTCATTATCATGGTTCTTTAGATTTTGCTGGTAACAAGCCCATGAGCTATAAATTCAGACCTTTGGGCTTAGATCTAAGAGAGGATGTGAGGATTGGTGCAGTTGTGCATCTTCATGGCATCAGCCTGGGGATTTGGAAGCAACAATGGGGGCAAAAGTCTACCCTTGCCTTTGTGTTTGCCCTGTTTCAAATGTGAAAGGCCAGCACTGCCAGAGAAGTTGCATTGTCCTGACAAATGGGTCTTTCTCTGGCTGAGTGAGAGTGCCACAGATTGTTTGAGATGTTAACATGGGCACATTGTCACCGCTGCCCAGAGTGAGGCCACTGGCTGCTTACATGAAGACTACTCCACAGCAGTGTGACAGCTCCCCGCTACACCAAACATGGTCTCAGTACATTTTGCTCCTTCCAAATTATTTTATACATGTCTTAGAATATATATTCAGATACTTTTTCAGATGCTTTTCAGAATATTGTTTTAAAACCAAATGAAAAATATTTTCCTCCTTTGAATATCTCAGCAACTTTGTAGGTGAAGTTATTTCTTACTGTTCTTATTTTATTATCACAGTTGTTCACACTGATTTTTAAAGAATTATGGTCTGTGTGTATGAGCATGTGTCACCCTTGCAAGTCCACATTAGAGAAAGCAGCAGTAAATGTTACTGTATCTGGGGACTGCAAAAATTTTTCCTTTTGACATTGACTTAATTTTGCACATTTTTCAGGAACCTGAAACTGAATGAGTGCCATGTTATACTCCAAAAATCACTTTTAGCCAGTTCCCTCTATCAGGAGCAACATGAGTGTGTGAATATGATGACTAATATGGAGCAATCCCTAACTAATAGCTATTTAAGATTTCAAACCATAGCAAGTCTAGATTAATTAACTTTTTTAGAAAAGTGCTTATGCATCTGGCAGTAGAATTTTGTCTTAAATAAGCAACGCTGAAGATAAAGAAGTAATGGTTTTAGTGGTTTTAGAGGTGAACTGTGAAAGAGAGAATCCATATTCATCTTCTAAAAGAATGTGTTTATTTTTCAATAGGATTTTTGGTTAGATACTGAAGTAATGCATGCATAAATTTTGAAAGCATGTGAAGCTGAAGCCTGAACAAAGCCTTAAAGAGATACCAAATCCATCCTGTTTTCATATTCAGCTCTGTTTCATGTCACAGAACAAAGTTTCTAGTAGAGGCACAGTAATTGACCAGCGCAATTTCCTATGTCATTATTTTGAAGTGTAAGACAAAATTCAATATAATTATTTTCTTCTTTTCTTTTTTTCTTTTTTTTCTTTTTTCTTTTTTTCTTTTTTCTTTTTTTTTTTTTTTTCTTTTTTTTTTTTTTCCTTTTATTAACCAGTTAATTTAGGTGATGGGATAGAATACAGCCAGCAGAAGCGTGAAAATATTGGAGTTCTCATTAAAGAGACACTGGAACTCTTTGAACGCTACGGTGGAGAAAATGCTTATATAAACATTAAATACATGATCCCCACTTATGGGTCATGCATGTAAACTGAATTATATTAAATGGGATGATTCCATCTATGTGTGCTCTAAAAAAACTGTATCTGACTGTGTATTGCATCTTGTTAGTCCTGCTTTATCTTCTCTACAGCTGCTAAAATAGTGGCTTCTGGGGCATTGGAGTGTTAGCACTATTGTGAACCAGGCTTTCCAATACATAAATAGTGTCTGTTCCTTTGATTACAATGGTGTACTGTGCTTGTTTGTTCCCTGAAAGAATCACTCCTTTATAACAGAGCTGACTCGAACAAGAATCTGAGTTAAACCTTCACTTGTGTAGACAATAAAACTATAATTTTCATACGCGATTCAGCAATCGCTGTTCTGTGTCCGCTTGCCCTGAGGGTGATGTCAGAGGCTGTAACAAGAAGAGTTTATGCTGACTGCTTAATAGGTGTTTGTCATGGAAGAGAAACACCAGTTCAGCAATGCCTCTCTAGCAGCTGTGCCGAATAATGTGCCCTGACATACAATAAAACTGTTGAATGTATATACCAATTGCAGCAGGAAGATTTATATTTTCCATTATACAGCACTGTCATTAAATTAATCCAGGTTTCTTACACGCTCCTGTTCTCAGTTTCCAGGTGTTTACTCATGGAACTTGGGTTCCTCTTGGTGAACATAAGGCACAAACACAGTTGTGAAGAGAAGAAGCCCAGAAAAAACTTGAATAAATCAGATGGAAGATACAGCATACAGAAAGTATCAGTCCCTAGCGACAGTGTTAATCTGGGTAAACACAGAATATACACCTACATTTTTAAAGGGCACTTGGTGTTTATGTAACTACAAGGTTGTTATTGCTTTTCTGTTATTATTGTGGTGTGCATATGTGCAAACAATGTAATTATTGTTGCAGGAATCCCCTACAATTTCCTACTCAGTTAGTTTCTCCCTTCCTACCCATAACACAGAACTGATACAATCATGGATTTAAGCAAAGCTATTGAGTTTTACTTTATTGCTTTTTAAGCATTTCTCTGGAATAAACCTACAAAAACCCCCACAAAACAACAAAGCAAACACTCAATTCTCAAGGACAACCATTTAAAATTACTGAGTCAGCTCAAAACAAACCAGAGATATATACTTTACCTTAAAATATGAGATTTTTAGAAGTGCTTTAAAAGACTTTAGGCTTATCTGGCTTTTATTATGTTTTCTGGAGCTCTTCAAATGTATGCAAGTTGCACTTTCAAGTGTTTCACTGTAACTGCTAAGAGCCTGAAATACACTCCTTGGTGTTAGACACGAGACTTTTTCCAAGTGCTTATCCATATCCATATTCACACCTTACCAGGCTTGCCCAAGTGAGAGACACAGCCCCTACGCTGCCCTGCTCTCTTGGATGCCTGCTGGAAGTGTGGGGAGCACCTTCCCACCTGCTGAAACTTTGGGCCATATCTGTCATTAGATTGACATTAAAACTCGCCTTTTTCTGTTCTGTGGCATCTTCAGCCTGAGGATTTTATTTTACTTCCTTCTCTTTCCTGTAAATGAGGGGAAAAAAAAAAAATTTATCTTCCCACCTCTTTGAGTGCACCTTCAAGTGATGCCATCCGCCCCTGGTCAGCCCCCTCCAAGGCTGCTGGAGGTGTGCCTTTTTCTCAGGCCCCAGTGGCATTTCTCTTCTGTGTGTTTTTTTTTTGTTCTTCCTGAGTTTTGTTTTACACAATTTTTCCAGGGCTACCCTCAAGTCCCTAGCGTTAAGACGAAGTCTGTCCTGTGTCCGACATACACCTGTGATGGAAAAGTACATCTAAAACTCTGCCTCATGTCTAGAGTATTGACAAATCTTTCACCTTCTGGGCAGAAAGGGAAGTGAAGCCTGGCTGTAGGCCCGTGCCTCTGGAAACTCAAGAGCTTTGTCTTCAAACCTTGCAGCACAGAGGCTAGCTGGAATATGCCAGGGCGCACATGTCTTCTCTTCCAAAAATGCCTTTCTTCACAGCCACCCTGGCAATATCCACAGAGCCTTCACTTACAGCTTCTCCCCATTTGCCTTGCATTGTCCCTGGCACCAATGAGCCATACTTTTTCATTTACTGACATCTATGGATTTGGTAACTGTGGCATTGCAGGTTTCCCATGAGTACAGACTGTGCTGGAAAATTGCAGCTCAGAGGGAGCTGAGTTATTCAGCTCGGAAACAAACCAAGCCCTTCATAAAAGGAGAATTCCCAGGCCACCTTTCACTCCTCAGCTATTTGTATTCTTTCCTTAAGAGAAAGTCCAGCACTGCTCTTTGCCTGAGATCAAAAAGCTCCTCAATAGCTGGCTCCAGTTCCCCTGACGCTGGGCTCCAGCCACAGAGCCCCTCGCAGAAGGGACTGTGCGGGAAAGGGTTCTCAGCCCTGCGTTTTCCCCATCCCATCACCCCTCTGCATTCCCAACAGCTCTGCCAAGGATGAGAAGTTTCGGGCTCCTCACCAGCCTTTGTAATGCTGTTCCCTGGCCCCCTCTTTTTGCATCCCCTCCCCTTCAGCTCAACTAGGACAAGACTGCTGGCTGACAAAGAGACACCATGGAAAATGGGTACTTTGTGAAGCTGCAGACTTGCCTGGGCCTGATGCCCTCAGCCTTGTGCTCCTTCTTGGAGATTTCTTTCACAAGACATAGGTTCAACAAGGGCTGACCTTATGGCAAACCATAAGGGCAATAGAGGACATGCATATTCACATCAGGAAAAATAATTTTATAGAAAAGTGCTCTTATTTGCATGTTCAGGATGAGAACATTAGCCTCCATCAATACTACTCCTATGTCTGGTCCATTGATTTAAAGGTGAACATTCTCCCATAACCTTATTATTTCTAGGAGCTGGACTGATAAAAGGAAGCATGATAAAAGCCACAGGTTGGTAATTTAGAAACACTGAGAATAAAACTATTTTAAGATGTCATTTTACTAAGTCAGACTGTAGGCCTTCCAACCTTGACAATGTCCCTTTGAGCATGGTCAGCAGCATATTTATAGGCAATTACAGCACAGCTCAGAGCACCTTATAAAGCACAAGATCAAGGACTCAGGTGCTTAAGCATACAAGTAGTATTATGTTATTCAATACACTACTTAGCTATTTTACTATGCTGAGAAAAAAACACCCTATAGTTCAAAAATAGTAACTGCCTCTCTTTTGACCACGTCATGTAATTGTGGTCACTGATGCTAGGGACAAGCCAATCAACAAATTTTAATTGTAATCAATCAAAAGGTACTCTGGGCCAGGTGTTTCAAGGGGTATAAATTAAGTGTAGCAGCATTAAGGCCAATTTGGCTTTTCAGAAGTGATGTGGCTTGTGCCTTACGTTGGGATCTTCTGCTGCTCTCTAGCTCTCCAGTGATGGTAAGGTAAGGAACAACAGTGAATGAGTGTGTGTAACATTAAGTTGTAAGTGCTGGTTTTCTGAAACAACCTGTTTGGAATATCTCTGGTTTATCTTAGTAATTAAGTTGGCTGGCAACTGTTGAGCTTGAAGAAGAAAAAGTATGTCATTACATTAGGGGGGAAAAATGTACCTTTGGCTGCCTTTGTCATTCATGATTGTGAAAACAACCATCAAATAAAATGTTTTTGAGGATTCCTCCCCAAGCCTGTGTAAGGGAGCTCTGTAAGCTGTGTCAGAGTTTAGGGAACTCTGGCACTATGAATTCTGGCAGGTGCGGCAGAGCAGTCCCCGTGCAAGCTGTTGATCCACGGAACACTCCGAGTTGCCCAGCTGAAGGTGAGCAGGGGCAGGGGTGTCTGGGGCTCCTGCCCAGCTTGGGCTGGGGCTGCCCGGGGGCTCCTGCAGAGGGGCAGAGCCTGGCAGAGGAGGGAGCAAGATGCTGCCAGCACTGGTGGCAGGGAGCCGGAGCCAGGCTTCTCTTTGGTAGCTTTCCAGTGTTTCAAAGAGATGGAGCTGCCAAAAAAGTTTGAAAAGAGCCTCCCAGGAGTCAAATACAAAAGGGCTGTGGGAAGTTGTAAGTGGGAGGGAAGGTATGGGACCGTAGCTGGGAGGGTGTTTGTGCGTGGGGTGCAGGGAGGTGTAGCTGCAGCCAAGCAGGGCAAAAATAAAATGTTAGAGCAGACACTATGTGCTTTCTTAATCCTGTCTGGAGACCCTCTGACTTCCAGAAGGGCATTCTCCAGTCTGAGGGGCTCTGCAGGCAGTGGGGCACATCACATTTTACCACTCATCTGTAACATCCTGTGTTTTCTGCCTTTAAATAAAAGCAGCGATGTTTGTGGGAACTCCATAAAAAGCCTGTCTGCTTGCAACCTCTCAGAGCTGCTTTGTGCCTCCTGGAGACTGGGAGAGGAAGGTTTATGCCCTGGCAGGACAAGAAGTTCCCTGCCCTGGCCCCATAATCCTTCCGGCATGTGAGGGGAGGGAAGGGGAGTGTGTGTGGTGGGGCATATCTTAGCTGTTCTTGTTCTTGCCGAGCAAATCCAGCCTGGGTATGTCTGTGAGGCTCCTTGCTGGGAGCTCTCCCCTCCTTGGACAGTACATGGTGGCTTCTGGTGAGGTGGCTGGAAGCCTGCTTGAGCAGAGGCAGCAAACTGCAGCCTCAGGGAGGAGAGAGCATGTTTCTTGCAGAGCAGGGAGTCAGCTTTGTGCTTCAGGTCCCATTTGTGATGCCACAAATCCACAAATACGTTATTTTTTTTACTAATGTCACTCAGGAGTAAGTTGAGCAGCTCTCATGAACCCTGGCTTACAGCCCCCTGTGGTTTTGGTGTGGGGCTGTGTGTGCAGCAGGACAGGGTCAGTGTGCCCAGAAGTGGGTGACACTGCTCCCCTCTCTGAGCTTCCCCATTAGCAGCAGAAGCACCTTATCTTGGCCACCCTGCTGTGGCACTTTCCAATCAGGAATGTGCCCTGAGTTCCCTTCCTCAAGGGGAAAGGAAAGGCTGCTCAGTGGTTTTTTAGCCGTTGTTTTGGGGTGGTTTTTTTTGCCAGTAGAGCCCCTCACACAGAGAAAATGCCTTAAGCTACAGAAGAATGGGCACCTTCATGGAAGATAAAGCTGAGGGCACAGCTGTGTTGGCAAGGCTGTCACCAGGGGCATTTTTGGGACCATGCCCTCTCTGCTGCTGCTGTGGGCACCCACGCACAGGAGCCCTCTGCATTTGCTGTGGTCTGGTAATCCTGGCTGCTGGGGGTGTGGGGTGAGAGGGGATGAAATGGAAACTAATCCTAGAGCTTTCCAAATACTGAAAGAGGTTAAATCCTGGCCTCCTTATTCTGCCTTGGTCAAGGTGGATTAATGCATTGAGATAATAGGAAAAATGGGAGCACCTCAACAGAGAGCGCCATAATGTTGGATTTTGTATGACATACCTTAGTTTATTAAATGGTCTCAGTAATCCAAACTTCCTCTGTTCATCTGTATCAGTACAATGCTTTTGGAAAAAGAAAAAAATCAGAGGTTTAGGTTGTTGGAGGGCAGAATGGAGTCAGCTATATACCAGCTTGCTGTTGTAGCTTGCTCTGCAGCAGTCGGAACATGTTGCTTGTGTTATGTGCCACTTCTGTAGCCATGTGATGCACAACTTGGTAGAAATTAATTTAACCTGCCATACTTCATGTGATTGCAGTTAAGTGGACGGATGCTTTTGGTAGCATACCCCTCTGCAATAACTGTTGCAGCCACTGCAGCTCTGTGACTGCCACAGAATCATTCTGATCTTGTGTTAAATCACATTGCTCTCTGATAGGGGCATAGTGATCAAAGAAACCCTGTGCACAAACTCCTCAAAACACAAAAGATTAAAAGAAATCTCAAGGAGGTCTCCACATCACAAGCACAGCCTGTCAACAACATGTATAGCAGTATTGGATGATGAAGCCCACTGGGTATAGGCAGGAAAAATTAATGTCTGACATAAAGCATCTACCTCATGTTGCACATTATTGCGTTAATCGGGGGCCTGCCTTTCAATGTGTGGTCCATCCAGTTTTGTATCCAATTTCAATTTATGTTTTCTGGGTGTAATTCCTAAGCTCTTCCCTAAGGAGCAATTACTGAAAGGCAGCTTGGCTTACCTAACTCTCGCCCTAGAAGGAGGGAATGATATCCCTGCATCTGGCCATCTCCATCTTGTGCATTAGTCTCATTACTTCATTTTCATGTATTTTTGCTTCCCGCTTCTCTTGGGTCCCTGTGGTGCTGTGCTGAGCTGGAAGAGATGCTGTGGGAGCTGTGTGGGTAGGGGGAAAGCTGATGAGAAGAGTCTAGGAGTGAGCAGATATTCCGGCAAAGGCTTTTCCTTGACAGTTTATGTTCTGGAAAATGTGAGTTTTGGGGAACTTGTGTCTCTTTCTCCCAATACATTGCAGCATTATGAAGGAAGGAAATGGAGGAGGCCTTACTGCAGAGATGTTTTGCCTCAGCTACTGTCCAGGGAGCAGCTCTGGGGTGGGAAACATTAGCTCTGCTGCAGGTGGGTGACAGGAATTGAGAGCAAATGGTGGGAAGCTCTTGCCTTCCCACCATTTGCTCTCATTGTGAGCACTCAGAGGCTGCATTTGTTGAACTTTTGGGGCCCCTGCAGTTGCACATTGCCACCCGCTGCCTCTCTGGGCCACCATTTGCTCCCCAGCTACAGCTTGGGTTCTTCCTGCGACTGGGAGTTTCCCGGGTTTTCTTTGGCAGAGCCTTCCTAGGCTCTGCTCCTGAGGAGGGCCAGACAGGTGCCACACTGCTGTGATATGAGGCAGCCTGGGACTTCTGTGTCCCTTCCAAGGCGTGCTTGGAGCTGCTGATCCTTCTAGAAGGGCAGCACATGTTCAGCAGCCATCTTTTCCTCCAGGCACTGCCATCTCTGCCCCAGTGTACCATGGCACCATCCTGCCTCGCTGGATGGGATGTTGTCAGCATCAAAGCTAGGGTGTCGCCAGGCATCATGGAGCTGAGCCTTGCTCCTCCTAGCCAGTGGCACAACCTGCTGAGCCTCTTTTCCCTTTTCCTTCGTGGGCTGTTGGTGGTGTTTTCCCAGGCTGGAGCAAGACTCTTTCCCAGCACATGCTGAGCAAGAGACTCTGAGGTGGGTGGTCTGCAATTCCCCACCTCTTTGGAAAGGAAATAAATTCTTCCAGGGGGTGGGGGAAGAACAGAATCTAGCAGAAATAGTACTTTAAACCACTACTGTAAGCCCAAAGATAAACCTCAGGTCCCTTTCAAAATGCTCTTAGTATAGGAAGGGTAAATACCTCAAAGCCCTCGTTCAGCCCCACATTTCACAGTGTGAATTATTCCTCAGCTATTAACTGGAAGAACTTCATGCCTGACACATTTTTTACTAACACTGAATCATCTATGTCTCGTACAAAGGAAGAAATTGCTACTGCACTGCCTCAAGAATCAAAGAAAAGGGAACATCTGCTCTAAACTTCTTGCATCTGATTATTGCTTGCTATGCATTATTACTTACAGTAGTAATGTGACTAAATTAAAGCTTTCTTCTCTTGTGTGTGCTTTTTATGCATTGCTTTGGTATAAAATGTGTGGCTTGCTTCAAATCAACCTACAGCTAAAACTATGTCCGCATAGAGCTGAGCCCACGTGTACTAGGATGCAATTAAGGACACAATTGGAGCATTCTGAAAGATTGCCTTTAAAAGGCCTTTTGTTCACTCCCCCATAGGGGCTGGGTGTTATAAGCACGTTAAAATGCAACATTAAGGGGGGGAAAAAAAACCCTCTGTGAAGAATTCTGTAGAAGCAAAGCTATGTTCTCTGTAGCTCGGCAGCTGTCTGTATTCAAAGGTTGAGGAATGGCTGGTGTTGTGAGGGTGATGATAGTTTTGATAGGAATCCCCCGCATCACAAGAATGTTCCTAATGAAGGAGGAAAAGCCCACCAGAGACATTCCAGGGCTGTGAACCTGCAGGCAGCCAAAGCCAGCATCCGAGCTGCTCTGCACAGACAACAGCAGCAAATCCAGCTGCTTCTGCAGAAGAAAGAGTTAGTGGTTATTTTTCTTTTCCTGCCTTTCTGTAGTGCATGCAGTCTTACCAATGAGCTTAATTGATTGAAAAAAAGATCTGGAAAATAAAGCTCTTGAACTTGCATGCCTAGAAACCTACCAGCATCACGTGCACAGCAAAGGCCACGTATCTCACAAAATACCACAGCATTGCACAAAGGAGGTTTAAGAGCTCCAGTTGAATAAAGCTTTCTCTGTGAAATATTGTTATGGATCTACAAAGCAGTTAAACCCTCCTTGGGAAAAAAAAGTGTTCATCCCTCACAGTGTAGTGGCAGCAGTGTAACTACCACTGAGGCCTCATTAATAAGGTTTTTCTTTATCAGTAGAAGGAAAAAAATTGTTATTACAGAAAACAGCTTTAAGTTAGTAAATTCTGACCATTTGCTTTTAAATTCTATGTATGTAAGTATATATATAAAAATCTGTGTAACAGTGCTCTGGCCTTCTTTAAGGGATGGATCCTCTTACTTAAATCTAGTAATGAAAATAACAGGGCCTAAATTAACTTGATAAGACTGTTTTCTATCAATAATTTTGCTACTGACATAGTGCAGGATTGATTTTTGTGGTCTGTGTTATAGCAGCTTTTAATTATAAGACAGCTTTGGTACCACATGAAGTCGGATAAATGAGCAGATGCAAACTCTACAGTGTTTTTAATACATATTATAATGATAGGTTTTTTCTTTTCAAAGAAAAAATAATATTCCTCTGTTTTCAGTGGGGTTTTTAAAATCTGTTACTCACTGAGCATTTTTTGGCTTCTTGAGAAGATGGTTGAATTGCCTTTGCTCAGTAGCTTCCCTTCAAACCCATGAATGTTTTCAGCTCTTTATTACTATTGTGCAGGATTGCATTGTATTTTCATGTCTCCCATATTGCTATAATTATGTTTGGGGAATGGAGATGGACGGTCTGCTGAGTGTGTGATTGGTTTCTCCACAGCCCTCACTCAGGGCTGTTTTCTATAATTTAATCAATAGAAGGCAGTTGTACAAACAATAGTTTTTAATTTCCAATTTCAGTTTCAAGTTTCTCATGAAAATTATTTTTTTTAATATATAAAGCAATTTCATTTGCTTTGTCTGAGACATTTTGTGGCAGTTGTTTCCCACTCCCTCCTGTGAAACCATGGCACAGACCCTCCTGGGCTGAGTGGTCCATGCAGACACATGCACCTGCCATCCTGAAGGCTTGAGGAACCTACCCTTCCCTCATAAACATTCCAAAATAAACCCTGAAGGGCAGATGCTGCCCCTGAGGTGCAGAAATGTCTGCAAACTTGGCTGAGAGTAGGGTGAAACACACTGTGTGCTGGTCCCAACTTGGAGCTGGGCTTATGGACCGAGGATGGGAGATGACCTCAAAGCTGTGGCCTCCAAGGAGGTCAATGAAAGGACCTTTCCCAGGGCCATAGGATGTGTCTAGTGGCCACCTTCCCCAGCTGTGTGTGGCCCTGGTGGTGGTCAGGCAGCCCTGTAGTGCCCACCAGCCTGCTCCTGGCAAAAGCAGATGCTCGCTGTGCCCAGCATGCACTGAGCTGCCAAAGGTCCTGCACATCTGCTTCCTTCCTGCCACAGCAGATGGTTCCACAGCCGGGAAAAACAGCTGGCAATTGGCATCAGCCAGGCTTGGTGCTTGGGAGGAGGAGGATGAAGCAGCAGCAGCAGGGCAAGTGGTTGAACACAGTGATTTTTAATTTTTTTTTTTTTAACAAGGGAGATGCATGTGCTGCTTCTTTGCACTAGCTTTGCTCTGGGCAAGAACAGGAATGATGTATGTGCTGCAAATACCGGGAGACTGGGAAAGAGCTGTGACTGCTCACTTCCAGTGGCCCTGCTCAGCAAAGGGCCACTCTCTCTGTTATTGCACGGTGGATGTGGTGGAGCATTATGGTGGGCAGGGCAGGCCACCACAAGCCCTCCTCCTGGGGGCTGGTGGCTCCTGGGGTCAGCCAGCTGAAACCCAAAGTGCTGCTGTGCAGTCGAAAGTGCTGCTATTTCTGCTTTTAGCTGAGCAAACTGCAGTCACACAGAAAATGTGTGCTGGAGCAGAGGGTGAAACCCAGTCACTTGCTCTAACAAGTGCTGATGCCACTCTGCTGCCAGACCTCGTCCTTGCCTCGGCCTCAGTGAGAGTGAAATGGGGAAGCAGGGCTGTGTGACTGCTCTGGTTTCAGTTCAGCACGGACAGAACAGGCTGTAGCTGCACACAGCAACAATTGCTGCTACATATTGCCCATTTTAGCCTTCAGACTGGCCTTAATGAAGTCAAAGGGACTATTCACAGGAAAAAGAAGAGCAAGGAGCTGGCTCCTGAGCTTACCTTAAACTTACGTTGTTGCTGTACAGTGGGTTGCATGGGGGTTTTCTCCAGTATATTTTTTCTTCTCCCCCAAGCTGTGCTTTAGAAGGACCATATTTGCATGTAGCCATTTTTCCTATGGCTGTGGGGTCTTTTCAGTTTTATTCTCTGTGTTGCTTTGGTTCATGCCGTTTTAATCTCTTTTACTCATTAGCTCTTAACCTGCAATTTTCTACTTAAACTGCTTTCTACAGAAAATGTCAGGAAGCTGGGGAGCTCTGTCTCTTACATGATGTTGTGATTTGATAAAAAAGTAGTGTGCACCTTTCTTTAAACGCTGGCTAAGGTTAAAATCTGTGATTCTTTTCTATTTGTTTAAGAACTTACACAAAACTGCTGCTATCAGACAATAATAAGAATCATGAAATTTCTATGAAAGGAATTTCTTTTTTATTGTGAACTTTACACCTCTTCCCTTATTTCAGTAAATGCCCAATAAAAGTGCAATAAATCCAATACTGTAAATGCACACATAGAGGGTTTGTACTTCAGGCTTTGCAGCTGCCTGGCTTTCCTTTCCTGCTGCACGCGGCACCCAGCCTACTGTGGTGCCAAGGGCTGCCTTTTGGGACCTTCCCAACAGAGGCTTGGAAAAAACCACCTTGCCTGCAGCACATGCTGTCCCGTTGGTGCCATGCTTGAGAGAGGGGGGAAAATGCCATAACCACAAAACCCAGCAGTGTCTGATGCCCGAAGGAGCCCTGGGAGGCAGAGGGGAGGAAGGGGGTGAGGGCTGTGCTGCCCTGCCCACAGGAAGTGGGTGAGAGCTTTGGTGTGTGGTACTCTGGTAAGCACCACAGGTAAACTCACAGGTAAATGTCAAATTTGTGAAAGGAGTTAAAGTGGAGGGGAAACAGGGCCAAACTTTGTGTCAACAGCTGCTTGTATTGAAATAGATCATATAATAGCCTTTAAACTGAAATTTAACAGGGAAAAATTAACTGTACATTTTTGCCTTGCTCATTTTCCCCTATGAAACCCAATACAAATAGTAAAACTGGGAAGGAAAAAAAAACTCCGAACAAGCCAACAGATAAATTAAGGTTGAACCAAGCTGAAAATAACTCTCCTGTAAGACTGACTGTAATGTTGCATCTATGATACCTCCTTTAGTGAGGGGAAAGATGTGATTGCACAGGCAGGGAGATGGCAGGAACCGCCTCAGCAGCCCCTGTTTCTGCAAGAGCAAATCTGTGTTAGTACACAATTTTTGCTTCTGCCAAAATTTCCTGAGTACAGATTCAGTTTTCCCTCCGGTCCCAGCTGGGAGAATAGACTCTCCTGAACAAGATTAATAGGTCAACCCCCAAATTTTGCATCTCAGGCACCCAAATGTGACTGCTTGCAGGCTTTGCTCACTGAGTTAAGAGTGAGTGTGAGGAGTGTGAGGCAGGGCAGCATGCACTGGAGAGAGACCCTGTTTGGATGTGGACAACCTGTGGCAAGCTAATGAGAGCTCAGCCTGCAGTGCAGTAATGTTTGCCCTTATAGCTGGAGACTGAGTCCCAGGCTGTTTTCTGAGATTTTTGTCTCTGGGTTCTCTTCCAGAAAAATGACCCCTTAAGGTCAAACGGCAGAGTTCTCTTCTCTTTCTGATCCTCTCTTGTGTTCCCTACTGCCTCACTCACCCTGATTTATGGCTGTGTACTGGAGAGCAAAATCAGCCTTCCTAGCTGGTAACATTATTTTTTAATTTTTTTTTTTTTTTAGCTCAGTCCTATGTTTGTTTGAGTTTTGATCATATTCTCTTTGAGCCCAACAATGCCCTACTGCTGCTGGCTGAGTCGATAATTTCAGCAGCATTTTGGACGCCAGAGAAGCAGCAGTATGTGCTGCTGAAAAGGTGACTGGTACACAGACCCTGTATGTTGAGTTTTGTCCCCCCATCTAATGGCCTGTTTGGGCTCCAGGTGGAAAGTTCTCCTGTGCACAACTTCATGGTGCCAAAAGAGGAATATACAGCTGTTGTTTCAAGGGATGGATCCAAGCTGACCTGCAGATGGGCAAAAAAGTCTCAAAACTTATCCACTGATGGATGGTCTCCCTGCCAGGCCACTGAGAGGCAGCAGAAATGAACAGTTCTCCCAGCGAGTGCTCCTTAGACCCAGCCACCTGGTCCCAGCCTGTCTCCTCTCTGTGATTTGTAGCTCAGCACAGCAGCACATGCTCAGAAATCCCTCTAGGCAGGGACAAAGCCCTCTACAAGCCGGAGAAAAGGAGTGGAGATCCTCAGAAATGAAGGTTTGCAGGCAACATGAGCATAGGAAGAGGTGCTCAACATCAAAGGCCTGATGCAGTGAGAGGAGGAAGGTGGAGAAAAAACCAGTGAGAAAATGAGCAAATGTTCTAGAAAATCTGTAGTGTATGGGAGGCAAAAGGCACCAGAGGAAGAAGGTCTAGGCAGGGAAGATTGGTGGTGGGGAAGGAGTAAGATGCAAATTAACTAAAGAGCAGAGAAAAATACATACCCCTGTAGTAGGTGGACATGCGTGACTGAGAAGGAGGAAAAAACGCCTGTGCTTTCATTGCTGTAACAGGAGGATGTGGCTGCTAGATCTGCTCAGACAATACTCAGGAGCTGCCCACATGCTTCTCCAGGAGGCACTGATCCTGAGTATGTACTGTGGGACACCACAGTGCTGAAAAGACACTAAGTGCTTGCAATTGTGATACGAGATAAATAGATACTTATTCCTGTGTAGTAAAGAGAATACTGCTTAAATATTTAATTGTGTTTTGGTTTACAGTAGTTTACTGGTGTTGAAGCATCCAAAACATGCTCACAAAATATCTGCATTTTAAAGCTATAAATTATTCTGGTTGATTTTCTTTTTCCCCCTCTAGACAAAAGCAATCATTTGACAACAGGCTCCCTCAAACAATGCGGCCTGTGATAGTCTCATTACAAACTAACATCTTCTCTGGCAACATATCCTCTCACATATTGAACCAAACCAGTGAGAACGTAGTAATTGATCATTCATAGATGCAGACTGGTAGCTAACAGCATCCTCACTTACCTTCTAAACACTGAGCACATTTAAAATAAATTCAGGATGTATGCATGCGGAAAACCCAATTGCAGCCGCATCGGAGATCAACCAGAAATGGAAGCATTCAGAAGTGCTAGTGAAAAATCCAAATAATGACCCACAGTAGATGTCAGCCTGAGAGGATAACACGTGCCCTGTAATTATCTTAAAGAGACTGCCAGTGTGCTCTGTAAATACATGTAATTCTGTCCAAGTAGATGAACCATACAGTGGGTGCTGAAGCCAGGCAAGAAAGCTGAGGCCAGTGTGGCCTCATGATCGAGTGTGATGTTTCCTTTTCTGGACACATCTGGACTTCAGTGTCCATTGTGTCACTCCTAAAGTAAGCCAATGCAGCTACTGGATAGGATGAGTGTGGTGGAAAGACAGATGAAGGTAGATGTGTCAACTGTTTATCTACTGAGACTGTCAAAGCTTCCAGGGCCCACTTCAACAGGGAAATATTTTTAAAGTCCATGTTTTAAAAGTATTTTAAAAAACCTAGAAAAAAGCCTATTTACACCTTGTGGGTACCTTAGGGTGTGCTGGATGCTTCAAGTCACTGACATTTTGGAAACTAGCCCTTTGAATTTGTCATGCTTGACCTGTGATTGCTGCTTTGTGTGGGACAACAGCATGTACACAGTGCTGGTGTGTTACATGTGCACAGCTCCGGGTGGCCAGGCGAAACAGGAGAGCTATTACAAGCGCTGCAGTGCATGGAAATGGCAATTTTATGGATAATACTATGTGGTGATTTATTAAAAGCTGTGATTCTCCGGCAGCTTTTATTGCATCATCATAAACCAACACTCCAGTACAGTGCATTAAGCTGGGTAATTCTGTTGGTTCTTCACCAGGGCTGACAAAACTGTGTGTTGGATTGCATAGAGTGGGCTGGTGAGCTGAAAGTGCCATCACTCTGAATGGATCATCGAGAGAGGAGAAAAAGCCACGTGGTCAGCACAGTGTGGGTGTTTTCCAGGGCAAGGGAACCCATTGTGGAAGGGTAAATCCCACTGTTTGCTGCATCAGCTGGTGGCTTGAGGGCCTGAAGTGACTCTACTTCAGTGACTCTACTTCTCTTCACCAGTGACAATCATGGCAGAACTTGTCTCTCGGGGTTTAACCATTAGGGCAGGTAACGAGAGTTCACTGGTTCCAGCCCCTGCTGCCCTGCTAACTTGCTGCAGAGCATCTGGGTTGTAGCTTGACTTCTTTATGCTCTAATTTTCCCTTCAACAGCCTGTGAATATTGTATGTTTTGTTGAGGTGCTGTGATGCTCTATTAAATGAGGGAACATGCATTAGACCCAATGGGAATAGGGTGTGCAGCATTATTAGGATGTATACAACTCTATGTTTTCAGAAATGTTTATATTCCACCTCCTAAATATCTTTTGCTAATGGAACTTGCAAAAAAGCAGGGCAAGCATTGCTAACACAGCTTTGCCACACACTGTCAAGTGCTTATAAACTCTATTTATAGCTACAGTTAAAGATTCAGACATGCAAGCACTCCATTAAAAGACCACATTAATGAGCCCTTAGAGAAAATATCTCACAAAGCCTTTTGAGCTTGTAACTGCTCAGTTGTTCAGGGCTTCTTGCTTGTTAACATTCATAAAATATAAATAGTGTACAGTAAACAGCAGCGCTTTGTGGATCAGGGTGCTTTCTCTCCCCAGCAGCGGCGCGAGGTGCGAGGGGAGCGGTGGCACCGGGGTGGCCGAGCCCCACCGCGGGCTGCACACGCCGCCTGATCGGGGCCTGCCTCTGCTCTGCCAAGCTGCCGAGGATTGACTCGCAGGTCACACTACCTGTGAGTATAATTTCAGAGGGAACAATCAAACCTATTAGCTGAGAGTGGCAGAGCTGGGCCTCCTCGCAGCCGCAGCTCCAGAGCGTAGCGAGTATTTGGAGCAAAATCTAATAGCTAAAAATCACTGGAGATCTTTCCCTTTCTCCTTCGACATAAGCTAGATAATGAGAAGTGTCGTTAGAAAGAGAAAGAACTTGCTATATTTGATTTGTCATTATTTCCCCATTGTCCCTTCCTGCCCGTGATTATACAGTCCCCATTTTCTCTTCTTCGCCTCTCACAGAATTCCATATTTTAGGTTGTGACAGATGCACTTGCTTAAATGTTTTTGATACATGTTTTATCTGAAATTGTTTTATCAAGTCTGCGTTGTGTAAACAAAAATCACTGGAGCCCATTTAAGAATAATTGTCTGTAACCTTTAATATTGCATTGCCATCCATCCACAAGTCACAAAGCACTTGGGCAGTAGAGAAGGCCTTTTCTGTGTTTATATCAGGCTCTCAGCAAGCTGCAGAAGCTGAGGTAGGGCAAGATCGAGTAACTTCTCGTATGCTATTTTCTGGCACATGTTAGCAACCAATCTATGTCCTTGTCTTTGTGCTTTTGGTCCTGTAGCCTTTCAAACAGAAGGTGCTCTCCCAGAAGGAATAATTCTGCTCACAAAATGAAAAATAAGGACAGCAGGCTTTAAAAAGCTTCAGGGCAGTTCTTACTGTTCAAATGTGTCATTGATTTCAATAGTGCATTAGCAGGCTTGTTAAGCAGGATCTTAAGTGCTTAGCTTTATTTTATGGTGGAGAGTACCTGATTGTTCAAAATATTAGCATCTTATTGTAAGAGCAAACTGGCTTGTGCCATGAACTGCCCAGTGCTGAGACTGCTGTGCCATTACTGAGTGCCTGATAAAACAGGGTCATTTGTAATCAACTGGTGATGTAGGAAGGCAGGGCTGTGACACTTCCTGCTGCTCTCCTCATTAATTTCTCTTTATCTGCCTCAGTCTATCTGTTGACAGAGCATTCTGTCTGTCCCATGTCCTGTGCACAGGCTCCTGCTGAGTTCCTCCCCCTGAGCCCCACTGCATTTCTGCCCATCTTTGGCTGTGCCAATAACCTGGGAGACAACAAGAAAAATCCTGTGGCCCAAGGGTTGAATTGCTATACTGGGTGATCTGGGGGGACCAAGAGAGTCAGGACATCTGGCACTCAGATGGACATCTCCATGTTAGGCAAACCTTTTCTTGACTCCACTGACTATGCTGACTGACCTCCACTAACTAAAGGGGAGCGTGATCAGATTCCAAGTTCCCACGGTCCTGTTCAAACATGTGACAAATCCTTGTGGTATGGAATGACTTTAACAGCAAAGTTCAAAACTGAGTCCAGAGCGCCTGTCTGACATTTTGTCCCAGGTGTTGTGAGATAAATCCTTTGTGGAGCTGTGGATGAGAAAGCCACCAGGAACAGGCTGTGCCCTGACTTCAAGGTTTTGGTCAGAGAGCCATGGCCTGCAGCCCTGGCCCTTATCACCTGCAGGCATAGCCAGGACAGGCTTCTCCTTCGGGTGTTCTGGCAGAGATAACATGTGTCTTCAGGGAGCAAGGAGGAGAGCAAAGGCTGGGGAAAGGGTGGAGGGTTGTGGGGGACATTTGGTTTGTAATCCATCATCATTTTGTATCTGGCTCTGCAGAAATGGCCCTGTGGGGTTTCAGCAGGAGAAGTATGAGGGGCTGCAGTTCTTATGGACTTCCAGGAGCAGTTGGCAATGGAGGAGGGGTCTTGGGGCTTACAACAGTGACTACCTCTCGCATCCTCCAGGGACTGAACTTTCAAGAGGTTCATGTCTTCATTTTTGCACCTGTGTAGGAAGCAAATTCCCACCACTGAGGAATTAAATACTTCAAACCACTACAGAGCAGATGGGTCATATCTGTGTTCTCCATGCCCTCAGTGGGAAAACAAAGCAAGCTGAATAACCCTTGCTATCAGAATCCAGGGGCTGCCTTGCTGGAAGTGATGTTGGCTGCAAGCTGGCCTGGGCTTTAGCTGTGTTAAGTACACGTATGTTAATCTTCTGTGTGAATGCAAAAGGGAAAATGAGAGAGAATTATGTGGGCAGGTGGAATGAACAAATTGGCGTTGGTGGAGGCAGGACTTGTGTGTGGGACAAAGGGGCTGGAAAGTGTTAAAAAACAGGAAGCTTCTCAGAGGAAAGCAGCTGGGCTTCTGAGAACAGAAAAAAGTAATAACTTACAGAATTAAGAAAATGTTTTTATTTTCAACTGAATTAGAGTAAAGCACGTAAGTTCATTCACAAATATGAATCTTTACTTCTGTACCCTGGTTTCCCTCCCCATAAAATATAAATAATAGCACTTTCGTTACTCACAGCCTGGTGTGAAAACAAGTTCATTCATTTCTGGGAAGCATTTAGGCTGTATGGGAAGTATAGCAAAGGCTATGAATATACAGCTAAAGCTGTGGGCTGGCATTGAGGCACTTGGCATCTCCCCAGATATGCCATGTATCATGCAAAAGAGCCAGGAGAGGAGGGTATGAAAACACAGGCCAAACTTAATGAGTTCTGAAATCAGGAACATGTGACTCCCCAAAATTAGAAGTGCAAAAGCTTTGAACTTTCAGAAAACACTGAGAGTTCTCCACACTTCTCAGAACACTGAGAGGGGCATATGTTTTCTAAAAAAAACCAGCAAAAGTCAATGAAGAGATAGGATGCAGTGGGAAAATACACAAAGATATAGTCCATGGAAATCAAGAAATCTGTATGCCATTAAGAAATAGTTGTACTCGGGGTAGGGATGACCATTGTGGTTGACTGGGGGAAACAAAGTGGGCAATAAAAAGAGAAGAATATGAGACTTATAAATCAGCAGGGTCAGTGCTGCAGAAACAGGTAGAAGAGCTGATGGTGAAAGAATGCAAGAAAATGATCCAAAAAGCTGAGACAGAAAAATTAGAAGGGAAAAGATGTGAACATCACAAAAGTTTTTATAGATTTGGTGTGTAAGGAGCTGCAGGTCAGCTGAGGATCCAGCCACCATCTCTACTGAGCAACCGGCGGCTACCTTCACTAAAAGGGGGAATATTGCCTGGAAAGTGAATTACTACTTGTACCTCAGTCTTCAGTAGGGAGAGATGCGAAGTCTGTCACAGTTTCTTGACATTTTCCAAGGACAGGAAAAAAAAAATCATTAAGGCTAGCATGGAATCAAGCAATTGGCTAAACCCACCTAGATAGAGAGTTATTTAAAAAGTGGGTTGTTTGCACCCCAGATTTATCCTGAAAAATAAATGTTGAAGGAATGAAATCACCTAGGAAACTTAGGCTGGCTATGAGAGAGGTACCAGAGGAGTTAAGAGAAGATATTGCTGCACCTCAGCTTTTAAAGGGAAATAAAAGAGGAAGAAGTGTCTATCAGCTCCAGGGAGCCCTTAAGATAACAAATTATCATTACTAGACAGATAAAACTGGACACCAATTCTTTACTTCATTAAATAAAAGAAGAAAAACTAGGTTAAGAGGAAAAAAATATTTATTTTAGCACCCTCAGATTTCAAGAGTACAAGGATTCAGTGCTCTAAGGGACACCACTGAGCAAGATGGCAGATATGGGATGGAGTTTCTTGATGCTGGGCTTGATTACCAAATCCAGATGATAAATATGTAGCAATTATTTAGGGTAGGGGTGGATAATTTAGTGACATGCTTATATATTGAACTCTTTTAGAGCTGTACATCAGTCACTTGGAAGAAAGAGCACAACAAAGCAAAGACATCAAAGAAAGAGGCATAAGGAAGAGCAAAGAGGGAGAAGGCTTTTGGAAGCAGAGAATGTTTGCACTGGTATATGGAATTTAACCTGAAAAAATGTCAGGCAGGGAAAAAGAAAGTCGAGGTAAAGGTGCCTCAAGGAGATAGCTGGGCAAGTCAGCATAGGAAAAATATCTGAGGATAGCAGCCAAGTTTCTGTTTGTGTTCCTTTTTAAGGTTCAGAGAATGAAAGAACTAGGCATGAATGTTGCAACATCTAATTTTTATGTACTTTGATGGAGTTCATAACCTTAATGCTTGCATTTGCAGTGCTTGAGGAGACAGAGCTACCCAGCAATGGGACCCAAAGCTTGTTTTGTGCTAAGCTGGTGATTGCCCTGCAAGAAGTGCTGCAGATGCCCAGTAACACAAGGCGGTTCAGCGGCTCTTTCCATGCAGTGTTTGTGTGGAACAGGAGCACAGCTGGAGCTGGGCTGCAGGCATACCTGTCAGCTCACTGGTTGCAAACTCCTGCCGTGAGGGTGATTAAAGCATGTATCTGGGACAAGGGGACACTGAGTTCAAAGCTTGCTCTCCCTTCCAGGAGGTGTCTCAGCCTGTAGATCTCTGTAACACCTTCTTGAATTAGGTCTTCTGGATTCCTCCTAAGGAAGGAGGAATTTTCTAATTTTTGTGTTTCAATTGGTCCACAGAGGTAACAAGAGCTAGGCCTGGCAAGACTGTCCTACATGGCCCAGGCACCCTCCTGCCTATGTTCATATTTCAGCATGATGTGGAAAGTGGTAAGATTGAACATGTTCATACTGAAGTTTTGGGTTCCAGCATTCATCTGCAGAAGGAGGGAGGCAGAAGAACTGTAAGGGAAAATGAGCAGCCTTAAGGGCATGTAGATCTCTAGAAGAATTTTTGAAGGGGAGAATATTCAGATATATGGAGGTAGGAGAAATTGAAAAAAAAAAATGCTAGATTTCAGCTTACTGCACTAGATTATGCCAGATTGACTGATATCTTTCTTTGATTAAATTGAATTTCACGCCCTAGATAAAGGAAATGCTTACTTCTCTTGCTTAGGAAATGTAGATATCTGGTGAAGCTGGATGACCTGAGAATTAAAAAGGGAACTCTGAGACATAAAATGATTTGGCTGGTGGGAAAATTACAGTGGATAAGTTTCAGAGGGAAGGTAATGGAGTGCAGTTAACAGAGGAGTTTCTGAAGAATCATCTTCAGGACCTCAGTACAAAAAAGGAGGTAATGACATTTTCTGCACCTCCTGTATGAACACGGGAAAAGACTGATACCCCGAGCTGATCACAGAATGCTTCTGTGTTGATGGAGGCAGTCAGGCAATCCTAGTTAGACACTGTAGGTAGATGCTTACAGGAGCTGCTGTGAGTAGCTTGTTACTGCAAATGATATGTAGACCAAGGCACAGGGGAGACCATGAGATGCCAGCTGCATTCTCATGCCTGTTGTAATAAATCTAACCCCTCAAAAATTGTCAAAATCCTTACTAACTCCCAAAGCAAATAAGGGATCCTAACTTCTAACCTAATTGCTGTTGGGCTTTACCTATCTTCAAAGCAATTTTTTTTGTATTTCTGTGTGTAGCTAGCAAGAAATGAAGGAATGCCAGAGCTGCTTTGCTATGGCTGCAAAACCTCCTTGAGCATTAAACTCTTCCATGCTGTCTAGAACTTTGCAGTAACAACCTTACACTTGCATCAGAAGATGTGGACTGCTCTTGTAGGAGATCTTTACCCCTAGTGACCTCAGGCAATAGCACATCATGTGTCAACATGAGGCCAGTCCTACACTTAAGTATTACACAAACCTTATTTTGAAATAGGGTTTAGTCCTGATGGACTTACATGGACAAAAGGAGCCCAGATTTCCTAGTACTGAGGCAATTTTTACTTCTGAGGGGCTGAGCTTTGTTAAGACAGTCATGCATCCTCAACTTATAGACCAAAATGCATTATAGAACACTGCTCCATACCATCTTCCTTTTCCCCCCTTCTTTTCCCCCTCTCTTCTCATTAATTTCAATCATGTAATAAGAAAAGCCCAGTTATGCTAATTGGTAAGAGTCCTCCTCAAGGGCATTGTGAAGCATGAAATAATTCCATTCATTACTGACAATGCAGGGACATGAGTTTTCCCTGGAGGATCTGTTTCATCTTGTGATTTGGTGACCATACAGAATGGTGATCGGATTAGGGACATACAGTTTTAAAATTAATTGTTTGTCAGGGAGAAGCTGGAAGATGGTGGCGAAAGAGGAAGCTTAAAATTCCAGAGATTGTTTGACTTCGAGTTCTTGGAGGCTGATGCATCTAATGGGTATTTATCAGGCAAACCCAGCTGCTGAGCCAACATTTAAAAACCCAGCTCTAATTTTCTTTTTAAAAGGCAGCTGAGCTGGTGTTTGAAACATGCCTTAGACCAACAGAGAGCTAAATCAATGTAAAGCTGGTCAGATGCATTTCTCCTTTTTTTTTTTTTTTTTTTTTTTTATTTTTGGGAGTCAGAGTTTCATTTCCCTAAAATGCAGTAAGTGTTTGGGCATGAGCTCCCAAGCTGTCCAAAGATCATTTTAGAAACAGAGTCACCTTGCTGGGGTTTGTCCTCCCCTCTAACAGGTAACCCATAGCCTGCCAAGCAAACACTGTGGTCCTAGAACACAAGCGTTGGTGGTTCTAGCTGAGACTAAAAAACAATATCTTTTTTCTTCTTTCCTTTTCTTTTTGCTTAGCTAGCAAAAAACCCCATCTATTTGTACTTTTGCTGCATTTGCAACATTTTCATTAGCAAAGGGCTGGGTTTTTTTGGAAATCAGACTGCTTTTGTGTGAGGAAGTGAACCTCCTGACACTATGTCATTTCCCTTGTTTCCAAACAACTTCTTGTCTGAGCACACAGCTTCCACTTAACATCTGGCTGTAAAAGAGCAGGGAACTTTCTGCCAGCCATTTCCCTGCTCTTTCCCTTGCTGTTCTCAGATGATGTTATCAAATCTTTACTGCAGCTTTCGTTTTGTTGGATTAACGTGCATACTTTTGGCTATTGTTCCTTCCATGCCCTGGATAGATTTACTGGTTTGGTGACAGCCCTCTTTAGCACCGAAGAGGAGGTCCAAGCCAGCAGTGCCCCGCGTTGCATGGGTGTGTTCATTAGCTAAGTGCAAAATACCGACGAGCGTCAGACACGTACATTGTTCCATCTCTCAGGCAGCCTCTGCTGAGGATTACTCATGAAAAATAATCAGTAAAATACGTTGCAGATGAAGGCTATGAAGGAGAGATAACTCCGCCATTAAAGGTCCCATAATGCAAGCACGTCTCCCTCACAGAAATGGAAACGTGGATAAGGTCTTTTAACTGAGTCAATAGAGATCAATGCAAAGGCAATAACTCAAGAAAGGATGCATTAACCAGAGAGCAAGAACCAATATACTCCGAAGTTCAACCATGGCTCTGGAGTTAGATGTACTGTGGGGATACACGCCAGGTTACTAAAAGCAATTGAAATCATAACCAAAAATCTGAAACAAAAATAATTACAGGTTTTTATTTTAATCATGTCATATGGTAGAAACTGAGATTTGTGAGAGGCATGAGAATAAATTGTCTTTATGATCAGGAACGGACCACCTATTTGTTCTTTGGGTTATCTGCAAGCCAGCCATCTGTAAGAGAGGATGTGACTGACCTGGTGGGAAAGGAGCAACAACAGCCAGGGATCACGTAGCACCTTCTCCAGGCTACCTTGTGCTGAGAAGAGCACAGGCTTTTACTCTTGCACCTGAGTAAAGGCTAGGAATACATGTTTTGTACTTTCGTCCGACATGTTTTCAGAAAAAAACAACCCCAAACCAAAAAATGACAAAACACTGAAACACTTGCAGGTTTGACAAGCATTTTGGAAAGGTTTGTGCAGTTGGAAGAATGATGTAATACCAAGCTAATATGCATGTGAGAGGGCCAAAATCCCCGCTGGAAAAACTGTGGAAAAAAGCACAAAGGAGGGGGAAATACCCAGTAAATGTGGCATCTGACAAGTGCAGCTGCTGTCACTGTAGGTATCCTGTGCCTACGACAGGATACTGCTAAAAATAGTGCTTGATAGGAGTCTTGGCCAGGATTTGGAGTCAGACGCTGGCTTTATGCAGCTCCCACAGTAACTGCTGTGAATGTCAGTGTTTAGCAATGCTGGAAACCCCCCAGCAGGCCATAGTCGTGTCTAAATACACTCAGTGCGTGATCTGTTCTGCATTTTACCTTGTCAAAGAGTAGACTGAAATCCCCAGTTACCTGGACTCTGTGTTTGCATTCCTCAGCCTTGTTACCACACCCGTGACTGCTCTGTTCACTCCATGGCCCTTGCACTGCACTTCCCCGTTGTTTGGGAAGGTGGTGGTGAGCAGGGCAGTGGTGCCATGACAGACATGCTCCAGGGACCTGGGGTGCAGCAGGCTGGCAGCTGCATGCTGCAGAAAGGAGGAAGAAACCAGACATTTCCTTAACTCTGGAGCTGGCTTCTGCTGTGACTGAAAGCAAAGGCTGTGGACTGTGTTTGATCCACCTGTCTGCTGTTCCCAGGGACTGATAGAGATCCCAGCTAGGCCCCTGGTGCAGGTAAACCCTAAGATGTACTTCCATCTCTGTGGTTTTCCAGCCCACTGTCGGGGATATCTGGGAGTGTATGTTTGATCACTGAGACAACTCGAAAGAAAACAAAGGGGTAGAAGTTAAATACTGAAATCAGATTCTAGAGATGCAACTTTACCTTTGTATACTCATTTCACTGCCACAGAGCAAGGAGGAAAATCTTAGTAAGAGACACTTGAACATCTTAAGAATCATCTCTTGGCAATAATGGCCTCTCATGCATATTTATGTGCAGCACTTAGCTTTATAATGGACACTTGAAAGACATTTAATTCATTTTTTTGCCTAGGATTGAAGCTCTGTGGAGTGTGGCAAAAGTGTTCCAAGGTCCAAATATTAAAATACAGAAATGGTCCTGGTATTTCCTGCGTGCCAGCCCCAAAACTAGGTCCTGGGAGTATACAGCGTAAGAATTCGTGTACTTGATGAAATGAGTGTGTGTTTCCTAGCATATATACATACCCCTAAGAGTTAGTAAAAGAAGGTAGTTGCTACAGGACTTCAGTCAGGCTTTTCTGGAAGAATTTCAGACAGGTCCTAGGGTCTGTAAAACCTTTTTGTTGCACAGAACTTAACGTTACTCATTATGCACTGAAAGCAAAATCATATGACTACCATCTCCTAAGTAACATAATTATCTTATTGATTCTTATGGGGCAAAACACTACTTTTATTGTTAATTAATGCTGCCAAATCTGGTTATGCAATTCTGGATATAGGAAGTTCAGTTTAATGTGTGTTTATGGGGAAAAGTCTAAAAATAAACGCTTTAACTTTTTTTCCTTTCAGATTGTGAGCATAGATATTCCTTTGTGTGATCTCTGTTCTTAACACTACGGGAAATACAACCTATTATCACATTTCATCAGGGAAAAAGAAGCATAGATAATGAAACAGCCCTGTGAAAAACATATTTAATAAGCTTTAAGTAGATGAACCAAAATGCACAAGGCAAAGAAATGTGATGCTGCTGTTTCGGGACCAAAGCTATTCTATGGGAAATGAAAGGAATACTTGTGTAATTTCAAGGCCTTGTGCTTTGATTCTTATTTAACTTAAAATTTATCAGGAAATTCTTATGCAGGGGGCACACAAATAGTATCTTGTCTGTCCCATGGAAAAGACAGTAAGAAAGATTCATTACACTCTAGGACATATAACAACTTCGTGATTCTTTCAGTTCTCAGCCAGTGCTCTAATGAAATTCCAGCCTGCTACATCTGCCATACTACAGTGTTAATTAGTTTTCTATTTATTTAGCAGATCTAGAAGTGGAAAGCAATCTATTGCCAGTGAATTGTTTGACTTCTATGCTAAGTAGGCTGCATTCCAATCCTCTGATGTTGAAACTAGCATGAATCCAACTTTCATCTCATTGCCATGTCAAATTAGCACCCAGCAGATTCTACATACAAAGACTTTTTTTTTTTTTTTCCTCATTCATTTGTAAAAGACCTTGGAAGATCTTGGAAGTCAAGAAACAGAAGCTGAGCATAATTTTCTCCAGTCTCTCTCCATCCCTCTTACATGTTACAATGGATTAAACGTAAAAGGTATAGAGGCTGTGCTTTGTTTATGTTAAAATAGGCACATTCTTTTAAGCAGACCAAGTTCACTATTTGCAACAACAAAAAAAAAAAATACTGATGCATATTCTGCAACAGTTTGAGTAAAATACTATCCAGCCTAGGAGAAACCCAGAGTGCCTTGGCAAAGTTATGAGGTGACTTTTACACATGCTTTGCCATTTTCTATTTCTGTCTGAATTCTGTAATATATTGCAGCATCCAAACACAACATTGTGTATGTGACTTACTTCTGTCTTGCAGTGTCAACAAAGTCACTGGATTGTGAAAGTATAAAATGAAGCCAGATGGAATTAGAAAATAAATTGGCTAGAAATTAAGCCATTAATCCTGTCGTACTGCATTGTAGGAGCTACAGTGTGCTGGGGGGAGTGTAAAAATACAGATGTACACCCTGACTTTGGAGTTTGCCTTGAACTTTAGGGTTTTCTAACCTCTAGATACAAACTTGGAATATGCTTTTTTGGATCAGGCTGGTCCTAAGGAAACCATTATTATACAATTGATAAGCAAAATGCTGTAACAAATTTTAGCAAAGCATTGGGAAAACTGGTCTTCTGCAGTACTTTTATTTGTGGAGCATCCTTGATAAAATTCTTATAATAGTCAAGGTGTTAGTATTGAGTAATATACAATGTAAAGTAGAGAAATACAATATATAGCACAGTATAGCAACATAGAAAATCTGGGTCCAAGAGCACACTGGTGGTAGTGTTCACAAAAAAATAGCTCCTTTCAAGAGAGAGGAAATAAATCTCTTTTACTAGACCAAATGATATTTTTGGGAAAATGTTTTTGAATTTCAGGTCTGAAACAGAAATAGCAAACTTTAAGTGCTGGTTGAAAACCAGCCTATGTGAGTTTAACTTCATGGTGTTAATTGATTAGATGGCTTGAAATTCATATAAGAAAAGCTTTCTAAAAATGAATATGGGATACTTAGAAAGCTTGAAGCCAGGACTAGGCTCAGACAAGGGTAGAAATGAGAAGATATCTGAAGTGGGCAGCACAGATGAGAAAGGGGAAAATGTGCCAAGTTTTGAACTGGAGGAATGTGCTCTCAACTCAGGACAGAAAACCAGAAAGAGTGAAGACAAGTGAACCCAGCTCTTTTTCTGATTTAAATTAATGGCTGTCGGTCTTTCTGCTGTTTGGAGTGCTGGGATTTAATTTTTTTTTTTTCAGTGATAGATATTTCCTTGACTTTGCTATTATTTCTTTAGCATGTTCCACCTTTAGGGAGAGCAACCTAAAAGACTGGTAATTTTGACCCTGGGGGGAAAAAATAGCCCAACGTAGTGATATATTTAATGGTGACAAGAATTCCCTAGTGCTTCCTGGAAGCCTCCATTCCTACAGCTCAGTGTCTCATCATGGTAGAAAAAAAGGAAACAAACTGAATGAGTCAGAGTAATTTTCCTAAATTTTTTTAAGCTGTTTTCCTGTGTTTTTGGCATATTCTAAAGGACTGAACAGTACTCTTTAACAAAGCATGCCATTAAGTAAACGTTGCATGTTTAATGGTTGAGTTTGAACTTTTGATAGTCAGGAAAAGGAAAGAATATAAGCCAGGATTTATTAATCTTTTCCAGTGTTCACAGAGCTGAATGGACTGAAACAAGTAGCTGAGGCTGGAGGCAGAAATCTGAAAGCTACCATTCTTCTAATGAAGATCTCCGATGTATAAGCATGTCTTCCAATGATTATGAATAAATCCATGAGTTTCAGGAGCCTTAAATATACCTGGTCTGCAATTTTTCCAAATGGATAGATTATCTTCATAAACATACAAAACAGTTGCCAGAAAAACTGCTCATTATAAACTGTTCATAATCTTCCTGTAAGTTGGTGGAGCTGAATCTCAGCCATAATTCCCCTTGTTTCTGCCCAGATGGGAAAATTTGGCTTTGTCATATCTGTCCCTGAGTTCTTGGTGTGTGTGATATGGTAGATCCTCTCTTACTGGTTGCTTCTGCCCCATTTCAGAGGGGGGCAGAGAGCTCATCCTGCAAACAGCTGCTGCAGCACTTCTCTTTTGATCAAGTTGTGTCTTTTTTCCACAGTAGTATAAGAAAAGGAGTTAGTCTAAACTCCCATTTGCAACCAACAGATGCTTATGAGCATGGATGTTGTATAATCAGTGAATGATAACTTATAAAATCTTTAAACTTGCAGAAGGAATTCAGAATTTCAGCAAATTTCTGTCTTGTCTGGCTGCTCGTTTCAATTTGTTATAGGAAAAAAAAAAGCCAGTTGTGCATAAACTCCATCTGTTCTTACGGGGTAATGTATACATGGTTGGGAAGGATATAGGAGCAATGCTGTTGGAAAACCAGAGAAACTGAATATGGGATCAGGATTCCATTTGATGCATATTTGATGCTGCAATAATAAGCAATTCAACTTTTTGCAAAAAATAGTGGCAGAAAAAAAATTGATTGTTTAAGTGTAATGTATGCCTTGAAAGAAATGTTTTAAGTTATTTAAATTATGCCTTCCCTTTGCAGTGGTATGTAAGACATTTTTACAAACTACAGCTCCAATCCTTGCTTATGTAGATGCTGCATTGAATTGCTTCTCTCATTATTCAGTAGAGAAAGATACAGACTTTACTGAATAGTGGAATGAAAGGCTGAGAGTGAAGGTGCCATTTCACAACGTGACTGACAACTCAGTTTAATTGTTCTTCTGGTCTGTGATACAAAGACACAGAATTTTGTAACAAGATTTGGTTGAGAAACACCCAACATATGTGTCAAGACGGTAAGATGTAATTTTAATAGTAGGAAAGATAAAAAAGTGGTTTTGGTAGGATAACACGAGGCATATATTTCTCCTAATTTGTACTCCTTACTTTTCCACTAACTGTACTCTGCAGTAGGGGCAGCTGGGGTAAGATATGGACTTAAATTTTTGGTGTGCTACAACACACCAGCCAGCAGGATGTATTATTGTAACAGGCAGAAACAGTCACCTCAGAAACCTCTACATTTCTTTGGGTCTGATGCAATTTTACAGAGCTGCAAAACAACTCTGGTGAAATTGTGTTTATGCCTGGAGATCCAAATGGATCGGAGAGACAGCAGAGAGGAGATGGGGGAGGAGAGAGGAAGCACTGAGCTCGACTTTCCACAAAACAGGGCCTCTGGAAATAAGATGGTGCCAAAATCTCTGCATTTGTGCTTAAAAGGTCCTCTCTAGTTTAGGCAAGAAAGATCTTTGTCCCGACAAGCTCACAGGCTAATTGAAACCTTTGTGTGTCTGCACAACACAATAAAATAGAAAGTAGAAATGCCATAACATTGTTTGTGTCAAATTATACACTTTGGTGCAACCAGCCATGAGAAAAAGGTGGATTTTAAAGCAGGATGAGGGGGACATGTGGCACATGGAAGCCGAACCAAACCAATGGCACAGGGAGAGCAGCTCCACAGGACAAGCCTGGATAATTGGGCAGGAAAGAAATGATGCAGAAAGCTTAGAAAGTCAGGACTTGTGAGACATATGGAAAGAACAGCAAACAGAGTAGATTTAATTGTCTGCATTATGTGTTTGAAGTTGGAGTAGCAGGTGATAGGAATAAAGAAGGTGTAGCCACCTGAGAGGCTTTAAAGGTATCACCCGGAAATTAAAGGCAGAAGCAAGGTGAGAAGGTGAACTGTGAAGTAGTAGTAAATTCAAGTTAAGAAAAGCTAAGGATTATCTATTTTGGAGGTAAGCATGGCAGTGGAAGATTGAGGTAAGTGGAAAAAAGGAACTTGCGGATGAGAAGTATTTACAGGGACAGAAGGAGGAACAGAAGCATTGGAAAAGGGGGGGAAATAGGCCCTTTGTAGGTGGAGAACACTAGTAAACTATCTGCAATATAATAAGCAAAGCAGTAGCAGGGGATAGAGGGTTACCATTTCTTTTAGTGACCTATCTGAATCTATATGCAGTATCCAGTCTCAAGAACTTTATTTACAGATTTACTAGTAATGGAAGCACAGGTAAAAAAATCATATGGAAAGTTACAGAATTTTTCTAGTCAGCCGAACAGAAGAGAAACAGGGTGAAAGTTTCAGTGGTCTGTATCTGAGTATGGTCTAACACAAAAAAAAAATAAAGTAACTTTAAAAAAGAAAGTGGGTTAACGTTTCAGGGAGGAACAGTTCTCTGGCCTCCAGACATTGTGTGCTTGTGTGCTTTGCACTGTATTCAGTGAATGAATGCATTCTTAAAATGTCTGCAGTTACAAACTTTATTTTCCACAGCACATGCCGTCATGCCTCTGGCACTCTGTTTATCACCTCCTTACTGTGGCTGCTCTGTCCCATCCAGGACAAGTGCCCTTCGCCACCACTCTCTGAATTCCTCTTGGGTTCATTTTGTTCTTTGCTTCAGTTCTTTGCATTTTTCTACTTTCATGTTACATTTTTGCTGCTGATGATATTGAGAGGCACTAAAGCTATCTACTAAGTCATTTCCTTCTCTCTATAGCTCCTGATTCCCACAGGCACTGCTGAATGTTTCCCTCCTTGGTTTGGGAAAGGCTTTCTTCTGCAGGTGATCTGGCACCCACAGCATTAGTTTGCTCTTTTCTTTCTGTTGCAGTTCACTCTCTATTTCCTTAAGTGAATCACAAACACCAATGAATACTTCGGTTTTTCTGGCAGCAAATAAAAAAATAGGTAACTCCCATCTGCTGAGACTGTGGTTTTCTCTGAGAAGTGGTAAAGTTATCTCAGTGGTTTTTAAATTTTGGAAAACTTGACCTGTTTGGGGTAGTAGCAAGTGAAGATGCAGAAGAAAGATTTTACATTCTGATTCTGGGGAATGTCTTCTCTGCATGTTCTTTTTTTCCATTTACCTTTGAGAAATCAAGCCTTCTGTCAACAGAGCCCTTTCCCTCCAAGATTTATGAGGGATAGGGATCAGGAGTGAGAAGTACCTGAGTTAGAGCATCTTTCTTCCACTATCCTTGTTCATCATCAAAGGCCCTCTCATGCATTGGCCACTTCAGCATTCCAGTGGAGTGGAGGGAATTATGCACATAGTCCAGCACCATGTACAAATTATTTAAAGGAGGCTCCCTGCTAAGGGCATCATGTAGTACTCAGCCTCTTTCACTGAGCACACTGTGACAGCCTGGTGGGAACTTCCACTGACTTAATGCAGCAAAACCATGGCTAAAATGCAGGGGGTTTTTGATGTGGTATAATCAGTAATATAGCAGTACATATAAAAATTCAATTCTCTTCTTTTGTATTCAAATAATACATTTGAATGTCCCAGTTCATATCTGCATGTTCGTTAGCTTTTTTTAAAGTGTTTTACAGTTTTTATCTCTTTTAAAAAAGGTAGTCATGGCATGAAAAAATATGAAAATATTGACTTTGAGACTCAGTTTATTTGCAGTTAATGATATTGAGCAGTTTTCTAGTGTTTTAACATCTATGATCTCTGCAGCTGCTTATTCTGGGGTCTTTTATTTCAGCATGTTTAAATAGCTGATGTAACAGAAACAGCAGTACAGATGAGATCTTTCCTTTTGATGGTACACATCAGACACAGTTTATGAGACACAATTTTAAAACCTTCCAGATACAATCTTTGGAATCTTTGAATCTTGTGAATTCAAAATACTGTTTTTTTAATTTTTTCTAAAGAAAAGCCCTTTTCAAGAGAATACTGTAATTTTAATCATTGTTTTGGAAAATAAGGCATGAAATCCTGGCATCACTGAATCAAGTTATTCATTGATGTCAAGTGGCCTTGAATCTTCTCTCTAGTTTAAAGAACAATGTTACCTGGTTTCGTGAATTCACTGCATTAAAAATCCACTACTGCATTTATGCTCAAGTATCCTTACTTCTGAATTACAGGAACCTGAAAAAAGGTAATTATTTGCTTCACATCCCATAGCGGCAGAATAACTGAGGCCATTTATTTTCACACAGGAAAGCTGAGCCCATTGATATTCAGGACACCATTCTGAGAAAATCAAGTAATATTAGTACAGATGCAGGTGAGCATTCTCACAGGTTTCACTCATGTAGGAATGCTCATTCCCCTCTTCCTTGCTGGCAAGAAAATAATTTTAGAGTAAAGAGATCTCCTTGTCTGGCAGCTTTGGGCTTCTTCGCAGAACAGGCATGGTGTGATGTGAAATTTAAGGTCACTACTTGATTTCACACCCTTTACTGGCTCCAGACACAAACCTTCCCTCAGCCCTGTTCTGTGCTTGGAGACACAGTGGGTCCTCATTTCTTCCTGTAGGTCTTTGTCACCGTTCTTTTTTCTGTCACCTCTGAAATACAACCAGCAAGCACCATTCAACACAAATCAAACACTCCGTGTCTGAACTGGAGAAGAAACCTTTATGAGGAGGGATATTGGAGTACTGTTCTTGGAATTTTAAACAATCTGCATCAGTTTTCTATGGTGTAGATGGCCAAAAATGAGTGCAAGTGCTTCTGTGAATTTGCTTTGCTTGAAAATGCTAAATGTATGTGCTGTGCGTTTCTTGCTTCGAGGCTCCCTAAGGTGCCAAACCGAGGTGAGAACTCACATGGTCAAGCTGAACATGATGCTGTCACCAGGCAGCTGCACAAGGCAAGATCCCATTTTTGACCTCTCAGTTTCTGTTTCCAGTCAAAGCTAAGAACAGACACAAAACCTCTTTAGATAGGGAGATCTGTCTTTAAATTTATTTTCTAATTCACCGCTAAAACTTAAAGCATGCAATACGTTTTGCTGCTAATGTAGCCCTCTGTGAATGAAGATACCAACAACCAGAAGCTGCTCCTCATGTCTCAAAACCAATTATTCTAATACCAAAGCCTTTATGGTATTTGACTAAAGCTAAATAAACTTGAAATTCAGATTTTCTTTTGAAAAGAATGGTCTGCTAATTGGTGTTGTGTTTTAAATGTTTGAGCTTGTTTATTTCTCTTACTTCCTTGAATGATGTTTCAGAAATGTTCCTGTTATTGCAGTCTATTAAATCAGGCTTATCAAAAAGGAAACATTTATTGATATCTTGAGAGACATGAGTGTCTAATTAAGGTTTTGTTGCTGTGCATATTTTATATTAAATGTTTCCTGCTATCTGACTTTAATCAGGTCTGAAGGGCCTTAATAAGTGTTTGGTTCAATCACTTAAATTTTGCTCCTTTCCCTGGACCAAGGCAGGAGGTTCTGCATCAGTTTGCAAAGTCACATAATTTACCATCAGGTGAGGAAATTCTCCCGCACACTGTAATATCTATTTAATACATTTGCCCCTGGAAATGTTGGCAGCTGGTACTGGGTCTTGTATTCTTGATGGAACTGGTAAATCTAAAAGAAGTCTCAAATATTTGTAGATTGTCATGTTGATGTGTGATTAGACAGCTGCTTTGCATATTTTGTGGCTATTTCATCAAGTTTTACTTGGAACAATGATTTTTAGAAGAAATGAAAAGATATTTTTATGTTTCTGAATTCATGGTTACCAATTTACAAGGTTGCTTCTCTCTATCTTGCACTGTTGTGCAAGGTCCCTCTTTGTGCACCTGCTGTTATCCTCTCTTGTTTCCTTAACCACCTTTCTTGTTTCATGTGCAGTGTTACAGGGAAATTCACTGCCAAGGTGTGGCCATTAAAACACCTGTCCCAGGCATGGGTTCTATTTTTCTTGTGCTACCCCTCATCTCTATTTTTAACTTCATCCTTCATTAAGTAGGGTTTTTTGGTGCTATCACTTAAATGATAAGGTATGTAAGATCTTAAAAGATAATTAAAAATGTTATCAGAGAATAGCTATCTTTGTTTTCTCTGTGAAATACTGTCAATTTTGAGTGAAAGGTCATATAATATGCTTATGTCCAGGTTTTTGGAGGAGCTATTCATAATGCAAGAATGAGAGCATCTAACCAGCTATAACATATCTGTCAAAAAGCTGTGTAAGAGATTGTTTTCTTATTTCTGCTGACAAAGGGAATGCAGTAATGCAGAACTCTTTTACATAGTGTATTAAAAAAAAAAATATATATATATACATATCTACTGTATACTAGTAAGTATACTGACCAGTTCACACTTACAGAAACAGATATATATTTCTGTGGGGAGACACAGATTTTCTTTTATCAGCCTTTTCTAAACTTCAGCAATCTCTTTGTTGCTACTCTAATTAATATACTATGTAATAAGCTCAAATTAAAATTGTGATCTGTCTGTAATAGACGGTTTACACATAATAGGGACAGATTACTTTTTCCAGTGATATCATGGCCCAAATAGATGTAGCAGATAAGGAGAGGAAGAAAGGAAAAAGAGTTATTCTTCACTAAAGGGGCACTTAGTGATAGAACTGATCAAACTCTGGGGAATTAAATGTGCACTGAGAAATTCAGCAGTGCCAGGGAGTGCATCCCAGTGGCAGTGAAGAAGAGCCTTGGGACATTTTTTCCCCAAGGCTAACTAACACCTTCCCAAAGACTTGCCAGGCACTGTTTGATAAGCTGCCATGCTGTGTTGGATGAAATATCAACAGTATAAACACGGCCAGCCCAGGGTGAGCAGCACCATAGTCGCAGCTTGATTCTGGTTTTATTTGTTAAACTTTTTAGATGAGAGGCAGAAAAAAATCTGTATCATAAGCTGACATTAAATTCAAATTTCTTTTGTCTCATTTCAGTGTCTTTCTAGATCATTACCCTGATTCAGATGACATTATTCTTAAAAATCACTCTAGTAAAGTGACTAAGGCAGTATTTAAAGAACAAAACAAGCCCTTTTATCTTCCTCAGACAAATATCACAAAATGTTAATTGATTAGTTTCCAGCTTTGACATGGTGGTTTTTTTGGGGTTTTTTTGAGAAATGAAAAAAGCTAAAGATAGCTGATTCAATAATAAACTTCTAGAATGCTTCCTAATTAGATAATGTAATTAATACTCAACTTACGAGCATTTATATTTGCAAACTTGATAACAAATTCAGTCTACACAGTTAAGGAACACTAAATGATCTTCAGGAAGAAATCATGCTTGAGGTTTCTGTAAACTTCATTTATTTAATTTCTGATATTCAATAGATTTTAAAAGAAAAATTCTCACACTTTGACAAAGAAATCCTTGACAAACAAATTTACAATGGTTCTTGCTTAAAAAATGTCAGAAATAGAATGGAGACAAATTATTATGTTTTGAAATGGAATATTTATTCTTCAAATAAGAGGTATAGGCTCCTCAGTTTACTCTTCTTTTTCAAATAAATCTGCAACTTTTGCCTGTATCATCTTTTGTCTTTCAAATAATCCCTCTGTATTTATAAAGTGTGAAGATTCTGCTGGCAAAAGTAACAGGTAAGAAAGCAGCTATCAAACAGAACCCTTTTCTTCTGCCCTTCCCCCTTTGCACGAAGAAATTCAAACAGGAGAAAGCAGGGTAAGAACAAGACTGTGCCTGGAGAATAAAGCTCTCTCACATCCACTTTCCTCCTTCCTAGGCCAGCAGTTGTTGATATTGGAAGCTGTTTGCCTGAAGAACAGCCACGAGCCTCTTGATGATTTGTGAAGAAATTCAGAGTTGATTTGTGTAAGAGGAAGGAATGATGTTCTGTTTTACTCTACCAGCATCTCACAGCCTTTCTGCTATGACACTTAAGGCCTACAGGAGTTCTGTGCCCAAGGTGGTAAAGCTGTGTCTACTGGTAGGCTCAGGTTCCCTCATCAATTAATGAATGAAGGTTAAGTGTCTGAAGGATATTTTTGGAAAATAGATTAGCTGGGGAGTCCTAACAGAACAGTGCTTATGACTCTGAACTATGAATTTGAACATTGCTTCTGTATATGAGAAGAAAAAGCATGCATCACCCATAACTTGAGAAAATTTGCAGACCTGTTTTGTTGGGGTTTTTGGTAACCTGTCATTTGAGAAACTTGTCTAAGGACATATGTTAGACCTCTAAGCACTTTGGTAATTGTGGCTTCAGCACTTGTACCTTTCTATCTGCTACAAGCTCTGGGTCTGTCTCACAGCAAAATGTGAGGCATCTGTGAGTACAGAGAGAGAATTTTTGTGTTTGACCCTAAATTCAGTTGTTTAGGCACCAAAGACAAGTACTGTAATCCTGTACAACAGTCACCGGAAAAAAAAAAAATGTTTTTCAGATTTCCTTTCAGTTCAGTGCCACCCGTGGGGATACACCTCCCATCTGTGAGATGACTCTGTCACACTAGTATGGAGACAGTTAGACTTCTCATAGCTTAGGCGGGTGCCAGACTCCATTTAGAATGCCGTGATTTAGCTGTAGGAATTTTTTTTGGGGGGGAAGAAAAAAGAAAAAAGGAAATTTATGCAAGATGCCGTTTGGAAAGATCTCAGCCTCAAGATTAGGTGGACTCATGAAAGCACTTTCTTGAAAACACATGGCTGCACTCCACTACCTTCAGATAGAATGCGACAATGCTTCAGACTCAGCCTCAGGAAAAAGGAATATTGCTCATTTTTGGTGTTCACCACAAAAGTTGAGTATTGAAAGAACTTACCAGCAATTTCCAGTGGTGTGTGTTGTAGGTTTTTTAATTTACTTTCTTTAATCCTTACATATCTTGTGATTTCTGAATTTAAACAAATTCAGAGGACAAAAAGTAAAAATGTAGAGTACAAACAAATTAAGGAGAGCTTCTATTGTTGGAAATCTTACCCTATTTGGTAAGCCTGACAGTGCTATAACTCGGGTCCTTGTAATCACTTCCATTACCTATTTTGTTTTCCTATTTTTTTTTTCTCTCCAGGACTTGGGATTTTGCACTGGGATCCTAAGTCTGGATCTGTTGTGGGACTCTGACCAAGAAAGTGAGGAATGGCTGAAGCAAAACCTCCAAAGGCAGAAGATCACTAGGTAGGCCCATGGTCTTGCCTTTAAGAATGCACTGAAATCATCAGCGTTGTATTTTCACAGTTGAATTTGTGTGTTTTTATCTTCTGGAAGCAGAGATTGGTTTAATAGTTTAGAAATCTGTGGATGCAGACTGGTTTCAGCAGAGGAGGCGAAATGCTCAGCACAGGTAACTAGTTTATGGCCCATATTTTATTTAAGGAATGTGAGCTAGCTAGTGCACAGGCCACAGCCCCTTGGTCTAGACTTTTTGGCCCCTCACATGGGCCCCTTTCCACATGAACCTCTGGGCCTGGAGAAGGTGGTTTGTCCTGACCATCAGTGTGCTGGCTGGAGGTGCAGCTGACAAGCACACATGGGTGATGGCTAGCTCAGGCTTATGATCTTTGTCCATTCTTAAATTTTCCTGTGCCATTTCCTTTTGGGGAAAATGGAGAAAATTGTTTTCCCCATGGCACTCCTGGGCACTACAATCTTTTCGTTGTGGTTGTTGTTTTATTGGGTTTTTTTGTGGACGTGTGGGTACTTACTTGGTATGACAAATGAAAGCCTTTCACAGGACTCTGATGTGCCTGCTCCCTGACTTAGGCCTATAGCTCATCCACCTTTCTTATGCCCAAAAAGGACCTTAGCTGGTGTGCTGTTTTCTATCTCCTCTCTTTGGGAATGTTAATAGCTTAAAAGGAACCCCAAAGTCCTGCTTGAGCCAAGGACTCTCTAAACTTGTTTTTTTTTTCTTAGAGTCCTCTGTATAAAAACATTTTGCTATGCCTCCCTCTGCCCCTTCTTCTTCCAAGTTTATTCAAGTATGTAATCTCCCTGATGCTTGTTTCTTCCAACATTTACCAGCTTGATGCATTTTTTTTTCCACTTGCCTATTAGTCCTCTGTGTGCTATGTACATGTATACATAGCAGGAAGTCCTGCTTTCCCTTCCTGCAAATCCACCCCCAGAGAAAAAGAGGGACATCATCATACAGGTGTGCAAGTATGTTTGGCTAAGGTAACACAAGTGCTTCAATTTGCCCAGGATGGAGAAATCCAGGTAAATTTGAACTCTCACCAGCTGACAGACAAAACTGAGATTCTTTCTTTTTTGGAATTCACGCTCAAGGTAAGTACTTCAGCAATATCTAATATTGTATTTGTAGCCACAATTGGCTATGGAGACTTAAAGAAAAAAAGACAAGAGGGAGAAGATTTAGGCTAAAGGATAACAGATTAAACAAAAGTGATGCAATTTCAATTGTTAAATACTAATTTTTATTAGGTCATATACAGCTTTACTGTTTTGGGATCTGCTAAACAAAGTTTAACCCTTGAGTAACACAGGCAATGTCACTGAAAACAGCAAAATCAATGTTTCAAGATCAACAACAGTAAGTTTAGAACAAATGAAATATAGATGGCTTTACTGGATTTAATTACACACGAAACTGAATAGCTAGAACACAAAGTACCATAAAAAAATAAACATACTTATTAGGACAGTATTTTATGAACTTCGGATATGCATATTGTTAATATGAAAAACTAGATGGGGAAATACTATTGAAGAGCTACTACTTTGCAATTGCTTCAGCAGGTTTTTAAATGATAGCACAAAAGCATATTTTAAAATCTCTTGTTCTGCTTCCTGAATGCAGAAGAATTTACTGTCCCACTTCTGTGAGCTGCAGTCCTGTCTGACTCAGCTATGTGTATACTGGAGAATAAAAATGGGTGGAAGGAAGGTATTGAGAGTTATAAATTCAAGAGGCAACTCTTTTTGACAATGCAGTATTAGAAGAATTAATATGCCCATATTTCAGTACTAGTATTTTAATGCCATTTACTCTTCCATCTATAGAAAAATTTTCTTTAAGTTACAGTTTTGAGTTAACCATTCTGAAAATAAATTAATAATTCTAGTATATCTGGCTATAATCTCAGTATATTCTATTTAATAAAAAAAAAATCTGTTTCATAAAAATCCTGTCTCCTAAAAACTAAGACTCCTGAATAAGTGTACTGCACTCAGCAAAATCATGGCAAAACCAGTGTCATTTAATTATCTGACTTGGAAGTCTAATTAAAGTATACTTAACTGCACCTTGTATCACACTAAAAAATATCATGTTTATTACTACTGGTGTTAAAGGAAACTTGTACAGGACTAAAGCTTGGTCTTTTATTACTGAAAACACAAATCCAGTTAAGACTTCGGACAAGCTCTCATTAACATGTTTTATTTCAATTTTATTCAGAGCTGAAACAAGAGTTTCATTTACAGCTGAGGAAAGCAAAGATGAAACTTTGTTCTTTCTTTTGTGCTCAGCCATACAATTTATTTTTCTCCTGGCAATGGATTTTAAATCTCTTTCCTTTTTTTTTTTTTTTAATGGGAACTGTTTTAGTAAGCACTGACATTAGAGCTGACAATGCTTTGTGTGGTTTTTTTCCTTTTGCCTGGTTTCTGTGTCTGTGTGTGCAGGCATGCATTCATTAACGTAATTCCTCAACATTCAACAAGAGTGCATCATAAACCAGAGGAAAAAAGCCTCATAAATATTTAGATCCTCCACCTACCTTCCAAAACTGAAGTGAAAAAGAGTATTTAGTGTGGACTTGGTTTGAGTTAATCTGCATATGAACTGAAAGGGGGTACAAAAGGATGAAAAGGTGGTGGAAACGAGCATACAAACCCCATAGTCTCCAGGGGGCCATTCATCTTGTTCTTGCCAATACAATCTCAGTCTCCCTGCTTGGCTGTGCTCTGCGCATGACCCAGCCTGGCTTTGCAAAGGATGTGCCAGCTTTAGCCTCCTTTGCTTCCATCGGGTAATTCTGCCAGAGGAGAAAAATACTTCGCCTTTAGGAAGCTGCTGAAATTTCTCTAACTGCTTGTGGTCCACACGTTGACGTACAAACTTATATCATTTACGTAAAAGGAGAAGTAGGTTATATGAAAAGCAATTTTAGGTAATTTGACAATTAATGAAAAGCAATGACATCATGATGTAGCTTAAAGCACGCTAGAAACCCGTACAGCTTGGACCACGGGTTGTATATATTTACATACAAAACGTCACTATTTCTAACAAAGAACGCTGTCAAAAATTACAGATGAAAAACCACACCACCAATAGAATTCAGGACTTAGTGTACTCTCAAAATTGAACAGTCAAACAACAGTTTAGGATTCTGTATATTGTTTTTGTATTTTTTAAATTTAAAAAATGAGAGAATGTCTAATACATTATTTTTTATGATCTGAGATAAATTAACAGAAAAGTCCAAGCACACTGTTTTGAAATTAATCTCTGTTTCAGTGTCCTCCTCAAATGAACTCAGCCGAAGTGGGTTTTTTTGGTTGGTTGGTTTTTGTTGCCAGACCTCCTGAAAGCCCTGTCAGAGACCACCCCAATGTGACATCAGGTACAAGCAGGAGCATGCAAGCTGCTCTGACTCCTCCTCCTCATCACCTGGAGCCACTCTGACACGCAGGACTCCGCCTACACAGACAAACTCCCAATGAAGCACTAGGATGTATCTGTAGCCACAGGGATAATTGATTTTGCTATGAACCTGTAAGACAGGTGCATACAAGCTTCAGTATGGGACAAAAGATCAATTATGCCTCTAGTAATTCAAGTCAGATGGATAGCTATAAATAGACTACCTGGAAGGAAAACCAAGGTAGGATGTATATTTTAATTGACTTGCTAAGGGGAAGACCACTTTCTGGCCTGAAAATTGGCCATCTAATTGGCTAGGTCACAACTTCTTAAAACCAAGTAGCAAAATTCTAGAGATGGGGAAATGCTTTAGGTCAAGCAGTGACTTCTTTCCACCTCTGGCAGAGAAATGGTTTGCCAGCCTCCCAAAGAACGGGAACTTCACAGACCTTTCTACAGTGGGAAGAAGGAAGGCTGTCTAATCTGGATTACCTAATACCTGTTTTCATGTTGACCTTCTTTAATCAAAACATTACAGCAAAAATGAACAGTACCTTTTTTTCTAGTATAGTTCCTGCCACAACCTGTAGTCTTTTAAGCATGCTATCAGACCAAGCATTTATTTGTTAATAGATATACAAACAATATTGTTATGAAAATGGAACAGCAGAGTACACTCTTTGGGAAACTGATTTTTGCATTTCTCCTCTCTGCTGACAGGGTAACAGTTTTTCAGCCCTATCAGGATTTGAGATGTGTAGGGTATGCACATGCTAAAACCACAGACAGTTGTCATACCTGTTCTGTCAAAACAAAAACGTGCAATCAAAGAAGTGCAGTCACCTTTCGTCAACACTTTGACAAGTTACTTAAATACCCAAATGGTGAAGAACTCCCCATGAAACTTTCATATACTCATTTTTAAACAAATGCAATACCATATGATATAATGTTAACATTTGAGTGATCACAGTAACTTCCATAATAAAAAGCTACCTATTAAAGAAGGGTCCTTAAAAGCTTCTACAAATTATAAGAGAAGTTCTAAAATATCAGAAACTTCTCATGTTCTAAACAAACAGGAATATCTAGACTCATACAAATGGATCTGTATAGATGTAATTTGAATCAACAAGAAAAACATTATATTTCTCTTCCCTATATTTCAGTCATAATCTGAGACAGGCACAAAACATTTGACACTAAAAATAGTAATAAAAAATTGTAAGAATTTGAGAATGGCCAGCAGTGTAAAGTATAATTTCCTGAAACTGCAAATTTAGCTACAGTAATTTTTGCATGTATTTTGCCTCTACACCCCAGAGAACTTTTCAGCTTATTCCCCTGCCCTCTACTCTGTGGTCCGGCCAACACAGTGGCTAGATGAATGTAAAACATTAACACATTTCTGAAAGTCAAAGCTAGGAATGACCGCATTACTTTCAACAGAGTCATTAATTCTTGTCAAAATCCTAAATCCAAGTTGTTGTTCGGACTATGCCAGGAGCAGAAGTGGTTAATAGAAAATGTTTCTGTATGTTTACAGCGAGATGCAGCTGATGGCTCAACAGTTTGCCATGGCGACTCCAGATATCCAAAAGGTGTAGAACACATCTGCACAGAGCGGGCAAACTTCTGGAGATTCAAGTGGAATACCACAAGGCAAGTGAATCTTACCTTCTATTGTGCTTATAAACTTGTAACAGTGACTTACTAGGATCAAGCAATGAATTTGTTTTAAACAATAATCAAATCCAGCATTAGTTATATACGATGATACCATCTTCTATAAAGTGACTGCAGCTCAAAACAAGGCAGATCTCTTAGATAAGCAAACAACCCAGAATATCCACCTTTTGGCTCTGAGCCCAAGAGTCATGTTTTACTGATTGTTACGGTTTGGCCTTTGAGCTCTGGTGACAGTCAAATAGGGACTTTACGATGCACCAGCCTACAAATTCCAACAAAGCATGAGATTTGGGATGCTTCCTGTTTCTGTGAGGAAATTCTGAATTTCTCTGAGTGCTTAAGCAATAATTTTCTGCACTTTTTTAATGTCTTTCACCCAAGCAACTTGAAGTATTTGACTACAAAGAGTTTCATAGCTTCTGAAGAGTAGAAAACAGTGAAATGGGTTCCAGGGCATATGATAATTCAAATATATGTGGCTACTGTATTCCAGGAAAAATCTCCCACACTCAACAGAAAGACCGTGGGTAGGTGGAACAAATAGGAGACAATGAGTCATCCACAATCAAAACAAAGTTTAGGCTTCCTAAAGTGAAAAAGGACCATTAGAAAATATTAAGAAATTGAACACTGTTGTTTCCTTTTAGAAAAAAGGCACAAATAACAATGGACAGATAAAAAAAGAGCCTCTGAGAACACTATAGCACAGAAGCACAATGGTCTTTGTGTGGGTAATCAACAACCACTGTAGCACTGTTCTGTCCTGTGCTTTGGATGAACACTGTTGAGCAACTCTGTCTCATCTCCAGAAGCTTTCAACATTTGTACTGCTTAGTCCCTTTCTTTTCTCAGAGCTTTGTAGCTCCACATATTTCTCTTCACCATTAAAGCAAGGATTCACATTTAATAAAGACTTGGAAAATATAAAGTATTTTGTGCACAGAAAAAGAAGACTTCTAGTAAAAGAAAATAAAACTCTGGCCTTTTCAGACTGATTAATTACATTTTCTTAGAAGTCCGAGCAATACAAATGTTTCTTGCTCATCACTGCAGTTTTAAAAAAGGCTGAAGTTTTCTTATAATTTGTTTAGATGTTTTCTGTCCAGTTAAATATATGCTCCTTTTGTAAGAAGTGCTGCTCTTTAAGTACTGAACATTAAGAACCATATGCAGCACATCACTAGCAATCCCACAGTGTAAGTCAATATACATATGCTTTCACATGTTAAAAGGAAAAGTTAAATTAATGCTTCAGCTGCATTTTAAATTGTATTTTGTTTTAGTCATAATTGAGAAGAATGGCTAATTTAAATCTATTTACAAAGGTAAGACTGAAAACATTCATATTTCACAGTAACCAATACACTCTGGTATTTTACCAAAGCATGGTGCACCTGAAAAACAAAACTTACCTGTTTTTTTAGGTGCCAACTCTTTGCCACTGTGGTGGCCAAAACAAATCTGCAAATTTCCCAGATGTTAACTATTTATTTTTATTTTTTTAATACTCTAGGTGAAAACACTTCTCACTGTGGTGAAAAGTAAAAATACTGGTTCTGTATCTTATACACATCTTTCAACATTGTATTTTTAGCTATATGTAGCAAATTTTAAAAAGCTGCTGAAGGCAGTAGTGTAGTTGAGATGACTGCATTAATTAAAATGCAGAATGTTATCCTGGACAGATTTAAACTTAAGCATCTAGTTCAAAACAGACAGAAGGTTTAAAAACCCAAATATGTCTGAAATACTGGCCAAGATCTCTCAATATTCTTAATTTCCGGATATGACAATATTGTAATCTTTTAAACTTGAACGTGCATTAGCTGGACTTCACTGACAGGTATTATATTTAGCAATGGTCAGTTCAGTGCCCCACAGATCTGGGCAGCATTTACAGTAACACACATTCACTGCTACTCCCAATTTGCAATGTGGGTCACAGGCTGGCTACCAAAAGAGACAGGCCAGAGGCCATTTGAAATCCCTCCCTACATGAGCACAGAGCTACACAGCTAAGGTAGCAATTTTGTGACTGCAGGAATGGAAAAGTGTCATATCCTAGCACACTAACTGAAACCATGGGGCTAGGAACACTGGGAAAACACTGTCCATGTTGTGTTTCAAGAAATTAGTTGGCTTCTTCTATTGACCTAGGAAGAGCATCAATTACTGATAATCCACCTGTAAAATGCAGTAAAACAATGCAAGTGTTTATAAATTATAAGGTGTAGGAATGTTATGAGCTTAGAGGCAAAACATACCTTCAAAGTACACGAGTCAAATATTTTCTGTAAATAGTGCTGCCCACCCCACTTTTAAATTTAAGTGCTGTTATGACGATGATAAAGTGGATAAATTTTATGTTTACAATGCATTACCTCAATATAGTTTTCTCTCTGTAACTGCTAGCATTTTTTTTCTTTTCTATGCCTTGTCAGATTGCTTTTCTTGTCCTCCTTCTAACCATTTTCTGCCTTTCTCAGCAATGCTGTAATAAAACTGACACACCTGAGACTTCATTTTCATCTCCTACTGGACAGTGAGAAATGAAACTGATGTAAACTTTGTTTATAATGCATAGAGATTCCTCAACAGCACAGCAGAAGCACCACCCTCTCTAGACAGACACACCTTTTCTTGTTGCTAGAAGGTTATCTTTTACAGAAAAAAGTCTGCCTAGCACTTAAAGAAACTGCATGTACAGCCATTGCAAACCCATGGAAATTATCTACTCAAAAGTGCAATCTAATAGGCAATCATACTATGATAATCTTGAAGACACCTGTAAATACATTCTACTGTGTATTGATTTACATCTTTTCCATGCTTAACTCTCTGGCAGGTAGATAAGGTGAAGCCCAATACAGAGATACCTCTTCCTTCCCTAACTACTGAGAGTTACACAAAATGCTTAGTATTTTATCAAGCAGAATTTCGTCCTCTCCATCCTCTCCACGTAACAGGGTCCTGTAACAGTGACTTAAGGTATATGAAATATACAGCTTATCAAGAAAGCTGACAGGTACAAGATTTTCCACAAAAGTGGAAAAATACTTTTTTGTTTTACTTAGCATTGTCTTTTCTCCCCAGGTTAATGATTGCATAATTAATACACAACCACAGGAACAATGAGAATGTAACTCTTCCTACCCTTTTGTAAGTGGATGAATCACAAAAGTATCTCTTCTTCTAGCTCCTTTATTCCAGACTGAGGAAGAGCCAGTTCTACCAGGAGTGCTACTGTGGGTTACTACACCCTTCTTCAAAGTGTTGGACAGCTTGAAGTAAGAGATACAAATCTGAATCCTTCCAGGCTAAGGTGTGGTTAAAACCTTCATCTTTCAGTTCTTAGCAGTCACATAACATCCCTACTGGACAAATACAGGCATTATCTCTTCCAGGATTACACACAGAATACTCGGACGTGTCCCTCTTGAACACTACATCATCTGCTTATTACTTTGAATGACACAATACTGAAGCTTCTGCTTGAAAAGTTACCTGTCAGTTTGCCTTAATGTCAAGGGGAATAAGTTTTTGTTGTCGAACACAGCACACAATATTCATGTAATTGGTCCTTGAGATTTTTAGTTGGGCTCTAGACCTTATTTTAAGGCATTAATCCCTTTACAGAGATAAATGTATTTCAGACGTTCATCTGATTTTGGGTATGTTTGATTACAGTACCTATACTCTTGTAAACCATGAATGATTCTATACTGAATCACACAGACAACGTATTCTTTTCAAGTGACTGCAATGGGTGAGTGAAGACTTACTTTTTCCCTAAAGAAGCGTAGTAAAGCATATTGGGACCATAGAAGGCTGATGACATCCAAGAGCCTTAGCCTATGATTTGGTCAACAGAGACACTGGAAGTAATAGCCAACGCTTTTGAAAGAGCATGCTTCCCAGTAGTCATTAGCCTCTATTTCCAAAGGTGTTATCAGCTATGAACATTATATCAGTAATTGAATTTGCTTTTTATGATCATTGCAGGCCTTTACTGTAATACACAGAGGCTGCTGTTGGCATTATCATCATTCTTCTAACTTTGAGATTAGATTAATGCAATAAAACTTCACCTTAAAAGAGAAACTGTTGGAGAGTACTACAGGTTACATGATACAAGATGGGCTACCTGGATGAAAACACAGCTGAAGACAGGGAGTTCTGCTTGTATCTACAGAGAAGGCATTAGGTAGTTACCTAAAGAACCTTACAAGAGCACAGGACTTGGTTATCTTGAAACAGACTAAGCAGCCTCTATCTCCCTGCCCCCTCCCCTTCCCTGATATCAACACCATACAACCTCTCCCCCATACCCACACAATCTATTTACCCAGCCCTGTACCATGTCCTCCCCCCAGCCTTCTTCCCCCCCTGGGAAAGCTGTAAAATTAAGAGAGTGCAAAAGTATTTCTACTGTCTTAATAGATCAGGCTGTAGTCATGCCAGTCTTGATGGGAGCTATGCCTTCTCACAGCTCTTTAATCTGAACTAATTCAACCTTATTCTCCCAGGAACTCTTAAAACACCTTTTTTACAATGTGGGAGTGTGGGAAGGTAAAGGGAGTGAGCAGAACATAAGGTATGCTGAGAAGGGCTTTCTGGTTGCTTTTTTCGGGTTTTACTGTATACTTGCTAAAGAAAGGTATCATGCTGATCTGCCTATTTGAAACCAATGATGAGCTTTTTGCATTTTATTAAAACAGTCCACTTTTCCAAGGGCTTTTTTCTAAAGACTTAAATTCAGCGTTTTGAAGTATTTATGGAAAAAATCAAGGATGAGAAGTTTTCCTGTCATGTATGCCTAATTAAATGGGCAGCTTCATCACATAGCTTTGCCTCAGTTTCTGTGCTGTTCTGACTGAGGAAATAATTCAGATGAACAACCGAGCAAACTAGAGCTTGAATTTTTGCATTGCACTGGCATGAGTGATTCCACAAGTGTTGGTGTGCACCATCTCATCTCCACTAAATAAGCACAAAATACCTTAGGACAAACTGTATTGTTCCTTTTAGTATGTTACTGGTATTACTGCACAACAACTTGTGCTGGTATTTCTTACCTTGTATTGTCTGCTTATATTTGAGCACTGGAAACTCCTTATGTGCAGGAAGCAATAATGAAGTGGTATGGAAACAGCTGCACCAAATCTGCTGAAAGAAAGTCTCCATATGCTATTTTTACTGTGAGAATCATCAGTCCAGACCAATTATTCTAACATCATCTATGTTCATCTAATTTTAAGAGGGATCCTTGCTGTTCAGCAGATGCCCTTAATCAAATGGAAGGATTTGACAGCATGGTTTCTCAGGGTTAAAAAGAGCCTTCAGTCACCAGTTAAAAATTAGCAAGCAAAGGGCTACAAAAATGCATCATTGTTCAGACTGGTCTACAAGAAGCAAAAATATAGCAATTTTGTTAAGCACGTAAAGCTGTATTTTAGCTTGTCACAATCTTAAGGTTGGAAGACAGCAAACACAATCACGTTACTAAATGGAAACAGCATTGTTTTGTCATCCAGAACCATACTGCGGTGTGCTGTAGGCATGCTACTGACGAATGAAGAATCTATATTTAAAATAATGGTTTGTAGCACTGCTATTCTTTGATAACGAAGACAATATTTTTTTTACTGAATATACAATTCTTTTAAGGATGGAAGCAGTAAGACTGACTTACCTTACATAAGCCATTAATTTCTACTAATGTAAACAAAACCCTGAAAGAAATACAAACTCAAATGTCCAAATAATTAGTCATATCTACCTTTTTAAAGGGAGAATACACATTAAACACTGACATATAATGCAATAATCCAAGGCATTTTTACTGTTATGAGAACTACACGTTCTCTACATTTTTGTCAATGCACATCTTTCAGGAAAAGCAGAGTTAATACTGCTTGACAATACCCAGCGACACTGTACACCTGTCAAGATTACGTGGCTCCATTTCTTTTTAGTTTAGGATGCATTGTTCATTGCCATTAACCTAACAATGAAAGTTTCTTCAAATACGGTGCAGTATGTAGTGAAATGCATTTGATTTTTTTACAGAACTTCAAGCAATAGCTAGACTTTATACCTAGTCCCATGAAACAGGACTGTTTCCAACGAGCTACGTGAAGAATGCAGCGATTTATATCCACCTTTGTAACAAAAGCTCTACCAAGCTACCACAAACAGCCTCAAAGCTTCCTGACAGCCTCCTAAGAGCTGAACGCCGAGTAAGAGCGCCGAGCAGCTGCGTGGGGAAGGAGGAATACGTACAAGGCACCGCGTCGCGCTGCTTTGCCTCTGCGGCTACAGTGGATGGAGCAGGTTAATTTTGGCTCCGGCCGCCGGACACCGCTGCTCCCGTCACGTCTGCCATCCAAACCCGTCAAACGAGCCACGGCCGATGCCAAAACGCGGCGCTGCCCTACAAGCAGCAAGGGCGACGCGCAGCCCTGCCGGGGCGGCTCGGAGCTGGGCAGGCCGCCATCCGGCCCGGGCTGCCGGCCGGGGCAGCGCCAGCGCGGACCTACCCCGGCCCTCTCCGCGCCCCGCGGGGGCTCCCGGGGCCCCGCAGCCGGGGAGAGCGGCTCCCGGCGGCCCCGCGTCTCCCTCCCCGTCCCGCCGCGGAGCCGCTCAGCGGCCGGCTGCCGGGGCACGCAAGCGGCTTCCCCGCGGTTCCGCCTTCCCCGCGCGGCCCCGGGACCGACCGGGAATCGCTCCTCGCGCCGTCCGCGCCGCCCACCGCCCTCGCGCGCACGCGCGGCCGCGGCCCCCGCGCGCACCTGCCCCCTCCCCCCGCCCGCCACGCGACACCGGGGCCGCGCGGAGCGGCGGGAGCGCGCGCGCCCCGGCGGGGCTCTCCCCGCCCCCGGGAGGAGAGCGCACGTGACGCGTCCCCGCCCCGGAGGCGCCGCGCCGCGACTTTGTTTGGGAGAGTTCCGTGCGCGCGCGCGTGTTTCCGCGCGGCGGGGCCGGGCGGGAGCCGCACGGGAAGCCGGCTATCCTCCCGCCGCCGCCCCGGGGCCCCGGGGAGGGACGGAGGGGAAGGAGGGAGGGACAGCCACGGCTCCGCCAAGCGGCGCTGCCGCCGCCGCCGGGCAGCGTCCGCCCCGCCCTCGGCCCCGCCCCCGGCGTGTCCCACCCCCGCGGGCCCTGCCCCCTCCCCTCCTGCCGCCGCCGCCGCTGCTGCCAGCGCAGCCTGAACTGAAGCGAACTCCGGAGCGAACTGAGGAGAAGTGAGGAGGCGGCGGCGAGGCTGAGACTCAGCAGCTACAGGCGGCGGCGGCGGCAGCGGCAGCAGCAGCGGCGGCGGGAGGGCGGGCGGGCGGGAGGCGGAGAGGAGGAGGAGGAGGAGGACACACGCCAGGCGCAGCGCGGCGGCAACAACAGCAGCGGCGGCGGCAACAGCGGGGAGACACCGGCGGCGGCTCCTCGGAAGCGGCAGCCGCGCCAGCAGCGCCCGCCCGCCCCGCGCGTCCCCTCCCTCCCTCCCTCCCCCGCCGCGGAGACAGGGGGCAGCGCCGAGAGGAGAACCGGGCTCAGCCTGTGTGTGCGCGGGAGGAGGAGGAGGAGGAGGGGGGACACACCGAGGACTGCGCCGGCCGAGGGCGCGCGGAGCAGGGAAGCGGCGGCGGCACCGAGAGGCGGCGGCGGGTCCTTGTGCCCGGAGAGGAGGGCGCAGCCCGCACGGGGGTTTCTACCGAGTTTCCTCTTTTTTTTTTCCTTTTTTTTTTTTCGGTCCCTGGGACTCAGCGGCGGGTCTGCGTTTGTCTCCGGATTTGAATCCTCCTCCTTCTCCTCCTTCCTCGGGGAAGCTCCCCTCCCCGCCCCCTCCCCTCCCCCACCGCCTCCCTGCCCGCCCGGATCCAGCCGGGCGCCCCGTGCCGCGGTCGCCTTGCTCGGCAGAGCTGCTGCGGGCGCTCGCCGTCTCTGCGCGGGCTTGGAATATGGTTGGGGAAATGGAAACCAAGGAGAAGCCGAAGCCGAGCCCCGATTACCTGATGCAGCTGATGAACGACAAGAAGCTGATGAGCAGCCTCCCCAACTTCTGCGGGATCTTCAACCACCTCGAGAGGCTGCTGGACGAAGGTAAAGGCGCTGGCCCGGCCGCCCCCTCCCCCGCCCCGCCGCCCTGCCCTGCCTCCCCCGGCCCGGGGATCCCGCTCGGCCCCCCGCCCCGGCCCGGCGGCGCGGCGGGGCGGCCCGGGGCCTGTTCCGCTCTCCCCGCTGCTCCCCGCACGCTCCCGGCCCCGGCTGGGAGCCGAAAACAAAGGGGAAGTGCGGGCTCTCCCCGCCCTGGCCGCCGTCGCGCGGTGCCGGAGGACTCGGGGAGCGAGTGGGAGGGGAGAGGCAGCCCCGGCCGCGCGGGTCCCCGATCCCCCGGAGGGTTTTCCCCCCCAATTTTTCCTTTCTTTTTTTTTTTTTTTTTTTTAATTTTCCTTTTTTTTTTTTTTTCCCCTTTTTCTTTTTCCCCTTTTCCGCACTATCTCCTTAAACCGGGGGAAGGGTAACTCCAGCACGGAGGGGAGGGAGCGAGGAGAGGAGCTGAGGAATGCGCTCTGGGGGAAGGCAGGGAGGAGGGGAAAGGCTGGCTGGCGGCGGGCGCTGCCCTCCCTCCATCCCTCCCTCCCGCGGCGGGGGACACTGGGGTCCTGCCGGCGCCCGCGGAGCGCTCCGCCGCCCGGCCCTGGGCCCCCGCCGGGGGGGCGCGGGGTGTTTGGTTTCGGGATTCGGCTCTTCTGGAAGCTGCTTGGGCTTGAATGACTAAGGCGGAGGGGGGCTGAGCTCTTTCTTCAGCTCCAGATCTACCCCACCCCGAACCGGCCACAAACTAATCGCGATTTTCCTATATCGCGAGGGAAGCGAGCAAATTCTTCTCTCGGCTGTCCTTACCTTTTAAAGAAACTTAACTTGAAAGACTCCTACGTGTGAGTTTAGTGAAGGGGGAGAAACAAAAAGGATTACGAAATTGCCTGGTCCGCTCCTGCCAAACGTCCATCCCGGCCCCGCACCCGCTGCTGGCACGGCGCGGGGCCCCCTCCATACCCCCAGTTTTTCCCCTCATAACTTTGTTTCGGATTGAGTTTTCACAAATAAGTAATCATGCTTTAGAAATCAAAAAGGAAAGTGCGACCTGGGAACTTCCTGTGTCCCATACGTTTTCCCACTACAGTAACAGACCCACTGTGTATGAAAAATCAGGTGAAACACTTGTTCTTAGCATTTTAAATTCGCCTTGTAGTCGAGTTCATGGATTTGTTTTTCTTGTAATAGGCATTTCCTTTCCTATGACTTTAAATCTAGGCTTTCTGGAGAGTTAGACCTGTTTATTTAATCTTACTTGGTAGCGTTGTAGAATACGATATATCCATACATTATTTATACAGTTTCAACTTGTTGGCATTCTTACTATGAAGTACTGATTTTCGAGATTTTGAGTTAGGGTTCTTGTTTGCGGATGTATTCCTCCTGGCTAAAAGAAGTTTGGGAAGTTGTTGACCTCGGAAGATGAAAGAACTGGTTATATTTGGTAGAACAACTCCCCGCCCTCTGCCAAGACTGTAAAAATGAGATAGCGATTGTAGTATGACGCAAAAATAGCATGTCGAGAAAATGCTGCCTTCTGAAATAAATGATAGAGGAGTTTAAAAAAACCTAAACATACTGAAATATGGATTGTGGGAAGCATTATAATGGGAGAGTCTATTTTTATTTTCAAGACACTTGGCGGAGTTTGAATTTATATTGGAGCAAATGTGGAGTGAAAAGCAAAACTGTTTAGAACTTACATTCTTGGGCACCACAGTGAGCAACCTCTTCAGAATTGTTAAATTTACAGTAAACATCGAGAAGAAACTTGACCGAGAAGACCCCTTTATAGCACAAATGAGCCTTCCAGAAGCTTGATAACGGATTTTTAAATTCTTGAATCTCTTCAACTTTATGTATTTGGCCAGAGGAGGCCTGAAGCTGTTTTTTTATTTTCAGAGAACAAAAGGAAGAAAAACATTTCCCGATGTGAAAAGGACACTGAAAAAGGAATTCCTGAAATACTTCTATCTTGTTATATATTTTGAAATAGTGAAAACTCTGGAAGTCTGTTTGCAAAGTGTTGGAGTTCCGAAACAAGGGCTCTCGTGTCTCTTGCTAACGAAGTTTAAGGACTGTGTCGGAACTGTTCTTCACTCTCTTCTTCAAAAGAAAAGCAAATAAAATACAATCTGTGTTCCTAAATGGTCTCTGGAAGAAGCCTGCTATCCCTTTAAGCTTTTCTGCTTTTCCTGTTTACGTTGGCAATTGGGTGGAAGTATTGTGGAGGCAGAAAACTTTTTGGAATGTTGAAAAAAAAGTTTCATGCAAATCTAGTAAATTGCTTCAAGACTTCAGAATTTGAACACTAAGGGGCGCCAGTTATTTTTTTTTCTGAGGCGTGAGTCCGCAAGCACCACTATTGACTCGGGCAGTAAATTTATCAAATTTACTGGTAGAAGACGCTGAAGAATGACAAAATACTTGTGGATTTGTGCAGGTATCTGTATTTGCATGGACCTCCACGTGTTGTATACTTACAAGGCTGTATTACACAGGTGGAATAGGCAGTAGCAGTGAACAGTTGAGAAGTTGGAACAACTGCTTCTGTGTAAAACACCTATCCTGGTTACCATTGAGGGGCTATGTTAAATATCTTGAACTGTATGCTCCACTGACATCCTCCAGCAGAACGGTTTTGTAATAGTGACCTACAGGTTTGCTGGAGAAGTCTGCAGGATTTAATGTGCTTACTGAAACGTGTATTATTTCGTGGTTTTGTCAGTTGTTTCCTGGCACCCTTGAGAATACCAAGTATTTGGGGCAAGTGCGTGTATATATATATAGGTATATGTAATCTAAAAATAAAGTTACAGGGTTCACATTCCCTTTTTTCCCCCTCTGCCCTGTAATTCGATTTGCTTCTTCTAGTTTGTTGTTGTGTGCTTTAGGTAGGTGGAGTTTTATTTTTGAGTTATAATACAACTATTTTCCTGAAGGTTTTGTTTATGCTTGAGAAGAATAATATTATGATCAGCCATTGTCTTTCATTTTGTGTGCTGATTAAAATGAAGAAATAAAGTCACAACCCTAAGAATTCAAACAAATAAAAGATGGGATTGCTTTCCTTACTGGAATGCTAGGGTAGTTATTTTTATTATTATTTATTTATTGTTAAATGCCAGTATTTAAAAGCAGAACTCAAATGGGCTTCTGCTGTGATTCCTTCTTGTAATTGTATGCAGCACGAGATAGAGACCTGTGGGTTTAGGTGAACAGTACATCTACTCTAGTTAGGTTACAGAATGTACATCTGCTTTTTGGGGGGCCATTTCTGTGCTGTGTGTATTATCCAAAGCATGTTTTTATTTCTGAACTCAATCCTACTTTTTGATCTTTGTTTTAGTGCTTAAAATTTTAGTATTTAAGTTAGTGGCTAAGTCTCTGTCTTGCAACATTTTCTTTTTGAAGATTAGCTTAAATGCAAGAAGTGTATTGAGGAAACCCTTTTTTTTTTTTTTTTTTTTTTTTAAAGAACTGCTTTCATAAAATGTGAAAGTTAGTTTTGTTTAGGTTACAGTTATTTTTCCATATGTGTGCTTTTAACTTGTGTGTAAATAAGGCTTCTGTGGATTAACAAGGATGTTTAAAGAGCACATCATAATAACTAGGAAGCTGAATTGTTTTTATCAGACTGGTGCAAACCTGTGGGAAGAGAGGGCTTTTCCTGAATGTGGAATAGGCTGTATTTCCTGTAATTGTTTGCACCATCAAATGTGACCCGATTTTTTTTTTTTTTTTTTTTTTTTGCATAAGCTTTTGAGATACTAACTTTTATGATGTTAAGTTAGATTTTTTTTTTTTTTTTTGACAACTTGTATATTTTAATGCTCCCCTTTGTGGACAGTGAATGGAGTTGTACCTGTTTTCATGCACTGGTTTTAAAAACTGAATTGGACATTTCAAACCCCTCATTAGCATGTTGACAGATAGAAATTAATGAGGTACTTCAGTTGTATTCTTTCAGCAGACTATGAACTAAAGTGCCTGAACTATTAACTGAGATCTGAGTAATCTCATTTTTAAATTTACATTTTGTTTTCTAAAACCTGTAAGTGCTTAAACTGTTGCACCTGGTTGGAATGTACACAGATGAGACTGTGGTCTGAACTGTTTTCATAGAGAGATTGATGTGGACTTTATCAAGAATTAATTTTTCCTCGGTAACCGGTACCTCAGAACCTTATGTCTCCCCTTCAAAACTGTGTTGAAGGTGACTTAAAACCGTGTTTAACTTTAAATGTAAAGTAACCATACATCTAGCTATTGGAAATAAATCTAATTTTCTGTCGAATAGACTGCCTCTTTCTGTCTGCCAGGTATAACAAAGCTAGTGTAAAAACATCCAAGTAGGCAATATGAGGATAAATTTTTCGTGAATATTTCTCTCTCTGTTTAGTTTTCTCACTGAGAAAAGTGCCTGTGAACTTGGAGAGCTTAGTGTCCAAGAGTGCAGTTTTTTGCATCAGTCTGGTTGTATTAACCAAAATGTCTGCGTGAAGTAGGGCTGAAGAACCGTGTTCTGGTGTTGTAAGTGAGTTCTCCCTGGGAAGTTATCTAGTTACTTTTGTACATGACCTTATTGTTTGTGATTATGTAAATGTAGCCTGTGCTTAGCTAGGCTTTTGCTGACTTGTCAGATTTGATGGAGGGGCACTGGCCGCATTAGCATGTCAGTTTTTTCAGTTGTATCGGATCTTGCAATAGACTCCCATTAATTCATTAAAAACGTGCTTCTTAATGCAGGGATGAATATTCTTTGGGATAAAGGCCTTAGGAAAGATGTTTGCCCAGAATTGTCTCAGACTAATTTTTAAACTTGGTGTATTAATGCTAAATTTGTCAAAGCAGCATGCCACAAAAGCATTGAGTATTGTTTGTCTGCTGTTTATCATTAGTACTCTTTTGAATTTGGTTATTTAATTATCTCTTAAAACTTAATGGTCTGAGGTGTTTTTCTGATTTACGAACATGTTGTAATAACAAGGTTGCAATGCTTCTAGACCTTGTATTCAGAAACCTTGTAAGAGCTATTTTGAGGTGTAGGTGTTTGGTTATTTTTTGGCGGGGGGGAGGGAGCGGCTTTAATACCTTGGCACAGCCTCTTAAAATACCAAACCAAAAGCTCCATTGCACTTAAGAAACAGTGTGGCCTTTTTTTGGGCTTGTGGAAAATTATTTAAGACGGCAACAGTTCAGTTCTTTTTAAAATACGTTTTTTTTGGAGCCGTACCTGCAGCATTTATAGGATTGCAGTCACCTGGCATGTAACAAAAAAAAAAGGTATTTTTTAACTGATACGAGTTTTAAGTTAGTAAAATAGTTATTTTAGGCTCATGCTTTGAAAGTAGATTGTTCACTGTTGCATACCAATAATTGATTGGTAAAATACCTGTCATTGGATTTTATTTTTTTTTAAATAAGAGTAACCACAGTAGACTTAGTTCTGTCCAGGAGCGGCTGATTTGTTAAGCTGGGAGAAGCCTGTTTGAATGTATCGTTCTTGTTTAGTGTAACTTGTTCACGAAGGGTGGAATTGAGTTGGATTTTCCTTCTCTGAAATTGAACGCGGTCATTTCTAAAATGTCTGGTGTTGTATAAAAAATCCCTTGCCATGGTTAGAAACAATCGACCGAGTGCAGATTAGGTTGGGGAGTGGCGCGCAGCACTTTCGTGACACACAAGGGGAAGAACTGGAGATGTGTTGGTTAATATTATAGTAAAATGGGAAAAAAACCCCCTAAACCAACCACCACCAACTGAGAGAAACTCTGTGGATTTTAAGAGAACGCTTAGAATGTCCCAATTATGAAATTGGAGTTTACATCCATCAACAGACAGAAGGAAGTTGCTGATGTTGGATTAGTGCTGTGGGTGTGAAGAGCAGGCTAGACATGGTGGTCACTTTCGTGGGTTAGTAATGTTTTTGACCAGTTTCAGTCATTCTTAGATTAAAACTTTCTTTCCTCTTGGTACACCGTATAATGCCAGGTCAGGAATGGGTTGCTTACAATGATTTGAATTGGGTAGACTTTGTTAGATGAGCAAAAGTATGTTTGAATTGTCTTTAGTTACTGTCTGTAACCGTAAAATGTTCTCCATTTTTGGGAATGCACACTGATGCAGGTATCCTATTAATTAGATGTATTATTAGATGCTGATACGGTGTATTTCTGTGGCTGACAGGATAGACCTGTGCTAACATTAATTACCAGACCATCCTGACAGCTCAGGCTGATTGAAGTACAGCAGGAGTCTGCCATGGGAACTGATGGTTTATATTTGACTGCTTATATGGAATGTTGGGGGGCTGGAGAGGGGGAGGTGGGGGAAATGCCTTGCCAGGAGAGCTGTGAACTAATGAAATGCCCTCATTTGCTGACCCTTGTCTTTATTGAAACATAACTCACAACTTCTCATCCTGGCTGTGTGAATTTTTCTGTATTTATTTTAGTCAGAATGGGGACTATGAAAATCTTCTGTTGATTTTGACATGTCATTGAAATTTAATAATCCAGTGCTAAGAAAACAAGTAGGAACAGTAAAGCTGCTAATGTTTTTAATCTCACTATGCAGTTGGTTAGGTCGGTAGAAGTACCGCACAAGCCAAGTCTGTGGCTTGCTAGCAAGAAGGTCCATGTGGGACATTGAAATTACTGTTTGAATGCTGGAACAGGTAATAATAGGTGTAATGTTTGTACTCTGCATTATATACCTTTGCTCTGCTAAGACAAAGAGTGGGGCTGCTGAAAGCTGGCAACATTACATTTTTAGTTTTGACTTCAGACAATATCCTGTATAACCCTGTACAATGCAGTTAAAGTAATGTCCAGGTTTGTGTTTCTTTTGGTTGTTTTTGTTGGAAACGTTTAATAAAAGTGGAGTTAGCTTTTTAATAGCAGAGGTTTAATTTTTTGAGACAATTTATGCATGAATGAACAGAACAGCTGTGACAACATTACAGAGAAATAATATCTGGCTTCATTAGCAGAACTGTTCTCCACTGTGTTATTCTTGCTTGCATTTGAAAGTGTCTTTTGCAGACTAGCTGGGTGTCTGTGAACAAGACAACGCAGGTTGAAGTGGAGTTGTGTTGCTGAAACCTTTGCTGTCTGAGTTCGGCACTAGAAGTTGCAGCTTTTTTGATCTCTGCAGTTATTTTAGTGATGTTAGTGGTTGGAATTAGTGTGGTAATGCTAGCAGGCTTTTTTATTTATTTTTTTCTTGTGGTTTGAAATAGTGAGTAGAAATTGAAAATACATTTTCAGTTACTTTTCATTTGAGAATTGATTTTTTTTTTAAATACTTGGTGTCAAATAGTAGATTTTGTTTCTCAGTTCAATGCGAAAAATCGTTCTCTTGAAGGGAAATGGCAGTAGGTAGCTATTGATGTTTTAATGTTTTTGGTGGTGCATAGTTGAGTAGCACCCTGGAAGTCAATTTTTTTAATTGCTTTTAAAAATATTTTTGACTGTTTTGCAGCTGCACTTGAATACTTTTACTTCACTCCTCTCTGTAGTTGGAGGGTTTTTCTGTATTTCCAGAGCAAGGTTTCGATACTTTGTCCTATAATCAAGGTGCTCCGGGAAGTGCCCGTGCGGGGAGGTCCTCCGGATACCCTTTATTAGAAGGGATAAACCATAAAGCAGTTTGGGTGATAACTCACTGAAATCTGAGGGTGTGAATGGTTGGGACTGTTAACACTTCCATGGTGTGTAGCCTTACAGATGTTGACGTTTCTTTAAGAAATGAAATCATCACATGATGAACAATTAAAATCTCGTTACTTTGCCAGGGAAGTTACTTTTAGGTAATCTCGGGAGTAATGCATCAGAGTGGTTGCTGATGTCAGAGCAGAGGCAGGGAAAGATAATACAGTATTTTGTACTCTTGTCTGGTGGATCAGTTTCTGGCTTAAAAGGTCAGCTGATATTCTGTACCAGTCAGGGTTTTTTTGAGTTTGTTTTTGTGTGGTGCTGGCTTTCTTTTCAGATGGATCAGAGCTGTGATCTCACTCCCCGTGTGTGATCTCAGAGCAGCTGTGTTGGCACGGTGGCTGAGGTGGCTCGATACTAAAGATGTAGAGCAGTGCCTTGGGGAGAGAAATGCATTTGCTTAAACATTTACTTAAAAGCCCGAAGCTCCTAATTGATGTCAACTGATTGTGCATCTGGTCCATTCAGAATTTAAAGGATGTGCTTATTTGCAGACTAGCTGACACTAGATGGAAGTCAGACTTTGCTGAATTCTTCAAACCCTTTGGTTGTTGAAATAATGAACCTACATGGGATTTTTTTCTAATTCTGATTAAAGAATTGATTTAGAAATCTCTGTAGCCATTAGTTTGTCAAAATGTCCTTTCCTAGCTACGGTATATTTTTTTCATTAATGTGTAAGTGCCTGAAATTTTAAGAAATAAGCAACGGATTTGCTAGCACAAGTATTAATACGATCCTAATGTTGTGCTTCATAAGTTTAAATGGCAGCTGAACTAAAATATTCAGCTCGTGTTGCATAATATTTGCATTTATTTATCAGACTTCGAAGCAGTAGCAAATCAGTTAATATTCTTCTCAATGCAGCTTAATTTAATAGCCTGCAAATAATTATATTAAAAGCTGATGCACCATTTTCAGTTTTTAGATGCAGAGCAGGCCAAATCCACTTCTCTTTGCTGTGGATATCTTGGGTTTCTTTGCAGGAACGGGGAGGAGGAGGAGAACACAAGAAAAACATTCTCTGACCCGATGCTGTTTGCTTTTGAACAGCATTGCTGATCCTACTGCTTTTAGTTAGTTTCAGTTTGTCTCAATTTGAAGGAGCATGAGCTGCACCCCTCCGGCATAAAACAACTTGGACAGCTTCTCAGAAAGTTGCTGCAGTCGTCAGCCCCCGCCCAAACTTACAAAATAACTTTGCCTAAATACTACATGTACAATCTGTTGTCAGGCGTGTTCCCGTAACAGTTGGTTTGTGTGTTAAAGTTGAAGGTTAAAATGCTGTAATAGGCCCAGCTGTCTTGTTTAAAGTGTGATGTTTTCGCTGTGAAGATTGGCTGTGCAGTGAGAACGTGGTGTGTGTCAGACATTGGTAGAGACAAGCTGTTGATAGTTCTTTAATTGCTTAAGTATCTTATCATCTATAAAGATAAGTATAGTCAGAGAGGCTCATATACAGTCAGTTTACGAGGGAATTACTGCTGCTTTAAATCACTTGAGGCTTTTATGGAAATCTGATACTGCCTCTGAATCAACCTGAAGCAAGAGTTGTTGTGCACATTCTTTTGTTCCCACTTTTCGTGTAGTTATGTCAACTTTCTGCTCAAATAGAGTTGAACAGAATCTGAGCTCAGGTGATGTGGTAGGGATCAGAAATGAATTCTAGCGAAGATTGTGTCAGGAAGATGGGGATTGTATGTGTATTAAAACATCTTCAGAGAGGATACTTTGGTATCTCAGGTATAAGATCAGTGACTGTAATTGTGTTTAGAAGGGAATTATATTTGGCTGTTCTAATAACATGTTTACAGAGATTTGAGTCATATTTTGAATTTTCTTCCCATGGTTTTGTGTTCGTTCTCTGGATAAATTTTGTTTTTTTTTTTCTGACAAGATTAGCATAATCCTTTATGAATAAAAAAACCCCAAAAACCAACCAACCAAACAAAAAAAAAACCCCCCAACAAACCGCCAGAAAAAAGATCACCTAAAGATCAAATCCATCTTAGAAGGGAGAAAAAGTATAATTTGCTTTTTGAGAAAAAGCTTATTAAAGTTATGAACTTCAGAATTTTTTTAGAGACCTGTGGAATTTAAGATATATACTGACATTTTGAGGGGGAGGAGGGGGAAAACTTATCTATATCATCTTAATTATAGGGTTAATTGAGGTTAAACTGTATATGGATTAAAGTATTTCCAACTTCTGATAATTGGGGTGTAGCTTCCAGGGAAACAAGGGATTATGTGGAAGCTCTGTCTATAGGTGATGGGGTACATAAACGTAGTGCCTATTGATTTAGTAACTCTATGTTATTCATAACTATTCATGAGGAATCATGTTGGTTCCAAATGGGAGGTTTAATGCACACCGGGGGCACTTGGTAGTGCTGAGTTTTAATACTGTTAAGCGTCTTCAGCAAGGTATTCTTGCATCAGCCTCGGATTAACATGGGATGAATAACAGAGCAATTCATCAGCTGGGCAGCTCTGAAGAGTGTCAGCAAGAAAGCTGACAATGATGAATTGGAGAGAGATGGATGCTGCAGTAGCTGGCTGGTCCAGGCAGCGCTGGGCTGTTGAGGGTTGGCAGTCGGTGTTCAGGTGTGCACAGAGTAATTCAGTGAGGAGGGACCACACGCTTGTGCTTGGCTGAATGGAAAGGAAACGCGTCCCTTCTACAATCCAAAACGATTACTAAATTCAGCAGCTTGAAATGACAGATGGACAACTGGTTTTTCGTTCATTGAAAAAGATTGACGTCAGTCTTTAGTATTGATAAACGTGAATTATGTGTTGAAGACAGACTTGTCGACTTCTTTTGATCTTGGCAGTCTCAGCAACCTTGTTTGGCTTCAAAAATCTGGATAAATTAACTTTGAGGCAGATCTGGTTTATTCTGAACTTAATTTTCCTTCAAGTTCTGTGTTAGCCTTTCTTAGATCTCACAGCTTCCAGTTGCTTTGTTCCTTCAATTACTGATTACTTTCAGTTTTAATTTTTTCCCCTCCAGGATAAAGAAAATAGTTGGGAATTTGAGGGGGGATTTTCTTCTATCAGCCTAATAGCATAACTAAGTGGTTTTTGTCATGTGCACAGGTCTTTCTAATCCCATTTAGTATGGTTTGTACTAGAATTGTTTTTGACTGCTTTTTTGTTATGTGAAATTGTTGAACACTTGATACATGGAGAACAGCTTAAAATAGTAATGTTCAAGTTCTTTACTTTATTTGGGCTCTTTGTATGAATTTTTTTCCGCCTGCTGACTGACTTTAGGTTACTAAACCTGTATGTACAGGCTTTCTGAGCCCGGAGCACGATTCAGTACTGAAATCTGTATCAAACATTTCAGTATGTTGTACAGCAGTCATAACTAGTATAGCGTAATGGTATATTACAGCATAAATTGCTGCACAGATTAAACTACATTTCTAGTACTTTTTTCTGGATTGAGCATCTGGGCTGCTGAAAGTTTTCAGCAGTCGTTAATAGCTACAATGTGTTAGTAAATAAGCCGAAGTATATTGTGATGTCTCCTTCCAACTTTTATTGTATGCTCTTAGTCTTAAATTTCAGATAAAAGACAGGATACTAATAAAGCACTAACATTTAAGGAGCTTTTTTCTTAGTCTAGTCATGGGTGAGTAGTTTTTCATAGGATGTAATATAGTTGAAAAAAACTTAGGCTGCTGTAAACTTTTATCTTTTCCCACACCCTCCCCCCATGGAAAGTTGGGGCTGCTTTTTCCCTGCATGGAAAGTGAAGGAATAAATACTGCTAGGAATGAAATCTGGATTATTTCCAGGCTGTTGAGCTAATTAATGAAACTTAATGCCACAAATATGGGTGCAATAGTATGCACCTATCAATGTTGATATAATGAAAAAATCAATAGAAAGGACACAGAACATTTTAAAAACACATTGCTGTATTAATAACTGCAAACATTTTATTATATGTTGGTTTTGAAACCATTATATGAAGGAAACAGAAAAATCATAATATATTTTCTTGAGCTCTGTAGTGTCTTTTTGCTCAGAAACTATTACTAATTTAAAAATTACACAACGATTAACTTAGCCTTCAAATGTTATAGTTTACACATTACACCTAAGAGAGACGGAGATATTTGTATTGAAGTTAATCTTTGCACAACCTACTCAAGATTTCCTTTGCATGTAGTGTCTTTTTCCAATGCAGCCTATGCTATTTTTCCTTTTGCTTGTCAGACTGAGCCACTCTAGCCATTCCTTGCCCATACCTTTTCTGACATAGCAAAGAATTACAAAGCAGGCATATTTCATTTTGCAGCACCATCAGTGAGACTGTGCAGTCACTGGGACAAAAAGTAACATCAAAGAGATTTTTTTTTCCTAAACTGAAGAGGTTGTATTTGGAAATTGCATGAAAACAAAACAGTCTTTGACATGAGACCTTTGAGACTGCTTTTTCTCTGAAGTAGACAGCATCTTTTCTGTTAGCAAAGTTAATGGAGCTAAGTGAAAAGCAATATGAGTTACCAGAATGGTGTTCTTCCATCTACTGTTTTCATGAAGAGTTGCTGCAGATAACAAAGAAAAAGGAAATCTCTTATTGGGAGATTTAAATAGGCTACACTGAGCCTTCACTTTTTACAGGGAACCTCTTGTTGTTATGTAAATGAGAAAGGTTGAAGACCACTGATTTAAGGACATTTGCATTATAGTAATTGTCTTGGCCATGGGCTAAAGTAAAAATTTGAAACAAGAAACTTCAAGGAGGTCAAAAAATAAAATCGTGCTCACCATTATGTGAACTGAAACTTTGACCGATCTGCATTTATTTTTCTTTTAGGACTTCCTGATGTTACATATTTACTGAGCTAGTGAGTATGATGATGTTTTCCCAAGTTGAAATGTAGAGAATCTAATTGTATTAATCTTTAGACTCTAATTTGCAGCACTGGAGCTCCAAAATGTTAATTACCAAGAATATGTATAAGAGATGTAACCTACTAAACTCAAATTGGTATGCTATTATTATAGAATAATTTCAGTAGTAAACTGTCTTTAAGTCATCTGAACCTTTCAATTTAAATTCCATTAAAATAGCCACACTGTTGTTATTTGTTAGCCAAAGGTATTAAGGCCAGTTCCAGATGCTCAAGTAGCTTTAGCTGTAAATATTTCAAGAAATGTTTCAAGTTTTCTGCCCCTTTCCCTGCCCCCCCCCCCAATAGAACCTGTTGTTCAGTGTTAGTGATAAATGAGCTTGAGAAAAAAAGAACTTACAAAAGAACTTACAACATGTTTAATACATAGTAGTCAAAGTACAGACCCTGCTAGCGTAGTAAGTCTGTTTTTTTAAATCAATCCTGAATATAAACTTCTAATTTCTAAGATCTTTTCTGGTGGATTTAAGAGATAGATGGAACTAGTGTAAAGAAAATCTATGCTGTGTTAAAAGCCTGTCAAATTCTGCTAAAAAATTACTTGAATTAAACTTAGTGTTCAGTTCAAATATTGGGTGTTTAGTTTCTATAGTGGATTGCATTTCTTTTGAACTTTTTTTTTTACTTTGTTCCTAAAAGAGACTGTTCTTCAGTGAGTTTGTTTGTCAGCTGAAGAGAAAATTGATGATTCTGTAGCTACTCCACAAAAACTTACATTATCTTCAGCATTCTAATTATGCAAGTAGCAGAGGTCTTGGCTACCAGACTGTTAAAATAAATATTAGTTTTGTTTTAATATTCTCTGTCTGTTTCTACCATGTGTGTATATAGGCACGAGTACACTCTATCTCCTGTGCTCTCTCCTTCCCCTGTACCTTTTGTGCTATTGGCACCTGTCAATACCTTTCCCTCACTGTAGTAGGAAGCACTTAGTGGGTTATAAACGTTACCTCTATGGGCAAGATTTAATATTGTTAGAATTGCTTATTTTTTCTAATGGAATTAAGAGTTATACACCAGGTTGCTGAAGTGTGAAGCCAGAGCAGTGGAGGGGGGAAATCTACTGTACTTCAATGAACTAAAATATTCTCTTTGTGGATGGAGACCACGTACATTAGAAACTCCAGCATTATACATCTTTAAAGTGGGTTTTTTTAAAATAAAACTGTCTGGTTTTAATAAATAATGTAAGCAGATTTCTATTTTCAACAGGAAGCAGAATTCATATTTGCATTTCTTAAAATGCAGCATTGAAATTTACTTCCAGAACATGGTGCACGTAATAATGCAAACTTGCACGGGGATATTTTTTTGTGCTAGTTGTTGCCTGTTGTCTGATATCTACTGGCATCTTGCAGAGGCACCTTCCTTTGTAATAAAACATGTTGTAGTAAATTCTACAGATTGTGACAAAACAGTAATCCTTCTTTCATCGTAGTTTCAGTTAGAAAAGCTCCAATCTCAATTTTTGCTGTAATGGCAGGAGGTAAACACTGCTGCTGCGTTATCTTATCTAGTTGATAATTTCATCTAATTGTCCCGGAACTTGTTGTGCCAACTGTTGAATGCACTGGGCTGTGAAATAATCGGAACTTCAGCTTGCAAATACCAAGCTATTGTTTTCAGTAGAGTTGAAATCTGCTTTCTATGCTACATTGCAGTGGAAACCAATTAGTTACAGTGTGACAAGATACCATTTTTTATTGCCAGAAGGGAGTTCTTGGTATTATTCTGAAACGTGAACAAATGTTTTTCAGTTTTTGCTGCAATTTAAGTTAATTTTGTAGGCAAATAGGACTAAAGAGCTCGTGGTTGTTTAATTTTGAATTTTAGCGTTAATGTTCACCAAATGGCTTCCCAGGTGATTTCTCTAATTTACAGTGATGCTAATGCCATGCAGTGTGTAATTTTTATTAGTCCCTGACGTCTGGATGGCACTTTCATTTCATTTCATGAGACCCATCTGGTACAGTGCAAAACTCAGTTATGCCAAGTTTAGTAATTTTTTGTATGTCCCCATAATTTACTTAAGTTTTAAACTTCTGACAGCTAGGTATCAGATTTATGCTTTGGCATATTTTTCTTGCGTTTTCCGAGGGCGTGTAAGAGTTGACCAGAAGAACATTCTTTGAAATGTTATCTTCACGTAACGTGGCCACATAAATTGAAATGACTTGAGAAGTTAGGTTGACTGTTGGGATACATCAGCTTTGTATGAGATACTGTTTGCTTACCTGATTAGAAAATATTTTTGAATACCTGTGCACGTGGTAAAAATGCACCATTTGAAGTACACCATTAGTTAAGATAACAGAGTAAAACTTAAATAAGCTAACGTGTGAAATTGTCATGCTGTGCATGTAGATTGGTTACCTCTAATAGAATTTGATCACCTTTCAGTGTGACCAATACAGCTGTTTCACAGGCTGGAATGACATTTTTGTGCTTCCTTTTTCGGTGAATACTAAAGGGTAATATTTTTAATTGCTTTCTACATATTATCTTTTATTGTTTTACTGCAATTTAAAGTCTCTTATTCAATAAAGTCCAGACCAAAATGAATTTAACTCCTGTTCTTCGTAGAGTTTTGGCATGTGGCTTTTACTTAGCTCTTACTCCTGTTTGTAGCTTTCACTTTGCTGCTCTGTCCTTCCAAGTAGTATATTTTTTTTTTTTTATTGAGGTACAAATTTTGCATTACATCCTGCTTAGCTCAGGTAGCATTTATAAAAAGCAAGCAAATTGAAGATTGGGCTTTTCCTTTTTATTATCTGAGGAGGACCTTAAAACATGTAGCATAGCAAGTATAAAATATTTTCTTTTCCTGAGTATTTTTCAGGCTTGTCCAAAAATATTTAACAGAAGATATATCATATGGAGGTGGGAAAAAGCAGTGGAAGTTTCTGAAAGAAGTTTGCAGGAAAGAAAGGGACACTTACTGTGACAAGAAAATGTATGTAACAAAAATTCATATCGAGTCTGCTTGCTCAAAAATACATTTTAGTAAGGAGTGCAAGGTGTATGTGAAGGTGCAGTCGGTATGAGGACAGATATTATTCTTAGAAATGTTTTGATTAATGCGAGTAGGCAAGTTTAATATGTCAACACTTGTTTTTAGACTGCTGACTTTTAGAAGCACTTAAACCCAGGAGTTGCAATGGTGGCTTTTGCTGGAAAAGTTGAACTAAAGGTACCATCTGTGAAGAAGTTCCTGTGAGGTATACCTGCTGTTAGGGCTTTTTCAGGTGAGCGATAGGTCCTTGCATTACATTGGAGATGCTAATGTCTGAATGGATGTGATGGCTGCCTTGGAATGATGCTGCTGTTAGCTGTGAAAAATGTCTTCCTTACGATTCTTGTGCAGCAGGCCATGGAGTGCAGCACATTTTTATAATAAAGGTGATGAATTTAATCGCAAACTGGCAGCCAAATGGAAATTGCAGACCTTGATACTGGGAGAAAATTGCCTATAAAGCAACTCCTGAGAGAGCAGGCTTTAAATTTATCCACCCATTTCGACATTGAGGAGAACACAGGAATTGCAGGGTATTTTGCTTGGGCTGTTTAGTTCAGATGGATGATACTTTAGGCTTCCTTTATTTAAGAACTAGCTACAGTGTTGCATGGTTTTGTTTTTTTTTTTAAACAAAATAAGTTTGACCTTTCTGCTTAAACTTTACACAGCAAGTAATTTGGAAAAAATCTGTTACTTTGTTTGCTTTGATGGCAAATATGCCTTGATACTTGCTGCTATTAAAAAGCAGGACCCATATTCTTAATCACTTGAAACTTAGCGACTGCCTCACAGATTTCCCCTTATGCCAGATTTAACCCTGATGTGATAGGAGAACATAGCCTGTATTTGAAGACTATTTGCATTGAAGCAGTTCCATAAAAATTGAACTGGTCTTGAAGTCCTGCTGGAAGTCTCTTGCAGTATTATGTTAAATAGCAGAAATTATGTTAACATAATTTCTGATAGCAGCACAGCATTTTTCAAACTTGTTGGTGCTGATACATTTCAACAAATCTTAACCCCTTATATTTAGTAGTGCCAAATGCTGGTGCTGTTCCTATAGGATAGCTATGAGCTGAATGTACAAATATGATTCCCATGTATGGTGAGAACTATATTAAAAAAAAGAGAGAGAATATTGTTTAAGAAGCGTGGTAAATGATGGTATGCCTATGATCTGTTCATAGAAAGAATTGCAGATAATTAATTCAGAAATAGATACTTGACTTTGACCCTGAACTCAGTGTCCTGAATGAACGGAATGACTACAATACTTTTGGACTGCCCTTTTAAGTGCTTTTGAGAGACCATCATTCAGGTGGCAGTGAGAATGAGTAGCATTGGATTTTGACACAGACTTAAAGATGAAAAGAATAGGAAAACTTTAAGACCACAAGTGTGGCATCTGTTAAGGTTATTCCTTCAAATGTTTCATTGGTCCAGTTCCTCCTCTTAAGTGACATCAGAAGTAAGGGCTGTGTTAGAATGATTCTCTTGGTTATATGATCCCTAAGGTAAAATACAGCCTAATTTCTTGGCCAATATGAAGAATTTTTATAGCATGTATATGAAATAGGAGCTGTTTATTTCTTGTTTGTGATTTAATTTTGTTATGCCCTTTAGAAAATTAAACCTGTTACTAGTTTCTGATAGATTTTATTTCTTTATTTTTTAAATTATTACTACCTTTTTTTTTTTTTTTTTTTTTTTTTTGGCAAAGCTTCCTGAGAGGTAATACTGTTATTAACAGAAGACACTCAGGGATATTGAGTCACTGTGTGATGAAAAGAGTTGAGCCTGATTTTGGTAGTTGTTAGAAGTCTGTCCCACACCTGTCTGTAGTTGTTGAGTAACTCATCCATATTCCTTTGCTGAAAGTGTAGATTTGTAGCAAAATAAAATGAATGGTTAGAAAGTTCTTGGCAGTCAGTTACCATATTGGATCTTTTTTTTTTTTTTTCTGTAGAAAGTATAGAATATATCTTCAATATAAATGTTTGTGTTTTCTGATCATGGAAAGTTGTGACCTAACTTGCTTGAGAAATGTGCAGTAGCATTTATAATCTTGTTATGCTAATGTTCTAAGACTGCAGTAGGTTCAAATGAATACATGAACAAGTTCAGATACAGGCATCCAGAGTTAGCTGGTGTAACTTTTACCCCTGTTCCTTTTTATTGCCTGCTGTCTGGAAGCATTCAGAGGCACCTATTGAAATAGGAAAGACTAAGTACAGGTGTAGAATATAGATTAAACTGGAATGTGTTAACTGAATTAATAGAAAAAGAGACTGTCCAACTTGTTTACTGCAACAATAGCTTCAGGACCTCTTTTTGTTTTAATTACTGGAATCACCTTGGAGAAAAGTTTTGGAAGATAGTTTTGAAGTAATTTAGCAGCTTGATGATGCAAAAAGTGGATTCTTGTTGGAGGTGTCCCTGTTTCTTTTGCTAATTCTGATACTCAGTGAATTCTTCAGTGGTCTGTTTCAGGTCAGTAACCTGGAAGAAAGCTAATCAAGCAAACCAGAAAATGACTAAGAATAGTCTCTTGCTCTATTAGTGAGTTGAATTAGCCTACTAAGACACATACTGGTGTGAATGGTGTTAAGAAACTTCATTTTTCAGCAGTGTGCTGTTAGGATTAGTAACTCTTCTTATCCTTCAAAGGAAGGAGAATCGGTGTAGCAAACCTGACTTTTGGATTAATGGCCCAAATATCTAAATTCTTCTGGACTTCTGTGGATAGTTTGGGATATATAGTTACCTTCTTCCAGAGTTGTGCACTTTATTGTATTGTCATTTTTTAATCTATTTTTACAACTTTCTCATGATACGCAGTTCTTTTCTGGGATGAGTGGTGTGTTACCTTCTTAACTGTGCAATTTTTTTTTTCTTCTTTAAAAAGAACAGGAATAATTTCATACAGCTCACTGTTGCTGTTCTTTGCATCTTCCATTTGGTTATCATCAACCTTTTTTTCTACTGTTCTTTCTTCCTGTTGGTTAAATGTCTGTGTAAACTTAGGCTTCTGTATTGCCATTCACCTTTTCTAAGTTTCAGTTTAAAATCAAACAAACATAAAATCTAAAAACCAGAATAATTCAATATCATCTTTAAAATGAGTTCTAACGTGTGTTACAACTAACGGTAAGGTGTAACAAAACTACCACTAGTAGCCTTTTACTTTCAGTGCAGTGTATAATTAATACTCTGTTGTCTTCAAACACTAGTGTAGATTGATTTTCAGGTTATTTTTTCCTACTGGTTTGGTTTTGTTTTGCATTATACATGTATGAACACAGAGAAGATGCCTGTTCTAACTTTTTTTCGCTGTTTCTGTGTGTGTGTGGTGCACTTTTGCACCTATTGGCCTATTTCCAATAACAGTGATTACACTGGTGTTTACCCTCTGTAGTTGCATAAAGTCGTGCTCACAGTTTGGCAGTATTGTCTGTAGTTTATCAGAATGAGTTTCCTTTTGCAGCCTTCGTTTGATCCACTGTGGTTTTCACCTTGAGTTTTAACAAGGGAAATTGGCTTGAGTGGCTTTCTTTATGCCATTTATCTGCTCTTGTCTTCTTTATCTTTTCACTGAACTGGTTTTTTTAGGTCTGTGCTTGTAACCAGATACATTATAGTGTCTACTTCCACCTCATTTTTCTACTTCCCCTTACTGCTACCTACATTTTAAGCTTTCAGAAAGCTTTTACTGAGATGAAGCAAGATATTTTCTACAGTGCACAGTACAGAAAAGTCTTGATATTATCATAAACTGCGATGAAGACAGTCTGTCTTTTGGCTTTCTTATTTATTTAAACTTGTGTGTTCCGTGCAGCTCGCTTACTCAATAATGAGAACCATTGTTTTATTTCTTTAGGGATCCTAATATTAATTGTATTTTACATGTCTTCATTATCCTACTCAGAATGATGTACAGTTTCTTTTGAATTGTTGTTGTTGAACCTTAGCATTATGTAGAAGAGAGCACATTTTTTTCCCCACTCAATTTACTTTTATGTAGCATTGGATTTAGTCTGCGATGTTTTTTGTGCCAGTCATCCTGTAGAGTCCCAGTCTATACTAACATTTCATAGTTTTCATAAATATTGTTTATCGCAGCCTTACTGTTAATAATTTAGTTTCTATTTTGCTTTGTTGACTGAATTTGTAAAGCCATTTTCAGTTTGTCTCTAGTAAATAACATACCTTAACATTCGTCTTTAGCAAAGACTTTTAGGTAGGGCGTCCAGTCATTCCCAAATTAAGGAATTGACCTGTGCATTTGATTGTGGGCTAAAATCAGTTAAAATGACCGGTGATGTCTTTTGAGAAAACTTAATGAACATCTTAAAGTCCAGTTTTGTTTTTCTGGTTCTTGGTATTTCATCAAGATGTTTTTAAAAACAAAAGAACCAAAACCATCTTTGTCCTTGCAACTTTTTATCTTTCATGATCTTAACTAGATGTAGAATAGTGTTAGAAGCAGATTGTTTACCCAAAGCAAAGATTGTTTACTTAGAGATGTTTGTTTGTTAAGGTCACGGTATCTGTAAAATTAGAGTTGTCTTTTAATTACTTTTTTTTTGCAAGAATGGAAATTGAATAGAAGGATATAGGAAACTGAATTTGTTTCCTAGTTTTACTAATTACTGCTACTTCTCTGAGAGAACAAAAGTCAGTTCACTGACTTTTGGCAGAAACAAAGTAATTTTTAGTAGATTTCTCCAATGCAAACTGGCTCACAATTCTGAAATAATTTTGGGAAGTCATACTAAAGTATTTAAGCAGGTAGCTTAAATACACTAGTCTCTTAATTCCATTGCAGAATGTTCTTCTGTATTGATATCAACTAAAAACTTGAATTTAGGATCTCTTCCCAGTATAGAAGTTGTAAGAAGGTGATGAGATGCTTCATCATGCAGTCAACAGTATCTTCATGTTTCACTTTAATTTCAGTACTGACCTATGGGAAAGATGTTGTGGGTGACAGAGATTATCCCGAAAAATGTTGTGCTGGGTTTATTCGTTTGTTTGTTTATTGTAATTTGCTCCTTGAGGCGGAATTGGGGGATTTTGGGAGACACCTAAATGGAGTACAAAGCTCCCAGTGTTCAGTCTCCTTTTAAAATGCACAGCTGCAATTTGCAGTTCCGTGTTAAACTGGTTTTTTTTCCAAGTTTTTAGAGGAATCATGAGAGTTGATACCAAAGCTGCTGCTTCTCAGAGCTGAGAAAGTATACCAGCTAAGATGTTTTCATTTGATACTGGCTACAGTAATGAGGGAAACTAATAGAATATTACTCGTATATACTTCCTCTGTCAAGCTGAAATGTATCCACCGTGCATCCAGGCTGTTTTGAATAGCAATTATAACTAGTGTTACTGGTTCTATTTCTAGTTCTTCACTACACTTTATGGTGGGTTTTAGACTTTCACCTGGAGCGCTTTTTGGTACTTCCAAGAACAGTTTATGGTGTGATAGTGTGGTTCCATGCTCTGTAGGATAATCACATTGAAATGAGTTCTGAAAGTGTCAGAAGACCCCAAAAAGCTCTTTTATGTTCTTCTGTGGGGTTTTTTGTGTGTTCATTTGGGTTTTGTTTGTTTTTGGTTTTGGTTTTTTTCCACAGTGCAGTGTAATTGAAAGCAGTCAAGCTCCTTACCAGATGTTCTGCAGATGTAGTGGCAGGAGGAGATTGCCTGTTTGCCTTTTGCTTTTTTGTTTATCCTTCAAAGATGATTTAAAAAAATAATAAAAAAAAAAGTTTTCCCCTGCAGCCAGCGTGTGAGAACAGGTGAAAGAGAAGAGTTGGAGAAAAAGAGACAGAAAGTAGAAGAAAATAGAAGCCTTAAAGGCTCTTTCAGGTTTTGGCTGCTTTTGTACTCCATGCTTATAAAAACAAGTGTGGAATGTTAAATGGAGGAAAAATAAAACTTTTCTGCTCCTGCTCAACGCAGTATATGTTAAAATTTTATTTCCCTTCTGGTCATGTAGCCTCGGCTATATACCATTACCAGTTGTGCATGGCTGGGGTTTAATGAGTGGTGGCTCATCTGCTTGGGTGGAATATAGTTCTAGCAATTAATGTTGGAAGCAGTAGTGTAAGCTGGTGTGTGGTTGAGGCCTCGTCTCAGTTCCATTTTGATACCCTGTATTTGAAGTTGAAATACATCTTAGCATAGTGGAGGCATGGGGGTAGTTAGCAGGGGTGGAGAGAGAGGGAGAAGGGCAGGGAGGATTTGTGTTTTTAACTAGGAGGTGGTTCCCCTTTAAGATGTGTAAGATAAACCATGAAACAGTGACTTTATAGGCAGGCTGGCAGAGGTGATGTTATCTTTCACTGTAGTATCTAGTACCAAACTCTACGACACTGAAAAGAAATACACTATTAACATGGTACCAGTAATCCTTATATTTCTAGTGCATAAATTGAAATTCTTTTTCAGTCATTCAGAGTATGGGTGTGTTTCTGAAGAAACAGATGAATTATGTAATGCAAAGCTGCAGATACGATCTCTGGAATGTGCGGTACTATCATTTATATTTTAAATAGCTCTGATACAACTTGTGATGAAGTTTGCATTATAGATTCCACTAAATGGCCTCTTCTGCTGTTCTAACTTTGCAGAACTACCTGAAGCTTCTCATGCTAAGTGTGTGGTTTAGACTTCAGTTAAAGCAGTGAAAAACTTTTCAAGAATGAGCGTGGGCAAAAAAGTCCTAGTGTTTTGAAACAAAATGCACTTAAATTTTTTTCTGCGAGAGGTTGTTAAAGTGAGTACTTTTATCAATTTTTTTTGAAATCTGCCTTGATTTAAATGGGATAGATCATGTTTGGATTTGAGTACTTAAGTTTGAGCACAAAAAAGTATGTGCTGTACCTCCATGCAATCTCCCTTACTGAGCTGTCTTATAGGACAGGGATGCTTGACTCCAACCTAAGAAAACCATGTAATTGCTGTTGCAAGTTTCTGTCATTTGGGGAACAGACATGGGAGAATGGGCTGAGTTTCCTGTGTTGTTAGCAAAAACATGGTTTTCGTCTGAAATCTCAACTTCTACAAAGGAATTGTTCTTTAGACAGGAAGATACTGTGTTGGAGCACAGTAGTCTGGTGGTGTAGCCATCCTTCGTGGTTTATGGACTCTTTGGAAGAATAAAGTGAGAGTGAGGTTTGGTGAAAAACTAAGACAAACTGAAGAAATGAAGAATTGTATCTTCCATAGGCGGAAAATGGGACTTGAGTGTAGAGGAAAAGACAGTTTAGGAATAGGAGACGGTTTTGGATGAGGAAAAGAAAATGTATGTGTCTGCTAGAGGAAACTGCTTTCCAGAGCCTGTAGTAAACCCAGAGTTTTGGAGTCTTGCCATGTCTTTGCTGTCAGGAAATATCTGTGAAACCCACAGGCAAATTGTCTCATTCCTCCTATGCTGCAGGACAGCATCTTCTTCTGCTGTCAGTTAATACCTTATTTCATGTGGCAGAGGTCTTTGGATGGAAAAATGCCAGCCTAGCTGACTGGTTGAATTTAGCAAGTTACCAGATAGGAGCGCAGTGGTTTTGTGGCAGTAAAAGTGATCCATAAGATGCACACAGATGAGAACTTTCAGGCATGCTTGTTTTGGGAGAGTGATGTTTCTGATACTGGGGAGACTCAGGCAGCAGTTCTCTGAAGCATTACTAGGGTTTTTTTTGTTTGGTCAGGCCTTGAATATTATAGGGAAAAGATCACATCTTTCATTTCTTTATAGTGTTACTTGAGATTGTTCATAAAGGTCCACTTCTCAGGAGAGTGCAATTCAGACTTTTTAGAAAATGCCTCCTCTTGGTGTTGAACAATCGAATGTTAACTTAGACAATAAGATATAGACCAAGACAGTGTGTATTTACATGGAAAAAAGCATGGGGCTTATTGTTGAGGGTGACATTTTATTGATGTGGTGTCACAAGGCAGGGCCTAAATATGCAGTAATAGCAGTAATTGTTACTGATTAGTAATAGTAATTGAGAATTGAAGTCTGAAGAATTATTTCAGTTAATAATGGCATTTTTTGCTGTTTTGGAACCAGGAATATATCATAATATTTTCAGAGTTCCCAGGATAGTTACATTGTGCAATTCTAAAAATATTAGTAGTAGTTTATCAAGGAATAGTCACCTCTTCACATGCCTGAAGAGTGTGCAATTATTGTTTTTTGAGGAAAGGCTGTGGTTTTATTTTATTAGGTTTTAGTGGATTGCTGTTGTGGCAGAGCATGTAACCATGCCATTTGGAATCTCCTGTCAAACAGCCTGCTTTCCCTGTGCACCTTTACAAGGATATCCAGGGCAGATGGGACTTGGACTGACCCAAATACTCCGAGGGCCATTTTGGCTCTGGCTGCCTCACCTGTCAGGGCAGATCTGCCTAATGGGGGGCTGATGTTATATGCAGATCAAATACAGTGTGTAAAATGAAAAAGAAGGATGATTAGAAGGCTCAACCTAGTCTGTTTTATTCTAATTACTTTTAGAAGTAGTACTTCTAGAGTAGTACCACTAACCAAATACTTCTGTTTACGTATTAGGCAGGCTAACTATATTTTCATTATTGTGAGTGAAAGCTCTGTTATGGTTGAAGGGGGTGAACTAATTCTGTGTTGGTTGAAATGAGAATGTACCTAATAGAGCAGGTAGCACTGTATTTTTTGAAAAGGTGTTCGTCATGTAAAGGAGCAAAACAAATGTGACTCTATTTAGACCTCTGAGAGTCAGTGGGATTTTGTTATAGTCTAAAAATACTCTTAATGAATATTTTTTAAGAGTTTTGTTTTTTCTTGACAGAAACAAAACTTTGTAAGATGATCTAAGCCGGTTTTAACATACCTGAATGCAATTTAAGTTGAACATTCCATTCACTGTGTGGAATAAAAAAAATAAAGCAAGACAAATAACAGTTAATACCTTTCACTGCAGTAAAAGAAATGCAAGTAGCAATGTTCTTATTTCTCACTTTGTCAGAGGGTGATGATGGTGGTTGATTCTCTAAGGTTTTGCTGGCTCTGCATGTTTAGAAAGAGTTAGTTGCCTTGCTGATTTCCTGCTGGTTGGTAATGTGTCGAGTCAGATGGCTGAACTAATGTGTGGTACAAAAGGATGGATAACAGTTAGATTAGTATACTAATATGTCACTTCATTTTAACTTATGTTCAAGTCGGAAAAAATACTCAGCTTTGGTAAAAATTACAATTGCCAACAGCCCACTTTTTTAACCTTGAATTTAGGTCTCATTCATGTGAGATTCAGTTTGTTGCCAGGTTTCACTTCCCTGGAGAACCATGTTTACATAGGTATATTTATCTTTCAGAAGATTATTGAGGTGTATGTATTTGCAGTGAATTCAAGCACACTGTTTTGTTTTTCTCTACATTGATGAAAAATAATCAGCTTTTCAAAGCTGACTGGTTATCTTAATCACTTCAGTGTGATTCTGAGGTTAACAGTTGTAATAGCGGAACTCGGTGACAATATTTAAGTAGTTTTTTTCTTTATGTATTACCAAGCATAAATACAAGCATTTTTAATCTCATTTCAATAACTTGGTTAAAGTATTTAATGACATTACTAAATTTTTACTAGTTAAATTTCTCATATATAAATTTTTATCACTGGTTGTGTTTATATAATAAATTACAATTTGCAGTAGGGTAAAAACTGTTCCTTTTATCATATGTATTGTTCTTAATAGTTTTTTAATCATGTTTTGACAACCTGCTTTTAATCAATTCTACTTTTGCGACAGCTATTGCCACTTTGTTTTAGCTCATACCTTGAAAAGCTTTTCTAGGAGTACCCATTTCATAGAGTTATAGAAAGGTTTTAGTTGGAGGGACCTTAAAGATCATTTAGTTCCAACTTCATGCCATGTTTTAACCAAATTTCTTTAGGTAAATTTTATGCAGAGTATTCCATGGGAAACCCAACTTAGTGTTGCTCTGTTTCTTCAGCACTCTTATAATTATTGTATTTGTCTAGTGCTGTCTGTCTGTGGTAAACTTGCCATATGTCTTACAGACTTTCATGCTGCTTTTAAAAAGTTCTTCGGTGTGTTTGAAACATGACATAGTAATAAAAATGGGACTAATGTGTCTGGATGGAATATTTACTGTAGAACTAAATTTTTGAGTGTTTGCCTGCGTGAGTACATGTTTGGTTATTCTATATCCAGCTCAAGAGTTTTCAGGTGTATTGGATGTGTGTAATCTCTTAACACAGGTGGGTAATGCTTAATTTAGGGTTGTAGTTTGGTCAGGTGTGTTGTCAAATTGCTTAAGCTACAGCGTTGGTTATGTATTTAGTTAAATAGAGATTAGGATTAAGTAGAGATCTTGTTTATGTACTGACTAGCTCTTGGAAGTCTTCCAATACTTAAAAGTTAATTTGAAGTTGCACAATGCATCTTCGTAATGTAATTAGTATCAGAGCAGTGCAGTAATAGTTAATGTATTTAATGTTGTGCATTACTAACTTGTCGGTGCTGGTACTTGTCAACCAAAAATGGTTACTTTCTTAGTCTTGTGAATAAAATGCTAGCAGAGTTAGGTAGGGCAGCATTTACAACAATGCTGTGTGATGGGGAGCAGTGTGTATAAAAGTGGGATTGTGTTACTGTTGTACGTGATCAGTTTAGAAAAAGTAAATTGGGAGTGAGAGGCACTAGTCAGTCCTATTGAGATGGATTAGGTTCCAGTTGAAGTGATGAAAGCCATCAGGTCGGCCTCTTACGAAATTGCACTTCAGAAATACATAGAGAGACATTTCTTACAAGTACTGTTATAGCTTTGTTTTGACATGCTAATGGGTTAGAATTGGAAATGTTCGCTTTATTAACGAAGTCAATTATCTCTGGGTATGCTTGCTTTCTCACAGTTTGGTGTTTCTTACAGTATTAGGTAAATTCTTCAGTTGATAACCAACAATCAGTGTGTTTAGATGTCACATATATAAAAGCTGTAGTGCCTAAATACAAGCTTTTGTGATTATAAAAGTGTTTTCATCAGCATCTCAGTAGCAGTACAGTTTTTATATGTTCTTTTAATAAAGAACTCATAATGTTAGTATTTCACAACTAATCAGGTAATGATGATTAATTTTTTTTCTCCCCTTTATCTCATGAACCATGTAGGATATGGTCCAGACATCTAGTGGTTTTCAATGTATCAAATGATCGCTGTGTGCATAAACTGTAGAAGATTCAGTTTTGTAATGCAGAAATGCACACAAAACTGTAGAAAATGGACAGAAAACAGTGAGATATGCATCTTCACTTCCTGACATTTCCTGAAATACTTTATATAAGCAACCAAATTTTGTGTTTCTTCAGATTGCATTTGTATCTTTAAATATATGAAATTTACTTTGGCCTTAAAACAATTAGTAAAAGAGACACAAGGCTCACATAACATGACTGTGTTAGTGAATAGGTAATTATTTTTGGGTGGTCATGCTAGTAAAAAAAAAAAAAAAAATCCCTCACTCCTTTCATACAAAAGACAAAGCATACATTAGCCAATGGAATGCCTTTTTTTTTTCTGTAATTGCTGACTCTGGAGGATCATTGTGGATGGTTCCCAAAGATTGAGAAAATAACTCTGCATGTGCTCTAGGTTGCTTTTTGAAATTGGTGAGTCTTGAGGTGCACTCTTAAATACAGGAAAGAAAATGATGCTGCTGTTTAGTTTTTCAAGTGGGGTTTCTTTAGTAGTTTTTACTTTTCAGTTCCAAGAATAAACAATTCTAAAGTTTAGGTAACTCAGTTGAGATTTTAATTTTACAGTAAACTTCAAAACTCATTATTTAGAAGGGTCTATGCCACAAATTCGTTTAAATTAGTTTGGTTTGTTTTAAAGGTTGTAAAATAGTGGCTTGCCCTTTACTTTTATACTCTTCTTGCACTTATTGCAGAATAGCATAGTGTGGGATTTCAGTGCTGATGTCCACATGATTCTGATATTAATTAGGCTGTTTTGAAATGCTCAGTGTTCATTTTGATGGAATATTCTTCTGGCTTTACTGGAGAGCTTCCCATTACATAACTTCATAGTTGTTGAATGTAAACTTTATCTCATATGCAGAAGATACCTGTGGAAAGTGGACAGCAGTTGATTCTGGTGTGAAGGGAGCATGGGATTGTGTGTGGGTAGAGAAGGTCTGTTGCAGACCCGCCAATCTACATTGCTCACAAAGATCCATTAAAAACAAACAAACAAACAAAACCAGTAAACTGATTTATTGTATTTTTTGTCAGAAAATACCCACCTGAGGAACTAAAACCATACAAGTTCTGACTGAGCTGATACTGTCAAGCCGATGTTTTTAAGGTGTGCCAAGTAACACTGTTGTTTAAATCTCATAGAATGGACTGCTCCTTTCTCAAATCTTTCTGATGATTAGTAGTTCACACAGAGTAGTATTACTGCAGATTCTCCCACATCTAAGATGTTCAAGTTGTTTATAATTATCATTACCTGACAAACATTTGGTTTGTGCTGCTGGTTATGGAAAGAAAAACAGGCAAGAGCCTTAAATAGCTGTAGAAGCTTGGTGTACATTTAGCTGTGCTGTTTGTAACCAAGGAAGAGCTTGAGGAGCTGGAGCATGTCCGGAAGGCAGCAGAGCTGGTGAAGGGTCTGGAGGAGAAGTCCTTCAGAAGAGAATCAGCTGAGGGTGTTTAACCTGGAGAAAAGGAGCGTCAGGGAGACCTTGTCACTCTCTACAGCTCCCTGAAACCAGGGTGTAGCCAGGTGGGGCTTGGCTCTTCTCCCAGGCAACCAGGGACAGGACAAGAGGACATAGTGTATGGAAGGACTGGTCATGGCATTTAATGCTGTCTAGTTGATATGTTGGTGTGTTTGGTCACAGATTAGACTGGATCTCATAGAGCTTTTCCAGCCTAATTGATTCTATTCTGTAAGTATATGAGGGCAACTTGCTCCTAAAGGGAGCTAGAATAGATTTTTGAGAGGGTGGTAATTAAGCCTGATGCAAATATGAGCCACCAAATCTGCTTCAGCCATTGTGCTGTGCCGATTGACTTTAATTTTATGGTTTACTCTCTGTCAGTTAATTACTCACCTCAAGAAAACTTTCCATTTTCCAGTGCTGCTCATTTGGATGTGGATGGATAGTATATGACAGTTGCTGTATTGTGTTAGCTGAATATGCCAAGTAGACTGCTGAAAAGTTCTTTAAAGTATCCTCTTGGGAACTTATAAACTGATTTCTATGCTAAAGATATTTAGGTTTTTGGAGCATAGTGCTGGGATATGATGAGACAAATACAAGAACTTCAGCTCATGTACAGCTTTTGGAGCTTACCAAGACAGTATTTAATCTTCTTTATATTATTTTTTAAAGCAAATGCAGATTGCCACTGGGAGCTGTAATGCAGGATTGATGGACTTTCTCAGACCTGCTCTGGCCTTTCTGACATATCATAATGTTTAATAGCATAAATGCAAGTTTTAGTAAGTGGAAACAAATGCCTGACTGTTTCAAATTTACCAGTTTATTATGTCCGAGTTCAGTGTCATGCTTGAGACCAAAATTGCTGATACATGAAAATTTGTCAGAAGTAGACTGTTTCATTGGCTTTGCCTGATCCTCAGTCTGTTTTTTTCTTTTTAACTATCTGTTGGTTTCTGAAGGACAGATGCTATGAATCTTGTCTGCCTGATGCTCAGGCATTTCACTGCTTTAATATCAGGGGTGGGGAGTGTAAATGCTTGTTAGCATTTTAGGTCGTGTACTAATGATGCGTGCGGGGTACAAGTCCATGTGGCACAATATTAAAAATGACTTGTATTTTTTTTTGCTAGCATTGCTATTTCTGCTGCTTCAGCAGTAGTAGCAAACATCACTGGTGTTAACAGTGAAGACTGTTAAAATTGTGATGAATAAAACCAGCTATTTCTTTGCCAAGTAAGCATACTAAAGCTGCTAGATTAGAAAACACATGAGTTGCAATGTTCCACCAATAATAAAGCACTTTAAAGCTTTCTGTTGACATTTATACAAAGAGAACAGATGAGTATGCTCTATTTGGTTTTGAAGTCAGTTTGATACAAGCCTTACAACTGCCCACAAAAGGAGTTTTGCAGACTCTTCTTGCAAAAAGAAATGAATGAATTTTGACACCAAGAGTTCTGACAAATTGCTAGAAGTGCTGCCCACTTATCACTGGACTGACAGTTTAATCATCAAAAGTGTAGTGCTATATTGGGCTCGGAGGAGCAAAAGAGAAGAACCTATAGTTTTTCCAAAGCATTAAAAGATGAACTGAAATTTGAAATGCAAACACTTTTCTTTCTGTGATACTCTTGAATGACTTGTGTGCCATGTTCTCAGTGGAGGTGGTGTCCAGTACTTTGATGTACTTTTTAATTTCTTCTGAGAAACTGAGTGTCTGTTGACCTAGTGCATTAATGATGTGATGTCACTTTGGTTTTTCTTTTAATTTTTTTTCAGTAAAAGTTGTATTTAAATTTGGTACATGCTGTGTCAACAAGGTTCTTTCTGTGCAGGGGAGGAACTCAGCGTACTACTCATTTTGTAGTTAGAGTACATGCTCTAGGTTAGTCTTTAAAACACATTCAAGAGAGATTAAGATTCACTAGTCTTCAGAGATTTTTAAGTAAGAGTAGAATATGATAGTTTCCTAGTTTTTATGCTTTTTCCTCTCCATTATTAGCAATGTGTTCCATATGTTTCACAATATTTTTGGATGCTGTTTGACACACTGTCTATTATATAAAACTAACTAACTGGTATCTAGTTGCTGATGTCTTACTAATGGGTAATGCTTTAATGGAACACAGAATTGGTTGTATGTCTCTATAAATTGTGAATCTGTATTCAGTGGATTTGGATCTTATGAAGTGGCAATTTTATGTCTGTTAAATTCTTATCTGTAACCTTAGTTTTCTAGTTTAGGGACTTACCTGATTGCAAAAAAAAATTGGAAAAAAAATATTTTGTTGCATAAAGTTAACTCTAAAATGCCTAACATGATGATTGAGCAGCAGTAGTCTACAATAAAATCACTTCATAAAAAAACTAACTTGTTGCATTAAAACAAATTACACTGCATAATAGTAGAGGATGAGAAGGTACTTGATTCAGTTAGTTCCTCACTTGCCCCCCCTCAGTGCAATGCATGCTAATTACATCCATTTGAGTGGACTCACTAAAGTGGTCTCTGATAGATAGTTGGTTTTTTTTATAGATAGATCAATTTTTTCACTTTTTGCAAAAAGCTATTTTGGAAATAATGAAGGCATTGTTTGTGCTTCGGTTTAGTGTCATAGTCTGTAGGAAAAAAATTATAAGAAGTATTTTTGCCTATCAAAATACATAAAATTGCACTGCATGTAGAATTTTGGTGTCATTGATCTGAGAAAACAGAAAACCGAAACTGATGTTCTACGCATCAATAAGATGCAAGTACCATGTAGATTTTTAGCTATATAAACCTAACTGTTTTTCTTACCTTAACTCTTAAACTTTTAACTAAAGATTTGCTCCCAACTTTTTTATCTTTTCCTGTGGAAACTAGCTTATGTTTGAGAGTCTTTGAAAGCCTGGTGCTTCATTTGGTTAAGGAAACATGCCTGCTGGTGCTAGAAGATGATTAGCGTTCTGATTAATTCTGTACCTCTTGCTGGTTTTGACTATTGGATTGTTCCACCCCCACTTGCTGTGTATTGTAAAAACAATGAATGATAGTTATGATGCTCTTCTGTTAGTTTCAGAAATTAAATTCTGTATGCACTGATAACATAGTCTTAGGAAAAAAAGTAAGCTGAGAGTGGCATCAGTTTAACTCTGTTTAAACAGATGTAGCTAACTTGGAATATTGGATTCGTTTCAGTTCTACAAATTTATACTTCTAGCTTAAACTACAGTGAGGAGTGCATCAGTTTAAAAACAGTAAGTCTCCTGCTCTTCCAAAAGATAAAACTTCATGATTTAGAAGAAGCTTTTGTGGTGAGAAATAGTAAAACTATGGCCACTGGTGATGAAAGTGGTTTGCAAAGTGTTGGGACAGGAGGAATTTGAATATTTTCAATGATTTCCTACTTTGAATATTCTTGCAGAATGGTTTATGTAAACCCATTTTATGTTGCAACCCAGGAGTCTTAAACACATTTGTGGAGTCTTACTTCCTCTGAAGGAATAATTGACAGCTGAAGAAGAGTAACTTCTTGGTGGTGTTCAGTGTCATGACACCCACATGAACGCTGGTCTTTGTGCCTTCAAGGGGGAAGAATACTTTAAGTTTAATGAAGAAATCAAAAACAGTACATATCTGTAGACAGATGCAAGCAGTATAAACAGTATATCCTGCTTCAAAACATATTTTAGGAAGGTATTAGAGAGATTGAAAAATATGTTCTGTAGATAAAGGAAAAAAGATTACGTTACTTGTATAGTTTCGGGGACAGAGGAAGAAAAATGCTCTCTGGACCAGAATGCATGTCATTGCTACCATGGCTAACTAGGTCATGCCACTTTAAGGGGGAGCAAGATTAGGATACTGAAACCAGTTTGTCTTTTCTTTTAAATTTATTTCTCCACTACCCTGCTGTGAGCAAGACAGATTTGTCATTTGCTGCTAAACTTATTACTTAGAATGTATAGACCTCAGTATTGTTAAAGGTGAATATTGTAGGTTTTGAAATCCTTTGAGTTTCTGCTTTTACCTGCAGTAGAGATGGGCACTTATATCCTTTCAGAAACCTATTAATGCATTGGCAGAACTCACAGGTTTTAGAGATATGGAGAAACTGCTGTATGCCCTTTTTTTTTTTTTTTTTTTATTCAGTCATATCTACTGTTATAATTATCTCTCCTTACTAACACTTTTTTAAATCCCTAGGGTATTATACAACGTAATTACCACTGCAGCATTAAGGTAGAGGTAAAGTACCTGGAATTGTACTTAGATGTTCACTTTGAAAGTAAAGCTTTCCTTATTTTTGAATCTGTTGGCTTTCTGTGAGAGGGAATATGCAAAGAATGTAAATGTGAAGGAGCTAAAGCTTTACAAATGAACTTGAAAAGTGTGATTTCATGAGAGAGGTACAAAAGAAGCTTTTGGGTAAAGGAAGACTTACTTGGTAGTGTGTAGGAAATGTGAAATAAATCTAAATAAAAGACTGTTTACATGACTTTTTTTTAAGATATATGAATTCAATGCTAAAAAATAAAAAGATATGCTTGGAGGATTTTGCCTTCCTACTTTAGCAGTGTTCCTCAGATTTTTAGGTATCTTAATGTATAACAGAATAAAATGGTACTTGGTAGAGCTTGAGAGAGCAGAGCTTTTATCTCCTCTGACATGCTGCTGGTGGTGATCCTTTCTGAAACCTTATTAACTCCTGGTAAACTTGAGGGAGGTGCTGAAAATACAGTACCACAGAATTCTGTCAATACACATAACTGCCTAAAGCGAGTGGCAAAGTTGCAAGATACTCAAGAGACCAGAATCTTGAATTGGGTGTAATGGAGACTATAAAAGGAAAGGTTGTGTCATCAGAATTCAATACTTTGTATAGAGTCTTGTTTAAGCACCAGAGGTGTGGTTAAACAAGAGACAGGTATGTGAGAAAACTGCTGTTAGTCTAAAAAAAAAAAAAAAAAAAAAAAAAAGTAGTCTTGCAGATGTGTAGAAGGATTCAGCAGAATCTGAAAAAACCCGGGAGGCACACCAAGCTGATAACTTCATGAGTTTAGCATTTGAGAGAATGCTTGTTGTCGGCTGCACTAACATCTGAGGAAGGAAGCTAGATATCCATCTATAGTTAGGAGTGAGAGACAGTGGGTGAACTAGAGATTTGACCTAATTGTTTTGTCATTTAAGCAGTAGTCTTTCAGTTGTGTCACATTAGGGAAAAGTGGAAAGTTGCACGGAAGTGGAGTTTGGAGACTAGATCAGCAGTTAAAGAAAATTGGGAATGCTTCCCTGTTATTTCATCTCTTTATTCTGAATGTTTCTTCTGAGGTCTTGGAGAAAGTATCCTAGACAAGAGAGAAGGTAAAATGCCAAGAAGCAGAAGAACTGGTAGCACTTGAGGAGCAACTGATACTGCTGACTGCTGTACTGCTGGCTGTCCCTCTACTGATGTTTTTACCATTACTGCTGGCTTGAACATAAGAAAGAGAAAATACGAACTTACGCATACAAAGAAAACTAAAGTCCAGGTGTCTGTAGTGGAGTTTTCTGCTCCACTGAGTTGGTAGCTGTCATCATTCTCTATAAAGTTTGAGGCATGATGGATAGTTTAGGTTTCATACAAGCTGAAATTGAGGGATAGTCCTCAAGCCAGTTTTCATACTATCTGTTATGTTCTGACTGTTTGGCTTTCAAGTGTTATGAATGAGGCATAGAATTATTTGCAAAGGAAAGATTAAAATGAATGTTTGTTTTCTCCTGTGAAGGCTATGATACTCAATGTTGGGGATTATATTTTGCATGAATTACACACTTTAAAAGGAAAATTTTGGTGTGGCTACTCGGTAGCTGCCGACTATAAGTAAAAATGACTATGTTGCTCCTTAATCTTCAGTACTTCTGCAGACTGCCTAGCTTGTATCAGCACAGTGTAAATAATGGAAAATCTGAAGAGAATGAAAAAGGAATGAAGTATGCCAAAAGACAGTATTTGTTCAAAGAGATGTGCTAAAGAATGTCTTTATATACTGAAGCCAGTATAAATACTGCGTGTAGTTCTGAGGAATTTGTGATTGTTGCCAAAATCATCTGTGTAGGAGATGAGGATTTTTTCCTTCAGCTATGATTATATGGTGAAAAAATTTGTGTTCCCCATTGTAAACAGGTGTTCAGTACCAAATTATGATACAGTACACATGACTGTCAGTTTCCAGCAGAGAAACAACTTCTTCCTGAATATGTGTTTCAGAGATGTCTCCTTTCTGCTGCTCTCCCCTTTCCCACAGCTTTTCAAGCGGTGAAATCTCAGCTATTCATTTGCCAGAGAAGAAACTGATTATGAAACAGAGGTTATATTACTCTCTTGTCTGCTGCTAGAGTTTCAAGTGACTTCTTTGTATGGCTTCCTGTATTTAGATGAAAACATAAGATTTCTGTTTTCAGTGTCATATTTAATTCTGAGGATTTGAAAGCAGTTGTTGCAATTCTAAGTAAAAGACTGGAATTACTGATACCTGGCTTTGTTTACAGTCCATGCTATTGTAAGTCTTAATGCTTTGGGAACAATCCTGTTGAAATGTTAGTTTTTGGTTTGAAACTTGGTTAATTAATTTATTTTAAGTAGTCCTTCAGTGTTACTGAAATAAACTCGAGAACATTTTTACGCTGTTTGGGACTCAAAAGTTATGAAATGTGGAATTTCTGATTCCTATAGCAGCAATTTAAGTACATTTAACAGATTTAGAGGTAAGATGTAACTTCTTGTTTAATATCTATTTTGGTTAAACAGAAGCTTTGTTCATTCTCAGACAATTACAGCTTAGTGATGCTAATGTAGATTTGAATCAAATTACCCATTTTTAACTACCTTCTTTAAACTACTAAACTATATCTTCCAAGTAAATACAGCAAGGTGTGAGTAATGGGTGCAAATGGCAGAAACACTGCTTAGAAGTTCATTCCTTGCTGGTGTTGACGAGTTTTTCATTACTTTGAAATGAAGTAGTAGTGCTTCTGGGTGCACAGAGGGCTTGCTCATGTCCGATACCACACTTGACTTTGGTTTTTTTGTTATCTCTTTGGGGGTAGTCCGTAGAGCAATATCTACTAGTTTGTTGTCATCGTATGTGCTCGTGAATTGCATCATAAAGTTGTCCTAGTTCCCAATGCTGAAAGATCCTCCATTTAATTTCCAAGTGCTGTAGTTAATCCCATAACTAGCAAAAGTACTGCATTTTTCTATTTTTCATGTTAGGTACATATTCCTAATTTTCGTTTTGCTTTCTAACTGCTTTAGTATTAAGAAAAACATAAAAGAACTGTTCTTATACACCTTATAAATGATGTGAGCAATCGTGTTAGTGTTCTGAGGAGGTGCACATAATTTTTACTTCAATAGCTGAATTCCATAAACAGGATGAGTAGGCAGCAAATTTACAGACATGAAAGACATTTAAGGATGGGTGCTGCAATTAAAAAAAAGACCAAAACAACAAAAAACCAAACAAAAACTGCAAAAAACCTCAAAACCAAAACCAATTGAAAACCCCCAAACAAAACAGAAGAAAAAACCAAAACCAGAGCAGATTTTTCAGGTACTATGATGTTCATGAGAAGAAGAAGAAAATGGCATTAAGATTTGGGAAATAATAGAATGAGAAGATTGTCATGTTAGATTATAATCTGTTACTGTATTTAATGCCTAATATACGTTTTTCCCCCCACAGAAATTAGCAGAGTACGGAAAGACATGTATAACGACACATTAAATGGTAGTACGGAGAAGAGAAGTGCAGAATTACCAGATGCTGTGGGACCTATTGTACAGTTACAAGAGAAACTATATGTGCCTGTAAAAGAATATCCAGATGTAAGTATATCTTTTTAGTCCCTAAATTATTTTTTGATCCTTGCGGTTGTCTTTAAGTGTAAATTTCATGTGATGCTACCCTTGGATCACGCTGAGTTGCGTTGGGTACTAGGGAATCAGTGTATGTTCTGCTTTGCTTGATTTGCAGTGAGTGTGAATGGAAGAAGTTTGTGTCAAATACCAAACTAGTATGGATTGCTAAACCATAGATTAAGGTCCTAATTATCTTGTTCATTTAGTATTGTCCGTCCTGAGACACTTGTGAAGTGAATTTTAGGAGGAAAGTAGTTCTTGGGATGGTGGTTTTTTCCTCTTAGTGTGTCTCTAAAAGTCATCTACAGAATGCTTAGGAGCCCTTTGGAGACATTCTGGAGACTGTACTTAGTCTCAATTACTGTTTGTTCCTTACCTGTGTAACCAGTTCTGTTGCTTATTGAAGAGTCTTTATCTCCGGGTTGGTTGTCCTGTCCTCTCCCCTTCACCCACCCTGCTTAAGCAGAACTCTTTGCTTGCCTGTCAATATTGTGCTCTCCATGGGGTGTTCAATTCCATTGTACACTTACCTTCTGAAGGAGAATGGTTTCATTTAACTAGAACTGTTTTGAAATCATCTGGTCTGAAGTGTTTCTAAAAACTGCTTGGGAAAAACAGTCCTTTCGAAATCTACCCACCAGCCCAAACCATTTCATCAGTGACAAAATAAGAAACTCTGTTATTCGTCCCTGATAGAATTTACAGATTCTGTTACAGTAGAGGAGTGCAGGGTCCAAATAAGGGATTTGCACATTAAAGTGATATAAGGTGGAAGAAAGTACAGAACAGCAAGAAGGGAGGTAACACTTGTGTATTTCTGTGGCTTTTCTTTGTATGCTTAATTAGATTAAGCTTTCTAAATGAAGTTTTACTATTTCAGTGCTGCTTAGAGCAAACAGGCCTCTAAATAAACTTCACTGTGCCATGCTCCTTAAAGAAAATGAAGTGCAAGTCCTTATTCAGAACAGAATACTTAGAAAAATGTTTTCTCTCCCTTTTCAAGTTTTCACATAGTTGTTTTGTTTTGGGGTTAAAATACCTGTACTGGGAAAGGTGTTCAAGTGCACTGGCATTAAGGACATATCTCTCCCCTTGTACTGCATTTTTCTTCAAAATTAAACCTATGTGTGTGCCTGTATACATATGTGTACATGCATACATGTCCCCACACCAAAAACAGTAATTCTTTTGAAACTCCTCAGAATTACAGATATTTGAGAGGAATTGTTCTATGCCATTGTTCCACAAAGCCATGTAAGTAGCTCTGGGCTTAAGACCTCCATATATCTTGGAATTATATTGCTTACTGGCTTTTAAAAACATTTCTTAGTTATTAAAATCTTGGTTTTGTAACTCGACAATGTATTCTTTGTGAAGAATTGCCTTAGTTATTTTGTTGTAGTTTTCACAGAACTCAATGCCTGCTGTATGAGGATTACTAGTAAGAAAAAAGGTGTTGGATTTCCCTTAACTATGAAGCTGCTGTTCTAGAAATCAAGGGTTTAGTAGCTTAGCTCTTCACTGCCAGTTAATTATCAAATATAGCGTAAATAAGCAGGAAAGAGTTTGTGTCTAGTTACTGACAAAGTAATTATTTCACTAGCTACTGCTAGCTCTTTGTGTGCTTTGAGAAGAACGGCCTTGAAGCGGTCACTAATTTATTGTAATAAACTCTTAGGCATTCAGAAGTTGGGGGAGCTTGTGATTTGTAGACATGTGAGGAATAAAAAGGGTGTTGGTTCTTGTGAGATGATGTGAAGTGTGTGCTAGAAAAAGTGAAGCTTCTGTTGCTGTGGTGGGACCTTGCAGTTCAAGCTTCACTGGAGAGCCAAGCCCGGTGTTCCCTGTGTGCTCCTGTATTTGTTCATTGCTACTTGGAATGGGATTTGCACAGCCTCAATAATTAGTTAATCAAGTAGAATATATCACTACATACAAACAAAAAGCTGTGATTTGGTATGAAGGCCATTTCTAAAATCTTTCTGCAAGTTATAAATTAAGTAATCTGCTTTGAATTCAGGCTAGCACAGCATTCAGAAAGTCTGGAATACAGTGGTTGCAACTTGTTAAAAAAAACCCCCGAAAATTCCCTTGTAAGTGTTACTTTCACCCGTAAAGGTAAATTTGTGTGTAAAGACAGAAATTGTAATCTGTGAGAATTTTCATAATGGTATGTTAAACTTCTTACTCATATTCAGCAACTAATTTAGTTGTTTCCAGATACAGAGAAGACATGTATAGACTATGAGAGTGAGTTTCTCCAGTGAATCTAGTTGATGCTTTCTATTGCCATAATTTTCTTCCAAATGGCAGTCTTGTATACATTACAAACACACCAAGTTGGATAAACGTAAGGTTGCTCAGAGAAGAGTGACCAGAAACTGGTTTCTGATGTATATTTAATAATTTTTGTAGTAACAGAAATTTAAAAAATAAAATAATCAGGAAAATGTTAGCATGGTGTAATAGACTTTTGTTATGGTAAATACTTTTGATTTAGAATTTTGAACATATTGGTTAGTTGACTGTCGTGAATAGTACTATAGTGCCATTTTGTGCACAGAATTCTCAGTTCTGGTGAGGCATAAAAATAGGGATCTACCATGGGTTTAAACAAACATACTTTATATATTTGTATATATAAGCATACACAAAAGATGAAACAGTTAATTTTCACTGCCTGCATCACTGATATTACTGTTTTGCTATCTTTTGGTTATCCACACACAGTAAAGAATATATAAAATTAAACTTAAAAGCTGAAATAAATATATATAATTCCCTGAAGGTTCCTAATTTAATTTTTTATACTAGTGCATAGTCACTATTTTTAGTCTGATATTTATTTGAAAACCATAGTTGATGGAAGGTTCAACTTGCCAGAAAATTAACTGAAACACCCTGTAGTTTTTAAATGCTGACTCTGAAGACTCTGAGTTTCTACTTCAGTAAGTGGGAGCTATGCAAAAATCTTGCTAAGGAGGAATTATTTTTCTTTGGTGTGTTGTATTAACAAGGAGAATTTTTCCATTATGTAGTCACAGTCTGATAAATTGTGTAACTCTTGGGAGGGTCTCCTTTGTGGCACTTCTTTTTCGTAGGAAGTTACTGCTATGCAATGTGGTCTTTTTGTATTATTTTCTTCTAGCACCCTTGAAAGGTGTTTAATCTTTATAGAAACTTTGGTAGGAAAACTGAGATTTGAGATACTTAGCTTTTCTGAACCATGTATATATGCTCCTGAAACTCGAGAGAGAACTTGTGCAGAAGGCACCCAAGAAATGGCATTCCATTAACTGTCCATATTTTGCCATTAAGTTAGAAGTGAGTTCTCTACAGTGTAATAGTTGTACTCACATGAAAGACTTTGGTGTTACATTTTGAAGGCGTTTCCAATTCATGGAGAAATAACTTCCATCAGAATTTTAAAAAGTAAAAAGAAAAGATGACAGAAAATATGTTGAGCTCTTAAGAAGCAGAAGAATGGAGGATAAGCTATTGTTTGTGGGTGAATAGTTAATAGTCTTTAGCATTTCTTACGCTTCAGATAAATGATTAATTTTCTTGAATTTCCCTAAAGACCTGAGACTAAACTTTGTCTGATATCAATTTAAACAGTTTTTGGAATTAGTACCTACAAATGTTGAACTGAATAAATGTTTTTTCTATTATAATCATGGCTTTATTATTAATAAGTACCCTGTTATCTCTGATTAATGTGAAATTCTCTGTTGGAACTCTTCTGTGCCTCCTCAGTACAACTGTAAGAACTCAGTAATTATCGCATCTAAAGTAGCATGTCCTTTGGGTATACTGAAGCTCAAAGGCCAGCCGTGATAAACAGCTTGTGCGTACTTTCTGACCATTTTAGTTAAAACTGTTTAATTAGTACAACACAACAATGAACACGGGGACTCATTTTACTATGGGGAACTTACTGACAAAGTGTTTAAATCCTTTTTCAATTTGTAATATCAGCATTTAATAGCATCCCTAATATGGATTAGGAAAACGATAACATCATCTTTATTTATTGTTCCGACTCTTTAGCTTAAGCTTTTCATTCTCTAGTGGTGAACAGGGAAGGAGGCTAAAAGACTTGGCCTTGTTTACCCTTGCAATTTGAAGGAAAGAGAGAATATAACTGGTCTCCATACATAAATTTGGGATACAGCATAGCTGCAAGGCTGAAGGAAGATTGGTCAGTTACTGATGAAAGTACAAACGTATATGAAATAACTGAAGTAGCTTGATTACTATTTTTCAATCCTAATAGGGTCATTGGAAAAAACATTCTAATAGAAGTAGTGGGAACAAAAAATTTAATTTTGATTTCAAACTTTATATATTCATGAGAAGCCTTGTGTGCTCTGGTTGCACATGGTAACGGAATGGATTGAGAAAAGGCCCCTTTGTTTAGATGCTGTTAAAATGGAGACATCCCTTAACATCTATTCGAAGATTTTTTTTTTTATTATTATTTTTTTTTAACCCTTTGTATCTAATGTTTTATTAGATATCCTTCCATTACTGACCATCTGAGTCAACTTTTGACAGTTGTTTTTTTATTTTTTGACCCATGCTAAACAGTCCGGTTTGTCTGATTTGGGGTTTGGGATTTTTGGTGGGTTTTTTTGGGTGGGTGTTTTGATTTTGGGGGTTTTGGTGCAGGATGACTGACGTTGTTATAATTTTATTCATAAATAAGCCAGTCAAATCTCCAGAACATAGTTGTACTTGGAGGCAAAAGGATGGAAGACAGCCTGGAATATATTGGAATTAAAAATCCTGTCCTTTAGTCCCTTACAGTAATATTACAGGCTGAGCATCAGCTCAGCAATACCAGTTATCTTGGTCCATATCTGCATTATTTTTCCCTCTTAAACTCTTCAAGAATTTAGTGCAATTAAGCTGGGTGATTACCTTGTCATTTACCAGTTAATGTTGTTCTTCCCATTTTATTCTTACTAATTCTGCTGTTGGCAGGTGCTGTGGTCTTTCTGTGTGTGTAAATAAAAAGAAAAGGAAGCTGGGGTGGAAGTAAGACAAAGTAAGAGCTTAGTAAGTAGCATTTGCCTTGGCAATGTTCCCCTTAATATTTTTCAAAGTAAATTTGGAGGAAGAAATGAGTTGCATCTCGTACTGCTAGGAAAGTTGAACATACTTGTTAGGGCACCATGTTGTAATGTTGATGCTCATGTTAGTAGCTTCTTCGAATTAGCATCGTAATGTTAAACTCCTAATTTTACCTGTATGTTGATATATATGCCATGTCCAGCATGTATATGACACTCCCTGCAGCAGGTAGTGGAATTTTTTTCTTTTTTAATCAGTATACAGGTCCGGCTTGTAAGGGTGGGAGTCACCTAATCTGACATTAACAGTCAGTACTAGACATTTGGTTGCCTCTCTTCACCATGGATGAAGAGGACTGTGTGTATATGGGGAAGCCAAGTGCTAAAGGAGAATGGTAGTCTAGAAAATTAGTCTAAATAGTTAATTTGAAAATACTTGTTAGTCTTCTGTGGATGAAATAACTAAAATTATTCTAATAAATTAATTTTATTAAAGCCTTTTAACTGTGAGAATTACAAAAGTAATTTGAAATTGCAAAGGAAGTGTTCAGTGGAACTTTTTGAAATAGATCTAGTAGTCACCATCCATCATGATTGATTTTGCTCCTGTAGTTCCCTTCATTATTTCTGTGCAGAGTCAGGCTTTCAGTGGGCAATTTGTTTGATCAGAGCTGTCTTACTACACTCTTCAATTTTGAATTCTGCACTTTATGTACATATGTTTCTTTCATGGATTACAGAAATATTTGGGTGCATGTTTTCAGTTGATTATGTACTACAACTCTCTGGTGTCAGCTTGTGCTTGCTTTTGCTGAATGATTTTTTCTCAGAACTTTTACTTTGTGTAGTAGCTCTTGCAAGGCTTAAGTCTAGGAGAGCTGAGTGCAAATAGAAGTCATGAAATGTCAGCTGTGAGGCAGATACTTGTGGCATACTAATTTTGTCTTACATTGAGGGTTTTTTCTGTCTGTTCTTTGAAATGTTTATTTTAGGAAAGAAGGGTTTTATAAAGAGATTAGGAAGTGCTTCAGCATGATACTTTTACTCAGAATTGTAAGGTCAGGTATGCTTGGGTACACCTGCCGAACTGGTAGATTTTTGTGAATTTATGTCCTATGTACTTCACTAGGATTGGGGATTGCAGTAAACATGGAAATACATTGAGTAAGTGCTGAAATAATACTTAACAGAGTAAGGTAGAGCTTGTGTTTAAAACACATAGGTGAATTTACAAATTACCATTTAGATGTCGGAATGCTTAATAGTTGTACGTTGTAACTCAAAGTCAGGAATAGGTCTTCCTTCTGCTTTAGAGTGGAAACAGACTCCTGAAGGATAGGGATTTGAGAAGCACAGTGTTTTAAGGAAGGAGGAAACACAGAGAGAAAATCTCTTTTTTGAGGTTTTTTCCCCTCTGATTAGTTGGCAAAAGGAGAACTACAGCACTAAGCTGTAGTACTTTCCCCAGAAACTTAACCTGACATTTATAATAGCATTCTGTCTTCACCCCCTCCCCCTGCAGTGGTCAGTCAGTTTTGACACATACAATTAGATATTTTAGTGTTTAGTACCTCTGTGGTTTAGACATTGCTGTTTGTGTGGTCAGATTTTTATGGAGCTGCCCTTGCAAAAGTAATTTGATGCTTTGCAGTCAGAGGACAGGAGGAGTTTGGTAACTTCATATGGGTAGGTCAGTGAAATGCAAGTCTTAGCTAGTTGTGTTTGCTCTGTGTTTTGCCAGGATAAGATGGCACCAAGAGCCATCTAGAATTGCTATTTAATGTAGTTTTGAGTTCCAGTCAGAATACCAGCTTTTCTTTGTACCTCTCCTAAATCATACGCTTAGGTAAAAATCAATTTACATGTCCTCAGTGGTAAAAGGTCTGTTGTTTGTTATTAAAGTAAGTCTGCCCACAAACCACGGAGATGCATATTAATTGAAAAGAAAAAAAGAAAAGCAAAAAGAAAAAAAAATTCCCTTTTGAGCTACATGGCTGTTTTTTTAAACAGGCATGCTGTTTTTAGGTTATGCTATTTCTGAAGTTACTACTACATTTAAAAGTGTACATCACTTGTCAAGGAAAACTTTTCAGTGGAATGCTACATTTATAACATTCATTTTGGATCTGAATTTCTTTCATATTTCAAAAGAACAGTTGTTTTGCTCTTGATATATGTCTCACTGATGTTGGTCACTTAGTTGTCTTACTTATGAGTCTTCTTCAGAGGAAGATTGTACACAAATCCAACCTCAGGAATAAACTTTCCTTTTAGGCATTTCCTTACTTTTTCCATGTTTTATTTCATTGCTTGAGAATTGTTGTTTACCTCTGTTGGACTGGAGTACTGGATTTAAAATAATAAAACACAAGTGCTATGTCAATAGGTATCTCTGCATAGGAGATTCTGGGTTTCTATAGCTAATAGATATTCATCAGTTGTAGTATGGATCTATTCAATTTAGGAAATTAATCTCTGCTCTTTTTTAATACTAGTAAGAATGCAAGTTGCATACTGTTGTTTAATTTCAGTCATTTTGGCATAATATTAATTCACAGTTCTAAGCTTTTATATGTTTCTTTTCTCTTTGAGAGCAGTGTATAGTAGTGAATTTTGTGAGGGCACTGATTCCTTTTGTAAGTTGCTGCACTCCTATGAAAGTGAGCGAATTCTTTTTCTTTCCAGTATACTCAGTACTTTAAGAAGAATAATTTTTCTTGATGAGCGGCCAGTTACTTTTTACACCTTATTTGCACTCAGGTGTCTTTTATTATATAGTACAGCTCTTCCTTTCTTCAGGAAAGCTCATGCACCTGTCCTAACCATGTACATTCATCCACCCAACACTAGAGTTGCTGAGATTGATTAATACTTTTTCAGAAGGTTTCTATCTCTTTAGAGTACTGATGTAAGCTTGATCAATACCTCTCAGCTGTGTGGTTTGTAAACACTTAGAACATACTGACACAAAAATTTGAGTTTGTTGTAGTTGCAGACATTGTCACCTGTGGTGTCAGAGGACACGGAGGGCTCTGCCCTGTGGTCAGTGATACAGGGACTGCTTGTGTTGGGAAGATCATTCAATAAATTACGATTTAAATTTACCTTAAATATACAGCAGTTTACCAGATTGTTTTTTCCATGTGAAGTGCAGCTGATCTAAAAATATGAATAGTGCATTAAATAGATATCTCTGTATTGCTGTTCCATCTGGAAATGACCTCTTGTTACGTTGCGAACATATTTAAGTACTGATGATAATTAATATATTGTTCAAACCAACATCTTAATTGTCTGGGTCATAATATTTAACCTAATTGCTTGAATTTTATAATTTGCACTTACTTGACAATTCGATCACCATTTCTTAAAAAATGAGTGTCACTTGAATTAAAAGTAAAGCAAATTTTATGTCATTCAATGCAAACACTCAAATAGTGCATCTTGGGCTTCAATCTCATTAGATTTTTTCAAATCATTCTAGCCACAATAGTATTTTGCATGTATTTTTTCTTCTGCACGTGCAAATGTTGCCCTTAAGACTGGAAAAATTGTAAAGAATGACCTTGGAGTTTTTGTGAAGGACTTTGCTTTTTTCTGTGAGTCAGCTGATGGGCAAACTAAAACGAGAGAGACCTGAAACTCTGGCTTTGTAATATAGACAGGACTGGAACACGCATCTCTCTAAATCCCAAGTCACTACAGACAGGTTGGCTGACGTGTAAACCTGAAGTACATCTCAAAGCCTTGTGATAGAACTCTTCCCTTTGCTGTTTCTCCTGTGATAAATATAGGTAGTTCCTTTTCTATTGCAGACGCTGCAGTGATGTTGATCATCACAGAACTGTAAGAAGTGGTAGTACTTACTATTTCTTACTTCAAAATCCCAGAGTAAGAGGCAAAAGTTAGTTAGAAATGAATCCTGAGTGTAGCAATTGTTGCTAAGCTGCTCTTTTAGTAGTGTTGTACTTGTAGATATTTAGGATAATAGATTCAATATGATTAGATATCTAAAGGTGCTACTATTACTGTATTATTGGGCTGTAGTACTGCTGCTCTTAGTGCTTGATGCTGGTTGAAGCACATAACTGTAGTGCTTATATTGTGAGGCTTGCACCCTTAAATGCTCCCAACAAGGTGGACTTTTTAAGGTGTTTCAGGTGCTTTTCAGTTTTCACTCATTTGTCTTTTTATGTGTTGCCTTCTTGCAGATAGAACATAGGGTTAAGGTTTGCTAAGAGCTTTTAGCAGAGGCCATTTAGAGCAAACAAAGCGGATTAGATCTTAAAACTCTAAAGGAAGTATTGAGGGCTATACTTTGAGCTGTTTTCTGTGTTTCTGACTTGTTTTGCCGATTTAGGTTTGAATTTGCAAGTTTACTGATTCTGCAGCTGTAAATATACAGAGAAGACTTTTTGTGACAGTGTTTCCAGAAGATGAATGGAATTAGTAGTTTAACATCTGTTGTTTCTTTTTTAGAAGAAATACTTGTACAACAGCGAATTGGCATTGAGAGATTCTAATCTTTCTTTTACACGTGATTGAAGTATATCACTTAAAGTCTGAAGTAGAATGAGAAATGCTACCAGTTAGATAATCCCATTGAATTTTGTTCTAAATTTTGGAAGGGGGATTGCTTTTTTTTTTTTTTTAATTAAGCAATTTTAAATTACTTTCTCTGATGTGTTTCAGTATTTTCAAAGCATGAAATTCTAGACCTAGTTTGGTAAATAAACCCCTAATGAATGTGAAGTGGTATAAACTGTGTACAAAGCTATGACTAAGCATGATGCTTATTTAGAAAGTTGAGGTTTATAGTTGTGCTTCTGAAATACTGGAAGTATTTTCAATATTATTTAAGGAGAGAAATAGGTATTTCCAAATTTGATTTGTCTTAAATGAGGTAAGAATTCTAATTCACCTTCTAAGAATTCATAAAATTCAATTTGTTAAACTGTACAGTTCCTAGTCTGTGAATGAGATTGCAGTTGCGTTACCAAATCTCAAATGTGTGTAAAAGTTCAAGGAGCAAAGCAAAAAATTATCTAATACTGGTTCTGATTATAAATTATACATTTTGTCATCTAAATTAAGCAAATAAAATCAGTCACATGAATGACAAGCATGTTTATGTTTAGGAATGTTAAACACCTTACTTTCTCACTCACTTCAGAAGCTTGATAAAATGCATTTTTTCCCAAAATACCTTGCTTGAATATGGAAACTTTGATCACAGCTGTAATTGGTAAGGCCTATCTTTATCCACAGAACAATACTATGCATCTTTATCATAGGGTTTTGTTGCTTGGTGAGATACTTTACTGCTTTATTTTTAACTTTGCTTATGAAAGCGTGCTATTATGGAGGAAAAAATAGTAATTGCTATTTATATAGTAGTGTGTTGAGATCTTCTGATTTGGAAGCGTGCAATTTCTGTGTTTCCTCCCTTCCCGTCTTTCAAGGTGGCAAATAAATATATTTGTGCAGCTTAGAATTCTAGAAGACTGAGTAATTCAGCATAAAATCTGTTGCCTTAAAGGGATGAAGAACTTTGTCTAAAGTTTCAGTAACTAATAAAATAAAACAAAGTTGTTACTGAGCACCTCTTCTTTGCATAAATTTGAGTGTAACCTCAAAGCCTGTTTCTGCAGATTTGGTTTTTCCTTTTGAGAAGACGAAAAGTGACTGCATTTATCTGGTAAATTAAAAAAAGAAAATAATGTCCCTGAAGTACAAGAATTCCATCTCTGCTTAGTATGTTTAACTATAGTAACACTATCTGCCACGGTGCTCCAACTTAAAAGTGTCTTTCTCACTACTAATTACTGAGAAATGGAGGTAGTCTACAGCTAAATTGCCAACTTTAAGTGCCTTGGGTAACGTCCTATGTAGTCACATCTAATTAAAAGGTATTATTATGGAAATTAGTTGTTGGACTGTATATCCTGAGGATCCTTTGTTATTGGAATATGAGTTTAATGATGTAAACCGTGAGGCTTAGAGGGCACTGCTGGATCCTACAGTTAGGTTTTGGAGACCGATTTACGAACAGCACAACTTGTTAATTCTCTAGATAAATGTGTCACGATTTCCAAGTAGAGCATGGAATTGAACAATTTGTACTCATCTCCTGGTGTTACTGAAACTGATGTCTTGTCACTGTTCTGAAAACCTCATCCTAGTGAATAGGATGAAACAGATTATTCACTATCTCGCTTAAGCATGCCTACTATTAGATTGTTCACAGGATCTGATTTCCTGAGAGAGTTTCTGTTAACAATCTTTCAATTACTGTTTAAAGGTTTTTATGACCACTTAAAGGAGGGAACTACCAAATGGTTCTGTGGGCCTTTAAATAATTGCAAATGGGAATCTAATGATAACAGAGGTTCCCATTTTAAAACCATGAAATTGTTAATTTGTCTATCTTTACAGCTTTCTCACTTACGTTGATAATTCTAAGCAATTTAAAATCCAATTATTTCCAAAATAAGACAGTAATTAGATTAGTGTTTTTACATGAACAGAACATGTAGCATAAAAAAAATTTTTTTGAGGGATATTATTTTAGTTATTTGAAGTGGAATTGAAACTACCCAATTAAGATTGTCTTTAAACTTGTGCGATGAGGAAAAGGGTTAATGTTAAAAACAATATTAAATGGAAAGAAAATGTGAATTTTGTTTATATTATAATGTACAAAAAGTGTTGAGGAAAGCAGAAGTGAAGGAAATAGTGTACAAACAAGAGAGGGTTTTGACCTATTAGAACAAACAATGTTGCTAATTAAACATGCTAAAACAACAAATTACTATTTCACTAAAGATCTAAAGGTAATATTTACGCAAACAACTATGCAATTTATAAACAGTAAAAATTAGTCCAGAAGTGGTTGCGGGGGAAAACAAAACCAAAACGCTTTTTGGTTGCGTGTGTTTGACAAGGCATGGCTTCTGTCTCTGGTAAGTGATAAGGTCTCTGCTCTGTTGGTGTGTGTTCTTGTATCTTCTGTCTGCTGATCCAGCCCGCGGTGTTGTCAGCGCAGTGAGGAATGTCAGGAGGCTGGAGCAAAAGGGACAGTAAAGGGTTGACACTGAGGGATGGCAGTAAATGAGATGGGAGCTAAATATATAGGTTTGTGACATTCTAGCAGCTGGCTAAAGTCCTCCTGTTTGTTGCTTGGGTGTACTAGCCTTAAAAAGGAAGAGAATGCATTGTAGCACCGAGAAGAAAAAAAAACAGCTGGTGGCTTATCAGTCAGCCCTAATGACAGAGAAGGTTAAAGAGTTTGGAAGGACAAATCTTGTATGGGTGCTTTTATTAGTAACATGAAATTTTTAATATATGAGTGGTTTTATAAAACTACTCTAAAGCTTGACATGTTCAGCATAAAAAAAGACATGAATGCTTCATTGGTTGTCCAAATAAAATTACTTTAAAATTTTGCTTATTTACTTTAGATTCAAGCAGTTTGTTAGGCGATTTTTACTGTAACTTACTTTTGATGTTTTCTTGCTCCATAATGGGACTCTTGGAAACAGTTTGATACTTGATTAAGTATCTTGGAGTTAAATGCTTAATTCAGAGAAAAAAAGGCTTATTTTTCTAATAGATGAATGCATGAATGGCCTCAAATGGTAAAAACTTTATATATCTTAATCCTCATCTTTATTGGAGAGATAGAAAAGTGCGATGTGATTTAAATATGATTTTATGTTTGAACTTTCAAAATGAAAGTTAATGTTTGGAAAAATCTGTGTCTAATTGCTTAAAAGCTTCATGTTTGATGTGTAACTTACCACTGTATCTAGTTCTTGCAGTGAAGGCTGTTCAAATGTAAGCTTGAAATAAGTACAGCACAGAGTAGTCCTGCTTGATACTGTTCACTGCTTCTTCTCAAGAACCTGTTTAAGTCTTGAATCCAGACTTGATTGTTACCACTGTTTTAGAGCTGACTCCAAGAGAAAACCTCATCTGTGGCTCCTCAGCAAGTAAAGCAGCAGTGAAGAAGCCTTTCTGTCCTCTTGTGCACTCACAGGGAGTGTCTGTGTTGGTGGCACTCTGGCACTGGCTTGAACAACTCCTGGAAAGAAGCTGTGGGCTGAAGACCTGAAACTGTAATAGAGCTTAAAGCCTTTAGTGGAGACAACTTTCCCTTTTTGTTTTTAGTGTTCCTTGTGCTGTGGCACGCTCTGACAGAATGGGAAGAGATCAGGAAATTCCAGATCTGCTCTTAGCTGGAATTGGGTGGTCCCATTCCTTAGTGTTGGAGTGTTTGTGGGAGCGAGGTGTAACCGAGCAGTTTAGTGTCAGCTTTTAGAAGGCTGCAGCAGTGATGGTTTGGTCTCATTTGTCTTAATCTTAAGAGCTGGTTTTCTTCCTATTATGGGAGCAGCTTCTGCTTGTGACAGTAGTACTGTCAGTGTGGTTTTCTATCATTTTGAGACATTCTTGCATTAATTTACGTGTTTGTATAAGTTTTTCTTCTCTGCGGTACGCGAAAGTTTAGGTGGATTGTTCGTAGCAGGATGATGCACCAGATAAGGTTTTTCAGGCCTTGAATAAAAGAGATTAGAGAGATTTGAGCTGCTTTGCTCAGGGAGCTTGATGTATTGTGTTCAGGCAGATTGACTTTTTTTTATGTAGCTCTGTATAGAGAGATTTATAGCTGTGGAGCTGTATAGTAATTTGAAAATCTTCTTTTGTGTTTAGTACATGATGCCATTTCTGAAATGCTGGTTCCCTTTTTTAATTAGCACAGCAGCTCTTTGTGAATCTTAATTTTGAATTCTGTAACTTGTTTCAACCAATGCCAGTAATTACCTATGTGTTACCTTATACAAAAAATGTCAGAATATATATCAGCAGAACTTAAACTTGCCGTTATTCCTTCTGTATACCTAATGCAGTTTATTTATAGTATTAGATTTTTTCCAAGTGATGGTTTCGTTCTGCAAGTAAAAAACAAAATTACACAGCTTTTATATCACTATGTTAGAGGTCTGTAATTTAAGAGTTATTCTTAAATTCTCTCTACTTTTGTAGTCTGTTATCTGACTTCTTCTGTTTCTCTTGAAAGGAACTTAACAGAGTGCAACATCTTATATGTTTTGAAATTTCTTGATTCTTTGATGATATAATGTAAGGTGTTCTGGTAGCATTCATTTTCACAAAAAATGAGATCTCCCTTTAGATTTGAATTGCTTTCTACCTTCCATCTGGCGGTTCTATTATCTTAATGCCAAAACTCTATAGTGGAGGTGTAATTTTTCTACAGGAAAATGAAAAAAAAAAAAAAAAAATTGGTTACTCAATATTAGGACAGTGAAGCTTCTTAGTATTCGTTGTATTTTGAACTAAATGGTAAATCTTCTGGCATAAATGTTTACATCTTGCGTTAGTTTTTAGAAAATGAAATTGAAAAGAATATTGATTAGATGTGGTAATTTGCCAAATCTAGAAGATTAGGATACCTATTTTTTGGTATGATGTTAGACTGATTTTCAGATCGGTCAAAGAAGTACTGAAGAAGTTATTCTAGCTCTTTAGCAGCTAATCTGGGAAAACTAAATGCCTTTGAGGTTAAAGATACTACTGCTGTGTTAACATGGAAATTTTTTTTCTTCTTTTTCCACATGTGATAACACGTGTATGCATGGTGTTTAAAACATAAAGTGGAATCTTCTTCCCAGAGGAGCTGAAAATACATATTCTGGGAAGACTGTGTTAGTGGTTCAATGTTGTTTCAATGGACGAAACTTGAGCTGGCATCCTAGATAGCATTTTGAAGATACTGAGTTTTGTACATACAGAAATTACTACATCATGGACTCTTATGACTGTTTTCATGATGAGTTCTGACAGATATCTATTTCAAACAGATGACAAAAGAATACTGTATGTTGGGTTCTCATGGATGTTGATAAGTTGTAATGCATTCAGCCAACTAGGTGTAGCTACTCAGATGGTTTTGTCACATTAATTAGAATTCCAGTGCTAAAATTAGGCTTCTTTAGGTAAATATCTAGCTATCATTATATTTCATTAAAATTTTTCAGTACCTAACAGAAACAACACCGAGTATTTATTTTTAATTTACTCAGGTCCTCCTTTAAACTACAAATTTAGAATTTGGCGAAAAAAAAAGTTGTATCCTTCAGTGTATTACTTTTGGTTTGTTTTTATCTTCTAATCTGCGCTTTGAGATTTCTTTGTTCTGTAATCAAGAAAGCTGTATTACCATTATTAAAATGACCTGGAAAGCTAGCCTGATTTTTATTTTATTTATTTCATTTTTTATAATTCTGGCCTAATGTATTTACATGAGGTTTGTAAAGCTGTTTGTCAGTTAAACATGCTCTCAAAGCCTTCAGCAGAGGTTATTAGAGGTGAATGATGTGGAGATGTGGATTTAAAGGATTTAGTAATTCATTCTAAATCCCAGCAATACTTTTAAATGCATTTAATGCATTTTTTTCTCTTTTTTTTTTTTTTTTCTTTTTTTTTAAGGAGTATTTTAAGCATTAGGATGTGATCTGCTGGGTAAAAATTATGTTTTATTGACATCGCATTGATAATCTGGTTTGTCTAGCTTACAGCTGCAGTGATCAGAAAGATTCTGAGCTTTTTGAGTGATCACTATATCAGTGGCTGATATTCTGCTCAGTCAGGAACAAATGCAAATGATCTGTAATAATCTGTATTGGGCAAGCCAACTCTACCAACAAAGCTAACATTGCAGAATTACGGTCTGTAAATTGTGGCACACCCTGAAGGGACTCTACAAGAGAGCTGGAGAAGGTTTTTTAGGCTAGGTCAAGGGGGAATGGATTTAAACTGAAAAAAGATAGAATTAAATTAGATGTTAGGAAGAAACTCCTAACCCTTAGGGTGGTGAGACTGGAACAGGTTGCCCAAGAGAAGCTGTGGATGCTCCATCCCTGGATGTGTTCAAGGCGAGGTTGGATGGAGCTCTGAGCAACCTGGTCTGGTGGAAGGTGTCTCTGCCCCTGGCAGGGGTTTGGAATTATATGATCTTCAAGTTCCCTCCTAACCTTAACTGTTCTGTGATTTTATGAAATGCAGTAAGTTGATATTTTATATTAAGATGGTTATGTTGCTGTGGTGTTGGGGCTTTAATTGTATGGTGGTGCTTCATAAAAACAATTTAGTTTTGATTGTAGCAAGGAATATATCTATTAAAATTAATCACCCAGTTAATATAAGCTCCATTTTCTATCTGAAATTATATGAATGCTGTTTATTTTGGCACATTCTGGAACACAACTGAAAGTAGTATTTCATTTGTTAAATAGTGTTACAGTGCCAGAATACAGGTACTAGCAAAGAGAACTTAATAGTTAGATAACACTCAGGGTTACCCTTTGAAAATTTAATACTTGTGATGCTGGTAAATCTTACATTGAAAAAAATCCTGATTTGTCATATTAAAAAAATCCTAAGTTCTAATTTATTGTACCACCTGTTTTAATGCTACTTAGAGAATATTGCAGTAAGAAATGATAGATGAGTAATTTTTAAGATAGACCAAACTGTGTTATGATAATCCATTCTGTAAACCATTAGACACATGTTGCTGATGTCCCAGAAGAGAAGGCAGCAGTTCTTAATCCTGTAGTGAGAACAAGGTGCTGCTGTTCATCACTGATTGTTTACTGTCTTCTTAATAAAGTTTTACTGGAAAACTTTACAGTTATAGATATATTTGTATCAGCATTTCTTATTAAAGGTCGTGTGCAGAATCTGTGTAGGCATAGTCTTGTTTACTGACTGTCCAACGAGTGCTATATACTATGCTCAGTTTCTGTGAGCCAACTGACTAGCAGCATGTGTGTGTTCATTCAAGAGATTTTATTCGGTTGTGAACATAATGTGAACAATTCAGTGTTTGAATTGTGCTGATGGCACCAGCTTTCTAGATGAGGTGAGTTAGAGGTTAAACAGCATTGAAGCAGACTGACTCATGCATGCCATGAAACATAAATACCTCAGTGCTTAGAAGAGAGGTTTAAGTGGTTCTCTCCTGCTCCACATGGTGGTTACTAATAAATTTGATAAAATTTCTGGAGATCTTTCTCCTTTCTGGACATCCCATAAAATCCATATTGTTCTAATTGACTTGCGAAGCTGTGCTTAAAAGCCTAGTCAAATTCCTTTAAATTATATTATATTTAACGTGTTACCAAAATTACTTCTACATAACTGCATTATGTAATACTTTAATGTAGTTCTGGGTAAGAGTATTCGGTACAGGTATTTGTATGCAGAGAACTCATTTTCTCTGTTACTAGCTGAATTTTTCATTGGAACCTCTGCGGTGAGTAATAGGCAAAACCTTTGCACAAATATGTTCATTTTCCTCCAGATGCTGATATTTTTTGTGTAGTATGTCAGACTTCAAAACACTAAATGTCAACTTTGTTCTCCTGCTGCACAAATACTATGTTTTAGTAATGTCTTACAGTTATGTTCATATCCTTTGTTTTTGCATTAATTCATATTTTACGGATGTTTTTGAACTAGACCAAGCTGGTCTTACTCCTACAATAATTATCAGTTCTTTCCCATAATGAGACAAGTAATTATCCCGCTTTGATGTTGAAAAGTGATTAGGGTAACTGAGCTAGAACTAAAAAAAAACCCAAACCCAAAATGCCCCCAACCCTATAATCTTTGTTTAAAATGTATGCAGTGTACTAAATAAAGATGGAACCAGTCTGAGTGCAGTACATATGTACTGAAAATTACGCTTAGCCATTTAATACACTAAGGAAAAGAAAAAAAAAAAATCTTTATCTCCTTTCTAAGATGTTGTTCTCTTTCTGACCACTCAAATTTTAGAGAATTAGAACTACTTTAAATATTTTAGCTATAGTGACCCTTTTAATAAATGTTGGGGATTAAATTCCTCACACTTGAAGTAATCTCAGAGGTAATTCAACAGATGTGCTAGAAGTTTTGATTTTCTTTATCTAGCACAAAAGTACCTAATTGAAAACATGACAGGTCTTAATTTTCTGATGGATGATATTCCGTATTTTATTCTCCAATATCTTGATGGTTATATTTTTTGTGTTTATGTGATGAAAAGATTATTTAATGATAATTTGTATGTATAAGTTGCTTACAGCACAGCCTTTCTAATTTACCACTTAACTTCATCACTTAAATGCTTCAATAGTTCTAATTTAGCTTTGATTGTAGTATTAGAATGGTATATATCAGATGCACACAGCAAATGTAAGTGGATATATTTGACCTAAGCAGATTATACGTGTCATGCTGGTATTCACTGCATGTGTACTTTGGCCTTTACTTGATGATTGTGCTTAGAAAACATGCCGTATTTAGGGATGGAGAGAATGTTTCTAATGCATTGCTGTCTGCAGCCAACTCTTCCATTACCAGTAGTAGGTGGGTTTGGTAGAGACTTGGGGGAAACAACTTCACATGTTGTCACTAGCAGTCTTTAACAACTACCTAAAGTTAATTTGTGTGTAAAAATTAACTTCAAAATGTTGTTCCTTTTGTCTCTGTTCACTGTATTGACAATGATAATACCATCTGCTTTGTCAGCCTCTTCTCTCTTTAAAATATCATCAGATAATCTGTTTTTTTTAACCATATTACAAACTTGCCGAATTCTGCCAGAGCACGTTTAATCCTCAGACTACATATTAATGCGGTTAATGAAAAACTTCACAATTTCAGCATTATTCTTGAAACACATACTTTTTCCCTCTTGGTTTCTGAAATGTATACAAGTGGCTGTTTATGTGAACTTGGCCTTCCTTGTTTTTAGTTAATCTATAATGTGGTCACTGGGTGAGTTGTCTATGGGATGCCCTTGCTTTTATCTAATAGTGGTTCTTTCTGCTTCAACAACAGCTGTGTGGCTGTCTTCTGCTGAGATAAGTGTGGTGTGGGATCGCTGAAAACACTTTAAAAGACGTTATATTTATCTGAGGTTTTGTCTTCATGGAAGAAGAACCTTTCTGTCTGTTAATCCCAACCTACCAAAAAATGTAGAGGTATCATCTTCTGTATGGGGGGAGATAGTGACAACAATTTCAAGTATTTGAAGAAAATATTTTGACTGAAAGAAGGAGGTGGGGGATGTAAACGTTAACTGAAAGGTTATGTATTAATTCCATGATTGCTATTTGACTGGCAAATGACGTGTACAGGTGTAAATGCTAGTCCTCTTAACAGTATCTCGATGTGCTTTTACACTGACGTGTACAGAAATACGCATCACTACAGCTGTGCTTGTGAAAAAAAGCACAACTAACCAAACATCCACCCCCTAAAAAAAAAGGGAACAACAAAAAAACCCAAAGCAATAACCAAAAGGCAATTTTTTGACAAAGGTGTTGTTGTGGAAATGATATACTAATGAAATAAATGCTGGAAAACATTATTGCTAGAAAGCTTATGCAGTATAAGGTAGGATAAATTACCCATTTATCATTTCTTTTTTCCTATAAAATGTTTCAGATTACCTTCTCAGAAATTCATTCTCAAAGGTACCTATCTATAATTTTGTGCTACAATCTTTGTTTTCTTGTTAGAATTAGAATTTTCTTATTAGTTTAGTGTCTTATTAGACACTAAACTACCTAACTGAAAGTATACAACCTTACAGTTTAATGTAGTGTATTTTGTTTTCTAATACCTCAAGTGGTTTTATACTTGTTTCAAGTTAGAGGCTTTCAAAAAATCAAATCAGCCATGTGTATCTGATTTCTTTTTTTTTGTGATTATCTAAAACTCAGCTGAGAGCAATGCAAGCTCTTCTAGGGAATGCAGAAAAATAACTGTATTACTACTATCATAAAACAATATTCCTTTTAAAGGAACACAATGAAAAAAATCAAGCCTGAATTTGCTATATTTGGTGGGTCAGTGAAAGCTTTATTGGATTCAGAGTCCATTCTTGTATTTGTGTTGTCAGCATAGTGCTATTTTTTATCTTCTGCATTAGTCTTTCTAGTTTGTTTGCGTATAAATGTTACAATCAAATGCATTAGCTGATTTTCTTTGTAAAAAATATGCATGAAAATATATACTTGAATTTAATTGTATCTTTAAGAAATTTATTAATCCTTGGAGTGGTGTTAATCTTGCTCACAAAGAGTACTCACATTTAACAAACACCATTACGAGTGTCGTACACATTCATCATGCTTTGTTTTGAGTGCCTTTGTTGTCTTGCAGTTCCTTTGTGTCTCTTCATTACTCCATTTCCATGGCTGGCATTTTAGCCTGTGTCTCTGTCAGATTGAGTTACCTCTTAAATGATCTTTGAATATGACAACTTCAATCTGAAGGCATAGAAGGTTTTTCTGAAGTGGCTCAACTCACTGCCAGCATTGCTGCTTAAGATAAAATCACCAAATGTTCATTATAACATCCAGTTTTTAGTTGCTTCTTAACCATGACATATTTTACCCACTGAACCATATAGTGTTCTAGTTTTCAGATGCTTTTTATTTAGTGTGGAAAACCATATGAAAGTGAAATGTCTTCCATGTCTTCAAAAAGCAAACTGACTACCAGGACAATTTATACCAAGTTTTTGGGATTCTTTAGTTTATTTAAAGTATCAGTATGTAATCTGAGAACTGCTTTGACCATGAAGAAGGCTGAATATAAGGTACAGTTTTCTCTCTTGATGAAAATCCACTTTGAGCTGTCAATTTTGTCTAGTGTATAACTAGGCTATAAAATAAAACCAGGAAAAATATGGATAAGGGATGGCAAGGCCGCTCACAAACTGATTGAGAAGTCTGAAGTTTTGTCCTTTTGTGATAAAAAAAGGAAATTATATGTAAAGGTAGTCTCAAAATGGAGAACTTGTTTTCATATATGACATAGCTATACTGAAGCGGCTTTCTACAGAAGGTTAATAAATAACATTATCAAGAATGGACATTTATAGTTACAAGTACTTTGTTGTAGTAATTATAGTGGGGTTTTTTTTTTAAAGGAAATAGTAGTATTTATATGATTTTTGTAAGCTAGGAATCAGAAGGGATTACCAGAAACATAGATGCATTGCAAAGCATTTGTATGAATCACTAGTAAAGGGGTCTTTCTTAGCATGTTTATAATATTTTACTGAATTTAGCTGCTTCTTTTATTTAAAATTCTTAAAGTCAGCATGAAGGATAGAGTATCTTTTGGTTTTGTTATAATGACAAACTGCTGAGCATTTCTTGAGACTTTCCTTAAAATCCTGTTTAGGCTGCATAGGAAAAGTACTCAAATCCACATTGTACCTAGGGAAAATAAAAGCTTTTTAAAAATTTCCTTGATTTCCTTAAGTTGAAATAGACTTGAAGAATAGCTTGTTTTGGCTTTTTCCCAGTGATTAGTAACTGACTTTGCAAAAATCAGTGTTTAGTAAGTCACTGGAACATTTGCTAGTAAGATTGTAGAATAAATGAGTTTTTAATTGAGTTAAATAATTGTTTGATCAAGTGCATGTGTTTATGTTCCTTCTTGCTAGATTTGGATGTTTCAATCAGATTGGATTTTTTTCAAATTCTTTTCCTTTAATGAAGTAAAGAAATTTTCTTAAGTTAAATTAGTTCTTGCCACATCATATTTTCATATTTCAAAGGAAAACACAAAATATAGAAGTCACAATAGTATTATGAAATTTAGTACTGTTTGTCTGCCTGAAGTTCTTCAGATTTTAACATGCATGGGAAGATCCTTAAACACTTCATTTCCCATACTGTAAAAAACAGACACACGTTGTGGTCTCTTATTAATCAGCAGCTCTGGGTTTTTGGCATGGTTCATTCTTACTTTACTTTTGTTCTGGGTGTGGGAAACCTGAGAACTATAAAAGCACCTGGTTTGCCTAGAAAATAGTTGCTCTATGTGTAGGGAATACAAGATGTTTTTTCAGGGGGTTTCTTATGCAGTGGACTTGTTAGGTAGGTCACCGCATGAAAATTTTGTTGACTCTTGGGAACATCAGTTGCTTCAGAATAATCATAAATATCCCAGAGTAGGTAAAAACATTAGGATTTGGAGCAGCTTCTTTTCCCCAATACATTTGTTTCTGCTTAAACACTTTAAGTTGCAAAGATCCTCATGTGCAATCAAGAGATTGCTCTTTCTTTTAAGGGTGTGTGTTTTGGACATATTCTCAAAAAAAAGGCAACAACGGTATACACACCAGCAAGATTCAGTAGTGTTTTTTACATTCTGAAAACTTCAAACATTACAAGTTAGCAAACTATGGGAATGTGAGGGTGGTGCTGCAGAGAAACAGGCAGAAGGAGAGCAACAAGGGTGTAACTGGTTCAAACTTCAGCCCTTGAGCTCCACTAAGCACTTGTAATTCTTAGCTTTTAGGATGCTCTTATGTTTGTGTGTCACCTTCTTCTGAAGGTTCTAATTTTGAGTTAAGGAAGATCTGAGCACGTGAAAATAAAACTCCGGAAAACAATTGCGAAATACCACCAGAGAAAATTTTGCATACGAAAAAGAAGAGATACGTAAGAATAAGAAATATATAAGAAAATATATTGAGTGTAGAGAGATATTAATTGTTGTGGGAAGAGAGACTGACTTCATTTGATTGCTTTTTCTGTGTTGTTGATGTAGAAGCAGTAAATCTTAGCTTGAGCCGCTTCTGCTTAATTTTTGACATAATCTCACTTATCAGCATGTGTGAGGTTAGATACATTCCAAGCAGTGCAGCCTTAAATTGGTCAAATTAATTTCTGAGGCTCTGCTGTTTCTGTACTAGCAATTCCCTGTGAATTGCTAGTACAGGTGAGGTGAATCCTACAGTACTCTAATGCAGAGTAAGAAACACTCCCAGAAATTAAAGGGAAATATTCATAGCGTTGTCTCTGTACAAATGTTAGAACAAACAGTATTCCTGAGCACAGGTGTGTTATTTATAAACACAATGCAGTGATAAGTGTCACTGGGTGACATTATGAGACAAAGAGCAGGAGAAGTAGTAGAGTTACATGTTAAGAATGGTCTTCTGATTTTGTCAGATGTCTTGTTCTGATAATTCTGTTTGATAGTCTAGCTCGCCTGACAGGTAAGAGAAGCAATAGGTGCAGATACAACTGGGTTCTGACAAAACTGTCTAACCTGAAGGCTTCCTCTGTGTTCCTGAATTGTGGTCTTGCTGGTCACTGCTCTGTCTCTTTGACAAAAGAGTCTGGATTTTGTTTTTCTATGAGTTCTGAGCTTGGACTTGTAAGATGGTTGTCTGAGGAGCTGAATACTGACTGTGATACATTAGTACAAAAGATAGGGGATCATTTGTTAAAGCAATACTTGATTTAATCGATGATAATTCATTACTAATGAGTCAATTAAGATTGCACCTCAGGTGGGGTCCTGCAGTGTTCTCCTTCATCTTGTATCTCTAACACATTGACAAAACTTGGTTGGTAGCATAGAAAGTATGCTTAGAAAGAAATTAAGTCATTACCAAATGCTTTTAAAGACAGTTTTGAATTTTAATTCTGTCCTGGAATCACTGAGCCTGATGTCAGCAGTGTGGAAGTCATTACACAAGTGTAGAGCAATATGCTGTTTTAAAGGGACATAAAAGTTTCATATGAATATAAAACCAGAAGAAAGGATCAAGGCTGAGGTAATGTAGAAGAGTATTTGAGGACAGTGAATGTAGAAACAAACATAAGAACTGAATTTTTGAGGGAGGGAAAGAAACAACTTGGGATGTGCTAATAAGAATGTGGTTTATAAGATAGAATTGTTCTGAGTAACATAACATTGCTGAGATTTCAGTAGAAGTACTGCCTTGTCTAGGCATCCCGCTTTTAGATGTGATCAAATTCTAGGGCTCAAGAGAACCAATGGGAACAGGCAGGGGTTTGGAAGGAATAATTATACAAAGAGACTCCAAGTGTTTATACATATGGTTTGGAAGGCAAAGGTGGGGTTGAGCTGCCTTGGAACAATTTGTGAAGGCTCTTTATAAGGAGCATATCCTGAGAGTAAGTGGTGAAGGAACTGGTTTAACATTTAACAGATTGTGTTGCAGTTTTAAGTCTGTTTTTAAGTCCTCAACTAGAATTTCTAAATAATGTTCATACCACATGGATAAAGTTACAGACTTGAGGGTTTGCAACTTCCCTTTTCCTCCCTCTTTTTCTTTATATCCTGTATACTTCTATTAAATTTATTTTCATCCAAAGTATATTATTATTTTTCTTTTACTTATGGTCCAAACTAATGAAACATTTGAGTCTGCTGTTTTTCTTGGGAGATTGAGAACATTACAATAGTCAGCTTCTGTGTTGGTTTAAATATTGATTTATAGTCAGCTTTGCAGTACTGTTTTAGCATTATTGGTGGAATGGCATAGATATCCAGAGTTTTAGTGTGCAGAAGTGTGGTTGTAGAGAAAAACAAGTAAGATATTGTTCATGTAAGACAATGGTACAGTTTTGGTATTAGAAATAAAATGTGTGACATGTAAGATTTTAATAATATTTCATAGCTGAACTTTATTACTTGTAACTAGTTCATTGCTTTATCAAGGCTTAGTGTACGCTTCTTTAATTTCTTATGATTCCCAGTTTCTGTGTGTATGTTCACAAGTTCATTTAGTCTTTACTCCACAGCCCCTCACCTCCCTATAGTTGATTCAGACTTCATAATATGTCTTTGTTTTCTGAGCTTGCAATACTAAATAACTTTGGGAGTATATATTCCCAGAGTAGTTTAGCTGCTGTGAAACACTGTTAATTTTCTTAAAGAACTTTAATTTGCCTGCATTCATAATTTCTGCTTACTCTTAAATCATTTCTGGTCTTTGCAGTTTCATAAGGATTTCAAATACGTTGAGTTTTTGTACTCAAGCACAATTTTAATTAGGTGAGGAAATGAAAGCCAACAATTTCTTCACAATTCCATTGGATAACTTTGTTTACAGGGATCTGAAATATCCAGAGCAGAGTGTTACAGCAGAATTTCTATTATTTTAATTTCTTCTTTGCATGTAATGCTCAGTCTGAAATTTCTTTGTGTGTCTACTGTTTGAGTTGGTGCTTCATCTTTGCACTGCAGTTGTCACAGAGTACTGCTCTGTGTTCTTAGTGCTACCATCACTTAGTGTTTTTTTATTTTTGTCATAATTTTCAGAATGTGTGGTTGAAAATAATGAAAGGGGAAAAGCTCTTGAAAATAACTAGGAAATAATGTTATGTATGGCTAAATGGGGTATCACTGTGTTGAGTAGGCAGGGGCTGTCTGCTGAAGTCAGCCAATTAAACATGAAATGCTTGCTTTATTTATATGTGCAACAGAATAAATGATACAGCTCACAAAAAGTGATGTGCTTTTGTTGTGTCTGTATATACACATAGTTTTTATAAATATTTTATATGTGTGTGTGTGTATGTATGTATGACAGTACATTATGTTTTAATAAATGTTGCCCATGAAGCCTAAAACAAGCATGTAAGAGGCCTCATTTGTTTTTTTCTGAAGGAAATGGCATGGCATGGGTAGATCAAGAAGAGTTATTTTCAATGTCCTGCCCAGACTGAGTGCAGCAGAACCACGTGGAGCGGGGAAGGAGAATGCTGTCTGCAGGCTCCTTAGCAGTGAGCCCAGGGGCCTTTCCCAAAGGTGCTGTGCCATGGTGGGACTGGAGCTCACCTGAGCATTCCCACCACGTGCAGTCTGTGTGCGTGGCTGGTCCTGCTCCAGCCCATGAGTGTTTCCTTGCCATGGTGCACCTGGTTGGCCTAGGGATGAGCATGGCTAGGCACGTTTGTGGTGAGCAAGACGAGCTCAGAACTTCTGTAAGAGCTTTACAGAACTTAATGAGGAGGAAATTAGGATTGCCACTGATGTAGACTACCTGGTGGTACATCTAAAAGACCTAGTTTCACCCCAAAGTTGGGGTCAAGTGGGTACTTAAGGTATGAAAACAGAACCTAACTCATTTTTCAACCTCGGGCATTTAGTGTGGTGTCCTAAAGCTATTAAACACTTGATATTTTTAGACATAGAAATGCATCTTGTTAAAGTTTTAATTAAAATTTTCTTTACTTGATTTTATAGAAGTTCTTTTTTTTTTTTTCAGTTTAACTTTGTTGGAAGAATCCTTGGGCCCAGAGGACTAACAGCTAAACAGCTTGAGGCAGAAACAGGATGCAAGATAATGGTCCGAGGGAAGGGCTCAATGAGGGACAAAAAGAAGGTAAGGTCTTGAAGAGCAGTGTAGTTTCAGATGCATAATTTTGTTTTCTAATGGAGGATAAGCTCATGTCTCTCATTCTTACTTGTTGTGTTCTTACTATTACACTTTTTTATCTAGTGTCTTATACAGACTTAGTAAATAACATAGGCTGTCCTGAAGAAGTAAAATGTACATGCTCCATAATTCTGCAATTGAGAGTCTAACTAGCAATTACAAAGTAAAATTAATTAATAAGTAACTTACAATTATGTCACATTTCACAAGGTAAAGGTAAAAATCGAAGTTAAATGTATGTTTCTAGGAAAGAGCTGTTAACCTCGAAGGTCTTACTAATAACTTTCTTGTATTGAATTACCAAAGTAATCATTTGTGCATGGACTGTGGGTTGGAAAAAAAGAAAAGAGTTAAATGTGTTTCTGCCAGTCACTTCTGTCTGAGTGAACCAAAAAACACTGTTTCTGGTTTTGTTTTGTGTTCAGGTGGAGCTGCCAAGTAATTAGGGCTGTTCTTGCCTTGTCCTGTAATGTGCATGCTCTGCCCAGATGAACAGGGAAACTGCATGATAGAGCCTTCCTGAGTGTCAGGTTGCTCTCGTGGTAACTCTGTTTTTCTAGGTATACTATCTAGCTATTTCCCTCTACCTCTGGCTCCTGGTGCTGAAGTTACACCAACCATCTCCACTGTAATTTTAAATGTTTTCTCTTTGTTCCCAAAAATACAGTTTCTTTTGGTTCTTTTGTAGGAGGAAACACGCCCTGTCCCTTTTTCCTTACATGATCAGCCACATAATACATTCTGATATGTATGTACTACATAACAATTAAAATAGAAAGTTAATGTCTACCAAGTTAAATGTCTTTTCCTTCCCAGAGCTTATAAATTTGTTACCTTCGAATTGTATTTAATGTCTCTTGTTTTCATAATCTGCTGTAATACTGTCACTGTCCTTTGTCTTTTTCTACCATTGTTGCAGATTTTGGAGTTAGTGAAATGTCTGTTAGAGAATCACAGTGGTGGAGGTTCACTCCTCAGGCAGAGTCACCATGTCCAGGTTTCCTAGGACCCTGTCCAGGTGCTTGCTAGGTGCAGTGTCCTCCTACCACCACGCTTCAAAACCTGTCCTGTCCTGGGGGGAGTCATCTTGCTAGACAGCTTGGGCAAGTTTACACTCTGAGGAAGTATTTTTGGAGTGATTTCCCCTATTCTCTGTTTTTTTAAAAAACTGTATTTTTTGACAATTCACAGAAGAATAGGCAGTGGGAGTTTTGTATTTAAGAAAAAGATTAGAAGAACTGACACCACCTGAGTGAGTCACCAGTTTTTTAAGTTTAGTGAAAAAAAAACCTATTTTCAACAAGGACAAGTATGGCAGGTCAGATAAAACCTTGTACACATTAAGAACTAGAATTCGATCCAGTCAGCACTTGAATGCCCATTACAACTTTGAAGTTGGTTCTCTCATAATTTTTAAGCATAAAGTACTTGACCATTGATAATTTATTGATATAATACTGCAGTTATTATGGAATGTATTTGAATGATACCATATTATAATGTATTTGTATACCAAACAGTGTGATACAGATTGTAAACCAGAGTTGAGTGCCAAATAATTTTCTTTAGAAAACTGATTTTCATGCCAAGCATTCTTAATACTTTCAGCTCATTTGTTATCTTGAAGTGATTTGTATTGGTCATTAGTTTGTATTCTTCAGAGCAGACTTTTTGGTCCTATACAACTGTTGATGAAGTAGGAAGAATTTCATAATCCTTGATTATGATGCACACTAATAAGATGTTTCTTGTAAAAATAATAATTTGGAAGCTGATTTAAGACTTGGTGATCACAGAGAAAAGAAAGAATGAGTGACATCTGTCAGTCTGGGGCACAAGTGCACTTTTTGCTGTTGACTGTTGCCTCTAATTCCTAATTAATTATACTTAGAGATGAACTCCCTAGTCTTGCAGTGCCTTTAGTTATAACTACCTTTTTTCATTTTCTTAAATGGCTTCTCTCTTTGCAGGTTGTACTTCAAAATGCTAATGAACATCAAATTATAAAACACAGAAGTAATACTATTTTTTTCATGACACATTGAGATACACTCCTTTTTTGAAACCCTTTCCTTTCTCTAGAGTCAGTGTTTTTTTACAAAAGTCAGTATTTGAGATTTTTTTCACTGAATAGTTTTGAAATTTGGAAGAGATAAGAGATGCAGGTTAATTTTTAATGTGTATTTTGTGAGTATAATTTATACCTGCAAACCTGATTTCCTAGTGCTAATTGTAAAAGAAAGCTTACCGGTTGTGGGAAGGAATAATTACTAAAGCAGTGTCAGTCTTACATGACAGCTACATGATCCTAAATACTTGAGTAAACTGTCCGTGTACTTTTCCTGCCTTGCTAGTGGTTGCAGAATCCAAGAGAAAATACAAAGACTGACATGCTGGAAAATAAACCAACCAGATACGCTCTGCAGAGAATTTTACTTTGCTACGTGATCCTATGAAAGAAGTAATGAGTTAGGAATCCTTGTTATGTGGCCAAAACACTTGAATTGGCATCACATCTTGAAACTTGCTGACAGATTCCCTCCAGAAAGCAGGAGAAATCCTCAATTCGTTTGTGTTTGAGGCTCAGCTGGTAATCAGAACATCTCTCTAGGCAGCTTTCAGCAAATTTAAAATCAAAACCTTAATTACTGAGAATACTGTGATTGGAGCCTAGGGGTACTTGAAGGAGATTATTGGGGAGGGGAAAAGGGTTGCAGGCGTTCATCAAAAGCTAATGAATGTGTAACTTTATTAAGACCAAGGCTTTTTTTTTGCTTAGTCTGAATGCACCTTTCATTAGGTAGAGAAGAAAACTGGTAACTTACACACCAGTTAAGGAAAGCTTATAGTGATGACTCCAATGATGGATAAACAAAACATTTTTTTACATCTCCCTCGTCTTAAATGAATTCTGTAAAATAGGCATTGATGCACCCATAGGGAGTCAGCCCTATGCTCTTTAACACGCTGCCATTACTCACTTTAGAGAGGGGAATGAAGCCCAACAGCATCAGGCTGCTGACTTGTGGCAGCCTTGGTCAACTCTGTTGGTTTTTTTCTGTTTCTCTACTTCTAGACAAGAATCTCCCCTGGAACACTGTGTGATAAGACAGCATCATTCATTTTTACTTCACAAGGAAGCCATCTCATTATATTACACTGGATTTTTTTCTTACAATTCGTAGTTTCAAATAGGCCAGGCACCTATGCAGTTCTAAATTTGAAGAACTCTGTGCCTTCATCCTGTGTAGCAGCTTTAAGTCTGTTGCACTTCACTCTGTATTAGATGATTTGAACTGATTTATGATTTCTGACCTACTTGTTCCAGCTTACTTGTTCCTACAGTCCTGTTGACCTTGCAAGCAGAAACATAAGGTTTCCTGAAAGACATGCTCTCAGTTAATGCCAATCTTGACCTGTGACTTGTGCAGACTTGTTACAGTAAATAGATAAGTCCACTTCTTCAAAATCTCAATTTTTCTGTTCTTATAGTATGGCTAAGAAAGAATTAGAAAAACCCTGTCCTTGGTACCTGCACAAAGTTTGAGGAAAATATCAGAGGGGAAAAATTTATCCGTCTTGTGATCAGGGTATTTTATTAAATTTACATGCTGTATAGTATGACATATTTGCAATATTTTTTTACCTTTTAGGCTTTGAAATATCATCTGATAAACTTTGTTTTCCAATGGAAAGGCTTAAACATTTTGTTTAGCTAACAGTGATGTTAGTGACATCGGATTTGTATGTTGTACTGTGTTGAGCAAGCCCTGTTATTGCCACCTTAATTATATGATGCTTAGCTTTTATATTATGTCCAACAAATCATAAAGTTCTGGTGCTGACATCCATGTTGAAATGGAATATATTTAGCATATGTGAGGAAATGAAGTTGTTCTGTGTTTTGAAATGGAAGGCTGACCAGCCCTTCATCATTGTTCTTGTATGCCAGGAGTAAATTTCTTGGCTGAGGCCAGTTGCCTCTAACACGTCCCTCTACACAAAAGCATGCCAGGGGTGTTTGATGGTTGCATGTGTCTGTGTTGGCAAATTGTGGTTTGGAATGGTAGTTTTAAAAAAATTTGTAACTAGTTGCAGAGGTGGAGGTTTGACTCTTTGTCAGTGCCTTTAGTAATACTAGGGGAAAAAAATACTTCAAATAACTGGGGACAGAGACATGTGAAAGTGAAAGCAATTTCATATTCATAACACATGCCTAGAATGACTGTGCTTTTATTTTTAAAAAAATCTCTTTTTGACAATGTTTACTTTTCCATTTCAAACTATAGCCAGCAGAATCCCTTGTCAAGGTCCATCCCTAAGGATGCTGTTTATTGAAATCGACCTCCAGTTACGGGAAACTGACTGAGACAGTATAGAGCAGCAGCTCAGCATGTTTGAGGTGCTGGGTTCTGCTTTGTTAATTCCTGTTGCAAATCAAAGCTGCAAGTGTTTGACTGTTAGATTCATTTGAATTGCCTTCAACTTCATGACTGTCCATTAGAATCCATTGTATGAGCAGGATCCTTAGCTAAGGCTGAGACATGGTGTATACAGTGGGTGTCCTGAATCTACTGCATTCAGGTTATAAACTTGGAATAGCAAATTACTTAAGGCATTCAGAATTAAGTGTTTAAGATATTACTACCCTGGGAACAATAAACTTCAGTGTCTTCTACAGTGACATTTCCTCTGAACGTGCTTTTTTTCATAAGCATGTATGTCTTAAGTTTGATTTCTCAAACTGATTAGGCTTGGGAGACTTTTTTCATGCTTAATTTTTGGCTACTACAATAATTGGCCTTTTCACTTTTAAACTAACTCTAAACAAGAAATTAGTCATGTAAACACATATATATTCACTGTACCACAACTGCTGTTTTAATACAGATGTCTAAGAATATACTTGGTGGTTGATACTGCTTTGCCTTCCTAGAGGTTCATTGTAAAACATAAGGTGTGCTGAAAATAGTTTTGGTTGCTTCTAAGCTAATATTTATATTCTTTTCAGTAGTAACTGCTTCAGAAAATGGACTTTTCTGTTCCAATTTCAAGCCCTTAATTTCATTTGTAACTAGCTATTTTGAATACAGGGGGAATTGTAAAGCTGGATTTTTTTTTATTATTTTTATTAAAGAATTGTTAAAGCATGACCTTTTTCCTTTTCACAGCCAAAACAGAGGTCTCTCGAGTTATGTCCCTGGTAATATTTGAGCCAATGACCCTTTCAAGAGTTTACACTATGAGATAATAGCATAGACAAAAAAAAATAAACCAAACAGAAAAAAGTCCTCTCACCAAGTTACTGATTAAATTTTATAATTAAATGCTAAAGATTAGTGAATGTTTAATTCTTTTAAATAGAGTTTTTACAGGACATTGGTGAAGGTAATAGATATTATTTCTCACTAACAGCAGACTCCTTTTCTTTTAAGTCTGTTCACGAGGGTTTTGTATTCCTGAGCTTCTAGAGTATTATCTTTGGTATCTTATCCTCATGCATCTTTTCTTTAAATAAAAAATGTTCAGTTCACAATGACATTAGTGAAGAACTCAGGCACAATTAGCATAGTTATGTATGGAAATGCAAATTTTACAAGAAGAGAAGATTTTCCTGAAGTTTTACATAAGATTTGACAAACGCTTCTTATTTGAAGTAATTTATTTCAAGAGTATTTTCATAGCAGCCAGGGGAACGCTCTTACTTTCAAGAGCAGAATGGTTTTATTTTGAAGGGAAAAAAATTAGATGCCTGAGGGACCTTAGAAATTATTACAAAGCTGTATTAGTCTTTCAGAAAAAATTACTAATACATATCTGATGTAATGCATCTTTTAGATGGTGTATTTCATATGTACTTTTGCTCTTTATTGGCTACATACCGAATATGTTCAGTGTATATTAGATATATTTCTACATGAGCTCAATACAAAGTTGCAGCTTCGAGCAGATTTTGACGCTGGTAAGACATGGGTTTTCCTATGTAATGTGAAAAATAGCTGAAGCCTTTGGCTATGATTAACTTTGCTATCAAAAATTCATTATATGTCATTTTGTTCTGAGAGCAGTTAAATTGGTTATTGAGCTGATTAAATATGGAAATAACTGACTTTAACAAAATACTTCTTTTTAATGCCATTAAGTACACTGGCAGCTGTAGACCGTAGAAGTGTAATCAAAGCCCTGCTAGTTGAAATCAGCTTGTGTTTTGCTTTCCTTATATTTGTTCTTCTGTCACTTTCCTGTGAAGAAAAACCCTTAGGAGCAAGGAGTGCGAGAATCTAGATTATTGTGAAATTGGAGAAAAGTAGCATAGAGTGTAGTGGAAAAAAGTATATCAAGGGAATCCTGAATCATTGCCTGAACATCTGTGTATAGACAAGTCTGGTTTATAAATGAAAATGCTCTGTCTATTGAACAGGAATTGACTCATCCTGTGGCACAGCAGAGGACTCCTAAGCTTCCGTGAGGTGGGAAGCACAGAGAGTGTTAATTGTGTTCTAAAAGGTTGACCAGGTTTCAGCTCACAGCAGTTTGTATCTGGCGTTTGAACAGAAGTTTGGAAAGGCTTGGGAGACTCTGCATACAGAATTGCTTTGAAATGCTGACGAAATTGTCTGCAAACATCTATTTCTGCATTTTACTTTGTCTAGCAAAGTAGTGAAGCAAGGCTTAAATAATGAAAATCTACTGTAACCTGAAACTTCTGTCATGCTAGCATTTCGAACTTCCTTAAGAACTAATGCCGCGATAATCTTGCTTAGCAGAAATAATCTGTGTTCAGGTGGCATTTTCAGTGTGGTTGTTCGGTATTACACAACTGTGCTTGCAGTTCTGTGCAGGAAAGGCCATACTTAGTTGGAGGCTTGTAGGAATTTTCCTGTGCCTGCATGAAGATTGAGTCTACCCAAATGTGGAAATGGAGTTAGAGCCTGTTTTTTCAGGGGGGACAGCAGCATGCCTGTGTGATTCCTGAGTAGCTGGGAGTTCCTGGTGCTCCTGCTTTTTTAGGTGGCTTCTGGCAGGCAGAATACAGGCAGGTGGTTGTTTACCACAGTGGATATGGCTCCTCAGGGTCTTATTTAGAAATTTTATTGAGGCTGGTAGGAAAGCTCTTTAGCATGGAATAAAAGAGTAAGCACAAATAAGATACCACAATTGCTGAAACCAAATACTTAAATTACTAATTGAATATTTAGAAGATAGAGATATGTGACTTTGTGCTGTTTTGTTTTTGAAATAGAGACAAGTAATCTGTTTCATTGCAGCCCAGTACTGGATTCCTTGCCAACTGTATGGTAACAGTCACAAAGTGTAATTCCTAAAATGAGTGATCAGTTTGCCATTTAAACTTGTTTATAGACGATAACTTTCTTTAGGTTTTCTGGCTTAGAATTAGCCTTTATCATGCCTAGACTTGGATTGAGATGGGTATTGTTAATCACAGGCTGCCCTTCTGCTATGTATGGCCTACAGTACCATACATTAAGCATATGAATGAAATTCAGGTGCCTGTGTATGTGTTAGTAAGGATGTGACACTTCAGAGTTTGTCCAGCTATGGCTGCAATATTTTATTGTTAGTTTTTACACTTGAATAAAGGGAAGCTTTTATTGACAGATGGTGGGACATTTTTTTGTTAACCTTTCATGAGAGTAATTAGCAGCTTCTGTCTTCTAATTTTTACATTTTTTCACCTCTTTTTGGGCAGTAAATGGGGAATGTTTTGATAAATACAGGACTCACTGAAGTGCATCCACACTGAATATATCTTAAAAAATTTACTTACAACTCAGAACAGTTCTATTTAAAGTGTGTGTTAAGTATATGCATGAAAGACTGAAAGCTTATTTAAATGTTTGTTAAAACCAAGTACACAAATCTGTTTTTCTGTTAGAGAGAACTTGTTACTATTACAGTAGTAGAACACTCCAAGCAATGCTTGGAGACTGTTTAAATTAGTAGAATCTGATATTCTGTCTAAATTATCTGATTTAAGTGCCACAATCTTGTGCCATGGAACAAACACAGCACACAGTATTTATACTTTCTTGATGCATTTGTTGATGTTAGTGAATCTTGAATGTAATTTGACTCCGAAGTCAGTTCAGCACTATATTCCTACATGACAAACAAAATCTTTTCCTAACTTTAATAGCTTGAAATGAAGAAAACATTCGGCTGGTTTTGGATGTTGAAAGATCTGCAAAACAGTGACTGCATTCAGGCAGTGGCTTTCATAGGCCTGGCAGGATGGTATAATTGGCAAACTCTGGCTGTAGGAAAAATATGGGATATCAAATTATTGGTTAGTTTTTATAAGAAGGTGTTTCAGAACTATGTACAAAATTTGATAAAAATGGATGGAATCAGTACAGAGAGGAGATACCTAGTCAGTATAAAAATGGCAAGAATTTGACACAGATGCTGGAAAAGACCTGGATGTTTTGATGTGTGAAAACCTAAAGTTTGTGGGGAGTGAGCATGTGGGTAGTACTATGGAAAGTAACCAAAAAAAATTATGGAGCCAATTACATTTTTGCAGCAAAAGCCACAAGTTTTTTTTGTTTTTTGTTTTTTTTTTTTTTTTTCCCTTACTGAGTGTTACATATAATTATAAAGTATACTCATTTGGAAAGAACATTTCAGGATCATTGAATCCAACCCCTGGCCTTGCACAGGACACCTCTAGAATTACACCATGTGCCCAGGAGTAGTGTCCAAACACTTGTCGACCTCTGTCAGGCTTGACCACTTCCCTGGGGAGCCTGAGTGTCTCCCTCCTTTCTTCTCGTCTTCCCTTCTTCCTCTTCCTAATGTTTCTGCTGCTTTGAACCTAGGTCAACTTTTCTGGGTTTTTTTCCCTCCCTCTTTCATGAATTTCTCTCTTGTTTTGTAAACTATATTAATTTTCCTTGATTTGACATAAGATTCCTCTTAGTTCTCTCTAGAAATTTTCTCTGGCTGTCTTCTTCCATCTTGGTCCTTGAGTACCTTCTTCTCATTGATCATGTGCTTTATTTTGTAAATTATTGTAATAAAAGGAAGGTTAATTTCTATGGTGCTTCATTTATTCTCTGAAAATACATTTAGATGACATGAAAGTGCACTGAACTGAGTATTGGTTTCTAGCAACACTATATATTTACATCATGGTAGCAAATGATACAAACACTGATGTTTAAAAACAGTTGTAACTGGGGAATCTGAGTAATGCAGGCAAGGAGGATTACACAAGGCAAATGACAATAATGACACACTTCTCATGCTACTAACAGTTGAAATTGTTTAAAATGCATAAGCTTATATGAATGGAAAGAAAAAAAAATCAAACAGCAAAAATATATAAAGAAAATTATTTCCTGAGAGTCAGGGTGATAATGCAGATTCACCAGTTTGTTTGACTTGAAGTTACTGGAATTTGAGCTCTGAATGCAGTAGCTTTTGAAGAGGTGTGGAGAGTAAATAGCAAAGTTGCTCTCACACTTGGCTAGAGGTTCCTGTAGGTAAGTTGTAGGTGTGACATGTGGAATGAGTAGAAATAAAAGGTTAAGATTAATTAGTATCTCAACTAGAATTCCTGAAACCTTTTTGATTCCTGACACCACTAAAAATAGGCAATTAATTATGAACCAAGCTGTCATTTTTTTAATGCGTCATTTTATAAGTGTGCATGTGGTATTTTTGCATGCACAAATGGAAGGGATTTTTCTTAAAGAGCAAAGAGCAGTCTGTTAATTGAATGCCTTTATCTGGCATGTGGGCAGTGAGTGCATATAATTTAAGTGTTTGGATGTAAATACTTATGTAAATTTTTTTTTTTTTTTTTTTCTCCCTGTCTGGTAAATCTGGCGTAGGTGTTACTTAGTTACTTACTTCCTAATCTTTCTGTAGTGCTCTGTGATCAGGTGCTGAGGCACAAGGTTGATAGGATTGTTTCCAGTGAGGTCAGTGTTTCATGGAATTGGGTGTTCTGGTATGAGGTGGTTTTTAACTATCTGGAGGGGTTTTTTTTGAAGTTATTTTCTTCGATATTGGTATTGTGATGATTTCTTTGTTGGATTTTTTTAACACTGTGATAGTGAAGTGGTGGCAGCACTGGGTCCATTCTGTGGTGTTGCTGTCAACATTAGCAATTGGATATTTCTCTTGAATAAGAAAGAAATAGTTTTCTCAAAGATCGCACCCATAATATAATTAATAACAGCTCTGCCACTGCTTGTGGGCTCTTTGGAGTATTTTTATTAATGTTTATCTAGACTGTTCAGTCCTGCAGCCACACAGAAACAATTAATGCTTTTGTGGCAATCAGAGTGATAAAGAATTGAAAACCATGTTTAGTTGACTGAATCCACCTGAAGTACCTGACTTTTTAAATTGATCCACTTCATGGAATTATTTCGGAGCCACTTAAGATTCTGAGCTATTTATTTCAAATGTTCCTGTATTTACAACCATATGTATTCAAGGGAATTTAATTTGTAAGCTCTTGGAGGTCTTGGCAGATGTTTTAACTGACTTGCTGAACTTGCAAAATGTACTATAACTGATACATAATTTCAAGAATTAAAAGCTAGTAGTTGACAAATTTTAGATTTAAAATTAAGTTTTATAGAGAGAAACGGAGGTTTCTCTGTGTTGATACAGTATGTTGTAGTCATTTTCCATGTAGTAAGTGATCCATAAATGACCAAGCAGTCCTTGAGGTGGCTGTGAGATACTCCTGTGTTTCAAGCTGACAACATTGGAATTGAATATTCACGTAAATTTTGACTGACAAAAAAACCTAGAATGTATATCTATTAGCTCTCATTGACTCACAATAGTATGAATCAGAAAAGGTCTTAAAATGAGCTGTATTACAAACCAAAATAAGTGATAAATTTTAAAGTTACATGGTTACATGGTTACATGGTTACATGGAAATTCTGTAGCTCCTCTGGAAATTAGTATGCAGTGAGGGCACAAGGGTATTGCAAATACCAAAATTGGTTTTGCAGCCTGACTAGTGGAATTCTTTCAGTATCCAGCCTTTTAAATGCTAAGTTCAATTTAGCTTGAAATTTACCTTTTTGAAATAGTTCATTAAATAACCCTCATTAAAACAAGCAAACAAAAAACCCAAACCACAATCTCCATTTTTAAGAAAAATCAGCTATATAGAAGATTTTGCCTTGTTGTCTATGTACTCCTGCCAAAACATTTTGAAGAGGAAAACACATTTACTATTGATTATGTGTTTTGGCTCTCTTAAGGAAGTCTGATTTGGTTATTGCAGGCTTCAGACCTCTTACTTGCAGTCAAATAAATGATTCATGGCTTAGAGTAAAAGAACCTACCAGGTGGAATAAGGTGTGATTATTTTAAGTAAGTCATACTTAGTATATTTCTTGGGTTCCTGTTAAACTCACTTGCAACTGTCTATTTCTGCAAGTCTCAGAGTATTAAGTATTGTAAATTTGATTGGACAGTGCTGTATCACCAGTCTTGCCAGGTGCAGAAATTGGCAGGAATGTGGCATTTTGAGTATGCTTTTTGAATCCTGGTACTTCACAGTAGTAGATACAGGATTTTCCCAGTGTCTTCTTGGAGAACAGTGTAATAGCTAAGGGAATGTTTGGCGGGGCACCACTTGGTGAGAAATTATTCAGGTTTCCCTGTATCATTTTTTTGTGTTAGGCTGTAGTGGGTAGGAGTTCAAATACACAGGTTATGTTTGCTGCTCAGACAGTTGTTTGTAGTGACCCTTAGGGAAGAAGCAACAGAAGGAATACAAACATTGCCTGGGCATCAACAGCAAGCTGACAGGCAATGAGTTTTACCTTACTGGCTGGTTAAATAAGGCTCCTGTATTGCAAGGGAATAGAAAGAGAAAATCACATGGAGTATTTAAAGGGAGGGAAGAAAAATAAGAAAAGGAAAATTGAAGACCCTCAAAAATGTCAATTTGTCACATACGTATTCATCTAATAGCTCATAAATGTTGGTTCTTGTAAAGAACCTTTCCAGCTTTTTCTTCAGTCTGACTTTGCAGAACTTTTCGGGGCCTACAGCTGGGCTGCAGAACTAAACTGATTTTTTTCAGGTTTTTAAGCAGACCTCTGAATCAGGCATCTCTTGTTTTTGCTGCTCTCCTGACCTTGAAATTTTTGCTGCTCTCCTGACCTTGGAAAAGGATCTGTGCTCCTGTGAGAGACATCTTGAAGGGTGGTTGGTGATCATGGAAACAGCTAGGAAAACATTCTATTTACTTCAGTTACCTGGCTTGAAAGCTCAGCCTGAGGAAAGAACAGTTTCAGCTTCCTCTGTTAGTGTACATTTCTGCACAGCTGAGTCACTGAGCACATGGGCTTGCTTTTAGAGATCTTTTCCCCCTCCTGTTAGCTTGGAGGTGATTTTGTGGTCTTTTAGAGAAACAGCCGACCAACCAAGAGTAGTTGGACCAACCAAGAGTAGTTGGACCAACCAAGAGTAGTTGCTGTATCGTGATCTCTTGGGAGCTGCTGCCAAACATCCTTTCCCACCATTTTAACCAGTATTCAGCGGACGTCACGCTGTGGACTGCTTCCCAGTGACACGTGTCACAAAGAACAAAGATTTGGTCTAGTTTTGTGGTCTAGCTGAGTGGGAGATTCTAAGTCTGTCTTTGTAATAGAAAGTATCTGTGGGCCTTCAGGGGAGAAAAAGGACAGGTGTCAGAATGGCTTTTCCTGCCAAAACTTTGCTAACCACATCCTGTCAAAGTGACTTCCTTTGTATGAGTGCATTTGTAAGATACATGGAAAAATAATGGGTAATAATTCAAAATCGGTTTTCTATATAGGATGAAAACATATTGATATTCACAGTTTAGTGATTTTTAGCCGTGACATTTATTACTAACACGTTTGTCACTAAATGTATAAACAAACGAGTTTTGGTTAATTTGATGATGCAGTGAGTTTCAGTATTGATAACAACAGTGTTGGGAAAAATGCCCAAAGAAAACGATATTCGTTTCACCTTAGTTAACCATTATCATGAATATATTAAAGTAATTGTAAGTTCGATTTCGCTCCCTGATGAGTGGTGTTCTGAGTAACGTGCACTCCCATTGCTTCTAAAACACTGATAAATGCAATCTGTTGGAATGTTTTTAAGACAATAGCTATTTAATGAATAGCTTGTGTGTACAGGGGAAAAGAATAAGCTTGATTGCTTACAATCTGACATTTGGAAAAGCATTTTTTAGATGTCTTGTATTTGCATATCTAATTGCTATGTAATCAAAACTAAGTGAACTGTAGCTGCTTGAAACTAAAAAATGAAAGGCAATCATCTTTAAAGGAGGAGATACCCCACTCATATGCAAGCTTGTCTGAATATTAGAATTATATTCTTCTTGTGTTTAATTATAGGTGTCTGACTGAGCAGTAAATTTATGCCTGTGTATTAAAGGAGTGAATGTGACCCTGAAACATCAGCTTTCCTTTGTTGAAGCAAAGCATTCGCATTGAGAGAACTTAACAGTGTTGTGTATTTTGGTGATAAGGGATTGTGCCAGAGTAGCTGTTAATTACCTGCTTTGTTTGATATGGAAAGTAGTGGTTCCACACTTTTCTTCCCACCAGTGACAGTACTCAATTAAAACTTGTATTAAACAGTGATAATGCCCTCGTTTATCTGGTGGAGAAGATGTGAGGTGAAGAAAATTAACAGGCTATTTTCATCTGTTGGGAGACAGCTTTGGTTTTTTCATGAACCTAGTGATGAGTTTTTGTCTTTTTTGGTATAGTAGTGTCTGGTGAGCTTTGGTTATTTTATTTAATTTTTCAGTCTTTGTGGCTCTTGAATCCTGCTGTTTAATAATAGTGGCTATAGTAGAAGTGGAAAAAAGGGAACCTCAGCTGCAGTGTTGGAGTTGCAAATTTGGAAGATGCTTGCTCTTAGTATTTCTTATTCCTCTGTGTGAAGCATCTGTTGCCATTGGTTGTGATTCCAGTGATCTTGAAAATCTATTGTATCATGACATGGCATCTTCCATATCTTACATTTTTGCTTTCTTGAAATTAAAGGTTTTGACGGAGTTTTTCTATTCCAAATATGTGAAGCGTGTTTCCTAATGCAGTCTGAGATGGACTTCTCTAATTAGCAGCTATTTTTGCATATCTGAACTGGAATAACAAGGAGGAGTAAATCAAAGAAAATAACAGAAGATTTGGTAGTCTTTGTTTATTTCAGATACCAATGCTGAAGAATATTCTAACAGTGAAAATCCACAAACTATATCAGTAGGCAGTAAGAAAGCATATAAGATTGTTATAGCAACACTTCATTGTTTTTTATTTCATTCATCCAAAGAAATTAAGGAATAGGTTGGTTGCTTTCCGTATGAAATTTGGAGGGTCTGTGTTAAGCAAGCTTGAACAGCTTTATTCTGGAGGGAAAGCTGAATGTTTCATGCTAGACTAATTTGGCCAAAAATGTGAAACAGTAAGTGAAAAGGAATAATTACTGTAGCAACTTTAAAGGGTGCACACGAAATTCTTTTGAGGAGCTCAGTGGATATGGCAGTGCATGGTAATTCAAGTAGAACTTCAGAGCTTCAGCTCTTAGGTGAATAGAGGTCACATGCAAAGTAAGAGTGGTTGCCTGCAGTAATTAGGCACAATTAATAAAGTTTGCTCAGAGGCATATTGTGCATACTGAATGGTTAGCAGTAATGACTGGTCTTAGAGGCAACCATACACAAACAAAAAAAGTCATTACAGATAAAACAGTTTTTTAAAAGAATTTGTAAGGTGTGGAAACTTGAAAGATTTTCTTGTTTTGTTGAAAACCTAAGCAAGTGCCATTGTTGAAGAGCAGAAAGCTGGATTTTGTTTTGTTGTGGAACATTGTAATATCACAAGATGCAAGCAAAGTGCTGTGAAAAATCAGGCTTAGAAAAAAAAAAGTTGTAATTGTGTGAATTGTCACAGTTTACAGAAAGAACACTAGAAAGCTCATATTAGATCGTAACTGGCATATTTTTAAGTCGTCGTCTTCTAACGTCAGTGTTCTTCTGAGTATATTAACTGATAAATTTAATATACTCAGAAGAACTGATAAATTGGATCATTGTATTTAATAATGGGTTGCTACATGATTATTGGTTACATTTTCTGGAGGTAATTCATAAAGTCAATAAATGTAGACCTGCTCACCACACAATTACCTTTTCATGCCAAGTAAACAGTGATAAGCACTAAATAAGAACTTGATAAGGTGTTTTATGATCTGGTATTTTGAAGTGCAGTTATCTCTGTATCTTTAACAGTTCTTTCCAGTTTTCTTTTTTTTTTTTTTTTTTTTTTTTTTTTTTTTTTCCCCTGTAAAATACCTCATGGAATGTGAGTTTGGCATGCATTTAGATTAGTAGACTTATTTCATGGCACAGCAGTGCTGCAGCAGAGGGTTACTGTAACTGTGTTAGCTCATCCATTTATGCTGAGGTTCTGCAGTGATTCGATGGCTTTCTCTGCTCAAACATTGAATAGTCATTTCACCTTGCAGGTGAGGACTGCAGCCCATGCTGTCAACCCACAGACAGTTTTTGTAATCCCAAAGCCACTCTGTTAAGGTTTCCTCAGACTATCATGCATTCATTATAAATTCCCAGCCTCAAATAAAGTCGAGGAGTGTGTTCTTCCAGAATAAATAGTGTTAAATGGACATACTGTACTTTTTGTTCCCTGTAAAGAAAATGCAGCAAGGCTGTCACATTTTTTTTCTGCTTATATTTTTCAGATTACGTTTCATTGAGTTTGCTACTTCAAAAAAAATGGTAGCATTTTTTGAGTATTTTCTTTGTTATGTAGTTCAGTTACAAGTTAGGAGAACTCTTTCTTGTATTTGCTTTCGGAGAAATTTATTTCTGCGTACAAAATTTTAAAATAACGTCATAATATCCAATTTTGAATAGATATTAATTTGCTATATTTGCACATAATCTCTACGTGCCCATCTCCTTGAAGAGAGGAAAATTTGTGTTAAAGTTATATGCTGTGTCAAGATGTGGAAAAAAATGGAACTTGACAATTCACTTTCCTGGATCCTTTTTGCATGAGCATGCTTTCCCTTTATATCCTTTACTATTCTTGTAGGACTTGTAGTCCTCCTTTGGAGAAATTGCTGTGTGTCTGATTGTGCTTCAGAGTGAGGTTCCGAAGTCTAAGACTGAATGGGAATTCTCTTCCCCAGTCTAAGGTTTTGGGGGGATTTTTCCCATTTGAGAAATGCCAGCTACAGTGCACAGATGTCATAGTTTTCTGCACTCACCTCATGGACTATTTTTCACAAATTCCATTAAAAAGTTGGACAAAAATAATTGTGTTATGGTATATACTTGGTCAAATAGGAAAAGCTCACTATCTTGGTAACTCTCAAAAAGAAAAGTTTAACTTTCTTCTACCACTAAGCTTTAGGACATGAAAAATCTAGAAGCTGAGATCTTGCAGCTCTCCAAATAGTTCTCCAGAAGAACACTCTTAAGCATCCTGTTGACAGGGTTTATGTACCACTGAGGAAAATTCAGACCCTCTGTCTCCCCCTATAATCTGAGTTGATGGTACTTGTCATTTGAAATATATATTCACCTGCTAAACATGCTTTTTTCTTTCTGATGAAAACAGTCCTGCTGAAAGCACGTCGTAAAACTTGGTTTTATTGCAGAGGTACACAATGAATCATGATTTCCTGCAGGCTCAGATCCTGCCTATGTAGGATCAACAGCTGAAAAACTGAAAATGTGAACTACATTTTATTTACAGTTGGGACCTATAGGGTATTTCTCATATTTGTACTTCCAGTTTTTGGCTGCATAACAATGTACTTGCTGTGTCTGGTATTTGAAGCATTCTCTCTAGTGAGGTCACGCTGAGCACAACTACCTAAGATTTTTTGTAAGTAGATAGCAATGATATTGATGTTCTTTATCCCTTCTGTCCATTTTTTTAGCCATTTGGGAAGTTGAGAATGAAGCTAAGGTGTAAAATTTTGAAATTTACTGTGAAAGAAAGTATGGAGAATTTACCAGTTAGTCCTTGGTATATCTGTGCCTCAAAGCTAAGAATTTTCTTTAAATCAGATTTTGAGTGATAAAGATTTCTCTTAGAGAAAATGTGAAGAATCCATCTAGAAACAAACTTTAAATCCATGTATTAGTGGAGCCAAGTTATTATGACCTTGGATACACTCTAAACCAGTTTTTAATGATTACTGTCAGAACAGTTCTTTTTCTATTGAAAAATAATGGCCTATGATATATTGAAGGCTGGATTAAATCATCCTGACTATTCCTTCTGGTCAAAATCTCTAAAATAAGGAAAAAATTACTGAAGAGTTAAGCTTAAGTATAGAAAGAGGCATAATGATTAAGATGTGTAGAATAAAATTTCAGTGTAGTATAATGTACCATCCAATTTATAAAAACCTTACACAGATCACAAAAGTTCTTGTTTTACCTGTACCTATGTATGTACAATGTGTGTGTTTGTGTGTGTGTGTGTGTCAGTGCTGCTGAAGTAGATGACAGTTCTGTATGCTGAAATGAAAACAGCTTACTGATAAGGGTCCAGCTAAAATTTTGGTACTCCAGTATGGTTTGTGTGCATCTAATCTCAGAGAACTTGTGTCTTAATCATACAAGTTGTTTTGTTTGTTTGTTGTTGTGTTTTCTGACGCTTTTCTTAAAAAATTTATTTTATTTTTTTGTGCGTTTTTTTTTTTTTGGCGGGGGGGGGGGCGGTTTGGGGTTTTTTTGTGATTTGTTGTTGTTTTTTTACCTTAAGTGGTCTTGCTTTGGTCATACTGTGTGACACTTCTGTAATCGTCATTAATCCTGAGTAGTATTCAGCAACAAGTTTTTATGATTAGAGTACTGGTCTTTTGTTTTGTGTCTTGTTACTGGCCTTAAACCAGAAAAACTAAACTTAGTTTAAACTAGCTGGATTTTTGGAGATTTTGTACTTGTTTCAGGCAAAGAAGTTAAGTGTGCTCACCTGTGCAACCAATTGAGACTCTGCAAGGGGGTTATGGAAAAGGAAGTGAGGCAACACAGGCAACAGGAAACACAGCAAGTCTGAGATGACCAAAACTAGGCCTGAGGGATCAGGAGGAAACTGAGAACAAGGTGTTGGGTCTCCACAAAATTGTGACAATAGTAGCAAAACGTGGTTTTTTTCCCAGTCACAGTCATAGATTTTTTTTATCTGTCTGTGATTTTTTGCAAGTACATTTTCTATGATGAGAAACAGTTTCTTGCTTTGTGCAGCTTAGATTTTTCATATGTATCAAGGTAGATATTTGAATTCTAGTCTGTTCACTCAGCTCTTCATATCAGCTTTTACAGTGGTTAATAGTGTTAAGAGCCCTGTAATTACTTGGAGGATGGGGTGAACATTGCGACATACAGAACTTGCAGAATGCATGGAATTTCCGTGTGGTGGGGCTGTGTGTGGTTGTTGAAATACCGCAAAAAAACCCCAAACCTAAGCTTATTCCCATATGTAAGGGGAACATTTGAAGTGTACAAAATGAAAAGCTCAGCATAGAGCTTTGTACTAATAGTTTATATACTTGGAGTTAGAGGTGTTATGTGCTTACTCAGGGGTAATTTAGCTGCTCTTTGGACTCGTGATTAACATATACAGTGCAAACCTGCAAACTTTCTCTTTTGTTAGTGCCTTTTATTATTTTATTATTTTCTTAGTGCCTTTTCTTATACAAGTGTATTAGAAAAACTGTTGCATACCTGTGTTTTTGAATATTTGTGGCATTTTTGTGTACTGTTTCATCATCAGATTTAAGAGGTTATTTGTTGGTATCTTCAGAGCAATGAAGTAACATCTCCTGCCTAAAATGGGGCAGTGTTTTAAAACTCCGATAGGTATGCTGTCCTGCATGTTGTGTCATGTTAGAGCAGGCTGTTAAAACAGCTTACATGTATTGAAGTGCCCAAATAAAAACATCCTGTCTTACTTGGAGACACCTCATGTTTTCTTGAAGTTCTTTCTTCATCCATTGATTTTTCTGTGTATTTCATGCTGTTGGCCTCCTTTAACTTTTTCACAGATGATAAGCTGTGCCTGCTTTTCACTTTACATACACTGCAACTGCAGCGTATGCCTTGCCTTGTGAAGCTTGAGTGTTAGTTGTGTGTTATGTACTAAGTCAGTGAATAAAGTTTCAGTGCAGGTGGTTTCCACCTTTTTGTCCCCATCACAATAATGTGACATCCTACCAAAGTGGGATAAATCATATTAACTCTGCTTGCAGGGTAAGGGTTGGGGGCAGAACAGGGAGGATATGGAGGTTACCCTGTGTCTGCTTAGCTGAGCATGACTCGCACTGCAAACTTCAGTTCTACTTTTGTTGAGTATTAGTTTATTGAGTAATTAAAACTTGCTTCACTAACAGAGGGAAAAAATCCCATCAACTTTCACTGATGTTTTGTCTGACTTAGGCAAGCACTTTTTTGTGAAGGTGTCTTTCCCTGTGAGACCATATGGTTTTGCAGCAAGAAGTTTGAGTGTAGGGTTTGAGCATTGTTTGTAAATTACAGCAGAAGATTAGTTTTTTTCAAGTTCCTGTGTACAATAGCACTGAAACTGATAGTTGAGGTACTTTGATTTTTGCTTGATTTTACTTGATTACTTAGATTTTTTTCCCCCAAAGTCAGTCAGGCACTTCTGTTCCGTAACATTTAAATGATATTTAATACTGTGTATGAAGTGTTTGCATAGGCAGAAGAGATACCAAGATAAATAGTTGCATATGTACTATGTGTTGCATAGTAAAAAGGGTATTAAAAATTTTTTTAAAAAGTAATATGTTTGTATCATTCATATGTTTTCTAATCTTAAGTGAATTCTGCAGTATATAAATACACTTTTCCTTAAGAAGGTGATATAATGGATATTGAAGTAACCACAGATATCCTTAAATTAGAATTTAATTCAAAGTGTCTTTACTTAAATTTGCGTCAAATTATGCAGGATTGAAGAGGCTCACACACTCTTAAGCAGAGTAATGCCTGAGCCTAATCATATTAGTAGTCCTCAGAGGACAAAATCTTCTCTCTATTGCAAATTATTTTAGGTTTTCTGTGAGTGGTATGGCACTATGTTTGGACTGATCTGATGGTCAGTTCCCATTCAAGGCCTTAGGACTTCTGTTCCCGCTGCTTCACGCGCATCCTCAGGAGTCAATTGAGTTGGTGAGTTTCCTAAATTGGCCCCTGCACAATTGTCTGAGCAGCAGGGGCAGCTCAGTCAGTGGAAGTAGCAGAGTCAGGGCTGCTATTTTCAGTGACAGCTAGTTGTTAAATAGACTCAACCTGCAAAGCTAAACTTCACCTTCACGTTCCATGATGTGAGATATATGAGTGCCTGCATTAAAATATTTTCATTTTAACTTCCAGCTTGCTATGTCACCATATATTTCACCCAGAAAAGTAACAAGTTTTTGATAAAAATAATTCTGGGGTGACAGAAAGAAGAAAAAGACTATGATTTTGTGGGTTTTTTTCTTCATAGCTTTGAAGCAGTTTTTTGTGTGGCCTTGAAAGGTGATTGTTTATAGACCTCTAAATTACTTCTAAATGAAACATAATTTTCTTAATTGTGGTTAATTTTTCAAGACTTTTTTCCAATAGTTTAAAGAAACATGAAATTTTTTCCTGATTTTATTTAATTCCATTCTCAGTTTATAATTCAAACGTGGGGAGAAAAGAAACCCCTACCAAACATGCACTCTCCACCAACCAAACAACTACAGAAACAAAATATACCAGAAGAGCCCCAAACAGAAACCAACTGTACCAAAAAGCACAAACCAAAATAATAATTCAAAATAACCCCTTTTGAATTATGCCACTAGAGCATTTAGTTATGTGCCAGTATTGCTTGAATTGATGTCTTTTGCATGTTGCAGCTGGAAGAGTAACTCTATAATTGTTGATAATAGAGAGCTGAGTTGAGCAGCAGACCTGTGGTAAAGATGCTCAGGTCTTTGGCCTGTCTAATGTTGGTTTAGCATTTCAGGAAATCACATTCCTTGTGTGTAAATTATGCGGACCTTCAGCCAGTACACTGATTTGGCTTAAAATATTGACTACAACTCTGTACTGGTTGAGTGTAGTTTTTCAATGATATATATAATTAATGAGAATTTGTTGTCTTAAATAGTTTTCTATTTGGATGTATTGTACTTTGGATATATTTTCCTTATTTTTAGGCATTATGCTTTTATTTTTCTTGATGATTGCATGGTTTTTAAATTTAAAATGCATGCATTTTAAATTTCCCTTTTTGCAAAAAAATAAACTTTAGATTTTTCCTTTTTCATATATGGTAATTACATAGTTGAACTGTGGGTGCAAGGAATAGAAAGGGGCTTTGAACAACTTTTTTAAATGGAAATACATGGTGCCATCCCATCTCACTTAAGATACTAATGAGCTATTATAGTTGACCCAGCAGTAATGGGCATTAGTTAAAATATATACTCTTTGCTCATTTGCATCTAGTATAAAGTTTAATTTTATTTTACTAGTGCTATTAGATAAAATAGGCTTATTTTTAGAAAATACATTGCAGCAGCTTTTCTGTTCTGATAACTGCATCACTTCAGCATACACAGGAAATTTCTTACAGGTTATATTAGTAGCGGAAGGGAAAGTCATGTTTGTCTCTTTTATAGCTGGCCAGTTTATGGATTTTTCACTCTTTTCCATTTGCAGAGAACTTCTAAATTTTTTTTTCCTGTGGACTAATTTTGAACCATAAAGAATCCCTGAAAAGGACTTGTTTTTTCCCTAGTTGTTTTTTATCTTAAAATTTTAAAATACAGCTTCCGTCCAATTGCTGGGGGGTTTTCCCCATTTTTTTTTTTTTCTTTAGCATTGTACAATGTTGAAACATAAATTTGTGTGCAAGTCACAAATAGTGGTTGTGCAAGATTGCTTAACTCTGGAAAAGGGTTTTATTCATCACTCAAATGAAGGAGGACTTGATGAAGTAGGGGTGAGGGGGGAAAAAAAGTTTGTTCTTTTTCTGTGACTTAGCTTCTGTTGATTCTTGCACTGTTTTTCCTTTACTAGCTTGTCTTATATTATGGCTTCTTGATATTTCAGTCTCAAGTGTGAACAAGAAGGAATAACTTACGTCCATTGCAGGGTAAAAAAAAAAGCCCTAATTCCAGCTCTTCATGCCTCTCAAACATCTTAAAGAAGCAAAATAGGGCACAAGCCCAATTTTTTTTTGCTTTTCAGGTCTCCTTTAAGAGCAGAGACAACCATGATGCAGCAATTTTGGAGGTAGAGGCAAGTAAATGTTTTACTTCTTGTAAACATTCCAGTAAATTTTTGCGAATCACCCATTATTTGAGGAGACTGGTTGAAAAAGAACCTCAGCCTCTCCCCCTTTCCTGAATTTGCTTTGTGTGATTCTATGTGAGGAAGAATATATTTAAGTTTTTATTGAATATTGACAGGTTTCACATCAGTTACACACTTGCAAGGCCCAGTTGGTGTAAAAATATGTAGCTCTAGTATTAGAAAGGTTTTTGTGATAACAGTTGTTGAAGTGTTTTCTTTGGAACTGATCTACAAAATGAAAATTTGTTGGGTGGGTCGTAACTGTTTTTCTTCATCGAAAAATTAAAAAGAGTCTCCAATTGTTTCTGACCTCGAGCTGTTGGTGTTCAAATCAGCTCTTTGGCGTTCTCACTATGGACAGTTGAGCAACCTCTTATGCACTGGTACGAAACCTGTAACTATTTTTGTGCTAGGGATGTTTCTGAAAACTCACCTTGAGTTTCTTCTCATGGCATCACATCATCTTGAAGGCTGTATTGGAGGTACAGGAAAGAACTGTCTATCTGTTTTGCTGATGTTTTTTTGGGCCTTCCTATTCCCTTATTGTGAATAAAACCAGACAGTTGGCATCGTTGCATAAGAAAATGGGATTACACGTTTGGGAAAGTTTTGCTTAACTTCTGTTTTGGGAGGTGGGAACAAATGTTCTAGTCCATGTTAGAAGATTACAGTGGGAACAGCAAAGAAACTAGATTTTGGTCAGCTAATGGGAGATAATAGTTCAACGGGCATAAAAAAAAAATGCTAGTTAATAAGCTGTATTGATACAAATTAATACCTGTGCCAGTTTGAGAAGGGAGAGCTGGAGAAAAAGGAGGTCAGGACCTGTCAGTTGGCAGTAAATCCTTGTCATCTCTTGGAAATGCATTTTGAAAAAAAGCTGTAATGCTTTTCTGAAGAAGAAGAAACGTTTAGAATGAAGAAATTGACCTTTCTTCTACCTGTCTCTTGAGGATGTGAGCAAAGTGTGTAATTATTTTTGTCCTCAGTTCATGTACAATGCTCTTATTTTCTAAAGTGGGTGAAACCATTGTAAAATGTAAGAAAAGCTTCCATATAATGACCTTTTTTACCCAGTATTGCTTTCTTCAGCTCCTGTGATTCAGAAGTATATTAAGTTAGACTGTACAAGTTTCATTTGACTTTTTGTGGAGGCACGTGAGCGTGCAATCTGAAAACATATATAAGGCTGTTTTAATGAAAGGAGCTTGGAACTTGTCTTCTGAAGAGCAGAAGCACTTAATTTTTTAAAAAAACTTTTTGTGTGTTTCTGCTGGTGTACTGGAATTTGTTTAAAAGCTGCTCAGATTAAAATAGTGACTTAGGTAGCACATCAAGGATTTACTTTGCTTCTGTAGCTTCATACTGAAATGACATTCTGTTTGCCTCTTTTAATCTGTCCTGTATTTATTGATATTTCTCTCTGCATTAATATCTTTGGCAGCTAAGGGAATGTGTTACAAAAAACCACAACCTTAAATTTTTCATTAATAAGCCTTAATTTTGCATATTACGGTTACTTGCAATGGAGCTGTGATAATTTGGTTAGTTATAGATCTTCGTTTGCACACTCAATTTTACTCCAAATGATGTGAGTGAAGATGTCCGCAAATTCATTATTTAACAAGTTTTTTAGAAAATTGCATTCCTTTGGTGAATGCTTTTGTACATTTCACCAGAATTTTTGTGATTCAAAAAGTTTTAGTGAAATTTGGTGCCTTTTTGGAAGGATGGTGAGGTCTGCTAAACAGCAGTTGTAGGACTGCTAATTGAATAGGATCTTGAAGGATGCACCTCTAGACATTGTCTCCTGAAACCAGTATACATGTAAATATTGTGATATTTGACTTTGAATCAAAATTATGACTAGCTTTCACTTTCTTTTGTGCTTATGTAATGAGCAGGAGGTTTATTAAATGTTATTTTCCAATTTAAAAAGTGGACATAATTTTTATAATTACTCCTTTACAGAAATTATTTATTTCATTAATTTCACGAAGGTTTTATTTTAAATGTATTACACAGCTGCTGTATAAAGAGCTAGTGTACAGTATTTTAAGTGAAATAAAAATTAAAAATGTGTGGTTTGCAGCTCATTAAGTCTAGAAAGTGAGTAAAGACTTCCAAACCCGGACCTTAAGGACAAATTCACTGAAGGACCAAAGGACCAAAACTCTGTGCAGTGTTAAAGTCATAGTTAAAGTCATATTGCTATACACTACCTTTTATGATAGTGTTTGTTTATTGGAGGGGTTAGTTTAATTTTTGTTTGCTTTGGAGTTTTAGGGATATTTTTGTGGTTGTGTCCTGCTTTTTCGTTTGGTTGCTTTTCTTAAATCACTGGATTGATGGTATCTGAGCAGCAAAGGTGGATCCTGAACATCAATCATTTCTGTGCTGCAGGAAACGTTTAACCTAATATATTATCAGCAGTATTCTCAAAAGCCATTTAATATCAGTGCCAAGCTGGCACTCAGCTATACAGTCTTTAACTGGCATGACTATTACCACATTTTAATCCAGCTTTGAGAACATGTGGCACGTGCTGGAATATTCCTCATTCTGTAGTCATTATAATCAATGCAGTAGTTGCATGAAATTGGTCGTAAAGGAGGTTTGGAACAGTGCTCATACTTTGAGTTTTATCTAGGTGGTAGCTTGGTTGTGTCAAATCCCATGTAATTGTAGCAAGGATTTGAGGCAACTGCTGCAATAAATCTGTAATTACAGACTGTGTGCAAGGTTTCAGTCTTAAATACAGGGAAAACTTGTGTGCTGAGATTATTTGAGGCAGTTGTTCTGAATTCTTTCAAGGACTCTAGTTTGGTAGCCTGTGTTTATTGTCAGTTCTGTATTCAGTGGCAAATTTGATTTTTCTGTATTCTTTGTAACAAAATTTCATTTTTTTAAAAAAATATGAGTTAGTTTATTGCATTAATATCTCCTGTGAAAATGCACATTTGAAAAAAGATTCCATACCTTTATGTGTAAGTGAACTCCATTTTAGAGTTAATCGCTATGCTGTGAATGACAAGGTTTTCTTCTGACACACCCTTGTTTAAATAAATACATGGGACATCGTGTGCTAGTTTCTCAGGTAAGCGACTGAGATGTGGAGTTTGAAGTGGAGGGAAGCTGACTGCTCTGCAGGCCTAGCTCAGAGTGGGAACTGAGTTTTCAGAATACTTAACTTGTCATTGTAATTTATGTATTGCGGTGAGATTGCATTTGCTGTAGGTGGCCCTTAAAAACGCCCCCGTGTCCCCTGGGCAGACAGAGCGAGGGGCTCCCCCCCTCAGTGCCTTTTTGGGAGCGGCTGGGCTGCTGTGTGTCCTGCCAGAGGTGTGACTGGCAGCTGGCAGCTCCCTGCCCAGGGAGAGCTGCCTCTGTGCCCTCCTTGCGCTCAGCCTGCTGCTTGCGGAATGTGTCACCCAGCCAGTTCTGCTTGCTGAACAGGCAAAACCTCATCTGGCAGCAGGAGTCCGCTGCTGTGCTAACTGGCTCTGCTGTTCCAAAGAAGAGGGGAGGAGAAGGGAATGCATCCACTTCTCTTGTGGGTGTGAGCAGTTACCCCTGCAGCTGTGCCAAACTCAAGTCTGTGGAGGAAACCCTTCTCTACAGGAAAACTCAGAATAGTTCCGTCTCGGGATTTGGACAGTTTCCTTCTCTGAAGTGACTATGCAAGATTAGTGTTCTAATTATAAGCACAGACATTGTGTCTAAAGTTGTCAATGTTCATTTTAGCAACCACTTGTGGAAAAGGTTGGTTTATGTTTAGCATTCTGCTTTCTTGTTGGCATAAGAGGCACTTTTAATCGAAATGTGCAGGGTAGCATTTAGCTGCCTAGGCACTTGAGTCTTCTTAGTCTACCTAGAGGAAACAAGAGTACGTCTTTGAAGAAGTCTCCAATGAAGATTCATCCCCAGAATTGAAACAAGAAAGAGGAACTAAGAAAAATACTAGGTATTATCATATAAATACTTGATCCACTATTTTTCACTAAGGTCAGGATTGCACAAAGCACTTCAGTTTATGTATGAGAGCTGTTGTAGCAGTGATTACATCCCTCCCCCTCATCCTATTTTTTCCAGTCTGACTCTGCCTGCTCTAGTCAAAACTTGGTTTTTGTTTAGTTACACATGCAAATCACAAAGAACCATTCTCAAGAATTGCAAGATACAGATTTTGTGCTAAAACTCTGGCATTGCAACCATGTCAGCCTGGTCCTAGCAATAAAAACAGCTTTACTTTCCTGCAGATGTCCTTTTCCCTGTGTTTGGCTGCATTCTTGTAGCCCACAAGTAAAGTTCTATTGGCAGTGTCACAGGTTAAAGTATTAAAGTTAGGTACTCCATCCTTTCCCTTCCCCAACCTGTCCCTGAACCATTCTGAAAAAATCAGCGATGTTAAATGTTTTTCAGCTCTTAAATTTTTTTCTTTCTTTCCCCACCCCCCCCCCCCTCATTTTTCTGAGCAAAATAGTTTCTTTATGTCTTGGGAAGTTACTTGACATTACTTAACTGCTACCTTGGTATGTTTGGTTTGAGTCATGAGTCTCTTTTTAAATTGCTTTGGCAAACAGTAAAAACCAAAAGATCACAATGTCCTAAAATAAAACAGCACATTACTATAACAATAATTTCATTTTACATTACAAAGTCTCATTTCAGTTCATAGAAACAGTAGTAACTTAATGTTCTTAAACCAAGGTCACATTTTTGTACATACAAAAAGTAAAAAGTATAAACTTGTTACTTTTTTACTTCATGTTTTGGAGGAGGGGAGGAAATAGGGAAGAATTTTCAGTTTTACTTTCTTTAATTTGGCTTCTGTGCATAGTTTTATGCTATATCTGAAACTTGTCTATTATATTGTGGGCTAAGAGATGTGGTGCATTTTAATTTTCTTGGCACACTGAGGTTATGTTAATGTGTTCAATGTAAGTTTCTGTTAAAAATATTCTGTAGCAACATCTTCGTATACTTTTGTGCAAAGCTGTGGAGTTAGTGAAATTTCACTTTTCTTACTAAGTCCTAAGCAGTGTCAGAAAAGATGTTAATGTTAGTAATGGTGTATTGTAAGGTTAGCAGCATGGGAAAATGGGGAAGAAAAATTCTCTCTTAAAAAAAGTTTACAGTTATTTTGTAACAAAAAGCGCAAAGGGTTGGTGGGAATATATTGCAATTTTGCAAAGTTGTCTTCAGTATACTCCCTTAAGACCTTCACTAAGATTTATGCAGAGGAACCCTTTTTGATATATCTTGTAATTTTTATCTATATGAGAGGCATGTGCAAGTTCTCCTTGAGGAAATGCTAACAGCAGAACGGTTGGATTTTCAAGCAAAGGCTGAGCCAAGGGACTCTGGAAACGATAGGCAAATTGAGAAAGAAGGAAGTCAAAGTGTCGATGTGTTGACATTAAAATGCAAGATATCAGCAGCTGTTTATTCTGATCCTTCCAAAAGGTCATTTAACTGTTACATTTTTTTCTCCTCTAGATATTTCTTTTCCCTCCTTTTCTTTAAGACGTCTGTAAATTGAGTTTGGAAAAAAACCCCAGTCACTTATTCCTAATAAAAAAACCCCAAAACCCAAACATTGAAATGTCACAAATGTATGTATGAACTACTGTAGTTTTGTCCACTTTGTAGGCTTTTTAGCATAAATGAGTGAAAGTTTCTGGAATTCATGTTTAAATTAAGCAGGAATAGCACCTGAAGAGAAGTGTGGGTTTATTTTGATACTTCTTGACCGTTTCAGTTTGTTCAACATCACTTATATGTAGAGCTGTCATAAAAGAGCAGAAGCCCAGGGGTTTGAGGATGAGTCTATTTGTGAAATAGATCAATTTAACACTGAATTCAAATTATTGGTGACGGGAATGTTAATACATTGGTCACGTTTCCTGTGCAATACAGCAATCAAGTCAAAACAAGACAGAGGATATAAAACATGGAATGGAGAAGTAAAAATGGCTGAAATTCAGTAAATATAAGATACCACAGTGCAGTTACTGTTGAGGAAAGTTACATGATAGTACTTCAAGAGAGGAAAGAAAATGTTCTAGTGTATGTATAGTTACAGTAGTAGCCAAGGAGCAGATCATGTCATCCATTGAATATAAAAATATAATTCGTTTTATGTTTTTTTATTTGGCCAAGTGCTAGTGGCTAATTCAACATAGAGTGCAGTTTTCCAAATACAGCATGCTGTAAATGGCATTCCAAATTGGAGTCAAGAACAGTGTTTCAGGGTTGGGGTTTTAGTTTGTTGTTTTTTGTTTTCTTGGTTTTCTCTTAACCATTAAAAAAAAGATTCTCAGAGAAATATTTGGGATTAGTATACTGTATAGACTAAAAGACTGAGAAACCAATGAGCAGACGGTTTTTCCCCTGTAAATACACTTGAGGAATAGTGATAGCACTTGACTATAAACAATAATGCTCAAGTATTTCCCTAAGTTCCCAAATCATTAAATCAGAGATGCCTATGATGCTTTCTACCGTTTATGTTCATTGCACAGAACAAAGTAAAAGTTTCATATTAATCGAAAAACTAAAAACTAGGATGATTTTTTCCTCTCCCTCACCTTCTGGGCAGTGATTTGCAGGAGGGCAAAGTGGGAATCACCTCCTTCTGTGTTTCTGTGGCCCAGTATTTTATTACTGCACTCCTGGAACAGCACCTGGTGATGTTGGTGACTTTTGACCTGAGGTAGTACCAGGATCTTGATGCTCAGTTCCTGGACCATGTACAAACCCCTGGATAGTTACATTGCATTTTCTTAGAGTTGCAACTTCTTTCTTCAAGAAAATATTTTGAAGTTACCATGCCTTGAGTTAGTTTTGTAGAGTACATTAGATTAGGTTCTTTTGGATGTCAGCACTTCCAGATCTCCTAGCATGAGAATCCCAGATGGAAAATGGTCATCAGGTTTCAGTTTTATTAAGACTGTTTTGCCTGTCAGTATGAACTTCAGCAGAGTTTTAGTTATCTTGGTACGTTTTTGGGTGGAATAGAGGCATGTGTTAACAAGGCTAGTACCTTGGTGTCCTAGTCCTCTTCCTGGGCAGAAGGAAATAAAATGATAAATTGGAATGTAATGCAGCTGGAATACTGCTTAAATAAAAACCGAGATATACAAAAGAATCTTAATGTATTTAAAAGAGTATATTCAGTTGTATTTTGTATTAAAATAATATTTTTACTATATAAAATTTATAGTAAAAAAGGTTCTGCTTTGAGAGATACCTTTTCATGTTCATAAAAACTGATCTATTCTAGATTTGTTTTCTATTACTTATATGTAATTTTAATATCCTGTTAATTATTTTTAAAATAAAAATTGTAAAGTGCTTGAAGTAAAGTGAGTAATTTACTATGTGTGCATGGTACATAGGTGCTGCTTGATAATAAGGTATATAAAAGAACACTTAGATTTTGTCATCCTTTCTCCATCTAAAGCTGAATAGTGGAATCAGCTCTTTACTGATTAATAATGCTCATAGTCTCAGAGGCAAATAGGTTTATGCAGGAGTGATTTTAGAACAGTTGCAGGTTATTTTGAAGTTAACTTCATTAGTGACTAATGATGAATAATCTTCAGTTAAAATACACTTACTGCCTGTGTTTTCTGATTAGAAAATGCTCTGAGGAATGTGTCCATTCCCACAGATTAGGTTTGTTGGTTGAAGCCTGCACTAAAAAATGTCTTTTGTACCTTGCAATTTAGAATATGGAGGTACTACCCTTCAAAAAGCTATCTAAAGCTAACTCTGAACCAAGAAGATTGCATTCAGGATTTATTGGTATTTCATTTTCTTTCAAGGGAATTTCATGTTTGTTTTGTGAGTGGTCAGTGTGTCAAAAGAATCACAATATTGTGAAATGTTTCATACTTCTTATTCCCTTTTCTGTAGGGGAACAAAACCACACTTGGATATCAGTGTAACTGTATCCATATAAAGTTTACTATGCCAGGAATACTGATAAAGTGTTAAAACTCTTACCTGTGTTCCTAAGTCAGAGAAATGAAGTCTCTCTCCTCTGCCTGGGTAAAGTTTGTTACTTCATAGTCATTTTAAGTGTCGATGTTAAAAATTGCATTCATCTCTAACCAATATATCCAGAGACTGAGTTTACGCTGTGCATTTCATGTGCTGAATTCTCATTTATCGCCCTGTGGCTACCTGGTGCATGCAAAACTTCTTTACTTTTCTCCCACAACAGTGAGTTTGCTTTGCTAGCACTCGACAGTAGGGCTTGTTCCACAGACCCTGTTTGTCACACGGGCACAGCTGGAGAGAAACACTGCAGAAGACCTGGCTGGGGCCATGGGCAGTCCTGCTGGCAGTTTCACGGGAGGTTCCCGGGGTCGGCCGGGTTTCTCTGCCCGGTGTCCGGGGCGGCGGCAGAGCTTTGTCCTGCGGCACAGCCGGGCCCCGCGGACACGTCCGGGGCTGTTCCCGGCATCCAGGAGCCGCTTTGGCTGCGGGGCACGGCGGAGCCTGGGGCCGCGCCGCCTTGGAAGGCTCCTGAGCACAGAGCCTGTCTTGGGCCGTGGAGACACAGAACAGAACCCTCTTGTGTCCTTTCGGCATTAGGTTGTTTGCTGCCGCCAGATTTTTCCTTAGGACAGTTCTCAAAAGATGCTTTAGATAATGCCCTTTGACAATGTTTGACAGCTACTGGCTGGTTTAGTGTGTGCTGGAAGGCACCGACTCGTTCAGTCCAAAGTTATCTTGGTGTGGGGGCTTGGTGTGCAATGATAATTTATAATTGAAGACTCATTAAATAGCACTAAACTCACAAAACAAACATGAAATTCCCTTGAAAGAAAATGAAATACCAATAAATCCTGAATGCAATCTTCTTGGTTCAGAGTTAGCTTTAGATGGCTTTTTGAAGGGAAGTACCTCCATATTCTAAATTGCAAGTGAAAACAGCAAGTATGTGACTGTTGATTGAAGCAATTGATCAGTTGTTTCTATAGGTGGAAACTTCGATCAGAAATTCTAAATGTGGAGTAAGCTGCCATGTTCTCCCTGACCAGGTGCTGGTCCCTCAATATACCTTTGTAACCTTACTTTTTTTACCAGCTTTCTGCTTGTGAACTGCTGACATTAGAAACTCAGTAGGAGCAAAAGTCTGTGTTAATTTGCCTGACTGTAACTGCACAATTAAAGCAGTTTATCAGCAGGGGTTAGGACAATCAGTGTGTTCTGATGCTTCATGTTATAAAATTACTTGTGTTGTTCAAACAGATACTGTAATTAGTGCATCATTTTAAACTGGTTTTCTGCAGGGCTGGCTTGGAGTTTGATCTGATAAAAACCTCTATTTTTGGTACTTACCTAAGCACTTATTTTGTTGCAGGCCTCCTCTAAATTAACAACTTCTATTCAAATGTTAATATCAGGACTGTAGCATTCAAATACAGGTTTGGGGATGGATGGGTTGTTCTTCTGGATTTTTTCTTTGTTTTTTACCAGTCAGTCCCGTCAAGACCTAAGATTCATTCGTAAAAATGGAAGGAAGAAGCACCAGTTTACAGTTGTTACTGTAATACTAGCATTTGATACACGGATGAGCAGAGGTTGCTTCACACCAAATAACAAAGATGACTGTGTTCTGTCCCTGGCACATGCATAATTGGATTTCACTTAGGATAGTTTAATGAGACATGGTGAGACTGGCTTCTAAGGGGCAGTTATGTGTTAAAATATGGTGGCTCACCTTCACCTTTTCCCAGCCACAGCGCTGACCTCGTGTTGGCATTCTGTAGCCCTTTATGGTTGCCAGCTCCCTTGTCCAGCAGAAAATGAGGAGGAGAAGGGGGGAGGCATCTCCTGCATCAGCTTGCGGTCTGAAAGGCTGGTGTGGTGCTGGGGCCAGCCCTGGTGGCAGCAGTAAGGTCTGCATGGCAAGGGCAGGGAACCTTAGCAAGTTGTTACACTGCTCGGGAAAGGATGCAGTTGTACAACAGTAAGAGATTATCCAAGTGATTTTTGCTTCATTATGTCTGGGCCTCTCATGAATACGGATCAGGTGATGCGGAATTATTTGTAGACTGGTTTATTCCTTGCACAGTGTTACAGAAGTCTTCTGTCTTCTGCATGTTTGTTTTGAAGTATCTCTGCAGCAGAGAAGCCAAAAATTAAGAAATCCAATTCTGTGGCTTAGGTGGGCAGAACAGTTGCAAGAATGGAAGTTTCATTAAACAACACAAGAAAGACAGCTCTTGAAAGGTTGGCAGTATATGACTTCAGGGCAAAGTGCATTCATTCTTCTAAGATTCCTCTGACTTGGTTTTACCAGTTCAACTGTATTTACAAAAGGTTGTAAAGTAAGATTCAATACAGATGTATTGAAGGGTTGAATAATGTTTCTCTTGGACTTGCTAATTTAGGTATTGTTGCATATCATAATATATATCATGTCTTACTTAAAATTACTAAAATTAGATCAGGACTAGAATTTTTTACAATTACTTTATTTGTGACTTTTTAGTTAAATTTAACTTGCATTTCAAAATTCTTTAAAATCAACATGTTAGCTTTTTTTTTTAATCACACAGCTTCTGTTAAACTACTACTTGAATTATTTTTGAAACTTTGATATATATGTGCGAATGTTTTCATTATGAAAAAGAATTCTCACCTAGAGCTACTGTCAATTTAATGTACCTACAGCACAATTTATTAGACAAAATATATTGTGAGATTTTTACTAAATAGCTGAATTTCTTCTCTCCACATCTTACCTCCTCCATTTGACTGTGAGAAGTGGCGGTGAGTGATTATACTGGTTTTTATATCTTAGGATAATTTTAATTAAAGTTCTTAGAGTGTACTTGAATTAAACCTTTGTATGGTATGAAGGACTAAAGCTATTCTGATGCCTTTTAATTTTAGTGTTCAATTTGACATTATATGAAAACATTCTTCCCTTTTACTCTATCTTTTCTGTGGTTTTTGTCATTCAGTAGGGAGACCAGTTTGTTTAATAGGTTGGTGAAAACAGAATTTAATAGCCTATCACTTCAAGATGAGTGAGAATACTAAGGGTAATTCTCTACACTTGCTTGAGCTGGTGACTTTACTTCTTTAAAAGATCCCTGCTGTTGGTAGTGAGCTGGTTCCGTATCTTTTTAGTGGCCCACATTACAGGAAATTGTATGAGATGGAGTGGAAAAATGTGCATAGAATGGAAGCTGCACTTTTTTTTATTACTATAGAATAGCCCACAGCTTTCTGAAAAAAGTGCCATGTGGGAAGGTTGCTTCCACTCTTACCACATTGCATTCATTCTTTTGTTCCATTTTTACTGTCTAACTGATATTTCTCTGGCTGCATATGAACAGATACTAGCGTAGTAGGTTTTCAGTGTTTATTTCATTTTTCTTTAGCTGTATTCTGACAATTGGAAGTGACTGGATCCTACTTCATCAGCTTTTAACTTGTCAACTTATTTTTCGTCGGTTGGCCATACTGTGAAGGTCTTTGGGGTGAGAAATAAGGATTGAGATTTTTTTTTGAAGTTGGTGATTAAATATTTTTGATGCCTTTCTTCGTGTTGGTATTTTGTTTTCCAGCGTTTGAATAATGTTAACAATTTCAGTCAGCCTTGACACTTCTTTCATTTGTGTTTAAAGGTCTTTCAAATGTATTGTCTAGACAGAAAAGAGACTTAACTTCATACCCTGTTCTAGAGGAGTTCTCAGTCATCTGCTTTGTGCAGCTTACAGAAATCTAGTAAGCTGCTGTCTTATTCTTGCTCAGTCAGAGACTGAGGAATTAAGTAGAAAGCTTTGGGATGGGAGATGACGATGTAAATAGGAATGGCCAAGATGCAGGAGGGGCAAGACCACAGCTTGAAGTTACTGTGATTTGGTGAGGTGCGTGGAAAATATGGGGATATGATTTTTTAGAGAGCTAGACTTCAGTGGTTTCCCTCATGGAACAACCTTTCTAATATTTAAGTTTGATTTTATAGATTCAGATCAGTTGCATCCTTTACCTGCTTTTTTGCTTCCCCCTAAATCCCTCCCCAAGAAAATTCCTCTAGCTACACTGCTTTTTTCTTTTTTTTTCGTGCAGCTAAATTTTGAGGACTTCTAGCAATATGTTTTTTTAACTGCCTAATACATTGACCCTAATAGCAAGATAAATATTGAGTAGTTCATTATTGTGCATAGGTACTCTGAGGATTAATGAGTGTATATGCACAGGCAAGAGAATGAAAGCAAATCTGTCTACAGAATTAGGCTATATTTAAGGATACTGAAATTTCTGCCAAACAAGGAACACAGTGAAATTTCATCTGCCATTTATGTTGTCCTTAATGTTCTTTAATTTAGCAGACAAGATAGTTTGGTTATAATTAAGCTTTTCTAATATTGTTGTTCCCCAAGGTTGTGGCATAAATCACTTTACTTTGTAGTTTCCTCCATCTTCAGTCTCCATTTTTCTTGTATAATTCTTCCATAAACAATCTCTGGGATGAAGGAAGACTTCATGCTGCCAATTGCTTCTTGTGTATGTAATATAATTTTGAATATATGCAATTGAATTTGTTTTTCCCCAAGTCTTAGTCAGGATTTCTGATTTTCCTGGTGCTGTTTCTTCCTTCAGTGTACACACCCTTCCTGCTGCGGTAGCAAATGTTTCTTTCCCAAAATAATTCTCATGGCAATTTCTATTACTCCTGACTGCTTTTTCAATAGGTAGACCAGGTAACTAGGCTGAATGGTTCAACAGTTGCTATTGAAGGACAAGGGGCAATGGGCACACTGAAAGAAAATAAATTATGTTTAAACCTAAGAAAAAGTGTTTTTTTGTTGTGACTGAACATGGATTGAAGACTGAACAGGTCTCTTGGGGGAGGGAGTGGAGTCTCTGTCCTTGGAGATGTGTAAAGCCTGCCTCAGTGCAATGCTTGAGTTGACCCTGCCCTGAGCAGGGGGTTTGGACTGGGTGATGTTCAGGGTCCCTTCCCACTCCAGACATTTTCTGAATCTATGACGTGAACCGATTTGTCTTGCCTGCTGTTCGCTTCAAGACTGCCACATCTTGTAGTTCCTTTGTACCAAGTTAAGCAATGAGGCAAGTTGTAGTAATTCTTCGTGCCCAAATTTTCACCATTTTTCTCCTCCAAAAAATTCAAAAGAAAACCCTAATCTACCTTTAAAATCTTGGGCCATATTTAATGAATCTTCAGAAGGCTACCTTCCTACTTGAATTCCACATATATTCAACTTTCCTGTTGAGGCTTTACTATAACAATAAGTGGTTGAGAAAAGATGTGTTCAAGACTTGTTGCACAGAGGATTAGTTTAATGTAAATAAATATTTTACTTGGGGGAAATTACGTTTTTCCAAACATCCTTTTAGGATTTAAAAGGAGAGTGAGGTTAGCATATAAAAATGGTAGCTCTTAAATGCAAGTGGTTTGCAGATTGTCTTTCTTTCATGACTGTAACTCTGTGTTTTGCACCTGACTTTCTGTTGGCATGAATGATGTAGTAAAGACCTGAATTTCCCGATTTGGGTAAAACCAAACATGTAAACAATCTAATATACGTACTGATATAACATTCAATTAGCATTTTAATCGAACAAAAGACATTTCTTAGAAAACTGTTAACCCAATAACAAAACAGTCTTGTGAGACAGAATGGGAGCACTGGGTGAAATCATAACCCCAGCGTATTGAGGTAGAACATAAATCGGAAGCCCATTCCAATTTTTCTGGGCTTTCTCTTTTATTTTTTAAATGTAGTGTGAAATTTTATTCTTCTTAGCCTTTCTTTCAGTCTTACCATTTGACTTAATAGGTAGCACTCTCAACAACTGCACTTTTATTGCTGTACTTCAATGCCGTAGAAGAGCTTATCATAGTCATACACTACTTCAGTTATCTTACTGATAAGTATGATTGCTTGTACTGTGATGTCTCACCCTAATAATACCTGTGATTACCTTACACACAACATGTTCCACCTAAAACTAAATTGGAGGAATAAAAAATCTTCAGTATATTTTGTTTGTCCTGCATGCAGCTTTTTTGTTCTCTTTTTAAACTGAACAAAAAATTCTCATGATGCTACAGAGTAATTTGGAGTGCAGTGCCAATACTTGGTGTAGCATCAATCTACAACAAGTTTTGGAGATTTTGCACCATATTATTTTCATTATGAGAGAAAAGGATACCACAGAATCAAGCCCCTTTTTGTTTGCCCACACTATGTATGAACATGGTGCATGATATTTAATGGTGTGATAGCTAAAACTGCGTTTAGGCATTCCTTGTCTCTCAGGAACAGAACTTGCTGCTTTACTTGGGGGCACCTTTTTCTCTCATTCGCTGCTCTTGGTCTTTTAAAATTTGCTTTATTTGTTTTGCCTCCTGTGATACTATAGTGCAGGTTTCCTGCATCTGGTGATAGTTACTAGGACCTTTCCCATTCCAAGGCTGTATCAGGGCAAGAAGAGGTAGTTGCATATTTCTTCCTCTGCCCTCTGCTGGTTTAGGAACCTTCTCTCATTCTTCATACCTGTAACATGTTATTTTAACCTGTAACCTCATATTGATGTAGCTTGTCACCGTCTTAAAAGAAAACAGCTCACTCCTGCTTTGGATTAAGAAAATAATGGAATTGTTTAAAAAGTGATAGTGGAGTTTTGGTCATGATTGAATAAATAAGTTGGAAATACCTTGTCATAGACAGTTCTTTCAAAGATTGCATTTCAACAGAGAGCATGTTATAAGTCAGCTGCGCTTTGCATCACATTCTGTAGTATATCATGAGTGAGAGTTATTTTTCACTCTGTTTCCACCTTCTGAAATTGGTAGACCTGTTTTCACAGCCATCTTTGTTAAAAAAGCTGGTGAAGATAACTTCAAAAACAACAAAACACAGCACTGGATCTGATAGTATGGCGTAATGGATATGTGCACATTACATACGTAGTGAAAGTTTGTTTCAAAGTACTGATTCTTGTGCATCTGTTTTCATACATCTCTCAGGGTTCAGGTTTTTCCCCCCATTTTTTATCCTTGTCTATTCCATGAAACATTTCAGACTTAGCCGAATTAAAAATGAAACACTCTAAGGAGCAGTGCTCCCTCAGGTATATATGAATATGAGGCACCGCGAACGTTTGTTGGTATTAAATCTTTGAACATTTCCTCAAAGTATCTGATTTCCTGGAGGAATTTTTCGTGAAATTTGGGAAAAAAGACGCATTTGCAATTTAAAAAAAAAGTTACTGTGAATTGTGGTTGGGCCACAAGGGTTTATCTTACAAATAGGAGGAGGCCTCTTCTATTATACCCAGCTTTTTAACTTTTAAATAAGATGGGTTTGTTTATGTAGGCCTTCTAATAGATTCAAGGTTGTAATCAACCTTTTTTGAGGCCCATGGTTTTTTAACTTGTAATATTTTAAGTATTGTCAAATTTTAATGAGATTTCATGAAAATTTAGCTAGCTTTATTCATTGTTTAATAAAAAAGGAGTTGGGAAGTTTCTTCCGTGTTGTGTTTCGTTATCTTATTTTTTGGAAGACTGGATACTTGAATGTGTTGATTGAACTTATTGGTTTCTCTTGTTTAAAATTGAAATGTTTTGTTTAGTATACTTTCCCTTTCTGAAAACATTTCTAATATTTATTTTTGGAATTACTAATGCCACGGATGTGATGAGTACCTGTGTAATGGTACCCATCTTGTCACTTGCCCTTCTGTAACTTCAGTATTAAAGCCTTGTCATCTCCTCTCTTTTCTTCATCCATTACATGCAACTCTCCTTTGAAAATGGCAACTTCTGTTCCTTTTGTACTGTTTGATTCTTTGAATCTTGTCTTCATGAGTATTTGAAAGTGATTCTTAACACTGGAGAATTGCTTTCCTGTTCTTTGTAGTGATTCAGTTGGAGTTCCTGTGTCTGGTGTCTGTTTCACTTCTCTTCAAAAGATAGGTTGCTTAACCGCTAGTATGTCTTAGCTGTTTAACTCTTAAAGGACTCTAAATAATACTGAAAGTATTACTGTGTTTGTATTCTTATTCCTGTTCCTTTATTCAGCTGGGGAAGGTACCCTTAGACAGCATATATATTGTAGTCTTTAAAAAGTCTAATATAGAGTAGGAGGTTCCAAAACACAAACAAAACCCCAGAAATGGTATTTTGAAGGCTAAGTTCATATGATATGACTGTATCCAAAGTATGAAGCGACATTGCTGAAAAGAAAGTTCATACTGTTTACAGAATTGAATTTGTTTACTGTTTGTGATTGTTTTATACAGAACATAAGTGCTTCATAGCTTCCATGTTTTAATTTTTTTTAGGAAGAACAGAATCGAGGCAAGCCCAACTGGGAACACCTGAATGAAGATTTACATGTACTTATCACTGTGGAGGATGCTCAAAACAGAGCAGAAATAAAGCTGAAGAGGGCTGTTGAAGAAGTAAAAAAGTTACTGATACCTGCAGTAAGTATTTGTATGCAAGCCTTTGATTACCATTTTCAGAAGGTACTTCTGAAATACATCTAATTTACTACAGGTGTAAGATTAGGCCTGCAGAGTGACATCCTAAAAGGAAGTTGAGATATGATTTTGTAATACTCTAGTGATCTTTAGACTGCCTCATCCCATATGGAATTATTCCTTAGAAGAGAACAGTATTTTAAAGAGACTTTTTTTTTTTTGTCTGAGATACAGTTACAGGAAATAGTTATCATCTTTAAAAGGCAATGCTGAGCTGTTAAAAACACTAGTTTTCTTTCTTTCCTTCAGTATTAGTATTCTTCACTTTAAGGCTGGGGAAGTATGACATGCTTTTATGTTTCACTTTGATACTTAAAGAAATGAAGGCATGTTTTTTTTAGATCATCACATTAAACATTTTGCAAAAAGAACAAAACCCTTTAGTGCCAAAAACCTTTGCTGTCAGTATACTGGGGAAAAATAAAAGTAGTGAAACTGGAAAATGGTTGTCTTTCTCATTTCCTGATAATACGAACTGCCTTCTGCACAGCTAGATGACTTAAATCCTATTTCAGAGACCAGAATTATCCTGTAAGAGCCCTTCTCTTAGATATTTTCTGTATTCTCACTCAAAGCAAGGTGGCTCACTGTGACTGTATAGTTCATCCCATGCCATTAACTTTTGCCTTGTGCTCATCTTTACCACCACTTTTGTGTACCTGTAAAATGATAAGAATAAATTAGGTCTTTTTCAGTGGTGGAAAAATTTTTCATATTACAAGGAAAATTGAGACTATCTTGTGAAAGAAAGGCGTAGGTGGTATTAAAATGACCTACTGATTTTGAGTACTTACTCAATGCTAATAGATGCTGGCTGTGAGGAAACTTGTGATGACACATGCTGTCTCTATAAGCAGATTTATTCAGAAGACATTTTTAGAAATTGCTAAAGATAGGGAAAGGGACTTAATTTCTGAATTACCAAAAAAAGGTAGAATATTAAGTAGGAGGTATGAAAATTGTGATTTAGACCTCTTGACATTGCACATTGTCAATTTCTGAAAGCAGAAGGCAACTAGAGAAAGTAGATCTTCAGAATTTACTCACTTATTACAGAGGCCGTGGGCACATTAGGATTTGGTTTATAGCCAGCATTTTTATATGGGCAAAACTTTGAAACCCTTATGTTCATTCTTTAGCTACTACAGAACAAACTGCTAAAAAAACAGACTTTTGTGTGAATTAACTTTGTCAGGTGTCTGTTCATTCTTCTACCTCCCCTTGCTAGTGAATAATACGACTGAAGGCTCAACTTCAGGATAATAGGTTACAAACCCCAGTATGTCTGAAGTACTGGTGTGTATGCCCTGTGTATGTTTGTGTTGTGCTTGTTTTGTGGAGCTGTTGGATGGGTGTGTTCTGAGCCTCAGAAAGAATGTACTGCATCAGTAGTTCTTTCATTGTGAAAGCGACAGCCAGCTCTTTGTCTTGAAAGCACTCTGCCTTGTGTAGTAGCTTAATCAATTGGGGAAGCACTGTAATCCTGATTACAGAAACAATTATTTTTCCCCTTTAATGAAAAATAACAACATAGGGCTGACTATTGTCTGAATAGAACATCTCTTGAAATATGCTTTGTCAGTTCACTTCATTATGATTTCTATATATTGTGCATAGACATAAGAGATTTGGGTGATACATATTACTTGCACAAGAGTTAAAGGTCTGCTCTAGCTTTGGCTCTAATTTCTCAAAACTATGCCTTGCTGAAACAGATACGTGTATTACATACATATTAATGAATACATAATAATGAATTAATATGTAGGTGAACTTGGGTTTGTACTGCCTATTGCATCTGTTCAATTATTTTAAAAGATGGAATTTTGGCTTCAGGCAGTTTGAGAGCTGAAAATGCAGTTTAGTGTTAAAATATAGGAACTACAAACTTTTATGAGAGAAGTCATAAACCTTCAAATAATCAGGATAAGCATAAGGAAAAAAGGGAAATCCTTGTGAATTATAATGATATGAGTGAAACTGTGGATGTTGCAAGATTCCAAAGATAGTCTAAAATGTAAGATTGGAAAAAGTAAAGTTCCCTTTCATGGTAGAATACCTGCAACTATTAATGGTTTTTTGATTAATGTCAAAGGATTAAAATGAAAAAAAAAAATCAAGTATTTCTATTCTGTCACTGTCCAACTTGATTAAAATTTGAGACTATGTAGGAGGGAAGACTCATTTTCATTCTTGCCATACAATGTGACAATGCTTTGGGTTTATGAGATAAATTTCAGAAACATGTTAGTGTTCTAGTGTTCAGAGATGGAAATTAGCTGCTGTTTTTTTTTTGAATGATCAGTTATTTTTGTACTCAAGATGTTAAAAAGTCTAATTACATTTTCTAGTAACAGTGCAGAAATAGGCACATTTTTTAAAGTGGATTTATATTTGAATGTACTTGGGTGAGCAGAGACTATTTAAGTACTAAAGTGTGTTTCTTGCATTTATGAATCTGGATCATTAGTGATTTTTTTTTCCTTGTGGATATGAATTAATATTTTCCCTTTTCACTTGCTCTTGCATTTTACCAAGATAGTGATATTGCCAAGTAGTTTATCTTTAGAAATGAAAAGCACAACTTAAGGAAGGCTGGCTGAATAAGCCATTTTTTTTCTCCTCAAGGAGAGAGGCCAACTTTGTTTTTTCATTATTACTCATTTGTATTTAATTTACATTTCTTTAGTATGAAGCAATTTTTAAAAAAATGTTGGCTGTACTCGAAGTTCTTTAGGATTAATTCTTTTCCTTTTCCCATAATTCAGTGAGATACTGGTCTTTATCTACACCTGCAAGATCATACAGTATTACTTCTTTCATGTTTTTCTTCCAAAAAAGCACAGTTAATAAAGCTGTCTGCAGATTTTTGGGATCACATCAAGTTGTACTGTCCTTATGCCTCCCTCTGAAGTGAATCCTCCAGATCATTGATCTCTCTTTATTGTGAGAGCTTTGAGAGTTGTTGGTTGTTTGCATGAGTGATGGGTGGTTCTCCTGTGAAGGAAAGGCAAAAGGTACTCTGGATTGATGGTTCACTGCAGAACAGAAGAAAAAAATCAGAACCTGGTTAGGGGGCACACATAATAATGAAGTATAGCATACCAAACCAGAGCATCATTAAGGGTTTGAAGTTGTTCTGGGAGCTCCTGGACTGTAGGGTGGAACTCCTCTGCCAGAAATGTTAGGCCCTCTGCGTGTTCTAAGAAGTGTTGAACACATGTTTCTAGCTGAATGAGTTTATGTAGATAAATTCCTTGCAGTTCACAATGACCAGCTCTCATTTAATTACTAATTCACCTTTACTAGCCGCCTTTGCAAAGCATGAGGCACCCATGACAGAAGTCAAGTTATAGACAGATACTTTTTACCCCTTTTTCCTTTTGATTCCATATGTTTCCTTTCCGAGGAAAAGACTGTATTTCTGGTTTCTACTTAGCTATTCTGTTGATCTGGAATCAGTGTTGTTCAGATTTTTTTATTACTTTTCTTATGTTGGAGCAGCTACAGTTTTACTTGGTTGCTGTTTTCATTTTCTTGGAAGACAGCTACAACAGAAAATTATTCAGTGATGCTCCCTGTCAAACTTCCTATATCATTGCCACTATGTAGAATTTTACAGTTGTGATGATAGGAGATAATGTTTCAGTAGAAGTTTGTTTCATTTTGCTCCTACATTTGGATCTTGCCTGTAGTAGTGATTTTGGATTTTCAGTCTTGAATATCTTTAAATTTAGCTGTATGGGAAAGTAAATGTTCTGTATATGACATGACTTTTACAAACTGGACCATGTTTTTATAGTGGTGCTTGGTATGTAGTCATTCACTAACTGTCCTCCTTCTGTTTAGTCCCTGTTACTTGAGATGTTATTTTGATGGTATTTCTGTTTTCAGTCACACCTATATACAACACATTTTCTTCATATAACAGGAGAGAATATTATGAAGGGGTAATAGTATTGGTAGAGTGGTTTATTTTTCAGTTGAATAGGCTAAAAGCATTTCTTTCTAAAAGACTTCTTTCAGCAAGTGTGGTAAGGTGGGACTTGTTTATTTATTAAAGTGAATTTCTAATACTTTCTTTCTAAGTGTGGTTGTAAATTTTCCTTATGGCTTATTTTCGGCTACTTAGGGTAAACTGAAGGATGTCTTAATTTTTATCCTGGGAACTTCGTGTGCTATGAATTCCGTTGCAAAATACAGAGAAAAAAATTAATTTAAAAATGTTTAACCGTGCTCTTGCTTTAGTTAAAAGAAAGAGCGTTGTTATTATAGTAATGCTGTACATAATTTGTCGCTCTGTAATTAAGCCTAGCAAAAGCTTGACATTTGAAAGATATTAGGAGAAGATTTCATTTTTTTATTAGCCATCTAAAAAGCCATAATAAATTCTGCATTCAGGTTTGACTTCCTTGAATAGCTCTTCCTAATTCATTCCTGCATGGTGTGTTGGTTTTACATTTTTGCTTTCCCGAGTGAGAATATAGTGCTGCCTTGTATAGTTTCCCTGTTGAAATGTTGGTCATGCTGTGCAAGCCATTGTTTGCTGCCTATTCAGTCCAAGTAATGAAAGTAATAAGTGATACAGTAGCAGAAGGAGGATTCTGCCGTCCTAAAGAGCATTTTAGGAAATTCCTAGGTAATGTCTGTTTTGTCAGTTCCGATTCAAGGCTCCCAGGGTGAGTGATCAGACAGGAAGCTCTGTACGAAGGGCAGCGAAGCAGCCAAATGCCTTGGCAGTGACTATTAGATAACGTGGTAAACTTTTTGATGTGGGGGAGAGGTGATAGTGAGTTATTTTTAGTAGCGTGAATCGGGATTAATGTTCCCATGACTGTATGAACCGAGGGGTGCTGCAGTCCTGCCATTCCTTCATGATTTGCTGTTCCTGCTTCCTGTTTGGCATCAGAAAGCCCTGGCCTTCATCTGACCGTGTGGCGAGTCCATTTGGTGGGGGGCTGAACCTCAGTGAATGCCTTGGTGCGGAGCAAGGCATGGGCAGGTTTAGCACTGACAGAACTGATGGCATGACAGCAGGCAGACGGGGAAAATGGTACTGCAGCAGACCACCCTTAAATAAACATACATTTCTGTAGAGCTGCGAGTGAATATGTTCACGAGCAAATAGCATGAGAGTGAAATACCCTGCTAGAGTGAATTTCTGATTGTGGCAGTGAAAAACAAAGGGGGATTGCAAATGTTCCTCTTTGTGTATTCCACTGTCCAGTATATCTAGTAATGGTAATTTCTGTAGCTTATTCACAAATGGAATAAAGAATTATGAGACTTACGTTGATCAGTCCTTAAGTAAATTCTGCTATTCATTTTAACAGTCTGGTTTCCCTGAAAATATTTATTATCATGCAAGTCTGGGTTTTAAAAATGAGAACAAGAATTTCTTACACCAGTTCACAAAGGAAGTGTTTACGTATTGTACTCGATATGTTACTGCAGTCAATGTTAAATTTTTGTGTTTAAATTAGTATTAACAGAATTATTTTGGGCCATCTGCAAGTGAGAAGTAGCTCTCTCCATCATTTTGTACTGTGGTGGAAAATCCATAGACCAGTGATTCATTACCACCAAAGTAAGATCTGTTGAATGGAAATGTTGAGACTATGTTTAAAACAACATGTCTTGATGATTTTCAGCTGAACTGAGGTAAATTTAGTTTAAATTTTGTTGTATTTGTCAACTCTCCTGAAATGATCATCTTAGTATGAAGGACAAATCATTCATCAGAATATTTTTCAGAGTGACAGAGCTCTGGAACAGACTGCCAGAGAGGTTTTGGAGTCTGCTTCTCTGGAGGTATCTAAAACTCATCTGGAACATCCTCTGGGTGAGCATTAGATTGTCTCTTGAGGTCCCTTCTAAGCCAAATCATTCTGTGATTGTGTGATGAGAACAATTTTGAAAGGAGATATAAAATGTGCTGTTTATATAATGACTATAAATTTGTTTCAACTTTCCATTTTCAGGAAGTTGACAAATAATTAAAGAGTGGGTACAAATTTATCATGATCTGTGCCCTCACATATTTCAGTTGATTGTTTTACAAATTTGGACATACAGTCATGATAAAATATAACTATGTAAATATGTCTAGTTTTATTAGCTGATAACTTAGGTAGCAGTTTGTAAGGATTCTTGTTCCATCTAAGTTTTTCTTACACTAATGGGAGAAAGAAGCTTCTTCAGCAGTTATTTCTAAACACCTTAATCCAAGTGTTTACTCTGAATCTTCTTCTGGACATTTATGATGCCTTCTAGAACCCAAGGAAATGAGTTAGTTGTGCCTACATGCAGTTTTTGTTGAATACCTTCTCTTTCCCCCTTTTTCTTCTTCTCCACGATCCTCTGTATTGGTTTATTTAGGCTGGTACAAATATATAACTCATGAAATGGTAGATCTGTTTTTTGGAAAAGACCTTGGGAAACTTAGAAAATAGTCTCTTCTCAAAGAGGAACAAAGACGCTCTGTTGCCTGAAACTCAGTCGGGACATGCCCTTCCAAAGCAGGATTATGCATTGATTAGGAGCTCTAATTAGGTTCTGCATGGTCTTGTCTGAGTTCCAGAAATGTGCTGAATCTATTTGGTTTTTTGGTAGACATAGTTGTGGAAGAAAAAATGGTATTGACCTTTGGTATTTGTTTTGTGGTACCTGTAACTTCTTTCTCATTTTTCATCCCATTTTTATAATTTATAATTCTAAATTTTCTTTAGTCCTGGTTATTTTCCCGGTGCTTCCTCTAGTAGTTTTTTTTCTTCTTTGTATTTCTTCTTCCATACTTCTATTCATTTTCTTTTGATGGTCCTGGAACAGAACATATGATTAGGTATTTTTATATAAAATCTTAAAGTATTTCTCCACTTATTCAAAAAGTAGATTATTAAGCTACAGTTCTCTTTGTCTGGCCATGTTAATTAAGATGATGGCAAAGCCTTCATTTCTAGTTACAGCTGGGTTTTGGTTGGTTGATTTTTCTTTTTTGAAATCTCAACTTTATACCTAAGTGAAAGAAACTAATTGTAGAATTGTGATTCCTGGGGAGATGTAGTATAAGCATTAGGACTGTGTTACCCTCCACTTCTAACACATTTTAATGCCAGGCTATATTAAGGAGGTCAGATCACTTCATGTATGAGTCACTTTGGAGTGGTTTCTGGAAGGATCTTAGCAATTGCAAAGATTTTTGTGTGAAACAATAGTAAAGTAACCAGTAAACATTTCCCTTTTCTAGCCATTTAAAGCATTCTTTATTGCCAGTGTTAGCTTTGAAATCTAGATTTCTCATTAGACAAAAGTGAAGTTTGTCATTCAGACATCTGTGCTTCAATGCTGACTGATGATTTACAGTCATCTAGTTGCTCTACACTGTGCTATTTTGACGTCAGACAGAAAATTCTAACTTGTGGGAAAATGCCAAGGGTTTTTCACCTAGTATTCAATAGAAAACTTAAGTGTTTCTATTTTTAAACAGTACAGAAATACCTGAGCTTTCAGTGGAGAACTAATATGGGTTTTTTTCTTCTGTAAATTGTTTATAGGCTAAGATTTTAATATAGGAATGTTATGGATATTGTTAGCAGGATAAACATAGGTGGGCATGATATAAGAGATTGGAGCTGATTATGTTAGATGGAATATATTATTTTGGACCAGGCCATTTGTAACACATTTTATATTAAATTGGAGAGTACTAAAACATCCTGGAAATTGATTAGATGGGATCTTACTGGAAGGTTGCATTGCTTGGAAAACAGTTAATAAGGAAAAGCATTTAAGATTCCATCAAGTGGTATATTATATTTCTTGTGTGTTGTTGGAAATGGTATGGGTTTTATTATTTTTTATCTTCTATCTTCTGTATTTCAGTAAGTATTTTAAAAGCTCTGCCTTATTTTATTAATAGGGATAGCTTAATGAAAACAGCACTGCCTTCTACAATTTCATTATTACAATTATTAGCTAATTTTGAATGTTTTCACAACATCTGTGTATGTAGTAAATTATGTTCATCAGTTTCAACTTTCATTGTAAAGTGAAATTGTGTTTTATATTCCAAATCACTTGGAAATACTGAATAGAAGGAAATTTCAACACCAGCAAATCTAAAGAAGTCAGAGGTCTCTAGCATTATATCCAGTCCTTTGATATTGCAGCTTTCTATAAATGGACTGGAAGATGTGAGATTTTCTATTTGACCAAACACAGCTGAAGATGCAAAGAATTTCAGCTGCTTTATTTATAAATAAATAATTCCAGCCTTTGATAGATACTTTACTGCAGCCTCCAAAATTGTACATTACATTACAAATCCTTTTTCATGAGGCTGGAAAAATCAAAGCCCACAAACCACCATTTAGAGTTGGCTGTCTTGTGATCCTTTGAAGCAGTTTTCATGAAGACTAATTTTCAGTCATGTAATTGCATGTATTGCTATGCCCTCATCTTAGAATCTTTATGATTGCTTCATTCTCTAGCTTGTGTCCTAGTTTGAAAACAGAATTTTAACTTCGGCTCCTTGATTTTTCTTGATACTGTTGTACTAAAGCAAAGCAAATTATACATCAGGTGAAATGGAACTAGAAGGTGGAGTGGGGATTTGTCAAACGTACACACGGGTACTTAAATGCTGTTGTGATGGAAGTGGGCCATTCCAGTTCCTTGCTCAACCTTTTGGCTCTGTTAGGCAGCGGGTGGCCTTATTTTTCTGTCTGCTAGTCTGAGGTCTCAGTTTTTAATGAGCAGACCTGTAGCTTCAGAGGTCTTAAAGAAAAGTTTCGAAGTTTTATTTTAAACTTGCTTACTTAGTTTGTTAGAATTAACAGTCGAAATCATTACTAACAGACATCAGATGTTTTGAATAATAAAATCTGCATGTACTGTGCAGCAAAGCTGTTTGCAGGAGTATAATCACTTGTTTTATCTTGGAGGATAGGTTCTGAAAGACCAAGGGAGCTAAGAGGTGTGTCTGGATTTCTCCTGGTTTAAACAGCTGTAGTATATATGGTAATACTGTGCTAATCTGATTTTAGTTTAATCAGTTAATGGTATCCTGGCATTTGCAACAGATAGACTATTGATACAGTGTTGGGAAGAACACCGTTTTTTCTTAGTGCCTGCAAGAGCAAAGCCTCTATTTGCCTTTCACTAGTCATTTCTGAAATTACCGGTTAAATTCCAAAGGAGGTGATGGGGCTGTGGAGGGGGACTCCCTTAGTGATCCTTGCAATATCGACTCCTCTCCTAGTGGATGGTGGAGAACTCTTCAAAGAGATAGCTTATTACACAGCAGCGAAGGACAGCTTCAGGGAAATCTCCTACTTCTAATGATCCAAAGGTCAGTCAGATTCAAGATAGATAAACAAAACAAAACAAAAAAATCAGGCTTTTAAATTACATCAGATCATAGGAACACTTGTTTTCTCCTATTACAGCCAGGGTACTTTAAATAAACCTTAACTTTTTCATCTGTAAAATGTGGTGAAAGCGCCTTACTGGTTTTTTTTAAATACTCTGAGGGGTAAATGTTGGCTTAACAATTAATATGTGTGAGGTCATTACTGGAATGCCCTTTCTTTTGTAGCAATCTGTAGTTTTACAGGTGATTCTTGGAGACAGAAGAATGAGCAGTTTTTATTATCCTGTAGGATTGGAGATTGCAGGGGAGAGACTCTGAAGGTTCTTGGTGGCCATAAGAAGTTGTAATAATAAGTGGTTTCACTGATTTCAGTTTAGAATGAATTCAAAATAATTTTTTGTGTGTTTTGCATAAACCTAAATTCTGTGTATTGCCAAAATGTTTTTATGGAGGAACTTTTTAACATTATATATATATGTTTCTTCAGATATGTTACCTTTGGGCTACAGGTAAACTAGGCATTAAATTATATCTTTGGTCTTCCTTACAAAATAAATGGGAAGATTACAGTTGTGCAGAATCAAATAGGAGTCCTGCTCAACTGGACAGCCTTAAAGGAGCTCTACCAGTATCATAGGAGAAAATGTTATCCCTTGTTTCCATGTAAATCATTCTGCAGTGCTTGGAAAATAAACTGAAGCATGTAAGACACTAAAACTGACAAATAGCACAATTTATTCTTATTATGTCATGCTTTATATTCAGTATATTTTGCAGCGTTTAAAAGTGATCCATTTATAGCAGTTAATAAATGTTAATAGTTTTTAAAATCCTTCATTTCACTACTGTCTAGGATTTTCTTAAAAAAGATCCTATGTGGCTTCAGTAGCAAGATCCCATTAAGATGTAATTTGTACATCTGAAGTGTACAGACTTTCCTAAAAATCTTACTCTAGGTTACATCTAAGAATTGAAAAGATGCTCAACTGTGTGCATCAATGCTTTATGTTTGAAATCCGGGAAATGAATTTTAGTAAAAGTCTCAAATTGGCTTAGAAACTTTAGAAATCTTTACTAAGACAACTTCTGTGATGATGTAGGTAACACATAATCCCCAACATCCTTTAGGCGCTGGTTTTATTTATTTCAGTTTAGTCAATTTTCTTCATATGTGAAGCACACATAGGCATTCAGCTGAATATGAAGATTCAGGGGAACTTAGGGAACTAGATGTGTGATTCCGTGTCATTTAATGTAAAGCACCTGTAATTTTAAGGCATGGCTTCTCTTTCTAGATTCAGCAAACTCTTTCTGATGGAAGTGTGTGTAGTGGAATCATGAAGGGAAAAAGAAAACAGTTACTCCTTTTGATGTTTTCATATCAACCACTTTTTTTTTTTTTTTTTTTTTTAACAAGCTTTGCTTTTTACTTATAATTTCATTCACAGAAATGTCCAAGTATAATCCTGTTGAATTTAAAAAAAATTATTAAGGGAAGCTTAACTGGCGTAAGAACAGTAAACTTGTAACATTTTGGCTTCTCCAAACAGCTTGTATTTCTAGGCAAGCTTATGTAAAGAGTAGAACAATTTTTTATTTAGAATATCAGCCTGTTAGTTGTGATAAAAAAAATACAATTTCAGAAAATAAAAGTTAGTTTGGTAGTTGTATTTATAGAAATTAAACATATCCATGTTGCTCTAAAAGATTAGTATTCATAGCATATATTACCAATCCAGACAAATAAATACCACAGTTACCAATCCAAACAAGTAAATATTACAGTTAAAAGCATAGAGATAAGGCTTTATTGTGGATTCTAGGGGAAAAGAATTTTTTTTCCCAATTATATTTTCAGTGCTTCTCCACAGAGTTACCTTCTCACGTTACTGTTGTGGCATCCTTTAGATGTCTTACTAATTAGACCAGTTCTTTTTCTGGCTTTGACCTTAGGCTTATGGCTATACTTCCTTAACTTTATCAGGATTATGTTGTGTTTCTGGTGATTAAAATTTTTTTCTCAAAAGCATGTGGATGTGTTGCATTTATGGCAGAGAACAGTATGCCACATAACCCAGATTTCAGAGACACACAAAAAAAAAGGCCCCATCTAGAAAGCCGCGTTAAAGAGTTTTTCCGTGTAGTTTCTTGGAAGAGGGAGGTTGATACAAGTGTCTGTGCCTTCACTTGTGTCAGTGTTCATTGGTTCAGAAGTATAAATAGATCTGATGACGATTTAAGTCTCAGTTCTTCTTCCTATGGGAAGTGCTGAGTGCAGTGCAGAGCTCTTTGCTCTTAATACCCGAAGTGCAGCATCGTAGGGGTGCTAGTCAGAGCATGGTTGTCCTGTCCTTTTCTTGTAGATGTGAGTTCTGCATAAGGGAGAAAAATACATCAAACGAAGAGTATCATCCTGCTTGGAGAGACTCTTGAAATCCTGAATTTCACTGATGCAAGTGAAATTGCTTCTCATCTCAATAGTGATGACCTTACTCCAGAACAGTTCTTTGGTTCATTAATCTATGCACACTTGCTTTCAGAAGTGTAGGAAACTGCTGCCAAAACTGCTTCTGTAAGCCCTCCACCACCTTCCAGAATATTTGTTCTGTGTTGCCTGGTTTAAAATACATTGCTTTCAGCTAAGTGTAGCAACTGGTATTTCTGAATCCTTGCTGAGTCCTGCAGCCTTCTCTGAAACATGTTTTGTTAAAATAACTCATAAAATCGTACACGAACCAGTCTGTCACTTAAGGCCTCTGTAGGTAACGTCCAGACCTCACTCAACAGTTTTAGGTGCTGATTTGCACAAAAGCTTCTGCTGTGTTATTTGATGGTTATCTTTAGATAAAACTGTTGAGTTTTCTTTTTCTTGAGACACTCCTTCCTCTTCCCAGTAACAGTGACACTATGTTGTGTCTTAGTTGAAATAAGAGCTTCCATCAGGCTTAAAACTGGGAGTATAGGTGATAAGGCTGACTTAGACCTTTTTACTGAATAATTTCGTAATCAAAACCAAAGCAAAACCGAATTTTTTTTCTTTCCTGGTGGCTCATGGGATAGCCAAAAAAGCTACAGAACAAACTTACTGCAATCCAAAATAGGAAGCCATGTAGAGATTTCAGATGCTGTCCAGCTGGGCTGATGAACTGTTTTCAAATGGCAAAGCAAGAAAACAAAGTGTGGGTGGTAGTCTGTGTTTTTACCATTGCAGTAAGGCAAAGGAGATTTTTTTTCTATTTGTAAACTGCTAAATAAAAGTGGATAGTACAGTCTTAAACTTGAAAAAAATTACCAGAAACCCCAAAACAAAAATGATTATTTTATCTTTATTAAAGTATTAGTAATAACACCAGGTACTAATTCTTATTTAAGTGAAGATGAGCAATATTTCTGTAGTTGAAATGTGATGTTGAACTGTTCCTGGGGTAGGATCGAAGTTACACTCCTTATTCTGTAGAATTTGTATGGAGTATTTGGGACCATACTGCATTTAATATGCATAGGTGGTGTCTCACATGTAACACTGTATGTGCAGTGTAAGATGCATTGAATGTTCTACAGCCGATGAAGACCTTACCTAGAACACCAATAGGCACTTAATTAAAAAATTAGTAGAGTTGGCAAGCATAGTATATGGGCAGGCATAATTAATGCATCAGTATGGTTTTATCTGAAATGCTCCTTACATCTCAGATTAAACTACATTGTTAGATTGTTTGTACCTGTTGTCTGGTTCTAGTCTTGACTTCACTAGTGTCCTTATAAACCTCTGAATGAATTGCATGTAGAGGTGAGATGAAGCAATATATGAGGGTTTTTTCGGATTGTTTCGTTTGGGATGGTGTGTTTTATGATGATGTCTTTTTTTTATTTTTTTGGTTTGGTGGTTTTGTTTTTGTTTTGAGGGTTTTTTGGTGGTGGTGGTTTGGTTGTTCGTGGGGGTTTTTGTGTGGGGTTTTTTTTTTGGTTGGTTTTGTTTTTTGTTGGTTGGTGTCTTTTTTTTGTTTTTGTTTTTTTTTCATTTGGGTTTTTAGGTTGGGTTTATTTTTTAAAACTTTTCTGTTGGTGGAAGTTGTAGACTGCTTCACTAATTGGGCCAGATGGATCTAACTGCTTTGTTAGATGAGTCAGCCTACACTTTAATGTTGTCTTTAACAGTACGGCTGCATTTCATTAGAAATGTTTCGTGATAAAATTGTCTTTGGGTTTCTTGTTTGCCATTGCATATAGGATTTTAGAACTAAATCTGTTCTTAAAACAAATATGCAGTTGGCTTAGAATATCTCAGTAATTTTTAAGTGAAAGATTAACTTCCTCAAATATTATGAATCAAACTAATGCCCAATTTAAAGTCATACTTTGAAAAAACAAGTGTGAGATGTTAGCTATTCACTTTAGATTAAAAGAGAAATGAGACTGTATGTTTTGAAATTAAATTCATTACTTGATCTCTAACATTTTAAAAGATGACCTCCCTTTTGAGTAACTTTCTAAGAACGTGTCTTACTTTTGCACATTTAGTTTTTTACTAGTTTTGGTAAGTTTCACGTGGAGAAAGGAAGAAAAGTTGTTGTAATGTTTACTATGGATGTTCCAAAAGAAATGGTGTTATGACCGAAACAGACTAAAATTAATTTTTTGGGAGGGCAGACCACCATCTTCATTTGCTGTAGAAGAATGAGTTAAGCCAGGGTTTAGGCTTTTCCTATACACAAGTGTTAGTCCAGAGACAGCAAATGTTTATTCTCTTCAGCGTTTAGCTGCTGTTTACATTTCAGTGACAGAGGGAACAGCTAGGGCAAAAGAGCAAGGGTGCAGTCATTAGTTTCCTTCACATTTTCTCGATTAAAAATGCAGGGGTGGGGGGGAAGCTTTGCTACAGAATCCACATGTCCTCTTCTCAAAATAATTAACTCTGTAAAAGGGCCTGTGTGGCTTTTTAAAACTGAAGCATTCTCATGACGAGGCGGGCAGTGGGTTCTTGCACATGGAGTATAATGACACCATACTCAGTAGCATTTTGTGTAGTTCCTTGATGTGTAGTTTAGAGTATTACATGCGGTGTATAACAGCAGTAACAAGATTAATTTCATTTGAGAGGTGACTAAGTATCTCCAGTAGTCGGCACGCTGAAGGTAGCGGTTCGGGTGTCTCCTTCGCTGTCACTCCGCTGGCTTTTTGCCTTCCTCAGTGGTTGTTCTGCATGACTTAGTGCATAGGAGATGCTGTGTCTTTGCGGTCTTGGAGCCTCTCTTGCAAAAAGCCGTAATGTGAGAGTACATCCCTTCCTGTGCACAAAGGTGTTGCTGCTGTTCTCTGCCGTGCACACCATTTTAATCTGAATGGGGAATCTGTCTGGGGACCCGAGTACAGTAATTAGCAGTCTCTTCAGAGTGTCAGAGCAGAGTTACCATTGTAATGGTTTAGCAGGAGGATAAAAGGATTGGATTTGGGTCTGCCTTCCTGCCAAACTAAATGAGTTGCCATGGGAATTTTCAAATATAAGAGGCGTTTACTTAAAGCAATTTGGCGAGTTTGAATAAACTCATAAATTACGGGGTTTAGAGGAGAGATCCCTGCTTTCTCTGGCAGGGGCTGAACAGCCAAGAAGACTGTTAGAAAGCTGCTTACATTCTTAATGAGAATAAGTTGATCCGTGCTCCCTTGCAGACTATCAGCTTATTAAGGCTAAACTGTTTCTGCTAAATACAGTACAGTAAGCACATTTTGAGAGACATAGTTTGCAACAAATCCCCGGAGTAAAAAGCAACATCTGATTGCTCTAAACATAAATTGAATTTCCTTTGCTAGATTAGATCTATTTTCAAGTAATGCTATTAAAAATGGTTCTCTGTATTGTTTCAATAAACATTAACCTGCTATTGATTTCAACTTTCCTCTGTGCATGTAATATTTATCACAACACTTGTCAGATCTGCTTCTGAGAGGGGAGGGAGGGCATTGAGGTTTCTTTCGAAAACAAATAAGGTCCTATGGCCCTTCAAACTGTTTTTTTTTTCTCGGGTCACATGTAAATGTTTTCCCAGCTCAGGCCTGCCCGCCTTCTCTCTAAAGGGAGTTGGGCTTTGACCTGCTGACTTCTTTGTCAGCACCGATGCTATTGAAATGTGAGAAGATGGACTCGGTGCTTTCACAAGTGCCTCAAGTGATGAACATCACTTATGCTTGTTTAACCTTCAGTTGTGCTCGAGAAGTCAGCTGTAGTAGGCTCCGGGAGAACTGACGGCCGCTGTTGTGCTCCGCTTGTTTGGAAGCATGTGTTCGGTTCTCCCAGCCACTTCCATCGGACAACTTAAATAGCAAAGATCATACGTGCTTGAATACTTGTGATACTAGCTTTAAAAGTGTATATTCTAGGACTTGTCATACTTAAAACAGTATGCAATATTTCCCCAAAAATACTTTTTATCGGTTGTATAGCTTAAGGCTTAAATGTTGCCTTGTGATCTCCTTTCTAGTACATATCTCAAATCTTTACTCGTAAGTATTAGGATATGGAGGTGGAACTAATTAAAAAGGGAGCAGTACTGCCATAATGGCAGTAATTTTAACTTCAGTTTAAAACCATAAAAATAAGGTTAGAACTCCTTAATATAATCTTACATCACTAGCAGGAATCCTGTAAATTAACAAAGGAAAATAGTAAATTTGTGCTGGTGATTCAGTGGTTGAACAGCTGCTAAGTTCTAACAAATTCCTGAACAGTTACTAATGATGCAGCTGAAGCTGTTTGGTAGCCTCAGGGTGCTGTTCCTGTGAAACTAGAAATATCTCCAAAGAAATTAGAAGACAACAAGAGAAGCATTTACTCTTACTAATTCTCAAAATTTTAGCTGTTCATTTAAAGTTAGTTAGAAAAATATTGTCAGGGAATTGATTCCATTTGACTTAATCCCCACCTCCATTCTTTGTTTTCTTATTTCTCTTCTTAGTTCCTAGATGAGTTACTGGAAGGCAAAATTTTATAGTAAAATATTTATAAATAAATATTTACAATAAAATAAAAGTACTACATGTTTGTGAAGTGGCTTGAGAAACTGAAACTATGAAAACTTCTACACTCTGTACTAAAAGAGGGTTGCTAAATGATTAGAGGATATTATCAGCATTAAAAAAAAAAACATATAGAGGAGGCAGTGGTACAGAACTCTTTTGGATACTGGGTTGAACTGAGTGCATCACTTAAGTCCTTAGTTCCAATACCTTACACCACCTGTGCAAATCAATGCTATTTGCAGAAATCGGGCAGTTAAAAAAAAAAAAAAAGTATATATTGGTATTACAGTTTTCAGATTTCATACTCTGGGATTTTTTCTGCATTTTAGAATTTTAGTTCCATAGGTTGTGCGGCTTGATTGGGACCTGTGTTATATCACATCTGGTGCATTCTTCCTCTTCTCTTTGCTTGACTTGAAAAACTGAAGTGAAAATAAGTGGCACTGAGAGTGCAGGAGAAGCTTGAACTGGTGGGAGTTTTTGGCTATGTCAGATGTTGAGATAGAGACATTTAAAAATTACTGAAAACTTAATCTGGGCTACACAGTATGAATTTAGTTTGCAATACTGGTGAAAGAGGAAGGTGGGAATTGCTGCCTAGTATTTCACTTAATTATTTTTAATTAAGGATTTTAATAACCTAAAACTTACTGATCAGTCACATCAGAAACATCCTTCTCCAGAGTACATGAAAACATACATCAGGCAAGTTACCTGATAGACGATGGATATTTAATTTGAAGGATATTCTCTCCTTTACTTCATGAGCAGTGTAGGAGAAACCTTATCGTTTCACCACCTACAAGTACGGCTTACAGAAAGAAAGTATGGTTTTAGGTAAAACTGAGCTGAGATGGGCCTGCTTAGATCTGAATCCAGTTAAAGTACACTCTCATGAGTTCTGATGAGCCTGTTGTTTCATATTGAAAGCAAAAGTCCCCTTTCTGCTTCACTACTGAATGAAGCTGCAGGCTAATTAATTTGTGAATGGGTGTAATAAAAAAACAGTTACCAGATTTTTCTCTGAGCTGATTTTATTTTCTAAGTGCTAGAAAAGTAAGTCACAAATTTTCTGGGGTTTTTGGAGAGGTAAATCACCTTGTTGAGTGTTTCACTGGAGAACACAAAGGAAGTGTCAAGGATATGCACACAGAAAAGGTAGGAATACTGTAATGGGGAAGAAGTGGGAAGCTATGCAAAGTACTTGTTCTCAGTGTTTAATTTGTTTTATTTTGAGGGTTCTTGGCTCCTGCTGGTCCAGGAATCCAGAGAATCAAAGAAATGTGCATGCTGCTAGACCAGTAGGAATAGCAGCTGTTTCTTCTCTGGGCACTCCCTTTTTTCTAATAACTTCTCTTGCAAGTGTTTTTATCCAGTCTCCATTTAATTCTGCTTCTGCTGTGGCGTTGTTACTTTTGCCTTTGATCTTTAGATTCCAACAGTTTGTTTCCTTCTGCAGTTTTTTCACTGACTAGCTTGCAGACTTTTTAGAGCAGGTTCTTTGCACGTGTATTGTAGGTATCTGAGCTCCAGGTCAGAAGTGTTTGTATACTGTTATGCTAAAAATAACATTGCATGCAGAGACATGAAAACAAAATGCATAATCGAAGTCGTACAGTTCTTGGCTGAATAAAATCAGCAGCTCTCACTTGGGGTAGTTCTATAGAAGAATGTAATACAGGAAAAGGAAAAAATATCAATAAGGAAATTGATTTTTGTAGAGTCCTCACACTATCTCACACTATCAAACCAAGCATTATTTTCAGTTTCTTACCATGGAGCTTTGTAACTACGGGTGCACTGTTTAAGTGCTACAGATTTAAAGTTGCTGGTATAAGGTGTAAGAATTGTCAGTATAGGATGATGGTGGTTTTAGAGGTTTGAAAATATTTTTTTCATGGAGTGAAAATACCAAAGTTCAAAGATTTCTGCAAAATAAGAATGAGTGTAGTTAGAGCAGTAGGTAAATGGTTGAGACTGTAGCCATTGCTCCTGATGAGCAAATCCACAAATGGAAGAATGCACTTCTCATGGTTTAAGGTAACCTAGAAGAGTGTGGGCAGGACACTTGGCCAATGAGAAGCTGTAGTAGTATTTCTTCACTGAAGGTTGGCATCAAGAGAGAAGAAAGACAGAAAGGAGAATTGTGAGTAAAGAAATGGGCAAACACTATTAAAAAAAATCGTTGGAGAATGAGGAATAAGAAAACTGAAATATTTTAGTATGCAACCAAAATTCATTTAGTTGTCAGGTGGTGATCTCCAGTTAGAAAAGAAGATTAAACTGCTGGGCTTCAGTATTAGCAAGACTAAGAGTCCTGATTCCACATGGAACTGAGTCAGTTGGCACACTGCGGTGTCAGCTCCCATCAGTCTCTCCTCCCTTACTGGTGAGTCTGCAGTGAGCTCTTTCACTTTTGTAACCTTGTAGGAAAATATACAGGTTAAAAAAAAAAAAAAAAAAGTGTTGCCAGATGAGCAGGTTGGCATGGTTCAGTCCTGGAGACAGTGATAGATACAGGAGAGCAATGGTGAGGAAAGACTGTGACCACCACTAACTAAATTGACTTAAAATACCACAGGAGTACCAGTGGAGAGGCTTTTTACATCTTGAAAAATAATTTTTGACTCCTTTGACAGCAATGTAAAACCTCAGCCTAATCATCCTGAACTAATTTGTAGCCTGGGAAAAAGTCTTAGGGATGGCATTTTAATTTTGTACATTCTGGAATTGACTGTTGTATTTGCTAGGTAAACTTGTCTGAACTTGTTTCCTGTGAAATTACTCTCCCTAAGTTTTCTGTCTGATTGATTCCCATTCCATCCTCTGTTTTTCAAAGTCTTAGCTTTCTGAACTCAGTCATGCACAGATGCACAGCAACTTTTACACATTCTGGAAACAAAATTCCATTAATTTATCCATTCATTTGAATTGCTTGAGAATTATATGGCTTGCTTTTCACACCTTTTGTACCTTTGTTGTCCATATTTCCCTTGGCTTGAGGAAAGGAACTTCGTTTGTCTCTTCATATTAATGCTGAGTAAATAAATACTTTCAGTTACTCTGAGTGTCCAAAAATCTGCATCACTTTTGAAGTTCACTTCTTTATTTTTCAGCCACATCACGTAACTGAAAACTTAAAATCCACTTTTTCTGGTTTTGGATTTTTTTTCCTATGTGTTAGTTTTTACACACATTAAGGGAGGTTTTTACTGCCAAGTGCTATGTATAGGAATATAGTCCATAAAATTAGAGACTGTGTGAATATAGGTATTATTTTGAAATATTCATGAGATTCTGAGGCTCAGGAGATTAAGAGGCACTAAGGTGATTTGTCTTGTAGTAGAAAATATATTTTAAGCTGCTTTTGCTTATGGCTGTGCACCTTGTCTACTACAATACAAAAGTATAACTCTACAGTCTCTAAAAGACTATTTCATTCTACATATTTCTAACAGCTAAGTCTAAATTTGTTTCTCCTAAAAATTGGACAAGAACAATAAATGTTTAGAGAACCAGTGTGTCTGAACAATACTCAGATTCAGACAGAAAGATGTGAAGACTTGAGTCAGAAATCTAGAAATGGGACAGTGTTTTTTGTTTAACAAGACTCCAGGATCATTCAGAAAGCAGGTGGAAATCTCATATCAATGCAATACAGAGTGAAAGCAAAGGGCAAGGCACTGGTAGGGAACATGTAGGAAGAAATTAAGTTACCACTGGAACAGTTTGGTGTTTTTAGGGTGGATTAATGTTTTTAATACCAACATTGCTTGTTCTCTTCAAAGGTCTTAAAATACACGTCTGGGGTTTAAGGTTAGTTAGAAGCTACAGGGGAGATGCTATATAGAAATACTGCAGGAGTATCCTGTCAAGAATGGTTTCCCCAGCATGACATGACAGCCCTCATCTAGGATGGCTCAGTGGCTGCAGTCTGTTTCAGCCACAGTTCAGGTACCCAGCTGCTTAGAAAATGATAAAGGAAAACCATTAAATGAAGTTTTGGTGTAATATCTGATCTGGAGTCTGTAGCAAGCTGTTCAGATGCAGCACTATAAAACATGCAGTGATCAGTGACAAAGAGAATCACAGAGGTCTTGAATATTTCTGTCCCAGTATAGCCTTTAACTTGCAGTGAAATTTGGTCAGATTTATACTGTGAGGCCTGCTAAATGGTTACTTTAGTGTCTGTGTCTGCTGAGTAGGCAGATTTTTAAATAAGTGTGTAGAACAGCAGGGAAGTATGGTCAAATTAATTATTTAAGATTGGCCTGATACATACCTCTCTCATTCTAGGACAGAAGATTACACTTAAAGAATTTAATTGTCTTATCATATAGACTCAATTATTATATAGAAACCAAATTATAATTAGTTGATTCTGGTAAGGGAGGATTTTAGGAAAAAAAGAGATGAAAAAAATTCCTGTCAGTAATTTCTTCAGGGATTTTCCAAATAGGTTAATCAGTCCTTTATTTTGGCAAGTCTGTAGTCGGGTACCTCATGATCCCAGTACCTTCTGAACAGAAGATGGTGTTTGCTATACCACAGTCTCATTTCTCTATGTGAGCTGTCATAACCTGTATTTGGTTGTGAGAGGAACTTCTGAAACATGGCCCACGTACAAAACTGGTAGAGTTTATTACTTATGCATGGCATCTGAATAGTCTTGGGCAGAGGGGGAGATGTGGAGGTTTTACTGCAGATTTCAGAAAACACTTTGTGTAAATACTGTTGTTTTATCTAGTGGGGGCTGGAAGGGAAGCAGGGGGCGGAGGGGGTGTTGATTTGGGGTGGGGTTTTTTGTTGTTCTTTGAGGTTTATTGTTTGGTTGGGTTCTTTTAAATTAACAAGCTTTAGGAAAGTTCTCTAACTCTGTTATAAACGTAGATTGTTGAAATAAAAATTTATTTTGCAAATAAATGGATAACAGAAAGGTATTTTTATTGCAATTTAGTTTGTTGGGGTTTTTTTCAGAATATGAGGGGTATTTTTTAAAAGCATTAGGAATACTTTCAAAACTAATTTTTTTTTACTGCTGATGTCCATTCTTGTTAGTAATAAGTATTTGTAATCTAGTGTTAAAACCTAGCACAATAAAATCTCCTATACTAAGTAGAATATCATAAGAAACTGACTTCGTATTAATACATTATGAAAAATAGGTGGTTCTTATTTGTCAAAATCTGGATGAGAAATACTAATCTTAAGGTACATGATTAATTCCCAAAGCCCAAAAGGTAAATATCTTCAAACATGAAGTTGGTTTAATTTTCTTTGACACTTACTCCAGCTTCAGGTTCCTCTTTTTTTTTTTTTTTCCCCCTAAGAACTATGATGAATAATTAAAACAAGACTTGTGTATGTTTGAATTATTCTGTGTGATTACACTGGAAAATTATGTGACTACATTTAAAAAAAATAAGTCAAATTATCGTCACTTCTGTTATTCTGGAGTAGCTGAAGAAACTGAAGCATGTTGCATGATTTTCATTTACTAAGAATCCACTAATCTTTTGTAACGGAAGTTGCTAAGGTTGACGGAATTGATGAAAAAATTAAAATCTGTTGCAGGTGTAATTTTACATAATATCTGCAGATGTCAGAAGTATTTTGGCAAATTGAAAGTATTTTAAAAAGCTTTTAAAAATGTTTTTAATGCTGAATTTATGTTACATAGAAACAAAATAATGACACACACTGGTAGGCGGAACTTCCATGCCTTCACTCAGCCCGTAAGTGACAGCACAAATAAATTTTCAAGGTTATCAGGGGTGAAGAGAAAGCTGCCCTTTGTCAGTTTATCAAACCTGTGCTTTGGTGCCTGGTGCCCTAAGCGATGGACACCTCACAGCACACACACACACACACAGCTGTGGCCGCTGTGTGCGGCTCGGGCTCCTGTGGCAGCCTGCAGCGGCCAGCATGGCTCTGCCATTCCTCCTGGAGGCCGTCCACCCAGCGCGGCAGCCACAGGCTGGGGCTGTGTCGGGAGCAGCGGGGAGGGCGGTGAGTGCTCAGGTGTGCCCAGTGCGGCTCTCGGAGGTGCTCCTCAAAGGCCCTTTGTGCCGGTCCCTGCCAGGCAGCGCCGCTTCTCGCTCCTGTCTGTGGAAAACAAGGGTTGGCCACTGTCTAAAAGCTGAAAAGAAGGCTCAGTAAATAGCAGAGGAAGCCCTTTCCCTAGCAACACGCTGCCTCCAGCAGCCCGAGCCTTCCAACAAAAGGTCATATGATTGACATATTTGTCCCCGGAACAGAACGCACACAATCGGTTTTTTCACTTCTCTGTGTTTTTAAGCTGTGTGAAAGTGGGTTTTAGGAGCCACACAAGAGGAGACTGGCGAGCTGGAATACCATCATTCCGTTCCTCTGGACTTCATCAGCCCTTAGAGTTCAAGAACTGGAGAGGCATCTGTGATGTTTATGGAAGAGCTAATTTTGATTTTTAAACAGTATTTAAACACTGGTATTAAGAGTACCAGTAAAGTGCATATGAGACACACGTGGTGTTACATTCAACATGGCTATGGGCTGCTTGTAGACATGTAAGCAGTTGGAAGTAATTGTGATCTTTTAGTACTCATTCATTTTTAAGCAGCTGTTAAAAATTACTGCAAGTATATACTGAGTGCATATCTCCTTTTAAACTTTCAAAGTTCTGTTTTGTTAGTTGGATTAGACATGTAAAACTTAAATTGGTTGGATTTTGGGGCATCTTAGGTTTAAAACAATACTGTTTCTCTAGATGGTAGTTTTATATAAAGTTCTGAATGAAACAGTTGTTACATGCCTCGACCTTAGAGTTGTGTATGTGCGAAAACAGTCGTTTTGAGAACAAAACCTTTAATGCGAGTGTTTTACAAAAGGGAGTGTAGGTGAAATGCAGAAACAATTTTTTATATCTCATTTAGCTGTCATGATTTCTGTTGAAAATATGAGTAAATGTGACAGTTGAAGAAGCTATTGGAAGACCACTGAAGCTCCCTGAATACTAACATTTTAAAACTGGAAAAGCCTAATTCGTGGGTTTAGTCCATAGTCCAATAAAGTAGTTTATTTTAATTAGTCAGTATTACATTTTCGGGACATGTCGTGCTGAAGATAAAAACGTCTTAGAAGATACTACTGCAGCTTGAATTCCCATGTGGTGGTGTGCAGCCCTGAATCCTGTGTTTAGTGAAACACGTGAGAGAAGATACACTTGAAAGACATGCACTAATTCACAACAGCAGTCTTTGTGCTCCCTGTCATCAGCAGTTAGTTTTCTTCTGCTGCTCTAAAGAGAGACTCTTCATATTCTTTCTTGGTTACTAAATTTGATATGAAATGTCATTTTTCTTGTTTGCTTTTTTTTATTATTGTTTCTGGGTGGGAACAGATTCAAAACATGCTTAACGTGTTTTCCATATGAAAACACGCAATCGTATCTCGGTGCCATTTCAAAAATGAAAGGCCTTGTTTATGTATTAAACTATTAGCATATCTGGAAAGAAAGCTGTGTAGCATTGGGATCTCTTGAGTTGGCAAAAAAATGCTAGTTTTGAAACCCTTAAATAGTGTTTTCCATATCTCTAGTTGCATCTTGCCTCCCATGTCCCCACTCACTCCAATATTTGAGTTAGGTGTCTTCATAGTTCAGGGGAATTTACAGCTATTTGGAGTGTGTAAACTCAAACTTTGAATAGAGACCTTCTAGGATGACAGAGGGAAAATAAATGTTACAGGTCAGGCCACACTTAGCTGTAAATATTTTAATTAATCTTTCAATTGTTATATTTCTAACAACTCATGCTTATTTGTACCTGTTAGAACAACCACCTTGATCATAGGTCATTTTGTAGCATATATTTGTTAAATTGTTTTTATAATTTACTTAAAACTCAGGATGGGTTAATGAATTTCTCCTGATAAAAGTGGAATGTGTCAACACTGTCTGAGTGTTCTGGCACTGTTCCATCTGTTCCAAAGGCTACAGCTGGAATAAAGACCTGCATAATATAGGTCGTGTTTGTGCTCTGCTCTCTTCAGATTCCTAGGATGCTCGTGAAACTCAGGATGTTGCTGGTAGAGCCATATGTGGGAAATCTGTACAAGAGGCTTGCCTGCTACTATCTCATTCAGTGTGCTTGTAGTTTAACTGCTGTTTTCACAGTTGAACTAACCAGTGAGGAGGAATTTTGAATGTCTGGCATTCCAAACCTAGAAATACCAAAAGTAAAGTGTTCAGCTCGGAAAGTTTTCAAGCTGGGCTTGCACATTGCTAAAAATAGGTCTAATGCTTTAGATTGCATAGATGGCTTTAGATTGATGGGTATTTAATTTGAATATTAATACAAATAACAGCAGATGTCTATTCTAGCAAATAAATCGGCAATCACCTCAGTATTATTCTGCCTTTGAAAAACATTTTAGAATGTACTGTAATTTTTTTTTCCTTTAGAATTTTTTGGGGTTTAGTGTGTATATGTGTGTCATGAAAGATACCTTCCTGTTATGGAGCTTTATGAATTGCTGAAGCTCTCCAGTGTGGTATATAGAGATTCTTATAGTGGATTTTATTAAAAACATTAAAACAGACATGCAAGGAAAATAGGAATGATAATTTAAAACCAGAAAAAGACAAAGTAAAAAGCAAGTTCTGAAATTTAGTACTGTTGAGGGTCTGATTTAACCTATCCAGGTGACCGTTTTTTTTTTTTTTTCCTTTAAAGCTCAAAACCCTGTGATTTAAATATGGGCCCACCACATCTGTCCCAAAGCACTGTTGACCTGTTAAGGTCAAGCAAAATTCCCCCCACCCCAGCGTGTTGCCAAGTAGCATATGTGGTCATGCCAACTTGTAAGTTCCACTGATGCTGTATTTCAGTGTAGCTTGTAAAACCATGCTATGTTCCAATTTTCTGAACCTTATCTGTATTTTCTTTGTGCAGAAATGGAAAGTGGGGGAGGGAGGGCATCAGGACTCTCAAAAGTATTACTGGTAAGGCAGGTATCATGATTAAACAGGAATACTTCAGATAAGGTGATGGGAAGTGTGGAAAGATAGGCTGCCTTTTCCCCCAGTGCATCTTTAACATTATGACCAATGAATTTGTCAAGTGAAACAGCACAAGTCTTCTTTGCATATCATTTGAACTGAGAGCTTGCTTTGAAGAAGATAAGCAGACCGTGTTGCCCAGAAGAAATAATGATGCTAATTTATCTTTGCCTGTCCTCGTAGCCGTAGCAGTGTGTGTCAGTGTTGAAAAGGAAATAGAGAAATAACTGAGCTATAGTTTTACCACCTGTTCAGTGCCATAGGATTGTTGATGACATGCAAGACTCTGAGAAATATGGCTGGTCTGGAAGTCTCTGTCATAAAAGTATTTGGGAAAGTTTCCTCTAATACAAGAATAGCTGCCACACTGTGACAGAAAAGACCTCTTTGACCAGTTCTCCTCAGAACAAACAAAGCTGTGGTGTAGGATTTCTGCTCCATCACCCTCGGAAGTGTATAATCAAGGATGAGAAAGTCTGTTACATTTGTTTACTAGCAACTTCTAACTATCAATATTTACATTCTGGGCATGGGAAACTCGAAGGTCTCTGCCAGATTTTTTTGAGGGAAAGGGAGGATGAGATGTTTTCTTTAATACTGAGTAATAGAGTAATTTACCAGAACTAAAAGCCTTTACAAAAGTAAAATCTAATCTCTTGCAGTAGGTAATTGATCACTAGTTGAGGTACTCCCATTCAGAGTCTTAAAAAATCCCTCATTTCTTTGTCTTTTACATCTAGCTACCTGTCATCTTGTCTAGGATTTCGTTGCTATAGACACATCACTTTCAACAACTTAGATACAAAAAACCCTTTCCAAACATGGATTTTAAGTGTAGGTACTTCAGCATCAAAAATTCCAATGTGTTTTAGTCTTTGTAGTATATTTTAGAATATATTGCTGCCTGAGATCTGGGGGTTTTTTTGTTTAATACGTGTATGTCTAGGAATTTGTAGTATGTTTGTAAGGGTTTTTTTTGTTTATAAATTATGAATGGAAGGTTTTTGTCCCTGAATGGAGACATTCATGTGTAAAGACTGACTGGCGCATGGTATGTTAGGAATACTTAGTGATCTGCAAATGAATTGCAGTGGAAGATTTCTCTTTGTCAGGGAGATAAAAGCATTCTAGAGCCCGAGAGTCCAGCCAGTGTCACAGTGCAAGCCTCCAAGCTGCAGCTGTTGGGCTGTAGAGCAGCTGGGGACCGCAAGAAGGCAGGGTGACAGACCTCTGAGGAGCCGCACTGCCTCCTGGATAAGTAGGATAAGATCAACAACAGTAAAATATTTCAGTGATGCTATTGTGTTTTACCAGAATTCCTGTTAAATTAGTAAATAGTAGATGGCTTATACTATAAAGTCTATAAAGAATAATTAAAGTCTTCATATTTAATGTGTATATTTCCAGGTGGTAGAAAAGTCATGTTTGTTTTATGTGGCAATTTTAAATTACTTTTCTATTTGAGGAAGAGTTTTAAGTATTTATTCTTGTTCATTAGTATAGTCTTCTTCCATAACTGCCAAGTGCTCTGCCCTTCTGCTTGAAGTGCGTGTAAAATTATTTATTGCCTTATCTGCATTCTGAAAAATGTCGTGTGTTCTTAGAAGAATTCTCTACTTGAATTAAATGTGTGGAAGGGTGCATGGACTTGGACAAAATGTTAGGTAGCTGGAAGAGTTCTCTCCAAGGGTGGCTGCAGGAAAGCTGCTGTTGAGAGCTGCTGTTTAGGCAGCAGAGGTGTGGAGCAGGCAGGGAGACAGCTCTGCAGGAGAGCTTGCTGAGGTGCTTGGGAGGCAAGTGCTCCCTGCTGCTGTCCTGCTGCTGATAGTCTTTCTGTCGTCCATTCCTGGTCATTCTTTCCATGAGCCTGGTGGGACAGGCCTGCTGCAGTTGTCAGGGGAAGATGGAGACAGGTTTCTGGGCTGTTTTGCTTTGCCACCATTTTCTCTTCCCACTTGCTGCTCCTGCTCTGAGCCTGAAAGGACAGCTCTGGAACAGCTTATAAAGGACTGGTCCCCAAAGCCAGACTTTGCTGCATTTTGTGCAAAATAATAAAACTGTCTGCTGCCTTTCCTAGGACTGGGCTCACTTCAGTTCATGAGAATTCAGCTGAAGTGCAGGGATGTGACAGGATTGCAAAAACGTCATCCAAAATGCGTGACATCTGGAAGCTAGACTGTCAGTGAAAGTCACTAGCATCACCTAAATATGAGGACCTATTTGTTAAGAATGTAGGAAAAAAAAAAAGTGTATCTGTTATATTTTCCAAAGCAGTTACTTTAAAAGAAAATTGAGCATTATATGGGGAAAGCACCTATGTTTGTAGAGATAGGCTGAAAGCCTTCTCTTCCAGCCCTGGTAATAAATGAAAATCAGAGAACATTTTGAGACTTAGGTGTGAGAGACTGTAAGGCTCGAGAAGCTCTGTTGGAATAAGGTATCCCAGCTGTGATACAAGTGAGTGGATTGTTTGGTTTGTGAATTACCTGAGTTGCAGTGATATTCCTTTTGGGCCTGGCAGCTGTATGGCAGGGCAGTGTGGCCACTGTCCGTCTCCACAGGTCTAGCTTATGGATCTCTGCTCTATCCTAGACACTGCTACGTGATAGTTCTTTTAAATAGTATCTTTCTTTCCTTCTCTGCTGTGATTTGTTACACAGAATCTAACAGTCCACCTTTCACCTCTGAAAACTGTTGTCATCTGCTGAAATCCTTCATTGACATTGCACAATGAAGGCATTTACCTTTGGAGTCTGCGTGCCTGTCTTGCCTTCCACCTGGATAACAAATGTATCTAGTGTATGTATGTTTGGTGTATGAATAAGAAGGTAAATTGTATGATACTCCTCAGGGTACACTGTATGCACATGAGAATCAGAGGCATTTCAGTGCCTAAAAATAAAGGATTTTCTGAAGGTTTTGGAATAGCTGAGCTTGAAGTATAGCTTGGACACTGATAATGAAAAGAATTCATTGGAGTGTTGTATCTGAGCTCCCCGTTTCATGACATGAGACAAGCTCTCACTAATAGCAGTTATGTAATAAACTGCCTTTTTTTTTTTTTTTTTTTAAACTCTCAGTATTGTCCAGAGTAGGGGAGACAGTTGTGGTTTTAACTGGGCATTTGTATGGTCAGCACTGTCTATTTAGTTTGTAATTGTGGTTTTTTAGGAAGTGTTTCCTAAATACGCTGTTAATACACAATATAAACTAAATAAACTATTAATACACTGATAAAGAGTAGAAAGAAAATTACTTAAAATTATAGTCCACACTGGCATTTGGTTTCCTTCAGGTCTATTTAGTGCTAGCCTAGGTGGAGTTGAGCTACCTACTGTGAGGAGTTTCAGGCTGTGTTCACAGGACAGCACCCAGTTGTGCCTGTGCACACTTGGTTTTGTTAGGATTTACTGCTTCCATCTCTTCCGTATTTGTATTCAGTGAGCATTTGCAAGTAGTTGCTTACATTTAAAGAATTACATTTCGAGATATCATTTAAGGCTTTTTGGTTTTTTTGGTGTTAATCTGCATGTTATATTGTACATGATAAATACAAGGAAAGCACTGGAGGTTTAAGAGGATGAGAGGTTTGAGTCAATCACTTGAGCTTCAACTTAGTAATGCAAATCTGGTTTTAAGTGACCTTATTGATGTTTGCTCAAAGTAGCTTCCTTTCGGTACAAATGACTGAGCTTTGTTGCAGCTATTGTACAGGTAATGTACTGTCCCTTTAGAGATTGCCTTTGTATCCCTGATGCAACCTCTCTTTGCTTTAACAGAGAGTGCCTGCAGGAATGCCTGGAGCTAAGATAGATCTCGTGTGCCTCATTTGATCATCTGTCAGCAAAGAAGCGAGAGGATAGGGCAGGGAAAAACATGTGCCCCTTGCTCTGGCGCAGCTCTTGGAAATTTGAGCGGTTGGCTGTTGGTGAAGGATGTTCAAGTGGAGGGCTTGGTACCAGGGAGAGAAGGACACTGCAGTGTGTCCCACAGGGTCCTGGCCACTTCTGTGACTTCACCATGAGGAGAGGTGGCAAGTGACTGTTCCAAGCGCAGGGTACGAGGGGGTGGCAGGATTTTGAGCAGCCCTGGTTGGGTGGGTGGTGCAAGCAGTGCTGAGCACCCAAGTCCTGCAGAGATGGCATTGTGCAACAAACAGTGCCATCTTCTGGGAGGAGCCGGAACGATGACCTTGTGGTCAGCGTTACACGTGTCTGGTGAAGTGGTGGGATTGGGCTTTTTGTTGGGGTTGGGTTGGGTTGGGTTTTTTTGTATCTAATAAATGCCTTAAAAATCAAAGCACCAGAAGTCGAAAGTCCGTGTTGTCTGGTAATGCAAGTGCACATCTTGCATCTATGATATTTTTACTGATACAGTTTTTAAGGGAAAATTTTAAGCTGTATTTTGGGTTTCGTTTAAAAGAAGGAAAGTTTATCAACTGTGGAGCATAGGCTAGAGAAGTAAATCTGAAATATAAAAGTTAAGGACTTGGTCTGCTTTTTTTGATTAAGTCTACTGTTATTTCCATAAACATACTTCATAAAGCCTAGTAATTGCAGCATCTTTTCTAATAGAAAGCAGTAGTGACCTACAGGAAAATGTTAAAGTAAGAATGATTACTTGCACTTATAGCTCCTTCTTTTTACCATGTCAAAAGGGTAAAAAATATTTTCTGTCTTAAAATTCTTATCCTATAAGTAGTTACGTTGGGAAATATTTGCTGTGGTGCAAACTCTGGGATTAGGGTTACTAAAATTATCCTAGCAAGTGGAGTGTAATATTCAGCATTTGCTGAAAGTCATTAATGGCATAGATCAATCACCTAAAGGTTTTATTTGGAGGAAGTGAGCAATTTTAGTTACATTAGTGGAACTATATGGGAGGTGCAGCTGACATTGTGAGGAGGTTTTCTTGTTACACACTTTCAAATAAATAAATGAATGCAAACAAAAAGCAAATAACAAAGTACAGCTTATAGGGGAGGAGAAAAGATTAATCAGTGTGTAAAATAACTTTGATAAGGTATATCCAGAATGATGAGAATTTGTGAGCTCTGGATAGGGACATAGATTTGGGATTGGTTTTATTGTGTCATGATTGCCTAGGTAATTTACCAGCAAAGATGCAATGGAAAAATAGCTTATTAAAAAAAGAAGATAAAATTATTTTGCATGTAAATTATAAATCTGTTCTGTGTCATGTTAAGATTGCTAGAATTGGCACATTTTGTATTCCGAAGGGTTTATGGGACTATGGTCCTGACATTTCTGGATGGTACAGTACTTAACTGTACAATTAATTTGTAGTTAGGATGGTAATTTAATGTGTATTTCCTTATTTAGTATTTAGCTTGCCCTATCATAGAGTATTTAACATCTAAAGAAAATGTCTAACTTTCAGTATACTCTGAATGTTTACTGTGTGATAATCTTGGTGTTTATGCAAGTCCTTAGTATTACAGTTGGGACTTTCAATTTCTGACATTTGAAAGGGATTCAGTGTTGACTCATCTTACCTTGTTGATTTTGAGTTGTTGACAAAATCTGCTGCTAAAAGTTCCCTTTGCAAGGGGTCGTGGCCCTTGAGCTTACCTCACAATAAGTACTGTATTTGCTTAGATAAAATTTGAAAACTATTTTTGTCTTGGACTTTAGTAAATTACTAATCCATAGTTTGGGAGTAAAGTGTGTATAACAAGGTCTTTAACTTGGAAAATACTGTTCAAAATACCTGGAAAGTATTGTGTGATTAGATAAGAAAATGTAAGAAATCCAGTTTAGCAAAGGAAGAGTGCACTGCACCTCACAGGAAAGCTGCCCTTCTATGCATGTGACTTAGGAGTTTCAGCAGTGGCATTCCCATATAGGAGGCAAGGTGGTAATCTAACCTTAAAGTAGACATTGACCATCTCTCTTGGGTTTCCTATATCATAATCACGTTTTCTGCTCGATAGAGTGTAGACTAAACAAATGGTAGTACTTTTGGAAACACAGGTCAGAAAATCTCTGGTCTTAAAAATGAAATTATACTGTTAGAAGTTTTTTTATTATTAAATGAAAAAGTGAGCGTTTTACTGTTGAACACTTTAATATTTGTGCAACCCGCACAATACCAATGATGTAGTTCAGGGAAGTAGTATTTATTGAAGCAAAACCAAGAGTAATTTATGGTGTGTAAATAGTAGTTATATCCTCATGGGAATACATCTACGTGTGCCAGAATTAGGAATTCAACCTCGAGGCAGTTGTCAATATCCTGTCAGGAAAGTTACTCAAAGATTGTTTATTTTTTTGTTTGCCCCACCCCCTCAGTAGTCAGTATTGACAGTAGTGGAGCAAATTATGATCAATTGCAGTGCTTAAAATTTGTGATGTCTGTTCTTCTGGCCCAGTAATGCAGGGGGTTTTTAGGATACCTTTAGGAGTACGTGAAATTGTATTTGAGAAAAAAACTCCTTAAATTATTTCTACCAAACGCAACTTACATTTAATCCTTAATTTTCATAGTGTATGCTATGAACCTTTCCTAAAATTCTTTTAAGATATTTGTCAACAAGACTTAATGATAGTAAGCAGGCAACTTCCACTTAATTTTATGGAAAAGTCGACAAAGCTTGCTGCTTTTGTGACTAATGGTAAGCAGGTATTTTGCTTGGTTAGAACTTGAACAATTTTATTCTAGGTCACTTAGATCTTGTGCACTAGTGAGTTCATAATCCTGACTTCCTTCCCATTTTTTCATATGCAGGCAGAAGGAGAAGACAGCCTTAAAAAGATGCAGCTGATGGAGCTTGCAATTCTGAATGGCACCTACAGAGATGCCAACATCAAATCACGTAAGCATGTCATGAGCTCAAGGGTCAATGCCATAGAAGTGTTTTCAGGTTTTGAATCTTAAAGCTACCTTTGGAAAATGTTCAGTGGCAATTTATGTGGGAGAATGGAAGGCAGTAAAAACCCAACAAAACTGTAGGTAGCTGTTGCAAAACAACAGCTTTTTGGGGATAAGTTGGGGATAAGTTATGTCAGTTTGTGGGGGTTTTTTAGCTTGTTTCTTGTCCCCATTATTTTTTTAACAGTATGTATGGGTTGAAATATTTAGAAATATATAGTACGAAAAGCCTCAACCCTTAAGCCGGATTTTTTTATTTTGCAGTCCTTTTTCCCTTAAGGCATATAAAGGACAGTAGACTCTTCTGCATTTTTATTTTTAGAAGTGTAATTTTAAAATGTTTCAGATGTTCAGGATACTGTGAATACATTTTTCTGTATTATATTCCTTCCTTTCATCTTGCTTGCATGTGTACCCCCAATGTTATGTTTTACCAACAATTCATCAACTGATTTCACAGCTGAGTTCACACGGATCAGTGATGTAATGAGCCGTTTTTACGATTACTTCCATTACATTTGTGTGAAAATGCTTTTGCAAACGCATGTATGCACAAGTTTACACTTGAAAATTAATTACATGCACCTACTAATGAAAGCATATACCTATTATGTGTGATTCGAATAATTTTCTTCAGTTGAAAATCTAATTTCTTCTCATGAAAATATAGTTCCTGATGCTGTTCAAAAGTACATTTTTGCTGTAGCTGTGATACAGATGTCAAATATAAGCACAGTTAAATGACTCTTTTTGCTAAAGACCTCCTGATACTTGCAAATTTGTTTCTCCACACAGTCCCCATTTCAATGTTGAATATGTTTAAAGGTTGGAATGCAGTTAGGTCAATTTAAGAGTGCTTACACCAGTGCAATTATTCTGATTTGAGAAGAGACATAAGCAAGGGCTTTTACCACTACAATGGTAATGGTAAATCTTTCAGCCCTAGTGAACACTATGACATTTAAAGCTAGATCCGTTTTAAATATATGGTAGTCTCTAAATTATTACAAATTTATGAGTAAAATAGCTTTCAGAATAGCTTAAATTGATGTAAACTTTTGCACAGAAAAATTTTTATTAATTTGAGCATTTTTTTTGTCTGGTCTGTTCCCATTGGTCTGTTTTATCAGTGTAATGGAATTTTTTATTCATTTCTTGACTAGAGATTGCCACACTAATACTCATTATTTGAGGAGATAGTTTCTGTCTTTGTGTTTTGATTTTACTGAAAAGTTGAAGATGTAGAAGCTGTACTGGTTTATTCCTGTTTAGGAAAGGAAGTAAAAACACTTGAGCGCCATTTTTAAATTATCTGAGCATTTTCATTTAAAAAATAAAAATTATTTAAAAAATGCACCAGTCTCAAATATAAAAAAAACTTTGTCACATTTCTCTTTTCAGGCCACCTGTGAGTGAATTAAATCAATGTAGATCAACAGTAGTGCATAGAAATACATAAATTATAAGCCTTTAAGATTGACTGTTACCAGCAGATGTGCTAGTGTTTGAGTTGTTGTTCATCTGGTGTGCCAACAGGCTTCAAGTAACACTTAATGAAATGTGCTAGCACCGCTTCAGAAAACAAACAAAACCACCACAAACAAACCATACCAAAACAGAAAAAACACCTATTTTCTTCAACTTAAGCAAGGCCATGGTGAACTTCAAATACAAAGGAAGTATGTTATTAGGTGAAATTTTATATGGAAACAAAATTTGAACCTATTTTATTCGTGTTAGGGTAGGACGGGCCCGATTCTTTTTTCTAGGTCATCCTCAACTTCATTGATCCTGGAAATGGGAATTGTGTATATGTTTAAATACAATTCTAAGAAATATAAAAACTCTAGACTCATACAGCAGCTCTGCATAACTGAGTGTCTGTGGACTCTATAGATGCACTAAATTTTGTACTCTGTATTTGATTGTGACAGTATTTTCCCTGTATTTCCTGCATGCATCTCAGTCTCATGCAGTCTTGATAGCATAAATGAAGAAATGTGGTCTAAATGGAGCTTTTGTGCTGTGTAACCTGTTTGAGAAATCTACCTCACTGTTTTACAATGGCTTTTTTATTTTGCATGTTCATACTTAATCACACTGGAAAATGGAAAGCTGTTTGCATTTGAATGGTGTGCTTTGGCACTGTGTGATCAGCGCATGTACTAATGATTTCCTTTTATTTTTCTTCTTTCCTACTTTTTCCCTTTTTTCCCATTCTTTCCACGTTTTGTACTGCTATCTCCATACTTTCCTCTGAATTTCTTTGCTTACTGTAGCAGCCCTTGCCTTTTCTCTTGCAGCAACAGCCCAGGCTCCAAGGATTATTACTGGGCCTGCGCCTGTTCTCCCGCCAGCTGCCCTGCGTACTCCTACGCCAGCTGGCCCTACCATAATGCCTTTGATCAGACAAATACAAACCGCCGTCATGCCAAACGGAACTCCTCATCCCACCGCTGCAATAGTTCCACCCGGACCCGAGGCCGGTTTAATTTACACACCGTATGAGTACCCCTACACGCTGGCACCAGCTACATCAATCCTTGAGTACCCTATTGAACCTAGTGGTGTATTAGGTAAGACCTTGGTGCGTGGGTGGCTGGAGAGTGTGTTGCTGATGCTTCTGCTGTGTTTGCGAGGCAGAGGCTCATGGAGCTCAAAGAAAAAAATCCAAAGTAGCGAACTTATTTCAGGTATATCAAAACTGCCTAGGAGAGCTGCTCAAATGGTGTAGGTCTTAAGCATTTTAAACGCATTTGGCATTCCTGAATGTTTGTGCTTAGTTTATATTAGTAAATTTACCTAAAATAAAGTTTCCATGTTTGTATGACATTAGACCATAGATACATAGGCAAGGGGAAAGAAAGCTCAGTACAAGTTGACGTCTATTACATGCCATCTGGGCTCCCACGAATAACAGATTAGTTCGGATTCTGTTTAACATAAATTAACATCCAGCAGTTTTTGGAAGAGAGGACTTCTTACTTTGCTATATCGTATTAGCAGCAAAACTGGAGGGAGTGGAAAAGTCTTTGTGCAGTTGGAGTTTTTGTTTATTTAGTATGCAACTGATAAATCTCAGTATCAGAAAGCTCTAAATTATATTGCGAGCAGAAAATGTTTTCAGTGAATGAACATAAAGCAAAATCAAGTTCTGACCAGAGAATGATAAAATTAGCAACTTTTCTAATGGCTTCTTTTATATACCTTGCATTGAAATGTCCATCATTCCTAATATTTCAGACCAGTGACTTGGTGTGTGAAGGCAAGAATGATAAAGCAGCCGTGACAATCCAGTTAACTGGCCAATATGGAACTAGCAGTTCCAATAGTTTCTTCCTTCCCTACCGTCTACAGAGTATAAATAATCTTTTCTCTTCAGTTTATTCTGAATTGCATATGACCTTGGTGCTGCATAATGTTGATTTTATAGGACTTTGATCTTAGTTTGTTCAGTGGCAGTTATTGATTTACACAAATTCTAAACATCTCTAATGAACACTGGACAATGAGGTTCAAAGTCAATATTTTGTTGAAAGTATTGCAAAAAATCAGTGTTTCACGTGACAAGTACTTAATGAGCTATCTGTATGTGTGCATATTTCCACATTATGTACAGTAAAAAAGAAAATGTATTTCAGACTTCTGTCTTGCAGGATTAGTGAATCAATAACAAAAATTCTAGTAGGACAAAGGCATGCAGTACGTCTGTCAGCTTATGGTTGTTGTCAGTTAACCCGTAGCCAAAATTCTGCGAGCATATGATAACATTATTGTTTATTAATTTCCCACAAATGTTTAAACATTCTCCCTTGCTTCTCTACTCCCAGTCTGTAGTCCAGTCGTGCTACATTTTGGGGTAAAGTCACATTCAGAGTTCATCAAAGTAGTTTTTAGTGGTGAGTGGCAAGTCCCTCTCCTGAATTCAGTTAATAGCAAGTAAAGAAATACAGCATTCCAGAGTAAAGTTTGTTACAATGCAGGGAACTTGGATTTCTCACAGGATTTTCTATAAAGAGATGGGAGAGAAAAGTTAAAATTGCTTCTATAATGGCATCTGAAACAGTTGCATACTCTTAGGCTCAACTGTATGAGGTGTATTTCCCAAAACAGAACTCATAAAAAAAATTGTTATTGAAAGGGAGTGGTCTAAAAAATCACCACACTCTCTCTTTAGCTGCCTAGAATCGATAGCTCTTTAATACATCTGCTCTATTATCTGAGCAATTGTATAGAGTTAATTGCATTAAATTTGGTTTTCATTGAGTTTAATTTTGGTTTATGCTCATTCTCATTAATAGTATTTTGTCCATTTTTGTGGTGGACCTTTAAGATGTTTTAAAATAATCCTGTTAAGAATGGCAGAGAAATACATCCCTGTCAGTATTTTTGGGGATGTTGGTGTTGAGATCAAATTTTAGTTGGTGACTAACTTTCAATTCCCTTCCTTTTATCTTCAGGTATGGCTTTCCCAACGAAAGGCTAAGAATTCAAGAACGGTCTTAACTGATCCTTCATCAGATCTGAATTTTAACAAATGCTTAGTTTTCAGCAGCCTTGAAAAAAGCTTGGCCTAGCAGTCAGTGACTTACTTGCACTTTTTTGCACATAGATTTAAAATAAAATAGTGCTATTAATTTGGATTAGGTTCTTTTATTACAGAGTAGCTGTAATTTATGAGTGTATAGTAGTATACTGACTGCTAAGTGTTCTATATAGTGTTTGCTTTACTAATCACCTAATTCATTGCAGTTCGTACTTATTGACTTAAAGTTTAAAATTGCAATCTGTAGGCTTGAAGAATTGCTTTAAAACTTTTTTTTTGTGGTAGAACTGGAAGTGATCTTAAGGTTAGCAAATAATTGTCAGTATTAAAGATGGCATTATTTAAAATAGTCCTGCTGCAAGAAAGGCACTTCAGTGAATATGTGACTAGTAAAGCTTAAATGTGCTTGGGTCTAATAGATTTCATGAAATACTGTAATTTTGGGATTGTAAATGAATGGATTAAACAGGTTAAGGCCAGGATGTTTAAAATAAATGCAATATTAATCTGCACAGATAAACTTCTTTTTAAGATTAAGATTTGAAACTACTGTGCCTTAACTTGTTGCTTTTCTTAAAATGAACTTTTGTAGTTAATGATCATTTAAATCCATTTTGATAAACCTGCTGTTAATGTTTTCTGTGAATGTTTTCTAACTTTTGTCTTGGTAATTGCAATTTAACTAGGTGCGGTGGCTACTAAAGTTCGAAGGCACGATATGCGTGTCCATCCTTACCAAAGGATTGTGACCGCAGACCGAGGTTAGTTTAGTTCTGCAGTTCTTGTTTGTAAGAAGTGCTTTGAGTGTACATGAGATTTGCAACACCACAGCTGGTTAACCAAATACCCTGTCCTGACCCATTCATGATTTTTCTCAAAAGCCTGGACAGTTAATATTTTAAAGCTTTGGGAATGCTTGCAGTTCTAAAAATTTTTACTCAACTTGGCTTTCCCAGCTCAATTAAATATATATACTTTGATATATTTAACAGAAATTCTATAACTGGTTCCGTTTTAAAAATGAAACATCTACTGCATCAGGAAACGCTATGAAATCAGTGCTGCAATAATTAATTTGGTCGTGTTCCCCTCTTTCCTCCCCGGTTTGTTCTTTTAATTGGTGTGGAAATATCAGATTGGTGTTGCAAAATAAAATGAATGGATGGTTGCTTAATGAGAAAGAAGTAAAGGAATACATGCCTCCTGTCTGTGCTTGGAGAAATCTGAAGATTTAGATTCCTTTTTTCCCAATAAACCTTTGAGCCACTGTACTGTATATTATGAGGAGGATGCATGTTCTCAGATACCTAACTGAATTCAGAAAGGTAAGGGCTGTGAAGATAACTTCAAAAGTTGTTTGAGTTTGAATTAGTATAGGTAGGGGATGGGGAGGGTGTTTTGGTTTTTGTTTGGTTTTGGGGTTTTTTCCCAAAATCTATTTTTCGGTATTTGCCTTTTGCTGCTAAAATGTGTAACCTGAAGGAGAAACAACTTTTGAAGACCTGTTGGTGAGATGACATCCAATATTTGGGCATCTCTCTTTAACCCTTGAATGGAAAGTAAATCTTCATTTTTCTCCTTTTCCTCAAGTGCCATGCCTTTGGACCCCTGAATGAAGTGTTTAAGCTTATTGAGAAAACTGATATTTTCGGTTTATTGACATTGGCTGGGAAGCAGTGTGAGGGATGAATTCTTATCCCATCCCTGCTGCTGACTCACTGTGGTTTTCAGCAAGTCATTTAATCTCTTTGTGTATGGTTTCCCATTGGTCAAATAAGGATAATAATACTTCCCTACCTCACAGGGGTGTTGTGGGGGTTCTTGTTTTGTACAGGGCTTTGGGGATGCAAAGCATTGTGTGCCAAGTATTATTATTCTGCTCTTGTCCAAATCAGTGTTGTGCAGGTTTCCATCACATTGTAATATTCAAAAGCCAAATTTCAGTGACAGATCTGACATCTCGTAACATTGACTACGCTTCTCACAACTTTCCATAAATTAACTATGAGAGAGAATACAGATTCTGGTCTAATACAGTAAAAGGGCCCTCCTGGATATTTGGTATATTTGTGTAACATTTTTATCTTTGCTATCTTATCTTTAAAGCCTCTATCTTAGGCTTTAAAGAAAGCATAAAGCTGATACAGGACACTACTTTGGTTTTCTGTAAGACTGTCTTATATCACTGCACACTATTGGCAGCCCATTGGCTTGTTCTCATTTACTGAGAATTCTAATGGAGCAACAGGATATAATCAGTTAAAGGTCATAACCCACATTTACCAAAAAAACCACTAAAGAAGGAAATAGATTTTAATTTTTTCTTTCTTTCTTTTTTTTTCCTTTTTTTTTTTTCTATCTCATTTAAGAGAAATTGGTAATAAGGATTTGGTTGTCCTTGAAAATTTGACCTGATGTTGCAAAATTCAGGTTTTTGATAATGTTCCTTCATGAAGCAATGATAGCTTCAGGTGACGGATGTGGCTGCCTTTTTTGAGTAATTAGACATTTGCCTGAGACAATTAGTAAATACACTGATAAAGTGGGGATAGGGGTGTTTTCATGGAGAAAATACAGTTTTGGAGTTTATCATTGTAATGTTTACTCAACATAGATTTTAAATTCTTTTGAAGGGCCTAGATGTTTCATCTGGGTCACTTAAAAGTAATTTAAATTAATTATTGGCATAATTTCACCTTCTTTTAAAATATAGCCGTTTTCTGATAGAACAGCATTCATCTCTAGCAATATTGGAAACCCACTGTCTTAAGTAGATAAATAAATACACATCTTTTTCCTGTGGAATAAGTAATGCATAACTCTCTTAGGAAAGCCATGCTGATACTTCAGGAGAATATTATTTTTAGATTCTTATCTAAATAATCCCAGTGTATGTTAAGAAATTTACACAAATTCAATTTTACAACTGAACTTCATTGTATTTTGAATTTTAAATCCTAGGTTATCACTGCACATGTCTAAAAGTTTCACACAAAAGGTTTTGGAGACAACTTTGCTTGTCAATAAAATTTCTTTTAATGTACTAAAATTATATTATAGAATTAAAATACTGTCAGTATTTTCCATACTCACCTATTTGGTTGTTCTGTCACCAGGATACTTCTACAGCTATAGCCACAAAAAGCAATGTCAGCAAACCGAAATACTTTTTTTTTTTTTAATGCGGAATTTCTTTTTACATAGTTCAGTGTCACTAAATCTATCTTTGCATTCATTGGGTCTAAAGTTGGTGGTTTTTTGTTTTTTGTTTTTTTTTAAATTCTAAATTGACTCTCAGATGACTTTATAGTACTACTGCATTCACTTTTTAAGTACTTTTTATTCTTCACATAGTTTTGGGTTTTTTGTTGGGGTTTGGGTTTTTTTTTCCAGAGATAAGCACTGCATTTAAAGCAAGAATCCCCAAGTGTGTAAATGTTTTACAACTAAGCATGTAGAATTGGTGAAGGGTTGGAAAATATAGCTCACTTTAACTCAGAATAAACCCCCAGTTTATAAATAATACAAAATTGAATTTGATTCATATAACAGAGAGACTGACTGATTTACTTGTAATAAACTGTAAATGGTGTTGCACAGTTGACAAACCTGTGTGTACTGTAGAAGGCCAGAGACTTGGCAGAGGATGTATCACAGGTGTACTGGTATTTTTTAAAGGTAGCTTGCTTTGATTTAAACTCCAGAAGAAATATTAATGCTGAGAATTTTCTCAAATGTTTTATCCAAACCAATTTTCACATAATTTATATATAAATTTTAATACCTTTTAATCAAAATTGTAATGAGTATCAAAATGCTTTAAGAGTCTGTTTCTAGTATACCTGTAAAGTGGTAAGATTGTGCCACGTAAAATATTTATTTTTATTTTTTTCTTCTTTTTGAAACAGCTGTTATAATTTAAGCAAATCCCACTTAGCATGATTCTGAAAAAAAATTCAGGGAGCGTTTGGTCTCATTTATGTTACAGTAGTAATTTTTTGTAGTGTTATGAGCTGTATCCTAAATGATAGGCCACTTTTATTATGTGAAAGTAAATGAACCCACAAGAAAGATTGTTAAATCGATGGCATCTGTGAATATTACACCTACTGGACTTCATTTTATGTAATGGCACAAATCTGACTTTGCACTGAATACCTTTCTCACTTTCATCTCCTCTGCCTTAGTCAAAATGGCAACAGTACAGAAACTTTTATCAACCTCAGAATTTATTAGCTCTAATTAAGCTGTTGAATGAGTCTTAAAAAAAAATAAAAAAAATCATACTACTGTTAAGTGGACCAAGTTTGGTGAAGGAGAATACGAGAGAATGATTAAAGAAGGAATAGCTCAAGAACATTGGGAATGATAACTTTCCACTTGAGAACTTTTTTATGTTTTACTGTAATTTGTTTGTGGTTTTGGGTTTGTTTTTTTTTGTTTGTTTTGTTTTGTTGTTATTTTCTTTTTTCCTTTTTTTTTTTTTTTGCAAAAGAAAATAGTATTTACAGGTGGCTTCTTTTAAAATATAAAAATATAAAGCAGGAATGTATATGAAATGTCAGATTTTATTGTATTTGCAGAGTATTAGCTTTGAAAATGAATAAAGAGAGCTGTTTGTAGTTTTAAAATGCCTTATTAGTATCAATTAGATATTTTCTCTATTTTTTCATGTACTTAGAGCTTTTTAAGTATAGACTTTAAAATGGCAGGACTTTTACAGTGTTTACATGCAAGTGCATTTTATAAGTGTCCTATATGTGTAAAATAGTATTTCGAACGGGAAGATGCTGGCTATAGTAGCAGGCTGAGCGTTTTCCTGGTTTCCACAATGATGCCTACGTTGCTAGACTACAGTTTAGTACTGCTTTGTATCATGAGGCCAAGAAATTCCATGTTGTTTGTAAATAGAATAAATGAAAGGCAATAAAAAATTTATTGAACAAAAATCCTTTGTTTGGCCCATAGTTTGTTGAACCAAATTGTTTCTAAGTCCAAAATTCCTTAGATGACTTCATTCTTTTAACAACCAGTTATTAATAATCACATCCATCATTAATAGTTGCTTTAATGCTTGCACCTGGGGAGGTACTAATGCTTAATAGCAGTCAGATACTGATGCTGTGCACTGACTGTTATTCCAAAAATCTTCTACCCAGTTCAGAAACTGTTCATCGTTTTTTGTTTTCCAATTTCCTTCATCGACTGCTACTAACCATTAGTCGTTAGTCATATTTTATCTCTATTTCTCCTGTTAACCGGTTTTGTGGGAGCGGGCTTCTCCTTCACGTGTCCAAATCATGATGGAGGGCTGTCATGATTTTATTGCATTCTGTAGATGGTGTCGATCAGTATGTCAGAATTAAACATGCTTGTTTTTTTTATTAGTTGTGATTAGTTTTCATGTTGTCATTAAGCCGTCACTAGCTGGAACTAATCTCTTCTCTATCTTTCCTTTCTTTTTTTTGTTTTGTTTTTTTTTTGTTTTGTTTTTTTTTGTTTTGTTTGGTTGTTTTGGTTTTTTTTTTTTTTTTTTTTGTTTCTAACCACCCAGCCGCCACCGGCAACTAACCTATGACCTTCTGACCTCTGAACTCTTCACCCAATGATGACCTGACCATGCCTGCCTGCTGATCAGTTAACTGGTAAACGCCTTTGCTTGCCTGTCTTCAGTGCAGCGAGCTGGGGCACTTGTCCGTTCGTCTTACCATCTAACAAAACAGACAAAAAGAAATTGTTGTCCTCCAACTCCGCTTTTTGTTGTTCTCCTGTTTGGGTGAAAGTGGTTCTAGAACCTGCACTGAATAGTAGTAAAGCAATAAGGTCCAACTCATCCCTCCGCACTGATCATCCTCTAGTGTCCCGCCCCAAGCGAACGGTAAGGAGGCCTCGCACGAGATGGAGACAGATGTCCCTTAACTACCCGATGACAGAGGCAGTTACTGTGAGAGACTTCTAGGAATATTTTTCTTCTCAGAAAAAAAAAAAAAAAAAAAAAAAAAAAGAAAAAAAAAAGTCAAAGCTCTCTCTGAATGTACTGTGTGATGATGCATCATGCATGAACCTTTGGTCAGGGATGTCATTGGGGAAGGGATTCCAAAAAGTATTCAAAATTTGATATGCTGTTTAGTCACTACCAGTGCCCTCAAAGGGCAGATGTTGCAGCCTTTTTTCTATTGCCTGCCAAATTGGACATTTTAAAGGAAAGTGTGCCATGAAATGCAGATTACGATGACTTTTTCAGAACTACATTAATGCAAAGAACAAAACAACAACACTATTGAAGTGAAATCCAAGTTTAAATTGTTTTAACCATATTTTAATCTCCTTGGAAGATTACATGAGAACAAGGTACATGCATTATGTGTCACATTACTGGGCAAACTGTTCAAATATTTTTTTTAAACCTCCCTGTATAGAAAAAATTTCATTAAGGATGTAAAAGCCATGCTTGCCTATTTGCTGTATACATGTAATGAAATTGTAGATAAAGTGTAGTGCATTGAAACAAAATGAACAAAAAAGTAGATACTTTTACTATACAAGGGTGCTGGTGCAGAAAAAAAAATATATTTTTGGAAATGTAGCATTTTATACTTTCAAGTGTTATAAAAAAAGAAAAAAAGAACAAAGAAACCCTTTATTTCATTAAATGATTTTTTCTGGTGGTTGTCAAGAAACAAAAGACCAAAAGAGCCTTTTAGTCTTTCTTTTTTATTTTTTAAGTATTGGAATAAGTCTAAAGAAAAGGAAGTGCCTTATTTTCTTCATGGTCATTTAGTCAAATGTCTCGTATAATCAGCTTCTCCCTCAGACCAGTTACTGCATGCCACTCAGTCGCCCAGTATGTGAAAGAAGCTGTGAGGGAAGACAAATGATGAGTTGACCATATTATACCTGATTTTTGCCATACTAGTGTGATGTGACTTTGCCAAAATCTTATTAAGGGAAGTATTTGCTAAGTTATCATCTAACCAGCCCATTATTATTTCAACCACTCTACTTTTTAAATAATAGCAAACGCCGTACTTGTGCAACGTAAACCAAAGGGTTCTGTGATACAGACTGTCTCATGCTAAAGGAGATTATTAGCTGACAAATGTTTGTAGAGCTGGAAGTTATGTCATTTTTGTTCAGGGATGGAGAGGAGTTTTCTTGATTTTGGTTGAAATAAGTACTACATCAACCGTAGTAGGCTTTGGCATCACCCGGAAAATGGATATTCTGCAGATAATGAAACTGCAAGTGCTTAGCCGGTTTTCAGTCAGTGACTGAGCCCATCCCCACTTTCCACAAACAGCTCCTGCAGCTGGCAAACAGCATGGAAGTTACTTTTCAGCTCGTCTTTGACTATTGTTAAGTGTGGCCCATTGGCTTTTCTTCAAAAGAGAAGCAGGAGAGGGACTTCAGCCATTTGAAGTTCAGCTATACCTTACTTTTAACCCTTGTTTCCACACGAGGTTCGAATAGCTGGGCAATTGCAAGAGCTGAAGCTGTTGAACGCACAGTATTTAATTCTGAAAACATTAAGTATTACTTTGTGGGGCTCAGTACTAAACTTGGCAAATATCAGGTGATAATTTTATTCCCCTCTTGTCAACTTATTCTCCTCCTGCAAATCTTCACAGCTTCCAAATGAAAGGTCAAAAGTAAGCTAAGAGGGCTTACATTTTTTAAGCACCTGCATGGTGACCTCATCTAACATCTTGTCTCACCTGGAAATAATTATCAGTTTATTTACTATGCAATAGACATTCATCCTTTCATACTCAGCTAGATTTTTGTTTATTGTGCCACCGGCTTTGTCTTCCTGTTACACATACAGTTGTGTTGATTTTATTTACAGTATATGCTGTGCCATTTTGATTTTATTTTGGTTGGTTGGTTGAATAAACTTGCGACACTCGAACATTTGAAGAGAGATTTGCTAAAACAATACCAGTATTTGATCCAGTTTCATCTCAACTATGATAAAACCTGGACATTTTAGACATTTATCAAAGGCCTTTTACTGGGGGAGGGGGAGGGGAGGGGAAGTGTATGGAATAGATGTGTGACATGTGAAAGTAATGTTTGCTCTGAACAAACTTCTAAAAACTTAGTTGACAAAATTTTGGATCAACTTAAAAGCATGACTTTTGAAATCTCTGAATGCCTTGGTTCTCAGTATTATCATTCTTTAATGACTTTTTCTTTATTAAAATAAGTAGTTTTAAGACTTCTTTCTGACAGTATTATGTAATTTTTTTAGAGTGGGTAGATGGGAGTGTCGCTTGTATGTAACCGTACAGATGACATGTATTTGTCTATTCTTTATTATCTTAGTAGTTTCATGCTATGTATGTACCATAACCAACCTATTGCCTATGAGAAACATGTAAGATAATGTATTTACAGCCATTGTTACAAGTTTATAATGTATTTTTCTATCTTGTTTTATATGTATGTTATATAACATTCAAATGGATTTTTTTCCTGATTGAGAAAAAAAGGATACAAAATGCAAAACCCACAATTTTGATAACTGAAAAATTGCCAATTGTTTTGCAGTACTTTATTATATTGGGAGTGTTGTCTTTCTTGGGCTTTTAGTTAGCTACTGGATGAATACATTAGACATATTTGGGTTTTAGTTGGGTTTTTACATAGCTTGCATTTTAATTCTTTGGTTCTTTGCTGTTTCTATTAACCCATAGCATTATTTTAATAAATGTTATAATACCAACCTACTAACTCTGGACTATGTCTGTTTATTAACCATTACATGTTTAATTAAAGTAAACAAATAAAGACGGAAGAATGTAAAGTCTTGAGTTACTGGACTAACCCTGAAGAACGTGACCACAGATAACACAACGTGACTTGTTTTTATGTTGTTTGTCAGCTGACATTCTGCACACTACTATTAAGTTGGCTTTGGTCATTCTGGCCTTTTACCTTGGGGAATAGGTGCCAGTAGAAATGGGAACAAAGTAGCATTTTTTGAGGCATTCTTCTTGTAGAGTCTTGCCACTTGCCTTTCAGCATCTGCATTACTAATTCCACACTTTCTTTTTCTTTCTCTAAAATAATTACTGTTAGCTCACAGCAAAAGAGCAAAAGATGCCAGTGTATTGGTAAATCGTGACGGTGTACAGAAACCAGTTTGATTCTTTGTTGAACCATTCAGAGGTTGCAGTTAATCACACACTAATTTGTGATCTGTTGGTTTTGGCACCTGATTCACTGTTGCATCATGTGACGTTTCTAAGCACAAAATATTTTTGGATAGAACCGCTGCACATTGAAACACAAAACCTGGGGGTTTCCTTTGGCAAAAGTGCCTTATTTATGCCATGCTATTTCAAGTGACTTGTTTTTTGGTACTTCTGCTATAGTCTATCAGTATTGCCTAGCTCAGGGGAGTACAACTTCTGTAAGCCAAAGGTCAAACCGGATCTTTTCCTAATGACTGTAGAAAGTACAAAAATACACCATTTACTGAATTACCGAGCAGCATCCATTTCAAATTCCAGAGCTACCTTTGTGTGATCTTTATCCCTGTGGATGACTGGAGTGACATGAATGCAGGGAATTGAAATGGTGAAAATGCTGTTTTGAATGTACATCTATGCAAATACTTTTACAGATTAGTTTCTCCTTCCTTAGAACTTCACTGTCTGAGGATCCTTTACCACTTCCCCGCTAGTTCTAGATTTGTAACCTTGAGCGGGCAGTAATTACTGCTAATGTCGAGGGAGATCCTCAATGTTAATAATTTTTCAGATGTCAACAGTTTTCTTCCTGAAAGTACTTTTTTTTTCCTGTAGATAGTAAAAATTCAAATGAGGAATCTGAATCTGTTCAAATTCCTCCTTTAATTTATGACATTTCAAACTATTTATCATGAAATACACACAATGTAAAACTTTATAAGTAGAGTTCTCACAGTACTGCTAGTAATTACAGTTTTATGCAGTTTTACAGAGAAAAATAGTCCAGCTTTGATGATGTTTGTTAGTTTTCTAATAGCATGTAGTTCTTCATTTTACAAACATTTTAGGTAGAGATGAAATGCCGATTCGTTTTGAATAGTTTAACTTGTGCAGAATTTTCTTTTTTTAATTTAACAGATCATATCACTATCCTAAAATTTAGCTGCAGGCAGATGTTAAGAATATTAGATATTTACAACAGATAATATCAGAACCTTTTGACTGGATAATGGAACAAGTGTCATTACAGAGCAAATAATTGATATTCTTAAAGAATGTTATCAGAGGCGCACATGTAGTTTGGTGATGTACTCTGTCCAGTATAGGTGAAACTATTCAGATGGAGCAACACCTTAGTGTTTTATATTGAAGAACACTTCTATTTCCAGAACTACTGCTTCTCTGTAATAATTTTATTATTTTGTATTTTTATCAACAGATATTAACTACTGTTATACTTTGTCTGCAGTGCATTTTCATCTCATTCTTCAGTATATGCAGTAGTCGAAGTTGCTGTAAATTTTGTAGTACTTTAAAGCTGAAGGACAGAGAAAAATATGAAAACTAAAATCAAAATGATATATTCATTATTGTTGTCCACCAAAGGCATTTCTCAGTTTACCTAGGTGCCTGTCTGAAAATGTAACTGTTTTATACTTTGCCTGCTTACAGGAAAGATACAAACTATTTTTAGAACCTAATTTGAGGATGACTTCAATACTGCTAGATCACTGAACTTAGCTTCTTTTTATTTCTTACTGTTCTGAGGTTAAATCGTCTTAACATTTGAAAGATCATATATTCAAGGCAATTAGATGATTGCTTTTTAATCCAATAAAGTGGATTTATCTTAGGGTAATTTTTTTGGGTAGGTCAGAATATAAACAAAAATATCATCTAGCCTTTCAAAGTAAGATGCTGTTCACATCTTAAGAGTTGTACCAAAGTACAAAAAATTTGGTTTCTCCAAGCATATTTTTGTGCATATTATAAAGTGCCTTCAAGAATATCCTTCAGATATTTTTAATGAGTACATGTTCAGTGTACTGACAATACTGATCTTTTATTTAAACACACCTTTTAAAAGTGTGTCAAGAAATCTACATGTAGCAAAAGATTTATTGCCAGATTGTACTCCATGAGGGGGACCACTAAAAGGTTTTCTGCCCTGAAAATGCAGGGAAACATTGAGGTGTGTTACCATCCATTAAGGAATTAACTTGGGGGAAACATACTTACAAGTATATGAAACTGAGTTCTTTGTGTCTGGATAAAAATACCAGTTATCAGAAATGGTACATTGTACAGAATGGAATCGGAGTAACACATTCCTAGGGCTGGAATTGCATAATTGTTCCTGGAATTTCCGTTTTGTTTTAATGCGTTTGATACATATTTTTCTAAAACGCTGTCGGTGGAATACTGTCCAAATAACACGTGGCCCGTAACATTAACACGTGGTAATCAATGTTGAATCAAACTGGTTAACGAAAGTACAGTGCTCTTCCTTCTCTGTGCCTGCGCACTAATTGCAGGTGGTGCATAGGGGCTGGGGCTTAGGCACGGCAGGCTGCACTCCTAATTTCTCAGTGCCTGCAGCTTGGGTGTCCGTCTTTGACAACAGGCTAACTGGGAGCAGTCTACCTCCCAAGGCAAAGAGTAACTGAAATCTGAATCTCCTGGTAGAATTAATTGAAAGTACAGCAACAATAAAGCGACATATATACATATATGCTTTGACTTGTATTATGGCAGTTTGTGTGAAACATTTAAGGTTTTGTTTGTGCAAAAATAATGTATTCTGAGGGGAAAAGCAAACATGGGTGTTGCCAAAACACGTGTAAATAATCACCATTTATGACTGTACATTATGTGCAATAAAGTAACTGGAAAAAGTGCATGTACTTTATCCTCAAAAGAAAACTGACAGCTCTCAAAGCTGTAGCTATAGTTTTATTTTCTGAAAAGTAAAATTTTATTCTGTATCTAAACCACAGAATAAAGAATGTACATTTTTCACACTTAAATTTTCATTAATGCTTCTAGCAGTGTTACGAAATGTTAATTGTTGAAGAGGCTTAAACTTTCATGGTTGTCCTATTATCAGGGTATATTTTGCATAACAGTTTCTTACTGCATATGCTGTTGTTTGTAAATGAAGGAAGTATGCATTATATATCATAAACACACAATACACTTTTGTGCATATGGGTTTGTGGATGCACCAGTTCTATAAATTTTGCAGAGATAACTGTGTGATTTGGATGATATTGTACTTTTATAGGCATAAAAAATTTTCACCACTTAAAATCGTTCAGAGCAAATAAGAAAGAAGAGGGCTACTTTACTGCAACTTGAACACTCTGGTTTGGGGCATAGTTTCTGATTACTGTAGAAAATGAAGATATCTGCCACCCCACCTAGTGTGAACCTAGCGAGAAACGCACTTTGGAGAAGAACTGGATTATGGTGTTCTACATTCTCCTTAATATTGATGTGATGATGCCTGCTTATAGTTAAGGACAATTTCTTTACCAAAGTATTCTTTGCTAAAGATTTCTTCTACTTCACACTGTTAAATTTTAAAAAAATAGTGCTTCAGAAGTAAGAGAAGTAGATAAGGTTAAGCGTGGCATCCTATCAGAAGTCTGGTAGAGTAGGGGAGGGAAGGCAAGATGCCAGTGTTGAGGTACACTTGTGCACACCCAGCAAGGATGAAAAATTTGGCATAATTAGTCTTTGAAGACACCCTCCACGATGAGTCTCATGAAAGTAGTGGCATATAGTTGTATCTGAGCTAGCTGTAGTCTTAGAAGTTCACAGAATGTAGGAATGCTGTTGGCATGTGCCACTGGAGCAGGTAAAGCAGCCCTTGTAATCTTTGCTGTGTTACTCTGTGTGCCAGCTGCCTGTACCCTGCAGTCCTGGCCTGGAGTGTGAGCACAGTCTCATTTTCTGTGCTGTCTCTGGCTGCACTGTGCAAACCCCCTCCTTCATCCATCCAGATCCCTAGAGAGCGGAATTTGTGTTGACCTTTCTTAACCTCTTGCACCAAGTCAGTAATACCTGCTTATGGTCACATTCATGTCAGGAACTACATTTATAGGTCCACAAGTTAAAGGTAGATGTGGAGTTTAAAGAAATTTTTTTTTTTTTTTCTTTTAATCAACAGACTATCACCATTCTACCTGCACTATCTGTGTGTTTTGGTATGTTTATGGGGGATGGCCTGACATTAATAGATGGCTCCTCCTTGTATTACTACAGTTACTGTAGTTCCTTTGAGGTTCCTTTGCTACAAACTTAACCATTATCAGTGTCAAAATAATGAGAGACATTCATAGCAAAGACTACAAAGTGCAGAGTCAGAAATTACTGTCTTTCATGTTGGCATTCAGGTTTACCAGCAGAAGTAAAAAGAGACTTTATCCTACTGTTTTCTTGGTTACCCTGTGAAGTTTTCAAACAGTTAGAAGCAGACAACTGACAGCCTGTTCCTATTGAGTTGAACTATAAAAATTAACAATCATAAATCAGTAACTCCCAAAACCGGTAGTGTTGTTTTGTTTTGGTTTTCCACAAAGTAGCATAGCTTACATTTGTCCTTTTTAATTTCTGTCACAGTATTTTCAAAGTGTTTTCATCTTCAGCAATAAATAAGATTACTACTTTGAAGAGTAAACTGGATAAACTCAGAGGTGCGGTTCAAGGAAAAAAAGCATCAAATAGTGGCACACCTCAAGACTGCATCATTTCAGCAGTTTATCAGTAAATGAAGGTGTTTGCTCTAAAGTTCATGTATTTGTAAGCACCTTATACAGAGAGGAGGCTAAGCAGAGAAATTATTTTTGTTTGTGGAACCTCTTTAGAATGAATTCTGTAGATCTTCAGTTCACTGAGAGTGGCCTTTATTAAGCAGATGGTACTTGCACTGCCTGAAGGTAGGAAGTTCCCAGGTCCTCTTGCCATGGGTCAGTCATTGAGCAAACAAGTGTTCAATGTTGATTCTGGTTTAGTTTCGTACCTTTTTGTGCGTGTGTGTGAAAATGAAGCCCCATGACAGATGTATCAGTCTGTACTTCCTAGAGCAGTGTTTTAAAGGGACTTTTTTTTAAATTGAAGTTACTTCAGTAAAAAGGTAGGTTGAGTGAGCAAGAGTGTTATGGCAAATGTGTTAATATATGATAAAAATACTAGGATCACTGTTTTAGAGTCTCACTGTGTTGTGTGTATTAGAAACTCACATAAAATATTAGTATAATACTTATCTTGTAAGTTGTCTACACCTTTCCAATTATGATTTCCAGACAAGGTGGTTTTCATGAGACTAAGACTACCTTGTGCAGCTCAGAGGTAGTGAAATGATGAGATAAATGCAGATCACTCCTATGTATGTGCCTTTTCATAGAGTACAGCCTTTTTAAGGTCTTGACCTCAGATACCGGGTAAAACATTGTAAATTTGTGATGCAGGGAGCACAGTTTAATTGTTAGAATATCTCCTAACCACTGAAAGTTCAAACCTCGCTACCAGTTTGGAAATGTTACTGCATGTTAATTGCTGTGGCAAATTCCATGTGTTGTTTTTAACATGGCTGCAATCTGGAGACCTTCACATGCATACTGCTCTAGTAAATCTCTGGATGATTTTTATGATCTTTCATGAGGAGTGAATCCAGTACTGCTGAGGGGGCCACAAGGCCCTTACTTGCATGCCCTTGTGTGACTTTTCCCATATAACCTTAGTGATGAGACTATTTTGATTCTTTCCCTGAAAGGCGATGAATGAAGCAGATCTTCAGCTTTGTTTCTGAGAGAAAATAGGAAATGTACACCAATGTGAACTGAAAGAAGATAAAGAATAACTATAATATCAGAGCTTTGAACCCTGTCCTGAACAGATGACTAAAAGTTACTCTGGTCTTTCTATGAGCCAGGAAGAGGAGACAACACAAACAAGAGCAGCACTGTCAAGCCCATACTGTGTTGACAAGAAGTTCATCAGAGACTGTAGGTTGGAATTTTAAGTGAAGAAAATTGAAATTATCTCGGTCCTTGAAGAACTGGTTTACCATATCTCCCTGTTATCTTAAGCAAGCATGTTAATTTCTCTGTTGGAAATTTTTCCCTACTTCAGCCTAATTTGAATTTCTTGTTCTTTTATTCCAAGGTTCTGCCCTGCCCCCTTCCGTGCTGCCTTGCACTTCATAGACAAATTCTCCCTTCATTAGGATGGTGAGGTGGCACAGGTCATTCTTAGTACAGAAAAAAAGACAACAAGCAAGACTTCAGGTCTAGATCAGGATGTCCAATTATGACATTATGTAGAAAGCCTGTTTTACATGTATGTGGCTCCAAGCAGATTGAAGAGAACTATTTTGATGCTGAGTTCACAAGTCTAATGTTTGAAGCACCTGGGTTTCACATGCTGCTTTCATTGCTGATGATCTGTGCACTTTTGGCAAGCCCCCTGCAGCCAAATCCACAAAAATACTACCATCACCTTAAGTGATGTGTCAAGATACAGAGAGTGGTCACCAAGGTTTTCATCAAAAGAATTTTTCATGGTTTTCCAGGAAAGAAAGCACCATTGCCTTATCTTCTTTTGTCAGTTTCAAGCAACAACATCATCCAAAAAGACACCCCCTGGTATCCAGAGACAATATACCTGCCTGAGTGCAGAGGGGAAGCACTGGTCAGTAAATCCCCATTTTCCACCACACCCATACGAACCAGCTTGGCTGCTTGGGTCCATCTCTCTCAGGCACACTTCTCCCCATTTTCACATGTACATCATGTATGGCTGTAAGTTTGCCTTTTGCATTCCCCAGCTGCCCACGATGAAAGCTGCTCTTTTACTCAAGCACGTTTCATGTTCTTGTTCTGAACCTTTGTCCCTCAGTTTCCTGTAAGTGAAATGAGGTTAACAGGAGAACCTCAGAAGGGTGTAAGCTGTGGGTGGTCACATTTGAGACTGTAGAGTGCTCAAGCAATACAATGCTGAGTGCACTCCAGTATCATCACAATGCCCAGGTGTCTCATGATCTTGAATGTACTTAAGAATAAAGCATGAAAGCAAAACAAAGTACCTTTAACCTCTTTCTTAGTCACACCCATGATACAATTTCCAGAATCTCATAGGCTAGCTGAGTCCGAGTCTTAGGCCAGACCTTAGTGGGTACCTACCAGTAGTGCTGTCTCAAGGGATGGCCATCTCAAGAAATGATGGGCACTAGTTACTCCTGGGAAGATTCTGGTTGGGCACAAGAGGAAATTTTTTTACAAGGAGGACAGCAGCCATGGGAATAATCTCCCCAGAGAAATGGTGGATTCTCCAGTTTTGGACACCTTTAAGGTTCAGCTGGACAGCGTACTAGCCCATGTCTAGACCTTGCTTTTACCAATAAAGGTTGGACTAGATAGATGGTCCTTGCAATCCCTTTCAACCCGGTATTCTATGACTGTGTTTGTAACAATCTGAGTCCCGCAGGCTCACTGGGGATGGACAGAGCCTCATTGCTATTTTTCACAGTTGGCAAGTCCAAGCAGAGGCAAAGGGACAGAGATGCAGGAAACAGTGGTGCTTTGTCTCTTCACCAGTGAAATGTAGAACTGGGGAGCACTGACGGCACTTGAGACCTGGGAGGACCAAGAAAAAAAATGGGATTATACTGAAAACCTGGTTGGTAAGAGTGAGATCTGCTCTGCGATCATGTGAGGTTTACATTGTTCAACTCTCAGTATAACATACAACTTTTGAAACTGAAATGCCTTAAAATAATCAACTTTGAAGCAAGAACAACAGTTTTTGCAGCTTCAGGCCTGTAGTTGTGAATGGTTACATTTGGGATGCAAATTTTTCAGTGAGCTTTCGATTTGCTGTGGAAGGAGAGAGACAAATGCCATTTGTGAGAGACAACTTTGGGTTTCTCAAGCAAGAACCAGGGTTAGTGGGTAGATATAAAACAAAATCACCTCCTCAGTCACATCACTAACCTCAGCAAAATCCAGCATTAACTAGTTTATCCCTGGTCACACTCAACCACAAGACAGCTCACAACCAAATACTTTTGGCCAACAGCAGTACAGTGGAGAAACGGGAATTTACCTCCTCAGTCAAGACTCTTCCAAAATTTTATCTTGGTGAAGTAAACAGTTGTGTTCTACTAGTTGTCATGTACCTCACAATGATAATAATAAATTATATTTATGAAGTAGGACTTTCACCTGCTCTGAATTTGTCTTTAGACTTCTCTATGTGAAGGAACTTTGAAATAAATTATTTCCACTCTGGCAAGCACCTGGTTTAAAACAAAGGTGAAGCAAATGAATGAAATAGTCAAAACACCTGACTCCTTTTAGGAGTGAGGGAAGCAGTAAATAATGTTGCCTGAGAGCAATTTCTCCCTTGTCATGCCTTCCCCCTTGCAGTTTGCTGTCACTAATCGCTGTGAGCCAGACTGTGCACGTGGAAGGATCCTTCAGATGGAGTCAGTGGGACTGCTCATGTGAGTAATTTGCAAAGCACTCAATCAAGGGAATCAAGCCCTGTGGTGTTAGACTCATTTTGGCTATAAATTCCCCAAGCAAGGACTTTTATTCTTGTCAGTAAAACAGTGGATGCAATTCTGGTGCAGTGCTTTTTTTTATTGTTTTTTTTTTTCTTCCTCCCCACAACTTTTCATTTCTTCTCACCTTTTTCTTCACACACACCCAGAGAACTTTAAGAGATTCAGAGAAGCAGCAGCTTTGTCAAGCAATGCTAACATGCCTCCCTGTTCTGAGCAATTCCTTTGGGCGATTTAGCATTGTCACTCTGGCTCTCAGCATTTCTTTCAAGTCAGGAGCCTCACTGCTTGTAGCAGCTTGGGAAAGGAAGAGAGCCCAGGTGCAAAGGCAGGGAAAAGTTCCATAGGTGGCTGGCAGCAACAGGAGAGTCTGGTTGTGCCGGTGAGTCAGCTGAACCACTCGCTCCACTTGCTTATTCCAGCCACATCCAGGCAAGTGCAGGCAGGGAAAATGCCTAGCTTTGATTGTGAGGAGAGGACCTGCTTATGCCACCACAATAAACTCTCTTTTCCCAGAATGAGATCTCACCAGGCTTAATTGCCAAAATCCTGGGACGAAATACTTCTTCTTAACCCCTGACACATCTTGTTCTTTTCACTGGGAGAGAAGTAGTCCATTATGGTTTGGTGTTTTGTTTTTGTTGGGTTTTTTTTTTGCTTTTTGGGGGGTATTTTTAATTCAATTACCAGCTTTGATGTGTCTAAAATGAGAATAATGGCAGAGAATACAATATCTGCTGTCTGCACTGCTACCTATACACTTGCATATAAATAGTACTTTTGTTTCATGGGTTGGAGTGGAGGCTGAAGAGACATACTGACAGTGCAGCAGCTCTTTTCCTTTGTAGTGGATCTAATAGGCCTGCAGTATGAAAAATGCTACTTATGCTTTGCTTTTAGGCTGAAACTCACTCTGTGCAGAGTCTAACAGAGGGCAGAGGCCCCACTTAAATCCTGCTGAGCCTTCAGAGAGGCTTTCTATGTTCCCCTGCAGTAAGACAGTTTTGCATTCTGTTCGTGGGTAAAGGCATGTAAATAATACCTTTATGACTCAGGTATGTCTTGAAATATGCAACCTGATGGCAGACAGTTCTACTTTATTGTGCAGATATTTGTTCTGAACCACATGGCTTGTAAGTCATGAAATATTAATGGCCATGCAAATCTTCTCTTCTGTATCACAAGCTTTTCTGTGTTCCTGACCCCTGACTTCCTTTAATCATCTCCTGGGTGTGTGGTCTGTTACTATTCTGAGATATCTTGTGAACAGGGGCAAAGTAATTACTTGATCCTTGCCTGCTGCAAGAATCTTTTTGAAAAGAAAATTGATAACTTCAGAGACGCTTCCTCTTTGCATTAAAATCAGCCCCACCTGCTTGCTCCACAAGATTCTCTTTTGGTGGCCTGAATGCAGACCTGCAGGGCTCAGTGCTCTTTTCATGTCTGTAAAAGCAGCATACTTGGATCTCCTAAGTTGTCACCTGTTCCTCCACAGATTAATTACTTTTTTTGGTCAGATGTTTTCTTCCCTTCTCTCTCCCCCTCTACTGATTTTTCTGAAGGCTTCTTTAGAAATATGCTGTTTTATTGTGTCTTGTTACAGGAAGGCCCAATGCTTCAATGTGCAGCTGTAGTGCCTGTTAGTTATCTTAGCCATCTCCCTAATAATTGGAGGCTGAATTAATGCCTGAAACGTCATTATCTTTTCTGTTGTTGTTTTTTTAAGAACAAGGGCGTGTTTTTTTTTTGGCAGAAATCTCCTTTCTCTGCCTGTTTTCTAGCATCCCAAACACTAAGAATAAGAACATTACCAGTGAGTAAATATGGAAATGCTCCTTAGCTTGCTGCTAAAGATAGGAGATGTCAGTGGTTTGGTGCTGTGCAGGTCTGACAACAAAAGAAGAAGGAGATGTACGAGCAACATGGCTGGGGAAAGAGAAAGCTAACCATGAAAATGCATTTCCCATATGGGAGCTATTTCAGTAAACCAGTGTGATGAAAGTACAGACATGAGTAGGCAGTTGTTCAAGTGGGCTGGTAGTGACTGCCAAGAGCATGGTGTAACACAAGGGCAATAATGACCACACAGTTTAATACAAGGTTAATAAATGTTGACCTACAAGTTTCTGATTTCTGGAGCAATTTTGCCCGAGTTGCAGGAGTCAGCAATGCAGCACCAAAAACACTGCTTCTGAAATGGTGGGTTTATACAGATTAGGAGGTGGGGAAGACTAGCTAAGGTCAAAACATTCATTATCAGAGCAGAGATAAAGGAGCTGGGATACCTCAGGTGTTTGTAATGTTCCACTTTGCAAAACCTGGGATGACACACCTTTCTGGGGCTCTGCTGTTCAGTCCTCAATGTGTGCTGTATCTGAGGATCAGTTGCCAGCCGGGGAGGTATCCACACCCTGGGTCTTAAAGGTGCAAAAAAACCCCACCTCACCCTTGATTTCACTCAGCAGCAGGTGCCTGTGTGTCTGAGGACATAGATGTTTTCTTTCACACTTCCCTTGGAGCTTGCTTTCCCCTGAAATGACCTTGGTGACCTCTGGGCCCTCTGAGAAGGGCAGACCCACAGCTTGGCTCACACAAATGGCTGCTGTGAAGCAAAGTTATTCAGTGGCTTAAAGCCTGGCAGCCTCCAGCCTGGGGACCACCCACACAGTGACTGTTCCCTGTGCAGGGAGCTGCAGTTCCTGCACAGGGTGGTGGAAAGCTGATGTGCTTTGGGAATCCAGGGACCCAGCTGGTGGGTGCTGTGGGAGTCATAGAGAAAGGAGATGGAGCAGAGAAGCCAGAGCATCCCTACTGGCCCATCTGCAGCACTGTGGTGCCCCACCACAGGAGGATTTATAGATCCTAATTGATGGTAATGAGCCCTGCTGCAGGTCTGGCTACCCTGTAGTCTGCAAAGGTGACAATTGCTAACTCAGGTTTTGGAAGGAGGTGAGCTTTGATCAGCCGAAAGGAGCAGTGAGTAATCCTCATCTCCCTGGCTTTGTATCCAAGCTGTGAGTCATTCTAATGAGCAATACCAAAAGTGCTGACCTGCCCATCTCGTGCTTCTTCACTTGACACTCCAAGCTAATCTGCAGTCTTGGTGTGCCTCAGGGCTGCCTTTTGGGCAGAGGGGAACCTGGGACACTGGTTTTACTGCAAACCTTACCAGTGGAATAAATGCTGTTGTGGATGTATGTGTGCCGAAACACTTGGTGCAAGTAATTAGGAAGCCTTCGGTGGGTTTTCTGTATTTGGTATTCCCTGCTAAATCTGCAGAATTGTTTTTGATTTAAAGAACATCATCTCACCCCTTGCCATCAAGATCTCAGTTGCACATCACTCTCTTGTGCACACCAGCCCCAGCCAGCTACAGCTTGCTCTGCTGGTGTGCAGCAACTGGGCAGGGGAGCACGTGGGATTATTGCTGGTTTAGTCCATGTCTCTGTGTTCCTGGAAATGGCACAAACAGCCTCTCCTGTCCTCCCTGCTCTACGCTGTGCCCACACTGCAGGGTGGGATGGTGCCCATCCTACCTCTTCAAAAGGCTGATTCTTTGAGTGCAAAGTCCTCAATGTCCTCGCTTGGCTTTAAGCTCCCTGCGTGGTACTGGCACATTGGGGATAGTGAAAGCTATTTGTCTCTGGTTTGAATGCAAGGCATGGGCTGGCTTGGCTACATGCACTACTGGATGTTTTCAGGAGCTTCCCCTGGGTGCATGGCACTATTTAAAGTGAAAGCATTTTGATTTGGAAGAGGCAAGGATGAAGGTGAAGGCTAATAATGGAAGTTTATAAATGCAGCTGACATCCTAGCACCCTATGTCTTTCATGCTGTCCTTCATTTACTCTCCTGGTGCTTTCTCCTCTTTTAATGCTCTGTTTCTCCCCCTGTAAACAAAGTGCTGCTGAGAGTAACTGGGGTAGCTGAGTTTGATCCATTTATGTGCCTATGGATATAGAGCAGGCTGTTATTTAACACTGAAATGTGTGAAATGATCCATGAAACCTCCAGGGTGAACTATGCTAAGGGACAGACTTTCATAATCTATGGATTATGCTCTATTATATATATGTATGTATGTATATATATATATATAATGACTAATATGGAAACCCCTCTTGTAGTTAATAGCTTCTAGTAGAGACCCATCCACATACCATTCCTATGTGGGTGGGTGGCTGTTGGCACCAGCAGTGGGATGCCTGACTCTAGTTCTGATCTGGGCTTCTCAGCTAGGCTCCTGTTCCTCGTCAGCTGCAGGATGTGGGCAGCAATAAGGGCAGTTCAGCCTAGATTATAAGAAAAGTCTGATACAAACAAGAGCTTTTCTCCTCCTCTGTTATCTGCCTGGGCTCTCCATGTAGGTGTCTTTGTTGGATGTGAAGCCTTCAGGCAGCAAAACCTGTATGAGGTGAATGTGACTCACACTGAATGTCTCCTAAAGCCCACAACAGGTGAGGTAGATGGTGAGATCCTGAGTCCTTTTCCACAGCCTTGAAATGGGACTATCCCTCCTCTTCTGCCTCTGAAGCCTCTCTGTCCCTCCTGCCTCTGCTTTGCCCAGTGAAAGTCCATCTGGGAGGTGTAAAACAATGTGCACACACAGCCTCTGTAACAGAGGTTTACACTGAAACCTCATGTATTTCACAGATAGGCTGAGCTTCCCTGATGCAGCTCTCTCATTGCCCTTCAGATACCTAGGGCCTTCCTATCTCACAAGAACAGGGGGAACTCCTCTGCCCCAAAATCCCCATCAAAAAGCACTTGCTCAGAGCTAGTGGAAGGAAAAACAGAGTGAGTTCTGCAGCTGAACTCATATTCAAGGAATTATTTTAATCAGTCTGTACATTTCTTCTACTTATAATTTATTATTATCAGTCTGAGAGGAAGAAAAAATAATTCACTAAACAATCAGCAAGGCATTCATAAGACGTTATTGAGATCAGGTCTCGGGGAAACACGTGAGCCTTCACAAATATTAAGTTTTATCTACTCTGTTAAGTCATTTTATGTACTTAATCCAGCTGCTCTGTCTCTGTAGCTGCTGCTCAAGGGGAAACAAATTCAGATCCACCATAATCTGGCTAATAGGTTCAATATCAGCTCCCTCTTATCAGAGGGAAAGGAGCAGTTTCATCTCAGTTTCTGCAGTTGGCCCCATGCTTATCTATTCCCTGGTGGCCAGATATCGGAGTGGACCAGTGAGAGGAGTCCCCATCCGGGGGCTGGAAATTAAAATGCCTTGCTGTGAGACACTTCTCCCTTGCTGCAGGCACTTAGCAGGTGCTTTCTTTTCCAGATGGGAATGGCTTATACTTGAGAGAAAAAGTTTGAAAAAGTGCAGTTTCTCCCATAGCTCACATCTGTATTCTTGGTTTAGCCAGGATGGAAGCAGTGAGGCACTGCTTGGTCAAACACCTGCTCAGGAAGCCCCTGCTCTCCCTCCACTAAGGGGCATCTGGTACACTTGCCTCTGAACAGTGCTACCACATTGTGGTAGGATGATTTGTTTTTGTTGAGAAGCTGGAGCTCACCCACAGGCTCAGATCTCAGCCCCATACTTTGCTTTCTGAGCCTTAGCATTTGCTTGCACTGTGCAGTGATGATCCTATATGGGAAGTGACTTAAAAAACATCATAAAGATATTTCTGGGAGCAGTGTAGTCTTCAAAGGAAAATTCTTGGGAAGCTGGAAATATAGTGGGAGGGAAAATATAATCTTTCTCTCATTTCAGATGAACTTCTGCCTTCCTTGAAATTCCTGTGAATTTCAAAGCCTTTGATAGTCATGAAACATCAGAGGAGCCTTTATGCTAAGCAAAACGTGTGTGAAAGCAGCGCTGCTTCTGATCCCGCCAGGAGCTGCTGCACACCCCATTCCTCTTCCTTATGTTTGTCTTCTCCCAGCTGATGCAGTCTATTTGCATTTTTTCTGGGTGGTCGTGGCTGTGCCCTTACTCTGCTCTGTTGGATGACACCAGAGCAAGACCCCTTACAGGATTTGCCTGCATGGCCAGTGGCCACCCCTGCTGCTCCCGTGTGGGCCAGCCTCAGTGATCCACAGGGATGGCTGCACTCTGAGCCCTGGGATGCCCTGCCTGCAGCAGAGTGCACGACTCACTTTGGGTTTGCCCCAGCCTCCCTTTACAGGGTGAGCGTCAGGCAGCAAGGCCATGGCACGGGCCTTTCCTGGAAGAGCTCTGATGGCACCAGGCACAGGTGGCAGATTTATAGGCAGACACAAATCACTGTGAATGCAGGTCACTGAGAAGGACAGCACAACCACCTGAGCTGGGGCAGCCTGTCCCTGGAATGGGTACAGCTGGTGGGGTGGGGAATTTCTTCCATGTAGTGCATCCAGCCATGGGAGACTATGCAGGGGATGCCACAGAAATTGCAAGAGCTGCAGAGCTGGAATATGATCCCCACAAGCCACTCCTGAAGAGGAGCAGAGATTGTGAGTAGGTACAGGCCTCCCACTTCCCGCACCTCACTTCCCACCTGTGTCCAGCAGCACTAGTAGCTGTTCTCTCATGGACTCCTTCCTGAAACGAGGCTGCCAGGGAACAGCATCTGGTCAAGCAAAGGGGCAGAGAGATGACCAGAGAGCAGAAGTCCCAAGGGTGGTGGGACTTACCTGGTTTTCTACCTGGGTAATGGTTACCCTGTGAAGACTGATGCATTCATGACTTCTTTATTCAGTGGGAGGGAACAGGCTGCCAGGGCTGCTGGGCAGTGGCAGTGGTCCCGTGGGGCAGACCCTGCTCCAGCTGGCTGTGATGTGACCCTGCCTCATTCTTCCCTTTCCCAGGTGCCAGCTAAGTGGAGAAGCTGCGGGACGTGGTATGGGCATTGCCAGTGAAAAAGTCTATGGAAGCTGAGCTGGGAGAAGACAGTGAGAGAGCACTGAGGAACCTTCCTGCCACCACAAGCAGGCTGCAGGTGAACTACAGTGTGCAACAGGAAGAGGTGCAGGTCTGCAGCAGTTGTTTAATCATTGTGGAGCCATTGCCAGATGAGATTTACTTCATCTGTCTCAACCGAGGGCTTATTTGTGTCTGACCTGCCCAGGCCAAATTCACCTCCAGATGTATCTGATCCATGTGGGTTTGAGAGCCTACACAAAAGGGCTGTCCATGCTTCTCTCTTGTCTGTCACTGCATCTGTTTCCTGGCATTTCCAACACTTCCCATCCCAATTTACTTTCCCTGCTCCCTTTTGCTGCTGCTATGTACCATGTTGCTTTTCAGGTTCCCGTTAGTCCTCTGTCTTGCTCCAGCAGGCTCCCTGCCTGTAGCCGTAGGTTTTGTCTCAAACAGGTAACGTGGTTATTCTTAAGCTGAAGAAGTAGTGGACTATTTTTGGAATGATTGTTCCACAGCAAGTGAAGCTTATGCTTTCTGCTGGAGCAGTGTTGAGATGAAAATTCCTCCTTGATGTGAACCAAATGTAGTTCTTGAACATGTGATTGGCACAAAGTACATAGGCAGTGACTTTCTACAAGGATAAGCTGAACTAAGGAGTAGAACGTGCTGAACTTTTTATTTTAAGCTACCTTGGCTGAGTTGCTGCCTTTGAACAAGGGTGGTTAGGTCCTGGGCAGGTGTGGGGCACAGCTAGGTATGCATGCAGACTACAGGTACTGTAGGCAGAGCTGTGAAGCATGTCATGAATAGTCAAAGGCCTTGATGACTCTTTATTAAGATACACCACAGAAGGCCAATGTTATGACTGGAGTTATAGGGACCAAGGTCTGCATATAACTGAGGCAGAAGACTGCAAATGAAGCAAATGTTGTTCAGTTCTTCATATGACTAATGAAGCATCACTTGGTATTGCTGACTGTCACTGCCAAAGACAAATTAAAGCACAGCTCCTGTTCCCACCATGCAGTGTTTATCAAGCGGGTCCCCTTCAAAATGGACTCTCTTCTGCAGAGCCTGCAGACATGATTTAATGATTAGCCAAGGGCCATGCTGAGGACAAAAGAAACTATCACCTCAAATTACTGCCCACCTCTTCTGTGGCAACATGCAGTCATTTTTGACTGAACTCTGTTTGAAACCCAGAGTACTGATCTCAACCCAGAGAAGAGAGAGTACAGCTACCTAACACATGTGCAGCTACAGCAATAGAGCTGCCTTGACATCATGCTTCTTCTTAATGAAAGTTTTACTAAATATGATTTTTTAGTCTACAACAACAGTGTTTAGTATCTGAGGCAAGTGCATAGGTATGGCAAGGGGAAGGAAAACTATGCTGAGACCTGGTAGTATGGCAGGGTGGTTTGGAAGACAAATCCTCTAGAGGGGGAACAATTCAGGAAAGCTTTACTGTAAATGAAGAAATGAAAAACAGTGGGCTAGGCAGAAAATGTCCAAGACAAATTAAACGGCTATGTCATCACCAAATGTTATGAAGTTTCACAAAGATAAGTGATGGATTTTGCATCTGGGATGGGGCAAACTTGAATGTATGCACAAATGGGAAACGAGAGACTGGAGAGCAGTGCTGTGAAAAGAGACTCAGGAGTCCTGGTCAATTGCAGGTTGAACAAGAGCCAGCAGTGCCCTGGCAGCCAGGAGGGACAACCCTGTCCTGGGGACATCAGGCACAGCATGGCCAGCCGGGCAAAGGAGGGGATTGTCCTGCTCTGCTCTGCACTGGGGCAGCCTCACCTCCAGTGCTGCAGTGCTGGGGACAAGTTTGGGTGACACAATGTAAGGACATAAAGCTCTGTGAGAGTGTCAGGACAAGGAAGATGGTGAAGGGCCTTGAGGGGAAGCCGTATGATGAACACCTGAGGGCACTTGGTCTGTTCAGCCTGGAGGAGACTGAGGAAGACCTCAGTGCAGTTACAACTTCCTCGTGAGGGGAAGAGGAGGGTCTGGCGCTGATCTCTTCTCTCTGGTGACCAGTGACAGGATCCGAGGGGATGGCCTGAAGTTGTGTCATGGAGGTTTAGGATGGATATTAGGAAAAGGTTCTTCACCCAGAGGGTGGTTGGGCACTGGAACAGGCTCCCCAGGGAAGTGGTCACAGCACCAGCCTGACACAGTTCAAGAAGTGTTTGGACAATGCCACTAGGTACGTGGTGGAATTCTTGGGGTTGTTTGTGCAGGGCCAGAAGTTGCACTTTTATGATATTTGTGGGTAACTTCCAACTCAAGATGTTCTGTATTTCAAAGAAAAGTCTTCTGAAGAATCTGAATGATATTGGGACACTGGGCTAACTGCAGACTAAGACACAGGTAGAGCTGCAACCCCAAGCTACTCTTCTTAATCAGTAAAAATCAAGGAATTATTTGCCTTGCAGTACCCAGACAATCACCCACCACATGACTGTTGTCAGCTTCCCTACATGCAAGATCATTGCCTTTTCACAAAAACCTCCTCTGGAGTTTCTCATTTTCCTGATTTTCAAGCAGAGCTTGGTTGTCTGATCTGTTTGGTAGCTTTCAGATATTTTGGAACAGAGGTGTAAATAAAATGCCAAGTATTTAGCAAATCTCTCTATGGAGATGGCTGGACTTGACATCTCTTTGCAGAGCTCTGGGAAAGGGAAGGAACAGCCCCAGTACAGAGGGGCAGGCAATTTCTCCAGGACTGGAAATATGGAAAATCACAGAATGACATTTCAGTTGCAAGAAAAATTGAAGCCCTTTTCTTTTAAACTAAGGGTTAGTTTCCTTCTTCTGCCACACACGAAAGAGATTTCAAAGGTACGTGGAGCTAACATGTCTGGGCACCCATTAAACTGTTAGAAATAATTTCTTCACTTTTGTAGGGCAAAGTAAAGCACAATTGCTGCTTGAAAGAAGAGCTGGTTGAAGACTACACCCATTCTGCAATAAGTTTCGGGGTTTTTTTCCCCTTGGTAGACCAAACACAGGCTTTCAAGTCTTTTTACAGAAGAGAGATGTGTACTGTCCAAGTCAAGTTTATTTTAATTTGCACCTTTTTCTCTAAAGATGCAACAGAGGAAACATCTGATCACCAGGTCCCATGGATATCTTTCAGCTCTGACAAGGGATGCACGTGATCTATTCCCTTTCACCCCCCCACCCCAAGCAGAATTTAATCAGAAAAAATCTGTCTGATTTCTAGTACTGCCAGAAAAGATCAGGTGAGGGAAAAGCATTCCCTTCACTGAAAACTTCATCAACTTTGATTCAGCTAGTAAATAAAAATGATTCCAGCTTTAGATTTCCAGAAAATGACCAAATCTGGTAGGTGGTATTTGGAGTAAATGTTGGGGTTTGCCCGTTTTTAAAATCCCTGTATAATATTTATTATGTACATGCTTCATAATCCCATAGTAAATAACCATAAATTCCCCATTTCACAAAGTTAACAGCCCATGTGCTCACTTGCACACAGAAAAATTGATCAAGATACAGCCTGAGGAGTTTAGAAAGGTCATTTTCAAGACTAGAGAGAGGCTGAAAATGTTGCTACTAATCGAAGAAAGGATATTTAATATCTTTTTGACAAGAAATGCAAATAACATTAGTTCCACTACCGCCCCTCTGGCCTAGAAGCGTTGTTAAGACAGCTCTTGTACTTAATATAAATATTATCTACTGCAGTGTCCTCTGTTGTCCTGGCTGGGTTGTGCAGTGTTTAGTGGTGCAAAGTTCCCACTTGTTCTAGGGATCACATCACTACTGCAGGTGTTGCCTTTTTTGCCCTCGTGCTTCTTTCCTAGGAAGCCAGCTGGAGTGACTGCAGGCACCCAGTCCCACCTTCCCCTTGCTCCTCCCTGTGGTTTTGAGCAAGCCCACATTACCTGCAGTCTCTGGATGTATGTCCCTCCCTGCTGTCCTGTAAAATCAACAGACATCCCCACCTTCCCCATCCCAGTCCCCTTCCTCTGAGTGCTTTAAGACCTGGGAGCTCAGCACTGCTGGTGGGATTTCAAAATCCAGCCCAGCCTCAATTGCCAGATTTGAGCTAAACAGCTGCTATGTACTGTCAGATCTACACATAACAACGATTTGTGCAGCCCATTGCTGAGCCAGTTAGAGCCATTTGTTTAAAAAATAAAGAGACAGATAAATTCAACTCTTTCCCTTCTCCTAGCAAGCTGATATCATGTGCCTATCTTAAAAATGCTCTTGCTCCAGAATGCATTAGAGCTAAATTATCATTTATGTTTGTCACAGGGATTGCTAATGTGTAATGAGATTTTAGAGTTAATGTTTTGTACAAAGCACTTAGCGGAGCTGGGATGAAATTGGTTCAGGATTCTGATGTGGTGTTTTAATTAAAGATATTTTCCAATCAGGGCCAAGCAAACGACTTGTCAGGAGATTTTGTACCCATCAGCCAATATAGCAGCGCAATGTTGGTCTCGCTTTCTGCTTTCGGATTTTCTTCAGGGAATTAGAGGAGAGAGCCTCTCCAAATCTCATGCAGAAGAGCCTTATAGGAAAAGAAATTTGATCCTCTGAAATCTCTCACCTGAGTGTCAGGGGTTTGGTTCATTGCAGCGTGACACCAGCCTTAGGCTGCCTTGGTTTTGTTGAACTTGTATCTGTAGGCTGGTGCAATGCACTCGCACAGATTGAAAGCAATGGGAAGCCCAGTGCTGTGGGGTGAATCCTGAGGTCTTGTCTGCTGCAGCAGCATCTTGAGCTCTGACTGCAGTTCCTCGTCTCTCTCCTTCTCTGCTGTGGGGCATGGTCGCCAGGGAGGAGGCAGGGAAATGGGTGATGTGGGTCCAAAAAGAGAAGAGGAAGGAATTCCAAAAATTGTACCTGGTAAAGCCAGCATAATAATGACTGAGATGTCTCTGGCTTAAACAGGCTTTGGATGTATGATTCAATGTAAACATCAAATGCATGTTAATAGGCAAAATTTCTATTAATTTCTGGATAATAAGGGTAATTATTACCAAATTAACTTTTTTTTTTTTTTTTTTTTTTCCTCAACTTCCTCTGGTCTATGCAGGGAACTTCAGCCACCATCAGGTCTTAGGCTGGGGTATCTGCTTGAAGCAAAATCACAAAACTATAACCAGACACAAAGTGCAGCTGTCAGGCCTGGTGTCAGACACAGGCAATGCAAATCTCTGGCAGAAAACCAGGTGCTGTCCTCAGCATTTGCTTTGCCCATCCTCCAGCCATGAGAAACTCCTCTGGGTAGAGCTGTGGAGGGAGGCAGCGGGGTGCAGGGAAGTGGCTCCTGCTGGAAAGGGGCAAGAGGGAGGAGTTTCCCTACTCAGTGCTTCTCATACTTAAACCTTCTTCCTTTCTGTTCCATCTCGACAGATGTGACCAAGACTCCCCTTTCCCCTGCGCTCCCTGGTTTTTGGTCCACTCATCCCTCCCCGGACAAGGAAGGACAGCGGTCCCCCAGCCTGGGGCAGCTCCTCTGGAGGCTGAGTCAGCTCCATGGATACAGGACAACACTGCTGGAGACCCGCCCTGTGGGGGTGTGCAGCTGTGACACCACAGCATCATTAACTTGGATAATAGGACTGAGCCACTGCAAACCACCCTGGATTTGTATAGCTCCATGCCGTGTTTGTTTTTGCAGCGTTTCTGACATAAACCCCTTTAGAGCTGCTTAGCTGAGAACCGTTTGGTGGAATGCACTGCATCCTGCTTGCTATGATAATAGAAAAGAATCCTTCTCTATACGCTCATGATTTCAAGTACATTTGGTTGGTTGGTTTGTTCTCTTGTTTTTCTAAGAAGAGCAAGGAGAAAGCTTTTATTTTATAGACAGTTCTGATGTTTTAACATATAAATGGATGAAGGGTTTTGTATTTTTTTCTTTTTCAGGTTTGCCCATCTACAGGTTCCACGACCATTTGGAAACAGATGAGCAGTAAGGAGGGATTTTAATCCAAAAGCACATCATAACACAATCTGTTCATTAGGTGAATTCTTTAGCTCAGTATGGAAATTTGCCTGAGTGGTGTAAAAGGGTGCTATTGACTAGAATAGAGAGATGATAGTCAATTTTGCAGAAAAAAAATCTCCTATTCCTACCTCTACTGCACAGTGAATATGCTGGATATTCTAACATTTTATTATTACATTTTATTATTACATGTTTTATTACATTTTCTTTGTGTAAACCTTACATCGTAGGATCTCAGAAAATTACAGACAGAAGGAGACCAAGGTGCATGTTCAGGTCAGCCCCTCCTCAGTGGAATAACATCCTAGTCCATGAGACACAATACACACTGCAGCTTCACTGTGCACCTCTTGGCCAGCTGTGTGGGTGCTTTATCCCTGAGAGAGAACACTGACACCCACTTAATGAGTGGTGTTGACCTTTTCAGAGACAGCAGGGTACAAACATATATGGGGCATCTTCTGCCAAATGTTCCAAAAGCATGAGTCAGATCTCCCTGTCTCATAAATTATAAGACTAGATGAAAAAATGGTAATGAAAAAGCCAAATAAATGTGTTGGTGTCCTTCTCTGCCATGAATTTTATTGAGTCTATGGATCTGAGCCCTCAGAGGTCACTCAGGTTAAATTTTAAGTCTTTTGTTCTCTATAAGTGATAGAAAATTCTGCTGATTCATTCAATTACAGGACTAAGTTACAGACACTGAGGAATTATGGTGAACTGTCTAAGAGAGGCACCTTTGTGGTGAACTGTCTGTTGCAAATCTCTGCCAACATGTGCTGAACTGTATTAATTAATTTCCACAAAATGTGTTAGGAGATGCAGAGCTGGACTCACGTCCACAGGGATGATGCTAAAGCTTCTGAGTTTCCTGCTCACTGCTGCCAGGACACTGAACCACTTCATAGATGTAAGTCCCTGTTGTCAGAGATCCCCTATCCAGAACTGTGGGGTAGAGAGGAAGAGGAAGTTTGGGTTGGAGGAGAGCCAGGATAATGAGCCACGAAGGGTGGGTCTCCCCATTCTTCTTAGCATCTGAGAAGAAAAGAGTATACTCTCTAGGAACTAACCACTCCAATGGAAAGCCTGAGGCAGTATTTACAGGATTGTTTTGGTAATGCTGGTAATTCATGAGAAAGATCCACACCTCCTTGACTTTGGAAAAAGAATGAGTTTTCTGGTGAAAAGGCCAGATTTTAGCACAGGCACCATCAGGTACACTGTGGTGTTAAGCAATGGAGCAGGGGCTTAGGCACATCTCTGCCTCTAGCTTGGCTTTGGGCATCAGCACTACCATAACAGATTAAAATCTTTTGCAGCAGTCCCAGCACTCAGGTGATCGAGCTTGGTGTTTTTGAGAGGAATGTTTCACAGCAATGTGCGGGGAGGTGTGTGTCTTATTCATGCTTTCATCCAGCCTCTGTGACTGCAAGGTCAGTTCTCCTCTCCTCCTGCCTTCTTATCCTGAGGACCTGTCCCTGCCAACACAGCTGGTAGCCCTGGTGGGACTGAGGCACCAGCAGCAGCAGAGAGGGGGTTAAAGCAGTGAGTGTAGAGGTGCTCAGGAGCCCCTCTGAGTGCTCTGAGCATGGCCCCCTCCCACCATCTGCAGTGGTTTCCCCATGCTTCCTGTGGTGCTGAAGCAGGAGAGGTTGAGAGGAATGTAGCAGGGACAGTTGAGTACAGGGATTGTCCTTCCCTGGCACAGGAGAGGCTGAACATGAGGATGTGCTCCAGGCACATGTGTGCACACGAACCTTGAGCTGACTCCTGAGGAAGTGATTCCAGAGAGCAGCTTAAGGAGAGGATATTAGGCACTTACTAGGTCTGAAATATGGATTAAATTTTCAGTGACAACCTGCTGCATACTCAGGACTATTTGCAATCAGGCCATTTTTTAAGCTGTGGGGTAGCCAGTATAATCCACATCGCTGAGTTGGGCCTCTGCTGGACCCATTCAGGCAAGGAAGTTTAATTATGCGTCCTCTTTTGAGCATCAAAACTGTGATGTCCTACCTCATGGTGCCTCTGTTCTCAAGGGATTGTGTCTATTTTGGCTATATGTCCAGAGTCTTCATTTGCTGCTCACTCCTCTAAGGTGATGTTTTTCCCTCCTCTGCACTGGCTTTTTTGTTCCAAAAGGCTTTGGTAGCCTCACTTTGAGATGTCTCTCTCATCTGCAGAGACAGGGCTTTTGGACCCTCCAGGTGTCTGGCCTTGAGTGCTGCCACATGTTGGGGTGCCAGTGCTGTTCTGGAGGCTGCTGCCATCAATTCCTCAGTGTCTCACTACTTTAGCACTTTTGGCTGTGCCCTCTGGCAGCCTCCACTTGGTGCCTTGACACCACAGTTTTGATGCTGGAAGTGGTGTTTCCTGAAAGCACCCCTTTGATTCTGCTCTTGTTAGTACAAAACTTCTTATTTCATAAAGTGGTGCATTTTCCAAGCCTCTGTAGCAGGACTCATCTTGCTCCAGCCACGGACTCACGGGAAGAAGATGCCAGTGGGATGCCCTGGCTCAGCAGCTGCTTGTGCCAATGTGCCTGTTTAGCAAGTACAGATGGAAAATGCTGTTGTTTTCCTCTCATTGATCACTGTCCAAAGCATCTGAGACTCCAACAGAACAGCCAGAAGAGAAAAAAGCTTCTGTTCCCACGGCTATGCTACTTTCTACCACATCTCAATTTCTTTAAAATTTACTATGCTGTACTTACGTTTGGCCTTGTAGCTGTGTTGGCCCCTCATGGCAGGTCTGTTTTTGGCACAGGAAGGGCTGCAGGGACCTGCAGCAAGCAGTTGAGCTCAGGAGTATGGAGACACAGAATTCTCCAAGCCAAGAGATTTGTTCATTCTTTTAATTATGCCCTTTTTTCCTCTTCTTTCTTTCGTTGTTGCTGGTACAGGTGACTGGAGTATGCTGTGCAGTTCTTCTGTTTCAAGCAGATAAAGACATGGGCAACTGTCAATATCTAGCAGCCCTGTCTCTCTGCCATTTTTCTTTTGTTTTTTTTAACACCTTTACAAGTGGTTCCCTCTTAAATTTCCAGTGAAATGAATAATATCAACTGAGCTTGTAAATCTTTCCCTTTGAAGAGGGAGGAAGATACTACAGGCACGGGAATGCTGCGGGAGGGGCTGAGGAAGACACAACTAAAACTAGCTTGAACAAGCACAGCAACTTCCCTCTCTTCCTCTTTTCCTCCCCCAGCTAGATGCTCCTCTGCTGTCCACATAGGATTTCTGCATCCAAATGTGGTTTCCTTCCACACTCTCCTCTTTCCAAAAGCGTTGAGCCCATAATGGGGTATGACCGACACCTTGAGGGTCCCCTTGGTCAGTCCCCTGACACCTCACCAGTCCAGGGGCTCATTTCTGCATTGCTTTATTTCATTGGCTACCCAGGTAAGATTCCCTCTCCCCCACCTTTGCCAGCTTTGCTGTACTAAAGCATCTCTGGCAGGAGTGATGCTGTGGTGTCACTTGCTCCACCATCAGCTTCAGCTGTGGTGGTTGAAGGGGACATTGCTGCCAGCCAAGCCCCTCACCCATCAGTCACAGCCCTCCATGCTGGAGACAGGCAGTGCTCCCTCTGGAGATTTTCTGGACCCCAATCCTGTGCTACCTGTGGAAGCACCACCACATCTGCAAGGTGGCAGGGGCAGCGGGGCAGCAAGGTCGAGTCTCCTGCTGCTGCTGGCTTCTGTGCAGGAAACCATCACCTGCTGTAGGATACCTGCCTCTGGAAGCTGCCTCTGAAACCTGTGCCGGCTCCTGCTGCTACCCTGACAGGCCATTGTGGTGGGAACATCACAGCTCTGTGTAAGAAGGCACCATGGCACAGCAGATAAACCTCTTCCTTGCAAAGCCCCTGCTCGCCCCTGCACCTAATGACGTCTGTGGGCAGAAGTGCTGAACAGAGGCATGTGCTGGCACAGCCAGAGCACACTTGCAGGAGGCTCCTTAAATTTCTGTTTTGGTTCATGGTCATTTCCCAGAAACCTTCTCTTTGTTTAAAGGCTGCAAAACACTGCTAAGTAATTGCAGCAGGTGCCTTGCCCTTCCTTGCTGCCCATCAATAAGTGGGTTTTCTTCTCTGCTCATGATGGGCTCGTTGCTGAGCACTCACCATGTGGGACATCATGGAGGGCTGTATCAGAACCCCCCGTCCCGGCTGTCCTCCTCTTCCAGCCCTCTGTGCTTGCCCTGGCATGGGCTTCTCTTACAGGAGATGCAGGGATTGTTTTTCTGGAGTGCAAACCTTCTTTTGAAAACCAATGAATTCCTGACTGCTCACGTGGCAGGGCCCAGCCTGGCTTTGCAGCCAGCAGTGGTTTATTATGAGAAATGGTCTGTCGGCTGCTGCAGACTCACAGCAGCATAAATGTGCTGTCTGCAGAAACAGCAGAGGAGTGGGGAGAGGCAGGGAGAGATTAGCTGTGAGTGGGAGGGTGAAGATATGGGGAGTGGAGGTCACAGGAAGTGTGGGTTTGAAAACAAGACCAGAATGTAATGCCAATTGCCTTGTGATTTTTTTTAAAGTAAAAAGGCAGATATCACTGGCAGGTTTTAACATTGGCGAGTGTCCAGAAACCCTTTCCAACATTATTAACTTATCTGTATCAGTTCTGCAGCCCACCTCCTGTCAGCACTGCTCATGGGGCCATTGGGAGAGTACTGTAGTGGTGTTGGGTCACTTGCTTCTCAGCCATCAGATCACAAAAAGAGGTTGCTATTTTTTGAGACTGAGAGTAAATTGGAGAAAAATCAGTGTGTCCATGTCTGACCGCTGACCAAATCAAAGCTTCACTTCAGAGTGGGAAGCATCAAAGAGGGTTTTAAGTACTGAATATTTGTCACTGACTTTGCTGGCTCCATTGCTTTTACCCTAATCTTCCTCACTTGCTCATGCTGTGCATGCAGAGGCAGGGAGGGATGATAATGGACTTGCAGTTGTACTTGCTGTTCCCATAACAAATGGCAGGATCTTCACATAAATTGTTTGAACATGTAACACTGCTCTTATTTCTTAACGATAAGGGCTTAGGAGCTGCCCTTTTCCAAAATGAAAGAAATGAACCAAACTTTATCTCTTTGTTTTAAAAAATGATCCCTGCGACTACAACAACAAAAAGCCATTATGATGATCCGTAAAGGTCTTGCAAGCTTTTACAGGAGAGATTTTCCACTCACCCAGTCTGGCTTCCCTCCCGTTCCCTCTCCCTATTCCCAACCCACGTGGTTCAAGCTTTCTAGGGCAGTTTAATCTCCTAGATATAGCTGAACTGAACGAACCTGGTCTGGAGGATATGTCAGAGGTCAGACCTGGGAGTAAAAGTATGTCCTCTGGATACTGTGCCTGAACCCAAGATCTTTAGATCTTGCTCTGGCCTCAAGTGCATCCATCATCAATTCTATAGCTATACTCACTGTTTACACAGGTTTCTTGTTTATCATGAAACATTTACTTCGAGCCTCTGCATCTGTTGTTAAGCCCAATAGCAGTGTCTATTGCTTATGCCAAGGAAAAAAATGTCACCATAATTTTCAGTACTACAGCACAGGTGGCTGGTGTTGGACCACTGGCACGCCATGGTGCTTGCTGACTCTGTCCTGGACCAGTGGACCGATTAGTGGTGAGTTCAAACTTGAAAATTTCTGAGTTTAAAGAAATAACCCCCTCCTTTATCTTGCATGTAATAGATCTCTGCTTCTGGGGATGGGAGGGAGAAATTAAAAAATTACTTTGAGCGACATATACGGAGACACCCATGCAAGCTCACACATGTTAGAGTTTGCACTGATGAGCGAGGTAAAAAACCGTGATGATGTGAAGTCTCTTTGAGACCATCCCAAGATAAAGCTTGAGCCCTTGGAGTGGTTTCACGATCTCTGGAACAGGAGGCTTGGAAACTTAACCCCTTTGATTTCCGCAGAGCCCTACTAGCTTAAACATGCTTATGTAGGCTAATGCACACACCCATTAACTTTCCCACTGTCAGCTGCTGTTAGTGTAGCTGCTGAGCGCCCCACTGGGAGGGAGATGGATGGACTCCTCCAGATGCTGTCTTGCTGCTGCTTCTTTTAGATCTGTCCCAGGGGATGCAGATCTTCTATGGTTCTCCTTGAGCTGTGTGTGGCCAAGCAAAGCAGTCCATACACATGCTCTCACACATTAGGTTTCCTATTTAACAACACCCCGCACTATTCTAAGGTACATTAAGTGGAAATAACGTTTCTTCCAAAGTGAATAATCATAACTGCTTCCCAGGTGGAGAAAAAGGAGCCACTGAGGGCTTCAGAGATATGGGCTGAGTCAACTACAAAAGAGTGAATTAGCTCCCCAGCTGTAAGAGCTGCCAGACAGCCTTGTACCTAATCCACTATATCATGCCTGAAACCTGGAGTCGGCATGGGGAGGTGCTGGGAGTGGAGAGGGAGACAAGGAAAAGGAGAGACGGCAATACATGAATGAGAAAAATGAGACATATAAAGGCAAAATCCTTATCTGTCTGCAGAGGCCTTATGAACTGAATAGTTGGTGATAAGAGCAACTTCTTTCCATGCATTCTGTATCAGGTATTTAGCATGGCTGTGTCTCAGCAATGTGTTCCCCCACAAGACTGTAAGGAGATGTCAGCATCAGTATGCCGCATGCAGTAGAAAGCAAGTGGATTTTCTTAGCTCTATGGGTGGCAAAGAATTGGGAGCATTTTTATTATCCAGACAGGAGGAGTTAATATTAATGCATTTTTCACTGTCTTCCTTTGGATGCATCACAAAATCAGTCTATGCAAGGAGAAGCCGGGGGAGGAGGGTGGAGGGACAGACATCTAGAGCCAGTGCAGATGGGAGGCATGGCTGAGTGATGAAGAGTGAAAGATGCTAACCAGGCTCAGGCCACACACGAAGGGCTGGCTGCCCTTCCTGGCCCTCGCTAACCCTGGAGAGAGACAGACCTTGCAGGGCTGTGGCTGGAAGGGAGCACGCTCTTTCTGCTCACATCCGCGTGTGAGTACCACGAAACTGTGGAGTCAGTGTCATCTTCCAGAAGAAATCCCCTATTGGCAAGGAAGAGAAATGGGTTTTATTTGACCCTGTACAGAGTTGATTGGAGTGTTGTTCTCACAACTGAGCTAGACAGTTGGGTGGAAAGTGTTCCAGCTGCTGGACACCTGCTACTGGAACAGCTCCACTTTCACTGCTTGAGAAACCAGCCATTCTTGGAGGAAACAGCCTGTGGGTGGAGACAGGAGAAAGTATATCCAAATCCCAAGGAATTACTGCTTTCTTGAGGTCTTGCTACTCTGTACAATTAATTTTTGATCTCTTGTTGACAATTACTCTAAATAAAAATGAAGAGTCAGCTGGCTGCAGTGCAGGGGTGTGGGGTACAGTGGAAGGGTGTTTTGGCAGTAGATGGAGGGGAGGAAGGGAGAGACTGCTGCATTCTGATCCAGACCTCATTGCTGCTGCTTCACCTGGGTTTGTAGCAGGGAGAGAGGGAGCAGCACTGCCCCACAGTTCCAGGGTCTCAGCGCAGTCCTTCCCTCTATCCAGCTCCTGCATAGCCTAGGAGAGGACTTGCCGTGGTGTGGGGCATCCACTCGTGCTGGCCAGAGCAGGAAAGGTGGCTTCTCAAGGTGCTCCGAGTGGATCTAAACTCCCCCAACGAGCTGCATCAGGATGGAGGATTGGACTGGCCCCTGGGGTGGTGCTGGGCTGCTGTGCCTGATTTTCACAAACACAGCCTTGGCTGTGCATTGCGGCTGGCTGCCTTTGGTAGGTGGGTACCACAGGGATGAGAGAAGACCAGGGGGTCTGCCCCCCGGTCACGCTCCCCTGTGCTGGCTCACAGGGCTTTGTGCTGATGTCTGTCAGAAGCCTGCTATTGTTTAGGAGAGAGGTAGTCACCCTCACACACTCACAGCTGCCCCGTATTTGCCCAACCACCTCTCCTCCAGGCTGGGGAAAGCAAAGCCTGGACAAATGTGCCTGAACTGACCTGTGGCACCCCAAATCCAGGGCTGTGCTCCCTGAGGAGAAGCTCCATGCTGTCCTATTTAGGCACTTAATATTGCTTAATTGATGTTGCTAGGGATTGCATACATCGATCAGTGTAGCACAAAGTGACATGACAACAGCTGTCACGTGCCTCTGATTTTCCCTCTCCTGCCTGAAGGAAATCTGGACAGAAGGTTACATGCGTTTGTTGGCCCACAGAAAAGCACACGTAGATGTGTGTTTGTGTGCCCTTGACTGCACATCCTTAGAGGAGACACAGTTGGAGCTGTGCCCTTTGTGGGCAGCAGGAAAAGGGGCAAACCTGCAGCAGCCTCTCTACAGGCTGAGCTCTGGCTTTGAGGCAGCTCTGACCCCATCGTGTTCCCCTGTACTCTGACGCCAGTGAGCACAAACAAGGGGGTGGGAGGATAGTCCAGCTTTTATTTGTTTTGCACGGTGGATTTTGCTGTTTTCTGAGCTCAGGAATGCCGCCTGCTCCTCTGCTCCTCTAGTGCAGCTGCACCTCTCTGCCCCAGCTGCCACAGCTTAGCTTTGCCTCCAAACATATTCTTTTGCTGAGTGCAGTGCCTCTGTGCACGGATGGAGATTGGCTTGTAGCTGTGTCTGCCTGCCTGGCATCTGCCTCCCTCTGCCTTTTTAATCCTCTGCATTTTCCATAACCTAACATAAACGAGTAACAAATGTGGGATGCTCTTCTCCAGCCAAGGGGACAGATCTGGGGCTGTGGCATTTTACACCTACTGTGATTTCTGCAGCAGTCCCTCCTTCTTTTTCTTTTCTCTTTTTCTTCAGTACACATCATACTTGTGAGAAATGTATTCTTATGTCAGTAATGTTCAAAGGCGAAAAGAAAAGCTGCCAGAAGAGAGCTTTAAAAGTCTGACATATTATCATTCAGAGAAGAATTTTTAGTACAATTATTCTGGAATTTTTCCAATAAATAAATTGTGCAGACTTTTAAGGGAGAGCTTTTAGGTTAATGGAAATATTACTTAAATTAAAATACATCCCATTCAGCCATCAATTCCACTGTCATTGCACCATGTGTTTAATGTTAATGGCACGCACAAATAAAAAGGAAGAAACTGATTTGTTTTATTGCGTCCAAAGCTGAGTATGATCTGTTGAGGAAAGTTAAATACAGGACAGAGGGGGTGCAAGGCAGCATCAACAGAGGCATGATTAAAAGGTACTTGCAGAGGGTATATTGCACAGTACTGTGCATGGGAATGCTAAGAAACAGGTTTGGTCTTGTATTTTCAATGAATTGATTTTTACTTTTTTTTCTCTTTGTGATTTTAAGAGGAGGCCTTCTACAGCTTACAGGACATGTCCCTTTGCTTTTTGGAACCTCACAAAGGGGAGAGTGCATCCCAGATTTCAGCTGGGGCAGGTTCCAAGTTCACTCTTGCTCCAAGGAAACGGTGAGCAGCTTGGAGGGAAGCTGCCAAATTCAAATGATGTCTCAAACTTCGCAGTTCCCAGATGAGGTCTCACCAGACTAGGGTTCGTGCCACCTGCATTAGGCCCTTCTGCTTCCAGCTGAGCTGGACAACAGTAGAGACAACTCCCTGGGCCTCTGGAACCTGTGCTTTCCACTCTGGCAAGGGGACAAGGACAAGGGACAGGTGAGTGAGGAAAAGCTAACTGGCTTCTACCTCTTTTGCTTTATGATTTATGCTGGATTGAGAGGGGGAAAGGCAGCAGAAGTTTCTACATTTTCCAGTGTGTCACTTGTCAGCAGGTGACAGGACTCTTGCTTGGGATGGACATGAGCTTGGCACTGTAGGGATTTTTGTCCTGACCACCCACTGTGGTGCAGGTGTGTGCCATCAGGTTGGTCACCCAGGGGTTGGGTCTGCTGCCTGGGGGAGAGCAGATGCAGAAGAAGCTTGGGACAGAGATCAGTCTCCAGCAGCCAGCATCCCTCTTGGAAAGGGATTCCTTGAGAAGGCTGACTTGAAACAGAGACTGAAAAGAGCTAGAGAAAAAAGTAGGTATTTAGGATACACCTTGGGCTGAACAAAAGCCTGACCAGGGCTACACCCAAGGCAGGCTTAGAATAGTCACAGAAATGGCTGCCCAGTCATGAGGTCTTACATTTTTATAAATTTTGGTTCATTTGCATATTGAGGTTTAATTGTCCAATTACAACTTCAAGTTGTAAGGTCCCATCCTTCTTGTTCCTTGCTTCAGTCCACCATTTTTTCTCCCTTTGGGCCTGAAAGTTGTCCTTGGTCTTCAGCAGGAAAAGGATTTGTTTTGTCTACCTACTCTGTGAAGAGAGCTTACCAGCGCTTAATATGAGGCTCAGAACTACATAGACATACATCCTAGGCAGCATGGAATCTGAAAAATATGAAAGCTAGAACTTAAGGCATCGTCAGTTGCAGGGCCATGGGGAGCAAGGATGGATTAGGCTGGCCCAGGTGAGAGCTGTTACATCACAGCCACTGGTGCTGTGTTACATCCCCACCCTGACAGCCCTCTGGAGCCCATCTGCCCTTCTGGAATCCAGGTGCAGATATACCAGGGATTTTCCCTGAATCCTTGCTGGAAAGCAGGTGGGCTGCCCATCCAGTAAAGCATTTAAAGCACCAGTTATAAACATAGTGCCCACAAAGTTCAGGCCTGAGGTCTTTAAATGGGCTTGGAAAAGGTTTCAAGGCAGTATCTACATGGGCCCAAATGTAGTGAAGATACTTAGTGACTCAGCTCAGGCTCGAGTCCATAGACCAAAGCATTTTGTTCAACAGAATAAGCCAGCATAGGGATTGAAAAGTGAGAGGGATCATTGCTCACTGGTGTCTTTCATACTCATGGCAACATCCCATATCCATGTCAGGATAACTCCAGTAACAGCAGTCTAGGTGATATCTACTTCCCACCTTTCAGATAACAAACTAGTCACTCTTATTGAGGACACAGGATCTTAAGAAACATTTCATCCTATGGAAAGGAGTGAGTAGGTTTATTTGGCTCCAAGGGCAAGTTCTCTTTGCTGCATTTGTCCTTCACTGAAGGTCTTAGGGCAGGAGAGCCACTTTTGAGTGGAAGGCACAAGACCAGGCCTTAGCCATCCTTGAATCAGTGAAGATTTTACTTAGAGCTTGTTCTCTGAACATTCATGACTTCTCTGTCTGTTCAGCAACATGTTGGAAAAGTACTGGGTCAAATTTCATGCTCCTGTGGAGCTTGGGGAATGTCTGTACCAAAGGGAGAAGTTAGTTTGAATCTTGAGGTGGCTTTAAGAGAACAGAACTCCCAAGCAAGTCACCAGTATATCCCTGGGTTTCTTGTGCTCGCTTCTCAGGCTTTGCTATACAAAATGAACAGTGCTTTTCTTGTGGAGACTAAGGATAACCTCCAGGTCAAGTTCCAAGGTCAATCCATCCATCTGACTTTTTTCATCTACATTAATTAACTGTCTTCCGCACAAACTTGAACAGTGCAAATGCAGCACTGCTAGAGCATGTTTAAAGAACAGCTTCAGGATCACACATTGTTACTTGCACAGAGGCAGGATTCCCAGACATTACAATGCAACTCCTATTTGGGCTCAGTTATCACTGTGGCTTCCCACTCTCCTTTTTTTTTTTTAATTTTTTTTGAGGTTAGTCCTTTGCCACAGAAATAATATTTATTTTTCACCAGTAGCACAAGGTGCATTTTCCTGGGATTCTCTTTAACATTCTTTGCTTATGTCCAGTTGAAGAGTTGTTCATGGATGTGACTGTTGGGTGCTGTCACGGCTACTTTATATACTCCTGGGGTAGGAGTAGGCTTTCACTTAGGGACACTGTTGTAGTTCATGTCCAGTGGGTTTTGCTCCTTTTTTTGTCCTTCTCCACATTCACATGAAATTGTTCTTGTTTTCATCTTTCTGTTCCTTCCTTTCAGATCGTCTGTCTTGGTTCAAAGGATCCTTGTGCCAGCAGACTAATGCACACCTGGTGCAACCTAGGGATAATTCACTCCCAGGGAAACAATGGGCAGTTTGTGCATTCTCATCATCACCAGGGGCTTCCTGCAATGGAAAATAGCTCAAGGTTTCTAAGACTCTCTTCTCCCACAACAAAATAAGCCCATGGGCAGATGTAAAATCAACACATCTCTGTTTTGGCCTTGAGCCCACCACTGCCAATACTGTCTTCTTTGGGAAGTGAATTCCTTTGTATGACCCTCTGCTTCCCTGTGCTTGGACTGTCTGCTTAGTGCAGTCCCAGGGTGAAATTAGTGCTTTCCTTTTTAGCAAAGTACTTTCTCCATATGACACTGCTTCTTTGCCTGTGCTTTGGCTGGCTTTGCCATTCATCACACTTAGAGGAAAAGACCTCCTTGATATTGGCACATGCTGGCTTCTTCCCATTTGGGAAACAGGCGGGGCAGACCTTCTGTCTCCTCTAGGGACATTTAAATTATCCTAGCTTCTGGTCTGTATGATTAGTATGTGTGATTGCTGTCTGTCATCCAGGTAGATTTGTGTAGACAGGCAACGTAGGATGTAACATGGCCCTTCTAAAAATGGGACAACTCATTGTTGACAAATGCTTGGTGGTCACCTGGACCTGAGAGCAGGGGCAGACCTTGTGCTTTCCTGGTTTACCAGGAACATCCATACTGCCTGAGAGCAGGAAAACGTCTCTTGGGGGATTCTGCAGTGGTGGGAGGCATACAGTGGGGGAAAGAGTTTTGACTTCCTCCTGTGTATCTATGGAGCAGTCACTTGTAATCATTGCTAATCCAATGAGAATAGTAAGTAGTTATGGAGTCCTGCATAGATTTATTGGTCTGAGGTGATACTAACTGGCAGAGATACAGCAAGGGACAATTTTTACCAGAAATAAATGTTGACATTTATGGAAAAACTAGAGTGCGTATTCACATCTATTTTGAATATTTTTGTGAGAGATACCCAAGAAGTCTCCATTATGGGAATATCTCCCAAGGGGTAATAAGATTTTCTCTTAAGTTAATATTCTAAAGGGATATATTAAATTAAAGGTTCATTTAAAAACTATTTTTTCTCTTGGAAGGTGAATAATATTTTTCACTTACACTGCTGCAGTCCATCATAATGTTTTTATTTGCATGTGTAATTTGGTTATCTAGTGCTACTTCAAACTCAGTATTATTAATTTCCGATGAGTAAAGAACAATTTGAGCTCTGGCCCTTTACATATAATTATAAATAAAACCCATCAAATAAAACCTTTCCCCAATTAATTTTGACATTAAAAATGCCATGGATGTCCTTGGGGACAGGGTTCTACCCAATACCCTTATACTTAAACACTTACCTAAGTGTTTGCAGAATCCACATTTTTCTGGCCATCTATGTGCCAGAGGCTCTCCTTGTGTCCAACAATTACAAATTACTCCAGTGAAGTCTTCAAAGTTTTGTTGCAAAAATGCTGGCCTGCTTTTCGTATTCCAAGAGCACAACTGGTTAAAGGAGAGAAATCTGGGCTGTGCACAGTGTTTGCATGTGGTGGTTACTCAGGGTCAGTGTTTCTCTGCGCAGTCAGGCGGGGATAGATTTTTATTTGCCCAGGTCTATCTCACAGCAACCGAGAAAGATCTTATAAACATGGGAAAATCTGACACAATAAAGCTAGCAAGGGAAACTGTTCAGTCTTTTAGAACTAATATATATGCATGCATTTAAGGAGTGGTATATTATGTAGCTGAGACAAAAATGTATAGAAACACATCGGAAGTGCGAAGTGAAACAATGGGTTATGGATAGATGCTGTTTCCTGACTAAGTAAACATTCTTTGTGGTTGGCTTTGGTTTATTTTATCTCTTTATTTTTCACTCTCACTATTCAGAAAGGGGTTTTGGGTTCCTTGGTCTCTGCAGAGGATCAGTCATTTTCTCCCTGTGGCATTCTCAGCAGAGCGTCTTCATCCTTTGTCTATTCACAGCTGACTGGGTGCACTGAAGTGTTCTTATTCTTTTTGTTTTCTAAAATCTTAGTTGTAGAGAGAAAAATCAAAAAAGAGGGTCAACTAACTGGGCAGGTCCCTGTAGGGAACTCAAGGACCTTGCTTTTGTTGAAATTGCTTGGAACTCCATGATGTTAATATTTTCCACCTGATAAGTTAGCCAGACACAAGAGGTCATGCTTAGTTTTTACTGAAATGATAGAAGTGTTTTCTTGGGGCTTGTTTGTTTTTGTCTTTTGTTTGTTTTAATACAAATCCTGATGAGAGTCAGAACCAAATGACAGGGTCTGCACCCAGCTTTCTGCCAGCACTTACATCAACAAAAACCTAACCAACTATAAAAGGGCTGGTTTGCTTGTTTGTTTGGGTTTTGGTGTTGGGATTTTCGGTTCGTGGTTGGTTGGATTTTTTCCCATGGGCATAAATTCCCAGTTGTTATTTCCTTTTTTTTTTTTTTTTCTTTCTTTGCTTCCCTGGAGTATTGCCACTCTGATGCAGACACAAGGCCAGATAAACTCTCCCCTTTGTACCTGCATTTCCTTGCCTCTAATTAGGATGGAAGCAGTGAAGAACCCTTCACAAGGGCTGTGAGTTTAGGACAGCAACTGCACCCAAACAGCAAGAGTTTCTGCATGTGAAACAGAGATCATCTTCCCTGTTTCCAATAGCACCTGCCTACCCTGAAAATTAATCTCTGGGAACCTGAAGATGGGCACCCAGAAAATTAGTTACAGATAGTGGAGGTGGGTGACAAATTTAGATTAGGAGTGATCTTTCACAGCCGGAGTTGGTACTCATTTCTGAACTCATGGGCAGCAGATACTCATTGACATCAGTGGGAGCAAAATAGGGGCTTGCCTTGCCCACAGTTACTATATTAAATGACCTGTAACTCAAAAGGTCTTGGATGAAATTTATTATTCTACACCAAACACATCAGTTCACAGTGATGTTTTGCCCAAGACAAACCCTGACGAAGTGATAAGACAGTGGAAATCAGGAGAGGGAGAAAGAATAAATTAAATCCATGTTATTTTATTATTGACTTTTTTAGTCTAAATACCTGTGAACAATTTTGTTCCAATCCCACAGAAACAATCCCTCTTTGCAAAAGAAATTTCAGATCCCACCGTTCACAGAAGGTGCACTTGGAAGGTTTTATCACAGAAAATATGGGTCACTGTTGAGTAAAGAGAAATTCCCTCTTACTTCTTATCATTAATACAGGTTCTTAGCTGACATGCTGGAGTTCCCTAGTAGTCTGTTGATGGTGCTAGTCAAGAATATTGCAACTTCTGCTGTCTCCAGGTATGTGCCTGAACTGACATGTTTCTGAAATGGCTCTTTCAAACACTGTTCCATTGCTTTTTCAGTTTGGGAATTAAAATGGAAAGTGCATTCACTCCTTAATATAGAAAGGAAAAAGGAAATTATATATTAAAATATTTAAAGTGGTTAAATTAGCAATCAGCACAAAGTGAGTTTGGTCCATTTTTTAAAAACAGCCCCCCAATAGCAGACAAATTACAGGTCATCAGACTCAGATCCACTCTCCCTTTTCATTTTGATGAGATTTTGTGGCTCTTTCATTCATTTATGGTAATGCATCAAATTATGCTATAAGAAAGTTAGAAATGAAGACAAGAGATGCTGCTTGTTTGAAAGTATTTTGCATAATGCAATGACTTTTAAGTTTGGGTAATGCCAAAGATTGATAATGCAGTCTAGAAGCAAATAAAATGCTGACATATCCTCTGCAAGCTTTTCATCTGTAGATAAATATCTTTGCTGCCACTGATACATGCATCTTTGTCCAGCTTTGTCCAGCTGTGTGCTGTAGTACAAAGCCATCATTTTATTCTTTAGACAGCTAAAATTCTGAAATGTATAGTCCAGTAATTTGTTATACTTAGTGGCCTGATAGAGATTTCTGAATGTTATGTGAACATATCAGAGCAAAGAGATAATGTGATGATCAAAAGCAACACGTATAAGAGTACTTAACATGCAGTATTTTGGTGGTGTTTTTCCTAGCCTGAAACTAGCTAACCCTTCACACATGTATATTGGTATTAACAGAGATATGCTTTCATAACTGCAAATGGCAACCCTACAAGGATTGTGCTGCACCTCGGCAAATGCTGCAAATGATGTTTTCTCCACAACCAGTTGTTTAGCAAAATCATGAATTAATTAATTAATTGTGCTTCCATGAACAAAAGGCAATTCAATTATTATTTTCCTGGTCTTTTTGGTGTCTTGTTTAGAGGCTTATTTTTTGTTATATTAATTCTTCTAATTCTATTTGGTAAATGTATTACCATACCGTTTACCTGACAATTCATCTATAATACCATTCAGAGAAATGGTGGCTAAAGGAATCTGGGAAAGGGTGTGTTTATCTTATTTGCTAGGCCTGCTAGTTGTGAGGTGTCAGGACAAAAAGAGACATTTCACTTCTCTGGTTCCTGTCTTCTTGTGGATATTTTGAAAGCTCAGGGCAGCAGTGTCACTGAGCCAGTGCAAAATCCTGTGAGGGCCCTAGGACTGAACCCATCCATCCCCATGTAAAGATATGACCACAAATTGGGTCAGCTTTTCAGGGGAGCAGGGAGCTAACAGCTCAGCAATGGTCCAGGGAAGTCTCACACTCTCCAGGTGCAGTCTGTTAGGCACAAATTCTGTGACCCCCCCCAAAACAAGAGACCCAGCTAAATGGGTTGGGAGGCTGCAATCAGCATCCATGGAGGTTGGGTAACCTCCAACATTCAAGTGCTTCTGGTTAAGAAATGTTGCAGTATCCTGAGGTCAAGCACTGACCTAGGATAAGCTGAAGGTCTTGATGTGCCATTGTAGGAGGCCAAAGCACATGTCAGTGTTTAAAAGCAAGCATTGCTTGTGGTAGCTCATAAATATTGTACTTGTCATCTTTCCCCCTCCCAGTAGACCTAGATACTAGGCAGGTTTAACTGAATTTTAAATCTGTTATGTCTATGACTGAAATCATAATATTTATGCAGGGTAGTTTTTCAAGAAGCTTAGTGAATGGGAAAACAAGTTCCTGGGCTTTCCCCTTTCGTGGAAGCAAGCTGAAGGTCAGATTTACAACAGCTCAAGCTACATTCTGTGCTCATTTACACAGCTGTAATCTTGAGTTATGCCACCGAGGACAAGCAATTGCTCCAGACTTACAGGATATAACTGACAGCAGAATTTTGCTGGGGGTTGCCAAAGCTTGACAGAAAAGGAGCTGTGAGGGTGGAATTTGGTGCTCCTTAAGTAGCTTGTATATATTCAAGGAATGTATGAGCCCAAAGATTTATTAGTAGTGTTTCAGAGCATTATTGAAATTAGACTTAATTATCTGTGTAATTTGCTGGAACCAGCATTTTAGCATTTTTGATCAAGTATATGCCATTAATTTTAAAAAGAGATGTACCAGGCTGCTCCCAAAAAGCAAAATAAAAAAATTTAAAAAGAAAGCCCATCATTTCTAAATAGTGTGTTTCAAAACTTGCAAAGGTTGTTGTTGGTCGAGTCCTTCTCCCCCCTTTGCAAAACAGTCCATTTGCAGTCTAACTGTACGGAAAAGAGTTCACGTCACCCCCGTAGGTTGTTCCAGCAAGCAGAGAAAAGAACTGTCTCCTTGTTCCCAGACTTGCCTGGCTCTGCCATCACTCTCCCTCTTGTCCTTGCTCCAGCCCCATTATGCCCCTTGGAAATGGTGCTGCCTGTCTTTGGATGAAGGAGCAGAAGACAAAGCTGTGAGCAATAACCAACCTGCTCCTTTACAATGAAGAAAGTGCAAGGCTCCAGTTCAGACCTGTACCCCGTTCTCTCTGTTCAGACATGCTCACAGGTACTGCTTAGTTTGAAGGGATCATCTCTGTGCCTAAGCCTCTGTTTCTGCAGAGGCTTCTTGCCAGCCTTCTGGTGCCCATGGTCACCTGAGCTCCTGGCAAAGAGGAATGTTCTTGTGCTGAAAACAACAGCCGTGCAAAGGTATACCTTGCTTTTCTGCTGGTTTCTGTGGAAACTTTGGAGAAGATCCTTTGCTACTCTCTTTGCCATGCATTTAATAGCAATAATGATGCTTACCTCTTTCTGAAGGTGTGCTTTGAGGGTACAACCATTATTGTGTACAAATAGCTTGAAGCTCACATGAACATTAAAGCTGAAGGCAAGAGGAATGACAATACAGCAAAGTTATTAGCTGTCATTTTTCCAAATTTCTGTTCAAAGAAGCCTTTGGTTTGGGAAGATGATGTGTGGTGCTTTTTTTTTTGTGGTCAGCTCTTCTCTAGTTCAGATTTTCTTTTTTTTTTTTTTTTTTTTTTTTTTTTTTTTTCTTTATACCTTCTTAACCCCTGCCTCCATGTAGGTTATGTAGGTTTTCAGCAGCATAAACATGGTCAGCTTATCATTTTGGGAGGCAAACAGTAAACATGAAGGATGGGATGCTCTTATTGAAATGTTCTACACACTGGCTCAAACGGTGGAGAAGCATCAGCTCAGACTTTCCCAGTAAATGATTAACTTTTGTTTGCACAGAGGAGAGAGCCACAGTAAGAATGCAATTAATTACACTGGCAGCCCAGCCAGGCCAGCAGTCAGCAGTGCTCTCCCTTGCAGCTCCTGGCTCCACAGGTCTGATTTGAGAGTAACTAATTAAACACAGGTGCAGGCTAGCAGACTTGTTGAATTAATGCAGTGTCTTCTTTTCGGTGTTCCCAGGCATTTCTAGCTCACAAAAATAGAGCAGGAGCTTGGTGCTACAAATAATAATAGAGTGCTGATGACGGAGGTAATTAATCCTTTATTATTGTGGTGTGATAGGCTGCTGCTAGGGTTGTCATTCAAGTACTTATGCAAAAACATGTCTCAGAGGTGAAAAAAATATGGAGTAGGAGAAAGAGAAGCATTCTAATGGACTTGCTTTTCTTATGGGCAGAGGTAAATCTTCAGCATTTTGGCAAGATTTTCAAAACCTAGTAGTCAAAACTCAAGACCAGAAATTCACTGCACTATGTTCTTGGTTCTACCTTTGACTCATCAGGGCACTTTTAGCAGGCAGCAGATTAAAACACAAATCCATTGTCGTTCAAATGACACACAATCATGGAAGAGAAATGCAAGGCCATAACTGTAGCTCACTGTGGCCTTTCTTTTATCTTTTATTGCTTCCTGAACATCCTCAGTTGGCCATCGTCATTACCCGGCAGCTGACTCCAGTGGACCCTAGGTTAATTCCACTGTTGTTTTTTGTGATGGTGCAGGGAGTGATTGTCTTGCTTTACGGGAGACTGGCTTTGAGTAGAGGTAATGTAGATGTCCAAAGAGCTGCAAAAAGAGCAAATACTGTTTAGGGTTATTTATTTCCAATAACAAATGCTGTTCCCCTTACTGGTTCAAATCGAATTGCAGAACTCAAATACCTTTCCCAGCTAAAATTAAGGGTAAACTGTGAAAATGTCATCAGCCTTCTCTCTCTGTTGTCATTTACTTGTTCGTAACACCCATTCTTCCCAGACACAGGAATTTTGGGATTTTATGAGATGGCAAAGATGAAACAACCTTCTGTGGTAATAGCCACAAGGACTGCTAAACATTAAGATACTTCAGCTGCAACACAAGGAAAAACCCCAAAACACAATGTATGTGTTTACTTTAAAGACAAGGAGTGATTTCATGTTCTTCTTGCTACTTCTTGATGAAAATGGCTCAATGCTATTAGGAATGTTTATAGTGGGAAAATAATGCCAAGTCTAATAAATGATCAGATAGGACAGACCATGTTTTATTCAGTGTGGGAACCAAACACTGCCATATTGTACAGATTTGCTGATCTGGAAGAATCATTCTTGCCTTACAGAATGCAGCTCTAAAGCCAAGTGCATGAATATGACAGTCTTCTCTTTTTTAATGCAGAGAATTTTAAGACAGAAACATTTCTTGGAGAGTTTTCTAAGGGATTCTGATCAACTTACGTAAGTTCAGGAAATCAGCAATAATTTGTTATCCTTCCATATTTTCCAGTGGCTTTTGTTTTTCTTGCATCCACAATTCTTATCCTATTAGAGACAAATAGTATTCAAGTATTTGGGTGAGGACTAGTATTCTGCTACAAATTTTAATGCTAACTCCATGGTAGGAGAATAGCTGAGAGCAGTTCTTAGAGCAAGGATAGTTTCTGATGCTTTTCTTCCTCTTTGCTAGTTACCTGTGGCCCTGTGGGAAATTTATATGGTGGAGTGTTTGCCCTCACTGGGCGCATAAAAGGTTTGCAAAAAACACTTTTCTATGACCATGTGTGTTTTACAACAGCAAGAAACACTGCTGACCTTCTCCTGGCTGTGGGTCCTGATGCGAGGGAGCTGGGGAGGGTGAGGCCCTAAATTACTGCTCAGCTCATAGAAAATTTAGTTGTGGAGTGTGTGTGTACATAACCATGTGTTGTGCCCCTGAAAAGCATGATTTTTTGTTTTCTGAACTCCATGCCTCTGAAATTTCCAGGAAGCTGCTCTTTGCTGCTGACAGTTGCTATAGGGGTGATGGCAGCAGTGAGGTGCTTTTTTTGTTCGTGTCTTCTCATCTTCATTAATTTCCAGGGTGTCATTTCAGCTGAAAATATGCAACTGCTGTTAATGTGTTCAAAGGCATGATTGTTGGCTAGGTGGTTATTTATGTCACAGTAAATATTTGATGAGGAGGTATGTTATTTTTAGCCATAACCACAACATATTATTGAAATTTGTAGGCCTGAAATAGGTAATCTAACACATGATAATTTATTACCTTTACAGTTCCCTGAGAGTTTTTTCCTGTTTTTCCTTCACAATTTGAACTGTAAAGGTGGTGATTCACAGTGTTGGTATAGATTGTTGCACAAAAGCTGCATAGTGGGGGCAAACATCAAGCCTCAAATCACAGGACCCATGCTGATGGGGGATGCTGCAGCCACTGAAGCAATAAACCCATAAAGGCTGTGCAAATACGTGAATGTACAAATGGATCTCAAAGCTGTGATTTTCATATTCCAGCAATCACTGCCGTGGGAGTGCATGACTGACAGCACAAAGGACTTAGATTTACTGTAGAGAGATGTAAATTGATAAGCCAGTAGACAGCCATCATTCTTCCTTTATTCTCTGTATCCCATGTCTTTCTCTGCTGGCATAATCGAAGCTGACACAGAGCATTCTATACCAAGTTGTATTTTTCGTAATTATAAGACAGTACAAGAGATCTGAAGTTGTTATTCAGGAAATGGCACGAAGCTCATTGAAATACAGGTTTTCAGATTGATCCTCTGATAATATTGTTTTTCACATAGATTCTGGATACTCAGACTCTGCATCTATGTCTTTAAGCTGTCTAGGTGCTTTACAAAGGGGTAAGTACAAGAGAAAAAAAGACAAGGGAGCTTTTCCTTTTGTGCAGAGGAAACAATATACAGAGCATGATATACTGGCTTTCTTTCTCCTTACCAGCAGCTGAAACTGAAACATTTTGCTTTCTAAAAAAGTTTGTAGGGAGCTGACTTGGAGTGAAGAGTTATGAGAATTCAAGAAACAAAAATAGAGAGATCACCCATAAAGACCTAGATGAGCAATCAGCCTTCCCCTCAGCTGACTGACAGTGTGGCACACCTCTCATGTCTTGAGGGCAAAGGGTCCTTTTCCACTGATTCATCTCATTAGGCTCAGCTGCCTCTGACTTGAATTGCAATGTCTTTTTAGATCTAAAAAGAATGGACTATGAGATATAATGGAGTTTTTATAATACAGATGCATTTGGAAATCTCATTTTTCCTCAGGTCTGAAAAAGTGTGGTAAAATCTGAACGCTAATATTGCAGCCCTTTGACCTCAAATGTGTACACTGAAAATTCAGATCCCATCTGGACCCAGTGAATGTGTGACTTGAAAGAAGGCAAATGAATGAAGTCTTCCATGCTCTGGAGCTCCAGCAGAGAGGTGCTGCAGATCACCTGAGAAAATCCCAGCACTGTGAGTAATTTTCCATATAGTTTCATTTTTAAATTTTCTGGGATTTTAATTGAATTAATAAAAATAACAAGGAGAAAGAATAATGATGTTTGAATTTTTTTACTTAAAATAGATTGAAACTAGTGCGGAAAATGGGATTATCTCACTTGATAATATAGAGATTATTACTTTTCATCAAAAAACTGTTGTCACTTTCAATGTCAGACTTTTTTTGCTCTTCTAGAAATAAACTGAGAAGGCTATAGCTATACTTCATGGATGTTTTTGTGCAGGCCTTGCCTGCTTACTGGGCTCCAGACTCAAGATATCTCATGTCTTGTTTTGCCTCACTGGCCTACATGCACAATGATCATAAGACAGAAAGCAAGGTCTTTCTCTCCCTTTCATCTTTAATACAGGGAACTTCTTACATCCAGTAGCCCCTCTGCTTAAATATAGTTAACAGTTAGTTTCTAACAGGCAGAATTAATTTTTGCTTTGACCAATTAACTCAGCTGCCAGAATTGGGAGCCTTTTTATGCTAAATTGCTTCTGTAGTTGATGGAGAAAAAAAGATGCTTTTGATGGGAGACATAGATCTTAGCTATCCTTTGGAAGTACCTAGTCCTTGATGCAGGTGGTACCCGATTTCAGCATCTCAATTTTAAATGCTTCAAATTAAGCAGGATGGACCTGGAGCTCTTCATGTTGCTGAGAGCTTGCTGGGGACATGTGAAGAAAAGCATTGCTGGTCATGGACTCCTATCAAAAGGCAGTTCCTTGTCTTAGGGCAACTCAGGGAATTACAAAAGAAGGGAAAAAGTCCAAATATTTTTGGCTGTAACTAGTGAATAAGGCACGTTATTCCAGCTACTAATAACTTAAGTGAAAGTAGTTTTCTGAAGTGTTCATGAAGATGAACCCTGAGTGACATCCATCAGTCGAACTACCATTTGAACCTTTCACCTGCATGTATTGATTGATGCATTATTGCTCACGAAGGACTTTTCACCAGAAACCATCATTTGGGGGATGCTTATAAGGATTATATTGGAAAAGAATTGAAATTTCTTTGTAATTTGTGGATACGTAGCTCTGTAAGAGCTGCCCAATTCAGCACTACCAAATGATTTTACATAGGTCACTGAAAAACTCTTTGGAATAGCCATGCCAAATTGCTATGAGTACAGATTTGTTTCAAACACAGAAAGAAAAATGCAAAAATCTTATTACTAATTTCCTAGGCCATTCAATTCACAGGACATCCGTGCCAAAAATGTTTTTACTGGACTATTTTTTTAAAGGGTCATTATGTTTCCTTCAGGGTAGTTCTTAAAGAAAGGGTTTACTTTTCACTCTTTCGTGTCTGTGTCTCTGGCAGGAATAGGTCTTTGGGAGCATGTTAGAAGTGAAAGTGTAAGAAACCAGAAAGTGTGCTGCATGTTCATTGCTGCATACTCCTTCAGAATTCCCTTTTAAAATGCATATTGGTTAAAAAATAAACCCGAACAACCCATTATACTCTGGTGTGTAATTATGTATTTAGGACACATAGTACACACAGTTTTAAGAGAAATCTGTATGGAAACAAATTGCATTACATTTGCAAATAGCTGAAGGTAGTTGAGCAGGAACACCTCAAGCCTTTCAAAATACTGAAGTAATTTACACCATTTTCTGAAGTAATTATCTCCCAAGCGTCAGATTCCAGTTGTTTCAATGCCTTTGCTGCAGAGGAGCTGCAGAGGTCTCAGTATAGCATAAAAGTATATCTTAGCCGTCTAACAGCCTTGATGTAGATTTAGTGCTTCTGCTGATGTACCGCGGCAGAGCAGGACTGCTGGCCTTTGGGAGGGAATGCTTCTTGGACCTAACACCCTACGCTTAGAGGGAGACACATGCCAAGGAGAGAGGCACCCCTTGGGCAAGGGTGAAACCTAACCTCCTGTCTCCCCAAAGATTAGTGAGGAGCAGAGATTTATTGGTTGAACAGTTCTGTGATTTAGTGGAGTGATGGATCTACTTACATGGCCAGCCTAGAGGATGGATAACCCTCTGGCTTCTTATTTTATGGTTTTGAACTGCCACTAGAGCAAGACAGTGCATCTCCTCAGCTTTGACAGTGTTGTACCACTTATTTTTCCTCTTTAACTGGTGCTTGGCAAAGTACCTGCCTCTCAGGGGGCCAATCCTTGGAAATAGCTGTGTGTAACAGAAATGGCAGCAGGCACCCGTAAGGAAGCTGTGTGCCTGCCTGGGCCGATGATATGGAACAACATCAAGCGTGCTTCCCTGCCTTGAGACAGCAGTTCCCGCATTAAATCTACAAAATGCCTTTCTGTGCACAGTGCAGTTGGAAATGTTAGGAGTCACGCTTATTAGCACTGGCACACATAAAGCAGAGCTGCAGTAAATGAGTTAAGTGTCCTGAGGATTTGAGGACTGGGGTGTTGCTTTTCCTTTTCTGGAGCTGAGCACTCGAGAGACTTTCATTAAACCTGGGACTTGGCAGATCCTCATGCTGATTCTGCCACTTATTTGTTGTTCGGCCTCAGGCTAGTCACTTAACCTCTTGCCGCCCTAATTTCCCCATCTGGAAAATTATATTTACTTACCTCTCCTGGGGATTGCACGGGGCTTAATGAATGCCCGTAAGGGATTTGAAGATCCTCAGATCTGAGATGACACAGGACTGCAAAAGATTCACTGCATGCGCAAGGAGGAGGGGATGTGTGCCCAGGCAGGAGAGCCTGCCTGAGCTCCTGGCCTGGAACCAAGCCTGAAAATCTAATCAGCAGGGGAGGATCATACTCTCTGTTTTAGATTAAATTCTCTTCCTTGTGGCCTTTTCAGATTTGCTGGTAGAAAAAGGAGGCAAGTGACTGAACGGGGAGGAGGGCAGCTGAGGTTAACTGCTTTCTCCTGTTGGTCCCCTGGATCTTTTTGTCAGTGCAATACCAGCTGGATCTCCCAGGAAGATAATGATCTTCCTGGATACTCCATCTTGCTGTAGGCTATTAGAGAAGCCAGGCAGCCCCATTGCTGCCCATTTCTTTAGCAGGGAAAAATGAACCTCTGACCAGAAAAAAAAAAAGTTCCTCCATATAATTAAGCAGCATTAGAATGAGGTCTGTGCCTTTGCTGATGAACTTTAGTGAAAGCAGATGGCCACAATGGTATTAAAAACTAAAGACTTCAGTCAAGCTTTTAATTGAAAACAATTGGACCCTGCTGGATGGTAATTACCTTGGCTGCTTGCAAATAATATCATAGCACTGATACCTATGAAGGAAGAATGAAAACTGAGTTAATAAGAACTGCTTAATCTGCATATAATAAACAAGGAGCATCCAAAACTATTTTCTCTGGTAGCTTCTCCCCTGCAAGAGGCTTTCAAGTGGTTAGCAGTGTGAAGAGGAACACAGAGTGCCAGAAATTGAAATGTGTGAAACGTTTGCTGGGTTTATAAAATAACTTGAAGAGCCTATCTTCCCTCATCTCCCTCTTTTTTTTTAAACAGCTGAAATTCCAGATGCATCTGAGAAAAAGAATAAAATATGATAAAGTGGAAAAGCTCTAGATTATCCAGCATTCCTCCTGTTCAGAATGAAAACAGTAATGACAGGCTGTGTTTATCTTGTTTTATCTGCGTTCTTCTTCCCTTGCCTGATCGACTGGAAGGCTGGGGCCTTCTAAACACCCAGAGTGTTTTTCACCATGTTCTTAATTGGATTCTAATGATCATTAACTTTATATGCCTCAACGTCTAACAAAGCAAATGTAGTATGTGGCATATTTTGCCTGACAATTTTCTCATTCCTCTACCTAGCACTGGGATCAGATGTGGGTTAGAGGGCTAGACTACCTAAAAGGGTCCTAAGTGCTGTGTGCTATGTATTTGTTGACACAACATGACATTAATACTGCTTTACAGTGTCTTTCCTGCTGTGGAAAAGGACCCGTACTGCTGTGGATGTGCAGGTGGAAAAACCAGTCCCAGTGCTGTCTCTGTTAAACACAGGTCCTAGATGTGTATAGAATGAACCAAATCTTGTCACCTTCCATGTAAACACTATTTTTCATGTGGCAGTTCTCTTGGGCATTGTTTTTTGTTCCCCTATGTGCAGGCAAGAGGCCTTGCTGCCCCAATAGACCTCAGAAAGCAGCAGCCACTGCAATTTTGCAAAATTAATGAGTAGCCATGAACTGCTTGCAAAAATGATGCAATGATTTTCCATAACATATCATTTCAGAAGCAGTGACTTGAACTGCTTTTTCTTTTCCTATCCAAATATTTGTCTTTTCAAGGCACCAGCCAAGAGTTTGTCTTGTCTTGTCTGGCAGCATGATGAAATGAACTTTTCCAGTGTGTTTCATCTGGATTTGATGATTTTATGCCCGGAGTTCAACTTTCACTCACTTAACGCGCCATGATTAACACAGAGAGTGAGGTCCTGAACCCATGAAAGTCAGTAGAAGCTCTCACACAAGTCTTTGGTATGATTTTGCTTATTTTTATGTAACCAAAATATGCTTAAAGCTTTATTGCTGTAGTGCCTTGGAAACTGCTTGCTGACACAGTCACAGGACATAGGTGTGTTTCATAGAATCATTAAAACTGATGGGTTTAGTTCCTGTTCTGCCAGCTAAGTTGAGGTATTCTCACTTGTGCTCAGGAAGTTTCTCTTCTGCTGCTGGACCCCTGGAGAACAGGTCTGCAGCTGATGGGGCTGGTGTCCTTCTCTACCCCTGCCTCTTTTGTTCAGCCTGGTGGCAGGGCTTGAACAGAATTTTGCTCACAACCTTTCCAGCCCCTCTTTATCAAAGAAATTGGGACAAATTTGAAATTAGGAAAGGCCGGCTTTCAAACATGTCTTGTGCTAGACATGTGGTGATTTTATCAATTTTATAGCACCTACTTTAAACTCTATAGTGTTTTATTTTTAACTCTACAGAGCATGATCTTATTGTAATTACTGCTTGCAGCTTTAAGGGAGCTGGTGTGGACCATACTATTTTAAAGGTATAAGCTCTATTGATCTAAAGTATTCTGAGCGATAAACAGCTGCTCAGGTTGATTAAAGCTGAAGGGAAGCCGAAGCATTTAATCAATCTCCAAAGCTGCTCCAAGTATATTACAAAGCAATTGTGATTATTGCCATTATATGACAAGCTATATCATAATAAAGAAAGAGGGATCATTTTTCTCAGGAGCATTTAGAGGTGTTGTGGTGCTTCTTCTCAGCCTCCCTCATGCTGTCACCTCTGAAGCTTGACTAAGTGACAGAGCATGCCACTCAAGCAGACTAATCTTGAAGGGAAAATAGAAGAGCAGGGCCTTTCAGCTCCCCAGAGCCTTCTCTTCCCTGTGTCTATCTGTGGCCGACAGCAAGTGCTTGGGGAAGAAAGACAAGAAGGCAAGTGTACAGTAATACTGGCCACAGTGTGGCTCTGATCCTTGCATCCTGCATAGCTTGGGATGTTCTGGGCTACAGGATATGTTTGTGCCTGTCCAAAAGTCCTGAAGGCACCTTTCTTTTATTACTTTTTTTAATCACTTCTTGAACCTTTCTTTGGACAGCCTGAGGCTTTACACCATCCCATGGTGGTACATCACACAGTGCTCTCACATGGCTTTGTAAAATAGTACATTTTTGTTCTTTTTTACCAACTTTCAGCCTGATGTTGTCTTTTAGTGCCTTCTTACTTGTGTTAAGAAAAGCAATGGATAATAGTTATCTGTTAACCTTTTCTCTTTTATAAACACAGAGCTGTCTGCCTCATCCTACTCTGTTGTCTCCTCCTTTTCCAAGGCTTATTTAGTCCCCTGTTTTTGGAAGGTGACCCATTCCTCTGACCATCCCTTCCAGGTCTGCATCTACCACCTTTCTCGTTTTGCTGCATGCTTTTTGAAAGGGTATAACCAGAATTTAATGTATTACTTTAAAATGTGTGCTTTTCTAAGTTTATTATTTCTCTATTTTTCAGGTGTTCAGTGATCTGTATGTATTACATAAAACACACATATGCCATGCAATATTGAAGACATGGATATAAGATTTCTGAAAACTAGGGTGCTCCATGAAATAATCTTAGGTTTAAAATTCATCTTATGTTGCATTTAAAATGTAAAAATGGATAGTATATGAACAGAGTAGGACTTTTCCCCATAGAACCTATAATGTGAAAATAAATTAATAGATAAGTTTATTAAACAAAGAGTAATAAATAAATTGACAAATTATTAGATAAGTTGATTGAACTTTGTCCTTGCTGTAAATGCAACAAAGAAATTATAGGATAACATTTAAAAAGGCTAAGTTTTGTGGAGAGTGTCTTGTGTCAGTTCTCTCAGTGCTTTCTTTAGTCTTTCTCAACTGAAAATATTCAAATTTTCTCTCAAAACCAGAAAGTCCATGCTGTCTGAAGAGACCTCCAAAGGTATGCTGTTGGGAGCTTTTGCTTTTGCTGAATGCACCCCATAAAAGCAAGTCAGACCCCATTGGGTTAGCAGGCAGACACAAGATGTCCCTTCTTTTGTTTCTCTATTATGATGTCTTTTGAAACTTTGAAACATTTGAAGCCTCTCATGACCTTCATGTGAAACCTTATGCATGGTCCTAGTGTGCTGGAGGCTGAGCCTGGTGCAGTTATCTTTGTTGAATAAGATTTTTATTGCAACAACTGTTAAATCTTCTTTATGGTGGTTTCACATGAGAGTCACAAGTCTTCTGGGAAACTTCTCCTGAGTTTCACTTTATAGTGGTGTGAGAGTCTTGTGAGTCTTGTGAAAGTAGGTTTTTAGTGAGAGTTTAGCCTAGTAAATAAAATTTAAATTTGGAAATCTTGAGGTCCTCCATGGATGGATTGTTTGCCCTGAGAGAGGAGGTGGTGGGACCTGGGTCTGTTTAGCCCAGGGGGCCTCCTGGGCTTCCAGAGGGGGAAGAGACAGCTAAAGGTAAGCCTAAGAGCAGCTCAGGTCCTTGACTCAGCTTGGCTCAGCTTGACTCAGCTCAGGTTTCAGTGTGCTGAGTGGGTTGGACAGCTGAAACTACAGACCCAGCTGTCAGAGGTTTCTCATCAGAAAGTGGGTCATGGCAGTCTACTGGCAGTAGCCTTCCTTTCCTTACGGTGCAATTCGAGGACCATTTCCTTTGCACTCCTGTGTTAATTTGGTGGTGGCAGCAAAGGTGTGGTACAGCTGCATGGCAAATCATCAGGGGAACCAGTTCAGGTTAAAAAGTAATTTTTTGTTCATTTGTTTTAACCAGTTTTAAAATGGATTCCTCCCATAGCTCCATGAAAATGTATCTTTGTGCCACTGAGGCACAGGGCAGCAGTAGGAATAGCCTTCAGGGAGTGCTTCACCTGGTACTGGGTTTCAAAGAGGCATTTTTCAGACTGCGGCTTTACAGTCAGTTTTTAAGAGCCTTCTGGAAATATCTCCCAATCCCATGGCTCCATGGATTGCCAGCTGAAGATGACCATTTGTGAAACTGGATTTCAAGCCAAGTCTGGCAAAAACAGACTGCAAAAAATGATGAATCACAACTAAACACTGCTGCACAATACTACACTTATGCTGTTCTGCCATTTTTTTGGGTTGCAGTTTAACCATCTGGTAATTGGCCCCATCACACATTGCTATGGGGTGCTGAGATTCATTGTAGGCCTTCAGGATGATCAGTGTCCCCTGAGGCATCTAGGACGGGGCCTCAGAGCTTTTCAGGTCCTGCTGCTGTTTGTATCAAGTGCACTGAGGCTGGCTCTCCCAGCTGCCATGCTCCGTCTGATTGCCTCAGCCTCATTGCTATTTTATGACCAGAGATTGTGTCTGGGCAGAAGGATGTAAGTGCATCACCTGCTTTCAAGAAAACCAGTTTGTGCCAAGAAGGACAAGATTTTTAGGCATTGCAACTGTCAGTTAACCTCACCTGGAAACAAAGTGTGATATTTTGTGTGGGGTGGGACTGATCCTGCACCCCAGCACTCAACCTTGACATTGCTTTCACAGGGATCAGAATCATTCCTGGCCAAGCTAAGATCCACTTCTCTTTATGTTCCTTTCTAAAACTTTCTAAAACTAATCTCTCTTTTCTCCCCTGCATGTATTTTCACATTTGTGCTAATGAAAGCGCTGGATTGTTCCAGGAGATCACATGGAAAATATCTGTGAGCTTTGGCCATCTCTCTGAAATACTACAGTCAATTTGGTGTTTGCTTTGGCATGTTGCTGTGAAAGATTGTAGAGTGCTCGTGTTTATATGCATACAGGGAAAGAGGGCTCCTGCTCATTGTGCCTTTGTGAGGCTGCCAGACTGTCTGGCCCCAGCTATTCTACTGTAAGTGAAAAGAGCCTTGCGAGTGCTCGCTGCGTGCTTGGACCAGGCTCCGCTAGGTACTATGACTTGGAAACCATTCTGTCAGCTTGAAAAAATATCTTTCTGCCTGAATAGTGTTTACTCCCTGTTGATACAAGTAACATGTAAGATTGCTTGTCAGTGGAGAAATTTTTCCTTCTTCCCTTTGTTTCTTCCCTGTACTGGGCAGCTTTGCATACGGTGCATTTTGGTGGCCTTCCTGTACTAGGGCAGCCAGCTGCCCTTTGAGAACAAGAGAGGATTTTCCATACAGAAGAATGAGAAGTAATGTGTGAAGGTTGGTGGTACAATGCAGCCCTGGTTGAAAGATTTGGACATTGCCCTTGACAAGGGACTTACTTTCCTCCTGTGGCCTGCCGCCTTCTGAAGTAAGGTAAGACAGAAGTTTTCAGGTGGAAGGCTCTTCTGTCCAAAGTGAGATTTCTCTGCTCTGTGTACAGAGGTATTGTCCAGCTGGAAGCTCCCACAACAACCTTTGAGAAGATAAAGGATTACTCCAGGAACCCCTCTGTTAATTTTCTTGTCTACAAGAAATCTTGTTCTAAAATTTTATGATATCTGTGAGTTCCTGCTGAAAAGTCATGGGCTGCAGGACCTGCACTTGACTAGTAATTATAAAGTGCTTTGGTATTGAACTTGGAGTCTGAATAGCAGTTTGTAGAATTCAGGTCTTCTTTCCTTTTTCAAGAGACAACAAATATTTATCTCAGATTTCCTCTTCTGAAAGGAATATCTGGAAAACAAGCATGCATTAATAAGAACTGCCAGGCACCTGGACCCAACCTGTAACCCAGCTATCCTAGAGTCCTGTCTGTAGCTGCACTGAGTATTTGGAGGAAGGAGCAAATACTGCTGGAATGGATGATTGCAACTAAACTTCAAACAAACCTGCCCACTGCTTCCCAGAGAGCTCTGTCAGCTTTTGTTTCAAGCAGCAGCTGTGTTAATTTCAGCAGGGGAGGTAAGTACCTGATGCTTAACAATTAGTTTTTAGGTTTTTTTGCTTTCTTTCAACTGTCAAGCTTTGCCAGCCAGTTTTGCTTTACAAAATCTGTAAGTAGGGAGGATAGGTGTTTTCTTTTGTACAATGGACATGAAGGAATTAAAGGATTCAAGATTGTAAAACCTTAATGAATAATTCAGGCTGTTTTTCCAACAAATATTCACTCTGCTACGTACACACTGATACTGGGCTCAGACATCTTGGTATCGGCAACAGAGCCAAACCCCACAAGCCAAAATTAAATACACTTTTACTCACTGTCAACCATCAATCTCTTTCAACTTCAGGACATACTTTTGTCAATTAGGAGCTTCTGCTTGAGAAACCTGACCTGTTAGCTTGCAGTGAAAATAGATAGGACCAGGCACATTATCTGCACAAAGCTCCCCTGTGAGACTGTGCAGCCCAGCCAGCCTTGTTCCTCCTACTGCTGTGCTTCACGTTACTCCTGTGAATAAAGAGTGCTGCACATGCTTAGACCAATATACTCAGACACTTGGCTTCTCACTAAAGCAGCTGACCTACCTGAGGCAGGAATAGCAGGAGCCTTCTCAAGAAAACCAGTTGGTGAGCTTCCCTGTGTCTTTGCCTGATGGTTTTGAGGGATATTTATGATATTATGGAGATTGAAGAAAGCCTAGAAATTTGCAGTTGACTGGTAGCCTTCAACAGATTCTCTTGGTCCTCCTGCCAGTGTGAGACCTTTAGGCAAGGATTTTCCCTGTTGTAGCCTTTTAGTTTTTTGGTTGCGAGATTTTGCCTAATATTTAGAAATACTGAAAGCAAACTCTAAGAAGGTTTGCTTCATCAAGAAAGCACCTTACCAAAGCTCTGCCTAGTACAAATGGATCAATCCTCCAGCTCAAAAGCTGTTTCGTACTCTATGCCTCAAAGCATTGACCACCCTAGCATCAACAACCAGCAGGGTGAGGAAGGACCAGCAGGCCCCTGGATTTCACCAGTGCCAGGATTAAACGTTTGTTTCCACTTCTCAAACCACCATGTCTGAGGGTTCAAAACACCGCTGTGCCTGCTTGCATCCCCCCTGCCAGGGCATGGACACCTGCTTCTGTAAAACCTGTCAGAGGTAAGCTGCTGCTGAGAGCTACACAGCGCCGAGTGCAGCCCTGTGCATTCGAGAGGATAAATGAATCCTGGGGAAGAGGCTTCTGCTGTGCTGCTGCTATTTCAATGGTAAAGTGAGACCCTGAAATGTTCTGTTCTACTTCACTAGCTCTAAGAGGAGCCTTTCTCCAGAGGTCTCTGGCACCCAGACTAATTGAAATAACTCCAAAGGGCTCTTCTAAACCTAATTCACCTAATTCTTACCCTGTGTTTTCAGTTTCCCTTTTTTTTTTTTTTTTTTTTTTTTTTTCCCTCCTTCCTGTCTACACCCTCTCTTGAACAAAAAGCTTTAAAACTATTTTTTCAGAAAGGGTTCAAATGTAATTTGGATGAAGTTAATGTGAAGTCAAGGTTGATTGCTCATCCCCCTGAAACCACTAGCAGTGGCTGAGTGCTGGCGAGCGTGAGACAGGAGTTCAAACATAGCCGGGAAACTTGTGAGCAAGCTGAACAAAGGGTGGGCTGGAGGCTGGGGATCGCTGCTCCCCCTCCCCCTGTGTGACTTTCTCAGCTCACGATGAACCCTTTGATCACTGTCCAGCACGGGGTTATGTGGCAGCCTGGGCTGGGGCCAGGGATGTATACATGGGTGGAGGCTGCTGTAATCTTCATATGCCCTTGATCCACCCTGTCCCCTTATTTCCACAAACACTGTTGCATATCACAGTGGGGTGCATCACTGCTGCTGCTCCTTCAGCTGAGACATGGGACTGTCCCTGCCAAGCACAGCTCCTTTTTTCCAGAAATCACTGTGATAGCAACATTTTGAAAAGTGTGCCTGTGTTTTGTAACCATTACTCTATTTTTGTCAAACACATTTGTATTTGACACTGAAGTACAACACTGTGAGTACAATACTGCTATCTAGCACCCAGAGTTCATATCTTTTAGAAGTGGCTGTTCTGGGAGAGCTGCACAGGCAAGCATGGCTGTCCTGGGAAGGTGCTGCTCATGAAGAGAGCACTTCCAGAATCTTACCTCCGGAAGCACATTTTCCAGACCACCTGCTTCAGGGCAGTATGTTAGCTCCATATTCCTCTAATAAGGATTTTAGTACTGTGCTTAGTGGCTATTAAGAACTCTTGAGTCCAAGATAATCTTACAGATGTGCTACCATTATCATTCATACTTAAATGTTGACATAGTAATCTGCAAAATGAGCCGAAGCTCTTGAAGAAAAAGGCTAATTGTCTCTAAGGGAAAGTGGATGAGAATCAGTGGAGAGGCAAGCTGTGGTCCCTGGTGCTTTTCAGTTGCATTTGTTTGTGGCCATTCACCGTCAGAAAGTGGGAAAAGGGACCTGGTTTCTCCTGTCTGCCTCTGCCACTGTGTCTTTGGACAGGTTGCCTTCAGCACTGTGGCACAAGTAGACTTTAGGTATTTGAAGACTGCCAACAGCATGTTGCATGTCAGATCTTACAGAAACCTCTGTTTTCTATTAAAACCTACAACAAAGCAGATATGGGTTACGCTCTTCTGTATTATTTCCTATTAATTTTGGGATGGCAAGAAGCCCCTAAAGGATACCATTCCCTATCAAAACCTCTTTGGCTAGTTCCTACAGTGCATCCATGTACTGCCCTCTTGTTAAGTGGTACCAGGTTTTCCCAGGTGATAGATCCACTACTCCTAGCAGGTCACACAAAGGATGTCACAACTCTGCAATTATTTTTCTAGTGCAAATGCAGAAACTGGTTGAAGAACATTTAGAAATCTAGCCCATATCTCTTCAGCTTCTCCCTCCTCCCAAATTACTTCAAAGGTCAATGAAATGCAGTTTTGCCCAGACAGAGGAAAAGCAGTGCCATGGAGTCTCCTCATTGCTCCAGGTTTCAGCACAACAGGACCAAAATGGTATACAGGCAACTGCATGGAGCATGAGACTGTGAAACTACCATGAGCCTGCAGTGGTACAGCTCAGAATCCATCTGGAGACACAAAGATGGGCCAAGATGTGTAGGGGCAGTTGCCTGGGGCCTAGGCATGGGTAGCAGTCCATGTTGTGTGATGGTGAGGCAGAAAAGCAGGTCTGACATGGTGTTGCTGCTGCAGCTGCCTGGGGAACCATAGGGCTTCTGCCCTCCCTGTCTACTGCTTAAAGGGCAGCTGTAGCCAGGTGAGCTCAGTCCCTGCTCTGGGACAGTAGTGCTTGCTGCTCTGCAATATGAGAACATCCCCAATCCTGTCACCCTGGTGTAGTCACAGAGGTAAAAATCCTGTGTTGTAGATAAAAATGGACTATTTGATGCTCAATGAGGGAATAATCAATCTCTCTGTATTGGGTAGAAGATGAAGCGGAAGGAGCCTGGGGTACCTTTATGCCTATTTACTTATTACTGTATCCACACTGGGAACTGGTGCTCCATTAGGACAGAGGACAAATGTCCAGGGCTGCTCCCTCTAGAGTCCCCTGGAGCAGCCCCCAGATTGCTGTGCAGCATCCATCAGCCCCACAAATATGGATGATGATGTGGCCCTTACCCTGGGTCTGAACTGCAAGTCAGCCCTGAGGTGAGATGCTGTGCTGAGCAAGGATTGAGTGAAAAATAATCTGGTTTAGAACTACCATTCTTTAAGATTATTTTGAATGTCCACATTTTTAATGCAGCATTTTAGAACGTTTCAGCTGTTCCCATTTGGAATTCAATTCCTCTCCCTTTTAATCAATAGCAGGCCTTAACAAAACAATATCTCACAGGAGACACAAGCACACGGTGCTGAACAAAGCAAAAGAGCCACTGGCTTACAGCAACAATTGCTGCTACACAATGGGTTTTCAAAGCTCAGTATATATTTTGTCCCTACTGGGAAAACTATAACAAGACTGAATTACTGGCTAGGCTTGCCAAGGGGAGAAATTAAAGTGTGACAACTTGTCTGACACCTTGAAGTACCTTTATTTATTTTGGGGGAAAGGACAGCATGGGGAAATAAGATGCCTATTAGGGAAAACTATTTTCTGTTGCTTTCCAAAGTGTACAGCACATCTGCATACCTAAGGGCTTATCCAAGTCAGGGATCAAGAGTACCTTCTGGTGGCTCTTGAGAAGAGCTAACAAGTGTGGGGATGCTGCCCAGAGACCTGGGGATGTGCAGGGGTGGGTGTAGGAGTGTGGCTTTCAAGGACAGGATGGTCTGGGAGTCCCTTGTCCTTGCCAGGGGAGGCTTGGGGTTGGTTTGCAGGTGGCTGTTTGGTGAGGGAGAGAGAAGGGGGAGATACTATGTGAGAGCAAAGGAAATTCCCTTCCCTGTACGTGGCTGGTCACCCCTGAGCTTGCAAACTTGGCTTCTCATCTGTGGATCTTGACAGCTCCTTGCTCTGGCACTAATGGGTTTCAAGAGCTCCCAGTGAGCTGTAATCACCTTGGTTCAGGGCTCAGCTTGCACCTTTACAAGCACCTTCACCCCTTGCTGTTAACCTGTGGTCTCCTCTATTCAGCAGCTAAGCTTGTAAATTCATGTAACCAAATAGCTGTGCTGTTAACTGCCTGCATGAAAGTGAACAACACATCCATCTTCCAGTGCCCAGCCAGCAGCCTAATGACACTGCTCACCGTGCTTGTGGGCAGCCTTTCAGACATAACCAACTCTGGCACTGTAAAAACAATTGTTTCAGCGCTCACACAGGCCACATGGCTCATGTGGGCAGAGGAGGGAGCTTGTGCCAGCAGAAGCCTTCCCACGGACTGTCCCTGTTCGCCAGTGCCCCGTGCCATCGCCGTCACATTCCATGGGCTGATGGCTGCCTAGGGAGAGCTTCACCCTGCTGGTAAATCATGCCTCACGCCCAGAGCAGCGGCCTGCTCGCTGTGGTTTTATTTTCAGTTGTGATTGATGTTTGACGAGTCTTTTAAAAAAGGCATGCCTCAGTTTTGCTGTCTGTAGCCTGAGTGTACTTTTCTAAAGCGGCACCAGGAGGACAGCCGCTAATGAAACACTAAATAGTGCTGAGGTTTTCTGGCCCCTCTGGTTCTTGCTCAAGTCCGTGGCTTGAATCCTCTTGTCTTGCGATTGATCTTGTCACAAGATCGTGTGACTGCAGACCTGGTTTCTAATGGCAGTGTGGATGAGGCTGGGCAGCAAGCTCACCCTTTGCTAGAGACCCCCCAAAGGCACTCAGCTGGGGACGCCGCTGAGGGAAACAAGGTGTGGCTGCTTCCATTATTTCCCGTGTCACTGATTGTTATTGATGGAAAAAAGTGCAGCTTTCTGTCCGCAAGTAACAGGGATTTGCCATTGGCAGAGATCTGATATGTTACTTTCCTCGCCCCAAAGCAATCACAAGCCATCAAGGTCGGGAGCACATGAGCTGGCAGGGGTTGAATGGTCATCGCTTTTCTTTATTTGCTGGCTGCTTACCTGATGCAACAGGCACTACAAGAGAATTTCTTAATTAACCGGGCTCTGTCCTGGGCGGCACATGAACACTGCCAGTGGGCATTATAAAAGCGTAGTTATTGCACTTTGGCTTGGGAAAAGCCCCGGTGAAGTTGTATTGTTAAGGAAAAGAGGAGAGAAGGAGGCTGGTCTCCACTCCAAAGGCTGTTTGTTGTCTTAAACATGGCTGGATCTAGCCTCGGGGGAGGTGGAGGGTTAATTTGAGCTGCCTTTGAAAACAAATTCGAGCAGTGCACAGCAAGATCTCAGGGAAGCAATGTTTATAATCTGTATCCTGCTTCAAATTGTATCAGCACCGCACTTCTGCCCCACTACCAAAATTAGCTTCAGTCACCAGGAAGCAGCTGGTGTCCCAAGCATGAGACCTTGCACTCAGCCGTCGTTCCGTAGCTTTTATACAGTTTTGAAGAGAGAGCTTTTCCTGGCTATTGAGCATCACTTACTCTTTGCCTTTCCAGCAGCAGCAGGAAACTTCTCGTATGTGGAGGCTGATCCAGTGTTCTCAATCATGCACAGTTCCTGCTGATTTTAGCAGGAGAATTGTTTTACAGTGCGTAGCTGAGACGTGTTCTTTGGGAAGGGGACTGTCTTCTGTCCTCTCTGAAGGAGGGTGGGGAATGCATTGCTCTGCCAGCTGTCTGCCTGTGTGTCATTAGAAGTTTACAGGCCGTGATATGCCGTCCTTAAATTTAAACAATATTAGGGATTTTGACAAGCTAGGTAATATTGAATCCAGAGTGGTTGTCGATTAGCTTTGCCATCCCTTAAATCCAGGGTGCTTTTAATTCACTGCATAAACTAGTGCAGTCCTTTCCTTCCAAAAATGAATAGCTGCTTCTCCCTCCAGTCTGGACTATGGAATATTTGAAAAGTGGCAGTACATTAATTTCTGCCTCAGTGGAGCTTTGCACGTGAAATAGCTCTTTAGGTTGTTCTGTGGCCACAATACATTTGAGGGAGTTAGTGTCAGAGTTTTTTGTAATTATTTAAAATATTGAGTAATGCAAACAAACAGAAACAAAGGAAAGTAATTGAGGAGGGAAGGAATTCCTCTGCTCTCTCTCCGCTGTTGCAGGTTTTACTCTGCTGGGCCAGCTTTTCATTCCCCAAGGTAGAGACTTTTATCCTGTCTTTGTGACTATTTTACTTCCCTTTTCTTCTGGGGAGGGGGAAATGAATAATTTCTGCCTTGCTTCTGTTTCTTCCCCTTCATCAGGAAAGAGGAGATGAACAATGACAGGACCCTGCTCATTCCTTACTCTTTTCCCTTTTCTTTCTCATCACCAAAACTGCAGGAGGAAATGACGGCAGTCACTCAATATCCACTCATCAATCCAGCTTTTGTTAATAACTGCTTTTGTTATTCAGTGGCATGATGGTGTTTGGCTTGTTATTTACCAGCTGTTTAATTTAAATGTATCCCCACCAGGGAGCCAAAAGATCCAGTCTTAGAGCTCTCTCGCAGGATTTGTCTAACCACTCTCTAAATTATTTAACTAAGCTCTAACTGTTTGGAGATTTTTTTTTTTTCTTTTTAAGCGCTATGATTTGATTCATAACATCTGTAAAAAAACAAATGACCTTACATCTGGGCAACAGCTCAGCTCTGTCTTGAACCTGGGTAGGGTCAAGTGTGCGAGCTGTTTGAAAAGCCTAAAATTCCTGTCATGGTGAAATTCTTTTCCTACTTGTTTGTTGACAGAAGATGGGCAGGGAAGGCAAGGCAAAGCAAAGCAAGATCAAGATATTGTGCCGCTGGGCCAGGAGTGAGCAGAACATCTTGTTACGGAAATAGCCACGAAAAGGCTCCTCCCTGCATTAGAAAAGCAGCTATTTAAAGCAGGATCAATTGCCAGTCCTCTTTGCCGCTGTTGTCATTTGGATGTGGCATGTGCAAATAATATTTCCTCATGAAAGAAAACTTCCAGCAGTGACGGCACTGCTCTGGCATATCCTCTCCCAAAGGGCAGAAATCAGCTCACCCACAGAAATGGTGTCTCCCTCTGAAGAGTTCCCAGGATCCGGGTTTTGTTTTTCTTTTAAGACTTTAGGCAAGTGGGTTTTGATCCACCAGTGACATCAGGGTGGTGCAATTTCTAAGACACGTTTGGACACTGGAGTTATATAGGACAGTGCTCTTGTTAAAATAAAAATACACAGAGAAAATGAACGCACTTATGTGACGTAGGGCAAGGCGCACTTTCCCCTCAGATATGCATAATAAAACTGGCAGTACATGCCTTCGGAAGAGATTGCTTTACCTTTAATGGTGTCAGTGAGCAAGAATACTTTTATTCTTGGAAAATCACAGTGGGGTGCTATCTTTCAAAAAACTGGAATAATCCAACATAGATTTTCAGGGAGGTGAACCCATGCTTGGCTTAAGCACCCTCAAACTTTCCTCTAATTGAGATTCACATCTGTATCCCTGCTCTACAGCTCGAGCCTGCTGCTGTTTGTTATTGTTTGCATTACTTCAGGGCCCACTTAGGGATTGTACAAAATGTTCTTTTATAAAAAATAAATATTGAAGTGTCTGTACAGCATATGAGAGAAATGCACTCCTTTTGTGAGGTGCTGCCTTCTGATCATTGCAGAAGTACAGAAAAGAAATCTTGGGGGCATCCAGGGTGCTGAGGCTTAGGGGATAAATGTTTTTAGAGTATTAGGGGCTAGGAGTCATCCTCATTTCCATGTAAGCCCCTGTACTGAGTGAAGGGAGGGCATGAGACCTTTGAGGAGCATTTATATGTCCTATGTAAGCAAACTTAAAGAACTCACTGGGCACAGGGATTGGAAGCGATTTAGACCACCTGAGCCTGGATTTTAGAGCTAAGGATCTCTTCTTGTTCTAGCAAGTCCTAGCTGAGAAAGAATTGTTGAGCAACTCTGTTGCTGAGTCCTGAAGGCTGTGAAGATACAGCACAGTTGATGAAGATGCCAGAGACACAGATCATCCTCTTGTCTCTCCTATATTTATCTCCTTTCCTCCAAACTCCTTGTTGTATTTTTATTGGGATTTTCTTTGTATTAACCCTATTAAATGCATCACTAGCACTGAAATTTGCCGATGCCAATAAACCCATCTGTTTTATTAACTAACCACAGTCTCTGGAGTGTTTCTCACTGGCTGAGACTTGAGCAGCCCTTTCTGCTGTCTCCAGCGTTGTGTGTCAGCCCAGGGAACAATGGGAGGGAACCCAGGAGGTCGCTGGCAGGAAGTGCTGCTTCCCCTGGATAATTAACCGGCTGGGAGACTGAGGAATGAAGATAGCACATAAGACACACATAGTACAAACTGCTGAAACAATAAACAAACAAACCAACGACCATCACTTCCTTTTCTTATATTGTTAAGGCTGCTTCCTTAACTCAGGTTGCCCCAAACCCACCCCTCAAAAAGCAGCCTTTTAGGCTCATCAAGTCTTAACCTCTTCACTGCCAGTTCTTGCTGAAGGCACAAATCAATTTTTGCCAAGGTGATGGCCAGCACAGGGTCCGTGGCTCCTCATTGGATCTTGCTGGATTAAGTGGAGATTCCTGTTTCTAAAAGGGATAAAGGCACTTTTACCAAAAATTCAATGAAGAGAGATTTAGCTTGGCCATAGGGCTGTAACACTGTGGTACCAGGGCTGCTCCTCCTGTAGGTATCAGCTTCCAGATTAGCAGGTGACACAGTCTAGCTCCAAAGAGGGTAATTTCCAGACAAGTTGGCATCAGAGCCAAGACCAGGAGGAAATCTGGATCAGGGCTTTGTGTCTCAAACCCAGCTTTCATATCAAGCCATCCTCTGATGTGCCATTGTTTCACCATCTCTGTTAGAGGAAGGTCAGGTGCACAGTCAGTGCTTGCTGTCATCTACACTGGTGAATATCCAATTGCACACTCCCACTGAAATCCTCTCCTCTGACTCCAGGCAGACTTGTTTGCATGGTTTTCTCCCCCATCCAAACCATTCTTTGGAGAAGTTGCTGCTTTGTTTTTTCTGACCTGCTAACACCCGAATTATGAAAGCAGAAATCGGGCAGTGGCAATGCCAATTCCTGCCTCCCTCCAGCCAAGTTTTCCAGATGTCTTCCAGACTGAAGAGCAGCCAGAGATTGTTTATGTGCACAGAGTGTCATGTGTACATTTATCCCGTGGAGGGATTTGCCAGTGGCACCCAAGAGCTGAGGTGACTATGTAGCCCACATGGATCTCATTTCACCATGTCCTCAGCAAAACACTGCCAGTCAGAAGGTGCAGCCAAGGATTTTTGGGGAGAAATTAAGCTGATCCTGCTGGAACTGGGAAATTTGGTTTTCAAAAGAGATGTTGATGTTTCTCCTCATCAGCCTGCAGATTCAGAGCGAGGTGGGAGCAGTGGCACTCAGGCCAGGGCCTGTGGCCTGTCCCTGGACTGGCCCCCTCGTGGCAGCCCTGGCAAAGGCTGTCCCAGGGCAGGTCCTGCCTGCTGCTGAGTGCTCCCAGCTGCCAGCTTATTTGTTACTGCTTTAAATACCCACTGTTTGTGTTAGGCACAGCAAGGAACATAGTAAACTGAAAAGGTGACATTTAAAAAATGAAGTCTCTCAAGGTGATGCTTAATTTTTCTAATAAGGAAGTAATCTGCTAAATACCATGTTTAACAGTTATGCAGTAAGTCCGTATCATACAATCATAGAATTAAACACTCAGAGAATTACAGAATCGTAGAACACTTTGGGTCAAAAGGAACATTAAGATCATCTAGTTCCAAGCCCTGTGCCATGGGCAGATACACCTTCCACCAGACCAGGTTGCTCAAAGCCCCATCCAAGCTGGCCTTAAACATTTCCAGTGATGGGGCATCCACAGCTTTGGACAACATCTCCCAGTGTCTCACCACCCTCACAGTGAAAAATTTCTTCCTGATATCTAATCTAACTCTACCCTCTTTCAGTTTAAAGCCCTTCTCCTGTCACTACACACCCTTGTAAAAAGTCACTCTCCAGCTCTCTTGTAGCCTCCCCTTAGGTACTGGAAGGCTGCTGTGAGGTCACCTTGGAGCCTTCTCATCCCCAGGCTGAATAATCCCAGCTCACTCAGCCTGTCTTCATTGGAGAGGAGCTGTAGCCTCTTGATCATCTTTATGCCCCCCTGGGCTTGCTCCAGCAGGTCACATCCTTCCTGTGTTGGGGGTCCCAGAGCTGGATGCAGAACTTCAGGTGGGGTCTCACAAGGGCAGAGCAGAGGGTCAGTATCCTCTCCTTTGCCCTGCTGGCCATGCAGATACAATTGGCTTTCTGGACTGCAAATGCTCTCTGCCAGATCATGCTGAGCTTCTTGTCAACAGACAGCCTCGAGTCCTTCTCCTCAGGGCTGCTCTCAACCAATTCCCTGCTCAGCCTGTGCTTGTGCTTGGGATTGCCCTCACCCAGGTGCAGGACTTCGGCCTTGTTGAACTTCGTGAGATTTGCACAGGCCCATCTCCCAGACCCACTAAGGTCCCTCTGGATGGCATTCCTTCCCTCCAGTGTGTCGATCACACCACCCATATCAAAACATAGCTGGTGAGGCATGGTTTAATGCTTGGTATTTAATTAATCCATGAAGACTTTCCTGCTTAATCTAAATTGCACTTGTATTCCACTCTTTACAGTGCAGTGCTGGAAGTTTTGCCAGTAAAACTGCTGCTTTAAGCACTGTGGCACCTGAGGGTCTGGGGTGGCTGATAGAATGGGCCTGACTTTGTGCATCTGGGTGCTGCTCACAGACCCCTCAAGTTGGGTTGAGGCTCCCTTGTCCCCCGCCCTTCCCAAAAGAGGAGCTGTGGCTGCAGTTGTCCTGCCTGCCATCTCCTCAGAAGTCCTCCCTGGTGGCTTTGTACCCTCACTGAAGCATAGTTACGACATCTGCTGCTGCCAGCTCTGGCATACCACCACATAGACAAAATAAGACATACAGTGGAAATCTTCAATGCCTCCTGTGTGTCTAGCCTAATGGATGAGGACAGACATGGGACGGCACATGGAGAAATAATGGAAACCAGTTATAGAGATAAGGGAGTGTGGTAGGAAACCTGCCACCAGTGTGGATTATCACAGAAAAGATCCACTGTCTTCTGCCATGGATACTGCTGGAAGCCTACAGCTCTGCTCAGCAAAGCTCTGAGTGCTGTCAGCCATGGCAGGACACCCCAGATCAGGTTCTCTGCTGCTGCACTGGAACTGGGGGCCTGGAGAAATGGTCATGCAGGTGGTGTGGAAGGGACAAGGGACTGTGGATCCTGCTGCTCTGCTGTGACTGGCGTCTGCTGAGGCCTCTTGACATGCTTTGTAAAGTGGGGTGGGAGGGAGGATGCGGGGAACACCTCTCCCTCTCCCACCTGAGGACATCAGCCTTCCTCTCACAGGTTTCCATCCTTAAGGCCTGGTATATATTGGCACATTTAAGGAGTCAGTGTTTTTGAAGCTCTTCTTTTCTATTGCCAAAATCTCTCTGTGTCAGTGTGTGTCTCCAACAGTGCAGAGTCAAATGGAGAAGTGATGGATTTGCACGTTGAAACTTCAGTGGAAGTAAGAAATGTGGAACGAACTCTTCCTGAGCCCAATTTCAATTTCAGAGGGCTTCCAGCAGCCAAAGCCACTTGTATAGTGCCATTCCCCTGAGTTCTGCAGAATGATGCAGTGTTCAACCAACTGCAGAAGCAAGAATTGGAAGAGTGGTGCTGTGGGAACTGCTTTGAAAGGAGCTGAGAAGGTGTGCTGCTACATCAGAGGGGTGCTGTAAAAAGCCCAGTTCCTGTTTTCATGTCATGAATCAATGCTTCTGCCTAAATCTCTTTGCTAACTGATTCATTACTGTATGTCATGCCAACAGCAGGCTTCTGCTGTATGCCTCTTTTCACAGTGTTATACAAAATAAAAAGGGTTTTATAGTTAAATAAACAGTTCAACAAGTTACAGTTTAAATTAAATAGCTTTATTTCTCATGGAAAAGATTGGATGTATGCTGTTTGAGACTTTACATAAGGCATGGATGGATCATCCAGAAGATTATGGAAACTCATTTTTTAGGCACCAGCAGTTCTCTTTTTTCCCTCTTTGTAAATGCTCAGTGATTCTGTGCAGTGAAGTTGCTCTGAGAGCCTCAAGGAATAGCACAATTAGTCATGGAAACTAGCTCCCTGTTCTCAGAGGATCAAAACACAATCCCTAGCTGGCTGTGGCACTAAACATAATATAAAACTACCTTCACCAGGAGCCCCCAGATACTCAAAACTCTCTGTATGGTGTGCTTGAGAGACTCCTGGAAGTATCAAAACTTTACTTGCAGTCACTGGATTGGAAAGGCAAGGTGCCTTCCTTCCTATGCAGCAAATGTCACTTGAGGGATTGCTGGGTTTAAGGGGATGTTCTGGGTTAAGCAGCATGTTCTGCTGCTGGATTTTCCATCCCTTACACCTCTTACTGAAGAGTGGAAAAGGCACACAGTTTCAGACATTGAAACACACAATAACACACACTAGTGTGTTTGCCAGTGGAGAGCTTGGCTTTCATACCAGCTCTGGCTGTAAACCTAATGGGATGGCTGAACAGGGGAAAGAATGAAGATTGGAAAATACAGTTGGGAGATGTATATGGTGACTTGCTTACTTTATAGCTTTGGACAATGAGACTATCCTGAACACTCCACCTTGGTCTTGTGCTGAGTGAAAGAGAAAAAGGGAGTGCTCAGATCTCATTTCCAAACAGACTAGATCTCTAGGTGAGCAGGCTGAAGGGCACTGGTCCTATTAGAAAATGTTTTGGGAGTAGCCACTTGAAAGTTAAAAGTAAATGTCAACTCATGTGTGGCATGCAAGAGTATTTTGACAGCGGTAGAAAAAACATCATAACATACTTCTTGATTTATCCACTCTGTTTAAGGTCAATCTGGCCTTTTAACTACGTGTCCACAGAGGGAGAAACTCATTCATAAGCGGAGAAACTACACTGTCCTGAAGTGCAGTAAGTCTGATAGAGTTGGGTAAACTTACACCCCCTAAACACCCTGTTCTAACTGATGGGGTCATCCTTATTCAGAAAGATTAACCTCCTTTTGTGAAATTTTAGCATAAAGAAGACATTTTCCATTAAATGCTCCCAAACTAGATTTTACTAGCTGTAAGGCCTTGGACACCTGCATCTTGTGTTTGGTGGGTCAGGCAGAAAATAAAGGACCTCATTTTGCAGCCACTGCACTTCTATGGAGGAACCTTCAGGACCTATATTCAGGTCCTACATTGCGTTGTATGTAGGCCACTAGTAATAATGAATATAATCTCAAAAAACAAAACAGCAGCTAAACAGCAATGGAAAAGATGTGCAACAGTTGCACTGGCTGTGGATGGAGGCAGCGATACACCCCAGCTCTTTGTTGTATCTGCACCAGCATGGTGCCTGGGATTTGCAAGAGATTTTGAAGCTCTTTGGCTTTCCCTTTCTGCCCCCAGGGCAGGGCTTGCCGTGCTGGGTGGGCAGCAGATGCTGAGTGTTTGCAGGTGCTGAGTAACTCTTTATATAATTGAATGGGATGGGGCTGGAGGAGGCTGGAGGTGTTTCCCATCCTGTGCTCCAGTGGCAGGAAGGTCGTGCTCACACCAGATCTGCGGCATAAGGGCACCTTAGGGTTAGTGCTCCTGAGAAAAATGGCTCTGCCCTGGTGCTTCTGGCTTCTTCCCAAGTAGTGACAGGGAGGTCCGCCGCAGCCTTCCAAGTAGCTCCAACCTAAGGGCTGTGTGTGTTCAGAGGGATACACAGGCAAATGTAGAATTTGCCAGAGCTAGTATGCCCACAGACTGAGATGCAGGAGAGTTGTCAGAGCTGTGAGTGCTGGCAGATGATTTCAGCTCCTTTCTGCAATGTGTGTGGCCACGGCAGGGTGGTGGGCAGCAGAGAGAGGAAACAGACATGGAAGAGGAGCACTGGGACTTGTATTCTCCCCCATGAAGACACAGCTTGATTCAACTAGTGGCAGTAATTGGAGATAATACTTTGCCCGGAGTTCCCCATTTCCTTTATAATTAACCTGGGGAGCTTGTATATATTTTTTACCCACAGCAGCCTGTCATATATGTGGTGAGAATTTGTTGAAATTTTCTTCATGTTTTCTTTTTTGCCTTTCTGCCCTGTGTGCCCCACCTCCCTCTGTGCTCCAATTCCATGACATAATTTAGCTTTCTCCATTCATAGATAAATGGAACATCAGTGATGGAAATTGCCACCTCTTATATCTATGACCTGATAAAAGAGGAAGTGTGTTTTGGGCCCATGGCCAAGAGTAACACCTATGAAGTCATTATTAATAGCTGTTGTTCTAAAGGCATAGGCCGAAGGTGGCACAGACATGTTAAGTGTCTTGCTGATACCAGCTGCTAGAATTAGAAACACTTCAGGATCTTGGTGTGGTCTGAGAAGAAAGTTTTTATAATTCCTGTTTTCTTAGTAGGGAGATTAGCTAGGACAGCTAAAGCAGAATATAGGTTTATATTTGGGTGTTTATACCAATTAATCATCTGCCCAGATTACCAGTACCTTACCTGAAAAAGCAATAATACAACCAGAGCTGAAATCAGGACCTATCCAGAGCTTTTCTTTTGCTATCTTTCTCTGACCCCAGCTAGTTCACACCATCTGTGTCCAGTGAGAAGGATGCATACATTGGTAGCAGGTGTAGGTGGATGTCTGCTCAGTGGCTGTATCTGTCTTTCCTCTAGGATATCCCTGGATAAGGATAAGCTTATGAATTTCCTGAACTTTAGGTTAGGTCCACATCTTTGTATTTCTGTCTCTTTCCTATGAATTTTTGTAATTAGCACCTGAACTTTTCTTGTGCTTTTGGTCTTTGCACTATCCATTGGCAATGAATTCCACAGTTTAACTCGGTTCTGTGTGAAAATGTACTACTTTTGCTCTTTTTTATCTTGCAGCCTGATGATTTCTTTGACAATTCCCACCTTTTGCATTGCAAAGATTAGTGAGTAATATTCCCTGCTGAATTTTTAGAAGCACTTTTGATAATCATTCTTGACATTCTGCATGATTTTCCTCAATCACATATCTCCTTTTTCAACCTAAGGAGTCCTATGCTGTTTAATCTTTTCTTATACACCAGCTTTATTGCTGATGATAATTCCATAGTTAGTGAAAAATCCTGGTACTAGCAAGAACTAATAAATTGCCTGAACAGACAGAGAGAAAAATATTGTTTTCCAATCCACAGAAGCCTCATTTAAGATAGGAGGAGGTGCAATATAAAACACAACTGAATATTCTTCTAAAAATGACTGCTTTAGCATAGTATGGTGTCTTATGCTTTTTAGTTTTCACTACCAATTCAACAGCACAGAAATGTAAGCAACTGCCCTCAAATTATATCCAAATTAATTATTTTTGAGCATTGTCCTTTCCCTGTAAGATCTGAAATGAGAATTAGTCTTTTTCAAATGCTTCGTATGCTACATGCTCATGAGGACAGATTACACGTGTTGTACCTACAAATACCCATGGCCATGTATTTTTAATTTAACTCAGATACTGATGTCAGTAACCGGAGAGACAACACAGATGCTTTGGGTCTCAGACCCAGATGTTTTGGTTGCTGTGACAGCACCGGTGCTGACTCTGTTGGCAGCACAAGCAGCCCCAGCACAACTGCTGTCGCTGCACAGTCCTCAGAGGAGCAAACAAGCCTGGTTCTCTTGTGGCAGGGCCCTGGGTAGCAGCCTGAGCATGATGCAGAGGTTTATCTTCATTGCAAAGTTACCTCAGAAGCTGAGGGGAAAGCATGAGTGAGGATGTTAATATTTTACTTCCTTTGTTCTCTGAAGAGCAGAGGGAAGAAAGACATAGTTTGTTGTTGCTTAGAACAAAGCAAGTGGGGTTTTTTTGCCCTTTTCACATGAGAATGTGCAACATGGGAAAGGACAGAGATGAGGACACCTTGGTCAGGCACCTGCACCAAAGTGGGGAGGAAATGGCAATAGCTCAGATGTTGTGGCAACTGGTAATATGGGGAATTCATTTAAACTGTGATTTAGCGAGTAGGCTGCCCTGTGTAACCAAATCTTTCACAGGGTCTCTGGAGTGATTTAACGTTTCATTTCACACTTATTAACAAGTTAGTCTTTCTTTCAGTGATTTTGCAAGTATACCTTAAGAAAGGCAGGATAGAGGTGGAGAAGTGCTTAAAATACTCTATGTATAAACCACTTCTTTTTATTCGTAGGTTCGTAAACAGTTTATTTCAGTATTGATGCATTATATCTGCATGAGCACAAATGCCAGGCAGTGATGTTCATACATACCTTTCAGAGAAAAGCAGTGCTTGATGATTTGGTGAGATGTCAGTGCTTTGTTAAAATTCTCCAGGTATAATTGGTGACTTTCCTGTAATCAAATCAGTAGGTAGAGCATATGAGGTTTTATTTTCAGTTGGGTATTTTATTTTATTTTATTTTTTTTTTTCACAGGCAGGTTGTTATTATTGCTGAGAAGATGGGACATGTAATGCAAATGACAAAACAGAGATGATGCCTATATTACCAAGCAGCAGAAAACAATCAAATGGAAAAGAGAAGCAATAGGAGAAGTCTTGACAAGGTCATAGTGCATGCCAGAGAAGCTGCATGACCAGGAAGATGTATCATACCTAACCCAATTAATAAGGCTATTTAAATGTGAAAAAAATCATGGCTCAGTCAAGGTTTGACTGAAAGCATTCGAAGAAAGGTAGTCATCAAAGATTAGCAACAGAGAGCAGGGAGGAATACACATATATTTTCTCCTTGTCAGTAAAGTATTTTCCAGTCATAAGAGTGTCTTGTGTCGCATGCTGATCTCACAGATGGTACCATAAATCAAGGCTAACTCTGAAAGTGTCAGTCGAATTATCTGTGTGTAAATGGTATCTGAATTGGTCCCTAGCTGTGAAAGACAGGGATTGCCTTGGAGCAGATGCACAGATAGGAGAACTAAACAACTACTAAAGGGTTTGTTTTCCCCTCTTTCCTCTCCACACCTTTTTTTTTTTTTTTTTTTTTTTTTTTTTTTGCCTTGGAGTCCGACTCACTTTGTGATTTTGAGCATTTTGCCTTTGTTTCCTCTCTACAAAGTCATCTGATAGTTCAGAGGAAATCTTGAGTGAAAAAGTTTGATTATGGAAATACTTTTTTATTACTGTTAATGGAAGCAATATAATACATTAGAAAATTTTAGCTCAGTCAAGGGACTTTGAGGGCAAAAGGCTCCACAGATTCACCAGTAGGTTTTTGAAGTACCAGCTATCATGCGGTATGATGAAGAAAACTTTCAGCTTTGAGAAAAAAATACTACGCAAAAGTGAAGCAAAGAGTAGAATCCTGTGACTGCATGGGTCAGACTTCAAAACTCAGTCTAAGTTCCTTGTGACTCACATGTGAATTCAATGTCAGGCAGTAATGACCACAAGCCATTCTTCTTTGATGTCTGTTCAGTTTATATTAAATTTGAGGATATTCTGCAGTATTTCTGTAGATGAATAGGAATTTAGAGGTCTGTTACCTCAAGGAGAGATTCTGGGCTTGTCCACTCCGTTGCACTTTCCCTACCCTTCATTCCTCTTCCAAAAGACACATCTAATTTTTGGTTAAAGATTGAGAAGAATGAGATCTGTGCTGGTTGTCTATTCAGTGTCAGCAACAACGTGTCTAATCAGTGTTATTAAAACATCAGGGCATGTTACCACAATAATCTTATATTAATTTGAGGCAATTGATGCTCACGTATCAAAAGTCCTACCTGTGTACTACATGGGGTCTGATGTGCTGCCAGAAGGCAGGAAACTGGCAACTTGGTAGTAGCAGTGAGAGATCAAAGCCAGTGAGTGATGTTATTCTAATGTCTCAGATAAATTATCAAGTGCTAAGTAAAGAAAATGAGAGCTTCTGAAATTGTGAATTTATTTTCTGGAAAGAAAAGTTCAGAAGCCTGCTCACTGTGAACACATCCTTCAGCTTTTTAATAGAGGAGGCTGGGATGGTGCCAGCAGCAGAAGTTTTCTGGCCTTTACTATGACTCTGGACATGAAAATGGGATTAATTTTGCCTAAATGTGGCCAGGTGTCTGGCCTCCTTCCACCATCAGTGGAGAAAACAGAGGTGATTTATCCATGCTCTCTCTGTCCCTGAGCTGTGGAGGGAACCCATTTAGACCGGATAGTGACTTATGGACAGATAAAATAAGCAAGATGAATTGCTCTTTTACTACTTCATATGTATAACAAATTGCACACTTTCCCCACAGTTGTGTGTAAGGTCTCTGTTTTACACAGAGAGAGGAACGTGAGGCTGAGGTGAACTCACTTCCCCAAGAGAGAGACAGCAACACAACTGAGGTTCAAACGCAGATGTATCTGAGTCCAACCCCTACCCTTCTTCCTCCGCCTCTACCCTTCTGCCTTTTAAGCTCATACCGCATCCCAAGGACAGCAAATAACTACTCTCTGTGCAGGAAACCATTTCCACTTCATGGGCATAAAGAAGGGTCAAGAATTATGGCTGAGTGGACAAACACAGCCAGCTCCATCAGGCAGGTTTTGAGATTTAGGATTTCTTGTGGGACTTATGGGGCTTATTACCAAACTTGGCCAAATTTCAGTTTCCTAAAGTAGGGTGAGATTTTCAGAAGATTGGTTTTGTGAAGAATTATGCAGTGATTTACCTGCCTTGCCTGGCAACAGCATTGCATCGTTGCTGTTGCTGTTTTTGCCAAGCATATGGAAGCTGAGTGCTCCCTGGCTAGTATCCAGACATCCAAAATTGATGGGAATTGCCATGAGGGTTCTAGCTAATGGGAGACATAAAAAATGAGGCCTGTTTTATTTTTGCTTGTTTCTTTTCTTGTGAGAGTTTTCTTCACAGAACAAACCTAGATATGACTGTGTGCAGCATATTTCTTCTGTGTTGTCCCCCTGGGGATGACTTACACCAAGCTGTGATCAGTTTTGCTGTTCCAGCCCATTGGGCTCATCAGTTTAGTCAACTGACTTCTTTAATGACCCTATTTTTCCTGACTTTGGAAAAAGTGGCAGGAATCTAATTGCACTTCTGGGCATGGGATGTAATGCCAAGGTAGTGGGATGAAGGAAGAGGAGGACTCTGCTTCTCAGAAGGAGAAGAAGTCACTGGCCAAACCCACTGAGGCGGCTTGGGTGATTTGCAAGTCAGCCATCAGTACTCAGGATACACTTTGAGCTCGCGGCTGGTGTCTGCACAATCCAGTGTAGGATGCTCAGTGGTTTCTTATCCACAGGGACAGATGTTACAGAGAAGCTTGGATATGCACCTGTAGCTAGATTAAATGTTTGAGGGCCTATCTTCTTCAAGCCATTAGAGCCTGGGGTCCCTCTTCACGGACTGCTGTATTTGAACTCTCTGGACCAAACTGTAGATTATTAGCTCTGTAGATGGAGAAATAATTTTTTTTCCTAAACTACAGTTCTGTTTCATTTTATGTTGCTTGCTAGATTAAGTTTAAGAGCTCTATCAGGTGTTTTTGTTTGTTTGTTTGTTTGTTGTTTGTTTTTTGTGTGTGTGTGTGTGCATGCAAAGTGAGACCAGAAATTTTTACTGTTGTACAGTTTTGAAAGCTTTTTTTTTTCCCCTTTTTGCCATAAGCAAAGCTCAGGAAATTGAAGGTGATTCATCTTTAAGCAGCAAGAGATTTAAACCAAACAATGCTTTTTGATTTATGATAATGAAAAAGATTGCAGGTCAGATGAAAACTCACACTGCACCAATTTTTATGATAAGTATCATTACATTCCTGAGCTCAACTAATGCTCCACTACCAGTTTTATTTGTGCATTTTATTTCTATTAAAAGTTTTTATTTTGAGAATTTATTGCCAGGGTGTGATTGACAGCCTTGGAAAAGGCAGTGTGCTATTCAGAGAATACATATAAAATTTCCTTATGCAGCTCTGCCTGTGTGCTGCAGCTCATCAGGATGACAACAAAAAAGTAAAAGAACATGAGACCATCTTTCTGTGGTCAGATTAAAAGTATAACTGGGTATCTTGTCTTCTACAGTAACTCATAAGAGCTGCCTGGGGACTACCATGAAAGAAAGGGAAAGGCACGGTAACATTTTCTCCCCAAAATTTTCAGAGTTACCAAGAATTTGTGGCTCAGAGAGATTTCCTGTGCTGGAGTCTCACATGATAAACATGCTCACAGCATTACCACGCACACATGCATGAAGAATACACAGTATCCTGTAGCAAGACGTTCCACTTTCTTAGGTGCATATCTGTTGTGGTGTTGGATTTTTTTTTTTAATTTTATTTTTTTTTTTATTGGTCACCAGCAGGTTTCTTTGGGTACTTTCCAGTTTTGGACTGAAAAGGGGGTTCCCCTATCCCTAGATCTAGGTCACTCTCTGGGAAGGCCATTTGGTTTCCAAATCTTGACTTAAGAAGAAGAAATTCCTTTTGTGCTAACTTCATGCCTAGATTTGACTTAGAGGACAGCCATTAAAAACATTAAGTGTTAATGAGCACTAATGATAGAGTCAATCCCAATCATAAGATTTTTTTTTTCAATTAACTGGCTTTTGATTTTTAAGCTAAATAATGTATTTCACTTCTCTTGTGGATTTATAGCTGCTGGAAGTACTTCTCTGTCATGCTTTTTATTTGTTTGGGCTTTTTTCGTTTTTTTTTTTTTTTTTCTGCAACATAAATTTAAACAGCTTTTTGCTTATTTAAACCTACCTTTCATGAATCTTAAAAGTTTTAAGTTTTAAGAAATCGGTCAAGTACAGTAAAACTGAAAACAAAGCCACAAGAGCTTGCAGCATTAGGATGTTCATAGTGTTGTAGTTGTTTTCTTTTCAGAAAACTCATCCAGGAAACATCTAAACCATGCTGTATTTAAATTAGGCTGTTCCAGAGAGTCACAGCTGGATTCCATGTTTAGGGAAGAGAATCAGGGAAAAGTAGGTCTGGAAAGGGACTGTTAATATCATTTGGCTTATTCCCCTTTCTGAGATAGAATTTCTGTGCCATTGTCCAAGCTAGACGCAAATTTTCTTCTGGGACACAGAGATTGCAGCTTTGCACCTGTCCTAGTGCTTAACTATCCTCATCGCCAGAAAGTTTTCCTAATGTCTAAACTAAGTCTCTTTCAGCAGCCTAAGCTTATTATTTCTTATCCCACCCTCCGCAGAGAGAAAAAACATTTTACTTGCTGGTTCTCAGCAGCAGCCTCTAGGAAAGCATTATCATGTCCTTCCTAGGTGATCTGTTCCCTATGCAAAACAACCCCCATCCTCCTCTTTCTTCTCACAGGCCGTTGTTTCTGGACTTCTGACTGTTCACCTTACCACACTTCAATTCCCTTGTTTTGACCCGTGTCTTTATTGAGGCATGAAAGTGGACCCAGCTTTTTGTTTCTTTGGGGAGGCCATCAAGCGTGGGGTGGTGCTGCAGGGAGGAGCTGGACCATTTCTCACATCCTACTAACACGGCCTCTGCAGAGCCCCAGTGCCTGAGCCGTGCCCCAGGGCCCTTTCTCCTGTTTGCCCATCCCTTTGTACAGTACTGCTGCCCTCCCAGGCAGTCCCTCCCACACTGTCCCCCCTAAGGGCAGCGTTTTGCAATGACCCCCCACCCACCACTGATGCCTTTGTGTAGATCCACACCTGGGCACACACCTCGACTGGGAGACCTTTGGACTTCAAGGTGACCCCTGGGCATGAGGCAATGCAGGAGACAGGTGTTGCAGGGATCTGTCTGGACACAATCACTTTATTACTAAAAGCACTTGAAAAATACTGGAGGCCTTGACATCTCCCTGTACCTTATATTGCTTGCACCTGCTCAGCGCTGCAGGATAAAATGTATTGCTTCTCTCCCATGAGACATGATTTCAAATAATGTCCAGTAACTTGTTTTTCTTACAACTACCTGTACCTGGGACTGGTGTCTCTTTGGCCATGTCTTCAGTCGTGAAGTTATAGCTCACATTTTGGCCAAGTTTGTTCCACATCTGCACAGGGACTCAGCTGGTAGTTAAGAGCACTGCACTTGATGTCTTTGAACTGGTGCTACCACCTTTTAGGTATAATCCTCTGATGTACCCTGGCATGTTTTTTGTGGTCCAGCCTGTCTGGAGTGCACTATAATCACAGTTCTTACATGTCCTGGACAAGTTTCCAGTATGCCATTGGAGCTGGATTTCACTGATGAGTACCAGCATATTGCATTCTTCACAATAATTCAATATGTTTGTAATTTTTTTTTTGCTTCATGCACAGTGACCTTAAAAATCTGTTAAAACAGCATTTTTATTATCTTACTGATGGTGCTGGCAATATCATAAATCTATCGTTCTTTCTTTCCTGCACTGGTCAAATCTGCCCAGCCCACTGATGTCTGACACACTTTGCAGCTTATGAAAGCAAGGCACTATAAAGATTTACTCACATCTCCTTTAAATGAGGTAAGCTGGTTTTGGCAGTCAGTGGTTTTCACCTCTGTCTGACCAGCTTTCAGCAGTAAGTGCTCCGTGCTTGCCTCACACTGTGGAGCACACGCTGTACTTGGCACTCCTTGCTACTACTGTAGGATGCAGATCTCCCTGGGCAGTTGATGAGTCACTTTGGTAGTACTTCTCCCTGCTCCTGCAGCTCCCAGATGTCAGCAGAGCCTCCTAGTAGAATAATATTTGGAGTTTCTGACAAATCTGAAGGAATTAAGTGGGGACCTGTTATTACTGCCCATTGCCAGGACATCAAACTGACATGATCTTATTTCCTACACAAGCACAGAGCCTGCAACTTAATGCCAAGGATTAAAGGAAATATTGGAAAATTCATGTGCTAGTGCTGTCTTGGCATTTTCTTCTTGTTACTCCCTACAGCCCTCTCTCCTCATCCTCCCACTCCTTCTTCAAAGAGGGCAGGGCAGAGATGAGGAAGATATGGCCAAGAGATTGAAATGTCTCTATGAAAGGCACCTGATAAACTCTATTCAGTTAAGCAGAAAAACTTGTAAATCATGGAAGAAGCATTGATGAGATCCATCTATGTGCTTCTCTTTATGATTAATTATTTGTTTGGTTTGTTTATTTTGATTATTGCCAAGTGGATCATTGATCTGAGGCATGGGTAACAGGGAGGGAAAATGGAGGAGGTATTTGGGTTTAGATAGGGCTGCCTGGAGCATACAGGTTATCAATTTCATGATTTTGTGGAGAGATTGAGACTGAACTGGCTGAGATAGCAGGGGGATTACCTTGAATTAAAATCATCTCATCAACAGTTGTATTCTGCAAGCCTGTCAATTGCTCAGGCTTGTCAAATTACACCATGTCATTTTTATTAGCTTGATGGCTAGAGAGCTATCTCAGCCATTAGAAAAGATGGTTAAAACTACATCAAATGATTTGTATGTAACATAACATTGCTGTTGAGTTGCCAGCCACTAAAAAATTCTCTGACATCGCCTCCAGTGTATCACTTCCTGCTGAGTAGCAACTTTTAATATAAAATAGAAACCATTAGCAATGCTATATGGCAAAGTGCTCAGAAACTGGCCTTACTCATATTTTGTTTGGCTGCCAATAGCTTTAATCAGAGTTACCTTTTCTGAGTCATCAGTGTGACTAATATCCTTGTGAGGCCACCTAGAACAGACCTTTTCTGAAGCTGCTTGTCCTCTTCCCATAGAGCTACCTCTGATCCATAAAGGCAACTCTGGCAAATCCCTTTGGTCTTCCATAGTATCACAATCTACATCACAGAATTAAATCAAGTAAGTAAAAACATTGGTATGTTTCCTTGGGGACATCATTAAGCATTCTGCTGAAAGAAGAAGTGCTTGTCATTTCTGATGCAAAATAAAATTAGTTAAGTGACTTGCCCAAACTCCCATTTTGAAGCAGTGTCAGAGATAGGATTAGGATCATTCACCTGAATCCCAATAACAAGATTTATTCACTAAAAGTAAAAAAAAAAACTTAGCTTCTCTAAACCCATCATATTGGATTTTCAGATCCAGTCTAATTGGGAATATTGACATATCATTTCAGACATTCCACTCTATTTATACCTCCCTCTGCCAGTATACCACGATTACCACATTTTTGCCTGTACAAACCATGTGTTAATTGTCAAAAACTTTTTAATTCAGCAGAATTGAAGCTTATTTGTAAGTATGGCAAAGAGAAGAGGTATATTACCAGACATGGACTTTTTCTTCAGAGTCAAGAAGAAGATTATTCAGTCAGTCATGATCCTTTCTGTCCTTGGTGCAGAATGTAGTAGAAGTCTTTCCCCACAAGCAGCTTAAGGATATTTTAGGGAACATTCTTTGCCATGGGGTTCAGCTTTTCTGGGAGGTGAGTTTTATATGTTAAACCCTTGGCAGCCCAGCAGATCTTGCTGTAGATAGTCAAAGTATTTGCGTGCTGTGAGTAGTTCGATGATTTCTGATAGCAAGCGAGGGATTTTATTTTGAACTTTTTAAAATTAATTATGGTGAAAAGCTATCAATGAGCACTGTGGCCTCACAGGTCTAGTTGCCTTGACACAAAATATGCTCACATCTATGTACAGCTGTGCATTACTACAGCATTTGAAGACCCATTCTTGTATGTGTAACAGCACTGTTTTATATGCATCGATCTTCATGGAAGTATTGTGTTAAATATATTTCTCCACACCTTTGTGTAGGTGCCAGCCAGTGCATCCTTGGGATTACTAAGGCTACAATCAATTTACTTGTGTTGTGTTGTTAACCTAGCACAGTGATGATGATATGTGTTGCATTGGCACATGGCCTCACAAATTCAGCTGGGCAAGCAACAGTGAGTCAGGGGCCTTAGGAGAGTGAGGACCAGGAGGAAGTGGGAGAGGGAGACAATCACAGGGGAAGGGATTTCCACAGTCATAACAATGGTTATTCCCCATTCTGTTGCTTTGTGGACATACACTAGAGCAGTTACATCTTATTTTGTTTCAATATTCAAGTGATGCAGGCACTGGCTACCTTGGGTGGAACTGGTCATGAGCAGGCAGTGAAGCCTGAGAGGTCTCTGTGGTACTTCTGCTGTGTAAGCTAACATGGCATGGATCAGTATTATTTAAATTAAATACTTATAAAAGGATTCCTTAATGCTGTCTGATATAAACACACATGTTATATGTGTATATACAGTTATTTGTGTGTATACAGATGACATTTAAAGAAACTGTATGTCTTCAACAGTCCTTCACAATACAACAGAAAACTGTAGACATGTTTGTCTCTAATTAGTTTCTTACTTAGGATTACATATTTTTTAACTTCTATTTAATGAGATTTCTCTAGCAAGATCTGGGAAATAGCTTTTTTCTTTTTTCTTTGTGTTTAAAGTAATGTTTATGCTTCCATATGGATTACATGGCTCAGCCTTTATAATTTATAGATTACAAAGTTACAATTAAAGACCTAGATAAGACTAACAAGTTGAGCGTGGCAGGCAGAACACAATTTTCTTTTATCAAATGATATTCTAACTAAATTTTAAATATGCAAAGAGACATAAATTCACAGTGCAATATAAATTACAAAGAGTTAATTTGTCTAATGAGTCAATTCTGAGAAATTCTGCAATGCCTAAAAAATAAAGATTGCCTGGTTCAGTGTGGTCATGTTCTTTTGCATTCTCTGCTCCATTATGCCATGAACTCTGCATTATTCTTGTTTGAGATTCTAGGAGAAGGCAATACAGGTCACCTTGTCCCTATAAGTAACAGCTGTGTTAATGACCCAATACAGCCTCTCACCTGAGGAGTCACAACTATAGCCAATAAAGATAAGTGTGATAAAAGGGAGGGGATTAGCTGGTAAAGGGGGTATTATTATAGAGGATCATGAAGGAGGAGGAACCTTAAGGAAGAGGGAATGAGAGGCTTATGCGGAAGAAGGATCCTGAGGAGAGAGCAACACTGCTGTGAGGTCAGTCTGGGTCTGCAGTTAGAGCCTGTTGTTGGAACCTGCAGTCACAGTCTGGCTGGGTAAAAGCCTGCAGTCAGAGTTTAGGAGGAAATAAGCAGCAGCCAGGGGCTGCAAGGGAACCCTCTGGTAGGAGCTTGCTGCAGCCAGAGCCAGTGAATAGTTGGAGTCAAGATGGCTGAGCTCTAGAGAGGAATAAGCCAGAACCCTTTTCATGCTGGGATAAACAAGCAATATGTGGCTTAGCTCATTTCTAGCCTCTAATGAAAGGGCTGATGCAACAAGAGGTGCTAAATGATTTTTTTAAGGACTTATTCTTTAAAGCACAAGATTTTTTGACTGCAATTTACTCTGGATCCTTATACATTGTTTATGCAGTTATCATTCATCAGTTTTGTGTTTTCTGCTCGTGGTGGATAAGGTTCACCCAGCTCTGTTTTAATATTATTTATAATTAAAATGTGCTGTTCTTCAGTAGAAAAATATATTTTTACAATAATCATCTAAGACATGCTTTTTGCTTTCACCTTAAACTTTCAGTACCTGAAGTCCAGTCATTCTGACCAGGTGGTTACCCTTCAATGCAGAATGAAAGGAGGAGAAAGGGTGTGCTGTGACTGCAGACAGAGGTACACTTCTGATAATCTATTTGGTAATTGTGCGTTTGCTGGAACTAAGATACTTGGAGACTTTCAAATTTTTGTTCCCTTGCTTTTGTTAAATGCAATATTCTCTCAGCACCTGCTCTCAGAATCCACACAAAACCTTACTAAGTGACTGAGTCTTGCTTGTTTGCTTATTTATTTATTTTTTCAGTGAGTACAGATTAGGCAGAGAGGAGGAAAATTCAGAGGAAAAGCTGTAGTGGAAATTCCTGTAGTAGAGAAGGTTTTGTGGTGTACAAATTTTTGCATTTCTACATGCTCTGACTTTGGCTCCTCAGAACTACAAAAAGCTCTAACTTAATTTATCGGAAGGGGTACTACAGAAGAGGAAAAAATACTTCAGGAAAATGTATGTGTGTGACTCTCCATGCTGCCAATTAGAAGACAGTGTTCTGCTCTTCATGCAAGTGCAGGTCCCTCTTCTCTGGCCTCCTGAGTGCTGTGGACCATCCATGTTAGATGGTAGTTTCAAGAACTGCTGAAGTTTGACTGCAAAATCCATGTTCTTTCTCCTTCAGATGAGCATGCATTTCTTCAAGTTGCTTTAAATTACTTTCCATTGATCCAGGTATTTTATACTCAGGCTAAAATTTAAAAAGGTCACATACAGTAATTAAAATATATATTCTTGTTAAAATGGAAGCAAAAATGTAAGCCTTAATTAAGTTAGAAAAAAAATAGGAAAAGCATACTTTTTTTGTTCAACAGCTTTTCCTGGAATGTATTTTTCTTTAGGCACATGCATTTAAAGATACCGTAATGCATTTGTTTGCTTTTTAAAACAATTTTTAAATATATTGCAAATTCTTTATCTCCGTGTGCAATCAGCAAAGCTTTCACTTTGTTCATGTTTGTAAAGTCTTTATTGCTGGTAATGACATGAGCATGGAGGAATTGTGGTAAGCAATTTAAGAATTGCTGTGATCTAAAGCAGGTGACAGATGTTTCATAAAATGCGTGTACATGGGTCAGGGTAGGTTGGTATAAAGATTTTAGCAGAGGGACGACTATTATGTATATGTTTAAAAGGAAGTTCTCAGGTACTTGGTGTGCTATGTAATTTTTTAATGTAACTATATACTACCTGTCTCCAGGAGTACGAGGGTCTTAGATTATGCAGGGCCTCAGACAAGCACTCTAGAGTATTTTAAACCAATAAATGCCAAATTGACCACTCTTTACTCCCTCCTAACCCCCGAGACCATGTTTCATATCTTTGACAGCCTCCAAACACACACCTTATTTCTGCAAAACCCAATCCCAGACTTTATCTAGCCCTCTTCCTTGTCTGTCCAGTTTCAAAAGCAGGATGATAATGCCTGTGCCTATACATTTTGTTTTAAGAGGTCCTATCCATTTGCTTTGCTCTCAGTTTCTGTTGGAAAATGGAAAAACTCACCTCATACATGAAGATATTTGCAGAAATTCAGCCAAGGGGAATTTCTGAAAGCATCACTTCTTCCTTGCCTATGACCCAGCGGCAGCTGTCTTCTTTTCCTTATCTAGGAGTTGACTGGAAAGAATCTGTTGCTTTTACAGCTGTCAAGTGCATCTGACAATATTTGTCCTTGTGTTCATGTGCTTGCTGCAGAAGGCTGCAGAAGGCAGATGCTTCATCCTTTTGTTTTCCTGATCTCAGATTCCCAGGAGGTTAAAGAGAATGAAAATAAAATGTAGAAAAACTTCAGCATCAGGGATTTCAGTTTGTTAAGGAGTCTAATGTATTGTAATTGTTCAATCCTTTGATGTTTTCTTGTGGGTCTGTTTCTCCCTCACTGTGATTAAGTTCCTGGTGAATAGATAAATATGACATTTAATGCAAGCCTCTTCTTGCTGCTATGGAGACATGCCTTGTTGAGTGTGTCTACTTCACTTTGGTCTGGAAAGCATGATAAGTTCAACATGCTTATGCCAGATATTTGTAGCTCCTCTCTTTGTTGTTAGTAGCTTAACATGTTTGTAAGTATAATAATTGCCAACTTAAAACATTTGTCTTCATTAAATCCCTTCACCAGACCTCAGTTAATGAAGCCCTGTCATTATCGGTTTGAGAGGGAAAGGCCTTTTACAATGCAGGTAAAATAGTGAAATTGAGGGACAGAGATGCTATAAACTTACATCTTCTGAGGTGTCCAGGTACCTTGGATCTGGGTTTTGTGTTAGGGTCTCTCTAGTGGCAAAGCCATTTAGAAGATTTTTCTGTTCCTCCTCACAATTCCACCTGAAATTTGTCTTTCCACTCAGCCAAAGTGATTCTGTGTTTGTGGAGACTTCTAAAAGGCTGATCATCAGCAACATTTTGCAAAGGATCTGATCGCATCTCCTTATCCAGCCCTTGATGAGGATGGATGCCAATGAGAGTTTTTCATTATGGAGATGGAAACAAAACTAAACTAGGACTCAGGTTTTGCTCATGGTGGTGGGGTGGCAGTCCCTTTCAAAAGAAGCATCTGCTCATTGCTATGCATAACAGAGGGATAAATTTCTCACCCTGCCTAAGGTGAAGAAATGTCATGTGAAGTATGCAGTCAGCCCGTTTCTAATTTCTCTGTGGGTGTTTTGTGTTTGGGTTTGGTCTTTTTGTTTGTTTGGTTAGTTTGGGTTTGGATTTTGTGCTTGCTTTTTTTCCCCCCCCCAATCTGCATTTTTAAATCACCTCCTTCATCCATGAATTCACAAATAGCCAACAGGGAGGAGTAGGGATTAGTTCCTGAGATCAGAGGCAGGGCAAGAGTTTTGCCAATGAAGAATTCATACTTTGGAATAATTTCCATGGATATTAATGGCCGTTTAGGATAGAAAAGCTAGAGGTATTGTGTGTGCATATCTGCCTACAGTAGGTCAACGTGAATACTAAAAGCACTGTGTTCTCCTGTTGGTCACAACTTAGCAGGCTGAAATGGAGTCTTGCACTTGATTTGCTGTTTAAGAGTGGATGTCCCTGTGTCCACAGGAAAGCAAGGGCAAGCTCCCATGGAGCCAACATGTCACCTACCTGCACCATGGGATCCAGGGTGGTGTCAGCTTTATGCACTGTTTTGCATAATTTTATTTTTGCCCTCTCTGCATAGGTTTTAATAAAGGACATGTTAATGAGCCCTAAGTGACATTTATTATCCAGACAGCACATCATGGCCAGTTAACCTGATGGATTGGTAGGAACAGGTCTTAGCTCTGTACCATTATTCAGTCCTTAATTAGGAGTTTTTCCTTAGTAAGTGCTGAAAACCATGAAAGGCTTTCAGATTTACCTGGTATTATTTGTAAAGACCAAGTGCTTCTTCTGCACACTCCAGAGGACACGGTCTTCCACCAATATCTGTGAAGGGCTTTGCTCTAATTTCTCATTTAGAAGAATTTAGTGCACAGAGGCTGTGGCTGCACACAGGAGAAGACCCAGGCAGATGTAGCAGTGCCAGTCCTTTAATTCCTTTAATTTTAAAATGTGTTAGAGGTACTTTGTTTCTCCAAGTATGGAAATCAGGATATGTCTGCAGTTTACACCCAGAACTTACCTCTAGATGCATTGATCCTCTTTATAGCCCTAGTCCTTTTTGCTGGACCCACACACCTCTAGTTGCATGGTCAGAGACTTGCCAAACTGCTGTAAGAGCTGAGGTCCCTCTTTGAATGGGGTCTGAACAAGATGTTTGTTCTCCCAGAAAAACACTGGGCATCTCTGGCCAAAATAAAGCTTTGGGAGCACTGACAATCACTGCATCAGGAAAAACCTCAGAGAGTATTTCTTTCTGCAAGTAGTGGAAGCAAAAGGACTATAACTGCAAACTGCTAGCAACCACTCAGTGCCTTCTATGAAGTGAAAGAAAATTGTACTTTGATCCTTTGGGAGATGCATTTGGATGTAGCTAGTTATGGAATATTTAAGGAAGCCTTGGGGGGAACTTCTGGTGAGAGAGTTTACTTTGCAGCCACTACCTGTGGTAGCTGCAAACTGTCATGTTTATTTTTCCTCTCCTGGGGTGATAAAAACTGTGCCTGTTTCCAGCGATGATAAGGGCTTGCCCTGTAAAACACCTTTCCCTGTTTATTATTACAGTGTAATATTTTTGGGGAGGCAAAACTGAGCAAATCAGATTTGTTTACAACAAACGGAACTTACTCCTTGGAGGCTGCTGTGGTGCAGATTCCCCAGTTCAAAATGATGCTAATTTCCTCTCACCTAGTTAGCAAGGGGAGGCTCTGTGATTTCAGATATGTCACCTGCTGGAAATGACTAGAAGGCTGAAAATATATTCAGTTCCTCAGGGAGTGTTTTTTATCCTTTTAAATGAGTTTTTGTGTGAAGAACTATTTGATAGACTATCCCCGGTGTAAGATAAATAGTTTCCCTGAGTTCAGGACTAATTATCCTCAGGGACACAACAATCTGAAGAGCTAGATGAGCCAGAAATAAAATGGTATCTCTTGGCTGTAGTAGAAAGTAGGCATTTACATTCCTACCATACACAATTAGACGGCTGTTGAGCTTGTTACTGCTGGAGAGAAAGTGGATGGTTTTCTCCTACAGAGCCTCCACATGTAACAAAGAATATTGTAGCGACACCCTCTCTGTTGTGCATAGGTAGATGCACATCACTGGCAGCACTTGCTGGCTGTAGGTATTTTGAACTAAACAGACTCATAGCATAGTCAAAAGAGAGAACTTTTTGTGCATGTGGCATTGCACATGCTTTTCTTGTTTACATAACACAACATACACATTTAAAGTGCACATTTCTTACAGAAGGATGAGAGAGGATGCTTTTTTGTTCTTTAAAAATCCAGGAATAAAATAAGGTTTTGTCATGTTTGCCCAGTGCTTGAGATCTTTCTCTCTCTCTCTCTCTCTCTCTTTTTTTTTTTTTTTTTTTTTTTTTTTTCTTCTTCTTCTTCTCCCTCTCTTCACTTTTTCCTCAGGCATTTTTCAGTGACACTTAGCTCAACATTTGAGGCTCTAGGAAGCAGAAGGGTAAATGCACATTAAAATTGTTTTTGTACTTTGGACCACACCAACCAGAAACCTCATGAGAATTTTGAAGAAAAATTAACTTTTGCATCTTAGGGTTAAGGTGTTTGGTTTTTGTTGCCTCCTAAGCCAAAACTCCCCTTAAAGCCAAATGTTGGAGGTGAGTTTCCTGTGTAAGTACGGCAAGTTCTAACAAAGTTTGGCAGAATAGCAAGTTCATTTTCTTCTTAAACTCTGGATGAGTATCTGAACTCTGTGGCACATTCCTAAATTAGATCATTCCCTCACTCCAGGAGAAACCCAGCCAGGCCTTGCTGTGGGCTGTGCTGGGGGAGGCTCCCACAGGTAGAGTTCCATTTGTGGGGCTACATGGGATGTGTGAGAAGCACCAAGACCTTGCAGTGGGGAAGGGTGAGAGGCAGAGTACTGCTCGAAGGTGTGCACTTCAACCTTTTTTGTCAGCATTGCTGTGTGTCACCTCGCCTACACCACCTACCTGTGGTGTGCTGTGCATCTGGGAGGTGTAAAAAATCCTGGAGCGCGGCAGCGCTGGCCCCAGCCAGGAGGGACGGGCGCGATCTCTGGGCTGGCTGAGGGCACATCTGGCTGTGGCTGCTATTTATAGCTGGGGGAGATGAAGTGTGATAGCACTCACAGCCCCCCTCGCTAACCCTAGGTGCTTGAAGGGCAAATGCCTCCAGGGCAGAGAGCAGTTTCTCTGTGAGCTCTTTCAGGTGCTACTCAGAAGCTGTGCTGTTTCCTAGTGACAGCTCATTTCTATCAGTTTGCCAAAAGTGGGGCTTGGGCCAGAGCACAGCAGTGCTGGAGCAAACACCAGCTCAGTGGTCCTCCACCCCACCTCCTGGGGCAAAGCAAACACGTCAGCTACAAGTTCCTCTAAATGTCTGTTTGGAAGTGTTTGTTGATGAAGTTGCCCAATAGACATAAAAAGGAGAAAAGTCTTAGCTTTAGCCAGTGGGTTTGTGCTTAGCATGGTATATTAACTAACTGTGCCTGAGAGCTCAGAGTACCTTTGAGAGCAAGGTGTGCCTGGGGAAGTGTGAAAATAGGACTTGTCTAGCTGAAGGAGGTCTTTTGACATTATCTGTTCTTCTGTGCCCTCCAGATGTTTCTGCTGTCTGCACTGAGGAGCTGTTTGCCAGCATCCCGAGCATTCCTAAATTCTAAGTTAGCATTGTGAAAGCAAAAAGCAAAAGCAGCATTCATAAACTGTGATTCCCTAAACAGAAAATTTGCGGCTTCTTTGTTCACAACTTGCAATCACAAAGCAATGAATTGTCTGATTTTTGTCAGATTCTGATAAGATTAAAAAACCCCACAGTTATATTTGATACTGCTGACTGGGTTGCAGAAATAATTTCTTGTTCAATTTGAGTCCAAAACTTTGGAGATTTCATGTCCATTGGGATATAAAGTAATTTATCAATTCTCATTAACTGTAGCTACCAATCAGGGAAGTTTTTCTTTTAATTTTAGCGAAAAAAAAAAATATAAATATATATAGTGCATCCTAATTTTTTACAGTAAGAGAAATTTCAGAAAGTAAGAGACTAAAGTGGAGCCCTCTGCCTGTTTGGAAAAATGCACCCTTTTTCTAAGAAAAAACCAGGGCTTTGTATTTGGTCTGCAACTTTTATGAAGAGTAGCATTTAGAAGTCAAAATGTATGTTTTGAGCATTGCCTACTTTAAGAAACTTTGATCAGCTTTGTGGGAGCTTTTGGCCTTTCAAGCTTCTTATTTTTGAATGTGCATATCTGCATTTATTTTGGGAGTTGCTCTTCTAAATTGCAAACATTTACTAATGGTCTTAAAATAGCTTCAGATTGCATTTTATTCTGGCCTGCAGGCAGGAAAGGAGCACTTGTCAATCACTTACAGAAACAAGAACAGTGACATGAACTGTGTTCATTTCTTGTAAAGTTAAAGAAAGCACAAAGAAGAAATATTTTGAAGGTTAATTCTCTGAAATTCCTATGTTAGAACATTTGGAGAAGGAGAGACTTTCTATTAGTCAACTGTATTGATTTCTGCCACTAAGGGAAGTGGGAGAAAAAATATTTACTGTGCTAAACTGTTGCAGCTTTCAACCAGTTCATATTGAAATCTGTGTCCTGCTGTCTTCTTGGTGCTCTCTCTGTGGAAGGGAAGACTGGAAGAGACACTACAGCAGAGCAGTGAGTGGGAGCTGCTCTGTGCCTGTTAGCTTCCTCAAGGGAAACAATGACCTCTTCTCGCTGTTAGCAATGGGTCATGAAATAATCTTCATGACTGTGACAAATCAAGTGCCGCTGCAATTAAAAAGGGGTCATTGCTGCCTTTTATTCTGGTTCCCCTACATGGCCACCTCAAGTACGTGCTACGAGTATGGCTACAAGTATGTGCAAGTGCAGTTTCTAACATGGTAAAAAACATTTGTTCTAACTGATTTGCTTCAGGCTGCTTGATTTTTAGGCTGAGTTACGTGAGAAATTTTGTTGTTCTGTGTTTGGGAAAACTGGAATTGGTGTCTTTTAGGGTCTTTGAGTTTTTAGGGTGTCTTTTGTGATTATCTTCTCTTTTATTTACAAACATTAAACTTTAAACATGAACTCTTTGTTTCCTTGACAAAAGGCAAAGAAAAACAAGCTCAGACTTTTAACTAAACTCTTAAAATTGAAGACTGATAGATGTATTTTATAGTGGGGCTCTACTCAGAAAAGTGGCTGGGTAATGGTGGTCTCTTCTTCCTCAGTATGACATCTATTTGCATGCATTCAGTCAGATCTTTCACTTTATGGCTAAAATAAGTCTTGACTGCTTTTTACTCATTACCCCTGCAGAGGCTACATAGCTAAGCTGCAAATATAGCCAGGAGCTAATGAGCTAGATTTTTCAGTGGTGAGCACTGAAGCCTCAGCAGCTGAGACTTGTGCAGGCTATTGATTGCCCCTTACAACAAGGGGGTAGTAGGTACAACACCATATTTCTCAAAAGAAATTAATTCCTAACAAACCCAAACCAGCTGCCTGTGTACTTGACTTTTAAATTTTAATACAATTCTAGGTCTGAAAAATCAAAATTAAATGGAAGACTGAACTTGAAAGACCAGTTTAAGCTTATCGTTTTAACACTTTACTTTAAGACACATTTATTTTCATCATTATTAATTTTTTGTAACCAATAGTGCTTTTAATGCAAATTAGATATCGCATTGACACTAAATAGATGATACATTCTATATAAGACTTCCAAGATTTGATTATTAAAGCTTTTACTGTAAGAGTTCAATGCTGAATCATTAGTGTTTGAAACTGCAGTATATGGTAAGTTGCTCTAATAGATTTTCTACAATGTTCCCGAAATTAGTCCATGAATTTGTAATCTTCTTTCAAATAGATAAAAATGACTGCTGTGACTGTAGGAATCTAAAACGAAAACTGAAAAGATGTGATATTTTTGTAATTTTTGAAAATTATGAAAAGTATGAATGGGAGAGCATGGGGAGCTGTAATGGGAACTGCATGTGCTAAGTCCATTTTTATTAATAAAGTAGTGAAGCAAATGTTAACGGATGAGAGTGGATGAACAATAACACCTTTATGCATATATAAAATAATCTCTGGCGTACTGAATTGTTAAGTATTTTTTAACACTACTGAATTTGTAGCCAATGGTAATGATGGCATGACTGAAATACAAATATTTCTCAATATTATTAAAGGATTTGCCAAAATACCTGCAACCCAAACAATTATTTCATAGCAACTTGGGTATAAGCATTGTCTCATGCATGGAAAGAGTCTAAATAAATGGTGATGATTTGCAGCAAAATATTGAATCCTGGAGGTGCCCAAGTGATGCGGTGCTGGACAGTATAATGTAGATATTTTTTAACCAGTGTTTATTAATTTTTGCAAGCAAAGGGTAAACATTGATTATGTTCCACATGGACTAAATGGGGAGGTGTAGCAGAGGATGGACTAATCACTTTATCACTGAGCTGGTATAATTTAGTGTAGTCCAACTAAGAGTGGGAATAAATTCTTCCTGATAGGAAATTTATTTCCTGGGCCAGTATGTGGGTCTGTGCTTTATTTCTTTCAGATACTATATATCTGTTCTTATATGTCAAGGATATTGGCTTTTTTGTTATTCTGGGTGCTGAGAACACTGAATGGTTCTTAAACTGCTTCTAGATGATAAGTGCAAATAAAACAATTTTATTAAGGATGAAAAGAGGAAGTGGATAAATATTGAGGAACACACAGCCATACAAAAAGGATCAGAAAAGGCTGACAGAGCAGGGACAAGCTACTGCTGAGCCAGACATTTTTTCTGTGTTGTATATTTACGGATTGTACTCAAGGCCATGCTGTGGAGAATGAGGAGGCTGTAGCCAGCCATGGAAATGTCTTGTGCAAAGGATACAATCTGATATTTTGTAAGAAAATTTCTCTATTTATTTTAGTTCTGTTTCCCTCCGGCAAGGACCCTCTGAAACTGAGGAGACCCACCTCTCATGGGGCAGAGGAGGAAGCGGGGGAAGGCAGAAAATCCCCTGTACACTGCAAGCCTCAGCTGTTATGGCTTGGAGAGTGGATGTGTGTTTCTCAGCTGGAACCTTCTGGGAAGGTGTTTTTTCTCTCAAGTTGAGTTTTAAGAAATTTTAATGCCTACATAAGCCCTCAGCAGACTTTGGGTGTGACTGGAGTATGGCAGAATTGAGGGGTGACTTTGGTGAGAGCTGAGCTGCCTCCATCAGAGTGTCTCAGGTGTCAAACGTACAGAAGTTGCAGGGTAAAATCTTCAGCTTTTGCTCAAACTAGCCAAATTAAAAGGGGGCAGCTTCTTGTGCTCTGCATGTAGTGCAGGTGCAGGCCAGCACAGGCTTCCTTCCTATAGATCATCTTTTCATATAAAGGAAAGAGTTTAGAAGGGCAAGTTCAAAAGCAGTCTGGACAGGCAAGGCTGGTGCATCTGAGGCTTCCAAGAATGGTGCCTGTAATTGTAGCAGTGTTTATCACATTGCAGTGGAAATGAAAGCCCTGTAACATCTTCCATGGACCCTTAAGATGTTCGGAGGCAAGACAAAATTTTGATTTAAACCATTGGCTTAAGTTCCTTAAAGCCAGAAGAGTGCCTTAAAATAACTTGGGTATGGTAATGTATTTTTTCCTCTTGCCTCTGATGTCAGCATGAAAACTTTTAGGAGAGTAAGAAATTGGGTGGTAGAAGTGAGTATACAATAAACTTATAGAGAAGGTTCTTGCCTACCAACTCCTAAAAGGCTCCATGTTTTCAGTGGTTTGAGCTAGTGAGATATCTTACTTATTCCTTTAGAGTTTTCCATATTGATTTGGCCTAAATGTCCTCCATTTACAAAAATGTTCGTGAGAGTGATTAAGTCTTGCGCGAGAAGTGCTGTAAATTTTTTGCAGGCTCTAGGTGACTCTTTAGCAGTCACTCGGCACCAGCACTGCCTTGCCAGGACCCTGTAAATCAGGTACCATCTGGCAGTTTTAAGTTAGTTCCCCTACTTTGTCTATTCTTTGGGCAAGTACTAGAGACAACTGCGTTTGGTTACATGCACAGTAATCTGCAGTGTCCTCTGTCAATTCAAGACTGGAAAGTTTGAAAAATAGAGGGCATTGGGATGGGATTGAAAGTCTTCCTCCTGCTGCTTTCAGCCTCAGTCCCCAAACCCATGGAGAGGCAGCTGCTGGAACAAACATTAAAAAAAGAAAGGTAGAGTCACATTTTGGCAGGCACAGGATGATATTACCCTCACAAAGCTTGATTGACATGCACCTAGCAGTGCTGGGAATCTGCCTGGGATTTCTCTACACACCCGGGAAGTTCATCCTGTATAATGCATTCTCTGTGGTGTCTTCTGTGCTGCTGACTCTGATCTAAGGAGAGCAGGTGTGGACCACTTGCACTTGACTGCCATGTGGGACACTGTCTAGTGAGGAAGGAGATGTTCATGACCATCTTTCAACACAGAGATTGCAATAATTTTTTTTCTGGACCTCCCGAGTTTGGAGTTGCTTTGTTTCCTCTTTTCTCACAGACAAGATCACCAGACTTTGCCTTTCAGTCATGAGAGTGGCATTTAATGGTGGGTCTTGTCTTTTTGTTGATGGAGAACCCATCAACCAAGGTGCCTATGCCATTTGGATTCACTTAGGCATGTCTAAGTTACACTTGACAAGAAATTAATGTGCTGCCAGCACCCATCTGATTCTCTTCTGCTTCACTGCTGCTGCAGCATAAACTATATGGCTGAAAATACTTCATGGTTCTTGGACTTGGATATGTTCTGCATGTGTCAAATATGATCTGATTATTAAATGATGCTCCATGGTCTGATTTGCTATGTGTTTGTTACGCAAACCTCTGGGTGACATTGAGTGACTTCTTCAGTGAAGAAAAGTGGATTTTATGGGGTAAATTTTGTGAAACATTTATTGGGAAGCTAGTTTGAAAATAATGTGTGGAGGACTTTAAATTCCTGACTAAAGTAAATAGCACATTTCATTTATATTTTTTATGTATCTTTTTTTAAATGTGCTGGATAGGTAGATAGATAGATACATATATACTCTTTTTTTTTCTTCTTGAAGACAAGACTTGGGAATTTCAAGCTTTGAAACAGTTCTTTCTGTCAAGGACACAAGTCCATAAGTTGTGATTTTCGGATCAGTACACTGCTGAGCTAGTCAGGAAGGTGGTAAAAGTTTCAAACTAGCAGGGGTATGCCTGAGGCAAGCTTCAGGCATACTGGCATCATAGCTGCCTCCCTGTTTTGCCAGCAGAAAAGTGGTACCAGACAGACTGATTAGAGGAACATGGACAAAGGAAAGAGTAGATTATTCCAGATAAAATAAACAAATAACTTGCTTCTTCATGAAGATTTTTTTTGAGCGGATTTTTTTCCTGAAAAGGTTTTTTAGTGCTTTAATTTGAGAGTTTGCTATCAACTCCTGTGCCATTTTTGCCTGAGATCATGTGACTTGGCAAGTTTTGAATAGGACTATTCCTATTTTACTGCCCTGTGGATGATACACCTTACCTATTGATATCAAAGATATTTCTCATGGAAACCAAAGATTTAGATCAGGTTCTTAATTCCACACAAGAGAAGTGAAAGTGCATTTTGTACCCTGTTCTTGATCACTCATTGCAGCACAATGCATTTGTGAAACTTATATGCAGATTATGACTTCTAAAACTTGATGGTCTTTTAGACTTCATGTTCATTGATTTAGGTCTATCTTAATATTAATCACTGACATATAATGATTTGTATATGTAAACATACTCTTTACCTTTCATTTTCTAGTAACCACATGGAGGTTAACAAGAAGATGGAGCCAAGTTCCTCGCAGTATTTCATACTGGATGAATAAGGGATAATAGACACTAGTTGAAATGAGGTGCCCAAGTTGGAACATAGTCAGACAATGGAGCAGGTTGTCCAAAGAGGCTGTGCAGTCTCCATCCTTGAAGATTTTTGAGGTGTAGATTGAAAGTTCTCTGGTCTCAATCTTGTGTGCGACCCTGCTTTGAGCAGATGGTTGGACCAGAGACTTTCTGGGGTACCTTGCAAGCTGAATGCTTACAATTTTTAATTGCTGGTTTGTCTAGTCTAGTTCCAAAAGATATTTTGGGCAGTGTGTTAGATGAAGATGAAGGCCCTTTCCCAAACTGGAAGTAATTTATAAATATAGAAGGGTAACTAGGATGCTGCCATTGCTTGACAAAGATTGTTGTTTAGGAAAATGTGATTATAAATCATAAGGATGGGAGTTGAACTCCCTCTGGTGCACTGGATTAATACATATTTTTAATGTAGTTCTTTGGTCAGACTGGCCAGGGACTAGACTTTATTCCTTTTCATTTCATGATCTCTCCAAAACAGCAGTGAAGTGGTATTCAGTTGTGAGCAGTTTAGTTGGGTTAAAGTGGTAGCAAAAGCAAGCACAAACCAGGTAAATGGGGGTTTACACTGGCAACTCTCTACTGTGTTACATTTATTGCACTGGGACTGCTTTCTTTGAAATCGTACAACTTTTTGAAGAAATTTCTCATCTGCTTTTGGCTATTTGCTGATGATGAAAAAGACATTCAGATCCCACTCTTAAGATTTTTTTCCCCCCCTCTCATTTCACCTCTGCCACTTGAGCTATGATTTCCACTTCTCTTAGCAATCCCGCCAGAACTCCTCATCCTCCTTCCTCTGACCCTGTAGGCAACACAAAACCATTTGTCATGAACAGCTTTTGCAGCATCCCAGCTGATACTTTCAGGGATTCATTCAGGAAGCCCACAACTTTTCCAGGTTTTCTTGCTTAGTCAGAAATCCCTGTCCTGAAGTCCTGTCCACTTCCAGTCTTCATGCCAACTTTCTTTCTCCAAGGGTCAAGTTGATTCTACCCCTTACCCCATTGACTTTAGTGGATATACTGGAACCTGTATATTTCATTGTCTTTCACTTCTAAGTACCACTAATACTAAGATAACTGCAGTTTTATGAGCTTTTTATATTGAGACTACCATTAAAAAAACCCAGCACTTTAGTGCCTTCTGATATTTGAGCTGTGGTATTTGTAGTATCTCCTACAGTGAGAACAAGAAGTATTGCAGTATAGACAAAATTTGAGGTACTGTAAATGTTACATTTATTTTAAGTGACCCATTGCAACCCCACAAGAAAGATATACTTAATACTTTAGTCTGTAAATATAAAAATTGATCCAAGACTATGTCTCAGGAAAGCAAAAAAAGAAGTAACCTTTTTTTTTTTTTTTTGTCTCAGAGAAGTTGCTCCTTGTGTGAACAAGTTATGTCTAGACCTTACAATTTTTAGGTTTTTCCGTGTTTAGGCACCTTAGGTGACTTCCTCCTACTGTCTCAGCCTGCTGTTAGGGGAAGACCATCTTTGTGAGGACCTAACCTTGACACATGGAGGGGAATGCATACCTCTAAACTGTGATGGCTCCAAGTCTGAAAGAAAAGTGAATTGTCTGAGTATTTTAACCCAAAGGTCTGAGCAACTGTAACTTCTACTTGTTTAATTCAGAGTATAAATAGGGAAGTTTCAATTGTTAAATCTGCCTACCAACTGAGAGGGACTAATTTTTAAAACTGCTGACATAGGTGGAAACTTGGAGAAAATTCCCAAGGCTTTTGAAAGTTGCAAGGAAATTTGCAAATGTTCTTCACGGGAGGATTTTTTAATATATTCCTGTTTTGAAGAGAGTACAAAGCAGTTGAGTTAATAATAATAATTAAAAAAAATCCTGTTTAGGAAGAAATTGCTGCCATATAGCTCAACTCCTCTCTTTTTTGATCCAAGAATATGGCTATTTCGGTTAAAAATCCTAGAGGAGTTACAGTATTTTTCTACCTGTACTGAATGTGTGAGGAAAAGAGAAGGCTAGATAAGAGTCCTCTAGCCCTTCCTTTGCTGCTAGTGGCCTTGAGAGTCATAAACCGTTCTCTACTTGGCCATGGAGCTCTAAGTGCCTCTGTGCATGTCCTCGTTTAGATCTTTGCCTTCTGCCTCAGCCTTGTGTCACACTGATACTGTGTGGACATATTGGCCTCCCAAGATCAATGTGCTGCCAGGTACCCCGAGGTACCTCAGCTACAGCCCAAGACAAGGTCAGCATCCAGCCAGCCATAACAGCATGTGGTGGCAGCTGGACAAGTTCAGTAGTGCATGGTGAGCTCTGTTATCCATATTTGTGCTTTTCCTGAGGCACAGGATTTTGCCACCTCTGTTTTTGCTCACTGTTAAAATGCTATGAGACAGGGTGTGCACAGAGATGGGAAAAACCTATTGCAGTGTGTCATTGCTTCATGGTTTGAGTTGCATCATTAGCGGTCCCCTGGTGCTAAGAGGTTCTGTGAAAAGCAAATTAAAATAAGTACAATTTGGCTGTAAAGAACATTTTTTTAACTGATTTCTACTTAGTTGTATTTGCAGCATCAGGAGCAGGACTAAATAAAAGAATCTTTCCTGATTTGAACTAGCAAGATGGCTTCTTTTATGGTGCCTTTGAGCCAAGGTAGTGAAAAGGGACTAGAAAATTTTGGTGCTCAAAGGAAAAAAAATTGGAGAGGTCTAATCTTCAGAACAAAAATAGCGATCTGTTTTGGAAACTGAACAGTCAGGAGCATCTCAGTAAATGCTGCCATCCTTTCAAGAAAACCTAGACCACAGGCTTTTGAGGAGAGTTGTCTGCGTTTCCTTTGTATATGCAAGTTGGCAGGTTAAATTAGCTATACAATTCCTCTGATCCTTTTGTAAGGATTGGAGATACTATTTATTCTAAAACTGATGCAGGGAACTGACAAAGAGTGTACTTGGAAGCCAGAGAGAGAGTAGCCAGCTACTGCAAATGGTTGTTGGGTGAGTGAGCAGTGCAGACTCATCTGAGAAGGTACATGGGTATCCTGGACGTCAGCATTGTTGCTTTTTGTAATTAATTACACAGTTACATGTAAAACTATTTAAATATATGATGTGTCCTTAAGTTAGGAAGTGCAAAAAGTGTAGATGGTATTTGAATGTCACAGTGTGCTTAATAGTCCTCATTCATTAAGGAGATTCTCTGTGTGAGTGTTTCTTTGGGCATGCATGCACATTTAGCTCTTTCATAGTCAACCTATGCGGTTGACTATGCTGCATCCTCAAAGAGTATAGTGCATCTTTAAATCTGTTATGCCATCTTCATTGTATTTGCTTTGTAAAAAGGAAACATTCTTCTTTTAAACTTACACTCCAACTTTTTCAAGTCCCTTTCCATGAAGTTCAGAGGTGGTTTGACATGGTTTAAAAGTTCAAACCAACCACAACAACAAAAGCAAACACAGATTTTTTTCCCCCTGAACTGGAACATAGAACAATCTTTCCATTGCAGACACAAATGTCAGGTGTATCGTGTTCTCAGCCCTATTTTTTTCTCTCCTATTGGACACCTGAGGAAATAAAGGTGATTGTAACATGAAGGAGAGAAAAGGTAGTTCAAGTTTATATTAGCCAAACATGGGAAGAGAAGCAGGGAATGATTTCTGAAGTCTGAAATGCTTTTTGGAAAGGACTATGACAACTTCTTTGTCACCAACAAATAGAACACATTTTAATTTGATCTTTCTGACCAAATGCTCCTGTAGCAAGGCCATACCTTGAATAGCAATTTTACTGTTCTGTCAAAGGCTCTTGGGTTCATGTATTTAGAGGCCAGAAGGGCCTGAGATGACTTCCTAAATAAAGTGAGTAACAGTATTCAATTCACTGATGTCTGCACGAAGGCCCTAGCTCCTATTTATGTATAGATTTTAGTGGACACCCCATTTTGTTTTAAACACATCCTATAATGAGAAATCTACTGGATCCCATGAGAAACTGTTCACATAGTTATTTCTTTCTCAAAAGCAAGCATTTCATGTTGCATTTGAATATGTCTAACTTCAGCTCCCTGGTGTTTCATATATCATTATCCAAAGATGTTAACGTAGTCAACATCAGGCTCAGACGAGATCACTTGAGCAACAGTGATCACCCACCCGTTCCCAGAGGCTGCTGCCCACCAGAGCAGGGATGGCTAAATGTTGCCTGAAATGACACAGTTTACAGTGATAAACAAGTTACAAGGAATGAAGACCTAACTGGTTCTTGCTGCAGCCACAGTTTGATCTTTGGCTGCACGCATATCACTATTTCAATGGACTAGTCCGAGGTTCCTGTTATCTCCATGGATGTAGTTACAATCAAATATCTTCCTAACCTCCTCTTTGAACAGACTGACCTCTGAATCTTGCCCTGTAAAATGTGCCTTTGGGACCCTCAATTTTGTAACTCTTTTCTGAGACGTATTTCAACATGTGAACATGAGAGACTGATAACCATTTCTGAACAGTTGTCCAGCTGTATGTGTTAATCTACATAGGCCTATCCTCACTGAAAAAAGATAAGGCTGTCACACAGAGGCTTCTTTGCAAACAAATTTCTCAGTTCTGCAAGTGTGATGTGGTGCCAGACTACTACACAGAAATGTGGGTTATGAAGCTTTGATATTTAAACACCCCATTTAAATAACACGAAGAAAATAAAAAAGCAAATGACAAAATTAAGGATATTTGAATTACACTTTGTTTTTCACTGCTGTAGGGGTAAAAGTTAACAGAAATAGAAAAAACAGAAAAAACCTTTTGCATTGAAAAGACTTCTCTTTATAAGAGGAGTACTTTCTTCCAACATGGAGTTAATATTTTAAAGCAGGATATTAGGACTGTCCATTTCCATTTAGAAGTTCACTGGAGTAGATGTAATACATTGGATGACCAAACTAATATGTTTGAGAATGTCCAATATATACATGCAAAACCTCATTGTTTTTATAGTAGCTCATTACACAACAATTCAATGAGGTCAGCAGTGTAGGCTGAATTTGACTTTGCTGTGAATTGGAAATCAGGAGAAGCATGAGCTACCTTGCATTGCTGAAGTAGGTGAAGTTCATTAATGTTCATTTTGGGAATGATTTAATGATGAGCAGTTGATACATTGCCAGCTCTCAATATCAACTCATTAGCAGGAAGCTGGACTCTGTGTGAGCTGTTCTGAGACTTGTGCCTCAAACACAAGTATGGGAGAGTAATGATTTTATTAGAAGAAAATAGTCTTCAATGTAAGAAACAACACTTTAAAAATAAGGTGAGAGAAGTAATGTTGGAACTGCTTGGCAATTGCTTTCCAGGAAAGCTCTTACCCTTAAAAAATAGAAGAATAACAAGGTATGTCAATGTCTTTCTCATGCTAACAGAAAACCACTATTCTTTGTAACTGCTAGACGCTGCTTATGTAGATTTGCTATCTTATATTTTAGATCTAGGAAATCAACACTGAATTTAATTTTGACTCAGTAGAGAAAAATAAATCAGTAGCACCATATCAAAAGCACAAACTACATCTGGTCTCGATCAGTTTATGTACAACACTCTACACACTTGAAAGCACACCACCCACAGCAACATCTCCCAGCATGCTAAGAGCTTCCAATACTACCTTCTCTGCTTTCTTCTCCTCATTTACAGTGTGTTCTTTAAAACATACAAACAAACAATGTTTTCATCATTCATGTTTTCCATAATCTTGGGTCTGAGGCACTACCTCTACCTACTTTTTAGATACTCCTGCATTCCTCCATTTGTTGTTTCAAGAATCACACAAAGTGATCCATAAACTTTTTTCATTTGGCATGTACTTTGGAGCTCCTGAGACATTTGGACCACACAGACTCGCATCTCTTTCCAGATACATTATTTGGGGATCCCAAATACCTGAGATTATCTTTTAATTGTTTGTATAACCAAATCACTGTTATATTGACTTTTGTCTGTTTTCATTTATCTGCTTAAGCAAGCAAAAAATACTGAAAGATAACAACACTGTTGATTGATTTGACTGCTTGACATTTGAGGCAATCCTCATGGGCGGCAAAGCCAGCATTAGGTTTGCAATCACAAGAAGTCATCTCCAAAAACTCAAGGAGGAGGAGAGCTATTGGTGCTGGGAGGAAATTCATCACCTGTAGAATCATTTGTTTTGGTTTATTCACCCCAGTGACACACATGAAGGCAATCACAGTAAATCAGCTGTCACCTGACAGCAAAAGGCTTTGCCAAAAAAAAAAAAAAAGTTGCAAACTAGGATCTGCCAGTTTCACACCTGGCAGTTTAAAAATACTAATAAAAACAGAAAAACATGTGACAGGAGACTGATTTATACAAAACCCAGTGAACCTCTGATATTTTTAATGTAAAGTTTTCTGCCTCTTACAAATGCTCCCCAAGAAAAATTCATAGCCTGAAAATCTCATTGTCCTATGGATATTTTGAGAGACAACCTTGCTCAGGTCTGGACTTTAAGGATAGATCCTGCTTTTCCTATCCAAGTCAAAGCAGTGGATTCTTGTGTGGTTTTTGTCTCTTAGGTGCCTAGCCAGCTCTTGCAGCTTAGGAAGAGAGAGCAGAAGCTGATGATGTTTTTGATGCAGAGGTGTTGCTCTTTCCCTTTGCAGGCAAGTCAGGAGCTGTGAAAGGATTGTAAAGGGAGAAGTGGAGCTAGAAAGTCTCAAAGATGATGCAAGAAGGAAATTCTTGCTGAATTTTTTTGATGATTGTATCAATTCTGTGTTCCTAGCAAAAAACTATTTTCTCCTGGTATATTGCATTTGTTCAAGTAGAGCTATTAAAAGAATGAGAATAATAATTTGTGAGGTAGTTTGTGGTCCATGATGCTCTTTCCTCTCTTCTTTAACCTAGCTCAACTTAAAAAATCTTCCTACACTATTGTCAAATTCTTCTTGCAGCTAAGAAGATAAATACAGCAAATTATCTCGTGTTAACAGGTAAATTACAGGTTCTCCCTGCTGGAAGAGCAAACAAGTGTTTTCTGTACAGGGTAACAGTTTATTTTCACAGAGTTTGCACTGAAAAAATGCAGATAATCTGTGAAACAGTTTATAGAATGGAAAACTCGAAAAATTAGGAACCTAATGCTTCACTTATTACCAAGAGCAGTTGTCATACTATGCCAGGCACTTTAATGAAGAAATTAGCAATAAGGACTATATCATCAAGAGAATTGTAACCAGCTTACGTGTACAAAATATTTGCACTGGAAGAAATAAAAGTTAAATTAATGCCACAAGAAGTGTGGTATTACATTCAGACAAAGTAAACTGCAGCTGAAGAGAAGCTATGAATTTCTATACTACAAGCCACCACTGTTTTGTAAATTGTAATTTTTCGTTCCTTTGAAAAGTCTCATGTAAGCACCTGGGTCTCTTTTAGGCAGTGGCAACTACCTCATGCTCAGGAATATATTTTATTCATTTACATCTCTTTTCCATGCCTCAAGTGTGCAGTTTTTCTGTAGGGTTTTGATGACTGGTGTCAATGTTTTGTTTGAAGTTGGTGTTAAACACTCTGCATATAGGGCTGCCGGCTCAGCTATAAATGGTACCTGGCCATGTGAGTTAGGGCCTCAGAAAGCCAGAGGCCATGGTAACTCCTTGTCTGCCCTGCTGCTGCCTCCTTGTCATCAGCTGTTGTGCAATGCAGCCAGGCTTGGCCACACCTTTGTCCTCAGCTTCAGCACACAGTGCTGTTTTCTTGTCTGCTGCAGGAGGCTCTCATAATAAAGCTAAATAATGTTTTTCTTAGTTTCATGAGCTACTCTTGTTATTCAGTGCAATGAAAGCAGAATCTCCTCCAATTCTTCTGCTGTTTTCCCTTCTTCCTTTATAATTTCGAACTTTTTTTTCACTATTGCCTACTAGCTGGAGCTGGGTGGAAAATCAGCACTTCCTGCTTGCTAATGCCAGGCTGTGATGAATGCTTTGTGTTACATTGCAGCCCTTCTGCTGGGTTTGGTTCTGACATCAACTGGTAGGACAAGCTGTCACCTGTCTCTCTCGTGGTATTTTCCTTGTGAATGGGTTGTTCGGCATCCTTTTGCCCAAAGGACAGTCAGACCCTCTTCCCTTGCCTGCTCTGTTTGTTATCTTCCAGTGCTTATTGCTCTGCTTGTGCCAGATGCAGAGAGGCAGTTACTCCCCTTTAGAAATTTGCTGCAGGCCTTAACTGGGGACATGGACACAGGCATTTTTGTGGTCCAAGGAAGACATTAAACAGCTGAGGTAGGAGGGGGATGACAGCACCTATGAACGGAGCTGGTGCCCTGTGGAAACCTTAGCTAATTACCTCTGGATGCAGAAACTGCCATGGTCCACTGGCCAGACTGTAGAAGGCTGCTACCTGAGCAGTTCATGGGCTCTGGGCAACAAGCCAGTGCAGCTTCCAGCCTTTGCCAGTCCATTAGCTTCAAGCTGCTAATATGACACATCCCTCACGACTTGCGTCCTCTGAAGACAGTGCTGGATTCAGTCCCAGATCCAAGCTCCTACATCATGTGCTATTTCCAGATTTTAATTTTTTTATTAGAAGCAAACTAGCAGGAGCAAAAGCCTAACTATTCCTTGCTGCTTAGAGAGCACAGACAGTTGACATCATGGTGACTGCTTTGGTGTACAGCAGCACTGGTGGGAAGTGTCAGCACACTGGAAACCTCACTGTGGTGCTGGTACCATGCCCCAAAGACCCGTGAGACTATTGCTGAATCACCTTGAGAGTGAAGTGCCAGAGAAAGATGTGGCTGCCCCAGGCCTGCACTTTCAGGGAAATACCTCTAAGAGCCTGAAGAAACACTGATGTAAACGGAGAAGGAAAACAGCTTGCCTAGACCTTGCTTGCCTGGAATAGGAAGATGACTAGCTGTGTTAATGTTTACCTGGGGGCTACAGAAGGCAGCAGCCCCTGCACACTATCCTGGGCTGTGCTGGCAGATTCTGGACTGGTGTGTGTTTCTTGCTGGTACAAGTAAAACTAATGCACTCACCTCCTAAAACGACACCTCTTCATCTGTGTGAGACAACTCAAAACTGTTTTAAGCAGGCACCAGCCTTGTCCAGCAAAGCCCAGACAACACTGACATCTCCAAATGTGGGAGGAAAAACATCTGAGTGAATGCAACAGTGAAGGGTCACAGTCAGCCAAAAGCAGGGCATCCATCCCACACTGGCCATTAACCTCACAGAGAAATGAGAGCCTGGGGTGACTCCTCCTTTTCTATGGTGGAAGGAGGTAGCTGGGCAGAGCCCTGCCAGAAACACAGCACTGGTCAGGCTGTGGGAGACAAATGGTTGCTGGACAAGTAGAGATTTCCTGGAGGAAAGTTGACCTGTGCCAAGGCTCAGGGCTGTGCTGGAGGACCATGGCATTGGCTGACAGCACTGCTAGGGCTGTGTTTCTTTGCTTTGAAAATGAGAGGAGGCATTCACCAGTCTGCATGGCAGGTGAAACAGCCAGAAACAGCCCTGCAGCCATCTGAACCATTGCCATGTCAAAACATCAGTTGCCTTTGGCTCTTGTAGTTTTTGCTCTCTATGGACTTGTATTATATTGAAGGATAAATTCCTGCTATAGTCTGTAGCATTTAAGCAACATTTCCTCCTGGAAAACTTCTTCATAGGACAGCTCACAGTAGTGACAAGAGAAAGATGGAGATGTGTCACATACTGGCTTCAGACACAGAGCTGTCACACACACACACCAGCAGTTTTATCCAGAAGTGCTTTCTTCATCCAAAGAAAATTGCTCTACAGACTTCATACCAATACAAAGATGCTGTGCATGGGCACGGTCTGACCCCACTTCACCGTGGAGGGGCAACTCCAGCTGGGTGTGATGTGGCCCTGTAGTGGACAGGCTGATTGTTTCTGTGTGGGCAGGAGGGCCCATAGGTGGCCAGAGGTCTCTCACCTGAGGCCAGTCTATTGTTAATGGTGGAAACAGCTGGATCCACTTCCTTTGGCTATTTGTTGCTGTTCCTCAGCAGCTGGTTGTCAGCCTGCAGCTGAACTGATGAAGGAACCTAGGAAGGCCCCTCAGTGATGCTGTTGTGTTCCTGAGGCCCTTGGGTTGTTTTTCCACAGTGAGTAAAACTGACCTAGCTGGGGTATGATGAGAATTGCTCTTTTAGTCTGTTTTGCAGCTCTGTTATGTCAGTTTGGACCCTTAGCCAATTGATGATAATTGTATAAATAGTATTTTAGCCTTCTACAGGCATTTTTGCAGTAAGTGACCATGAGCTAAGAAAGGAAGGAGTTTGATCCATATGTTATTTTAGCTTTCCTAAATACACCTATGTTGTTACTTAACCTTCTTTGGATTTTTCTGGTGCCTAGAGTCTTTTAATATTTGAATGTGTTTGCTTAGACTTGGTGCATAGTTTTTCCTGTACCATCACCTTTTTCAGCCAAGGGTAAGGGTGTTATACACCCTTCCGTTTGAGTGGACTGTGGTAGATTAGACTATAAGCACAGACAGCTTGTAAAGGTTATGTGCTGTGATCACCCATTGCCCTTGTGTTGTTGGTACCCTCTGAGGAGGAAACAGACTGGCAGCTATTGCTGCTATCAGGGTTACTTTCTGCTTCACAGCTCTGCTATGCACCCAGAGTTGGCAGCTGGGTTACCAGTATAGGACAGAGTGCTTTAAGAAATGCCCACTTCTAAACCTGGTTCAGCTAGCAGAAGCTAACAATGCTCCCAGCTGCCCATCAACCAGAATAACATTCCTCCTTTTTGCTTGGTGGAGGCTCCCTACTTAACTCCAGCTAAATTAGGTTCCTGTGTCCTCTGCTCCTACTAGTTGAGGAGATGGATGACCCCTGATGGAGGAACTTGTGAAGTTTCTTGGTGAGCACCAGGGTTGAAGGGCAGTAGCAGGATTTGCTCCCTCAGCTGTACAGTGCATAATTGTAATCCTGCAGGCAAGCAACTGAGCTTCAAGAACTGAGTAACTATTTTTGCCCTTCTTGAAATGATGTTTCAAAGAATAATAACTCATGAAAACTTAACTAGTCAGGTGCTTTGGTATGCAGATAGCCAGGAGAAGAAAGCTTACAGTATTTTGTGCATGTATATTTCTGAGTGTAATGTTACAGTGACATTTTTCTGGCTGTGTGTACAATTACAAGTAGCTTCTTGTAATGTTGTACAGTTTTTTTATAAGACCACTCTTCTATTTTGTGGTAGCTTTCCCAGTTCTTACACTTGGTGCTTTGTTTGGATCAGGCTATAATCTTTCTGAAGGGACTCAATATCTCAGGAAATTTATGAGTCTGTCAAAAAGCAGCAATTTAATTTTATAGGCACACCTGTGAATTTAATTCTCTCTCCAAACTTCTCTTAAGTCCTTAAAGGGTCAATCCAAACTGAAGGCAGGGTGTTTTGATTGCATGGTCTCAGTAAACTGCATGATATATAGATACAGTGAACCAGATAAGTGGGTGGTCACTAATCCTGAAACCTGGCCAAGTCACTTATAATTCAAAAAGCCACTGCATTTAAAATGAAAAGTTCCTCTTATAAAAGTCAATTAATTATTTCTTTGTTATAGTTCTTACTGCTATTGTCTATTCTAGCACTTGCTAGTAAGATCATTGGTAGTTAAAGTCTTTCCCCACTTGGGGAAATGTCTGTGAACTATATCTTCTAGCACATGGCTATTTTTGCCTCCCTCTTTTCTTAAAGTTATGCAAAGTATTTTTATACACTATATCATATCAGCTCTTACAGGGAGTAATCTCTACCTTCAGGAGAGCAATGCTAAAGGGGGCGGCAGGACTTCTGAGCTGGAGAAAACCTGCCTACTAGTGCAGCTTGCTTTCAAAGAAAATGTATTTGGCACTATCGCTATTAAGTGCTACACATAACAACAGTATTTCTTCCTAGTGGTTCACAAAAAACCCCAAACCCTATCTTATTTCATCTGGCAGGTGAAGTGCTCAGCCTTTGTCTTGAAAAATTTAAGGTAGCTGTAGAACAGCATGTGTTAAAAATTGCTTAAAGTGACCTTGTTAGTAAGTTTTTGAGTTTTCTTAACAGTGGCCTTAGCCAAGCCACGCTTCATATTTATCCAAAAGTTTTCTAGAAGGAAGAAAAGGAAGCAAGCAGATGAAAATATCATCTTGGACAGCTCTTAAAAATATGGGGTGTTTGACAATGACCAGACAGACAAAGTTACTTGAGCACTGTTTAAATTCAGGCTAAAATATACTTGCTTTACTGCTAATGCCTGTATGTCTCATATTGTGTGCTCCTTTTGACCTAAACCAAAGCTGTGTCCAAGCCTCTATGAAGCACTGATATGTTGACAAAACAAAAGTACCTGAATTCTCTGGATTGTCTATTCTTTGGGATATTCACATCAATTTTGTAATTTTTGGCAATTTAAGGAAGGTAAAATTGCTACTCTGAAGTCCAGGTGAACTCTGACATTTATTTCGGTAGGGCCAGTATTTGCGAGAGTCCTGAGGAGCTCCCTGTTTATGGATCGTGGGTAGCTCATATGCTTACCTGAACCTGTTACATGCCTATCTAACCCTGTTGAGGTTTTTGTGTCATTAAATATGAAGCATAACTATCCTGCATATTCATGGACTTTTTTTCTTTTTTTTTTTTTTTTTTGTATTGCTGAAAAGGCAAAGGAGGAGAGCTGCTATGACTAAACATGCACCTTGGTGAAACTTGAGTGCCAATCCACCTAAGTATGCTGGCTCAGACTCAGAGGGTGTCGAGACCCTCTGCAGGGCAATTGTTGTGCTCCAGGCGAGCCCTGTGCTTACAGAGCTGCATTAGATAGAGTCTCATTAAAGCTATTACTAGGCAGAACAATTTAACTCATCTTTGGCGACAAGAAAGCAGTTTTTAATGTCACACAATGAAAGGGCAGTGGATGCACCAAGGCATTTTAGGTTTTACTGACAGGTGAATTAGCTGAGGTTGAATTGTCAACCTCTGCAGTAGTGCTGACCTTGTCTAGCTGTTAGTAAAACCTGCAAGCACTTGTGGCCCCTTGCAATTTAGAGCAAGATAGCAATCACGAGTTTAAGTAAATAAATAAAAAAAGGCAGGCATCCTCTCCTTACCCAATACCTTTGTGTTAGAGAAGACAGTAGCCTCTGTCCTGAGAGACCTCTTAGTCATCTGGCCTCAATGAAATATTATCTTTATATTGTCTGTAATTGAATCTTGTCTCTGGGACAGAAGAAGTGATGAAAGAAAGACATAGGAAAAGCAGAGGGAAAGTGCAAAGGGATGGTGGAGAGGAGAGATGCAAGAAACCTGATTGATAAAAAAACCACCCTGGAAAGCCCTGAAGTATTCTGATTTCTATTTTGTCTTATTTAGACATCTTCACATTGTTTTCTGTTTATTCCTTAACTCTAAAAAATGATTGCTCCATACTTTGCAATTACTAATGGCTTTAATAGATTAAATCTGTGGTAATGTCTCTGCAACCTAATAAAGCTGGGTAGTTTGTGATGCAGAGCATTAGAGTTTCTGGTTTTACTGTATTGGCAAGAGAGGATATGACAACAAGGGAAACAGTTATAAGAGCATGCAAACAAAACCCAGGAAAGACTTGTGAGTCTTCTGACTCAGAATAAAATGAATTTATAATGCAACAGTCTTCTCAAAGAGAAGCCCTTATTGCTTCACTGAATGTTATTTTCTAGAGCTATTTGACAGTGTTGCTCATATGCTAGAATCTAGAGAACAAAGAGAAATGATTTTCATTTCTTTTTCAACTAAAACTTTCCCTTGATGTTTGGGTTCAGTTTGATGATACTCTAATAGACTGTTGCACTTCTATATACAGCTTTCTATTTTAAAATCTGAAGTATCATAGATATTCTGAACCCTCACATACCAGCATGGTGCTGGGCAGTAGTGATACCCTTGAGACACAAGAGTGGAAACTGAGCCATTGGATGTGACTTCCTTAGTATGTTCCAATACATCTGAGGCAGAGTTGAGAGAACAGTCCAACAGCTTTCATTCTGGTGGGTTTTTTTTTTTTTTTTTTTTTTTTTTTTTTTTGTTTTGTTTTGTTTTGTTTTGTTGTTGGTTTTTGTTTTTTTTTTTTGTTTTTTTTCCATGTGTACTGTGAAGTGTGAAGCTGGATGTCCTCTTGAATTACTGGGATGCCCTCTGCTTTTCTTCCCAGAGGAAAAGTCTAGGTTTTCAGAAACATCTCAATGATGAGATGAACGGAAAATGCTGATAAACATGTCCATGGGTTGGCACTGTGTTTGAGTAAAGACAGATAATGGTGTGGGGATCAGGATTTTCAGATATGTGTGAGTGGGTCCTCCTATAGAAGTTCAGGAAAGTACTTGAGCTGGTCATTTAGTCTGAACCAGCAAAATGGCTCTTATTGTCCATGGAAGCTGCTGTCCCTTGGTGTGCTTCCTGTGCCTGCCAAGGGGAGGACTTAACCCTGCCTCAGCTGTTCCTGTGCAAATCATGTGGAACAGGACAAAAGGCCACTTTGCTAGCAGGTGTGGCTGAACAGGCCACAGGGCCTTGACAATATGCTGCTACAAAGAGGGCAACTTCTGGCAGAAAGTGTGGTTAGCTGGAAATAATAATGTTTCATCATGCCTTTTTTGTACATATGGAGCATGAAAAGTTGAAAAAGAATGTGGGTTTTTTTCCCCCCTCAAATCCTATGTGTTATGTCTGAATGAGTTGTTTCATCTTATGCAGGTCTCCTGGGCTCTTTAAAGTTGGTTTTTGACTTTTTCTTTGCAGAATTCTGAGGAAGAGCTACTAATCAGCTTCTAGGTATATTTGCTCCCTGCTATGTGTTTGCATACTGTAAGCTACTTTCACTTCTAATTAAAATCATTGTGATTGTTTTATGAAGCTGTTTTTCAAAACCTCTGGCAGTGAGCTGTGGACAGAAACAAACTGAAGACTTCAATAATATGTTACATAGTGCATTTGAAGAAGCTTTCTGAATTGTTTCTTCCTTGCCTTTAAATCTTCCTATCAAATCCCCTTTATATGCCCATTGCTAGGCACCAAATAAGTAACTATTATGCGTCTTGCTTTCCCTGCTGCATACCTATAAATGGCTACTGCCTATCTTTCTGAAAAGACAAGAGATCACTTTGTTTAAGGTCCAACACAGTCAGGAAAGAATAGGTAAAAACCATGTGGTCTCTCACACAGCTTCTTTTTGTCTCATCTAACATACTTATCTTAGCAGGAAGAATAATTTTGGTCTTTTGTGTGTGGATAAACGTGACAGGATTGAAATATGAGCCCATATCCACAATAGCTTCAATGCGTTGTCCTAAAATACTGCGACAGATTTAATAACATGTAGGACTGGATGGATAAAGACCTATCTGATCTTCTTGTGTTAGCTTTACTCTCAATGGGACCCAAAGCGGGAGGTTTCCTCTCCTCCAACTTTAAGAGGTTGTTTCACTGTTTTTGCACACTGCTCCGCTGCTACAGCACAAGTGGATGCCAGCATTTGATCTTACCTCTGAGCTGAAGGATCAATGAGAAGAGCTAGCAAGAAGCTGTTTGTGCTGTGTTAGACCTCATTATGAGTTTGCCCCATATCCTGGAGGTCATAACCTGTTATGGAACAGATCAATTTCAGCAAGAAGCAATTGCACAAGCAAAGCTAGAACACGTGTTCACCTGTTGGTAGGTGTGGGTGCCTGAGTTTTATCTGCTGCCTACTGTCTCCAGTTTACTCCTTCGGAATGATGCTGGTGAAAAAGCGGAAGATTTAGCCCCTCATAGGAAACACAGAAGTGCTGATTTCAATGGTTGCTCTTTGTCTGTTAGGTAGTCTCTTCTGTCTCTATTTTCATGGTGCTTACTAAGGAGCAATGGTATAGATGCTTCCTAGCTGAGACAGGGGTGTGTGGAGCTGGGGCTGTACAGTGATGTCAGCACACGTATAAAACAGTGGTGTTCATTCAGTGAAAATTATTTATTTAAATACACAATTCCTGTGCTTCAGCAGACCTCTGGAAGTATTCTAATGGTTTTCCTGTTGTAAGAATCTAAGAATAGAAAGTTTTGAATTCTAAAAAATTCCATTCGGCAGATTACACTGTCTCTTTGCTACATTTTGTACAGTTTGATTCTCCTATTAATGAGAAAAAAGTTACTTAGCATTGTTAATTCCTTCATCTTTTGACTCTTCAAATAACTGAATAATAAGAACCTCTTGTGTTCCTTGTGATTATTCTGGGCAATAATAGTCCTAATAGTTATTTGTATAATATTTTTTAATACATTCCTCACCTCCACCCACAGTTTTTAATGCTTGGATGACTTGGGAAGAAGTGACTCACCATTGTCAGGCTAACACATTTTTATAATAATTTAACAACTTATGAACTTAAACTTTAAATCCTTTGTGGCAGGACATACATATGTATCTTGTAACTATATTTAAAAGTTTATTCTGCTTATTCTCTCCTGCTTTTATGCTTGATGAAATCTCTCAGATGGCCCAGCTGTTTGTGGGCCTAATATAAAACTGGAAAATGCACATGACTAGATATACTTTTTAAAATTCATGGATGTGTTATAAATGGATAAATGGATATTCATGCAGTGATTTTAGTCTGGTTGCATCATCTCAGATGATGAGTATAGGAGGGCCAAAGCCTGAGACAGGGAAATGTGCAACTATGGACCTGGAACAGGGTTATGTAAATACCAAAAGAGTGCCACAGGAGCAGGGTTAACTACAGGAACATGGGTGGGGGTAGGACTGTAGCCTCTGTCCTTCTCTCATTCAGTTCACACTTTAGTTTTAAGAAAAATTCCTAAGTTAGGTTTCTTTGGTGTGTTTTGTTGTTGCTTTTTATTTTCTCAAAGGAAATTCTAAGAATATAGTAAAGTTTGGTTCTGGATGGGAAACAATAACAAAATATCAAGTCTACTACATGGATCTGACTAAAGCCTTCAAATTTCTTAGCCTTCAGATTCACCAGAAATTCTGATCTGACATTGCATACTAACTGGTCTGGGCTCTTGGAAAGCTGTGTGATCCATTTGATAATAAAACACTAAAATAGCTGTGTTTCTCTCGCCTTAGGATTTTGCTTTGAAAATTTCATGTTGTGGTCATGTCTCCTATTCTCATTTTTGTCCTGCCAGGAAAGCCTAAAGTGTAAAGATGAATGGCTTTTTGGGCCCTTCATGTAACTTTGTTTGATCTCTCCATTGCAGTAAGCAAGCCAGAAAAGTCTTGGCATGGTTTCTCTTCCTGCTTCCTTCTTTTGGCAGCACTACCTGATGGGAAGCAGTAGAAACACAAGGTTTGTTTTCCTTTCCCAGTCATGCCCTCTATCTCAAGGCCTAAATGTTGTGATTCAGTCTGTTCTACCTCTGCCTTTCTCCTTTTTACACTATCCCCTCAGGAAAAATCACCAAAGAGCTGCCTTCATTGTGCTGGACCTCTGAAGGGTAGGATACCAGTACTCAGGCAAACCACAGGTCACTCATAAACAAGGAGATATTGCCTTTATGTTATAGCCCTGTTAGATTTCTGTTGTTCAGCTCTACTATGAAAATCTTAGGAGCACTAATAGTATGATACAGGGTACTGCTCTGACTACAGTAATCTAGAGCAAGCTCCTTAAGGATGACTTATGAAATGGAGCAAAATTAGTAAATTAAAAGACTGCATTATGTTTAGAGATTAAATGGAACTTGTACCTTCCCATCCTTCGGAATATTTGAGAAAGGAAATAAAAAAATCCAACTCCATTTTGGATTGAAATATTTACAGAAAGGAAAATCTGGAAAAAACAGGTCTGAAATTTTGGAAATGCGATTCTGGCACACTATTCAAAGGCTGGGGTTTGGTGCAGCTGAGGATTCTGGGCTGCCAGGTTTATGATGGATGGGCAGGACAGGTGTCCAAAACTCCTGAGACTACCTGCTCCGTCTGGGATCTTGGGGAGCATGGAAAGCATTTCACCTTGCTTCAGAAGCACTTGTCTACTTCTACTAATTGCCTCATTGTTTTCTGCTCTGTTTTCTTTTTATCACTGTAGTAAATACAGCCTACTCAAAGGTCTTTTGCAGACCTTTCTGGAAGGAGACATAATTACTGAAAGCTGGTTCTCTGCTATTTGCAAAGCTTTAACATCATACCGATCTATAAGACCTCAACATCTCTCTTGTCTCGGGTGAAAAACGAATCCTGTTCGATGACTGACTTTCCTAGGAACAGAAGCTTCTCCAGAAAGGGATCAGATCTATTGGTTTCCAGCTGCTGCTAGGTAAAAATCATTATTAGAGCACACAAGGGAAACCTAGCTCCACTGGCTGCTTAGCTCAATGGACGTATTTCTTAGAATATTCTCTAAATTACATGGACGTAATGTGATTGCATCCCTCCTTTGAAGGGAAAGGACTGTAGTTCATTATTGACAGGATTTACTGAGTGGAAGTCAAGTAGTTATATATATAAAAAACCCCAACACAACACTTCAGAGTTTAGACTTATTTTGTTGTCTACCTGCTCTTGGAAAGGGAGTAGATGGTACTCTCATCAAAGGGTCAGAAAGCCTGTCCCTTGGTAGGCAAGTGGCTCACTTTCTTGCTTTGTGTACAAATGGACTCAGTGTGTGCTCAGTCTGCATAATGGATTAATTCCATTAATCAATTTAATTCCCCGTTAATAAATTAGCTGATGATTGGCTAGCAACACCTCCTACTTGCAGTCAGATTTTTGAGGTTGGGACAGAAGTGGCATGTGACAGGAGAATATCCTTGGATATATCTGGCTGAAATCTAATCCTTTTGACACTTAATTTAAATGGCATAAATTTCTTGACATCACTGAACTGGGCTGTGACTTTTCAAATGTCTCCCAGCTGTAGACCGAGATGAGACCTCTCAGCCTTGGCATTGTGCCTCTTGCTCTGACAGTACCTTGCTGCAAAAAACTTCACTGAGGAGATAGTTTTTAACTAAGCTGGCGCAGTTGAGTTGGTTGCTGATAAAAAGCAGGAAGAGACAGCAATGAACCAAGACCCTCTCCACCTGTAAAAGTAGAGAAGATTGGTTTCTCCTTCACTTGCAAATGTAGATTTTGTCTCTGGGCAGCCTTTGGAATAAGGAGACTTCATGTCCCACCTTTCTCACCAATAGAGGTCCTGATGAGTATGCCCAAGTCTGTCTCAGCAGCTTCAAAACAATATGGAAATCCGAAGATAGTAGATAATTATGTTCTATTACAACACCTTATGTTTTATTTCCGGCTCCATCCAAAACAGCTAAAAGGAAAAAGAAAACATTTCTCTGTGCTCTTAAAAGAAAACTATTACAGCTACTAAGAGACTAAAATGCAAAACAGCCATTTGAGAAACGTTTGTAATTAATGCTCGGCTTGTTCTCGCCTTACTGACATTTCCTACCCCCAACTTCCACACACCTACGCATGTAGCTGGCCTTCCCCAGCTCATATTAAATCCTGTCTTCTGGTGAAATGCCATATATAGTAGGATATAGAGCATGAATCTAGTAAGACTGTACTTCGTAATCCAATTTTGGATTGTTCATTTCTTATCCTTTATTGCTCTATTTTGCCCTTATTGAAGCTCCTATATATTGCCTGTATTGTTTTATATTCCCCAAGTTTGATCTTTAATAGCTGAGTATGCCCAGCAGTTACTGACTCTCAGTTCTGTTCCTTGCCTTCAGAACAGAAAATTTGGGATTTCTGTAGGCTTCAATGCATCATTTACAGTCCTCCAAAATTTTGATTGCAGTTATCACCTGTCTTTGCAATATCAGAACTTGCACAAAAGCATCCCATGAGGAACACGTAGAGCAGGTTTCTCTAGATTCAGGTTGAATAAAATTCTCACTCTTACCTCTTACATGAGAATGAATGTGGTTGGTCTTCAAACGGTTAGTGAGTCCTTAGATGAATTCTCTGTAATTTTGTGTAACTTTACATTTTTTACTTTTTTATTTCTGAAAAGAAATTTAGGTGGTGATCTAGGATATGCAGTAATATTCAAGTTCAAAAGCACAGTAGCTAATGTTAGGAAATCAGATATTAAATGGCTGGCACACTGACAATAAGGTTGTATAGCTAAGTTTAAGGAATGAACCTAATTTTAATTAAAATAAATTATAATGAAATTGGAGTTTTGATCACTAATTGTCCAAAAAATTACTGGACATTCTGAAACCTTGGGTTTTGTACAACAGCTCTGTCCACTGGTATCCAATAGGCACATCCCCATCAATTACTTTGAGCTAAGGTTTTTGTTTCAGTCTCTGAATTTACACTGTGTGAGATCAGTAAATGTTGTGGAAAAGAAGCAGAGGATAAATGCTGAAAGTGTGCCATTGTTGCGAAGCTGAGGTAGTATATCTTTACAATAAGTCTATACAGCTCAAGAGATTGAGGTTACACTGACATTACTTACACTCAGGTGGCTGCATCTATGTCAGAGCTGTGCTCACTCATTTACAAACGAAACAGATTTCTGGGGCTCTTACTATCTCTGTTGTTAATGAGCTGAGCTCTTTTGTGGTGGCTTCTCTCTGGTCCCGCTGGAGGATTAGGGGGAGGAACTGGAGCTGATGGCTTTGCAGTCATGTTTGTTTCCTTCTCCTCTGAAACATGATTATGAAAATGGCTCATTTGTGCTTTTTGAGCTGGCCTGTATAAATTAAAAGATCTTAACAAGATGCGAAGAGTTTTTTTAATTTTATTTTTTAATTGGCTGCTGAATCCTTGTGAGCAAGTTGCTCAAGAGAGCATGCTTGAAGAGACAGAGGCTGACTGGTGCCTTGGCATGGCTACCTAAAACAGTCTAGACAAAATTAAGAGAATAAAAGAGGATATTTATTGAAGGCTTTCAATAGGTACACCTTGGGCAATCAAAAGCCTCTGAGGGGTTACACTCAAGATAGATGATGGTCACGAGTTTTTCACATAGTTATGTTTCGTCCATTTGCATATTGGGGTCAATCCTGCAATTACAGCTTCAGTAATGAAGCAATTTTCTCCAAGTTTGCCCCCCTTCCAATTCACTGTTGCTTACATCTCTCAGGGCCTGAGACAATACGGTGTCCTTGAGTTTCAGGCTTAGAGGAATAATTTTGTCTGAATAAAATTGGAGAGCAATAGCTGACAGACTGTGGAGTTTTAGAGTTATAACTCAAAGACTACAGAATCTGAAAACCAGAAAAGCTAAATCCTAAGGCATCACCTTCTTGCTGGGCAGGAACATTAGCAGAGATACCTGAAACTCATCCTCAAGAGGAAGGGTCAGGATTGTTTGGATGAGCAAGTATATGCTCTCTCATCATGGCTGCTATCTCTTTTTTATTTCTGACTTTATTGAGACCTGTGAGTTTTGATGTTGCTCTCTCAGGAGAAGTGTTGTTGCCATTGCCTGTGACTAATTACAGCTCCCCTGCAGTCACTGGCACACACAGATTTTTTCGTAAAACTTGTGCATGGATCTCACATCACATCGACAAAGTCTTCTTAGACTGCCAACCTCAGCTGTGCCCTTAGCATACCTGCTGAGCTGAGAAGTCATGACTTTTTTTTTCTCTGTGCCTCACATTTTGATGTGTATTCATTTCATGTTTTCAACTCTTCTTCCCAAGATCTTAAAAACTTACTAGGAAAGAAACAAGGAACATGAAAGATGCTTATGCAAGTCCTCAGTTGCAGTTGTGATTAGACCACTAGATTAATGATGCAATAATGATAAAATGAGGTGGCAGTGCCACAGAAGTATGCCCACATCCATTCCCTAGACCTAGTGAGGGAAGTAGAAGAAAGTGGCTCCAGCAAGAATGTTGCTCATCATTATGCCACTGCAGAAGCTGCCTCTGTGCATCAGCAGCTTGTGCTATGGAGTGATAGCTTGAGACTTAAGGTGTCTGTCCAGATTTGAAGAGCACCATGATATCTGTGTGCTCATCTCCTGCATAACGCAGCCCATCCTAAAAACAACTTCAATTTGAACAGCTATAGCTCATCTCCCAAGCCTGCCTCATTGTCTTCCTCTCCCTGAAGGTAGTGCCCTACTGCCTCTTTTCCTTGGTGGAGTTTTCCTCCTAGGCCAGGAAGAGCTTTTATCTTCTTCCCTGCTCCACATTGGTGCAGCTGCTAGGCTGGAGTAAGGCTGGGGTGTACAGCAGAGTCCTGCTGTGCTGTGGTGAGGAGGAACAAAACTGGGATACAAGCATTAAGCAGAGATCTCAGTGACACTGCTGCTGGCAGCACATGACAACCCTATGCATGTGACAACCTTCTCTTGGCAGTAGGAGTTCTGTAGGCGTGTGGTAGTTATTCAGGCTGTGGTGAGTCTTTGTTATCCTTCCATATAAAAAATAGACAGGTTACTGCTCACTGCAGGCTGCTGACCTGTGCAGCTCACTGCTGTGCTGGTGTCCTGCTTCAGGTTTATGTGGGTGTTGTATTTTTTTTTTTTTTTTTTTTTTTTGTTTTTTTTTTTTTTTTTTTTTTTGTTGTTGTTTTGTTTGTTTTGTTTTGTCATTGCCATGGTATTAATATTAATGTTATTTATTAAGGAAAACAAACGCAGCAAAAATCATTTGGGGTCACCAAGTCTAGTCTCTCTTGACTGCAGGCAGACAGAAAGAGAAGAGATGTTGGTCTGGAGAACATCTGCTTCTCTGGCTTCACAAACACCCTGTCGCAGTCAGGATGGCTTTTGGTAATGAGGGTCAAGATTCACTTCTGTCTAGAGCACAACAGTGCATAAGGATTTCACCATCCAGATAGTCTGTTCATTTAAATGCTAATAAGATTCCTGTTTTGTTTTGAAATGTAGAGAGCGTCTTTCTTCTTCACCCTTTAATCCCCTTTCTCCTGTTTACAATCTTGCTTTAGTGTTTCAATCTGGTATTGCAGATAAGAAACACTTGATTTAGCCAGGGTGAAAGTATCTTCTAGGTGTACTATTCTGAGTAATGTGTGCTGGATGTGAGTGGTTCAAGCATGATCAGGAGAACTCTCTCCTCCTCTTTGGATTGGAGGACATGGGCTTTTGTTTTGCTGTCAGAGCTCTAGTACTGAGAACGAAGGCATCTTCTACCCAGACAGGCTCTTATGTTTTACCCAGGCAGTTTCCTTCAAAGATGGCAAACGCACCTTTAAGGGCTCCACAAGTGGCCACTGCGGACTAGCTGCTCAAACAGGGCAAATCCAAGATAACAGCAGCATAGTTTCCGTGGGAGCCTGACTCCACTTACGAAAGGATGGAGCTTTCCCCACAGTGTTGGGCTGGACCAGAAATAGAATCAGGCTGCCTCTGTGTATCACGTGGCTTTAATGACTTCATAACAATGACATGAGTAACCCTGTGAGTATGCTGTAAGATGGCAAGAAGCTGGAGATAGTGCGGTACATGGTCTTCTCATTACGTATTCTAGATGCAGAAGGTAACAGGACATGAGTCCAAAAGTATTTAATTTAAATAAGGCCTGGCTCTTTTACATTACTCTGATGTGTGCCTTGGGAATATACGTTAGAATTGATAGAAAGGAAATTTGAGAGGTCCTGCTAATATTATTCCTTATAGTTTTATTCATTACAGTGATCCAGAGGTTCCACTTTATCTCGGCCCAGTCTCTGATCATACATGTGTGCACTAAAAATAGTTTCTGATATCACAGCCTCAGATTATAGCATGACCCAATGATAGCTCTATTTTGAGGTTAGGGACACCTGCTGCCCTCCTTTTCAAGCAGCAGAAGTGGTTCAACCCTTTGGGGCATAGTGATGCTCTTCAGATGATTTTCTATATACAGATTAGTGCCCAGGTCAGAGGAACCTGGACCCTTCAGGTACCCATGATAAAGGAGAACCACTGAGCAAGCCTCAGAAATGATGGGTAAAAAGACATAAAGGAAGGCTTTGAGCCCAGCTATCTTGAGTAACCCTGAACAGACTAGAAGAGTCTTTTTAGATTGTGTGCTGATAGAAAGACGCCAGTAAAGATGAAATCTCCTGTCGTGTGACACCCTCAAACCCTCCAAATAGGACTTGGTGTTCCTTGTCAGAGAGCAGGGTTTCTATAATAGATACCAGGCTCTACTGCCAAACGCTTCTTCCTAATAGAACAATTTGCAAGATCCCAAATTTTGTGGAACTGTTGAGTTCAGGGAGAGTAGCAACACAGCTGAAAGTGTTATGTAAACAACATATGTTAGATGTCTGATGCGTGGAGCTGGTTTGTTCTACACAAAGTGCTAGAAAACTGCATAGAACATAGGAGCCCAATTTCACATTTACCAGTGCAAAAAAACCCCTAAAAAGCAGAAAAATTAATCTCTATTGAACTTGAATAAGAATATATTTTTTCTTATAATTGTTTTTCTATAGTTTTGTATGAGTTTTATCTCCTTTTCTAATTTTTAAATTCTTTTCTGTAGGATGTTTGCATAAAGGAAACCAGTATGTTACTTGTATTTGAATGAGAAGGTCCAATCAGAACATAAGCTCAATAATTAGGCTTGGAACTGTCTAAAATAGCTTTTGCAATCAAAAACATAGCCATCAGGCCTAAGCCAGTTGTCTAGGTACCCACCATAGCTAGAAGAGGGGCATCCCATGGGGGTAACTGGGCCCTTTTTAGAACGACTTTTAAAATGACAAGATGATTTGTCATTCAAAGGTGATTTTCTCTTTGGTACAGAGAAAACTTTGGATGACTTATTTATTCCTACCCTTTATATGACTTTGATACCCTATATATGCACCTTATGCTTACATTATTTATAGTCAGAGTCAACTGGAAGAAATCTTGTCTTTAAGTGTCTAATAAGTCTGTGTTTGAGAGGTTGTTTGTGTAGAACTGATCACAGAGAAGTGCTGGCCATATTGCTGCTGACTGAGCGGCTGTTTTGCAGTCCAGCCTGGGCAGGGCCCTTTGCTTTCATGGCACCCAACAGTGAATTACTGCCACAGCACTGAAAAGTCCTCTGCAAACTGTTATTTTTCTCAGTCTTGACTTGAGGGTTCTCAGTTGATTGCAGTTTCTGCTTTGTCTTCAGATTCATATTCAGGCACTGTCGCGTTTGCTGTTTTTCTTATGAACTGTGCTGCTGGTGCTCTGACAACTGAGTGCTGCCTTGGTGGTGGCATTACTGCAGGGCATTTGTGCTGTGCCTGCAATGACAGGGCCTGACATTCAAAGCTTGGCTTCATCCAGTTGCTTGAGGGGGGACGAGAATGAAATCTTGCCTTCAAGCTGCAGCCTTGATGCTAAATCTTTTAAGGAAGCCTGCATCTTGGATGTGAGAGCTCCCCTTCTTCCTGCTCCTTAGGTGGTAGGATCTGCTACTGTGGTTTGACTTTTACAATGCCACAGGCAAGAGTTGCTGCTGCTTTTTACATTTTTACCTGGATCATTGACATTCTACCTCTCTGCTTTTGAGACTCGGATTAGGTATGGGATTCAGGAGGAGGCTGTAAGAAGCGTGCAAACTGCTTTCCAAATCAGCCCTGATTAGAGATGAAAAATTAACTTCTCTTACACATAATATATATTTATGAATGCATTGTCTCTCTGCAAACATTACCATTTTTACCAACTTATTATAAGCTGGTCAAAATGGATCATTCTTTGTGTGTATAGTTAAACATTCCTGCAATTTTAGATTTCTGAATGTTTGTTTTCTGTGGGTGGGCTATTTCTGCCCCCCCCGCTTTTTTTTTTTTTCTTTCTGACTTGATACAATTGATCTTAGCGCCTTGTTTCTGATACCTAGCACTTGTCCTGCAGAGGAGAGAGACAGAAATAGAATGTCAGATCCCAGCTTGGCTGGGAAGGCATTTGTTCCCTTGCAGTGATGAAGAGGGTGACAGCTACTCAAATAGTGCTGCAAGCAGACGTGTGAGGGAAAACCCAAGCCAGCTGTCATTGCAAAGACACTGTAGCAACCTTATGCACCAGAGCAGTATAAAGAACTAGAAAATGGTTCAAAAATTCATGCATTCCCTCCACCCAAGTAAAAATCCCATGTAAGTATGTGGATGTAAATGAAAGCCTAACCTGATCCTGGGCTCTTTGTGGTTACAGGCCTCCCCAGTGAGCTAGCTTGCTGCCTTGCTTCCTCCCTTTGCTACTTCATCCTGCTCATAGGGGAGGAAAAAGGATTTTCTTCCTTTCAAGTGTCCCACACTCTACTTTGGCCAGATAAGTCTTTAATAATTCCCCTTTTCTTCTTACTCGATTGCCACCCTTAATAACCCATAGAGATATGGATTTTCTTTTTTTTTTTTTTTTTTTTTTTAACTGCTGAGATCCAACATAATTTTAGACCATAAATAATGCTTTTAAGCAAGTTTTCAGAACTGTAGTCTTGATTACTTCACTACCTCTTTTCTCATAGTCATTCTCTTTAGCCCTACATGGCATGTGCTCAAAGACAAAATGAGAAATTTCTGAGTACCTCCCTGTCCTTTTGTATTAGCATTTTGAACATGTTAATATATTTTGAGTCTAGAAGTGGCCTCACAGCTTATGTCTTTTGAATACTTACAAAGGGAAGTAACTTCTGGAACTCATGTCTTTGAGCTGTAGAAATTGCGCTGAATGAGTTGTGGGTTTGTTTTGTGTAAAGTGGTCTGTGATGGGATATGTGTGAGACCCCTTTTGTAGGGCTTCCAATAAATCATGCACAGCTCCACTCACTGTCCTCTGTGCTAATCCTGCCCAGCCCTAGACACACGGCCAAAAGTTGAAACTCTCCTCTGAAATTAATAAATACTTGGAATGGTTTTACTGGAGGAACAAGAAGCAGAGGTGACCAGGCCCTCCGTTGTGTTGGGGATCTCAGATGCGGGCACCCTGGTGGTGCTCTGACAACTGAGTGCTGCCTTGGTGGTGGCATTACTGCAGGGCATTTGTGCTGTGCCTGCAATGACATTCAAAGCTTGGCTTCATCCAGTTGCTTGAGGGGGGACGAGAATGAAATCTCGCCTTCAAGCTGCAGCCTTGATGCAGTGGGAGTGAGTGGCAAATGGATTTTGGGGAAAGTAATGCTCCATCATCCCTGGACCTCTGAGACTAGCACTGGCTGTTGGGAGTACTTCAGTACCTGTCAATGGTGCTATTTGCAGGGTCTGGCAATGGGGCTCCACAGAGACTCAAGAAAATGTGAGCTCCTCTAGCTGTTACTAGGTATTACCAGTGGGGCCTTGGGACTGGTGTCTTTCAAAACTTTCTACCCTCCTTCCAGTACCTCAGGACCCTAAAGCCCTTATTTGCATTGTGTTGTCAGGACTGTGCTCCTCAACAAACCTTTTTCCATGCTATGGTACAGTGCCTGGAAACACTTAAAGAGGGCACAGGTAAAAATGCAGCCAAATAGTTAATGCAATGGGAATTCTGAGGTAACTGCAAAAGGTGTCAGAGAGCAATGAGCCCAATTTCGCATCATATGAGCACCTTTGGATGCTCAAAGGCAGTTTGCTGGGGTTAGGGCATTATTTGTGTTCTAATGCTTGGAGATCCTAGTTGGAAGCCAGTGCACAACTGTGCAAGGCAGCATCAACACTCCCAGATTGATGTCCCCATTCCCACACACAAAGGATTAGACTCTGCCCTGGTTTAATCCAGATGAAAATTTGTCAGAGTTTCCCCTACTGTCGTTACATAAGTCTAAGTATCTCTTTGAACTACTCGCAGGCCAGATTCTGGCAGAGGCACTGTCAATTTTCATGCCTATTGAACTTCATCAGACAGTTTTCCTGATGGCACAAAATAGCTGTTCTCAAAGCACTGCCCTAACTAAATTTGCTCAACTTGTGCCATGAAAGGAACTGGTGCACAATGGCCTGTTTCAGCCTTTGTCAGTGAGGGAAAGTTGAATGGTGGATAAAGCGTATGAACAAGGAGTTGCACAAAATCAAGATAATTCAATATTTGCTAAGTGGTGCTTGTGTGGCTTTTTTTTTTGGGTGGTATGCGTGCAAAAGGCTTTCAGCCTCACTGAGATTTTGGAGTATTTTGTACTATCAGGAGAACCACTGGGATCTTGCCTGAGAAGCAGAATTTCTGTGCTGTGCTTAGCTTTGTTTGATAAGCAAACATAGATATTTTAAACTCTGCTGTATCCATGTGGTTTTCTCATGGCTGTGGTCTTTCGTACAGAGCATAAGGTTCAACAGACTATTTGTTCCTGCTGTCAGATAACAAGTAAGGGCTGGCTGTACACAAGGAGATGGGGCTGGGGTCAGATTGAACTGAAATTTGCACTTATTGGGTCCCTGAATTAAGACAAACCAAAATTGCTTCTAGTATTTTGGTTATAAAATGGGGAGAAGATGGATCTGTCGTTATAAGACTTAGTGCTAAGTACTGCTAGAAACCTATCTTGGGAGCATTTTTTCACCCTTGGCACTAAATGATTTTTAGTTCCATTTCTTAAAGCAATTTCATGCTTTGATAAAATATAGTAATTTATCTATGTTGTATGTAGTAGAGTAGCCACTCTTGAGTAGGCCAAATATATTTTGTTGCCTCCCTGTCCTTGCTGCAATACAAAATACCAAAAGTAATTAGTCTGCAGTATTAGCTTTTCAGTTTGGAGGACAGATACATTTTAGAATGAGAGCCTCTGGAGCCATATCTCCCTCCCTAGTAAAAAGCTGACTAATACTCACAACAGCATTGTGTCCCTGTTTTTTTTTTTTTTTTTTTTTTTTTTTTTTTTTTTTTTTTTTTTTTGTGTGTGTGTGTGTGTGTGTGTGTTTGTCTTTAATTTACTGTGCAATTTAACAGAGCCATTTAAATTCACTGGGTTTGATTTATCATGTGCTCTGTTCCACCTGGGCAAAAAAGAGCTGTGCAGAGCAGGGGTTCATCATACAGGGAACAGGTAGCAGCCCTTCCTGATGGAGGGGGTGGTGTGGCTTGAGGCAGCCAGGGGAGGAATTAGTCGCCAGAACCCCCACAGAGTTGATTCTGCACTCCAGTCTCTGCAGTGGCTGCTGAAACAGCTGGGTATTGCAGTGCATCACAGAGAGGCATTGGCAGCCTCTTTGAGGAAGACCCAGGCCAGCTCCTTGCTGGTCCTGCTCTGGATTTGAGTGTAAGGGGGAATGAATTTCCCCACTATGCTGTGCAGCTTATGTGATGCCTCAGTACTTAAAGATGTTCAGATAAAAGGTACAATTAAGCCCTGGCATTATTCTGTAACTTAAAAATGGTTGAAACTCTACTTAAACCCAAATTTAATTAACTTTATTTTAAACAAAGATTATTGTAAAACCTTTATCCAGCTGAAGCTTTATCTGCCAAGTTTCACTTCAGGCTGTGCATTTGCATAGCAGAGTTTCACACACTCCTGAAATTTGTGGTTTGCAGTGAAAAACCTGGCAGACTTGGTCATATCAGCATTAACAGATACTCAGTATAATTGGAAGTACTGTCCCTTGCCAAAAATTGTACCCTAAGAGCTTAATAGATTTTAACAGGTGGTGGATTTTTTTTTTCCCCTCCTGCTTAAGGCCCTTGTACTTTAGTGGAAGTTGCACCTGAATTTATTCCTGGGCCATACATGGCTATGAATTCCACCTCCTGCATCTTCTAACCTTGAGGTAGAAGGAGCTTGGGGTGAGAATGCAGCCCTCCAATTTAAGAGTAATGCCCAATTTCCACCCAATTTCCCTGCATGACCTTATGTATGTGAGCAATGGCCAAGGACATTTTAGAACACCTTATTTCTCAGGTCAAGCAGTATGATGCCCTTTGAAAATCCCTATGTCAGGGAACAGAGGCAGAGAGGTGGGAGGGATACTCATGTTTCACAAAGTCCACAAACTGCAGCCAGACTCAAAAGTGCTTAAGTACAGGCTGACTGCAAAAGGAATTCAATATTCCATTCTCCAGAGTGAATGACGCTGATCAAAGAAGCTGTGTCTGAAGACAAACTCTCTCCTGTCCCCTTCACTTACAGACTTGAAGGAAAAAGTATAAGAGATCACTGTGCTGCAAGAGCTGCCAGCCCTCATTTCTGTGGGGAAAATACTTTTTTTTCCTTCCAACCTTCTTTCCTTATATCAAAATAGAGTTTATTTTTATAAAGGGAAATGCTTAACTTTACTTGCATTGTAAAACTGGCTTCAAAAAGGGTAAGACAAATACAGAGTAGGAAAAAAAAACCCACACTAAGAGCGGCTAGAAAGCTCTAAGTAGAGCTACAAGTGCAATTTCTGGTTAGAGTGGGGAGAATAGAGCACAGAAGTGCAAGTCTGTTCCTGCCTCTGTGCTTCCAACCGTACCATGATACCTGCGCTTGTCCCCAGGTGGCTGCTGCTGCTGTTGTCAGAGTCTGGTGAGGCAGACCTCTGGTTTGACAGGACAGATGTCACGTTGCCTTACCCTGGTAAATGGGAAACAAGGTGGTGTTCCTTGTTGCAAGGCGAGTCCGGGTGCACCGTGTCACAATCCTGCCCATATCATCGCTCCCCCTGAGGACTCATCCTGCACACTTGGCTTTCAGCTGGTGAAGCTGTTAGTGCTGAGCATCTTCCCAGGGAGAATCCTGCTTTCCCTGCAGAGCAGCTGCTGCGTGGGAGTGCTCTTTGTGGCTGTGGTCACCTCTGGGTGGCTTGAGTTGGATGTTTTCCAACTCCTCATCCCTGCAAGAGACAGGAGAGTATAGGAAATGCTTCTGTGCAGGGAGGGAGATACAGTCCTTCAGGCCTTCAGAAGGATCCTCAAAGAGGTTTACATTTGAAGCACCAGAGCTGAAAATATAAAAGTGTAGAACTGCATCAGATCAAATGGTTGTAATTATAGCAAGCATATGAGACAAAACCCATTGTCTTTTTATCTCTCTAGGGACTCCACACTTTTTGTTTGAGCCCTATTATTGGTGAAGTATGAAGTCTAAAATGATAATAATTAAAATGATTATAAAATCTTGGGGATTGTAATTTTTTTTTAATAGCTGGGAACAGCCTGTTCATTACTGAACCAAAGATTTGGCTTTAAATTCACATCAGTTTAAAAGGTAGTAGGAGGGGGAGCGTGTTGATGCGAATGCAATGAGCATGCCTGAGGGCTGGGTCCCCTTTTACCTCTCTCAGGCACCAAGAGGAAGGGAACTGTGGTGAAGGACAGTCCTGAACAACGGGCTGGAATTCTGGAAATGTGTCACTGCTTGACCTTCTGGGAACCAGCTGGTGACTTCTACTCTGTAAACGCTAAGTGGATGGCTCCTGCAGCCCAAGGCTGGCATGTGGGAGCAGGCAATACGTTATTTTCATTTTCTGGAAAGAGAAGCTGAGGGTGAAAAATTGAAGAGAACCACTAGAGGCATCAGTAATTGGAGCACAGGAGCCCTTAATGTCAAATGCACCTTCACTGTGTTACTTTACATTGTATGTTTTATGCTGGAGTTGCTTTTCGCTGCTAAGTCCCATTTCATTCTCATGGCAGAACGTGGGATGTCTCTTGCTGGGGCAACAGCCTCTGCCAAATGTGGTTGCAAATCTCAATGAGATGACTCTGAACTTTGTAGCTTGCCAGGGCTCAACTGGGTAGCTCAAAGAGAGAACATATTGAATGCCTGATTATCAAAATACTTTTCATTTTCACATTGGCGCAACTTCTATGGATGAAATGGCCCCAAAATGTCAACCATGTCAGTTCTGTGTCAGAAACAAATGAAAGCTGAGATGAGTGTTAGCTTTGGGCACCCATCCAAAGCTGTGGGAGGGAGGAGGAAATCTATACCATAGATTTCAAAGAGCCCATATGTCTCATCTAGGACTCGGTGTCTGTCCTTTTCTGGATCAGGCTCACCTCTCTGAGGAAGTGACTAGGCAGCAACAAGGGGATCGAGGGGAAGGAGAGGAGAAAGGAAAGGGAATCAGAGAAACATTGGTAAATTCTATATAGCGAATAACACAATACATGTAGCAGCACAATGGCCTTTTTTGCAGGCAGATTATCCCAGCCAGAGTCTTTGCTATATTAAAAAGGGGGGGAAAATAGAGCACCAAAGAAAAGGAAAGGCAGGCTGTACAGCAGCAATCAATGCTGCCCTTTGTGCTGCCTGACATTTGAGGGACTTGTTATCAACGATTGCTGGCTGCTTTATCTAAATGTATCTCCCCAGCTGCCAGGCACAGCGCTGATAGGCAGCGGGCCGTGCCGATGGCCCCGGCTGATAGCGCGGCCGCCCAATTCACCCGGCTGCCGGGGCAGGGTGGCTGCTGTCACTCCGCTGCCGCGCTGCATCCACTGCCCGGGGGGACAAGGGCTCCTTCTCCCGCCCCTCCCCGGGCTCGCCAGCCGCCTCTCCGTCTTTTAAAGGAGAAGGAAGGAAGAAGAAAACAGTCCAAACAGAACCAAAATTTACAAAACAAAAAACCAACCAACCAAACAAACAAAAAAACACCAAAAAACAAACAAAAAAACCCCCACAAAACAAAAAAAAAAACCCCAACAAAACAAAAAACCCCCCAAAACCAAACCAACCAAACAAAAAAACCCCCAAAAAACCTACCAAAAACAACAACAAAAAAACCCACCCACACACAAAAAACCCAAAAAAACCTACCAAAAAACCCCAACCAAAAACAAGCAAGCAAACAAACAAACAAAAACAGGAAACGTGGGATGAGAAGGGGATGTTTTGGGTGAAAGGAAAAAAAGACTTTTTATTTGTCCTGTAACATTTGCTGCTCTGGCAGAAATTCCCATATATGTTCTTGCCTTCTCTCTCCTGCTTTACTGCAAAAGAGTGATAAGAATAATCTAGTGCTTGGCTGCTAGGTTGTCTCTTAGTGTGAAAAATGCCTGTCTAATATTTTTCATTTGTATAACTTATATTCTTGTGTCTATGTAATGCAAGGAGCTGTATGCACAAGTTTGCCTGCAATTACTATTAATTTTTATGACTGGAAATGATGAATGGGCATAAAATAAATGCTAGCTTGTGGCATCTCTTAAATCCTGGAGGGTGTGTGTATTTAAAAATAAATAGAAGTGTTGCAGTCCACTTCCATCCGGAAATTATCTGATCTAAGGTTTAGATGCTGCTTAAAGCCAGTTTAATTATTCCTAAAGTGTAGCCAGTTATTGACATGTTCTAAAGTACGAAAGCTCTGAATTTGTGTGGCCTCTTATTCCAAGAGACAGCTTAAATTATTGCCTTTACCGCTAAAAATGTTCTGAGGTCTGTGTGGAAATGTCAGCTCATAGGTTTGCAAGTATATTTGTTCTCCCTGGGTGCTAATGAAGCCATTAAAAATGCAATATGGCCAAGCTGAAGGATTTCTTAAAGATGACCGTTTTCTGATGTTTGTGACTCTTTCTGGTGAAGAATTTGGAAAACAAAATAACCTAGAAGCACAATAATAGAGGACACTGTATTAACTGAACTACTTTTAATGATTCTTGCCAAAATCTGAAAGTAATTAGAGCTCTCAAAAAGCAGATTATTCCAAGAGAAGAGAATAAATCCTTATCTCACTCATGTTCAGTTGTCCTATTTTAATGTGTGCACATTGCTACCTTGACAATAGTTGGAATATGTTTCATATGCACATAGTGAAAACTCATGTTGGTAGTGCATTTTGAGAAAATTCAGGCTTATTTGAAGCATAATTTTCTTCTGCAATCACTTACAGCTACTTGCATCAAAAAAACCCAAGGGGGAGAAAAGTGAACATGCATGAGGGGGTGTTGCAGAATAACAGAATAAAAACCTCTCAGGAGAGCCAGAGCCAAAGCCCAGGTACCAATATATACAGCTCAGGTACTTGTTCAACAGAAGAATAGCAAGATATTAATAAAATACAAGATTTGCCTTTGAAAAATGGCACATTTGAATGTTAGCACTTCAAATGTCTAAGCTGAATATGGAAAACCGTGAGGGGTCTTTGATAACGCTCTGGCTGAGAAAGTATCATGTTAGAATCTAGTTCACGGGTCATAGCAGGACACCATCACTCACCTCTGCAGATCCCAGTTTTGGCTGGGTCATGGAATTCTCTGTAGAGCCAATGCTGCGGTTCTTTATAAGAAATAGGAACAAATTCACTATGCAGCATGGAGTGATCTTAAATGGAAGCTGTTCTGCCTAGCTTCCTTTGTAAGCTATTAAAAATATAGCAGAAGTACCTTTAATAAACAAGTACTGTCCAGCACTGGGTGCCTTTGCCTTTCTGCCTGACAACACTGAGCAAGGGGAGAGTATTCCACATCCCCTGCTACTCCCCAGCCTTTTGCAGGTGCAGGCAGCACAGCTCAGAGCACAAGCTCAATGTGCACATGGTATAACCTTCCTGAGCATTTCTCTTTCCGTGGCATTAGGAAGCCAATTCCTCCCAAGAGCATGTTTATATCAATCTAAAATTCATTTCAGCTGAAATATTTATGATTTTGTGGGGGGGGAGGCAGGAGGTCTGAGTGTTGAGTGTGGTCAGATCAAGTTAGCTTCAGCTGGCAAGGTTGACACAAGTAGGAATCTCTCTGTCCCTCCTCCCGTACCTAAATGAGCATTTATTCTAAGCCCTTTCTTAATGCTGTAACATAATTCATTAGGACAGCCTTAATGAGCTGGTAATTAGTCTGGTGGGAGGGGGGTGAGGAGGGGAAATAGAAATGCTAGACAGAGAGAAAGTCGAGCAGGCTGGGACACCTTAAAGAGCCCTGAGAGAGCCTTTTGTCAACAAAATGGATCGGGCTTGCAGGCAGTAAAACTTTCAAATGACCTTCGTGTCAAAATATTAGGCAGCTCTTTTTTGCTAGATGGTGGTTTCATAAACATAAAAAGCGCACATATCATTCAGAGCATCATAAAATTTGTCTCAAAGATGCCGTGTTTCCTTCCCTCCTTTTTTTTTTTTTTTTTTTTTTTTTTTTTTTTTTTTTTTGTTGCAAGACGAATATAACCTCTGTGTGGCATGAGTGGGGGATGGGGTAAGGGGAATGGCATCTAATATCACAAACTTCTGCTTAGTCTGAGCATAATGTTAATAGCAGCTCATCTTTGTTCCAATGGTTTTAAGTGCTGATCTGTCTTTTTAGGGGGTGGGGGGGAAGTAAAATACATACCATAGTATACATGCTAAAAAACAGATATTGAGATGGTGACATTTTTGCTTGTAAAGTTCAGGAAAATTACTTAGATTTTTATAATTTATGGCAGAAGCTAGATGTTAATATTACTCTGTGATTTAGAAGACATGTGGTGTAATAAGTACATCAAAGACAACAGCTCATTTCTGCAGAAGTGAAGCATCAAAACAGTTGGCTATTTAAGTGCTTTTTCTTCTGTGCAGTCTTCATTTCCAAGGTTAAATTTTGAATTGAAGTTGGAGGGTAAAGCGATGACTGTTTACCCCAAGGCAAGGAAATGATTACTCAAAGCATCCACTTATTTTGCATTGAGCTTTTCTTTAAGCTTCTTTCCTTTCTGTCCCCCATGTAACAAGCCTCAGAGCAGTGGAAATTCTGTAACTTGGATAAGCAGTAGAAGGCTGATAAGGCATCACTTGAGCTGAACCATAGGGATGTGCAAGCAGAAATAACTGGGGTAAATAGAGGCAAAAGATAAGGAGATAGCAGAAGGATGGGAAAATAGCCTTACTGATCTGTTGTGGGGTTAACTATTTCTTTCTGTGCCATCACATCACACAATGCAGAAATGACAAGCTGTTCCCTCTCTGCCTCCGGTCTTTCAACTGTATTTCCCCTTTGACCACCTGAACCGTTTATCACTTGTAAACAGCCATTGCAGGTGACATACTGGCAGCCAGGCCACTGCTGGGAGCCCAAATCTTCCCCAAGAAATGGCCACAACAGGTGATCACAGCTTGAATAAGGGAAAGCCAGGGCTGGGCTTAATGGACATCTAACCTAGCTAGCCACCAGCTTGTGATTGGGTGTAATTGCTCAGAATTTAAACTGATAATCACATGAAGTATTTCTTATGTGGCTGGAAGTATCAGGACTGATCCTCAGACTTCCAGGTCCTAGTGATTTCCCATCTCTTTGGTGTGCCAAGCAGACTTGCCTGTGGCCAGCTAGGGGCAGAGGCTGGAGACTGGCTGGGTGTGTGCCCATGTGCAAAGGCACGTGGGACTGGCTGCCTCAGGGAACTACAGTTTAGTGGGCTTTCCCTTTGAGATCTGAAGGCAGTCTTTCCAACATAAAATGTGAAATGCAAAGACTAATTTAAACAAGCATGAGATGATGCTTGACTTCTCACAGACCAGAGCAGAGCCGGAATATTTATATGGACTTGTTTAACTTTGTATGGTTCTATGCTGCTCTTTTACCCCCTGTGTGAAAAAGAAAACACTTCGGACTTTCTTTTCCTCCCCTCTACTTTAATTATTCTGAAGTACTTTGCTAGTATTACAGTGCTTTGTCAGAACTGAATATGGATTACAATTACCTTTGGAGGACAAGTTCTTGAGTTAATAAATGAAGTCCTTTAAAAAAAATATTTTTAAGCCAAAGGAAAATATAGAGATGCTGTAAATTACAGAGTAATATACAGGCATATATTCAGGAAGATTCCAGGTGTGATCGGTTTACCATGGGGCAAAACATTGTTGTTGCCCTCCATTGAACCCTGCTACCTGGCTACATTAAGCTTATCAATGCAACTTTCTAGTTCCATGCCTCCTTGTTATTTTTCTTTCTTATTTTCTTCTTTATCTCAGGTGCTTACAGAAGAGACAATTTCTTTCACCCTTTAACATTTTCAGAATGATCCAAACCCACCAATACAATGCCAAAGATCTGTACATAGGGTGCAGTGTTATATTTCTGACACACAACACACCTATGACATGACCCCCCCAAAAAAGTGTCTTTAAAAAAGTGCTTTTTATGGTAAGTTGAGACTTGTAATGTTCTATCACATGGATAAGTCGTGGGGCTGTAATCTCTGCTTAGCTCTCCTTGTTAAAAGGCTTAGGCTTTTTCTTACATTCCCCCCGCCCCCTTTTTTTTTTTTTTTTTTTTCTTTTTCTTTTTATGGAATATATTTACTTTTATTCCCCAGCCTTGATTTTGGGAAATTGATTGAAATTTTCTCTGCTGGGTGCCTGCAGCAGAATGAAGTTCCCCATTCTCCTGAAAGACAAATATTATCAGGGTGAAGGGAAAATTGCATGCTAAATTCTGGCATCTTTTCTTTGCAAAAACCAGCCAAGACTGAAAGACAGTATTTTAAAATGGGTCTTACATTGTTTTCAAAGGGATAGCTTCTGCACCTTTATACCTGCTTTGACAAATTTAGCCAAATTCTTCTAGTTTTGAAAATCTGCAGCATGTATGCACTCAACAAGCATTTCTCAGATGACAGGGAGATGTCTTAAGGAGAGAAAGAAATAGAGTTGGAGGGGAAAGGAAGACTGAGAGAAGAGCTCTTAGGAGCTGAAATGCTGCTGGGAAGGAGATTGGGGCAGCACATGTGGGATCAGGCAGGTTTTGGAGAACACACAGGGGACAGAGTTGTGAACCCAGCTTTCCAGACAGGAATTAATTGCCTGTGTTTAAGTGCCTGAGGAATGAAGGAAGGAGGGACCTTGGTGAACAGAGAGGGATTATGAGGGAGAGGTTGTATAGATTAGAGCAGATGATCCTACGGTGTGTCAGTAAATACAGTTACCTCTGTCCCTCACAGCAAATGTCTCCCTCCCTGCTCCAGAGTACCCGGAAAAGCACCTCAGGTCCTTGAGCTTCAGGGTTTGTCTGCTACCAGCAAATAGCCATTGCATCGATTGACAAAGCCTTCCACCCCCTCTGAAAAATCAAATTGAGTCCCAAATTAGTGGTTCCTTTTAGCTCAATATCTTTGTGACTTGCCTCTACGTACCGTGGAAGTAAATTAACTGTGAATTAGTGCCAGAGCCACAAGGAACTCACGCAGAAGTTAATAGTTCTGTCTTCATAGCAGGGAATAATGTGCAGCAAAATAAGAGCTAGGTGAGTGCATAGAAGAATACAAACAAAATATTGCAGACATGTGGTTTGTGCTGAGGCAAGAGTTCCAAAGGCAAAATACACGATTATGTAATTTAGAGTGGTATCCTAAAGCAGTGGCAGTGAGGAAAGGCTCTGCAGGCATCCTTCATTCCGCTGTGTCCTAACTCTGCTTTGCCCCTGAATAATGACTGTTAACTCACCCATTTTGTGAGACGTATTTATCATTCCACCTACCTCCTGCACAGTGTTGAGTGTCAGAATTCACTGTACACCATCCCTCAGTAGCAATGTTATTTTTCTTGCTCTGGAAATGCCAAAGCTAAAGTTGCCCACATAACCGCAACTCTGGTCCCTTGTGTAAACATGCTATGAGACAGTCTTTAATTACACGAGTTTACATTTATTTATTTTTTCCCTGCTGCATGATGCTCAGAGGCATCTGGCCATATCATTCAAAGTGTGGCTCAGGCCTTATTTACCTCGTATCATCCAAGGAGTGTGCTGAATACAAAATTATTGATTCGCTCTTGGGTGTTGCAGCTGTGCTTTCAGCAGAACGTTCTGAGTACTTAATAGGCGCATGCGGATTCAAATTCACAGCACCCCTGTGGGACAAGAAGGTGACAGTATTCCCATTCTGCAGATGGGGAGCTGAGTCACAGGGAGATTAAGGTCAGAGGACCCACTGATTTTGGGGCCCCAGTCTGATGTCTCAGAGTGCTTAGTGTTTTTATAGCTCAATATATGTTCAAAGCACAGCTCCCAGAGACTTCAATTACAGCTTCCAGCACTCAGCACTTTGCAAATCAGCCCCCAGGGTTTCAAGTCAGGCATCCAGAAAATGAGGAACACTCAGTTAGTGACCACCTGTGGTTTATAACTTGGCCAAATGTGTGTGGATTTTCATGGTAATTGCAAAAGGCACCTCTCTTATTCCTGGGTGATGCTTTTCTCTCTCAGTCGAACCAACTGATCCCTGCAGTAAAATACAGAGTGCTGCTAAGGTCTCTCAGTGGAGCAGTCCTGCACCCTGTGGAGGAGAAATGCAAGGGGACCACTGTCACTGTCATTACTAGAAAAACAGTACTGTTCTCTTTCATGTAATTTGTGGCAACAGCTGAAATCTCCTTTGCATGGCTTTTTAATTTCTAAGACACAGCAACTTGCCTTCAAGTTCTTAAGTCTCAAAAGACAAATTGTGAAAAGCTACGAAAGGCCGAAGTGTGACCTTAGACTGGGAGGTAGTGGGCAACACACTGCAGGGGTTGATGACTGGTCTGCTTCCAGTGCTCTCTAGCTGTATCCTGAAAGTGAAGGGCTGATACACTGGCACCAGTGCTCTGCTTCTGCACAGTACTGGTGTGGGAGAAGGAGTACTTTTAGCTGTTGAAATTTTTATGGCAGGCTGATGAAGCCCCTGGAAGTGATAATTTTAATGGAGACCTCCCTGGTAGACCACAATTACAGCTATGCAAGTGGTTTTCATTTAAAAAAAACATTTAAAATTTGAGCAACGTGGAGCTGAAATACCCAGGCATGGGTCACTGCCTTTAATAGTATTAACAGTAGAAAGATAATGGTGAGCATGGTAGGGAGGATGCATTTTATGAATGAAGTAATAAATATGATTTATTTTCCTAAAGTGCAGAGAGATGAAATTGAATTAATCTCAGGATTTTATCTATATTGCACAACTTGTTCTCTGTGCTGGCAGATGCTTATTATTAAATAAGGTGAAACAGATGATGAAATGAGTTGCAGATTTCTTCAATTTCACAAGGAAATGTTTGAAATATCAGCATATAGTATTGTGCAAATTGTGATGAGCTCTGGTGTGGGGAGAACAGAAAATGTGATGCACTGAAGGGTACAGGTGGTTTGGACTGAGAGAGCAAAACTCTTTTAAGAATTGGTCCTTAGGAAATCGTGAGATCCTGGAAAAACTGAGGAATTATTTCAAAAGAAGTCAGTAGAACTGGAAGAAAGACACAAGACACTAGGAATGGGCCGCTAAGAACTTGGAAGATCCAGTTTCCTTAGAGAAGCAGTATGTGTGAAGTAATGGCTGCTCTTAATTTGCTGGATTTCTTGTTTACTGTGAGTTCACAGCGCTGATGATGAGCCTGTTCCTTAGCAGCAGCATATTTTACTTGTTAGTTTTTCCACTGTTCCACAAAAAAGTGAAACGGATTGCTGGTGGACAGTGAGATCTCAAGGCAATGCCTCTTCCTGCATTGACAATACCTAAAATCCAATTTGTATGTTCACACTTGTCATTACTATCACAGATCTTTCAAGGCACAATGGACTCTCCTGTACCATATTTGTTATCATAAAAGCTTGGTTATGAGGAGGAAAACTTATCCCTCAGAGAAAGCAGTGGACAGATTTCTCCCTGCTGTTTCCAAATAATTACCCTTTTTGCCTCTAAGTTGGAAGGAATGTTCTGAAGAACAACCCATGAGACCATCCCTTAAAATTATGGAAAAAGAGAAAACAGATCCACAAGAAATAGAAGAAAACCTCTTCTTTGCTGAGCTCGGCTGAATCCTGCTGACCTTTTGTGAGCAGTCATCTGAAATTATTTGCCCTGGGTTGACAAGCAGATTTTGTTCTCTGGTAGTGTTCAGAGGACTTGGAAGAGAAGCAACTGACACCTGAAGGCAATAAACCCAAGCAAAATAAACTTTTTAGCCTTTCTTAACGGCAGTCCTTTACAGATTGCCTTTAATAGACTTGCATTTATGACATTAATATTCGAGTTTCCTTTCTGTGTAATCTCTGCATGTAGGCTGAAGCAAGACTGAGTGCCTGAAAAATACAGAGGCTAATTACAGCAGTGTGAAAGTAAAATAATGAGAGCTCGAGAATGTGACTGATAAGCAGTTAGATAATAGACTAACAAGCAGGATGTCTGTAGTCCATCAAAGGGCTAATGAAGGTCTCTATGTCCTCTGCTGTTGCCTGAGGAGAATGTACAGATGGAAAATATCCATACCTAGAAATGGCATATAAGCATATACACCATGTCCTAACTGCATGGTGATGTAGCAACTGGATTCAGTGAGTGCTTAACCTATAGATAAAGTAATTACTCAATTGTAAAGTGCACACTAGATGCTGATAACCAGGTAGGCCATGCTTGAAACAAATGTTTACAAAGGAGGTGGTGCTTGGTTTCACCTGCCCAAGGAGCTGGGCTTGCAGCCTGCAGTGCTGCATTGGTTTCAGCAGCCCAGGAAGGTGGCCCAGCAGCACTGAGGTGGACTGGTGCCTGGGGGTGGCTGTCTTGGGAGCAGGAAATGGAGCTCCTGCTCTTAGAGTTAATGGGGGCATCTGGCTCACATGCTCACGTGCAACCCCTCATGCGTCACAGTAAAGCCAGAGGACCTTTACTGATAACAGCTCTATATGAACATTTATGTCTCTGCTGTATTTTCAACCTCTGTCAGACTGACTGACTTTTCTTAGTAAACATGCAAATTCTGACCCTTTGGGGTGACCCGTTTCAGACAGGGAAACTGGGGAGCTAAGCACTTTCTGGCAGGCTCAGAAAATGTCAAAAAAACCCAAAAGAACAAACAAGCAAACCCATGACCAGAAAAGATTATTAAAAAAAGACATTTTGGCCGTTTGGTCATAAATAGTACTTGTTCAATAGCACAAGAAATCATGCAGGCTGTGCAGGGAGACATAAAACCACTGAATTATGTATTAATGTGTCATATAAAAGAAAAAAGTACTAAAGAAATACTGTTGGAAAAATAAATAAAACCACCATTAAAAGTGAACATGTCCCATTTGGTCAGTTATGCCAAACATAAAACAACAGAAAGTGCCGTTTGGAAGTTAACAACACTTTTAATTTTACTACCGACTTTCCCATTATAAACCATACAAAGGTGTGGTTAGACCATAGGCTGAGGAATTGATTTTATGTCTGTGCTCATCTAAATCAGTAGGCTTTCAAAAGATGTATCTATACCAGTGTCTCTGTATATATGTATGAAGGAAGAGAGGAAGAAAGAGTTGGAAAGCTAAGGCTGTGCAAGCTGGCCAATGCTAAAATGAAAGTGCCACCCTCTCAAAGGGACTGTTTGGGTAAAAGGAGCTGGAGCTGAAATCTGCTGGTGGTGGCCACAAGGCCAGTCCTCTCCAGCCATTTGGTCTGCAGAGCTGGGATGTGTGAACATGTGGAAAAGCCATGTCTTGCTTGCAGCAGCCCAGGCTGTCCAGCACAGTGGAGACACTGTTCAAAAGCACTGGGGGGATGGTATGGCCTCACTCAGGTTTCAGCTTGAATTTCACTCTGTCCTTCAAATGTCTCTGGTTTTAATGTGAGATGACAGGTGCCGTGGCAGGCCAACCTTGTGGAGCCAGCTAGGGAAGAGTGACAGGATCTAGGAAAAGGGGCTGCCCATACCTCCACAGCTGGCCTGCTCTGGCAGGGCAGAACTGCCCATTTGTCTGTGCAGGAGGGCAGCTGGGGGTGGCTGTGAGGTGTATCCAAGAGGTCCAGGCAGCTCAGGTGTGGACAGTGCTTTGGGCCCATTAGCTCTGGTGAGCCTCTCCCCACAGTGAAGGGCTGGGCTGTGGCCGGATAAAGAGGCTCCCTGTGAGGGTCTTGCACACACAACTCAGGAGAGATTATAAAAAAAAAAAAAGAAAATTAATAGGAGAAAAAATTTTTCTGGCAGAAAGCGCAAATGACATGGAAACTGCTGGGCTGCTGCTTCATTAAATACATTGGCCAGCCAGAACTGCATTGCAGATATCCTCCTAATGTGTTTTGAACAGCAAAACTCCCTTCGTTCACCTCAATTGCTGTTTGCTTGCTCTTCTCAGCCCACCTGCCATGGTGCCAGTAACATCTCTGTTGGAAGCAGCAGCAGGGACAGCTGGGGCTGGGCACAGAGCTCCAACACCTGCTTATTCCCTTTCTCCTATGCTTTCTGCCCTGGTGGAAGTCTCCAGACAAGACCTTCCAAAGTTCATCCTTCCTCATGGGGCACCGGGATGCCTGCCCAATGCTCTACAGCTCCACAGTGTCACCTCTGCAGAGGGAGAAGGGCCTGGCTGGTCTGTGGCTTCAGCCTGTGGGTTTTTCAAAGATGATGCTGCAGGGTCACTTTCAGCACAGCCCATCTCCAATACCAAGAAAACATGGAGCTTTGGTTTTGTTTTGCTGTGATTTATAGGCCTGGTACAGTGTTACAGAGCATGAGAGGGGGGAGAAAGAGGAAATAGGAGGGAAGTATGTAAATAATCACAATTAATCTGGAGGTCTAATGGCCTGCCTGCCTGCCTTCCTGCTGTAATTTACCATATGTTCTAGTACTTGTGTGAGGTTCCCTGGCTCATGTGTTGTTAGTTTATGTAAGTGTGCACAGACCTTTGGCAAATTTGTATTTTTATTATGTAGAAGCTAGCATTTAGCTTTCTTGTTGTGGGTATGTTGTAGCATATGTTAGTATTTATGTTGCAGGGAAAATGAATCTCTTGACTAGAAAATATCTTCTTCTACTATTCTAGTGATTTGTTATTTTGACCTTTTTTGTAATGATGTTTTGTCAATAGCAAAGCTGAGTGGGACGGACCAGGTAAAGGCTAGTCATTTGTGTGTGACACACATGGTATATGGTTTCTTCTGAGCTCTTGAGGGGATAATCACATCCAGATATGATTCAGAAGGTCAACCTGAATTGGAGGGAAATAATTTCTCAGAAGTGGGTATGAAATAGGAAGCAGTTTGCTTTTCCTCTTTTTTCCCCCCCTTTCCCCCCTCCAGTTTAAGTTGGAAATACCTATGTATGACAGGGATGCTATAGCTTTTTTTCATAGTTTTCTGTGTATATATGTTGCCCTCAGAAAATTTTTTTCAAGGCTATTTTATTTTTATCTTCTTCATTGAAGAATAGTCCACGTTTTCAGTGGGAAATATGTTTACATCATTGATATCTGTTTTCTCCGGGGCCAGTAAATGCGATCACACAATATGTTATTAATGGACCAAGGCCAATACGGCATACTGTGATTTTCCACAATTAGTGAGAAAAAGAAGTCTTAGTGTTAGTAGAAGTTTGACGTGTTACAAAATTTGGGTCTAATTTTTTTCCCAAAAGCCTCTGTGAGAAATGGAAAAAACTTCTCTGAGCTCCATGGTACCTGGATTTGGCATAAAGTCTCAGCCAGCCCTAATGGCTGGCATGTCGCCAAGGAAGGAAGGAAGTCCCTGCTCTGGGCTCCTCTTGTGTCATGAGACTGAAGTCTGTCTTCTGTAGTCCCACGACTGGAGAAAGTGGGCACAGCTCAGAGTAGTTCTCTGACACTGCTCCCATGTCTGGAAAAGGCATCTGCATGCTGATGGGGAGAGGTGGGAGAGGTCTGCCTTTTCCCTTGGTTCTCACTGATTTCATTTTACATCATTCCCATGTGCTCTGACCCTTGGTTTGTTTTCGGAAATATCTCTCCTGTATTCACACAGAAGTCTATCTGCAGTCCTGCAACTTTGTATGCTGTGTTCAGGTCAGATTCAGCAGTTATTGTCTGTAAGTTAATAGCTGTGGGGTTTTATGATCTCATGTGATGTCTCAGGCAATGCATTTGAATTCATAATGAACAGTGATTAAAGGTGCTTTTGCCTGTGTGACTATTTGCTTCTGCGCTTGAAGCACCATGAGTGTTGTTGCTTGTGAGCACCATGCAAACCAGATCAGGAAAAAGTGGAGAAACCTTTTCAGTTCAGACACGAAATTTCCTTGGATTCCATGTCTGTATGGGAATTTTTCCCTTTATTTCATGCAACCTAGCTTTGACTGCAACACAGACATGCATATCTAAAGCTATGCTCTCTGACTTGAAAATAATGGGACTTATTATGGTGAACATCCAAAATAATTACTACTACAAGGATCAGAAAAGAAATTGTTGAAATATGCTTTTAAGCTTGATGTGACAGTATTTACAGAAATGAATTTTTCCTGAATCTTTACAAGTCATGTGTTCTAGAACTGCTGAACATACTATGAAAAGACCCTGACACTTAATGATTTATAGCATGAGAGTGTTTCTGTACAAGCTGCAGCCCAATATCTACCAAGTACAGAACATGACCTGGGCAACAGGGAACCAAAACCTCATTTAGTTATACAGAAGCCTAAATTGAACAGTGATTGAAAAATCAACGGGATCTTAAAATTAGTCTTGTAGCCAGCTCAGCAGCAAGTGGAAGATTTTGGATGTGAATAAGAGTGTTTTTGACCAGGTTTAGGCTGTGCTGAAGCTGAGACAGCTGGATTATGTCAGCTCCCACTCCAGGGAAGCCTGTGAGAAAAGACATGTCCATAAACTGGTAACTGTCTCTTTTTCCATTTTTAGCTGTTTGTGTCTTTGGATGCATCAGAACATCAGGAATAGGTTTTTGTTCCTTTCAAGAGGGTTTAACTGTAGCTACCCCTTCAGTGCTTTCTACTGTGATACCAGCAAACAGAAATATTGCTTCCAAATGATTTGCCAAAAATGGCAAGAAAACAGAAAATTGAAAGTTCTCTGGCATAAAGCCACACATGTGGATTCTCATTAGCTAATATTTGCTGGGTTTTGGTTTTCATTCTCTTTGAGTGAAAAGTTTGTTGACCCTCTGAAAAAAGGATGTCACATACTTCCCTAATGGACATATGATGGAAATATTGACATGAACTCTGTGTTTGATGGGCGAAAATACACAGGGGAAAGTATCTGCACAACTGCAACCACTTTTTGCATGGTGTATGACTACCTTTCATTCACATTGTGCATGACAGTAAATAGGAGGCTTGAATATTTTGCTACAAGGATTTTCCTACAGTTTTTCTTACTTGGGTGCTTTCTGGCATGCAGCACAGAAGGATCTTTACCTGGGAAACACTAGGTTATTTTGTGAGCAAAATACTGAGGAAAAAGTTCACATCTTCACTGTGGAAAATGCACTGTTCAGTATCCAGTATCTTCTAAGCACTTACCAGAAGCTGCAAGGGAGCAGCTATTAATAATGCACATATTAATACAGCCTGCTCAGCCTGTTCCTCTTGGATATGCATCAGTACATTCTGGGTGTATCCCCCAAATTGGAACCACATAGCTTCAAGCAGCCTTAATCAGGGCTTGAGGGAATGGCTCTTATCTGGGTTTCCAGGAATGTTTTTTGTGACATGGAGTCTTTGCAGGACTGCTTTATAAGCTAAGATCCTAGAAACATGGAGTTTTGTTTTCCTAACCTCTGCAGCCTAGCATTCTCCATGACCAGCTCTGTTAGCTTTCTTGCAGAAAAAATGGTGCCCTGCAGTACAAACCAATGCCTTCTGATCTCTCTCTGCTGCCTGAGATTTATCTCGTCTCCTGCTTTCCCTTGCCCTATCCTTTTCTTCAAAGCTCTTGGAGAAAAATATTTCTTTACAATTTTGTTCCTCCTAGTCAGGGTCAATGCTGGTGCTGATAGTCCTGACTGAGCAATCTATTCTGAGACAGAGACACTGCTCAACACAAAAAAAAGGAAAAAAAAATACAGGGCAAGGAGTTATAGCAAATACCTACAATGGTTTCAATGTACAAAAATTCTGTGATCTCAAAGAGAATTCGTAAACTGCACCTCGATTCCTTGATCCATGGCAGAGATACTCATCCTGTGTCTGCACCACAGTAGCTATGTCTTTTCAGAAAGCTATATCCATTGACAGATTACTCTATGCTTTCTAGGCACATATTGAAGAGGTTTTGGGTTGTTCTGAATAACCAGCCCCAGCCACAAACCAAACTGTTACACAGATCTCTACTTCTGTGGAAATATAGCACATACTGGTAATGTCTGACCTACTAGGTGTCTTTAATGTAGTTAAAATGTTCCCATATCAGATTTATTCTGTGAAAATCCAGCTTTCTATGGAACACAATGCATTTGAATTGTAACAGATTGTTCCTACTTACTCTAGCAGTAAAACCATTGCACTGGCTGGGAACAGCTTTCTTTAACATCTTTAAACCAGAAAGATCTGAAGTTGACAAAGTGTTTGTGGCATCTCTTGTTTCTTGCTATTTTTCTCGATAACTAGGCTCTGGGGAAAAGTCTTCAAATCCTTAAACAAGCTGAAGAAAATAATTCCCTCTGATTTGCACTCCTCAGTGGAATCTCTTCACTGCTAGCTCCATGCTTGGCAGTGGATGGGCCACACAGGGGGCATCAAGAGCTGCTCTGTTTGCAGGAAGGGCACTCACTAGGGAAAAGGCTCTGTGGCTGCACTGGCTGGAGGAGAGATGTTTGTTCCCTTGATGAAGCTTCATTGGCTTGAGCAAAGGTATATGTATATTTCCAGAAAAGCCTGGAAGGATGCCTGGTCAGAAAAAAAAAAGGAACCTTCCAGATTCAGGTTTCTTCCCTTTCCAAAGGAAAAACAGTAGTATCCATATAGTTGATGCTTGACACTTTACACAGCAGTGTCAGACACTAGCATTTCTCCACTCTCCAAAAATAAGTGTAACTGCTATTATTTAGCACAATGTCTCTAAATGTTCTCATATTTCGTTTTCATGATCCATCTAAACATTCATACCAAATTTGCTACTGTGAATTGCGAATGTAAGTTTGGTTACGGGCCAGATAAGTACAGCACATATAGTCACTTGGAAACTTCTACTACAAAACACTTGCTTAACTCCTTACTGTGCTTGTGCTATTAGAAAAAATGAATCACAGTAATATTCTGCATCATGGTTGTACCTGGCAACCGAAGATCTTTTAGCATTTGTGGAATAACTAGATTTACTCTATATTTTGCTAGGCATAATTTTTTTCCAATTTGTATAAGGCCACAGTCAATAACTGCTTTTACAGATTTGAGCTTTTCCTCATTGTGAGGAGCCAGCACAGCACTTTATCCACTTTCTGGGTGTATCTTATCTATAGAATTACTGGTGAGACATTTTTGATATCAATCTTGGCCTTTATTGTGATCATCTTTACTCTGTGCATGGTAGGACCCTGGAACAAATTTCCCAGAGAAGTTGTGGATGCCCCATCCCTGGAAGTGTTGAAGGCCAGGTTGGATGGCCCCTGGGAAAACTGATCTAGTGGGTGGCATCCTTATCCATGATAGAGAAGTTGAAACTAAATGACCTTTAAAGTCCTTTCCAACCTTATCCATATTATGATTTTGTGAATACCTGCCTAAAATTAACCTGAAATTTAGGAGACATCATGAAAAGGGAATGCAGAAAACGTGTACATTTTGGAGGTATTTGCATAACAATAGTTATGAAACCTGTGTTGAGAAACCTGAAGCCAAATCATGGTATTCCTTTGTTTTTCTTTACATCATTTAGTGTCACCTTTGTGACAGAGAACTGGAACTGTCTTCAAACTTTAACTTTTATCACTAGATGATAGTTCCTCATGTGGTACAGCTTGAAGGAGAACAGAACCGTGCAAAAAATGTGCAAGGATAGTTTTCCAAATGTTTCTGTGCACACCCAGGGCAAGTGATGTGTTAGGGGCTCTGCAGGCATTCTCCAGGCAGCACTCCTGCTCTAGCACTCAGTTGATCCTCCAGCTCTCACTACTGAAGGATTTATTTCATGTTACTTCTCCCCTTTTTCATCTATGGAGTGGCACACTCAAAGGACATCATTAAAAACTCTGGAGCATTTGAACATTTCTGCAAAAGAAAAGATGCCAGTTAGTAGCAATACCTCATGCAAACCGTCATATATGTATGTGTGTCCTCAACATGTATCAGAACCCTCAGAGAGCTGTTCATACAAATGCTTGTCATTTTTCCTAGAGGCAGAGAACATATTGCTTTAAAACATGCACTTAGCTTTTACAAATTGCTTGAAGGTTGGAAAGAGTCGATGGACCAAGCTTCATCGTGTTGTGGGTGGGTAAAGCTCCTGTGAAAGAAGCACTCACTCTCTTCATCGATTTTGTTCTTGCAGCAGTGAATTTGTTCCACTGTCCCTAGCTCACAAGACTCTCTTTCCAGTCTCTCGCTTTCCTACTTATGTCTTAATTCACTGCTGTCATGATTTATACTAGCAATACAATGTGCAAGACATGAAAATCTATACATCTATCATACCCCTGTCTGAATGCTGGGATATGACATTTCAAAATTATTTTTTCCATATACATTTATCATACTTTTTTTTTTTCCAAAAGGAGACACTGTGGATTGAAACAGACTGAAGGTGGCCCAACATCTCTGATATCCTATTTCATGTACTCCATGTGGGTCATGGGGTAGAAATAGGGACAGTGTTGTGGTTTAACCCCAGGCAGCAGCCAAGCTGCACACAGCCACTGGCTCACTCCTCCACCAGTGGCATCAGGGAGAGAATCAGAAGGATAAAATATACAGAACTTGTGGGTCAAGATGAATACAGTTTAATAGGGGAAGCAAAAGCTACGCACACAAGCAAAGTAAAACAAGGAATTAATTCATTGCTTCCTGTGGGAAGCAGGTGTTCAGCCAGGTGTTCAGTCACTTACAGGACAGCAGGGCCCCACTTTTAAGAGTGACTTGGGGAGACAGATGTGATCACTCCAAATGTTTCCCCCTTCCTCCTTCTTTCCCCACTTTTTACACTGAGCATGATGCTGTATGCTCAGGACTATCCCTTTGGTCAGTTTGAGTCACCCGTCCTGGCTGTGTCTCCTCCCAACCACCCATGTGCCCCCAACTTCCTCACCAGTTGGCAGAAAAGTAGAGGAGGCCTTGAGTCTGCATGGGCTCTGCTCAGAAATAACAAGAACGTCTGTATATTATCAACCCTGTGTTCAGCATGAATCCAAAACCTAGCCCTGTACTAGCCCCTGTGAAGAAAATTAACTCTACCCCAGCTGAAACCAGCACAAGGAAGTACTGCTCTGTTAAGGTTCTACACTCCTTTGCCCAATATTGTGGAGGTAAATATTTTATGATTCTTGTAGAGATTAAGGTAGGTACATTTAGCCTGTTATCCATCAGTGGCAATTTGAGGTTTAGTGTCAAAGTAAATTGTTCTTTAGGGAAGAGTAAGGATCTGTGCTAGCTTGTACCTGCAACTGACTGATCTTTATCAGCCTTCTGACACTCCCACAGGGACAACTAGCTGTAATTAGCTCATTTAATATTGATTATGTCTTTGGACAATTGAATTAATCAGGGTTCAGTGGTGTTTTAGAGTTCTGAAAATATGTACTTAAGAGCTTGGGATTCCTGACCATGCAAAAGGAAGCATGACATGAACACTGTCCCAGGAACTGCATGCAATTTCACCTTTTGTTGAGATTTGAAAACATGCAGAAACTTTTTAAAGAAATTTTTTGCTTCCTCTCCTTCATCATCCCTTCTCTATAAAGTGTGACTCTGAGAGAGGTTGAGCATAAAATAACAAAACACTGAGACAAACAGTTCTTAAAATTTTTTCTGCTCAGTCTTAGATTTTTCTTCTTTGGTCACTTCTGCTAGCAAAGTCCTACCTCCCAGAAGCTGTAAGGCACTGGAGCCTGAAATTAGGTGTGTGATCTTATTACTGAACCCCTTGTGCTTTTTTTCCACACATGCACATATTGGTAGTTACTCTTGTTCTTTGTAATTTAATTTTAGACGTAAGATAATCTTGTTGGGGTAAATGCTTTGTGTGTATGTGTTTGGCTTTTTTTTTTTTTTTTTTAATAAACTTGAACTATAGTGTCTAGATGCTAGGCAAGAAAGTTGAAGTACAAGGAACAGATTTAAATTTGTTGCTTTTGCACTTTTAATGTCTGTTTAAAAATGGTGAAAATTTCTGAATGGAAAAACAAGCCTTTAATACACCTGGACTCTAGTTAGAAATAATTTTCAGTTTTTTTAGTTTTGATTGTTTTCTATGTGGATTTTCTAAACACAGTAGATATCTATATTTTGTTTCCTTAGATACCTGTGTGTTTTAGTAATGATTTTTTTTTTCAAGTTTAATTTGGTTTTTGAGTTAGGAAAACAAGCCAACCCTTATATTTCAGATTGTCCCTTGCAAGACTTTGTAATGTACATTTTTCATGAAAGAAATCACCTCTTCTTCTCCCCATTCCCAACTATTTTTTGACTAAGTTACACTTGGGTTGGAAATATTATGAAGAAATAATTTGTGATTTTTCAGGCAGTGTGATAGATAATTTAGGAACAAAAAAGCCAGACATCTGATTAATGCTCTAAAAATAAGATATAGCTGAATGCTGAGTATCTCCTGCATTTGCATTAATTCTGTTTATATTAGATCTAAGATAAGTACTAATTTTATTAGCAGCAGTGAGTCTAAAATTCAAATATATAGTAATGTGGAGCAAGTCAGTGACTTACCAGAACACGAGTAATTCAGTGAGTAATTAATTGGACCATGCTTGAGGGTGGGGTTTTTTTTTTTTCAGTCCATATGTTTAAACTAAATATGCTGTTCTTTATGACATCACAGCTAATTGTTCAAGAATATATAGGCTACATTCTGCACTGACATATGGCTTCTACCTCATGCCATTAACACAGTGGTTAATATTCACAATTAATTAAATACTTTTGTTATGGGATCCCCTGCAAGTCAATGGGAAGAACTGGATGTAATTTGAAGATTCAGTACATTTTCCTGTGTTTGAATTTTCCAGGAAAGTAAGCAGACATACCTGGGGTTAAGGGGCTGAAGTTCTGTTGAACTTCCACTATTTTTTGGATTAAAGTACCCTCACATTAAGAGTGAGTCGTTTGTGCTTTTTAAGCGTTTTAAAGTCATTGCCAAAGATGTGTTATTTGAGATTCATTTAGCCATAGATATTATTATCTGAAAGACTTTAGAATAACTTTTTCAATTAGAGTCCTAACAATGTATTTAGATTAGATTTAATATGACAGTTATTTGTTCTGCTAAAAAAGGTCCCGTGGCATATGAAAACATATTAATTGAGGATTAGCACAGATGTAGTAAATTTAGAAATCTTTGATGAAAACATTGCAAAGCATCATGACTGCAAATTAACTAACAGCATTAATGGGATCATCTACTTATAAATCCAGCAGATTTTGTCCAGTTCAGAAGAGTATGCTTCTGGGGCTGTGGCCAGCGAGATCAGTCAAGCTTTTTTATTCAATGTTTAAATTATGGTCATTTCAGAACTGTTTGTAGGTGCTCTTACTGGAGGCATGCAGTCACTTTTCTTTTCTGTGAATGGAATAGGTAGCTGTTCACTGACTGTGGAGATCATGTACATTAAGTGATGCCTCCCTGCAAAATAAAGGTATTTCAAAACAGACATTTCAGTCTCTTCTGAAAGCCTCCAATGAGAAGATGTTTGTATATTTGCACATGAATAGTGACTGTATTGCTCAACTGAAGTGATCACATGCAGAAAGTTGCTGCAACTTCCTTGCTCAGCCTGGGGGGTCCCACTTCCCTGCCTCAGTGACATCCTCTGTGCTCTGCAGGGAACACAGTTAAACCTTAGGGGAGCTAAGGAGTGTGTAGTTCATAATTTTCTGTTAAGTATCTGCTGGGGAAAGCCTCTGCCTGTGCTAATTGACAAGGTAAGGCCAAGGGGAACTGTTGGTGGTGTCCCATTTTGGACTGTGCTAAACTGATGCCCTGTGCTCCTGTTCTCATCTCTTTGGACAATGTGATTTATGATGCAACTTGCTCAGGAGAGGCTGAGAAATTTGACCTCTGAGGCCAATCACTGAAGGGTGCCTTGGCTTGAAGGGTATGGAAAGAAAAGAGAAGGAAAAAGGAAAGATCTTTTAATGGAAGACTAGGAAATTGAAGGGGTGGGCCCAATGATTTCCTTCTATGTGTGTATGTGCAATTGTTTCAGTTGATTGGCTTTTTTGAGAGATGACATTCAGTATGAAGAGGGATCTGCTTTGCCAGCACCACAGTCTTCTGCTTCTCTTTTAGTATTTTAGGGAGACAAGAAGAGCAGACTTCATGGTTAGTCTGCTCTGTGTATCCAGCCAAACTTGTCCTCTGCTTTCTCCCTCAAACAAAGAAGCCCTCTTTGTCTCTGCTGGTCAGTTAATGCCTCAGTGATAGCCCATCCTATTATTGTCCTACTATTCCTGCCAATTCCAGGCTCATCTTTTTTTTTTTTTTTTTTTTTTTTTTTTTATTCTGATGACAGGAGGATTCCCTCGTGTGCTGCAAGGAACACGACAGGCAGTAAACATGGCCTTGCCTTGAGGGCTGTAATGCAGCCTTGTAGTAGGATCTAGTAAGGATGTATTATTATAAGCCCTTATCATGTTTATTTCAATTTTCATTCACATTCCTTCCAATCTTTTGATATTTAGCCTTGGGGCAGATTCAGCTACATATCCAAGGATGCAACTTTACATTGAATTAATGGGTATCTATCTCCTTGCTGGTTAAGAAGTTAACAAAAAAGGAGTAGGTGTCACTATTTTGCTTATGGTGGGAATTTGACAACGCACTGAACCAAGCACAACACACTTCCAGAATCTTAACTAGTTTGATTGCACCACCAACATTGTTATTTCGACAGTCCCACTCTCCAGTATCTGGCATAATTGGAAGCAGCAGCCAGCAGGTATCAGATGTCAGTATGAATTGTCTCCTGCTGCGTGAGCACTGACTATGAAATTGATTTGCTGTCTTTTTTACGCAGTTTTGTAATGAAAGTAACGTAAAGTCCCAAACAGACAAACTCCGCATTTGTGTACATACAGTTAAAATGGGTGTATGTCTGAAAATTAGAGAGGGGGAAATATATCAACAGATAAGCAGTATGGCACCATCAGGCGTGTTTTCTCACAGGTGGTTGTGATGGCAGTCCCTGCTATGTTTCTGAAGAAACTGAGCTAAATCAGTAGCTGGAAACCAATTTCTTTTGGGTACTTACATGGATCAAAAGCATAAAACGTGAGAAAGAAGAGCACTTCAGTGAGTGAATTTATCTCTCTGCTTTACTCAACTCGTGTTATTAAGGAAAGCAAAAAAGGTAGTGGAAACCAAGTCTTCAACCTGGAGCAAATTTTTCTCTTATTTATCATCAGACTGATCAAGGTCCCTAAGATGAAAAAAACTGGCCTGAGCAAAGTCATTGGTAAACTTCTTTGGATTTGCTATTGCCAGGATGTTGCCTTAGGGCACATCAGAAATAAACTACTGTCAGTATGTTCAAAATGCTGTCGTGCAGAACAATTTTGTGTGTATAAAGGGAATGTTTCAGTGACTGGATTCTTCACTACCAATTTGAAGAACTATAAGGGTGGCTTAAACCAGGTATAAAAGAGGTGCTATCATCCCAAGTGTTGAGAAAGGTCTTTGAGCACTCCATAGGGATTGCTGACATTTAGATGATGGCAGTAGGAGCAGAGGATGCTGGGCTTCACTGGCAAGAACTGGTGCCTTTTCTTAAGCAGAGCTACAAGTACCTATGAAGCAATCATGTTTATAGGTCTCTTCCTCAGCTTGATGCAATACTTGGCTTTGAAACCAGAAGGCTTAATCAGCTCCTACTGTAATCAAATTATTCAAGATTTTTCAAAGAGAAAATTGCAGCAAATTCCTGTCCTAAGAAGTCAAGGTCAAAAACCTATTTAGAAAAATCAGCTTGAGCATTGATTACTGAGTGTGGCTGCCTTTTTCAACAAGCACAATGGAGAAAAACATTCTCGACATCTGATTCAGTGAGGCCCAAGACCAGTGTTTAATTGTGTTTTTTTCTCTGACACCCAGTTGCATAGCAATAAGGGGGAGCATATGATACAATAATCTATATATAGGATAGGTGGGGCTGAACCTTTGACTTGAGGCCAGCTAGTCTGGTATTCCAATCTTGGTGCTGACATGAAGGCAGCCAGTAACCTCAGGCGGGTTGCTTGAAGTTCTTCCTGAATTTCAGACCTGCTGTTGATGAAAGGACCGGTCTGTAACTGTCTTGGGATTGACAGTTTTCAGAACAGGAACCAGCAGGCCACTTCATACACAGCCAGGGTACGGATGCCCACAAAAACTTTCCACCCATTCAGGACAGGCATGAGATAATTTACGGAGTGCTCCACTCAGAGAACAATTTTCCTATAGAAGCAGAAGTACACTGCAGGCTTCTTCCCTGCAGAAGCAAACCAACCTGGTTTGAATCTGACCACAGGAAAAAATGGAGGGTAGCCCCTTGAGCAGATGGATCCCTTCTTTTTCCCCCATGAGGCGCAAACAATGGTGCTGTGGCTCATCACGATGCCTGGACTGCTTCCTTTCCCCAGGCACCTCCTGCCCTAGAAGTAGCACCTTGTTTTCTCTATTTCTGAGGCTAGGAAATAGGAGCTGATTCCTACAGCAAGAAGACAATCAGATGACAGACTCCGGTCCTTTTCCACATAACCAGAATTTCTGTCAGATTTTAAACCTATGTTTTGACCACAAATCCAAGCTGCACTTCCACCTGCAAGAGGGTGTTTTTATAGGGATGCTCTCTGCAGCTCACTCCCCAGAGGGATGTGGTAGAAAGAAATCCACCCACCTCTGTGTAGGCTTGCTCAAATAGGATGTTGCTGACTCAGCCAGCCAAATTTGCCATTATATTCTTCCCTTTATTTTCTTGGGAAGATTTCCTAAGTTGTGCAGGTCTCCAAGAGCAAGGAGGAGGAAAAGGACTCTATTCCTCTATGCTTCTTGCTGCAACAGAGAAAAGTTGTATGTTGTACTAGAGAAAAAAATTGTGTGTTATACTAGAGAAGCTGTTGCCTTACTACTCAGTCTGTCATAGAAATTAGAAGAACAGGGACCCAAAACCATTTCCTTTCCTCAGTTACAGAGGAAAAATCCCATCATTTATTTAAAGGGTGCTGTTACTGGAATCCACAAAATTTTTCATGGTGACGCATTCATTGGTAAAGAAAAGAATTCCTGCAAGAATGAAACACAAACCTGGATAAATTGAGCTGCAGTCTTACCGCAATACCTTTTATAATGCATTTAACAGACTCTTCCAAGCTACGTTCTTCCAGTCTGTTTCCTTCCCTTCATTGTTGTGCTGTGAAGGCAAATGAGCAGTAATGCTGGACAACATGCTGTCTGAGGCCCTGCTCCCAGTGCTCTGCACAGTGCATTGTTGTCAATTTACAGGGAATTTTCCTGATTTCCAATGTTCTCAGGCCCTTAGTCAATAACATGTGTTTTTCAACAAAGGTTGGATAGCTAAATCCAGTATGGTAAATCAAGTCCTTTCCAGAAGCGGCATTTCCTCACTCTTTTCAGGTGACTGTTCAACTTTAGCTTTTTTCTTCAGTTTCTGTCTCTTGAAAGGAATAGGCTAGTTCAGATCATCTCCTGAATTCTCTTTAAGAGAAAGTTCAAGGGGATTAGCAGCATGGTTAAAATCCTGTCTGCTGCTTGCTGGAAATGTAGTCTTCAGCTGTTGTTTTAGTAGCAGTAAAACTTCTGGAACTGCGTGACATGACGTTTTTTGAATGTTTTACTGTTTCTTTTATAGCAAGTGTTACAGCATGCACATATGATGTCAAATTCCTCTTAAGAGCATTTGATTTTTAGAGACATGAATATGACACAGAGGGACATGAGAACCGGCTGTTGACTCAGTCTCTCAGTGCCCTTTTGTTTGTGTCTGTGACCTGGTCACATAGTACAAAGAGTTTCCTGCTGAACTACATGCAGCTGCCTGGCTGAGAAGCATGTGAGAGCTTTATTTGTCCTGCCTGCAGCTCCAGATCTTCTTGGAACAGGCTCCCAAATCTTCTCAATGTGGAGGTGGGTGATGTCACTTTGCAGCCTTCCAAAGGATCCTGTCCTCTCTGGAATACACCATAAAGGATTTGCACGGCATTAAAGCCTTCATTTTGGTGTACTGCTCCAAATGGACTGCCTGAGTAAGACTCCAGGCTTCCTGGGACTTCAGAGCAGAGACACTTATTTTTGTCAAGGAGAGCAAATGTAGGTGGGGAACATGAACTGAGGCTTGACTGGTACATATCCTTTTTTCTAAAATTATTTTAACAGATTTACAGACTTCCATACACCCTCCCCTTCCCCCCTTGGAATCCCTTATGCTGTTATGAAAACTACTCAGGCCTGCTTTTCCATTTTCCCATTTGTTGGTGTTAGGAAAGACGTACAGGTCTGTATTGATCCATCTGTTTCTTGAGATGGCTGCATCACATTTCACCCCACATGCAGCATGGTAGGCATGCAGCCTGAGACCAGGAGGAGTCAGAAACATTTGGGTCATACGATGGTCTGCATGTTCTGGGGCGCTGGCTGGCTGGTCAACAGTTTTAACTACAAGCAAAATGCCCCTTGCTCTGGCACAGGCTCTGCCCAAATGGCAGTGGTGTACTGCTTGGATGGCACAGGTGTTTGGTTGCATATCCTGAGAAGGTATTTCTGTACCACTGCGTGTCTGAGGCCTAGGACCCACCCTGACAAGCTGAGCAGGGTCTCACACTCCTTGGTACAGAGTATGTCCCGGAATAAGGGGAGGCTACAGATACAGACAGAAGAAAACAAACTCTCCACAAAATCGTAAAAAAAATCTACATACTTCTCAGCAGCCTTAACTGAAAGGATACTCTTTTCCAGTACATTCCATTGTTTTACATTATCTGTTTTCTTTCTTAAGTGGGAGCCTGGTGTTGCATCTCACATTCTCCTGAAGTCATCCGTACCTCCCTTTACCATATCCTGATGTGTGGAGCACCACTCTTCCACCTCTCACATCTTTGCGTTTCTTACATCCCCATTTCAACACTAGCCAGTGATCACATGAGAATGCAATATTAGGAAATGATTTGATGTATTTTTAGCAGGGCTTAGGCTGAAATAGCAATGAGAATGGAGAAGTGCCAGCCACACATGACCAACCAGCTGTCTATGGCCCACATTTTGGAAATCACTGATTCAAGTAGCTGGCAATAGGTTATGGAAAGTTTCCCTTTTAGATTGCTAGCTCAAATTAACCCCAAACTATATGAGGTAGGAAGGTCATCTTGGATGTACACAACCTTATGATGTATGAGCAGTCTTCATTCAATTTCTTTGCCTTTTAATGCAAGAGAAATACTTCAATTGGAAGTGAAATTTCTACTTTTGTGACTCTTAGCTACAGGGGCTGCTGGAACATGGATATGGCTGGAATGGAGAGGCTCTGTGGCTGCAATGTGCTTCTTCCCTACTCTTTGGCACTTGGACATACTGTGATAAGTGCTGAGCTCTTCTGTATTGTGTAGAGAGAGGGGGAACCATCTAGCAGATCTAGCTCCAGAAATTTAACATGGCAGCCATGTAACAAAACCCCCCACATTAAAAATGGGAATCTTCTTCATTTTCCAGCCTCTGCCATGCACATCTATTGGCTAGGACTTCTAGCTTACCTCCTTTCCTGTCTTCTTAATCCATGAGTATTTTAGGAGCCAATAACTCCTTGTCAGCTGGTACCTATTGCTATATATGCATCAAAGGCAGCTGCCTGCTAGAGTTCTGCATGCTTCTGGGGTTATTTAACTACACATGTGAGTAGATCTTGCATTCCTTGTATGTCACCCATTTGTGAAATTCCCTGCACCAATTTCAACCAGGCTTGCTTTATCACATTCCCTTCTTGCCAGCCTAGCAACCTGCTCTAGTCTGTTTCTTGTCCCAATGGGGAAGTGGGGCTATGTCTTTAATGTAAGTTGCCTGACATCTTATGGTTTTCAGCTTTGTTTCTCTTGCTGACCCTCAGACCATTGCTGAGCATAGCAGAAAGTGAGATTGGGACCCTTCCTGGGCCCAGCACATGCACAGGGTTGAGTGAAGGATGACTTCTATGATTTTTAACCATTTCCAAATGCTGAGACTGATCATCAGGCAGGTCTGCTTAGGAGAACAAGATCCTATTCTCCAAATCACATGGGGGAGCAACCAGAGAATCCCAGTGGGCACCCTGCTAGTGCTGCTCCATCCCATTGGGATATTTGATGTTCTTTGTAGATCTGAAGCCTTTGCCAAGCTCCCTGATCTGCATTGTCTGCCAAGGAGGTGACAGGCACCATACACCAGCTGTGATGGATGCAGTGGAACTGAGTGCTATGTGTTTTGATTGGAGGCACTTTGACGCCAAAGAAAAGCCCCCCAAAACAATCTTTCAGCCTCCAGGGAAGCTATTTGTTTTGGTATTTAAGGAATGCATTTTGTAAATCACTCAGATGATGGCAAGTTTACGTATTTGTATGGCAAATTTATTGTTGTGCTATTAGTATCAAGGAAATCCATTTGAGTGTGTAGATTTTAGACTCCTGACCTCTAAGCAGAATGAATTTTTTTTGAAGGGGTGTGAAATTACCTGTTCATCTCCATGAGCTGTACACTCTGTTGAATGAAAATGTCCTCTGTAGAGACATAAGAGATGTGAGGGGCGGGAACTGCCATTCATCTCAGTCAGTGATGCCTCCCTTCCCAACCCCTTGTCAGTGCCTGGGATGCTGTGCTAAGCACTGACCCAGTACATTTTCAGTCTTGCACTTTGTGTTTTCAGAAGGTACCAGGAAGGTGGAAAGGGCTACCCTGTTGCTGGCTCCCATGAGGAATGGCAGTCACCATCCTCTGGAGATGGGTCTCAGGGCAAGGATTGCTGGATCGCACTGGGGACAAAGAAGAGGCAGAGAGGAAAAAGAGGAGTTTGTTTACTTGCCTTGGTTGTCATTAGGACTGGGAGCATGTGTGTCATTCCAAGTCTTGTCCCTTTCCTCCTCCTCTGTCACCCCATTACCCTTCTCCCAGAGCCCCCCTGTCTTCCTACACAGATCCAAACTTCTCTCCCATCCCTGCCATCCATGCTATTTATTTAGCTTCAGTGCAATCTGAGCTTTCTGCTCTGTTGGTTTGATGTCTATCAAACTGCAAGCTCCTTTGACAGAGGCAGACCATGACAACATGCTTCTCTCCTCTTCCCGTTTTTTCCGTGCTTTCTCCCGGCGGTCAGGTTTGAACTGACATTGGCTGGTTGTAGGTCAGGTTCAAAAGCATCAAACACTGTCTGAACATCCCCTGGAGCTATCAGCTCATGTGAAAACGAGTAGTCTAGGAAACCTCTGTGACTGCACAGAATAATCCACTTTATGATTGAGCTCCTAAGGTTGGAAGGCTTCTCATTTAACATGGGGTTTCCCATATTTTATCTTGAAATCCTGCATCCTGTGGTAAAGGACAGGCTTATTAACTTCCCAGGTCTTTTTTTAAAAAAATAAATCATATTGATTTTTAGCCTGAAAAATGGAAAATAGTCCCACCTTACCCTTTTTGTCACGGTTTCCATGGTTGTCTGGAAGCTGCCACTTTGTCCTGAAAGTAGAAGTGGTTATAAGGTGGCAAGAGGGAAGTGTGTGTACATAAAAGATAAATGGGGAACTGCACAGAGAAGTGCTGTGGCAGTGCAGTGGGAACATTCCATATTTTTAAAATGCCGATTTTAAGAATGCCGATTCCCATTTTATTTCTCAAAAATTTATAGATGCAACAGAGCATCTTGTGAATGTCTTAAGTTATTAAGACCCAAATGTGCAGGGAGAGACAAGAGCTATAGCTACAGTGTGCAGCCACTGAACCCAGGCCCCTGCTCTCTGTTGTACAGTCTTAGGAGAGACTTACATAAGTGTTCCCAAATCTGGTGCACACAGCCTACACCGCTGCCCACAAAGTTCCTAACCTTTGTCAGCGTGAGGGTTTTAAAGCCTTTGTAGAACTGAATATTTAAACAAAGATGAGCTTCTCTGCTGTAACTGTGGGGGAAAGATTGTTCTGCTTGAGTCAGGGCACACATCTTTAGCCTGCTTAATTCAGCATCAGCTTGAATGAGAATCTGCTAATTGACAGCTGCCAAGGATCTTGCATTGTTTTTAAGGAACTTGTGGGGTAAAGGGAAATTATGGTCAGTGGCTTAGAATTCATAATACCCAGCTCCTGTATGTTTTCAGTATGCAGCATTCATTAGCCATCACTTGATGAATATGGCCTGAAGTGATGCAGGCAACTTATTTTAATTTTTTGCTGTGCTCTGTTTGGATTTATTTCCAAGTCAGTCAGGTGGGACACCCTGTAGATTAAGACTTAGCACATGCATTTTGAATCTGTAGACTAGTGCTTAAGCTGAAATAAGAATTCTTTATGTTTTAGAGAAGAAATGGCCTAAATTGCCAGAAATAACCGTAATAACAAACTGCTTGTTTCTTGAGTCAGGCACATAGTGCAAACAGCCGTAATCGCTGTGCACCCTGTTTTATAATGAAAATAACAGGGATGGGAAACTGTCCAAGAAGAGTTTGTCCCCTTGGCATGTGATATTCTTTTTAAAACTGTCTGCAATTATGAAGAAATATAATTACAGAACCATTAAAAAAGTGTGTGTCTTCTGAAGAGGAAACTGGATGGGATTGTATGTAAATATGGAGATATAAACAGCACTTAGGCAAACCAAAAGGCATGTGAATGCTGAAATTTGTTTGCTGATGTGTTTTTGGGTGACTCTCTTAATTTTGTTAAACCTGATATATAGAATAGGACTTTATGACTGACAGTCCCTCCCTTGCTTGTGTGTCACTTTCAGACATCCCCCTGCGGTATTCTCCTTCATCCTGTCATTTGCCTCACAAGGAATTTTCAGGGTGCTCTGTTCAGATCAGCAGCTTGGGTTAGTTTGGAGAAGTCTGCCAGCCTTCTGTAAAAGAGCTCACATCAGACACTTTCATTGCATTTCTCTCTTCAAAGTCCTCACCTTACAAGAAAGTTCTCTCCAACTCTGTGCCTTTCCTTTATTTCCAGGACCTTCTGCTTCCCTGTCTCATATTTCACACAAGCTGTGAGACTTCCTGCTTCGAACCACCAAAATGTCTATAGTGGTCTGCTTAGAAAGGCTTGTGAAGACACTAATAAAGTACAGGTGTAAGTATTCAGGCCTTAATCTCTGCTGACAAGCGTACAGCCTAAAATTGTGGCAGCAATGATGGAGATGTGAGCAGTAATGCAGAGGTGTGGTGTCAGGTGTGCTTATCACAGTGGGGTAAGGGCTGTTTGTCAAAGCATCACCCAATCCCAGCAGAAGTAGGGCAGACCTACCTGCATCTCCTAAGCAGCCTAAGGCCTGCTCAGTGCAAACTTTGCTATGAGGAAATCTTGACCTCGCTTGGTTTCTGTCAGCTTGAGATAGGAGTTTTTACTTGCCCTGTGGCAGACTGTAGCAAACAGTAAGTCTGATTCCCCATGAACATGACTTTGTGCCAGGCAAACACATAGCACAGGCTACCCTGACAAAAGTGGTGGCTCATGTTGCCTGAGAGCCATGGAGAGAAGCGCCCCAGGAACGAGCCCTCTTGTCAGCCGTGCTGTCAATTGTGATCGGTCAGCTGCTGCGTGTGATGAAACCAGTCTTTGGGGGATTTCATTCTGCATGGCTGGCCAGCTGGTATGTGTTTCTGTCTGGGCTCTGCAGCCCTGGCCCTCATTTGAGGAGGGAGGTCTTTGTTCTGTATCAAGCTTCAAATAGTTTGGCATCTGTTGGTTTGTGTTGTCTGCTTGACCATTTGTTGAGTTAGTGAGCTTCCTTCTAATCACAGCTCTTAAACAGTCTGTTCCCCTGAATGGTTTCTGCTCTAAAAAGTAAAAGTAGATATGTACTGGCTGTAAATGCCCAAACCTGCTCTCATTGGAGAGGTGAGGATATCTGCACACAGAAGATTGAAACCAGCTACAAGGCCTTGCTTCTGATTAATTTTTTGGTCACATTACAATTTCCTACCACCAGGGCATGTCAGTGATGAGAAGTACAAGTTGTGAAATCCATACTTCTGCTGCTTTGCAGACAGCAGAGTTGATGGACAGAAAAGACTGGTAGTGATTAGATCTGCAGCAGTGATTCACAACCTAGGATTATACTTTCTGCAATTTGCTTGAGTTTGTACAACTCAAATATCAGATAACATTACAATTTACATTTTCCATGAAATGCTGTATCAAGAACGTATTGATTTATACTGCATCCGATTACTCAGGGGTTGGAGAAAGCCAAAAGGAGAATTTCACTTTTTTCTTGCTGACATTTGAAAAACAGGATTACACCTCTTCACACCTAGCCCTGTAACCTTCAACAACCAGCCTTGGAAAATCGCTTAAGAATTACAATTTTTTAAGCTTTCCTTAAACAGTTAAGAACTCTGTTCAAATCCCTTGAAGGCAAGCATTAGTCTTTTCCTGCCACCTTTGCTCCAAGCACTATGTGGAGTGAGGTGGGGAAAAAGATGGAAAATTCATCCTTAGGGTTCAGCATCATTGTCTTTGCCTTGGACAGATCCAGGTTTGCTCATTTGCATCCTTGGACTCAACGATCAAACATGACTAGAAAATCTGGCATGTTTAGTGTCAGCAAGCTGCCTGGAGAAGTGCAGGTACTGCTCACATGAGATGTCTGAGATTTGGGTGTGATCAGTCATGCTTTGCCCTCCCTGCTGGTATTGCTGGTTGTAGCTCTTGATCTGTGTCACATGGATGGGAAAGTGGTCCTGCCATTGCACAGCCTGCTGCTCCTGCCTCCTCAGTGGTACTCAGTGTATGCTACAGAATGCTACAGAATGCTACAGAAACCAGACTTTCAGTGTTTCATTTTTTAATGATATTTCAGTTTTCATTTGCCATTACTCTCAAATGAAGCAGTTTCCAGGAGAACAAATTAAACTGAGCCATTTAAAAACCTTAATGTTAAGGCACCTGCTTGAATGTATCAAATTTTCAGAGGAACTGAGCCTCTGTGTTCCCCAAGAAACACAGTTTTGAAGCAGTGAAGTCCCTGGGCAGCACCAGTGCTCAATAACTCCCCAAAATCAGGTCATTCTTGGTTGTATGCCTAGTTTAGTCATTGGATTTTGGCCTCGAATCTAACATGTGTGTGGAGATGAGTGGGGAGAGGGAAGCTGAGATTTTTTTAACTTCTCAGCTGCTTTGCTTAGAAGCCACAGACTGCTCTTTGTAAGTGTGCAGCTGTGGCTAGTCCGTCACACAGTATTTTATTTTAGGATGAGACAAGCACCGAGTCAACGTAGCTCCTATTGTTCCTTGTCTGTCACCCCATGTTAGCAGAATTCAATGCAAGCAGTGTTCACCAGGGAGATGTGGCATTAGAGACGCATATGCAGATGAAGGCTCTCCAGATGTGTTGCACTGAAAAGTTCAGAGCCTGGAGCATGCAGCAGTTACTTTTCCTCCCCTTGGAATCTGTATAATTCGATGAGGCACCACGGACTTGATAATCTCAAAAGAAGTAATAGCCTTTGCCACAGCAGGTCACTCGCTGATGCAATGGGAGGAGACATCTTTGCAGCGCTGCGCCAGGAGTTATGCAATCTAAAATGTCAACTTGAAACATGTCCAAGCAGTACTCAAGAAATAGCTGCAGCATTGAACACTCAGGTGCTAGAGATGCTTGGGTACTCAGAGAGTATGGGAGCTCAGCAAAATTACTTTTGTCGTGCCTGAGAAAACAATGGCACTTGAAGAAATTGAGCTATTGAGAGATTCAATTTGCAAGGAAGGAGATGGAAATTACCTAATTGTTTCAATGTACTAGAAGAGGAATCTATTTCTTGGTAGAGAGAACTATTTTCTTCTTGTAATTGTGTTGTTAAGTCCCAAATCTCTCTTCAGGGAGGGATGCCATGGGTCTGTCTGGGATCAGTGACCTTTCTGCTCACTTCCCAATGCTATTGTGGGGTACGTTGTGGGGTACATCTTTCAAGAAGGATGGTGATGTGTGGGCTCTTGTAGCATTAATCTTGTGTCCTATCTTGCTTCCCAGTTTCACCTCCTTAGCATACTCCATTGCAGGAACCCTGTGTGAAGTATGATTTTGGGGTAAGATGCAGATTGTAACAAGCCCAGGTTTGATGCTCTCATAATATCAGTCTCAGTTTTGCAGCATAGGCATTTTTCTGGCTACAATGGACTTGGCAGAGTAATGAAACTGCTCCATGGGGAAAAATGTTTCTGTGATACTTGCTTCTGTATACCAGATATTACAGCAACATGTCTCACTAGAGTAACTATATCCGAATATTTCATCTCAGGCATTTGTTACCCTTCACCACTTCTTTTGCAGGGTGCGCAGAACTACAGATAACATTGAATTGCTAGAGAGGAGGGCATGGACAAAGAATTAAATAAATTATCCCAAGCTAAGCTGGGTACAGCTGGCTCAGAAATCCAGAGGAGAAACCTCAAAAATCCTGAACTGTGGAAGCCATTTAGGAGGCGCAATGTTGAACCCCAAATATGGTGCAATAAATATTAAAAACAGTCACCAACTGTGGCTGCTACTCCATACACTGCCAACTCATTCCTGGTAATAGCCATAGCAGAAAGTCTGATTTTCCTTGGCTTACTCATATAAAAATCAGGGATATGGGCTTCAGCCTGCTCTTGACAGTCTTGCAGCCCAGTTAGTTGCCCATCTTTGGAGGAGGTCTCTGTAGCATTGTCTCACATCCAACAGCTCCTTTCCCAAGCTTATTTAAGAGCTAAAGGGAGCTCAAGCTAGGACAAACCAAATACTAAAGAGGATTTCTGGAGATGGTAGATGGTGAAGGAGGAAGACCACCCAGGACAGTTTATTCCATTCATGGATGAGTATGTGAATCAGTCTGTGGTGCTGCATGGTGTAGGACAGGCAGAGAGAGGTCTCCTAATATTCCTCCAAAGCTCTGGCACAGGAACTTGGGTTATTAAACATGCCAGAGCAGAGTCAGGTTGCATCATTGGCAGACAGGTGCTCACCAACACAAATGACTTAAGAAGGTGAGGGGACAACTGGGGTAAAATCCATGAATGTGATGTGGCTCTTATCCCATGATGAGTTATAAAGGGATGCACTACTTGGGGACTGGACTGCAGGTAACAGGCTGGGTGACAAGAGGCTTTGTGTGGAAGGACATAAAAAGACATGAAGTGACATTTAATTCCTAACTTTTCTTATTCGTTTTCAATATCCAAAGTGAACCTGAGAGAGTCAAAACTCTGGTGGATACATTTTTTGACTTTGCAATTCAGGGAGTAAATTACAAAGTAGAGATAATACATATGATTTTTAATGCCAATTGATTGGCAACTCACAGCAGCTAAGCTTTTTGAATGATTAGTCTGTAAATTCATTGTCTAAATTTGTTTTCAGAAACAATCCCTGAGGCGATTAGAAACACTGGAATAAATTTATAGTTAGAATGACCTATTTGCAAATAATTTCTTTAAATAAAAAAAAATGGAGTTGATTTAAAGAGAAAACAATTCTTCTGTAGTGAATTATTTGCTCATATCTGTTTCTGAGGTTTCTCATCTCCTTCCATAGATTTCTAAGCCTTTATGCATGAGTCACTAGTGATATGATGAAACAAGGGATTTGCATTAAATAAAAATTTCCTCCATCTTTTTAAGACACATTTCATTGCTTCTGTGCTTCTATCTTTTCACTCTACAGAAAATCAGAATAGAAAAAATATATGTATAGACTATATTCCTAATGATATCCTGTGCAGTTGTTTGTTCCCACCAGACATCCATATTATTCATACTGTTATTTTTGAAGCTGTTCAAGAGATTTTAAAATATTTTCACTGATCAAGAGATTTTAAGCTATTTTTTTTTTCATCAGCAACATGTACACTCTTTTAGGGACATGTTTTGGAGAGTTTGCTTTCTATGGCAAGGTTCCTCATCAGCATATCTTTTTAAAAATTATAATGTGTAATTTTTATTCTTTGCCAAAATATCTTGTTTTTTTCATAGAAGACTGACAGTAACTCAGTCTCCAGTATCTGTTTATATAGTTTCTAACTACATTACTTTCATAATGATATGCTGTATGTGCTATGCATGGATCCAAAAATACAATACAATACAATAAATTAGAGAAAGATGATGATTGATTTAAGACACCTACTATTTTTATCGCACTCTGCTACTGGTATATCAGGAATGCAGTTTTAGCCAGGCGTTCCACTGCTATCAATATCTTTTAGATAAGCTTTAAATAACCACTGGAAAAACACTCTGGACAGCTTTACGAAGATAATAACAGCAATTAAATCATGATTCTTTGGGGAGAAACCCTTAGAAAACCACAGATGAAAATTTCTCCCTGAGATCTCCTCAGCCGCGTGTGCAGAGGCAGAGAACCCACCACATGGGCAGGATCAATAGGACCCCTTGTTGGGCTGCAGCTGGCACTGCACCCCAGCAGCTGTGCAGGATTTGGGCCACGTGCCTCTCTCAGATCCCCGTGCTCCTGTGCCTGTCTCTCACCCCATCCTTCTGGCAGCTGGAGGGGACTGCCCCGCTCCTCCCCCTGGCACCTGGCAGCTGTGTGAGGGCTGCAAGGAGCTCCACTCCCCCTGCACACAATGATTGCTCTTTATGGCAAAAGCAGAGACTGGCTGCTTGGGCATGGACAGCATCCATGTGCCAAATGCTCTGGGCTGGGGCCTGGGAGTGCCCCTGACTATCCATCCAAACAGTGTACAGAGCCTTCCCCAGGTGCTGCCTTGCTGAGTGCCAGGGTGGGTTTTTTGCATAGTTTCTTTCATTCAGGTGTGGATTGTGAACAGCTATAAATGCCCCACTGTAGTGGTCCACCCCTTGTTTTCTGATGGATTATGCTGGGCTTAAGGCATCAGCAGCTCTGACTTGTAGGATTGAGGATTTCACGGCATTGCAAGAGGCTTTTTTTTTTTTTTTTTTTTTTCCACAGAATGCGAGGATAGGCACTGTGGTTTAGCACCTTTCTCCCTCTATCCTCTTTGAAGGGTTGCCCCTACTCAGAGCTAATAGCAGTAAATATGTGGTGGTTCCACCCTAGTGACAGAGAATGGACCAGCCACAGGAGTCTATGCTAGCACTGGCTGGCACAATGGCTGGGAGAGAGGGAGCATAACCTTACCCTCTACACAAACTCCAGTGGAAGAGTGTTGCTGTGAACAACAGGTGCTGCATGTATCCTAAAATGCCTATTGGACTGACAGTGATGAGACATGGTGAAGTCCTGTCTTTGCCTGAGACTAACAACATGACAGCTTTGCCTCTGGTGAAGTACTTGGCACTGTTCCTCCAGGGATGGATGAATCCCATTATTTGCTCTTTATTCTCCCTAGGACAGCAGTGGAAGAGGGACTCACCCTCTGGCTTATCCTCTAAGTCTCTTAGTCTCTGGGTCCCCTGTTATCCCATGCAGCCACAAGCTGAGTCCCAAGACCAATCCACATTTCTATTTGGAGACTTCCAAATGTGTGTCCTTCTGGCAAAACCTGATGGTCCCCCGTTGGCTTGGCACACCCTGGGCAGTAGCAGGTTCCCCCTCGGTGTTAATGTCCTCCTGTTCTCCAGCGTTTTAGAGGGAGGTGCTGCCTATTCCAACCACATTCTTACTGATGCCAGTCAGTAGCTAAAGAACGGCTTGAATTTGCACGGAGAGCAAGTAACAGCACTGGGATGGACCCCTGACCTTTTCTGCTCTGGACACTGCAGCCCCATAGAAACAGGGAAAGCAATGACAAGTTGCAATCTAGTTTCAGGCCTTGTGTGAACACTGAGATGCAGAACTGTGGAAAGAGTTTGTGAACCACTAGAGCTTTGGTAGAGAAAAAGGAGAGAATATCATGAGCAGAGTGAGAATACCTTAAAAGCATGAGTAGCTGCTCTTGGTAGGTACAATTACCTAAGTCATTGCTTCATTTATATTCCGTCCATACCTAGCTGAGTGCTCACCACTTCATGGTGGCCTCCCAAATGTCCTAAAAGTTGTCATTTTGCTAGCTTCCTCCAGGAATAAATAACCCAAGCAGCTAACATGGATTTGTGGCTATCTGAGGACTGCTATTTCTGTGGGAAAAAGATCAGCATTATGCAGCCAGCCAGCAGTGAAGCCAAAGTGAGGAATAATGGTGCCTTTAGAGTTTCTTTTCCAAATGCCTGCCATTAGGGTTTTAAGTTCTGAAAGGAGCTTATTGCTTTCAGGCAGGACTGTTTTACCACAAGAAAATTGGAAAAAGGCGGAAGAAAGAAGAGGGAGGGGAGAGGAAAAAAAGGAGTTTTGTATTGTATAAAAACAATTGAGACAGTGGAAAGTGGAATTGGTTACTAATGATCTGTGGCTAAGAAAGCATTAAACACATTCAGACTCCAGCCTCCGTGATGATAATACTCAGTGGGTGAGAGGAAGGCAATGTGAATGTCCGGGGAGCAGGAAGGAGCTATAGTCCTGCTGCAGCGTGGTGTGACTGCCGGAGCCTGGCTGCCTCTAGCCCAGAGTACCATGGATCCTGTCCTACACCAGCGATTAGCAACTGCTTCCCTGGCTGCTCCTCTTGGAAAAGCAAACAAACAAGTTTTTGTCTGATATCTGCCCCTTTCTCCTCTGGGGTCCGGAGGAGAGCTCATTTGAAAGTGGGTTGTAAGGAGCCTCTGCAGCAGGGAGGGGCAAGTGTTACTGCTGCAGGAGCTGCTGGGTAAAATTCTATGGCTTGCCTTACACAGGGGCTCAGCCTACTGTGATTGTTGTAGCAGTTCTTGTTGCCCTTAAGATCCACGTCATTGTCTGCCTCAGCAGGGCTCGCTTACAGCCTAGGGCTGTACAGGTCGGGTTTTTTTGTGAAATGCTGGCGTTTTCTTCTTCTGGCTGCCTAGTGCCTGTGACTTTAATTTATGCTGTTCAGAAGAGTCCATCTTATGCACTGGGTTCATATGAACTGCTTTATTTAAATCTCATTTAAAATATTTATGATGACAGTACTTTCATGGACACAGCCTCTGTGGACACAGAACACCTGTGACATGGGTCTTTGCACTTCATGTCCGTGGGACATGTCCCTCATCCTCTAAATAGACCCTTTGCCCTGTACAGCTCTTCTGAATAGTCTGTCCTGAGAGTGTCCATGCCCTATCCCGGTGTCCCTGCCCTATTCCAGTGCCCCTGCACTGCTCACCTCTGCAGCCAACATCAGGGCAGTGGGAAGAGCAACCATTCTGAGGTCTTTCTGTTTCCTGCCTGCAAAAGTGTCAGCCAGCAGTGAAGAAGGTGGAGGTAGGGGTGTCTGCTTTCCCAGCTCTGCAGACAGGCATGGGTGCCCTGGAGTTGCACAGGGATAAGTACAAAATCCGGCACACATTTTTGTGTCAGCCACTGAATCCTCAGGTAGGAGAACAATTCATGAAGAGGTCCCAGTAACACTTCACATTTCACACAGTGAGGTGCTGCTAGACAGAGAGGTTTTGTGTCAAAACCTCAATCCCAGTCCCAGAAACTGAGAACATCTGGATGATTTCTTGTCCAGGGCTCAGCCCTGCAAGATAGTCAGGCTGGCTGTATTTCATGAGCCAAAAGTGAAAGAATACAGTGGTTAGGTAACCAGGCTCCATTTGGAGATTCTCATTTTATTATTCTGCTAAAATATCCTCTAGTTTGATGACTCCAGTCACAGGCTGCCCTGTTTATTTGCTCTGCTGCTAAACTGTGATTTCTGAAATCACTCCCTGTTGGGCCTTTTATAATTCTCAGCTTCCCTAATAACCTTAATTTTCTGTCACAATTTTCTTTTTCAGTGTTAACACCTGCTATTTTGTTCTTTGTAAAGTGGAAATTCTTATGGCAAACCTCTCTTTAGTAAAGTGGTTATGGTGAACTGACATACCCTAATAAAATCCTGTGCTCATATGGAGCTCAGACACTGAGGAAATATGAAAGATGCATGAAACACTTTTCTATTAAAACAATAAAAATTCATTAGTCTTCAGTAATATTGCATAGGAAATTTAACAGTAAAAAAATAGTATGGTCATTCCAGTCCAACTATAGCTTTTGACCTTGTTTGTATATCTGAAATATTAAGGAAGAAAAGGAGAAATCTGTTATATACACTATTTTAATGTAATTAATATAAAATTTATTTATTTTTTTATGTGGTAAATAATACAACTATATGACTTGGTAGACAGTGCCCTGTTCTTCACTCACTAGAAAAGCACTGTTGCTGGGAAACCTTCTCTTTAATGCTGCCTCAGATATGTGAGGCCTAGCTGTGCTAGTTCTCACCATCAGACCAGAATAAAAATTAGTTTTTCTTTAACAGACCTGACTTTTTTGTGTTGCAGATAAAACCAGCCTCAGCTTATGTACCATACTATGTTTCTGCATGAAATTGTCACTGCCTTGGTCTCATTTGCTCCTGTTTAAATGTAGTGAAAACCACCTGACAGTCCCAGGCATCACTTAGTTCACAGTGAGGATGCATCAGTCAGAACTGGCTCCCAAGATGGAATACTGCATCAGTTTAAATCTTGGCATGACATCAGTGGCATGACTCTGGATCTGTGTCAGTGGATGTTTAAGGGCATTTCTCCCTTCTTCAGAGACTTCTCCCAGTCTTCAACAGAAGTCCAGTCCCATGGAGCACTTGTTTAATTTCTTTTGCTGACTCTGAGATAGGAAAATTATTTCCTTTAGACAGGGATTTCATCTGGAGTGGATTCTCTCTTCCAGTTGTTTTGTATCATAACCAGTCAAGGAAGAGACTTCCCATGGCATCTTCCATGATAGAAAGATGATACAAGAAATTTGAGCACAGAGGACAACACAACAATAAGACATAATGAAAGTAGTCTTTGTAGAGCGTGAAAGTTGCTTCTCTCCAAGCAGGCACTCAGGAAATAGTTACCTTCAGCAAAGTTCAAATACTCTAACTTCACATGCCTTTTTTTTATGTTCACAGGTCAGTAATTGACATGCATGCATTGCTTGTGATGTAAGAATTTACAATCATTTATGGTTTATCTTTTTATCATTTGTTTCTACCTTTGCCATTCCTGTTCTAAACTGAGACCAATATGTTTTGATGACTTTGAATTTGTGCAAAGAGGCAACAGAAAGCTACAACTGGTCTAGTGCTTTGCTCAAGTGAATTTCCCTATTACAAACTGACTCCTAAGAGTGTAATCACCTCAGTCACGAGGTAGGCTGAATGTATATGATTGATTATTTGTACCAGTATGCTCAGGAAGTCCAATTCAAGGACTGCGGACCTGAAGATGTAGATATAGAACAACATGAAGTCTTTGCTCTACAAAACAAACTCTTTGGATATTGAACAAGATCTGCTAAGTGGTACAGATCCCTGTTCTGAAAAGGTCATCTCTTTTTATTTAAGTTTAGCTTTTATAAGCTTTATTTGACACTTTCTGCTCCTTGCAGTTGATGGCCAGTGTACAGGCATTTCTTATCCAATGACTCCACACCATCACAAATTTTCAGGACTGTATAAATCACACCAAAGTTTATCATAGTTGGTCTTTTTCTGAGCTCTTGCCACCTCAAATGTGTCTTTTGTGTCCTTTTGTTGTGATGAGGTGACTCTAACTGAAAAAATATTCAAGATGCAGATGAACAGTGTCATAATTATGTTTTTGTCTTTTTTTTGTTACTGGCATTTGAGTTGTTTTTTTTTTCTTACTGCTGAGCAGAGCTGATGCTTCTGTGGAGCTGCCTCTTGTGACCTTGAGCATCCACTACCAAATTGTAATCGTCACCTCAGAGTCCATAGTTTTATTTCCCTCTGAAGGGCATTGGTTCTATTGTAAGAGGAGACCTTCTGTTTCATGTCTTTTGGCCCTTTATCTATCCCTGCCAGGACCTTCCCACTTACACTATGGCTGCTCAGTTTCTTTAAAAACCATTCGTGGGAGACTTCACCCAAAGAATTTTGAACATCCAGTTGTATTTTATTTGACTGTCTCACCTGACCCATATGCTAATTAACTTCAAAAAACTCAAATGGATTTTACAGGGCATAATATCCCACTATAGAACTGGCATTGGCTCTTCCATGTAAGTTGCATTTAGGCATGTATTTGTCCTTTACTGCAGCCTTTACAAATTGTACACTGAAGGTACAAGCTTGCAGGTCTGTAGCTCTCCAGATCCTCACTGGCACCACATTTGCTAACCCTCAGTGTTCAGTGCCTAAAAATCAACTTGGGAAGTTAGGTACCCCACCAGTGATTCAGCTCTTACTTCCTCGAGTTTTCTCAGAACTCTTGATAAATAGCACCCAGTTCAGACAACTCATTAATACTTGTGTTAACATTACAACAGCCTTTCCACAGTCAGTTTCGTTTCAGATGGATCCTCTGCAGCATTGCCTTCAAAAAAGGCTTCTAGTGAGGAAATATCAGCAGTTTCTTTTTCAGTGATCCTAGAAACATAGTATCATAGAATGATTTGGATTTAGATGTTAGAGATCATCTAGTTCCAACCGCCCATGCCATGGGCAGGAACACTTATCACTAGAGCAGAATGTCCAGAGCCCCATCCAACCTGACCCTGAACACTTCCAGGGATGGGGCATCCACAGCTTCTCTGGGTAACCTGCTTCAGTGCCTCACCACCCTCATGGCAAAGAATATTTTTATAATATCTGATCTTAACCTGACATCTTTCAGTTTGAAGACATTCCCCCTTGTCCTGCCATCACACGCTCCTGTAAAAAGTCTCTCTCCGTCTTTCTTGTAGGCTCCCTTCAGGTATTTGAAGGCCACAGTGATGTAGGTATTCACTCTGCTTTTCTACAACAGCCTTAACCCCTGAGTATTCAGCCTGTCAGGGGCTCCACAGACTGCCTGGCAGGCTTTTTGCTCTGATGTTGATGATTCCTGTGCAAGAGGAATTTAGTATTATGTTTGATTGCTCCAGCCAAATGTTCTTCAAACTTTTTTTCCCCCTGGCCTGCCTAATTATATTTTTGCATTTAGTCTGCCAGGTTTTATGATCCTTTTTATTTTCTTCATTTGGATACAGCTTCTGCTTTTTGAATGATGCCTTCTCAATTCTAATAACCTCTTTTACTTCTCGAATCTTCAGCTCACTGCTCCATCACGCCTGCTTTTTTTTATTGTTTCTCAAGTTTTTCCTAGCAGACAGTGTGCACTGGAGCTCTGCTTTTAGTAGGATGTTCTTTGGTATTCCCTGTGCTGTCCTTAAGGATTTTGTTCTCTCAGATAATTCTTAGTTTTTTTAAACAAGTTCTTTCATTTTCATATACTTCAATTTCTTGAAGTTTAGCCCAGTTGTGGTGGCTTTTTGATCTTTGATAATCCAAAGAGTATATTTGATCTAAGTATGTTATGGTCATTGCTTTTCATTGGTGGTTTTTCTATGAACTGTTGAACCAGAACCTACATAGTCTTTACTGTCACGACACAAAGTATTTTGAAATCCTGAGATGAAAAGATTTTAAAGTGTAAAGGAGGCTGCTCAGGTACATGTCCTTGTGTCAATGGGATTGATTTGAGGGCAAAATGGTAGAAGAGGTTTAGGAATATATTTTGAAGTATTCAACAGTTATGAAATTTATCAGCGACCAGGAAAGGGTAGTGTGGAGATGGAATGACTTAGGCTAATGGCACTGGAGTAACAGAGCTGGGGTTAGTAAGTGCCATAGAGTGACTTCAGGCAGTACTGAGAACAAGCAGAAGAGAGGAAATGATGGACAAGGAAGGCAATTTTTGGTAGCAGCACTTAGAGTGGACTTGAAGAGTAATCAAACAATGTCTTTGTTGGATGTTGTGGCATGTGGAGATAAAATGACCTTTCTTCATGCTAATTTGTTCATGCAAACAAACAAACAAAGCTGCCTCTATGCAAACTAGGTCAACATCTTGAAGGCATTTGGACAACTGGACCCTTGTCTGAAGGAGTTCATATATTAAAAAAGATTTAAACCTCAGAAAATGTTAACGGACTAATGCATGAGACAAATAAAGGATTAGAAGTTGTGAGTTGTGCCGATGGTCCTGAAAATATACCAGGGTCCTGCAATGCTATATTACTTGTGACACATTCTGCTTAGGAGATCCTCTAGAAAAAATTAACAGGAGAACCTCAGGTCAAAATTGTGGCAAAAAGCTAATCCTTCAATTAATCAAATCACTGTGGATGAACTTTTTTTTTATGCAAAGGGAGCAGGTAATTTTGCATTACTGTTTTGCATGTGTAGGCTTTATTCACTGAGGAAATGTAATCATCAGTCCAGGCAGTGCTTTTCTCCTTGCCTCTCAGATGCTAGCTTAGAATAAATGTGTGCAGAATGGATGTGTGTGGTAGTAGCTATATTCTTTCCCTCTGATTTATTTGGTCCCATACACGCTGAATACATCAGGCATTTGTTTAAGTGTATCTTTCTGGGTTACTGTGGACTGGAGGAATATTGAACTTGGTATAATACGAATCTCTCAATAAATAAAAAATCTCCCACTAAATCTCCCTTTATAAAGGCTGAGAAGAAAGATCTGTAGCATTCCACCTGCGAATGAATCGATTTCAATCAGCCTTTAGGAGGTTTCAGGCTGTGTTAGCTGTAGGATAGAACAGCACAGCAGCAAAACTGCCCTCACATCCCTTATTGACAGGTTTGTTATGAAACATGGAATATTTAGATTGAGGAGATTCATCCCAGTACTGCAGATGCCCAGCCCTGTTATCTTCATTTCAAGTCTGCTCTAATGCTATCCACAAGCACACCAGCTTTTCCATCATATGCAACAGAACACTAACTTCTATAGACAGGCCTTTTCTGCAAATGAATTAGCTCTTTAAGGGAGGGAGATTGAGGGGGATATTTTCTGGTTACTGTTTTTAAGGGCAATTTCTGTATTTAGGAAAATGGGCCAACTTTCCCATTTCAGAATCCTCTGATTCAGATATGGGCAAGGTGAGAGGTTAGAGGCCTCATTGTTAATGAGTGAGACAGCCTCTGATTTTTACACTAATTGAAGCATTTACATTTTTCAGCAGAACTAAAATGCAAAACTAACACATTCCTTGGAGATTTATAACCCCACAATGGATTCTCCTATCCTCTCTCCTTAATTATCCCAAATAATCTGAACTCTCATGAAGAAGAAAGAAATTAATATTAATATTCCATTTAGAATATACTCTAAAATGTAGTAGAAAATGGAGGCAATAATAATGATAAAGAGGGAAGCTAAGATGATTTGGACTATATAATCTTTTTTCTCTTCATTGCAGCTTTCTTATACTAGAGTAAGCCAGGAAAACTTGGTTTTGCATTCATTTAGTAAAGCAATTTTTTTCTGGATTAACTTCCAGCATATAAGTAAAAGCTTAGTAAAATATTGTTCTATCTGTTAAATATAATATTTTGGCTCTGTGCATTGATCAGAAAAAATAGGGATAAAAGAAATTGGATAACTCTTTTTGAATCGTGTTTATACATGGGGGAAAATATACAGGTGTGACTCATCACTGGAGCGTAGATAGGAAAATAGCTAGAAGAAAAGAGCAGCTATAAACTGGACATAAACGGAAGTAGAAATTATAGTTTAAGTTGAAAGAAAGGAGGAAATTAGTTACCAGAAGAGGAAGCAGTGGGGTCAAACTAATCAAACACTGCAAATATTAAATTTGTGTCTATGGATTGTAGGTCAGAGAGCGAGTCTACTTGCATATTGGAAGAGAGGTGCCACAGGGAAGGGTGGAAGCGGGAAAGGAAGACTGTCTCTTCATTTGGATGGTGAGACCAAATTATCTGGTAAATGGCCAGTTGGCCACTGACTGACTACTGTTGTGAGCTACAGGTTTGTAACTGGCCTTTCCTGCTCCAAGATGCTCTCAGCTGCTGTGCCAAGTTCCTCACTCCCAGATCTAGGGTACTGACTATAGGGCTCCCACTGCTCTGGAAGTCTGTAGTTGCAGGATGTGACAGTAAGATTGATTTAGTTTAGGTTTACAAGTGTCCTAAGATGAAAAACAGTCTTGAGAAATGGTCCTTGTTGGTGGGATACCATACACACTGTACGCAAAAGAATGACCAAGTTCAGCTTTGAAACTGAGAGCATATTATGTATCTGAGTCCCACTTCTACATTTTTGTTCTGTGTAAATTTGTTCAGTGTTTCCACTCACTGAGGGAAGTCAGGGACTTTCAAAGGATGCACCACTTCACTTGTGAGGATGCTGGCTTACATACACCTGTCTTGGTATGATTAAAACTGTGTTATTTCATGAAATAACACTGGATTTCTCGGACAATATTTTGTGTCAAAATTTTAACTTTTTAAAGGTACAAGGGGTCGGAGTGACTTTACTCTCCTGTGCTTATATACCCTTTTTTTCTCACTGTCTGAGTACAATGTTAGCAAGTTGCTGTAAGGGTGGAAGACATCAACTACAGTGAAGCCCATTTGCAAAGCTGTTGCATAGGGGTCACATATTGGGCCTGAGGATGGATTGTGGGTGAAAAGACTGTCAAATTAAAAAACCCGAAACACCAACAATACAGAATGATACTAAAAATAGTGGACAGACTTGGGCTCAGCTGTGAATTAAAAAACCCATTTTACTGTTTCTTTTTAGCTTGAAAATAGCCTTTACTGTTTTTGTATCAATTTGCCTGCTGTTTGGTTTGATCAGCTTTCAGAGGCTCAAAAGACATGTTTCTAAGAAATATTCAGGCGTGGAGAAATGTACAGAAACATGGTCAACCTGCAATCCAGCTGCTCAGGACTGTGCATTGCTGCTCAGAGTGGCAGTGCTGCGTACAATTGTAGTGTAGCTGGGGGATACTGTGGTTTGGATATTTTGAGTTCATTTTCAGTATAGAGCTTCTGTGAAAGGAACTTGTGTTTCTTAGCCTTCTCCAACAAGACAAAATGTTTGTTAATACCTAAGGAAAACTAGATGCCAAAAAAATGTTTTGTTGTTCTGTTCGATATAGCAATGTTCAGTCTCAGGGAAAGCAATTTTGTGATCCTGCCTCCTTGGTTTTATTTAAAAGTGAGAAAAACCCCGAAATCAAACCAAAACTCATGGCTAAAGATGTTAGTAGTAGCTACAGGTTTTTGGAGTGAATGTGTGTTTTGAATAGTTACTAGCGAATAATGTGGCCTTTAAACATAAAGGAGTGGGGAAACTAGATTTTATTTCATTTAGTCAGATGAAACAATCAAAAACACTTGCAATCCACCATTGAGAAACAGTAATGTGATAGATAAAGCACTGGACAGGGATTTTAATCTAGGCATTGCTGTAGAATTTCTTCATCAATTTGTCCAAGAAGATTAACCAGAAAACTTAGCCGGGGCTTTCTTATCTGTGAAATCAATATGATAATCCCACATTACCAGTCTGTGACAAATCCATGAATATTACTTGTATTTACTGAACAGTTTCAGATTAATTTTTTCTCTTCCTCAATTATTTCAAAAAACAACTTAACCCCCCCCCTGACTAAAGGTATGAAAGCTATTACATTACATGCCTAATATAAATTGCCTGACACCTGCTAGACTGTTGAATGTCCCTGGATGACAAATTAAAATAATTTGTTTAAATTATTGAAAACTGGTTGCCCAAGCTATCATATGACCAAAGACATCTCTTACTGACTTCATGATCACTGAAAATTTCTGCAGCATTAATAAAAAATTATGCATCTCAGTTACATTCCTCATTATTTTTTTTCATTAAGTAAGAGATATGAGACTAAAATGACACAATTTTATTATTAAAACTAGAGTTATATTTTCAAATGTATTTTTTATGCAGCAAAAATTTTATGGATTGTTTTCTTGTTCATTATTTAATGAGCAACAAAATAGTCTGCAAATTGCCACAGAAGAAAATAACACATACAAAAGCATGAAGAAGGAAATAGAACAGCACATGCTATAAATTGAAGAAAATAAATACAAGATCTATGTATGCTTTTTATTATATGCCTTTTTCTCTATTACTTTGGGTACGAAGAAATACTCTGCATTTCTTCCTGAGAATTAGGGTAAGCCACTGAATTCTAGATACTCCTTGTTACCTCTTCTTAATTTGGAAAAAAAGAAATGTGAGTTTTTTCCATTCTTGTTTCCATTTCCTTACAGTTGTCTCCTGTGCATCACATATCAAATCTACAGTGGTGCTCATTTGCAAGAAGAGTGCCACATGTGAGTGCATGATGCTCTGATTGTGAAAGACTTGCCTTCCTTCCCTTTTTCTGGAGATCTCAAAGGCCACATTTGTCTCACAGTCTCCTTGCTATGGGTGTAACTAAATGTAAAGCACTTTGGGATGTTCAGCTGTATAAAGTATTGCCATTGAAATGCAAGCTCTTTTTCTTCAGAAAAGCACAAAAGGAAAAAACCCAAATGACCAGCAACAAAGAGCAAATGAAAAGGTTTCCAGGGATAAAAATCTGAACACTGTTAGATAAATAAAACATTAGAAAGAAGTAAAAATACTTCCGGAAAACAAATCAATAAGATTAAAAAAAAATTTTGAAAAAGCTGACAGGCTTGCAGAAATTTCTAGCTTACGAGGTTTTTGCAGAGAGAAAATATGATGAATCAAGACACTATCATCAAAGTAAAAACCCCAAGTATTAAAATTTTAACTCTAACTTGTAGAGAGTCCAAATCTTTTCCTCTGTGACATAAATTTGCACAGGCAGTAGAAGCTTCCAATTACAGAGTTTTTTCTGCATTTTACATTCTTGGAGATAGTGTTTGTCCTTTTGTAAAATGAATGTGAGATTCTGTCCTTCCCAATTTATGACTTCTACACGACACATTAGGAACTGGAATTATTTATAAAAACAGGAAAATAATAAAGCCTAACAAGCTTATTGATGGATAGTCCTATTTATTCACTGCAAAAGGACACTTTTGCCATGGTGAAACAGTGACAGGACTTACCCCGAGTTGTCATTCATCCATGGCCTAGACCCTAGATACTCAATCTCTCAGGTAAATGCCCTGATAACAAGGCAGTAGCAGTATAGATATAATCATGTATTTTTTTTTCTCTCTATTGGTTCTAGTGGTTTGTATCCAATGCAACAGAACAGGGAGCTGCATGGAGGTCTCCCCTTCTGTGGCACCACCCCAACCCTCACTTTGCTAAGCTGCAGTACAAGTTTCACAATATCCAACTCCTCTTTGCTCTTTTTGGAAAGCTAGCCTCTGTATAAACCCAGGAACACTCATCTGCTTCTCCTTCCAGCCAGGCTGTTTTAGGAAGTCACAGCTCCACCTCCTTGTAACCTTCCTCATAAGAGGTTCCTATCCCCACATAATCTTCTGAAGGAACTTCTCTTTTGGGAAGGCAGTGTTTGAAGCCAGGCAGAGGCACACGTTGTCTTTTGGCTCCAGATGTGCTGAGCAACTCTAAAAATTTTTTTTCAATTGAAAGTTTCTGGAAAGTAAGTGAAACTCTGACCAAAACAGTTTTACAGTTTTGCTTTGCTAGAGATCTTGCTATACACATCTTTTCCTGATAACTTAATAGACTCACAAAAAAAAAAAATCAATAAATGTTCTCTATGAGACTTTTTGTGATGGCTTCTCATCAAAATTCATGTTTTGAAGGTCTTGGATTTGAGTTAGCTTTTATAGCTTTCCCATACCAGACCATATTAACTCTTGTTGTAATCTACCAGTCTATGCTGAACTGAAACTAATGTGTTGATGTCTCTCTCTTTACAAAATATTCATGCTTTTCAGGTATGGATTGTTATATGTTGAAGGATGAGGAACAACAGAAGTGTGAATTGCCTTTTAAATTTGCAGTTATCCTCTGCATTTTAGTTATTTATGCTAAAATATCTTGAAGGCGTTAATTCACTGTCTTAAAAGTATAATTTGATGAAAATTGGATCTTCTCATCAGTTTAAAGGATACATACCAACAAACATTTCCATGCCAGATGTACTTCAGAGTGAGAAGTTGGACTGCTCTTTAAAGTTGGACTATTTATTCATGTTGTGCCTAAAGTTACTCAGTTTGGGGTAAAATTACTCTCCTGACATTTGATAGTTTGCTTCAGTGATGCTGTGCACTCCCACTTTTTTAGTGGGTGTGTGAAACGGTTTAGGTAAGACTTGACAAGTTCTGAATGTTAGCTTTGCCTTTCCTTTTGTTAGGAGAAATAACTTAGTATTTGATTTTCTGAAACATATATCTATATGTTAAGAAAACACATCTTGCACAGTTGCTTTACTTCTGCCCTAGACTGAAACGTAGCAGGAATGTGTGAGAAGGCCTCAGCCTAAACTAAAGAGAAAAAAAGAAATACACACACACTGTTGAAATCTGGATCCATAGAAGGTAGTTTTTACAGAAGCTTTATTTTTGTGGGTTTCTAACAACTGTCTTATTTAATCTGATTGTGAATAGGGAGAAAAGAAGTACTTCCATGAATGCTAGTGCATGGTCTAAGCTCCAGCTTTCTTTATTACTTCCATTATCACAATGGATCGTCATTGGCCTGAATTGCTAACATCCTATAGGAATGATAAGACTAAAATTGTTCTACCTGTCATTCACTGATGTGTGAATCGACAATCAAATGATTGATCAATTTCTCTGTGCTTCAATAGCTACTTTCATCCTGATTTGCTGTATAAAATGCTGCAGTTTCAGCTAAGTTTTCTAAGGTGTAAGTAAAGTAAATTAGGCAATTAGACGTAATCTTAGATTTAAAAATTGAAAACCCGTCAGCATCTCTGTCTTGCAAAGAAAATACATTTCAAAATCTGAAAATACAAAATCTTTTGTAGGGAACAAATATCCTTAAAATGAAAAATCCTGTAGTTCTAGCAGTCTGAGTATGAATGGCTTTCATGAATTTCTAATATATTCTCTTTTGTTCATTTCTAAAAAAACTTTGGACTCTAGAAGCTTTTAAGAAGGAGAAGTTTTTAAAGTGAAGCAATAGGAAGTGCTAAATATTTTATTAGTGATTTGTGATAACATGCTTTTCCTTTATTCCTTTAATAGAAAAAATCGTGACTGTTAGAAAAATGATGAGGATTAATGTATGAAAATGTATTGCATGGCAGCCTCTGCGTAATGTATTTATAAACAGTTTCTTTAAAAAAGGAAGTATGTCAAAATACATTACAAGAAGACTAGGAAATTATTGTAGTCAGATCAAAAAGAATACTCAGTCCAGGAGATTTTTTTCTGTAAGTCTGCTGCATCCTGACTGAGATCATCCAGTCTTCATCTGCTTCCCTATCTCACAGGAATGTCATGTTGCTTTTGTTCACCTCTTTGGTTTAAAACACAGCAAACTCTCAAGAGTTTAATGTAGGAAAAATGCTTCATAATTTAAGTGAGATTTCATCCCAAATCACTTTTTACTTTATTTAGTCTTTTTTGCTGTTGTTAGTGAACCTGTGCCCTTCATGGTCTACAGGTAATCATTCACTTTTAAACATTAATATAACCAGAGCTGTAAGTTCTATATAATCTGTCAAAACTGAGGAACAATGAAGAGCTGCAGAGAAAAAAAACCCAAAAGAAAAACTCCACACCAAACCCCCAAATATAAAGATATAAACTCAGACAGAAACCATCAAAACAGAAAAGTTGAGGCAGACAAAGGCTGAGTAATAGTTTTGACAGGCTGACTGGAAGCCACTGTGCTTTAGGCTGTGAGGGCTTCATCCAAATTTCACTGGTGGCAGTAGAATGGCTTCAGCAGGCTTTGATTCAAATCCAATTCAGCCAATTTACTGAATGATTTCTTCATTTTTGTCACACCAGTCTTGTTGCTGAGCAGGAATGAGGAGGAAGGGGACAAGGGGAGGCCAAAGGAAAGTTGACCACACAAATGTAATGTTGGAAGCATTAGACTGCATGGGGTTGCTCAGCCTCCACAAAGAACCAAACTTATTCCCATGGAAACCAATGTTCAAAGATGAATAAGTAGCCTGGCTCTCAGCAGCTCCCTTTCCTTTTTTCTCTTTTCTTCTCTCTTGGGATGTTTTGTTGTTGTTTTTGCTAAAGGGAAAGAAAGACTCTCTTCACCTCCAAGCAGCTTGAGAAAAGACTGGCAACATTCATTCCACTAATAAGGTGTCAATTAATGCAAAGAGGAATGTCCTGGATTTCTCAAAGAGATGTATTTTTCAATAGGAGCTAGTCAAGATGTTGATGAGGTTTTGTTTCTCTCTCTTTTTTTGTCTTGTTTTGTTTAAATGGAACATACACTTTCTCAAAAAAAGAGGGCTGCTAAACTAATGTTGTAAGTCTGCCCTCACGTGTTGGATTTTAACTCTTCAGGAGAGTAAGTGTCAGTGAGCTCAAAGGAATCTGACAGATCTACTGTGGCATCACCCAGTACCGATGCTCAGGTCTGCCTTTTTTTTTTTTAGTTTTGAGGTTGAGATGCTGATGTAGATTTAGCGATGGGTTACATACGCAGGAAGTACGTAGAGGTCTGCACTATCCATTTAAGGCAACAGATATGGGTCATTCATTGTAACTCCTACACTAAGTAGATAATGAATTCAAAGGGAACGTTACAGAGATGTTGCTGATGGTATCAGTGTTATAATGTGTTGCGACTATTGACTGACATCAAAAAAGATGAAAGGTGGGTTGAAAAGCACAAGAATTATCAACCAACTTTTAATAAGTAAGGAAGATAGTCTCAGAAATCTGAAGGAAATCCTTTGTGTTTGGCTTCTTGCGAGGAGAGTTCCTGAGAATAGGAAATGATGTAGGATATAGCGTCATATGGGAAATGTCCAGTGTGAGTCAGCATGAATCAGTGTTTAGATGGCACACAAGTGCTTCTGCAGGCTTTGGAACCAATGAAGCCAGGTCTCCTGCAGGCTTCCACCTGGGCCAACTGACTCTGATGTCTCTAAAAGTGTAAGTGCCCACTGAATTTTTTGGTATCATAAGCATCTATAGAAGAGTTTTTCTGTCCAAAGAAGAACCTCTTTTATGTGGATCCTCTGATACATAAATTATGATCTCATGGTGCAGCCTTTCCTTTAGCAGGGAATAAATTTTGGTTGCTCTCCCTTTCCCCTCTCCAGACATTTGTTTCTGTAAAATTTATAACAACATAATGTCTGTCCGTCTATTCCACTTGGCTGACATCAGCCAGTAGGCTCAAAATTACTGGGGAAACCAGCCAGAAAAAATGATTGCCTAAGCCTCATTTCCTTAGGAAACTCAGCTAAAAAGTTAGTATTAGCAATAACTTGTGGATTGGAGCTACCACTGGAGGAATGCATTGTGGCACTGAAGCTGTGTATGCCCAAGTGCAGTCTGCTGCCTTGCCCCCATTGCCCTTTTGCTGCAAACTCTCTCTTGGGCCCTGCTGGCAAACAAATCTTCCTCCAGCTGCTGTGTGGGTGAATGGTCACATCAGAGTCCTGGGCAGAGGGGAGTCAGAGCCCCATTTCTTCTCAGCTTACTCACTGTTTTTTTGGGGGTGTGGACACTTGCTGACCAGAAAGGGATAGAGACCACACATGGCCTTCTGCACATTTAGGATCTGCACTCAAATCAGCAGTTTACAGAGGGTTTCAACACCTGAGTAATTAATTCCCATGACATTTTTTTAAAAAGTCTTTGAAAAGACCTACATGTACTTCTCCTCCTGAGTATATGATTGCCAGTCTGGTTTAATGAATCTGTCTGGAGTCCTTAAATTGTTTTTTAATTTACTTTTTTAAAGTTTTGACTTTTTTTTCTAGACAATAATTTATGGATGTGGAGTGTGAGAAATGTGTTTTCTGCTGCAATGGGTAGAAACCTAGGTCTCCATTTCTTCACTGATGTCTAGAGTCTTCACTTTTACCTGCATGGTGTTGTTCTTGCTGTATATTCTCCCTTCTCTCCTTTCCCTTTCTCAGGAGAATGCTTAATAAATTTCATTTATCTTTTCAAAACACCAAAATTATAATCTCTGTTAAAAAAAAAAATAAATCCTTAAACCCCCCCACCACACTTCACAACATTTCACAGCAGACTCTTTCTTCTCCAACTCCAACACATATGGTCAGTGATAGTTACCTCACTGTGATCCCTTCAGCTCCCCATGTGCTTAAGAAGTTCCTTATATGCTAAGAAGGGCACACAGCCAAAACTGCTTGTGCTGAGATTTTTTTCTGTGTGATTATGAAGCAGGGCAATGGCATTGTAACTGCTTTGCAGAGTGAGCTCATTTTCAGTATTCTTTTTTATCCTGAGGCGATGACCTTTCTCTTACCAGCCTCTCTGTAAGGAAGGAATACAACCACATCTTGTCCATGTCTTCCTGTTTATGGTTTATATGTGGCTCAAAGTTCTGCCAGAAACTTAATGCCATTTTACCGCCTGGTTTTGCATTCTGCCTATGATGTACTAATTGTCAGGGTGTGACAGAACACTTATTTCCTATCATAAACCAGGGCCGTTACCCAGGAAGGAAATTTTGTTTGAGTCATAAAAGGATGTAACAATATGAAATATTCTCTGAGGACCATATTCTGATCCTGTTGACATTGATGGGAATGTTGGTTTTGTCTTCACTGTGAGAGCCACATAATGAAAGACAAGGCGATTCTATGCCTGCTTCTATTTTATTTTTGAGAGCAAATTCCCCACAGTACTGTCAGCACTGGGCAGTTGTATACCTCAGCTGCATACCTGGCACAGCACTAGCAGGAGATACTCAGTATGCTAAAGAGCCACAGCCTTCGTGGGTGTAAATCAGTGTATCTCCTTTCACATTGGGGGCAGTGCACTGTTTTATATTATGGAGAAGTCTTGCTCTCAGCTTCAACCTGCCATTTCCTCCCCTTTTTAGAAGGGAAAAATCAAAGAGTTTGCGCTATTAATCCATTCCTACTAAGGGGAGGATGGGAGGAAAGAAGTAAAACAATTCGGAGACTGTGTAGCAGTTTCCTAGTTCCCTACTTGTAATACACAGTTAATGCCCACGACTTAATGGGAATACACTTGCACTCAGCCACTCTTGCCTATGGCAAAACAGACAATGAAGTATTTCTGCTTGTACCATCACAAGGCTTCACTTGAACAGCAGAAGCACAAGTGGAAAGCAGCTTCAAACCAAGAGCAAGGGTGAACAGAGGGCAGCCTGGCCAGGGCTCTGAACACCGTGCTCAGCAACACTGCTTGTTGGGCACCTGCGCCGCAGGTCCAGGCCTTGTGCTGCTGTTGCTATCAATTTTTCAAACATTCACTGGCTGATGGCTATTTCTTCTTCCTGTGTGGAAGAGATGGTAACATTTAAACACGAGTAAGAAAGTTGGTCTTCTTAGACTATTGCAGCAGACTATACAACCCACAGTGTTCAGAACATGTGCGATCTTATATTATAGACATTTCTAGTTGTAAGAGCAGAATTCAGCCCTGAACTCATTTACATGATTAACATGAAGACAGAATGTCCCACCATACTTTTATAGCACCAGAATGCAAATTTTGATTTACATTCCAGCTCAGTTACTTTTTTGACTGATATCCTCCCCCTTCTTATCCTCCTCCTGGGAAAAAAAGGGAAAAAAAGAAAAAGAAAAAAAAGAAGCATTTTCATCTTTAACTTTTATCTTAAGTATCTCTTTCTGATCTTCTGTCGACTGAACCTTGACAGTTTTCAATGAAATAGATGGCCCCTTCTGTTCCACATATCCCTTAATTTATTGGCATCTTGCACCTGTCAAATGCCACATTTCCTCCCTCTGAGAGCATGCCCCTGTTCATGTAACCCTTCTTTCCTTGTAACTAGAGAGAGAGCTACAGGTGTTAGTTAAGCCATGAGCATTTCTTTGATCTTTTTTAGATATTTTTTAATTGGAATTTTTCTTCCTAAGGTTTTTCCTGTGTAACTCTACTTTCAAATAGAGCAGCATTTGTTCTGTTTTTGGTAAGCCTGGAGCCCAGAATCTGCTGCTGCTTCCAGTGAAAAATGGAAGTGATTCCCCTCATTTCGGCAGATCACTCTGCATTAAACCTTATCCACAAAATAGTTTTGGTTTCCCTTTCATCTTTCATTTCTTGTTCAGAAACAATATCCCTAATTATGAATAGCCCTTCAATGAGTGCTTCAAATCCGCCCTTATTTGAGAAAGCACTCAGATAGTTTCCCAAATCAGGAATATAGAAATTACGAACTTATATAGAAAATATTCACTTTTCTATCTGGAAAATTGAACAATAAAAAAAAAAAAAAATCAGGTATACTGAAGAAAAACCAGATACTTACTAATTTTCTGTGGAACTGATATACTCTTTGCCAGGACAGCAACTCTTTCTAACTGATGCTGTGCAGCTGAAATAGAAGATGAGGGCCTAAAGCACACATTACTGGGGCAACCATTTCTTTGTGCTATCCAAGTGGCTGGATGTAGTCACTGCTGGCTTTCTCTGCACCACCGAAATTCAAACTGAAAACTGAAATTTTCCTCATCTCTGTGTCTTCTTTCAGAGATTTTAGTAGTAATAAATCCTAAAAAGCACATTTTAAAAACTAACGCCATCAGCCACAGCTGGCATTTTAAGTATCTCCAACTAGATATCTAACATGACCACTTTCATTTTTGATTCTGACCCTTCCTTCTCCCTCTGGTTCTCCTGTCTTTGCAAAAAGACTCTGCTGCCTGTGTGACACAGTTGGTGTCTGTATTTCCAAAATAACCCAGTACCTGTGAGGTTTCCAAAAATTCTGAAACCATTTCTGCATATTTTTTTTTCTTGGTAATGCTTTCCTTTCTGTGTTGGAGAATTCAAGTTGGGGCAGAGCCCTTACCATCCTGGTTTAGGCTTTCTTGTGCTTCAGCTAGGATCCTTGTACTCCCTGCCCTGCCTAAAATGCCCCTGAATAGTACTGCAGATGCAGAACAAGCTCCCTGGGCTCCCTCAGCCCCCAGTCCCACATCCCTTACCCACCCCACTCCAGCCCTTGTCCTCCCGTGAGTCAGGGGGACCACACAGCACCTTCTGCCTCTGCCTACAGGAGCTGTTCAAGGTATATATGTGTCTCTGTGTGTGTATATATATATGCATGAATCTTTTAACCCTCTGTGTAATAAATTTGTCTCCTTTCAGTGTGACATGATAGAATTTAGAAAAGTTAGAAATTAGTTCAACTGTATTTCCCTGTACTTTAATACCCCTCATGCATCAGGCAAGGTTTCTGGTAGCGTAAGTTTTCTCATCTCAGCCTATTGAACTATTGTCTTTAATATATTTCTTGCAACATTTCTTTGGAAGTAAATGTTTTAGAAATGTAAAGAGGATGTGTGAGCTTTCTGCTATGTTTATTCAATTCTCAACCCTCCAAACACTTGAGAATTCGAATTATTCAGCTAGGCTTAATGAGGCTGACTCGGAGTGAAGTTATGTGCATAAAAGTCAAGGATAGGAGGCCTTGATGTTATGCATTTTTAGGTGGTTGTGGGGTTTTCAATATTAATGTTTATTACTGAATAGTCTGAAGGAGAACTTAGGCTGTACCTTTTCATCCGTGCTTGCTACTAGTTACCTTGCTGCAAAGGAGCTCCTTGGGGGGTGTCTGGAATGTGGAGGATTGTTTGTGGAAGCACTGCCATCTGTCAGTGCAGATCTGAGGGCTTCATGTCAGCCACTCCAGCCTCAAACCTTGCCAACAGCTTAAGCTTTGTGCAGGTTTGTGACACTAACCTTTAAGCTCTTAGATCGATGACTTTCCTTTTGCTTCCATTTCCCAATTAGGAGAATGGGAAAAAACAATTTTGGATGTTCAAAATTACCAGCATGAAGCATCACCGTGCTGTACTTTGTTCCCTAACACAAACCACAAAGAAAAGGGTAAGAAAATAAGACTAGTCTAAAAGCCTGACCATTTTCCCATCCCAGCATGTTTGGGCTTTGAAGGTTGGTTTGAGTTTTGTTTTTTCTCTTGAATTGTCTTTCACCCTCTATTTTTATGATCCTGAAGAGTGTGAGAAGGCAAATTTGCTTGTGGCCTTAGCAGTTTTGGACAATGGGACTACGGGGATGACTTCTGGCCTCATGCTGGAAACCTGAAGAAGACAGTTTCTCATAGAGCTCTGGAGAAGAGATTGTTCAGATAGTCTGGCAAAAATGCACCAGTGTGGGGATATTTTAGTGCTGGTCTGCATTGAACAGCCAGGGATTGTTTAGTGCAGACCAACACTAAGATGGACTCACAACCAATCTTACAAGTATCTCTGGGGCTTTATCCTGACCTCATCCCTTCTCCCATTCATAAGTATAGTCAGAAAAATTCCTGTTGAGTCACCCTAAGAAAATGTTTAGAAAAAAGCTCATCTTTTTTTCCCTAGATGTGCCCTTTGCTCTGCTAAAGCAGCTGCTGGGTAAAGCCAAGTGCCATCCCAGCCTTTCTGAGTAGTAGATTTTGCTGAATGCAGCTGTGAGAGCAGAGGAGCAGGTACCTTTTATTTCTGTAATGATTTTTATTCTGATTTTACTCAGACTTTCAGAAGTGCATATTTGCATATCTGTCTTTACAATTTTGAGCTGGTAAAGGGATTTGGTCAGAACATGCTGACTGCAGGAAATGGAAACCTTTTTCAGAAATATCTCACTTTAATGAAGTAAATATCATGTTATACTTAGATCACTCCTACAAAGATGAGTATTTGTCCTCTACAGCACAGTTTTGGGTTTTACACCATGTTGCAATATTCATACTACAATTATAAAAAATGCATAGCCATAGAATTGCTTTTGGAATATTCTATTTCACAGTAAAGATAGGATTTTTTTTTTATTTTTATCCTCATTCTACTTGAAGGAATATTGAAGAATTTGTGAATTCCCCAGAAAATAAAAACTTCAGCTTTTAATTACCTTTACTAAAATAAACATCATCCACACCTAGCACTGTGGGTTTTTTGGGAATAAAGTCCCACTTGCTTCTTCATAGCATTTTGGGGAAGAATGAAAAGTGGAAGTACAGGAGAATGAGGCATGCCTGTTGGTGATTTGGAACATAAGCAGGACCCTTCATTCCAATTTTATCTCTAAAACCCTCCCTGATGTGAGACAGCTGTTGTCTCTGAAGTCTTCTACATATCTCTCAGAATCCCAAGGGTGCCTCTTTTTTTAACCTGTATTGTATCCCCACTGCCCTTGAGATCCTCTATTACAGCTGCTTTCCTCAGAACGATTTGATAAGAATATCTGTTTTGGACCATGTCAGTGTTAGAGAATTGCTGTCAAGCATCAAGAGATGTGCTCTCTCTCCCCCTGGGGCTTTAAAGATGCTATTCTAAAATTAAAGTGTTTGGTATAGATAAGATGCTTAGGGTTATAATGAGGTCAAGAGTTGCTGGCAGTTTCCAACAAGATTTTTTAAAAAATGAGTTGATTAGATCTCTTGCTGTGGATATTTCCCTTTTTCAACAGAGAAATATAGACAGATCAGGTAGAGAAACGGGAACAGAAAGGTTTAGAAAAATATTTGGAAATTATTCTGATTGCATTATTTAATTCAAGTTGCCCCATTTTATTATGCTGGCATCCTCTGCAATGCAATGTGACATGGAATATGTGATGTAATGAGTTATGCCCACCAAAATGCAATGTGCTTTGTTTTAGTCAGAATATATTAATCCACTCACTGAATAATTGACCCAAAGAGATTCTGTCAAACAGTATTAAATTATTCACTGGATTTCCAAACCAGCAGGCAGTGTCCTTTAAATATTTAAGAATAATGTCAAATAATTTTCCACACCAAAATTATTTTTTTGTGTGTGTTGAGATTCCCTGGCTGTTCTCTGTTCTTTAAGGAGGGCAGGATAATTAAATAAAAGCCAGTGTGCCCTTCAGGCGCTTTCTTACCTACCAGAAGGGGAAGGGAATGCTCACCCAGTTCACCTGTCAGACCCAATCAGATCCTTTAACACTTTTTATGCCTCACCCATGTGTTTTTAAGGAAATCCCAAACTCTCCACATACCTATACCTATACCTATACCTATACCTATACCTATACCTATACCTATACCTATTTCACCACATAGCCTGTTGCCGCAGCAGTGGAGCTCCTCCAGAGAGGGTGCAACCCAGAGACTGTGAAGTATCCTGCTATTTCCTACCCTCAGGCCTCATAGTACCTCTCTAGGTGTGCATTATGAGATAACAGCCTTGCCAGATCAATTTTGGTGTGGAGAATAAGTTTCCTTAAAAAAAGGGACACCAGTACAGCAGCATTCAAGTTCTACCAATTACAGTGTCTGACACCTTTCCCCTTGAAGGTTGCATGCTGAATGAGTGCGGGGTATATTTCTGGCTTGTTTAAAAAGGATGAGGACAGGCATCTGATAGCTTACCTTAATTATTCCATTTCCTCCTCCCTATATACATTTCCAAAATCTAATTATAGTGCTCATGGCCCCTGCTATCAGCCAGTACCTGGATTAATATAAAGCCATGGGAAGGACAGCTACCTCCCTTCACACTTTCCACAACATTGCTAATCTATTTCAGCAGTCTTTTGATACTAATATTTTGATACATTCGTCATTGTGTTAGCATCAGCAGTAAGAAATATTTACAGTCTATAAGCTCTTCCAGGACCAACTGCTCATATTACTCCTGTTAAGTCCATTCAATTTTCCACCTGAAATACCACATTTATCTAGTCAGAGTTTGACATCTATTTTCAGTGGGGGAGGGGATTGCTTTTAACCACAAGTTTTATTAAATTGTACGTTTTGCTTTTCCTAAAGAATAAACGAAGGCAATCTGTTATGTATTGTCAATCAAGTAAGATGCACTTGGCTGCATCCTCGGGTTTATTATCTAGGTCCTGATATGGGGACATTTTTGTGCATAGCATCTGTGTGTGTTAGGGTGGAATTGCTTATCTCTTCTGTAGCTTTATTTGGACTGGAATTTGTTGCAATGTTCTCATGAGTGCAAGAATGTTGTCCAGGGTTATGGTCTGTATGCAGGGGGACAGTGGGCAGCCCTGCTTGATAAGATTGCTACTGCAAGCCACAAGTATTGTCACACTCTGCTTCTTTTAGTAAACAATCACACCAAATAGTCTTGTCAAAATAAAGTAATGATTCTTTTGCAAGTGCTCTACCTTAAAGGCATTTAAATCTGGCTTTAGGAGACAAAAACCCCATGACTCTGCTCAGCCACAGTGGAAGTAATGCCCAAATGGAACAAAAATACATAGTAAATTCTTGTCATTATCATCTTGTTCTTCTTCTTTTTTGGACAAGGGAGAAAATTACAGCAGCATTAAAAATAAAATTTGCACTTCTTGTAAAAACTTACATAGGTCTCTGTACTTTAAATTCCAAGATTGCCATGGATTTCAGTGTTCTCACACTTTGGAACAGCTACAGCAAACCAAGCCTTGGCCAAAGAATGCACTGCTCCATTATTTTGCCTGATGGACTTCCCTGCTATAAACCCCCATGGACCCCCCTGCTATAATCCCTACTTACTCACTGCACAGGGAAATTTACCCCCAGAGCAAGAGCTTGTGAGGTTTATTTTGGTATAAAACAGACACCTTTTTCTGGTACTTCCTGTGCACAGAAACACCAGTGTACCAGCATGGTACTGATGTGAAAAGACCATGTCCAAGATTCCTGTTAACAATCACGACATGCAGCAGAGGTGATGGATGGAGCTAATTGGGAAGGAAGTCGTTGTTTTACAAGAAATTCTACATTAAATTCTGTTAAATGGAATAGGAACAAAGAAACCTATAGTAACTTCCAGGAAAAAGAAAAAAAAATAGGCTCATACCAAAGGCTTAAGAGAATCAAAATCTTTGATTCTAGTTTCAACCTTTTAAAAATCTGTATAATAAATATACACAATAAAAAGCAGTTAAAAGGCATAAATTGAAGGAGGAACCATAAATCTTCTTTTTTAAAAATGACATCCTAGAGCACTGTGATCTTCCTTGCATTGTTAATTTCTTTGTGCTCCAGGTTTCACTTTTTGCAACCTTTTTCCTTGTTGGTCTGTGATATCTCAGGTGGGTCAAGCCCAGATTTTGACCCCAACATGCTGTTCACACTGTGCCTGTTGAACAGGGCAATGACTGCTGTTTTGAGAATTAATTCCTCAAGCAGCATCCACCACTGTGGAACATCGAGAAGCCCGGACAGGAGGTGGCTGTGTCCTTGGGACCTGCCCCAAAGAGTATGTCTTGTCAGGGTGGAGGGTATCCTGCAGACACAGCAAGGAGAAAAGGAAGAGAAGGGCTGGTGAAGGTCTAGTTATGGTTCCACTTACTGTTTCTTTGGGTAGAGGATCCCAGGTGCTGTGCAGACACCCTGCTCCACCAGTGGAATGGAAGGGGAATTTCTCCTCTTCAGCACTGAGGGAAAGACCTGGGGTAACAGACACTGTAACCTTGCCTTGGGATTCTTACAAGTGAAATTCTGTCTTTGAACACAGAGAGGTGGAACGTTTTCCCCAGATATACAGGTAATGGCTAGTAGATCTAGGGTAAAAACCTTTCCCTTCACTTTCCAGTCTGCAGCAAGACTCAGTTTCTCCCTGTGACAGTGTCTGTGGTGTGCCGCTCTGCCGGGAACGTTCCCTGTGCCGACAGACATTACTGCTCAGCTTACACAAAGCCAAGGAAATGAGTGTGGAGGACTTGCTTTGCCTTAGCTGCCGTGCCAGCAGGATGCAGACATGTTGCTGACTGTGTGCAGTCCTGCAAACTAAGCTTTTTGGGAGGAAATCTGCTAAAGCTTTAGAGAAAAGCATCTTAAACCTCAGGTGCTGGAGCATTATCAGGCAGGGCAGTGATGTGCTGGGATGTGCTCTGTGTGTGTGTGCTGGGGGCTGACACCAGTGTGAAGAAAACGTCTTTTGAACGAATTGGTGCCAAAGGGGACACGCACAGCATCCCGAGGCAGCCTCAGCAAGACATCCAACTGATTAGATATTGAGGTCAGGCGCTGAGATACCAAGGTCGTGCCACGTCCTGCTTTCCTCATCCAGCTGGGCCCCGATAAAATAGCAGCTGGTAAGACCACCGATCAGATAAGGTGGCAATTTTCAACAGTCTCAAATTATTGCTGCAGCCAGGGAGGTCCAAATAAGATCAATCAGATGCTGGAATGACTTAGCCGTTTCTGATTTCTCCTCCACCCCTTTTTTTCCTATTCTTTCTGAAGACAGACAGTCATGTGAATGTGAACACAGGGAGAAATCACAGAGCCCCTCACCATCCTCAGAACAAAATGTGAGGGTTGATTTATGGGATGGATTACTAGGAAATGGTAATTCTTTGCTCTTTATGATGTTTTGTTGGAAGGTGCAGTACCCTCCAGTCAGAGCAGCTGGATTGCACTGAGGTTTTTACAAAAGGGGTGAGAGAAGGGGGGTGGTGGTGAGCACAGAAGCTCCTCTAACACAGCAGTTAATAAGACACCAGCACATTAATCATGTGACAGATATTGAATCTAACAGGGCAAGGCAATAGTTTTTAAAAAGAGCCGGTTAAGCTATTACCTGGTAGAAAAAGGCTGACTGAACAGCACAGGTTTTATGCCACTATTTGCAATTAGAGGTGGTTTTTTTGGTTTTGGTTTGTTTTTTGGTGGTTTTGTTGTTGCTGTTGTTGTTGTTTTTGTTTGTTTGTTTTTGGTTTTGTTTTGTTGGTTTTTGTGGTTTGCTTGTTTGTTTGTTTTTGTTTTCCCCTCCCTGTTTGAAAGTTTTAAAATGCCTTTTTAGACCTGTAAGGAAATAAGAGATAAACCATTCAGGGCTGTAACAGAGAGCTGCACAGTCCTTTCCCCCTGACCTGCCGTAGCTGGGCTACACCTGTGGTGTTTACACAGGACCCTGCTGTGGTCCCTCTCCTGAGCTGTACTGCCAGGGCTTGGCATGGGTGAAACGTGGGTGAAAGACTCCTGAGGGTCATGGCACAGAAGAAAGTGTCTGATGCTGTGATGCAGCCAGGAGAGACTCCTGATTAAGAGACGTGTTTGTCAAGCAGCTTGAGATGTGGCTCCCTTCTTTCATGTGACTCTCCAGGAAGCTTTATCCTACCAAACCATGCACACCTTGGCCTCTTTTATGATGTCCTGCCTGACTAGAAGTGGCAAAGTAGGGGAAGAACTGGGGTGATTTTGGTGCACAGCTACAGATAAGTCCATACCTCACTGGCGTCCTTGATATAAAGGAGCTTCAATCATTTTAATGCTGTGGTTACTGATGTTACAGCGGAACTTATTTTTCTTTGCTAAACAAACATTTTATTATCAGAAACACTAAAAAACAAAGGAAGGAAAAATTACTAAATGAACCACTCATATGAGTTTTTAGGCTTTCAGTATGTGCATACGCCCTTCATTTTTGAGCCTTGATCAAACTGCTTGCCATGACAAGTTGGGAGCACTGGGCAAGACCAAAGCAGACAGAGCAATCATAAATAGAATCATAGATTTGTCAAAGTTTGAAAAGACCTCAAAGATCATCTAGTCCAGCTCTCAACCCAGCTGTATCACCCTACTCCATCACTTCCCTTGGCAGTCTGACTAGGTAGAGTTTTGTCTTGCTTCCTGTATGACAAATAAAGATTTCCAGGGCCATGCCTCTTGGCCACTACTGTATGATGAAGTGGGTCCTTAAAGTAGGATGCAAACAGATGGCACCACTGTAAATGGATCATAAGAATCGCCTTCCCAGAGGACATCTCATGTCCATCTTGCTCATTAATCAGTCCCTGACAGTGATCAAAGCCTGATGTTACAAGGAGAGATAAAAAAATAATTGTAATAAAAAGAGACAAAAATGCTTCAAGCCAGTGCTACGGGAAAAAAAAATGTTCTCTTGACTCTGGACAAATCATTAGCAAATGCCAAGCAACAAAAGGAAAATGGATGGTTCTGCTGCTGAGAATCATAAAATGGAGTTTCATGGTCAGTGTTGGCAATAGCTACAATAAGTGCAGCTTCTGGGGCTGGCTCTGTTTGTAAGATGAAGTCATAAATTTGGGGGATAGATCATTTAGGTAAGACACCCGAATTGCCTGAGAATCACCAGTTCCAGGAAGGCTTGTGAGGAGTTCTCTTTATTTAAGTGAATACTGTAAATGGTGCAACTCATTACAGCTTTTTGTGGTTGATGCGTGGGAACTTTGCTTCCCTGGACTCAAGGAAACCACAGTGTTTCTCAACAGCTGAACACCTAACCCACGGTTTTCAGATGTGGTTGGTTTTGTCTTGCCTTTTAAAGGTCGTAGATTGCTTTTAGAGGTCTTTGTGTTTGGTTTTACAGACTTAAGAAGACATTTGATAGTAGCAGTGCTGAATAATGCCTGCATGGATTTCCTGATGCTAATCAGATTAATCTTTTTCCTCTTTTCGTTTTTTCCTTTCTCCTTCTCTTTTTTTCTTTTTTGACATAATTTTTGAGCTAAAGAGGTGAGCTGAGACTAGGAAAGATGTGCATAGGAGATAATTTCTCTAAAAGGTTCTGATATATTTTTCTGAAAAAAATAACTTCAATTTTACTTTATGGTTTCCCAGATGTTTGCTCTCTGAAATTTTTCTCCATGTCATAGCATCAGAATATACTGCAGGTTGCAAGGTAACCCAGGGAGATGCCCGAGCTAGTTCTAACTGAGTGGGAGTTTGAAATAATGCTGCTGCAGACATATTTCTTCTGGTATCTAAGCCAGTTTAGAGTGCTTGGCTATCTTCACTTCACACTGCTGTCTGGGTTGTAGATATATGCTTCCAATCCTTAGTCAATTAACAAAAAATATTGACAAACACTCTCACACTTTACTATTTGTTTCTCAGTGAAAAATCCTTCCCTAAGTATATTATGGTGTAATTTCACTCGCAGCTGACTAAATACAAATATAACTCATGCAGATGTGTTTGCCACCCACCTCTGTCTCTGCAGAGCTCTGTGGGCAAATCCAGGAACACACCAGTTCACAAGAGCAGTGTGGTTGGCTGAAACTGCTGCTGCTGCTGGCCAAAGGAAAATCTTTGCCCCATTGAACTCACTGGTAAAATGCTTGTTGACTATTTTTGAGACCAAAATATGTACTGCAGTGAATACTCAGCACATAAAGAACAAGACTGCCTGTTTTCTCTCACAGAAGCCACTGAACTTGGCAGCTGGACTGTCACTTTGAGCATTGGTGCTAAACAAATCACCTCCTGTGATATCTTCTCACTCTGGAGGAAAACAGGTCTTTTTTTCACTGTGTTGTTCTAGTATATGATATAATTACCAGCATTAAGGTAGGTTTTGTGTCTTTTCCTCCACATTTGGCCCTTGGATTGCATATGCTTTTAGGTGTTTGGGTTTTTTTTTTTTTTTTTCCTCAACACAATACAGAAACACAGGGAAGCATGAGGTTGCTTTATAATTGCTAGAACACATTACTGGAAGAGTTAAAGCCCACCTAACTCCCACTCATACATTCTCATCTAATCTCTTCTAGAATGGCTGTCTGTGGTCCAGCACTGACTTCCTAGGAGTCCTTTCCCTACGGACACTTGCAAGTTTTAGGTAGTTTCCTAATTAGCCTGAATGCACTGTGATGACTCTGTTTTAGTTGCATATCTGTTCTTGGCAGCAGATGCTCTGGGGCAACAAGGTCTTCCTGCGAGCCAGAGTTGTGGTGCTGTGAAAGCAGTGATGGACAGGCAGCTCACTTCCACCTCCTTCCCCAGGGATGTCTGTGAAGCTTCGTGAAGGACTATGCTGTGACACCAGGCAGGAAGGCAGAGCCCACTGCTCCAGGGCTGAACCCAAAAGGCCAGTAGGCACATACTAGCTCCTGCTCATTCAGTCTCTTCTCTTTTGAAGAGAAATATTTGTGGCTTAAACCTCAGGAAAAGGGTGAAGACTGAATCAGTGATTAAGTTATATGGATAGATCACCCTCACCTGTGAAAGTATTTAATTATTTCTAGAAAGAATTAATTTTCTTGCTAGAAAATGTAGGTGTCATCTGGCAACAGAAACCTAAAATTTTTGGAGGCAGCACCTAAACAGGACACTCAGAATAGATGGACTGAATTCTACTTTTGGTTAGTAGACTGACAAATTATCTATAAGGATGTAATAATAATAATAATAATAATAATAGCAATAAGAGATAATAGTAATAATAATTTAAAAAAATAGAGAAGAAAAAGATTTTAAAAAGTCTTTTATCAACAAAAGCCACTTCCTTTTTTTTATTCTCAGACTTTTGAAAATGGCTCAAACTTTCTTTCGGTAATTGTTATGCAAATATTTTTGGTGTCTGTGCAAAAACATCTGGAAACTTACAGTAGCATCTGGACATAAATATTAAAAGATCAACAAAAACATGATGTGAATTAGCCATGTGGATAGTCATAAAAACCATAACCACAAAACCCTGCTCCACATCTTTGGCTGCAAACGTGGGTGCTTTCTCACTTGGTTTTAATATGTTTATGAACTGACATTCAGAAAGTGAGTGGTCATGACTAATGATTTGGTTTCCTCTCATTTTGACCACTCTTAATCACACTAGAAATTCCCTCTCCTGATTTGATAGGAAATAAGATAGGGAAAGTCTCCTATTCCTTTTCCAATCCCTCTTCTAAATTTTTTATGTTCTATATGGAAATTTTGATTCAGTTTACGAAACATGGCCGTGCAAGGCTCCTTCTGCAGGACACAGTCTAGACTTCCACTGATTTCTTTCTGCAGTGGGCAGAGCTACCTGAGAGTAGTTGCTGTGGGCAGTCACTGCTCTGTATTACAAGAACACTTGTTCTAGTGTACTCAGGTCTTACACTAATATGCCCACTGGTGAGATGTGCTCTGATGAAGAAAAGGGGACTCTGAGGTCCAGCTCACATACGGCAGCTGAAGGAAAAGAACAAGCCCCATCCAGCTCTCACAAAGTCAAAAAGCAAGCTAAAGTGGCAATTCCATGGTTATTTTTCAGCTTATGCAGTCTAGTCTCACAACTTTTGAGCCCCTCAGATTGGCAGTGTTAAGAGTCACTTTTTCGAAAGTGGCAAGGACACGGAGGCACACAAACCCCCTTGCTTTTTAATGAGTCTGCAGTGCAGATAATCAAAGGTTTTAGAAGCTGACAGGAGTCAAGCACATATGGATTTGATAACTCAGGTCTTATTACCTTGATTTTCTCTTGGTAAAAACATACATAATAGCTTTCTGCCTCCAGAAATGAATACATGAAAGATTGAGAAGTGCTAGTACAATAGAAGTTCTTTAAATTTTCCAAAGAGAACTGGAAAATGCGCAGTTCAGTGATATGGATCAGCTAAGCAGTGCTGTGTCTTTTAGGTTCCATCACTGGCTCTTATCTCATCTTTTTCGCATTCTTGTTGTTTTTTTCCTGGATTTTAGCTTTGTTTACCCATTCATTGCAGACTTCAGTGCTATTCAGCTCATTCTAAAGAGAGTGCTCAGCTACAGGTCATATATATCCCACTACCCATTCTGGACTGCTTATGGAGGGGACTTGTTTTTAAACGGTACTTCTATTTCTTAATTGTCTGAAGACATGCACAGTATTTCCCTATGGAAATAGAAATGCTGTAATTGGCTGTTGCCATCTCCAGTTGCTAACCCACTGGGATATTCTGGATAGGACCAACTGCAAGGTGAACAAATTGGTCTAAAACGCTCTCAAGAATGGAAATACACAGATGTTTGTATTTGATTTCTGCCCTAATATTTAGTGAGGACTCTATAATTTAAATAAAAGGGCTCATTTTTCCCCAATTTAATCTCCTTTAAACAGTGTGGGAGTTATAAACATTATAATAATGTTACCACTTTCATATTTAAAAATATGCCCTCTAAGCATTTACATTCAAGATTTGTTTTTCTTCAGATGTGTAAATAACGCATAGCAATTTGCATCTCATGCATAAATCTTCCTCCTGTTGAATGCAAATTAAAAAATAAAAATAATCTGCCCCCCAACCCCTTTCATTTACTTCTTTTCCCACCTCCTCATTTACAGCAAGTTAGCTGGCTAATTTTTCGAATGAGAATTTTAAGAGTTTATGTGTGTTTAAAAAATTATCTGACTGAAGTTTTCTTCCACTGAGTAAAAAGAAGCCTAGAGCTGATTAATGGTGTTTCCTTTCCCAGTCCTAATGAATGTTTTTCAGGTTTTATGCATCCCAGATGAATCTTTTAAATGGTATGTGTCTGTTTGCGTGCATGAATGTTGCTCTTTCTTGGGATTTATCCCAAATGAGTTTAGCTTCTCTGTACCTTGTAGGACAATATTGATGCCGGCTTAATCAATTTCAATTTGCTGTTAAACCAGAAACGAAGCATTTATCAGGATGAGCCAGGAAGGGCTGAATGGACTTTTCATGTTGCTGAGACCTCTTTGTGAAATCTGCTCCATGAAGTTTCTGGAGCTCAGAATTTACAGGAAGCCTCTTCTCTGACTTGCGCTTACCACCTAGCCTGGATGCGCCCTCAGGGTGGTTTTACTCTACGTGTTTCCGACGCTGGCAGAGCGTGTGCCTACTGATGAGTATCATGGGGCTCAACCCACTAAAAATAACTTCTCTAGATAGTCTTGCTGTCTTCGTAAAAACGCAACCAAAATATCCCATTGAATCATCTTCCTCGGCTCAGACCCGCTCTGCTATTCCCGGCTGCAGAGTCACTTCTCCCTCGCGGCTGCCTCACTCCCCGTGTGGAGCCAGCCCCGGCGGGCGGGAGGCGCTGCCAGCAGCAGCTCTGTGGTGGGTGAAAGCCTTCTGCTGGCACAGCGAGCCCCGGCCCCGAGCTGCTGGAGACACGGGGTGCCGCAAACCCCCCGGCTCCTGGAGGCAGGTGCTGCTCCGGTGATCAGTCTGAGCGCGGCGGCAAGCCGTGGGTGAGCATTTCTTCCGCTGCCGCCTGATCGCAGCAAGGCTAATTTTATAGTGGTGAGGAAGCACAGGGAGGTGAGAGCAGGATGGTCCCAGCTGCTCATCCCAAGGACGTGAGAGGCACTTCTGTCTGAGAGGGAAGACAGGAACTCCCATTTCACTGCACAGACTGGGAGAGTGAGGAGAAGAGAGTAAAACCTTCCCTGGATTCCTGTTTCGCTTCAGAAAAGTGTTTTCAAAGGCTCATCCTTTCTTCCCCTCCTGAAGGTTATATTTAGTTCTAAGCTCTCCTGGCTTCTGCACTGATAACGCCTTACCATTTCCACTGCAATTAATCAGAACAGAGTTGATGATGCTTTTGTCTCTGATTGTGTAAATCAGGATCCTTCTGTCTAGAATGAGGAGACCTTTGTTGCCTGGGTACCCTGTTTTCCATCCCCTTCCATCCCATGCCATCCCATCTCTTCAGCATAGCCAAGCATTCTTGGATTCACGTGGCATATGTTGCTCCTGTGTTGAAATTGGGCCGAGGAGAACTGAGGTGAAGGACCAAGCAAGCAACGTGGCTTTGGTGAGAGGAGCTGTGAGATGGATAAAGTCACCATTTTAGAGGGCCTGTTAACCCACTTTCATGCTGTGGTGCAAGGGGCAGAGGAGAGAGGCTAGGGGGCTTTGGCCCACTTGCTTTGCATCACAGCCAGGCTCATCACTTCAGGTACACTTCTTCAAAATCTGCTTGAATATAGCAGCGCTCATGCAATATGAACTGAGAAGAAAAATTAGGTTTAGATAGAAGAATATCATAGTAAAGAAAGCAGCTTGAGGTCCCAGTAGTCTCCTCTAGCAGCCCACAGGCTGCTTCCATCCCTGTTTCACACAAAACATCATAAGGGCTTTGGGCCTCCCTGTGTGCCTGTCCAGGTCACCTTGAGGCAGCCAGGCTCTTGCTTGAGATCATTGGTCACAGTGGGGCAGCATGAGCACAGGAAGAACAGTGTGGATGTGTGACACCTGTGAGTTTGGAGAGGTTAATTGAAAGGACAAACTGTAATTGTAGGAGTCCTCAGCAGTACAGACATTAGTGGCTTTGATGGCTCTTCAGCATTAGCTCTTTTCCTTCCTATCTCACAGCCCATGGGCCTGGCCAGAAGATGTCTTCTGTTTTAGAGTAAGCTGTGCCTGCAAATCAAAAAGCTCTTTTAAAATATGTGTTTAGACTCAGCACTCCTGTGGGAGCAACTGCTTCACAGGTTTGTAGTCTCAGGTGCAGAAGGGTTAAAATTATTTGCTCAAAGGCTTAAGATGCAGAGCTGAGTAGGCAGCAGGACTTAGGAGTTGCAGTCCTTAGGGGGCTACTCCAAACAGTTGTCCAAAATCCCTTTTCAGTTGGTAGCAAATGATAATTTGTAACATTGCCTCTTAGGAAATCAACAGCGTTGCTCTCCAAACCAACCCAGGTCAAAAATATTCCAGTTACACCAGCTAAAACTGCAGAAAACATTTCTGAAGGACAGACACACTATGTGTCTTGTTCTTCCACCTGCCTAAACACTGGGCTGTGTGTTTCTGTTCTGGTCTTAAAGAGGGATGATGAATGGCAACTCCAGCTTGCAGGGTGTAACGTCTGATTTTGCTGTATATGTGGTTAGCAGATCACATTCTTAATACACCCTAACTTGTCAAACAACAGCTCTGCAGGCAGAGATCAAAGGAGCTGGAGAGAACACATTTCCTTCTCTCATATAGGAGGAGATGAGAGGTAACATGATCTTGACCTCTGAAAGTCAGGGACAGCTCTGAGAGTGGGTGAAATGAGCCAGGACTTCTGTTGATTATATAACAACAACAAATATTGGTGCGATAACACAAACATGGATTAATTCTTTGGAGAGAGTTGTATTTTTGCAGGTCCTAACCCCTATAAAACTAGAATTAATTGGATAAATGTATCCTGTATTGTTTGTAATTTTAACTGTTTTTACTACATATATATGAACAAAGCAAGCTGATTCTTAGTAGATTGCATTGCTAAATTTTGGGTGGAGAAGAAGCAACTGCTTGAGTGAATTACATATTCAGATTATGTCACAAAGACTGTCTCTGCAGGGTTTTATTGCTCCCTAAGTAATGTACTGTCTGCCCTTTCCGAGGAAGGTTTTATACCATCAACAGGCAGCAGGGGAGTGAAAAATATCATCTGTAGGACATAGTAAACTCACACAAGTAAATATGGCTATAAACTATAAGTAAGCTAGCACATTTACAGATGTTCATTCTAATCCAGATGCAGCTACTATACCTCCAAGGCCTCACAGACGTAGTGCAGAAGCTGCTTTGCCATGTTGCATGGAGAATTAACAAATTCACATGATGGTGCTGTTCCCATCTCTTTTTTTTCCCCCAGGTGCTAAATTACATTAAAAAGCACTAAATAAACACTCAATATTTTCCTTAAATAAATTTATCTTGTAGCAATTATTGCACTTAATCTCTGTGCTGGTATGTGACTGTAAGTGGGAGGTGTCAATCAATGTAATTAGAAAAGATGTGCCTGAAAAACAACCTCTGCATTACAATATTGCTCTCCTTATAAACACCCTACCACATGGTGTGTCCCTTCTTAGTTACACAGTGTAAGTCCTGTGTTGATTCAGGCTTGAATGGCACAGTAAATCTTGTTTGTGAATTTATAGACTGTCCCTTTGAAGGCGGAATTGTGCCAGCCTATTTATTTAAAGTCCTTTTTTCACTGCAGCAGCGTGCTTTGGAGATGTAATACCTTATACTCAAAATCCCTGAGTGACAGCAGCTCTGCAAGCTCATGATACTTATAATACATTACATATTATCAATAAAATGTTGCAAGATATGTCATAGATCTTATTAACATAACTTTAAATTATGGGTACAAGTTTGACCTATCTATTGATGGATTAGAAGCAAAGCTTAGATTGTTAAACAGAATTAAAAGGCTCAGGGCATCATTAAACAAACTGTTTCAAGTAAAATGTCTGTATTTCACCATAAAAAGTCAAAGCATACCTGAAAAGCTAGCTATCCCCACGGCAACACATAAAGTTTAAAGATACCCAGAAATAGCTCTCAAGTATTTTTTAAAAATTACTTTTGCCATTGCCCTCATATTAATTATGATCCAATTTTCACCCAGAAACTTTGGCTGCCCTAAAATATTTTGAGCTATGTCTCTCCCAATCTCCCAAAGCAAACCAGAGACTATAAACTCTGAACTGCCAGGAGATCTAGACAGCACCCAAAGCCTTGCTATCAGTGACATGTAGGTTGCCTGCCTGTTGTGTCCCATTTCTGAGTTATGTCAAGACTGGAGAGTGCAGTGACAATGAGGCTCCAAATAGAGATTTACAATGACTCCTCAGACATGCAGGAGTCTCTGCTGGCAGATCCAGTTGAAGACTTTGTACATTAGGTCACAAATGACTCTTCTGCAAATTTTCAGAGACATTTTGTAGTGTCTGTCTGTGCATGGTTAGGTAGCTTGACTAATTTTTACTTATGGACTGGGTTTTGACATTTTAGATGTGGATTCTTTGCCACATCTTTTTATGGTCTCTTTGTGTTAACACACTTTGGCAACAGGGAAAAAAATTAAGGCAAGTCGCCTGAAGTTATGTAGAAGAACAAGGGTAGGGCCATAAACAGCTCAGAGATGTCCTAGCCCTCCACTTAATCCTGGCAATATTCCTTTTCTTCTGAGTGTCATTAGGATTGGCTGTATGTAGCAGGGTAAATAAGGCTTTTTCCCTCTATATTTTAAATGTTTAAAACATTGAATTTTATTTTTAGGATGTGAAGTTCTGTCTTGGGGTGGGGGGGTAGTGAAGTGTGCTTAGTCTAGTAAAGATGGAATGAGATAAGCCCAGAAATTGCTGCCTTTTTTTCATTATTTCTATAATAAAATTTCTGGATTAAGGACAAAACCATGACTGAGAGAGAAAAAGAACTTCTTCATTGGGAGGGAATGGAGAGAGATATTTAAGAGAAACTGATGCTGGTGAGCTGATGAGTAAGCTGGCATGCATCACTGAGTCATTCGTTTATTCTATTACAGTGGACAGTATTTTACTGTTGATTAAAAAACCCAAAAAAACCCTCAGTCCATTACACATTAAATTAAGAGAAAATACACATGCCCCATAATCACAACGCTCTCTCCCTGGGCACTGATCAGTATTAGTGACCTTTTTGGTAGGGAGTGGAAGGTGATAGCCTAAATAGTTTTGTGTTAATTATTACTCCTCTGTGCTCTGCAAAATCCTAACATTTTAACAACTTTGCTGTGCCTCAGGGCTCTTGAGACCTGACACTGGCAACAACAAAAGAACATATATATTTTGACAACAGTGCTATAAGTAATTCTGCTGTTTTGTGTTTGTTTTGATTTAGGTTTTGTTTGTTGGTTGGTTTTTTGTTATCTCTCCTAGAGTGATAAAAATGCTTTTTTTGACAAGTTAAAAAAAAGTTAGTTTTCACTCCTATTTATTCAGTCTCATATAATGAATAAATAAAGGCACAAATAAGAGCAGCTCGAGCTCTGCAGTGTACTTCCCTGACTCTTTCAGTTAACCTTAAAGTTCACTCTGCTGAAAACTAATAGTATTTAGTTGTCAAGAAGCCAGAATAATGACATTTTGTGCCATTATTCTAATGCATTTTTCACTGTGCATTTTCTTTAATTATTTCCATGAGTAATGTCATTATGCATTCATGCCAATACAATTCTGATAATTAATTTACATGATGGCAATTTCTTAATGATTTTGATGTCAAAGTTAATAGCAACATCTGATAGTTGATCTGTTTGAGCTGACATAAATTTAACTTTTAACGTATTGATGCCAAAACCATCAGCAGCATCAAATTACACTGCAGTAAAATAAACATCCACAGGGTAAAATCCTCAGTAGAAAAGTCTTGATCCTTACCCAAGGTTTATAGGTTCAAAATAAAACCAAGGCCCCTAGACACGATGCATGGCAGATTTTTACTTCCTCCAGGTTTATTTATTTATTTACACGATAATGGTATTGATGTCTTATATTTAAGAGATCAAATTGTATGCTATAATATAAAAGATGTCGTACTTTTCCCTCTAGCTTGGTGCATGTATCCCATACATTAAAACGAAAAAAAAAAAGCATTAATTAAGCTTTTATCTTTCTAATTTTTAAAGCATGTAGTTTAAACTGCTCTGTAGGGAGGGAATTAAGGACTGATGTCTGAACCTAGATTTGTATCACTTGGTAATAGAATCAACAAAATAGACTTTATGTGGAGGCAAATATTGCTAATATCAATAAAATTTAAGAAACAGAACAATGCAAAATAATGTTTGAGATCAATAATTTTAGTACATTTTTGCTATATGGAAGTGATGCATAGATGAAGAGATAATAGTATGTGTTACTATATATATATGTGTGTGTGTCTATCTTTTTAAAATTGACTCATCTAATCATTACAAGACAGCTAACATAAAATAACCCCACAATCTTCAAGTCTTTGTCCATGAGATTTGAAGATCTCTTTACAAGTCTATAGGTATTTTTATTTACCAGTTAAATATTTTAGTCCACTTTAGCATTGAAAAAATGTATGTGAAACAAATTATGATAGCTGTAAAATGGTGATGGTTGTTTTCCCTTATTTTTTTAATGAAAAGCTAAGACTCATTCCATGACACAATCACTAACATAATATTTATTTCCCCCTGCTTCAGCCTGTTAAATGTATAGATGAAATGCTAAAAACCATTAGAAATAAAATTGATCCTGCTGTATATCTCAGCCTTTTCCTGAACTGGCTTTTCATCAGTGATATCCACCAAGGGAGTGCACATTTCATTTTACCTCGTGAGGAGACAATTATACAGCCTCAATTAGACCTTTCATTGCTGGAGTATATAGGGCTGGCAGTGCAGACCCAGGCTGTTTGCCTGTAAAATGCACAACCTTTCTTTCTCCAGAATCGACAAGCAAGGTGTCTGCCCCTTACCTGCTGAACATGAAGCTATGTCTGATTGCTTTTAACCTGTCTTAAACTTGTCTTCACAAACATGAGGAAAAATACTTGCTTGAAGCCAGCCCCCCAAGACTCAGGCATATCAGTGTCCCTTTTCTGTGTCCGTGCTGTGGAGATGAACGCTGCTTCACCCAAAGTTTGTTGAATGATTTTAAGTCCCAGTGGTGATGATGAAGGTGCAAATGACATCAATAGCTCCATCTCTCACGTGTATTTCTGGGGAGCCATACTTTGGAAGAAGCCTCTGGGATGAGAGGGACTTTGTCTGCTCAGAATTTCAACTTTCTTTTGCCATGTACCATGAGTGCACATGTTCAGCTACACACCTGCAAGTTCTTGTACATGTAGTGCTGTGGTGGAATACATGAAAAGAACATGGATGGGAGGAGATGTTTGAGAGCCCTGGAGTTTCAACCACCCTTTGTTAGGACACACACATACATTCAGACATAAGCCGAGTCTACCTTAGCGTTTTGCTCTTAAAAGAGCATTGGTTTGAGGCACATACTAGTCATACAGGTAAGGACAGTGAGAGAGAAGACTGGAAAAAGAGTCTGATATATGGAATGGGAATTTTTTTGTCATGCAGGCTTTGTCAAGTGCTTTTACTGCTCACACATTTGTGATGAAGGTCTGGGATGCTTTCCTCTAACAGAACATATTAATTTCAGAGCCTTTTTTGGGGAATGGAGAAAAGAAAAGGGAGATTTCTTTCTCTGCAACATTACCCTATATTAATTAAATTTTATTTTAATAATAGATTTTTGAAATAATAGCACTATGGAGACTGAGAAAGGAGTGGAATACTGGCTGTCCTTTTTCCTAAGTCTGGAGAAGGTATGGGTTTTAACTGTTTAAGTTTTCTTTGGAAATAGGTTAGTCAAGAACACATCTTGGTTTTAAGAATAGTTGCTCAATGAGAAAGAGCAGTATAAATGTTATCTTTATTCCAGGTGAGTAGAAAACCTCTGAAAAGCATTTCTGAAGAGTGTTAGCTTTGTGAGTTGATTGTTGGATGGTGTAAGAAATATGACTGTGATTGTGGTTTGCACACTGAGAGACTCTCCCCCACAACCCAAATGGCTTTCTTGTGTGTGGCATTTCAGAAACCCCTTTTTTTCTGCCTCCAGGCATGTGGAATGCCTGTGCAGAAAATATTTTTTTGTGCGGGGCTTGTCATGAGTTGGACACAACCTCTTTGGAATGCAATGTAGGAGTTTGAAAGGGAGGTTTTAAAAATTCAGAGCTGCCTGAGGACTGTGAGCATTACTAATGAAAATGTGTTTGAGTTTAATGTTGAAACTAAATGTCCCATAGAACAGAATGAAATTAACTTCTTTCCTCCCTAAAACTCATACTGAAGTTTCCATAGCCTTAAATCTGGCCCAGCTAACTTAGCCCCTGAGTCCAAAACTGCTCCCTATGCCTCTCATAAACATCCACACCCAGGCATCTCGTATTATCTTCCATTTCTTCAGTCCGCCAATTATTTGCCACACCCCGTTATTGTGGACTATCTTAAATTAGCTCCTCAGTGACTCAAACATCAAACTCAAACTGCTCAGGAACCAGGAATTCACCATGTAAAGAAGCTCCTAGGCCTTATTTGTTGCAATAGCAGTCATTTAGGACACTGCCATGAATCATGGCAAAGGCAGCAGTGGCACCACCTGGCAACAGGGCTTTGTCTCCCAAAGCAGAGGATGTTCTACTTATCCCCTACACTAGAGAAACATGGAGTGCTCTACAGGCGGTGGGATGCATCTTGTAGCAGTGTCCCTTTGAGTCATGAAGCCTGAGGAAGATGGCAACGATCCAGTACTCACTTTCTTTAATCAGGTGTGAGCACAGAGGTGTGACTGTGGATATGATCTCACTGCCCTGGTCCTTAGTGCAGAGGCTGAGAGCATAGGTCCTGTCTGCAGGAACAGTAATTAGTCAGAAGGCAGCCCAGCTACCAAGTACAATGCTCATTGTTTCTCTCCTTGACAGCTAGCTTAGGCTGGTTATTAACACACACAAAAAAAAGCTTTCACTTTGGAAGTAATTTTGTTCCCTCCATTCTCCACTGCTACATTTCCTTTGCAAAAACCGTGCTGAGTCACATTACACTGTGGCTAAGGTTGTGGGGCCTCTTTAAGATGCCACTTTGGCACACTGGTTCAGAAGTGTCTGACTGGACCAAGATCAGAAAAGCAAGCAGTGGAGGCGAGGCAGCCTCTCAGTTCCCATGGCATGGACAGCTGTACAGTGAGCTGGGAGAAAGCTTTGTGGGAGAGTGGATTTCTTAACTCTGCAGACCACAAAGAACTTTCACTGTCCATTTACTGTACTGTCCTTGTCATCCAAAGCTTTCAGTCATACAGTTTACTGACTAATTGTACCGAGCAACGTGTTTTTAATACAATGGGTATTTACAATCTGCAAAAGTTGTATATAAAGCCTTAAAAAATATGCTATGTCTGACTACTAAATAATATGTTTTTAAAGGAGGTTGTGTATATTTTTACATCCACTTTAGACTTACACACAGAGAGTATTTCCAATTGTTTACATATGTTAAAATCTCTTGCATTTAAATAGCTCATTATGCAAATATTTACAAAATACATGGATATTTATTTTTTACTGTACCTTCCATTCAATCACTGAACTAAGATTTAATGTCTAAACATTGTCTGCAGAGTTGTATGTGCAGTAATGTATTATGAGTAATTATGTACTATATACAGTTATACAACAAAAATTACAGATTCAAAAAAATATTAGCCTTGCAAAGGCAAGCACTCAAATTTATGGAGCATTAGAGGTAAAGTGCAATCCTAATTCAACTTCCTGTTATGCACATGTGCCTTATACCAGGGCCTTCACTAGCCATGCTCTGGTTGTCCCCAAGCTGCCTTCAGCTGCCATGGGTGCATGTGTCCCATGCTGTGTCACAGGCCAAGGCTCTAACCAAGGCTCCAGCCAAGCCTTGGGATGAGACCAAGGCAAATTTATAATGTTTCCCAGGCAAGGATTTTTCCTGGATTTGGTCACCTAAGCAACTGACCTGGCTCAGTGAGCCTGTTTCTGATTTTCGCACTCCAACAGCAAGAGCTTGCAGAAAGAGAACACCCTGCACTAATTCACCTCTCTGGCTGGAGCCATACACCAAGCAGGACTAATTTTGTATTTGAGACATTTGAAAGAGCACTGCGTTCTCATATAATCAAAGACAGCCTGAAGTAATTGTGTTGAAGCGTTTTCCTGACCAGAATATCTTCCACCAGGAAATGCTGCTTTGTCAGAATTCAAATACTTCATAGGAACATTTTGTGATGATATTTTTGACAGAAAAAAATGTGAGCAGTTTGAAGAAAGCTCTTCTCACTGCTGGTTGTTTCAATGTAGGCCTGATTTAATTTCTTTGGATTTCAGAGCATATATTATTTGTATTTACTATTAACAAGTTAAATCTTATCAAATCCCCTGCACAACATCCTTGGAACATTTCAATCCTGTTAATTCTGACATTGACCAATTTGATTACTAGAGGGCTTTAATAAGTTTGGGGTTTAACAGTTATGTGTTTATCTGCCCTTCTGCATGCACAAGGCTTTCCCGTGTTTTAAGAAAACAAGAAAATTACAGAAATGTAATTTCAACAGAATTTATAACTGCTATATGAGGATGACATCCAACCTAAAAAAAATCTCAAAAAACAAAACAAAACAAAAAAAAAACAACTGGGTAAAGTTTTTCCAAGTTATAAGCAGCCAAAAAATCCAAAAATTATTGAGTGATCTCAATAATAGATGGCAACTTTTGTTCCATCTATTACACTGCAAACAATTTGTCCTTGGAAGTTACTCTGAAAATAGTTACTGTGTTTCATTTTTTAAATAATGCAATTTATAGAGAATTTGTAGCATTAAGAGAAGATACTTGAGGCCAGATTTTTTTTTAGTGTTAGCTGAATCAGTGATGAATATGCTGTATACAATTGCCCACAGTAAAAATTTCCTAAAGCTAATTTAAAGCAATATGCATCCTGCATATTGATAGTGTCCTGATAAAAACCAGACTAAAGAGAAGTTATCTTAAACTGAAGACAAGTTAGACTACAGTAATTTATCTTTATTTGAATAAAGATTTCTCAGGACGATTAAATTAATCTGATCACAAATCTTTTATTTCCAGTTCACAAAAATGTTTTGTTGCTCACAAAACATTTTGTAACTTCTTATTTGTATTAATTGACATGTGTCTCACCAGATTCTGATTATGGAAAAAGGTAAAGTAAAACAGTGATGAAGGAGACTCATGTAGACAAGTATCAGAAAATTTTAAGAGTTTTATTAAAAAGAAATGCTTTCATAGCATTTCATACTAAATAAACAGTGTTTGTCTGGTGTCTGACATAACTGATCAGGATTCTTCAATTCGTTACTCACTTGCCTTCTTTGGAGATATTTGGAAATAGGAGTGCTCACAGCAGATGTGCTCACAAGTGTAAGCTGGGTAGTAAAAAAATCCAGCTCCATACAAAGCACTGCAGCAAGATCTTGTTTGTCTGTAGGCTTGACTGCTTTTTCTGTCGAGCATTAATTGGCTGGGTAAAAAGAAATCGCTCTGGTTTTCCACAGACCCTTAGCCTGAGGTGGCTACAACACCTTCCAAGCTTTTTTGCATTTAATTTTCTACTAGCCACTTGTTGGGGATCTTAATAGAGAAATCAGCTTCTGATCTTCCAGGGACCGGTATTTTTTAACAACTGTCCTATGGATGTATTGAGGGACAAGTAAGTCAAGAGGGATTATGAAGTGAATCTCAGTGTGTTTATGGAAGGGATTATAAACCAAATTTTTCTGCAGAGGCAGCCAGCTGTAGTTGGTGGCTCAGGAGTTTCTTTTGTTTGCTGAAGCAGACTTGTCCAACTCAAAAGGACCAAGGTCTTCAAAAAAGCTTCAGCTCCTTTATGGAGGTCACCAAAAGCTATCTGAGGCATAGGTTCCTGCAGCTAAAATCCAGGGCCAGAACCCAGACCAGCCAGGCTTCACTGAAAAGTCACAGGGGTCTTGTCTCTTCTGCTGGCTTGCTTCTCCCACCTCAGTCTCACAGAGTTGTCTTGGGAGAGCCAGGCAATGTACACATCACATTTTCACATCTGAAAAAATGAGTGGAATATTGCATAAACCACTCTGATGAAGGAAATGGTGCTTGATTAAAATATGGTAGGTGTGTCAATCATCACTGCAGTAAGGCTGCACCACAGAGTCCACTGCTTGGAAGGCACCAACCCAAGCAATTCTACGGTCTCAGCTTACTCTGCTCTAAACACTCTCATTCTGTTCTCTTCATCCTCTATTCAATCACTGGAGATATATTCCATCACACCAGCTCTGTTTCAGGTGGAATGCAGAATGCCTTTAAAAAGAAAGAGAAAAAGAAAGGCAAAAACCAGGACAAACCTATGCATTTCACATGTGACTTCCACCCACCTCCTGCCATATAGCTACAAAAATGTTGAGTTTATTTATATATAAATAAATACACTTTTTCATCACTGCAACCTGTAAATAGGAAATGAAGTCACAATCCTCGAAATTATAATGGCAGGCACACAGAGACACAGTTGCTGGCACGGAATTCAATTAACAGATAGCAATCACCCTTGGGTGACTGTGTGAGGTAGAAATATACAGGCATGCTAATAAGTAATATCTTAAAGCCAAGGCGTTTATCAGCCAGCAGCCAGACATGGGCATAAGTGTGGGCAGACAGCACTGCTCTGGGATATTTAATAAAACCTGCTCTCTTCACTTGAGGATTTGTGTTTAATCATTGGGTAACATTTTAGAAACATCTAGCCTGGGAAGTTTCTCAAATGGAACTGCTTAGGTCAGAAAACGTAGAGAGTTATTTACTGATACTAAAATAGCCAAAGGAACAGAGTGGATTTTAGGTAATATTAACAGAATGCTTTGTTGCCATCTTTTTGACCTTTTAAGTTTCTGGGGTATGCCTGCAATGTGAATCACAGTCTTATCTGGGGAAACATGCAGGAGGCGTTCATTAATACTGGGAAAGTGAATGATTGAACTGCTGTTTGAAATAATTTTTAACTCTTTTTTTGCTTGGTTGAAAGGCTAAAGCTAAAATAGTTTCCTTCTAGGCTCCTTGAACTTTAATTTGCATTGCATTTTGGCCTTTCAAAGGCTTCAGGAAGGCCAAGGTTTGTCATCTACTGAATAATGTTCAATTTAAACTTTCTCATCAGGGTTCTCTTTGTGCCACATCAGTAGGGTGAATTCACAGGGCTGTTTTGCATGGCTAAATACCAGTGCTTGGAGGAAAGGCAAATCCAGTAGCAAAGTCATGAGTTTCTTTAAAGGAAGGTAGTTCAGCTTTGGGGGGCACTTGTTAGGAGCTTCATAAAGAAGAAATATAAGGGATGGTGTTAGTACATTCTTGGGTAACTCCCCAGGGTTTAAGGATTCATAAAATGAAATGGTTTGGAGCAGGACACAGGAGGCTGGCCAGCCTGGTGATGAGACACTCAGGAAGCAGTGTGTGTCTGCCATTATCAAGGAGGGCTGGAGGTGATGCCTTGGGAAGGCTGACCTGAAACAGAGACTGGACAGAGCTAGAGAATAAAGCAGGTATTTATTGAAAGGCCTTTAGGATTCACCTTGGGCAGGACAAGAGCTGGCCAGGGCTACACCCAAGGTAGATTTAGAATGGTCAAAAAATGGCTGTCCAGTTATGAGATGTTACTTTTTATCAGTTTTTGTTCATCTGCATATTGGGGATTAATTGTCCGATTACAGCTTCAGTTTGTGAGGCCCCACCCCTCTTGTTTTCTCTCTTCAGTCCACTGTTGTTTGTGCCTTTGGGCCTGAAGTATGTGCTTGGTCTTCAGCAGTGGAAGGATTTGTTTTGTCTACCTACTCTGTGAAGAGAGCTTACCAGCACTTAATATGAGGCTCACATTAACTACATCTCTAGGCAGCACAGAATCTGAAAAACATGAAAGCTAAAACTTAAGGCATCAGAGGGTGTTGGCTGTGAAGCAGACAGTGTTGCTGGTACATGCTCTCACTGCTTTTGGTTTTGCCTCTGACCTGGGTATTCAGTCATACCTTTTGCGGTCATTGGCTCTGCCCTGACAACCAGGCTGGTGGCAGCAGAAAGTCTGTGGTGCCTTCACTCCTTCCCTGAGAGAGGGAACACTCCTCTGAGCTCACCGCCTGCATTGTCCCTCTTACTGGTGCTACTGCCTGCTTTCCTATCTTTGGAACATTTCTGATGCCCATGCAGACTCTGGTGGCCGCCAATAGCTGTGTAGCAGCTGAAGCAGTGGTGATTGTCCAATTTGCGGAGTCTTAGTCATTTTGCTGTGTCAGAGGAATGACCAATAGGTGGGCTGAAACAAATGTTAAAGATGGGCAGTGACATGCAGCAAGCACCCTCTAACAGGTGCTGTCAGTACCTGTTCCCTCTTCCCCTGGGGGTTCACGTGGCTTACAAATCAGTGGCCAGAGCCTCTGCCAGCCATTTTCCACACTGCTGGCATGCAGCCCAGCCTGGGCTCTGCTCAGGAAGCTGAAAAGTGGCTCTGAATAGCTGCTGTGAAGCTGTCCCTGTGCTGCTCCTGTCACAAAGAGTTTTCAGTGCCCATGTCACTAATGGATGGGTTTCTCCTACACAGAGTGCCAAACAATGCAGTGATACATTCAGGTTTTATTAGTGTGAGTTTAGCGTGGCCGCATGATTCAAAATGGGAACAGCGCAAGAGAACTGCACTGTTCATCCCAAACGCGAGACCATAAATCCTGTGAGCCACGCAGCACCGTCGAACGATGTGTTTTCACCACTTATTTAGCAGGAAAGCTATTTGTAGTTCCTCTGTATGTAAACCCAAGCTGTCTTAATATTGCAAGCCCAAACTGTGTTGGAGGAGGTAATAGCAACAAAAAAATAGCAACCAGTACATTTCAGAAAACTCAGGCGTAACTCTGCATTGCCAGGGCTCAGCCCCCGCCGCCAAGTGAGAGGCGAACAAGTGCTGTGGATGGGAGCTCTGCTGAGGGGACTCAGCCCTTGCCCATCTCTGGGCTGTGACTGTGGGGTGCTGTGTTCGCTTCAGGGCTGGGCATGGATCTGCTTTGCTGAGGAGAGTGCATGTGTATGGGACATGGGGAGACTTTGTGCTGCTGCTCGCTTGGTTTGCTTTCACAGACAGCAGCTGCTCAGCGGGGTGTGTGAGGTATGCCCAGTGCAGGTACACTAATGGCCAGAGTGTGGGTAAGATGGTCAAGAATTAAAGACAATTGTAGTTTACTGCCATGAGGACACATCACCTGCCTAACATAAATGGGGCTTTTAGGCATCAGGAAGCAGTACCAGCTATATGCTGACTTGGTGTTATGTGTTCCTTGGGAGACCGTCCTTGAGGGAGTCAGCCTGGGCTCACGACTGGAGCAAGCAGTGGCTTGGGAGGAGCTAGGCTGAAAGTGATGCCCTTCAAGTAGGCACTGTGTGACTGTGAGAGAGATGAAGCTGACTTTTGTGTGCTTCTGCATTCAACCTAGTGACCCAGAAATAAAGGGCTACAGAAGCTATTACCGGCCTTTTCCCTTACTGCCTCTTGCAAAACTCCTGTCACCCTCCTTCCATCAGCCTTCACCTGGCCTGGAAGCTGGGCAGTGGGAGCCCCCATCGCCTGTGGCCTAAGCACTGTTTCTTTGATGCTGCGCAGCACTCATTGAGGGAAACGTTCACGTGAAAATTCATGCACATTTTGGATGCATTATTAGTTGACTCAGATGCGATGGCTCAGGGAAATTACTGAGCAAGTAAGTTCTTGTTACTTTTGAGGAAATACTGCCTGAACTTGTGGAGACACCTCCCCATCTCTCCTCCCCGTTTCTCTCCTGCATCCGAACCCTTTCCAGTATGGCCATTAAAACAATTCACCCTGGGCTGAGAGAGGAATCTGATTTCCTAAAGCTTACCTCTGAAGCAAGGTCTGTACACTCTTCCAGCTCCTTTGTTCACTATTGGTATTAGCACTGGAAATGCTGACAGCAGCTGCTAAAGGTTAAATGTGTTTGTAGAAAATCAGTAGTGTGGTGCCCAATTCTCCCTTTCCCCTCAACTTCTCAGGGGGAAAATGGCCCCTGGTTACATGAAGTATATAAGTTCACATTTCTCCATCTCAGAACACATGCATTTATGCAAGAGGCTTAAAGGATATCTTTTATGATCCTGGTACAGTGACTCTTCTCTTAATTCAGTGCTTAGAAGAGTGACAGAGTCTTCTGGAAGTGTTGGTTATTATGCAGGGCATGTGTTTTAAAACGTTAAGTACCTTGATTGTCTCCCACATAGCTAGTGCTGTCAGCAGTTTGCACAGTGCTTTTATTTGCCTTTTTCCTCCCTGAGACACCTGTGTTAAGTTCAGAACTGATTCTGCTTCTGAAGCAATTTATTAAACATCTTCAGTGCAGTGCTTCTGTGAATAGGTCAGTTTGTTCTTTCTGCCTAGAGATGCAAAACTCCCAGCTTCGGTTGGTAAATGCAAGTATTAGGTGAATTTCTTGCTGTTTAACATAAGCTTTCCTTGAATCTTCTCTCTCTAGTGGTCCCTTCCTTTAACACAGGAATTTACTATTCATGAAATGTGGGGACATGCTAGTGTACCAGTCTAGGGCAGGTGCAGTAGGGTGGCCTGGCATGCACACACTCTGCTCTTCACCCTCTTCTGGAGGACACGTTTTCCAGATGATTGAAAACATCTGTTTCTTTCTCTGACGTTCCTTTATCTTGCTTGCAAGGTGCCAGTGTGGTGGTGGTGGGCTGGCACACATTCATGGCATGAGGTTCCTGGAGCACAAGCAGCCTGAAGCTGGTCCCTGAAGCAGCTCATGAACAGGCTGCTGGATACATGTGAGGGCCTCTGGCTTTTGGCTCTCTCTGAGATGGCCTCCCTGGAGATTAAAAACAGGACTCTGGAAAGGAGTCCTGCCCCAAAACCCCAGTTTGTAATGTTTTTTCCTCATCTTGCTGCTTGAAGAGAAGTCTTCAGGGAGGTGTTATCTATAAATCCTCACAGCATGAGGTCTCTCTGTATCCTTATTTGTAGGTGGGCTTTTTTTTTTTTTTTTTTTTCCTTTGCTTTTAATCTGGCTATTTCTGATAAGTAAATTGATCTGGATCACATCTGCACATACTAGACACAACAGGTTTAATATTAAAATACAAATTTTAGGTGTGATGAACTGGATGCAAATTAAAATTTTCTTTGCAAGGTATCTGCGTAATCTTTTTTTCTCCTCTTTTTTTTCCCATCACCCATCATTCTAATCATTGTTCTGGGATCACTTTTATTTTGTCATTCCAGCTAAGAATATGGCTCATGGTGTTTGGGTAGCCTAACAGCAGCTTATTTTGCTTCTGGAGGGAGCACATATGCTGAAATAAAAAATGCTAGGTGTTCCTAAAGTTACCCCTAGGGTCTTGGTCAATCTTTAATCAGTAGACCTGAGACAGCAGATCCTGAAGTAAGAGGGACCATTTCTATTGGAATATTAAATGTACTAATTAATCTGCCATCCCAAGACAAGTATGGACATACAAAGTCGATATTTCCCCTGAACAGTGAATATTTTGGTAAAATTCTTATATTACTTATCACAGAAGTTACAGCTTTTTGGCAAGATTTTAATTTAATGTGATTTAATATGATTTCCTGGACTGTATTTTGCATACAGTGTGGTTTCTTTCAAAGTCTGGGATGTTTTGTGGGGAGGGGGTTCTTTGATTTTTTCTTATTTCCTTTTTAATTTTTTTTGTTAGACAAAATCAGACTTGGAATTTAAAAAGCAATACGGATTATGAAAAGTACCTGGAGAACATAAATCAGTGGGAACTTGAGATGCAGCAGACTCTCAGACCTAGTGATAGAGTAGTATTTTTCTACTTTCTTTTATCATAGAAAGGGTCTGTAGAAGTACGTACTTGAATCCCTAAAAATGTCCAGCTCTCAAGGATGCTGACTAACTCGGTATTCTTAGTTTTGATTTTAATGAAATATTTTCAGCATGTTGTTCATTTCCAAACAAACCAAATCCAAAAAATCTTGAACTGTAAGTGATGCTTCACATTTCCTGTTGGAAAAGATTTCAGAAGCTCATAAAATGTCTCCAGCCCTTACAATATATCAAGTCATATTAATTTATGGTAGTCAATGAACAGTCACATACGGTGGAGGAGAGAGATGGAGAGCCTATAATATTCACTTTTTTTTCAGAACTGTATATCAGAGGGCTTTTTTTTTTTTTTTTTTTTCTCCTTTATACTCGATGCAGGCACAGCATCTCTTCTTCCTTGCTTCGGGAAAAAAAGGAAAAAAATGAAAGAAGGGGAAAAAAATCTACATATTTGTATTATATTATGTTCTCTAAGTAGCAAATTCCCTCTGCCAGCTATCTGTGGGTGTGCAGCCCTTCCTCAGGAACATGCTGTATCTTCTGAGTTCCTGTGTTTGTGATATCACAGAGCTTTTGCTCTGAGGAGCCATGAATGGGGCCATTATGAGGGGCCGACAGATAATTAAGATTCTGAGAGGGGTAGGCTGCTAAAAGAGTGTTTAGTGAGGAAATTACAAGGCCAATAAAAAAATGTCTTTGTGAGTTCTGATTGTATTCTTTTCTTCAGTGGGTCTAATTTTTCAAGGTCTGGCTGGATCATGATGAGGTTTTCTTTCATCGTTTTTTTTCCTCTCTACAACGGAGCTGAGGCTGGAATGTAAGTCCAAGTTAATGAAGCAGCCTCAAAGTTGAGGAGGAAGAGAATAAACTACAGCTCTGAGGCACAGACCATTGGAGATTCCTCTTTCAAATCCTGCCTTTGCCACTCACTGGAGTTATTTGATTTGGGAACAAGATAAGAATTCACAATATCTGATTTGTAGAAATAACCTGGAGGAAGAAAAAACATTCAGAAATACTAATTTCAGATATAATTTTCATGTCTCAGCTTCCTAAAAGCCTTTCTCATCTCTAATAGCATTAAGCAAATACAAAATACAGATTTTGGGGAAGTTGTGCACCGACTGACAAGTGCATCTCCAAATAGCCCACAGTTCAGCACTTCTTTTTCTGTCAATACTCCATCACCAGGAAAGGTTTGGAGCATAATTCTCTCCCAGTAATCCATCTTCTCCCTTTCTCGCTCTCACTTTTTTTTTTTTTTTCCTAGTAAGAAATAGACCTGGAAATTCATTGCTGATTTCCCAGGAGTGTTATTCATGCCAGTTTATTTATGTATTTATTATTCAAGTGCAAACTATTGCAGTTCCTTGTGGTAAACTGCAAATAAAACTGATGGAGGCAGAGGGCTGGCTGTCACACCAGGTGCCGTGGAGACGAGTGCCGATGCTGTGGCTGCTACTGCCCCTAAGTGATGAGGGTGAGTGAGGACAATGCACCCTCCTTGGTGCTCAGGTCTGCCCAGGCCTTGCCTAGAGCTGGAAGAGAGCAATATGCCTTCACAAGGATTTAATTGTCTCCAGCAGGGCATTTAATACAACTATGTTTTAACATGTGAGCATCATATTTTATTGTGTTAAAGTGTTGGAATGGCAGCTAGAAGAAGTCTATATCAAGGCTGGTAGGAAAGGAGCAACTTCAACTTGCAAAAATAACAGATATCTCTAACGTAACACTTGTTTCTAGGCTTCCTTCTTCTTATTTCTGATTTTTCATGACCGTTTCTCGTCATTTATTCACATCCATGTACACAGTCCTTTGTTACTGTGTGAAAAACCTCCACAAAGGCGGTTCATTGATTACACAGAGGAAAAAAGTGAAACTCCTGTCAAATGCTTAAAGAAATCAAATTAAAAGTGTTGTCATTTTACTATGTTGACTTAAAATTATTCCCTTTCATAACAAAGGATAAAAATGCAAGTTTGAAATGGTTGTGTTTCTTTGTCTGGTATCTTGATTTCCATGCAGATATGCTGATTTACACTAGCAGAAGTCTTAATTGCTTATTCAAATGCCATCTTCCTGTGCCATCTTGGTAGAGACATAATGTTCCTGTATTTTTCATGTGACCTTGTCTCATCTGCAAAGCTCAAATTTCATTGCCAGTCTGGAAATGTTACTGGTAAGAAATGTTTGAGCCTTAAATGGATTCTTAAATTTGAATAGGACCCATTTTTTTATGTGTTGAAAACCAGGCGTAGGTCCAAATACCTCAGAAACTTGAGAAGATTTGAACTTGGATCTAGCCTGAATTGTGCAACTTAAATCTTTTTCAAGTACATAAATAATTCTGTATGCAAAGAGTGTAAATCCACATGTATGTGTGTGTCTGTACACAAAGAGACACAACATATGCGTATTGATACATAACCACACAAATGACATGTCTTGCTTCAGTCTGATACTTGGAAATGATAAGTGACTTATATATCTTTCATCAGAATTCCATCAGTGTTTACTCTACTTCCTGAAGAAGAATTCAAATTTTAAAGGTTTTTGAATTATTTCTTAAGTAGCTAAAGTAATTACTGATGGGAAAAAACTGAAACCAAACCAAAACAAAGGAATCAATTTCAGGATTTTTAAAAAATTTCTCTCATTTGCCATGAACTAAATTTTAGACACAAATATAGGTAAGTTACTTTAAAATCTTAGTTCCTTATCATTATTCTATACTGAAGTCAGTATAGATTTCAGTTTGAGTAGGACCGTGATAAGCAGAAAACCCTCTTTATGTGGCTAATACAAGGTAAACAAATTTTGGAAGTGTGAAGTAGTGACTGGCAGGTGGAGGGAAAGGATGTTGTGAGGGATGGATGGCAAACCAGAGAATCAAAATGTGGAAATGAAGTAGACATAGAAACATTCTGGTTGTTTTGGAGAAAATCACTGTCTGATTCCTGGTTCTGCAGAAACAAAGACTGGGTGGCCTGGATTTGAATCCTTTTTTACCAGCAAATCCAGTCTTCAGGATAGTTTTCATAAGCTGTTCCAGCTTTGGCTCATGTCTGTTTTGAATAAGCAGTTGAGCAGTTTGGGTATTTTTCAGTTCCCTGTGGGCTGGCAGAGAAAAGATATGCAGCACAGAGGACTGAATGAGATGATTTGTTTAACTTTTGCTGGCTGCATGGACGCACCTCCCTGAGGGCAGCAGCCTTCACCCACCCTCAGGCCCAGTACTGACTGCTGTACCAGGTAGAAGCTGCTGCATTCGCAGACAGAAAATGTTGGGTGCTCAGTGCTTCAAACACCTATTTACAGAAGTTTCACATAATTTAGGACCATAATAGAGCCGTCTGCTAAAAACTCGGGGTGCTCTCAACCTGGTGCTGGTTCCAGCTTGGCAGGAGTGGCTCCAATGGACACAGGAAAAACAGAGAAAGCAGCCAAGTGTTATATGCCTCCCCAAAGCCTTGTTCATAAGCTGGTGCTAAACCTCTGCTGTACTGCAGTCTCCTCCTATGAAAGTATCCAAATGGGTCATTAGCACACCAAACCACAGGAGCCAAATTTCCATCAGAAGGTTTGTGGCTGAAGCAGTTTTTTATGTGTGTGATTTTTTCCATATGGATGTGACTTTAGAGCAGGACACAAGCTGCTAAAAGGAAGAAAATCAAACTTTGGCTCAATTTTGTCTCACCTATGGACATATATAAGTTTAAAATAAAATTGACTGAGCTGTTGAGCAAGTACAAGGCTGGTGCTCCTCAGCTTTCAAAGACAGATATTTGGTTTATGCTAGCATTCCAAAGACCTGGAAAAGACTTCAGCCCTTCAGTGCAAAGTGCCCTGCAGATCCAAGGTATGAGACAGCTCCTGTCTCCAGGAATTTGCCTTCTCTGCTCATAACCTGCAAGGAGAGAGGATATCCTGCCTGAGGCATTGCAAGCGGCTAACTGGAAAGCTGAAAGCAGAACCCAGCTCTCCAGTGCCTTGCATGATGAGCTTCACTCTGGATTGGTTACTGTTTTCCCACAGCAGTGCTCTGCTGCACTAATTGGGATTAGGTCCCCATTGCACTTAATGCTTCCTGAGCACAGAGGAGGAAGCAAACTCTGTCATGAAAAGCTCGACAGTTGTAGCTGCTTAATTGATGGGGTTATTTTAAATCCAGTCAGTTAAATTGCTACGGTCACCCTTTATTATAGCCTAGGCAATTTTATTTCAAGTTAGCTTTAATCAATTAGGAATTGATTTTAGCTAAGTCAGTATAAGAACATCTGATCTGGTTTAACAAAATTGGTTTTAGAGAAGTGAAATGGGTGCAGATTCAGCATGAGCCCAAAGAAGGCTTGCTTTCTCTTTTTGCCTGCTAATGATCAGGTACAGGATATCCCAGTAAAACCCCAGATCCTGCACAGCCTCAGCAGATCCTATCCCAATCTTAAGCCCTGGCAAAATAAAACATAGAGAAAGGCAGGTAATGATGGTTGCCTGAGCGAAGGACTCTCTCCTCAGCAACTTGTGCACATATGCACAAGCACATCCTCGTCCTGAATGCACTGGTCAGTGGTGGAGCTTTGGGAACAAGCGAGATGCAAGTTTAGAACTTACTAACTCTGCCTGCCCAGACTGCAGCTCCCCAGGCTACTGAGGCAGCAGACCATCTTGGTTTTTCCACTATGTGCTTTTAATTCGTTTTCAGCCAGTTTAGTGTTTTGAAGAGATTTGCAAAGAGGGCTGAGCTGAAGGTATGGTAAGGAAAGTGGCTGGGAACACGTTGGGGTAGGAAGAGCTCTGCAGCAGCTCTGCTTCTTGGCAACATATTTTGAAAATGGAATCTCAGGAGAACTGAGAATTATCAATGGAGAATTGTGAGATGTGACAATTTCTAAAGATGTCTTGCTTTCGTGGCTATGAAACATTTGCAAGGTTTTATGACCCTTTTAATTTTTTTCTCCGAATGATTATTCTGATATTTTTCCATACTGTAAATTGATACTGTGTTTTAAAAACCTTATCTTGTTCTCTTTAATTTGCTGCTGTTTGTTTTATCATGATTGTTATGAGTTCTCATATAGGAACTCTTTATCACTGAATGTTGGAATCTTTCATTTCTGTTCTCATAAATGGTAAGAATAAAGCTACTGCAGTAAAGGGCCTACTATTTCTGGTACTATCAGAAGAAAAAAGCAATATTTCTGCCTAGGACTTGTTTACTTTGTGCCAGAGTAGTTCCCATGCTTGACTTCTTCTGTAGGTACAAGTAGTGTTAATGAGGTGTTAATGTGTATGTAGGCGTTGAATACATAGATTTGCCTTTGATCGGTCAGTGTTATTTCCCTTTTTTCTTCCCATTTTTTCTTTTTTTAGTTTTTTTTTTTCTAACCTTGAAAAGCTGTTTGCACTACGAATGCCTTTTGACTTAAGAGAAATTTCTGCAGGAGCTAAAAGAACTTCTGAAAACAATGTCTACTGAAACTCCCACTGACTGCAGTGGGGTCAGCACTGCTCCTTTGATTACAATTGTTTGAAGAGCAAAAAACATACTCCCAAGGATTTGCCTACATGCAGTGTTTGTACTGCTTTAAATATAGGCTTGAAACTAGTGTATTGAAAGCAATATATAAACCCTAGTACAATGCAGTTGTGCTATTATCAGGAAGTTACGCTGATCTTTCTTGATCCCACAAATGCAGAGCAGATCACAGTGTCTCCCTATCTGTATTAGTATAATAACTTAAATGTTGGCTATTTTTTAAGTGTACACCTAAGGAGCTAACTTGGCACAGAGACTAGGTGCATTAGTTTCCTGGTTTATAATTACTAACACACATGAAAAAAATGAAAGCAAGGCATTTAAAGTGAGAAAGCTCTAGAAAATAGAAAAATCATATTCTCATCTTATTGATGTGAGATTCTCATCTTATCCTGTTGCCTTTGTTATCTCTCTTATTCATTCCTGCTGACTTAAAGCAGCATCACCTCTTGTTTATCTGAGTTTCATGCAAAAAAACAATTGACTGGAGGATGTGTGTGTGTGTGTCTTTCCTAAAGAGAACATATACAAAGTGGAGTTGAAAAGGTGTCCAGGTCAATGCTCACATCTCCAGACTCTCTAGGCATCCACTTGGGACTCTGAGGCCTGGCACAATCATATATTCCAGTGGAAGACTGTGTAGGTGTCAGCATATGTCTCTCTTGGAGCATCCCATTTGCTGCAGTCATGCCTTACAGGCGGCCAGGAACAGACTCTGCTGTCCCAGGTGCTGCCCAGTGAAGCCAGCAGACAGGTCCTGCTCCCTGCACAGCAGCCTGAGCCGTGCTGTTGGCCTGGCCACACACAGCAGAAGGGAGACGTGGAGCTCACAGTGGGAGACAGCAGCGTGGTCGCAGCAGCCAGTGTGCTGGCACTGAAGCTGGTGGAGGGCAGAACATGGGAGATTTCCCGAGAAAAGAAGATGAGATGGAAACAGAGGGAAAATGAAGTGAGAAAGAGAAGCTGGGAAAGATGTATTCTCCAAGAAAACTGTGATGCAGGCTGGAGGAAGCAGCCCACTAGCACAAATTGACAACCCAGTCAAAACTGTATAAAAGGCTCCAGGAGCAGCTGGAGGCTCCCAGTGATGATGGCTCTGCAGCTATCCCTTCTGGCTCTCTACCTTTCCCTCCTGGCTGGGATCTCATTCTCAATTCAGTTTTCTCCCACAGGCCACATGGCAGGAAGGGGAATCAGGCTTGAAACATGGAGAATTGATTTAAATCAGCCAAGCTGGCCTCCTGTTCCAAATCCTACTTTAGAGGATGTCTGTCTCTCCCTTGTAACTAAAGAAAACCCTGGTTTGTTTATCCTTGCCAAACTTCAGTCAACCTTTGGAAGTGCTTCTCTTCCTCCTTTCTCCTAACTCCGAGAACGTGGTAGGAGGGTAGGAGAGGTGGCTCATTGCATAAAGCTTTGTCCAAGGGTGGTGGCAAAGATGTAAAGTAGCTGGGGGACTGGGTCCCAGCCCCCTGGGTCCAGAGGTTTCTGCCTCATCTGCCTGTAATGACTCCAGTTCTGACTATTTGTTTTTGTAAGAAAACATCAACTCCCAAAATAGGAGAGGGAAAGTGTAAACATACTAGCAAAGGAGAGGCGTAGCAAACTATGCACAGCTCTGTGTACAACTCTTATTTATATGGTTTGTTCCCTGAACCTAAGCAAGCCTGCCACAGCAGAGGTAAAGCATGTGGCCCTGGAAGCATTTGCTGTTTCTTACATAAGCAACAGCTTCTATTTCTTCCTCCCCCACCCCAGTTTATGTTTTGCTGTCCTAGTTGGAGTTTAATGTTCTTTGCAGTTTCCTCTATTTTTCTTTTTCAGTGTGTTTTGATTTCTTCATGTTGAAGTCTCTGCCACACAAGGTGCCAGCCCATTTAACAGCTGCTGGGAGACAAGAGCTCAGTGGATGCAGACAGCATGGCAGTGTGGGAGGCCAGACAAGACATCCTTTGGGCAGGCAAGCACCATGTGTCCTTGGCCTCTGTGACCATTTACCCCTTCAGCTGGGTTACCTAGCCCACATAATGGATAATGCTGATTTTTGGAATGAGAGCTTGGTGCTTTTGGATGTGAAAGCATGCTGTATATTTTCACACCTGCAAGCTCTTCAAGGAGAGATCTGAGATCTTTGCTTTTGTGCGCATACATTGAACTTTCTTTGACTGGCTTCAGACTAGGTTTTTTTAACTATGTATGGTGATTGCTTCCGATATGTGCTTATAGAAACTGGAGACATTTCCATTCCTAGTTTAGGGAAGACTTGACAGATATTTGATTTGAGTTGGTTTGTTATTCCTAGTTCTGGCTTATTGCAACCACAGTGCCTACTGCTGTATCTCTATTGATTGCAGACAGACATCCTGAGGGATAACTCTGTCTTCCTTTCATTTAAAAGGAGGAAAAAAGGCATGTCTCCAGCCTCAGTACTTGTGAAGACAGACACAAATACCTAATGCAGACTGTTTGATGAGACTGAAAGTGTGTCGCTGTGAGTTCTAAAATGTCATCATTTTTTCACCCTGACTTCTCTGTCACTCACTGAGGTACCCACAACACTAATGTGCAGAACTGTGCTGAAAAGGCTGCAGAAGAAGAGTACCTGCAATTTTTTGGGTTAAGCTACCAAGAGAGGGCTGAAGGGCACCCAATCTGAATTCAAAACTCTCCCAAGTCTAAAGCAAAATTGTGTCTAACATCCTCTACTCACACTCCCTTATTTCTGTCCAGCCAGGCAAATTCCATTTGATCCCTGGGTTTTCGTAGATTTGGGATATGTTCCTTGAGCCTTATCCAAGGAAGAAACAAGGAGATTTGGTTTATATTTGCATGTCTAGAGCATGAGAGTGCCTGGGAGTTTCTCTGGCAGCCCAGATGTTTTTTCCTAGCAGAAAAAGGCCCTGACCAGGTCTCATTGTCTCAGCAGTGCAGGGGCGAAGGACAAGTATGATTATCTGCTGGCAATAAAGATCTTGCTTCTGTCATTATAGAAACTTAATCAAAGCACCTGTTCCAGTCCTTCAGCATTGCATTCTCTTGCCTGACATACCTGGGCTGCTGCTATGATTTTTCTTTAAGACACTGGGGGGTTTGACTGGTCCGAAAATGAAGGAAGCTGGAACCGGTAAAATGGGTCAGAGTAAAATCCTGGAGCATGGGTAGCAGTGGCAGTGCAACTCCCATAGCAGGACACTCAGCACAGGGGAGTAGCCCAGGAACTTACCTCTGGCCTCTCTGTTGCATGTTGCCTGAGCATTTCTGGGAGTCTCTGATGTATTGCCCCATGCCTCCTCATTTAAAGCTAGCATGACCAAGTTCTCAAAATCATTGAAGATTCCCATAAATGCAGGACTCTGTCTCACAGTATGGGAAGACAGTCAGTCTTCAGGTTTTTTTACCTTTTTCCTACCACTCCTAGAAGTGAAAATGAGCTAGGAGAACGGGCAAATATCATACTCAAACCCCTAAAAATTTGCGGTTGCCTTGGTTCAAATCTTTTAAAGCAACATGCTTGCTCTATTTCATTTAATGAATTGCAACCATTGGCTTGTGGCTTGTGCTCCTGTGAAGCCACTTCTTCTTGCTCATTTAGTTTCCTTCCTCCCTCTAAGGCCTGGAATTTAGACCTTTCTCATCACACTACCTGTCTGTTGGAAGGAGATCTCTGATCATTCCTGCCAAATGAGAGAAAATCAAAGTCTGTGCTGAGCAGCAGTAAAAGAGCAATGTTGCTGCCTGGAATTGCATCAGGAGTTACTTCCTTATTAGACCGTGTAAGTGCTACAGCAGGGAAACAAGTAGCTGAGCCTGTTCAAAAGCCTATGAATTCTTTCTAGCATTAAGTTAATTAGTAAGAAATGAAACAAGAAGCTGGTGCATGAAAGAAAAGGATTAGGTATCTTGTATCTTAGTAGGTCAGTGGGATTGCCAGGAAAAGGGATCCAACTTGTCAGTGATAAGAAATAGATTTTTTTATCCTTGTTTCAATTTTGAGCAAAATTCACTGTATGTTTTACCTGCTGATGGACAGAGAACCTTCAGCTGCTGAGGCAAACGTGATAGGAGATTATCCAGGGAAATTTGTGTGACCAGTTAGTGCTCAAGCACACTCCTGTCTGAACCACTTCCTACCAGTTGAGAAGCACATCTAATTCCCTTCTGCTCTCACTTTAGCTGGCTGATTCAGTGAGTAGGATACTCAAAAATGAACACACTCACTCCTCCCCAGCACTTAGCAGCACCAGGAAAATACGGCAAACAGATGGGAGTCAATGTATCATCCAAATGAAATCCCACCCTTCATGAAATTGTGCCAGCTGAAGAGGAGACAGGATTCTTACTGGTGTCCTTTGCCATAGATGGCAAATGTGATTTTTTTGGCTCAAAGATAGCAGTGAGTGTTTTTCTTTTTTCTTCTTTGGGTGCTTGTCATCTTGGCTAGGTTGTCTTTGAAGCTTGGGACATGCAGAAGCATGAGACTTTCCAGAGGAAGCTCCAGATGCCCTTGGCAAATTTGTTTCTCCTAAATCCTACTTTCCTGCTGTGTCTGTGGCTGCGGCTGAAATTTTCACAGAAAAACTAGCAGGGTAGTTAAGAAAAATCCAAGAGGTTCTTGAGCTGTATTTTATGTGGATGTGTATTTCTGTCTGGAGTTGGGGTGGTGGTTTTTCCTTGCCTTGCTGACAGACTTCACGTTGTCATGAACAAAACTTTCTTTTAATGGGTATTGGGATCCCTTTTCCCTTCATTTGTTTCAATTGTGACATTTGGAAATATTGCTCAGGAGATCTCTCACCATCTGGGTCTCCAGCAGCCTCAACACCTGCACCACTGACGCACCTCTGTCTCTCTCAACAGTAAGCCCATCTTTTCCCCTGCAGCTGTCCCCTTCAGATTCTCTGCCTCAGTCTGTCAGCAGATTCACCATCAGAAACCAGCTTATGGATCCTGTCAGTCCTTTTTCCAGCCTATAAATGTGACAGGAGACTTCTCTATTTGCTCAGTTTCCATTACCTGCCATGAACTGGAGAATGGTCCTTCAGCGTTTGAGGAGGCACAGATTTACCTGGAAATATCCCCACCTGCTCGTAGGGAGCAAGAGATCACTTATCTTCAAAACTCACAAGACAAGGACTTCTTCAGTCTGAGTTTTGAAGGAGGCAGCTTAGGGCTGCCTCTTTCCCTTCTCAGCTACAGTGCAGCCTCACTATGTCCATACAAAAGGCTCTTTCCCTCAGCTCCAGGATCACCTCTCCTTTGCTGAGAGTCTCCATCAGCAGCAAACAGCCTGCTGAAGAGCCCTCTTCCTCCGCTTCATCCTCTGCAAGGTCAGGTGAGGGTGGCTAGGAGAAAGTTCTTCTGCCACCTCTGGAGCAGCACTGCTGATCTCTTCTCAGGGCTGATGGTGAAGCTGAGGTCACCCCACGAGGTACAACTGCACACTTGTGCACTACTGCTAGCCTGAACAGCCTTGCTGGCACCTTCACTCACCGTGGTAGCTTCCTGGTCTAGCTAAACTCTGAAGGGCTTCTTATCTGCTCCAAAATAAATCTGGGGACTGGCAGGAAGTCTTGACTAGCTATGCTCCTTGATCTGCACTCAGAGTCCCAAGCAGGGTAAGCATTACAGACTAAAAGAGGGTTGGTGGGTATGTGCAACTTCAAATTTTATACATATTCACAATTATATGTACATATTCACAATTATATGTACTATATTCACTATGTATATGTACTTAACATTTATATATGTTTATAGTTACATACCTATATAAAGTATTTGTGTATAGTTACAGAGAACTATGTGCATATCACTCAAAACCCATCCAAATTATAATACCACAGCAGAAAGCAGGATCAGTTTTACTGAGGTCAATGGAACAATGAATCAGATTAATGTGCCATTTTCGTTGGGTAAAGAAGGATATTTACATGAAGTACAGCCTTTCATAATGGTCAAGGGTGCCTTTAAATCTGTGAAACATTGTTGTTTAAATATATGTGTAAAATTTCCTTTTCCAGCTGGTAAGACAGTTGCTAGGGAGTTTACTAGCATGAGTGGTCTTTTCCAAATTAATTTTGCACTTTAATTAGAGTAAGTATTGTACTGCTAGAAGATAGAGAGAATATGGAAAGAGCATTAAGTTCATTGCAGTTCTAGGTTTCACAGGTAGATATCATCTATTGAAAGGTGGACATACTATGGGACTCCTCAGTACTACTAGCAATTCCATATAGCTAGTGATTTTATGTAAAATCATTGACCTTGATCTGAGGATAGACCTCTTTAACACAATCAATACAGGTGCAATCAGATAAGAACATTCTACTGTTTTATTAAAGTGCATCTAATTCAAAACTCAATAACTCTCACAAACCCTTAATCAGAGTAGACATCCTGGGAGGTATTTAGGTGAGTGATCTTATAACTCTTGCTCTCTCCTTGTTAGGATGACATTTTACAAATAGACATGTCTGTTTCCTCCTTACCCTGGCTGCCATAATTCTTTCACTATACAGTTGTGTTGATTATCATGCATTTATCAAGTATTTTTTGCCTTCATTTATTTAGTGAGACTGAGCCAAGTGACAGCTTCTCTTTACCCCATCCCCCTGCATCAGCTTGGCCAAGCACGCAAATGCAAATGTGGATTGGTTTGCTGGCATGCTGGGCCTGTGTTCTAGTCCTTGCCTTAGATGTGTGGCACTATGGGAGTGTAGGGTTAATGCATGCTCTCTAGCTCAGGGTGGCCGAGGATAATGAAAGAAAACTGTCCATGTGCAGCATTATGTGATAGTTTAAGCAGAATGAAAGCCAAAGGCAATGACTGTATTTTTAGAAATTATTTTAGATCAAAATGATGCATGCCGAATAAGACAAAATAACCACGTGGTAGAGATCTCTGAGAGCACTGCTTACAGTGAGGTAATTATTATTCTTTCCAGGTGATCCTCAGCATGTTCCCTGATAATGATAAACAAATTGTAATTTGGAGCAATTGAGCTGAAGGCAGATTTCTTTTTAGTCATTTAAGTTCATATATGGCAGACTGAGGGGATCAGGTCTTTAGTGCGAATGTGAGTGGCTGCACATGCTTAACTAGACCCCTGGTTCCCTGCATTACACAGAACAGCACTTAGCCTGTACTTAGAATAAAATGAGAAAAAAGATCAAATTGGTTTGTTACAATGTACAGCACAGAGAGGCTCAAGAGGCTGCAGCACTGCAACAGTCTCCTTAACATATGTGTCCAGTGAAAAGAGAAGATGTCTGGACTCCGGCTCCTCAGTCAGGAATCTTCCAGTTTGATTCTGATAGCTTTACTCCCTCAGAGTTGAACTTAGTTATTTGGAACTTCTATTACAGAAACTATATATTAGTTATTGGAATTAATTTTTATATTATGAAAAAAATTACTGTGCAGACATTTAGAGTTTTCCTCAGCCTTCTTGCTCACTATTTCTACCTCAATTATATTAAGACTTAAGTGATTTGTTATCTTGTTCAAGATAATGCCCACAAAAGACAAAACTACCAAGTTCAAATTTCCACATGCACAAACACACCAACATCTGTGCTTTCCGGGAGCAGAATTCTGTGTCTCCTGTTTGAAGTGGGCCAAAGTAATATCTCCTTTGGTAGAAACAGGATTTGAAAGGGGATGAATGGACTGAGCTATTTGGTTGTGTTCTGCTCAAGTTCTGCTGTCTGGGAAAAACTCAACTGTCATCTTTCTCTAGCAAAGAATGTAGCCTGGGTCATCTTCTGTTCTAAGGAGACAGATTGAGGGCAAGAGTGAACAACAGAGAGCCAGGCAACCCTCCTGACACTGGTTTGGTGATGCTACTGCAGCTGATGGCAGCAGAAGGAAAGAGTTTATCCTTCCTGCCCAGGCAACACAGTAGTCATTGCCATCATAGTTGTTCTGGCCTTCCCTTTTGTTCACACCAATAGCATGGATTTCCAGGGCTCTGGTGTAGGCAAAGCAGGACTCACAGTTACATTGCAGTTTCTGGCTGCCTGTTAACTGAGATAGCTTTCTGCTTGGCTTTTGCTTCATCCTTACAGTCCCTCCATTGTTCTCCATGTCCAGAAGTGTGCATGCTCCATGCAGGGATGATGACTCAGTGCTTCCTGAGGCACTGCAATACCTCTCAGATACAGCATGATGCTGTGTTGTCTTAGCTTGGGTCCCGAGGTCACTGAAGCATTAGCACTGCACAGTGCAAGACTAGTCACTTTGTCATTGGCATCATCTTCTCCAAAATGCTGAGGTGATTTAGCAAATTTCTCATGACAACTGGAATTACAGAACTGATGGAAGTGCTATGTATTTTTGTTGGGGTCTTTTTGTGTTTTGTTTGTTTGTTTGTTTATTTGTTTTAAATTACTGAGCTTTTGATTAGAGCTCCAATATCTCTTTAAAACATCTTCTGAAAGAAGATGTGCTGGACAGTGGAATGGTTAAATGCAAAGGCATGCTAAGTACCTTGGCCTTTGCCACAAAAAAGCATTGCTGATTCAAGACATTACATAAAAGCTTCTGCTGCACTGCAATTTCTCAGTAGTTATTCTAGCTAGCCTTTTCAGTCTCCTTCTGCAAGCCTAAATAATAACCTCTTTTTGTTTTTGTAATCAGAATTTATATCATATCATCTCTGAAAGGTATTTTTTGTGAGTTTCAACTTTGGTAAATGCACCCCCATCACCAGTGGAACAGAAACAAAATTAAAATTTATCTCTGCACACTTCTGTGTGCTGGGCCTGCAGTTCAAAAGCACGTTTATTTTGGAGAGCTTGGGGAGGAGGAGATGCTGGTGTATGGATGTACACAACATTTTAGAGGAAGAGTTAAAAAGGAAAATGCTATTTCTTAATGCTAAAGGGAAAAACAACAGTGAAAGACGCTGAAAAACTGTCCAGATGCTGCATTTATATCCACAATGATATGTAACTATTTGGTATTAATGAATTAAAGCCATAGGATATGAGTAAGTTTGTACTTTTTCTGATGTGTTGGGCTCTGAAGGATTCCCACCCCCAATGGAAAATAAGGATACAAGAGATCTAATTAAAAACGGGAGCTCAAGAAGCACAGGACTTTAAACTCTTCTTCTACTTAATGGAATTTGCTGTGGTGCTAACATAGTATTCTCCCCTGTCATTCTGACATGAAAAACATTAGTGAATATTTGATTTTATTGTGGAACAAATTATGGTAATAATGAGTCTTTGAGAAGAAGGAAAAAAAAGTGCTCAAAATGGTACAATCTCATTTAAAATGTGCTTGTGTAAAATAGAGCAGATACACAAAGTGTTGTCTGCTACTTCACCAAGAGACTGTTATGTTGTGAGCTGCATGCCCTTTCAGGGTAGTGCTCAACACATACCATTTGCCTGTCTCAATCCCACCCTTACTGCAAACTCCTTTATTTATGTCATTTGGGCATTGGGAGTGTATGAACTGTCAGGTTTCAGCTCCTACTTAGCAATCCAAAACTGCAAGGTCAGGTATCAATGGGCAGAAAATTCTCCCTCTCTTTCCAACTGATTGTCAGACATTACGGCATTAAAGACTGATCACTTCCAGTCAAAATGTGAACAGCCAAGCAACCATTTATGCTGGATTTGCTGCACTTATTAATTTAATTTGCACTTACTTTTATAAGAATGACTGAACTCCAGGCAAGAAAGTAAGGAAGACACACCAGAGATGAATGCACCTAGAAGGAATATTTTTTTAATTTTTTATTTTATTATCAATATGCCCATTGCTGAAGTGGGTGCTGTCAAGAGAGATGTCTCCTGCTACCTTTTGCTTTTATTGTTGCACTGATTTTAGCAAAGTTGATGAGAAAACAGCTTCAGCTTGCTTAAGGATGAGATGAAGAATGATTAACTTTCCAAGATCCAGTTCTGGCAAGGACACTCTCTATACCCTTGACCAAAAGTCTTTTGATCTCCCTTTAACTTTTTCCTTGGTAAAATGAAAATAAACCAATACTTGCAAGATTTATTGACAGGAATATGTCAATGAAGATATGAAGCGCTTTGGTGCATGCTGGAAAATTTTCAGTTATTCCAGTAGGTCAGGTCACATTGTCAATGAGGGAAGCTGTAATATAAGTTTTCTTGTCCGAATGAGACCAGTGGATTTCTTGGGACATTATCTGAGGAGCAAAAATGTGGTTGTCCCATCAGAGCTTCTCAGGAGAAATGGCTTCAAAGTTTCATGGGAAGTTTCTGTAGAGGAATGGACTGAATTTATATTCTTGATACGTTGCTTCTATCTTGGAACTCTCTTCAGCAGACCCTGCCATCTTTCCAAAATGTCCTGACCCTTTTAGATGTCTGTGAATATGACTTGAGGAAGGTGTGTGTGGCTGTGGCATAGGTGGGGGACAGCTACTTTTTGCCCCCATAAACTCTTCTTTGTCATAATTCCCTTATGATGGCTTTTATCAGAGGATATGTCCAGAAAACTCCAGGGTGAATCTGGCTCAGCCTTTGCAAATTTGTGTGTGCATTTTCAGCATTACTGATATTTTTCTTTTGCTGATTATGAATGAAGATTCCCAGGTTCCCTGAAGGTCATAGCTAAATAAAAAAAAAAAAAAATAAATAAAATTCCCTGGGTTTTTCATCAGCATGAGATGATAATTTTGTTTTTCTGTCTTTAAAATCAGAAGTATGTCCCTGTCTTCTATGGTTTGGGTCATATAGCTGAACATGCATGTAGATATTACAGCAGGGATAAAGTTTTCCTGCAGATGATTTTAAGGTGACTTTTATTTTGTTTTGTGAGCCACAGATTCTCAATGTCACTAACTTAATGACAAATGAATGCGATTGATGAATGTTAAATGAAAAATCTTTTTGTTATCGCTGAGTTGTCTTATTTTTATAAAAGCGCTTAAAAAAATAAAAATAAAGCAGGGTATAAATATACATTCCTTTCCTCAGAATGCATCATATAAGCACTTTGCATTCTGTTGAGTGATCAAATGAAAATTACTTGGGCCAGCAAAGGTGTAAAATGGATTTTTGTCACTGAGCAAGCCTATTGAAATGACTCTGTTTCCCGGAGCATGGTGTTTAAACGGTGTTTGTTTTGGAGCATGAGTCACTCTGGGGCAGGTTTGCTCACATAAGCTACACACAAATGTAGGCTAAAGAAAACAATAAATATGAGTAGTCAGGAGATCTTATTAAGAATTTGCAGAAGATCTTACTCTTCAACAGGATGGAGAAAGGAAATATCTCACAATCAAAGGCTTCACTATCTTCACGGGTAGCCTTTGTCCCAGCCAAAAATGGAGGACACATTTAATATAATCTCACTGTATAATGTAATCAGACTGTCTGAGGGATATCTTATGCTAGTCTGATAGTCAACAATCAAGTGTGGTCAAGGACAGTCAAATTGTTTTATTGCACATAACTTGGCAAAGGCTAAGGAAAAACGTGCATGAATTTAATGGCTTTGGGCTTTTATTACTTTCCCAATAGATGATTTTAAAAATGTACTTCCTTGCCTTTATGTCAAATGCAAAGTGAAATGGATGGCCTTAAAAATCATAAGTTGGAGAGAGAAAGAGAAAGAATAGCATTCCTCAGATGTGAACCTTTAAATTGGTCTAAAGAGGAGGTCTAGCAAAGAATGTCCTAGAAGACTCAGGACAGCTGTAAAGGGTGACACTACAGGACACATGTTACTTCGTGTTTGGCAGACCTGGTATTAGAGGACAGACTCATGGAATTTTCAGCAGGAAAGACTCCTGCTCTGCTGCTATAGAAGTGCTATAGGTGTCCTGTCCACCTCATCTAACCTTGCTTTAATGGACGAAACTCCACAGGGAATGAATCACAAAAACAAGGGATTTTCATGATTCATGTATGACAATGAAAACAAATATTTGACTTGGGAGAGGAGTAACAAGTTTGGGGAAATGCATTCCCATTCTATGGAACTGCAGTTTTTTTCCTAAATCGTCATCAGAGTTCTTGGGTTTTTTTCTCATCCAAGATTCAGGTGGTTGAGAGTCTTTTGCCCTCTGAGAGGCCTGAGCCAGACACAAGAATGAGAAAGAGTCTCCAAGGTCTTGTTTTTCAAGGTTTCTCACGTTGTTTATTAATTCTTATCTTACAATTCTCTCTGTGCCTGGCTGAGGTCTGTTAAGCAGCTCAGACACAGGATGACTCCCCCCTCGATGGGAGGTCACTGTCTTCTTATACTGAAAATTACATGTGTCTTATTTACAATTATGTGCCAGTACCTATCACCTATACTAACAGGGTCACCTCTACCCTGACCCAGTCTCCTTGAACTACTTTGTGCCACTGTCACAGCAGAAGAAGGAGACCAAGAGAGAAGGAGAAGAACCCAGGGCACCGCCCTAAATCCTCCATCTTGTCCCCCATGCACCCTATTCTAAGAACCCCAAAACTACAACATTTTCCACCTTGTGATAAACTACCCTGCTGTCTGTCACACCTTTGTGACTTGTAATTCCTCTCAGAGTTGGAAGTTTTTCCCACGGACTGAAGTCAAAGACTATGTCTTCTTGGGCTCTGTGCCAGGGTCTACAACCCCCCTGTACAGATTCCAGACCCCCCTGTACGGATCTCAAACCCTCTTGCTCAGCTCCCGGACTTGTCTGCCGAGGTCTGTGGCCCTCCAGGGTGTCCAAATGGATGCCCTGGACTCCAACAAGAGTGAGGATACAAGAAGCAAGCCTGAATTATTTTTTTCTTTTGATTACAAAACCCAGGTTACAATGTTAGTAAAGTGAAACTTGAGTGAGTGATTTAATCTTTATTAAAATTCTGGTAGCACAATAGAACTAGAAATATTGCTGATACTAAATTTGGAAATAATTTTACGCTGACCAATATACTGCACTTTTAAAGTATTAGTTAATATACTCTTTTGTATATGTCAGACAGCCAGAACAATTCCTTTGTCAACCCACAGCAGTGCCCCCAAGTACAGAGACTGTTTTGTTGATTTGAGATGGTAAAGAGCATGGCTAGCTGGAGTAGAACTACCCAAGGTATGATTTAAACGGGAGGTCATAGCTGGTATGTTACAACTCCTACATAATGCTACACAGTCTCTCTCAACTGAGAACAACCAAAACTTGATTTTAATCCCTGTCACAAAAAGGCACAGCTCAGGTGCCCAGCCTCAGACAAGATTTGCCATTGAGTCAATTTTGGTCAAAAAGGCAGAGCTCCTCCAGTTGGAACATGACCTGCAGAAACAACACAGCTTTTCAAAGACAGTTAGCCCTTTGACCAAACCCTGTGCATCTTGTAAAACTTGACAGGATCATGCTGAAAAGGCTTTAATGCAGGATTTTGAGGAAGTGACCGTTGACTCCAGAATGTTCACCGACACGTGAGGTAGGTTGGCCGACTTCTGTCAGGAGGCACTGCTAGAGATATTTCTTCTAGTGGAAACAGACAGCAACATTGAAGATTAATTTGTAGTCCAATTATCTTTTTTTTTCTAGATTATCTCTGACTTTTATCATGAGCTCGACACCTTTCATATGGTCTTCATAAATTTATGAATTTAAAGTTCATAGTTAAAGTTCTCACAATTTAAGTTCTTTGACGAGAGTAAGTTTAAAGCAGGATCAAAATATTTTAAAGGACTTTCTAATGACAGAGTGGAAGCAGAGCAAATCCCTTGATAGCCTAAATGGATGGAAACATTCTAGAGTACAAATGAGTTAGAGATTAATTCATGGCACCTTGTATGGGCTTGGGGAATTCTATGTGTTTGAAACAGTTCCACAGCACAAGCAGTCTTCTGGACAGTAGAATGTCCTCTCAGCCTCTCCTCACTTCCCAGAATGAGTGTTTAGGGGAAGAAATCTTTCTTCCTTTGCTGTCCTCCCCATTGCAACCTTTTTATTGTCAAAGAGATTGAAGAAGTTGTATGACATTCCTCTGTGCACTGCAAGTTATGGAAAATGTGTCATAATAAGAATTCAGAACCCAGGAAAAAGACTGGTTCACATTTAAAAGATTTAGAAGTGTAAAAATTACTAAATGCAGCTGGCCATTGAAAAAGGGTTTAGGATTACACATCTGCTGGGATGAGTGACCAAAATGCCCCACGGCAGTTAGAGCCAGGAAAGCTTGCTATATTCTTAGATGCCTAGTTGAAATTATATCAGAACTTGGAAGCAGGTTTGCATCTTTTGTTTGAAAGAACTTGAGGTAAACAGGTTATTTATAGAATCACAAAAGAACCTCTATATGGTGTCATTGCTGGAGAATGTTCAATTGTCCTCCACTATACTTTTTATTTCTAACACAGAGGACAGCAGGACTGGGGATTCAGGGATCATTCAGATGATGACTCCTCTTCCAGATGATTAGCAAAAGCTGAAACTGGTATTTCCCATAGGGAATAATATTTTATTTTTGTATAATAATATATATAAATAATTTTATACATATAATATATAATATATAATATATAATATATAATAATTTTTGTATTTATTATTATGTCTGTAGAAGAACTCTGTGAAATAGCTTTTACCTTTCCCAGTACTTCCTTTGACTGAAACCAAGTTCATCCTCTTGCAGAGGCTCCAGCCTGAGAAAGTCCATGTGCTGCTGAGTTTTTGGCACATTGTGATGAGTTTACTTTTGTGGTGGGTTAGCTTTGGCAAGCACCCAAATTTCCATTCAGCTGCTCACTCATAACCCCTCTCCATGGGGCATAGGGAAAAAATAGGATAAGAAAGCTCGTTGGTCAACATAAGGATAGGAAAATTGCTCACCAGTTACTGTTGTAGGCAATACAGACCTGACTTGGAGAAAGTTGATTTAATTTATCAACTATTAAAATAGAATCTGTCAGTAAAACACAAAGAAATACAAAGATACATTCTCCCATCCCCTTCTTTTCTCTCCCCTCCCTTCTCTTCTCCAGACTCCTGAACATGGCCCCCAAGTGGTGCCAGGGGGAAGTTATGGTCAGAATGTTTAGTGATTTCTCTCTCCTGCTCTTTTCCTCTCACACTTTTCCTGTGCTTTGATGTAGATTCTCCTTCCAATCTGCAGTCTCTAAGGAAATACCTATTGCTTCCTGGGCTCTCCATGGGCTGCGTCTCCTTCAGGTGCACCTGCTCCTCCTCTGACCCTGATGTTCCCTCTGCTATTTCTCATTCCCTTTAGTTCTCCTCTCTCTCCCTGTGTTATCACAGAGGCTGATGGGCTCGTCTGTGTCCTGCAGAGGGTCTGGTGGAGCCAGCTGGAGCTGGCTGAGTCTGCCACGGGTCAGCTTCTCATCTCTCCTCTCAGACTCATCCCTGTAGTCCTGCCTCTGCAAACAACTTGCCAACAACTCGACATGACTTTGAAGTTAGGAAAGCGAGGCAAATGTTTGTCTGTTCTGACCAGTTAGCTTTGGAAAATGAACAGTTTTGCTCACTGCACTGTGACTAGTCAAGACTTTATGATAAATAGGAGAGCTTCTAGTTACCTAGGAGGTAACTAGGTCTAACTGTTTTAGCTGTCCTGTTCAATTCAAAGCATGCAGTGCCTCACCCAGCCTACACCCCTTGTCCTCCTGTGTCCCAGGAAAGCTTTTGTTTGTCCTGCAGCCATGGGGATTTGGGCAGGTGGCACATAGCTGGGCTTCTTGGAATTCCTGTCTGAAAGCACTCCCTGCTTTTCCCACTAAAAAAAGATACCGAGCTCTTTCCTAAAACGGTGTTGCCCAAGCACCCTTGGGTGATTGCTTTAGATTCTTCACGAATGCCACTTTCTGAGCACTAACCTTCTACCCAGACTGTGCTGGATTTATTTGAGCTGTGGGAGAACAACTGGCAGACAGCTGAAAATGTTCCTGTGAGGTGGGCATAGGAGCCCCTGCCTCACCCTTTTCTTTGTGAAGACTAAGGGTGCAAGGGTGTCAATCACCTTCTATGTAAAGGTCTGAAAAGGCTCTCAGAGCTCAGTATTTTTAGCTCTTTAACAGATTATCCCTTTTAGTTTTAGAGGTAACAATAGCTCTTAGGTTAAGAGATAGACAAAAGCCTCATTAGTTTTGGAATTTCAAATGAACTCAATAAGGCATTGAGGAGATTTTTTTTTCCACAGGAACCTGAAGAGTTGCTTAAAGGATGTTGTGAAAAAGAAGGGAAAGCCTCCAGCTTAGGGGGTCTCTGTGCTCACGAAATACAAATATAAGCAGCCTTGGCATGCCATGGAGCAGCCGCGGAGCACGCTGTGCCCCAGCTAACACATCAGCAGCCCCTCTCTGCTGGGATGAGGCTCAGAGGCCACAGAGGATTAGATCAGCCAAGCTGAAGCCTCTGCTCTTGGGCAGGTCGAGTTAAAGGGCCAAGGCCTTACTGTGCCTGGGCTGACCGTCCCTTACCAAGGGCTGGTGTAACTTGTATGGCGACCATACACAGTGTGGCTAGACCTCTGCTGCTTGAGGTCCTCAAGGGTGCTACTGCAGCTACCACAGTGGTCTCAGGAGGTCTCACATGTCCCATAAACCAAAAAACTGTAACTACATTTCTAATTTGGTCAAAATCAAAAATCAATATGAAGGTGGAGGAGATATTTGTTGAAAATTTTTCCTTTTTCCCTAAGGGGATGTCATCTCCTTACTCTCCTCCAACACTCCCTCTGCTCTGTTTTTTATGCTTACTTCATCCAGATTTTTGTTGCTGTTATTTATTTTGGGGGCTATTCAGAGTGTAATTTGTTTGAGTTTTTCCCCCTCTAGGATATGATATATTCAACCACTTTTTTGCAGATTCCCTGTATCAGGAAACTGGATCTCCACCATTATGGTATTTGGGAATGGAAGCATTTTTTTTTCTCTTTTTTTTTAAGTAAAAGCCTTTGTGTTGAAGCTAAACTTTTGATAAAGGTCATTATTGATGCACGATGCTCATCCAGCAGATCCTTAGTGTATCAGTGAATCAAGTGTCTGCTCCAAGAGAGAACACTCGGGACAGAGGGGACCAGGCACTTTGGAGTCTACTCAGGAGCATTGCATTTCCATGTGGCATTTTGCTTTTCTTGTCTGGGGAATGCTTTTTGCTGGAGCTCCATCTGCTTAGTTTGCCATAACTGAGTTACTGCTGAAATCTTCCTCCTTTGCACTTTGTATAATGTGCAAAATAGAAAGAAAGGAAGCATAAAAATGTATATTAGAATTATACTGAGTACATTTCTTTTGAAACTATAATTTATAAAAATGAGTACATATGATTTTGCAATTATAAATACATGAAATAAATGCATTAGTTAAGAAGTTAAGCTTTCAAATGTGCTAATTATTAACCAAATGCATTTTACAGTGTTTTAATCACCACTTTTTCACATTGTGTTAATATCCATTAGCGATATTCATACTAATAATGCTAATATTGTGCAAAGCCATTAGTCAGCTACAAAGTCAATAATGGATGATACTGATTCCAAGCCTCCACTGCACTAAAAGATACATATGGGTTTTTTGTGGTTTTTGTTTTGTAGAGTGGGAAATTTAACCTGAGTTTTCACTTGGATATTGTCAATGAAGCTGTTTATGCTGATTACACAGATGAATGTGGAGTCAGTTATTGAGAGCCTATGGACAAAATACTGATCTGCCTCTGTCTACTTGAAAGCAGAAATTGGGTTCAAAATGAACTTCCCTGCCTCCAGAGGAGGGCTCTGAATGTATCTCTTAATGGACTTTATCTCAACTGTCTTGTAGATAGAACTCCTTCACTAGTAATTTCTCATTATGATGTTTTAACAACACTTCTTAGACAAGATATTTTTAAGGATAACTCTGAAATATTAAATTCACTACATTATCTGAATGGATTTTCAGACAGTTTATCCTGTTATTCTTCTTCTCAAAAACATTCACTTATATTTTGTCAAATACCTCTCTAAGATGTAATCATTGTTGGGGTGGTGGATCGAACTAGGAATGGTAATGTATGTGCCACATTTTTCTCCTTGCTTTAGGAAGACTTTTTAAGATTATTTGCAAGTAAAATATTTTATTACACCAATATCAGGAGCATTTTATGCTACTAGTAAAATATGTGCAATGTTTTAGAGGCTGGATTGTAAAATGAACCATATATCTTGTAAATCAACAGAAAGAAGAAGCCTCAGTGGTTGTCTCAGATATTAGGCATACAGATTTTTGTAATAGGGTGTCTGTGTTTAATTTTAAATTTATTTAGCCACAATATCTAATCTAATGTAAGGCTTAAAAAATGCAAAAATTGAAAAATACTTTAATACAGAACATGTACACAGGCATTTGACTTCCAGCTTAGTATGTTTCATCTGCTTTATCTTCTTTTGCAGGGAGTTAACTTCTGGGAATAAACTCCTCTCAGCTGTAAAAATGAACTCTTAGCCCATGTGTTCATGAAATGGATTGAGTTCATTGTGGCACTGATTTACTGTAACTAGATGCAAGATTGATGCATCCAGGAGAAACTATTCCACGTATCTCATCTGTCTCTGGAACTGCCCCTTTAATCTCTTTACTAGATTTGATTGTTCTCTAACAAGCCAACAAATACCTCTAGAGCAAGTGAGATTTTTCTTTCAGTGAAAGGCCCAGATGGGATGAGCAGAGTTATTGTGGACAGGAGAGATTAAAATGTCTCAACTTAGTGTAAGCATCAGCAGAATTGGGTTTGGGGCTAAACTCCTTTGTCTTCTTATTCTTGCAGCAGAGGAAACCCACAGATGACAGGAAAAAATGTAGTGGAAGCTTAGTGCCCATGCTGCATCTTCTCCCTGTGATCCTGATACTCTGTTTCTTTGTCTCCTTTCAGGCTGTGATGTGAAGACTGGCTTATGGTGGGACTTTGGGACTTTCACTGAGGTGTGGATTTTGGGCCAGGAGGCCCCATAAAGAAGACAGAAACATTATGCAGCACAATTAGAAAGCTGATGCCCAGTAGAGCTCATGGAGTGATTCCTCACCAAAGTGAACTAAATCAGAAGTAACTCCATTAAAGCAGACAGATTAAAACCTATTTAGAGGAGATCAGAAGTGGGCCCTGTGTGGGAAAGCACTTTAGATAATTGTGTGGAGAGCAAGGAGCAGGAAAAAAAGTAATATCCGATCTGACAAAAATATTGATAACCTGGAAAACCAGGTGAAAGGAATGTAAACATCTTGCCTTGAAATAACTAAAAAAGCCCCAGAAAATCTCTTGACCTTTAAGGAAGAGTTGATCTCCCAGTGAACTAAATACCTTAAGAGACCTAACATATCTGAATAGTGCTTGTGGAGATTCCCCAGGGAAGGAGGAGCATGCATAAGATCAATCCTCCTTTGGTGCTAGGGAGGTAGGGACTGCAGGACTGGGAAACCAACCTGGAGTAATTAGACAGAAGAACAATGATAACTTTTTGTTTCATCCTGTAAAGTCAGTGGCCTGGACTTAGCTCCACTGATCAGAGCATGGTTCTGATAACACCAAGGCTGTGGGCTCAATCCCTGTATACGCCATTTACTCAAGAGTTGGGCTTGATGATCCTTGTAGGCTCCTTCCAACTCAGAATATCCTGTGAATCTGTGAAAAATTTATTCACAAAAAATTCTCCTACAGAAAAAGGCAGATGGGTATTAATCTCCTTCAGATCATGGAAATACTTTGGAAACAGAAGGCAAGTCTCCTGGGGTTTGGTTTCTAGAAACAAATTCTTCTTTAAAAAAAAAAAAAAAAGACCCCTGAGTTGGGTTTAGTCCATGGTACTGCCATTTGGGGACCAACTGTAATCTGTTTAGGCTCATATTCTGCATTTGTAAGTGCTGGAATCAAATGCTGACAGTTCTCACTAGTGCATAATTAAATTCTTATTCTCAGTTAAAGCCATTGGCAAAACTTTCACTGACTTCGATAGTGCTGGATTAAGCTTTCACTGAATGTCATGAGAATATGAAAAGCAAAATCAATCCAGATCTTGCAAAGAGCCCCTTGTCTTTGTTGTGGATAAAACTAAAACCATAAAGTAAAAAGAACGAAAAACTTTGCCACGAATGAAATAAGAATAAGGAATCATAATGGTATCTTAAATAATTTCCAGAAGACAGACAAACTGAGTCACTTGGGGGTCTACAGTGATAATGAGAATTGTTTAGGAACTCTGTAGCAAAAAATATTTCTTGGTTAGTTTGCTCTTTCTGGCACAATCCTTCTGGTAGAAATGTATACATTTATTTTTTTGCTGCTCAAGAGCTCCTGGTGAGTAATTCCTGCTCTGCAGATGGCATATGATGTAGATGATTTTTCAAGTCCAATTTCAAACTGTAGAGCTGTGGTTTATCACAAAATGTTTTGCTGTAGTCTAATGGCAAGAACTTTGAGAAGCCAGTTTCCACTGTTAATTTTCAAATAAATCCAGTTCCTTCCTAGCTGTATTCCTCATTATTAATTTGCAATTTAAAAACAACAAGAAACAGGAGTGCCTGGCTGTAGAGGAAGTTCTTCCCTTCCAAGCCCATCCTTTACCATGTGAGTGAAGGCTGCAAAAGTTTGGGAAACTGGTAAGACTGCAGAGATTTTTTTCAGGAAGAGTGATACAAAATTAATATCATTCATCTTACAGCAACCCTCCTCAAAAAAAAAAAAAAAACAACAAACAAAAACAAACAAACCCCCCAAAAACACCAAAAAAACCCACCAAAAAAACAAAACAAAACAAAACAAACACCGAAAAAACAAACCCAACAAAACAGACCTAAGACTAATTCAATAGAACAAAATAACCTTATGTAGAAATAGCAAATGTATTCAGTCTATTAATAAACCACAGTTAGAGGTGTGTGGAATGGAAGGTGACCTGAGTTTCTCTTGATGATTTAGGGGATTATTCTGGTGCTCACTGAACAGAAGTTTGTCAATATCTCTTGTTCCTTAAACTATGCTTTGTCATAGAAGTGACCTCTGGTCCTTGCTGCAATTCCCTTAGGATCAGAAGGAAATTCTACCAGGAAAGATGAAGAGTCCATTTAGTCAGAGATGCAAAGGCTAGGAGAAACAGCTCACCCCATTAACAGGATTTGCTCCTGCTCTGCTGTTTTTACAGCCCTGAGACAGGACTGGATTTTCGACTCTTACCAACTGAACTATATCTGTAACATTCCATCGCTCAGTCCTGTCTTTGAGTTGTCAGCATTTTTCTTTGGCTTTAGTAATGACATAATGGGCTAAGTAGGGCTCAAGCAGATACTGCATTGCTGGGGGGGCACCAGAATAGGACTGCAACTGCTGTGATCACTCACCAGCATGCCAGACCTGGACTGCCCTTCTCTGGCTATGGGCTTTCTCTCCTGTCCCCCACTGTCCCAATATTCCCAGCTCTGCATCCCTTGCATAGAGGGAGTTGTCAGCCTCTGTCTTAGCCACACCTCAGTCTTCTTTTGCCTTCTGTTCCTGCCCTTCATGGTCCAAGGGTTCTGGGTACACAGCTACAGTATGTAAATACAGTTATGCTTTCTGACACCTCCCGTAAAACAGTATCAGCTGTGTGTTGTTTATAAGTAATTTCTGATTACACCTGAAGTTTGGAAAACATGTATCCAGTCAAAATGTTTTTACTTAGTGTGTTTTGCCTTCTGAGATATTTTATCCTCGCTTTTATTCCTATTGCATTTTCTGGAAGGTCTGTATTCTTTTTCAGCATGTGTGAATTGTACCTATCAGATTGCACTGGAGAAGAAAACATTTATTTTCAAATGTTTATGGGAATAAAATAATAATGCTATTATCTACACTCTTGATTACCAGGATTTTCTCGTATATATTCAGATCCTCCAGATAGGCAGATTAAGTGATCAGAAGGTTCTTAGTGGGCCCCAGGCTCAGAGCATACACTAAAGAGGATCAAGCCTGCTTTAATTCATGTGCTGCTTTGCTAATGCTCCTGCTCTTTCTCAGGAGAATTTCTGAAATATGTTATCTGGGTCCTAGTGTGGTCCCATTGAATCGGATAGACAGTCTTTGGCTTTGATGGACAATAAGCTGGGGCTGGCTTGGAGTAATAATGTGTAAAGAGACATGTATTTTGCTTGTCTGGGGCTTGAGCCATCTCAGTCTTTCACTTGTGCTGGCAGACCTTGAGAATCTTGTTCTTACTTGCTCAGTGTTGGTAGCAAATGCCTCTAGAATCTAGTGATCATGCTTCTTTGTAGCCATTCACAAATCCAAGGTGTTTGAGGGAGCATAGGAAGGGCCAACTCCGTCCCTTAGAAAAAGAAAGAAAGGAAGTGGAACAAAGGGTTTTGCGACTGACTGAACAGTTTTTAGGCAGGCAGTGGGACTTGCTTATAAAGAAAGTTTCTGAGAAGCTGACATTTCTCCATCGCCCAGCTAGCATGAAGCAATTTGATCAATGAATGTAGGAAACCACCCTGAAAATATGATATAAACACCAGATTTTTTTTAAAGACATTTCTGACTAGCATATGTGCTCTGAATTGCTTAAGAATTTTGAGAAACTTCCTTTATAGAGCTTTAAAATACAATAACATAGAGATTAAAGGCTCTGTTAGAATTAATGATGGGGACAGAACTGAAGTGACATCCATGTTGAAATGCCACTATCTTAAATTGTTCTTTTCCAGTTACAGTGTTTCTGAATGTGCCTGTGGCTCCTAGTCTTTGTCATGTCTGCTAGCAAATATCAGTGCAAGAAGATGACAAGAAATGTGCAGCAGTGGAGAGTGTTATGGGGTAGGAGTGAGCTTTTGACACTGAGTCTAAGAAAAAAGAAATGGAAAGATCTTTTTACTTAAGAATATAAAGTTGCATGAAAATTGGGGCTGATAAAAGCGAAGCAGACAAGACTAGATGAATAGAGAAAGTACCTTGAAAGGAACAATGGGGGTGGATGCAACTGTTGAGGAAGGGAGGTCCTGTGGATGTGAGAAAAAACCTCACCATACCTCATAAACAGAAGTGGAAGACTTGAGTTTAAAATTCAAGAGTAGGAAAGCATTGAAAAAGGACTCTGGATAATCGAGGCAGCCAAGAAGAAATAACAGCAGTGTGAGTTCAGTAGCACTGTTTTGAAAAGATTAAGCTGTAGTGATTTCATCGGGTAACATTCCTTTCCTCACTTCTCTTGTTTCACAGGGAGGAGGGTAATCTCTTATTTATTTATAGCTATCCCATGTGTGAGATGAAAGTCAGAGCTGGTTATGTTTGGCTCCAGAGTCCACCACAGGTACAGGATCCTGTGAGAAATCCTTACTTGTCAATTCTCTAATTTTGTGCTCTGACAGCCTTATGCCATAGCAATATCTTCCATTAGGACCCAGTTCCAATGCCAAGCTGCCCAGTGTAACTTGATTTTCCATGAACTCTGGCTTTCAATGTAGGAACAGTGCTATGAAGCTGAGGTGCACTTGTGTGACTGCATCTGCAAAGTGAAAACACAGCCTTCCAAAATAGCAGGTGTATGCCTTTTTGGTGGTCTGCTTAATGGCCTCGCCCAAATAAGAGGAGCATATCTTCCAAAAAATATTATAAAGGAGGCAGAAAGCAGTGTTTTCTCCCAAAGGCAAAGCTGAGAATCAAGGAAAAAAAGAGCACTGTCAAGCAAGACCCTTCTGTCTGCTTTTAATTCCAGAAAGGCTAGTTTGGTAAAGCTTGGGCTGGATGGCTTTCAAATGCAAATCCTCCAGGCTACTTTAGCGAACTTGATATCATCTTTGAGTCAGACTAGTCTCTTAAAATGCAGCAGGACCAAAAAAGGACTTGTGATTAAGGAGACCGCACATCCTTGGTGTCCTGAAAGCATGCCAGGGTATGAGATGATATTTCAGTCCTTTGCATTCCTGAGAATGTCCTTTTGTCCCATGAAAGGCTGACATCTTCCTGTGTCATAACGGAATGATGAGACAGGGAGGGAGTTGTCTGTCTAATGAATCAGTCTAGAGACTGGCTAGCAGGCTGCTGGTAGGGTGATTGACTGTTGCTTTTCTGGGCTCTCCAATGAAGGGGTGTCAGACTGATGCTCATATCTGTCCTCTGGCTGCCCCCTGTTGGCTGGTCCACCACGTCTGCAATGGACCTGGCATCCATCATATGCAGGGCTTGGAAGGGCTGGACGCAAATGAAAAGAATGTTCAAAGGAAGTCACTTAAATTACAAAATTGTCTTTTTGTGAGTCCCTTAATGTGACATGAAGTGTTGCTGTGGGTTTTTTATTGTTGTTGTTTCTGTTTTTTCTCTTGCCAAACTCAGTATGGTTTAAGTTTAAAAGGGTGATGACTGCACAATTAAACTTTTGGAATGCTGTGCTGGTAGCTGGTAGCTGAATTCATTTCTGCTTAGATTTACTTTCAGTTCTGATTCATATTTTCTTTCAGTGGCTTTCTTGCACACAAAACCTCCTGTGCCAAAATCATTGATAACTTTATAAGTATAAAATGGGTACATCTGATAAAAATCACCATTGTATGAAATAGCTGCATCCAAAATTCTAGACAGGTAAACTCTTCACAGGTTATATTAAACATAGAAATTTAAATTCCAGAAGTTCTATCCTCAGCTATTCAAATACAAGTTGTACTGCATTGGGTGGGAACTTCAACAAGCTTACTGAGAGGAGAATTGAGGCATTTCTGCTGTGAAGGAGCTGGGAAACATGTCATTTTTCTGCTACCATAACCTATCTCCCCATAGATCCTCCTTTAGAGGACATGACTCTCATATCTCCTCCTAGATTAGAGGGCCATCTAGCTCAGTATACTAGGCTGACAGGGTTACCGTCAGATGCTTAGGAAAAGTCTATCAGCACAGGGCAAACAGAGCATAATCTTTCCTTTAGTGCATCCTCTTATCATCCAGAAGCCACCATTTTTGAGACTTATTGTGCAGAGACTGGGTAAGGTCTGTTGCTTTTATAGCCACAATGAGCTAAATCAGTGTCTAAAAGTTGCCCTGTTACTCACAGATATTCACCTGTAGCCCCGCTAACTTTGTGAACTCCATGCAGTTCTAGATGCTTGTCTCTACCATTATTTGACTAATATATCTTAAGTATTGCAGTGAACTAATCTCCTATTCTGGAGCACATTCCAATTCTATTTTCTCAACTAGGATACTCTCATCCTCCTCCTCACCATGGTGTATGTGGGCAATTCACATGCAGCTGTGGATGGCAGCTGGCCCACCTCACAACACAGCTGTGTGCAGCTGGTTTTTTTCAAGAAATGCCAGGTGGTCAGTTGACAGGCTGTCCATATTGTTGTTAATTATGGGCAGAAATATTGTTCTGTGAGTCTCTGCAGTGGGCAAATGCATGGAATGACAGTTCTCTATTGGCCCTTTAAGTATACAGCAGGAGCAGGAAGATCCCTCTTCATGACTCCTCTGTTGTAATAGACTTCATGCTGTGTGTAATGCACATCTCTCCATGATGGATCCTAAGGTGTCTAATAGCAATGATCACAGTAACTTAAATGTTAACTTTACCTTAGCCTTATCCTGTGTCACCACATTACAAGGTATAGAAGTTAGAACTATTTTTTAAGCTCAGTTACATTCCTGGGGACAGTGGCAATCCAAGATGCAACACTTTCCCAGGCCTCCAATTTAAAGTGACCATGAGGTGAAATGGAGCCAAGAAGAGCCAAATAAGAACCTCCAAAGACTCAAGCTGTCATAAAGACCATGTTCTTTCAGCAGAGGACGCCTCCCAGGCTTTCTATGAGTCCTCTCTGGTGGCTGTGCCAGTACATTCTTCACTGCACCTCAAGACAGCTGGAGCCCAAGTAATCTGACCTACCTGGTAGCCACATGAAACTTTTCAGCAACTGTTGACTGCAAAAGACAAAGATCATGCTGTAAGGCAGAATCACTCTTTTGAGATAGGAAATGGATAGAAATAGGATTCAAAGCTGATGTCCAGAAAAGGTAATGGAAAAAAAAAAACCCACATGCCATCTATGAGTGTGGATTCTTTAGTCCAGCAGGTGCCAGTCTGCTGAATTTGCAGATGGTATATCAAGGGAGCACCAATGGCTAGTTAGAGCAATTCCTGCACTAATGTGAACAGAGATTTTGATTTCACGGTCTGAAATAAAATGACCCAAATATAATTATGCAAGCTTATTAATTTATTTGCTATGGGTCGGTAACCCTTCATAGTCTGTGGCATGAGTTACATGAAAGGCCTGGGGGACTGAAGCTCAAATTTAGCAGCGTTGGATTCCTATATGGAAATTGGAAGAAACGAAGCACTAAATTGCATGTTTTATGATGATATCTTATTAAGAAAAAATTAATGCCTAACTTCGAAAGCATCAAATTCATTCTGAACAGAAGCAGTATAAAAAGAACAGCCTCATGAAGGTTTGAACTAAATGATGTATAAGCAAGTTACATCCCGATCCATTGCTGGAAACATGGAAAAATCTTGAAAGCTGCCATCTCAGGATGGCCAATATAACATGGGCTTTCTGTTTGCAGGAGGAGTTTCTACACTGGTGCCAGTGGCATTATTGGCAGATTTAGTAAAGCCGGGTACTGCATAAAGTGTGTGTCTTGGTTTTGAGACAAATTTTGAGAGAAAACATCCTAGAATGAGCATTTTCTCCAAGGAGAAAAGATTCAATAATTCCCTTTTCTTTTACCAATGAGAGAAATGGATACCTGGGGGTGAAAGTGAAAAAAACCCCAGTTTATTAAAAGAAAAAAAAGGGTGCCCACAAGGCACAGAAAAAGAAAGAAAACAAAAATTGAATAAATGCTAGATATTGAAATTGTGTGTGGCAGCCTATGTTCCTCTGCATGACATCTGGTGCTTTGTCCTCAGGGCTCTGTGAGCATTTCAGATTTCAGTATATGGGAGTATTAAGATCCTTCTCCTACAAAGTGGAAAGGGGGTTATTGGATCAGACTTCTCTATTCCCAGTGTAATACGCTGTTATGATATAAGATGTGTGCACTGAGTGAATGACTGTGGTCTACACACACTGCACTATATTTGGAGGCTTAAACAAGACAAAGAGCCTGTCCCACACAAAGTCAAATAGAACAAGGATGAAAGGAGTTGGGCATTTAATGTCCAGGTGCTGCCAAACACATGTGGAGTCTTTGCTGACACTCTTGGAAAATTATTACAAATCTGTGTGCCAGAGCCACTTGATCGGTGGCTCAGATCAGATCACAGAATCCATTAGGATCACAGGATGTTCTGAGTTGGACGGGACCCCAAGGATCATCAAATCCGACTCTCAAATTGGACTACTCTGGATATTATAAAGAATATTACAGTATGCTCTTCTCACATGCTAAGCTGACCCTACAGGCCCTCCCAGCTGGACCTAGATGGAGTCATGACCTTCAGTTAGAGCATCTCACAAGGGCACAAACTTTGACCATTGTGAACTTGATTTGAGCCTGAGAGCCAGAAGCAAGGGAACTGCACACCTGCCTCAACTCTTCCAGCTACCTCTTCAGGGCTTTTATCTTACCCGGGGATACAAAATACTACTTTGTATTTCTTCCTTCAAAACTGTCTTGATATGTGTGATGGAAAATCAAGTGAGAAAACTTTCCAGCAGCGATAAAAATTAAACCTCATTTATTTTTTCCATTCCTTTTTCTCCCTACTTTCTCCATTCACGAGGAGTAAATATATATATATATATATATATATATATATATGATGGCTATGCCAGTGTCAATGATGGAGTTCAGGGCTTGAGCTCAAAAGACACTTCATACCTAAGGGACATTCTGGTGGCCTCCATAACGTATGCCATCTCATAAACTTATTATTAGATAAGATAGTTAAGTGTCTTTCCTCAGAAGAGGGAGCTGTGAGGTTGAACCCTTTTAGGTATAAAGAATACCAACTGGAACTCACTTCCTGGATAAATATCCTAAGATGATGGGAAAGGACTGTGCCTGAGGTGTGATAATGTTCCAGTTCCTCTTCCAGAGTTTGGAACTAGATTGTTTTTTTGAGGTACATACAGCCAATGGGAGATAGCAAGTTCCAAAGCCCACACATTAGTATTTGTTGAATTTTTTGTACTATATCCTGTAATCAGGACTAACCTTGATAATGGTGATTTACCTAGCCTTTTGATGGAAAAAAACTTTGCTGTTAAATTAAATTACTACCTTTTTTTTTAAAAAAATTGTTATTTTATTTAAGAGGGTCTGGACTACTACACATGGCTGTAATGCTTTCCTAAATTGGAGTAAAGATGATGTGTTTGACTTAGGCAATAAAACTGAATCCTGCTGGTGAATATTTGATTGCAATTCATAGAAGTTTATTATAGAAATGTAAGAAGGAATAACAGCATCACTTTAGAAAAAGATAAAAACCCCTGAACCCTAATCTTCTTTTTGCACTGAAATGAAACCCAAAGTTATTCCAAATTAATTTTATAGAAGGAATCTTATCAGATCTCTACTCATGCCTGACATTTTACCAAGTTCTTTCCCTCCTGGTGCTTTTCTCACAGGACACAATGAAATTTAGTATTCATAAATTGCCCAGGGCCTTTTGTAAAGTCCCAGCCCATGATAGAAGGATCTTCTTTCCTAGTTTAGAAGGTCTTGTTGCTAAACTCAGATTTTTCATCAGTCTCTTGCTGGGATCTGCTTGCCATTGTATGGAAATCCCACACCTTCCAGGGCAGATAAGTTGTTGAGGATGCTTCAACACCACAAGACACAGTGAACAATGGACTTTTTGATGGTGGTGATAAGAGGCATGCAGAGAAATGTGATGATCGTTTTATGCCTCAGTGGCTTCTGTGCAATATAGAATCATAAAATAGAGTCATTTATGTTGGAAAAGAGCCTTAAGAACATTGAATCCAAACATAAACCCCTAAACCATGTCCCTAAGAGAGCATACCATATTCGTTAGTAGTCATTTACCTTACTACATTGGGTAGCACAAATTAACTACCTTTGCAATACCAAGCTTGAGGGATGCTCAGTGCAGCTGCAGCAGAATGCAGCAAGGCATGGATTGCACCTTAGGCTGGAGGTACTGAAGTATCTCACACAGATCCGTGCTGTATCAGCTTCACCCTTTAGGGGTATACAAGCTGTCAGGTTTAAAGGTCTGCATGCATGATCTCTGCCTTCACTGCATATACCCCACGGTTGTAGAGAAAGAGCAGGAACACGGATAATAGAAGGCTTTAGTTGAGCGTTGAGCGTTGTGCTAAAGAATAGATGTAAGCCTTCCATTTTCTCCTGATTCTTGAGATGGTCATTGGTACTGCTCAGCTTGTATGAGAGAAACTGTAGGAACAAAAACTTACTCTGCTAGGGAAAGAGGTTGCATTGGCAGTGGTTATGTTAAACCTCTGCTCTCAGGAAAACACTTAGGAGAAGCCCACTCACCATGGCTACATGAGCTGGTCATTTTAAGAGTGGAGTTCTTATCTCTTTTCCATGTTTTCTTCCCCTTAGAACCTGCATTTCGCTGCTGAAGGTCAGCTGATGTACTGGTGTTGTTGCTCACACAGTGCCACAGTCATGGCTCTTCTTCTGTTGCACAATAGAACTCCTTATCAACACCTCACAGCTATGGGGTCGGGATTTAATTAAAACATCATAAAGATGTTTTTGGGGAACTGGACACAGGATTATTCTGCATGCAATGCAGTATTGCAGGAAAAATGTGACTCTGTCTACTTGAACCCAGAGTGACCAATTCAGGGGATCAATAAAGACTAGCCAAAATATATAGGATCAAGTAGATGATATCGAGAAAGTTTGGTTTCATGAAAATATACATAAGGTGTGCTAATCTCCAGTATGCTTTTGTGAGCAGCATTTTCTTGAATTCTATTAGAAAATAAAAAGATGCTGCCAAAATAAGAGTACTTAAGCCTGAGAAGGGGAAGGAGCAAAATCAGTCTACCTACTTGAAGACCTTAAAAGGTCTCTGATGCCAGGTAAAGATTGTAAACAAAGCATATTTCCAAAAAAATCCTAGGAACACAGTTAGTGACTAATTTAATCAGTTCCATTTTTTTGTAAAATACCAGAGTATGAAGTGGAGAAGGACAAACTACTACCACAGTTATTACTATGCCTTCACCTAGAAAACTACAAGAACCGTGTTTAATTCTGTCTCTGGTCCACTCCTCTGAAGTCATATATGTGGTATCTCCTACTGGTTTTGAGCTTTCTTCCTGAAAGGCTTGGCTCACCACCAGATAACTTAACTTTAATGGAAGTTGTCATAATTCTAGCTTCCACATGATTTCAGCTAACCACTGTGAAGTTATTTGGTGATGATAGACAAGTAATTAAAAAAAATCCTGTAAGAGTCTGATGGATCATTTTTGATTTTAAATAGTTCATTTCAGTGGTTCTGGCTCTCAAGAATTAAAATGATTAAATCAACAGATTGACAACTGTAGGAGAAGGGAGTACAGGTGATCTGGCCCCTGGTAAGGAACAGCGGTGTTGATTACCCAATATAGCCTTGCCCCTGAGGAGTCACAGCTATAGCCAATAAAGATAAGTGTGATAAAAGAGAGTGGGTTTGCTGCTGAGGAGGAACCTTGTGGAAGGAGGAACAAGAGGTGTATGAAGAAGAATCCTGGGGAGAGCATCACTGCTGTGAGGTCAGTCTGGGTCTGTAATCAGAGCCTGTTGTTGGAACCTGCAGTCACAGTCTAACCGGGAAAAAGCCTGCAGTCATAGTTTAGGAGGAAATAAGCAGCAGTCAGTGGCTGCAAGGGAAACCTCCAGTAGGAGCTTGCTGCAGCCAGAGTCAGTGAATAGTTAAAGTCAGGATGGCTGAACTGTAAAGAGGAATAAACCAGGACCCTTTTCATGCTGTGATAAAGAAGCAGTCTGTGTCTTGGCTCATTTCTACCCCTCACAAGAGGGCTTTTGCAACAGACAATAATGCCTTTGTTACCTTTTTCTGGTGTGTGTGTGTGTGAGAGAGAGAGGGAGGGGATGAAAAAGTTTTCTTTTGCTGCTGGAAAGTTTTCTCTCTTCCCACAGTGTCTGGGTCCATCACTGGTTCCAGGAGCAGTGCTAGTTCCCTGCTTGTGGGATAAGGCATTTTATTTATGGTTTTGAGCCAGAGCTACAGACTGCCAAGGAAGGGAAGAACCTGACACTGCCTGCCATTGCTGCAAATGATGATATCTCTATTGATTTCAGTAGCATCAGGCAGCTTCATAGCCAGAGAGAATGCCTAGCCTGGCAGAAGTGGTTCCTGTGTGAGGAAGGACAGTTTTATTCTCCTAGCATCCCTGGATCATATAAAGGAATTACACAAAGAAAGGTTAAAGGAAAGAGGAGGTGGTATATCAGCTCTTTAGGATTGGTGATGCATTTTGTATGACATTTACTATTTTTCTCAAAGGAAAAATTAAAGAACAATGTTTCCTTTCTACCCCAAACTAAGGTTCATGGCCAAGTTTTTAAAAATACATATTCAAATCAACCATTTAGGAAATGTGTAGTATAAGCTAGTCATCTCTCACTAAGCCGTATTTCCTCTAGTAGGAAAAGTTATATCTCTGGGGACAATATTCCATTTATGAGGTTCTCAGGGGAAATAAGGGATAATAACTGTAAAGATGACGTTGGAAGCCAAGGCTGAGGATAAAGACTCAACAGAAATCCATCAATTCCTGAGGGAATGTACAAATTCCTCTAATAGACCTGTGTCATCTTTACTGGAAGCTGTTTATTTGTGACTAAGATTGTGAAAGTTTGGCTGTACAACTGTGCCTCTGTTAGAGGCTAACAGTGGTTTCAGTAGGTCAAATGCCTGACGTAATTACTGCCTGGGTTTGGGGTGCTTGGGAGGGTTTTTCTCACCCTTCATACAACTTCTCCCATGCCACAGTGATGAATGGCTACTTCACTTGCTCAGCACCACCAGTTCTTTGCTCACACCAGCCAAAGGACTTTCTCTGCACCATTGAGTCTGAAGGATGTAAAGTGGAGGCTTTTTATCCAATGTTCATGAAATGCCTTTCTGCTCCCTGAACTTCTTCATAACCATGACTGGTCTACTTGTCTTTCATCACATAAAACTCCATTTTGAGTGCACAGACTCCTTGGGTCTCAAGCAAATGTGAGTTCTGAAGCATTAAATTGCAAACCTCAGCATGGGACTCATGAGGGTCAGGTGTTATCTTGCTGTCATTGTCTTCCTTGGGCTTTTCATGCTAATACCTGTAATGGTTTTTCCAACACTGTAAGATGCAAATTTGGGTATTAAATGTTATATTCACTGCTTGGATTTTGTTTTCTCCTATCTCACCTGTGGCTCATTTTCACAAGTTGTTGTTTGCTGTATGAAAGATTCTGCCTCTTTTTTTTTTTTTTTTTTGAAGTATATTGTTGTCCTGGTTAATGGGCAATGTTAATTATGTCAGTATAAAGAGAAGTACGTTTTTTTCTTCCTATTATATACATTGCTTAACTGCATTTGGCTTCCTTCTAATCAGAATCTGGTTTTATGTGTTCCTTGAGGAGTAATTAAAAAGTAGAGTTTTTCTGTTTGTTTGGTTTATTGGTTTGGTGGGGGTTTTTTAGCAAGCAGCAAGGAAAATTTTCTCCATCCCACAGACCAGCTATGAGCTCACCTGTACAGGAAATGCCTCTTTAGCCAAATTTGTAATTATGTCTCATGTCTATAGAATTTCATCTGCCTATCCCTGCATCTATTTTTTGCCACAATTATTTAGATTGCCCTGTTTGAAAAGGTTTCTATGAGCATTCCAGTGACATGATATTCTCGCTACTGAGAGGGTTTGTCAGTCGAATGTGGCTGGTGGTGTGCGTTTCTGTGCAGAATGTGTATGCTTAGTCTTCTCAGCAGTGCCCAGGAAGGTCCCATATGTTTGATAGTTCATGGTCCTGCTGATGGAAAATAGTTCTAAATTTACTTTCTGAGGTAATCTACTCATAGTGCTTTCCTCAAGGTTTTTCATTTCTTCTTGAATTTGCAGCTGATTAATATGTCAGAGAGTAAACAAGTCATACCTGCCTGGTCCTACCTCCCACCCTTCTGTCCCCCTCTCAGGATAGATTGGATAGATTCTTTCCAGTCTCTTTCTCCTGTTCCTTTTCTGTGATTTTTGCAGGAGTACAAAGGACATGGAGAGGAAGAAATGGGTGACTGCGCTTTGAGATAAAGGGGGAAAAAAAAAATCTGTATTTTTTTAAATATAAGGATGAAATAAAGTGGTTTCTTCTCTGAGTAGGTAAAGGGAATTTGGGATCTCATCCATCCCTTGAGGAGCCATGTTTTATAACCTCTGAATCTTTCTCTCTTGGGAAGATCTCTGAAAATGGTTCCATCACAGGAGTAAGTTTTGTTTCTAAGTTTGCCTTTTTTTTTTTTTTTTTTTTTTTTTTTTTTTTTAATTAGATCATGACATGACATTTGAAGTTTAAATGATGCTATGTTTTCAGAGGTGATGACCATCAAAAGGGCTAACTGGCTTCATTTACAATTTTGATGCTCAAGGGACCAAACTAACTGGGAAAGTCCCCAAAGTCCTGAAATGTGTGACTGAAACCTCAGCTCTTGGTGTTTTCAGGAAATCAACAAGGTTTCACCACATGATGCAGAATTAAAGAAACTCCAATAGCTAGAGAATGAGACAAAGTGCTTTCTCTAGATGCTTCTAGTGCAATTACCACTACAAAAAACCTCTCTCAGCAGTGAAACATAGAGTAAGGGTTTGCCTGATTTTTCTTTAATGCTTAAACTTTTTTATAACTTTTATGAAAAAGAAACCAAAAAAATATAACAAATAAATAATGTTGAATGTTGTTACCAATCAAAATGTCAAAAGCTTTTATTGTACAATAAGGCAGTGATAAAACTAACAGAATAACAGTCAGACATAAAAGATTAAACAAAAGAGTGTCTGGTTTGGGCCAAGGACAAGTTAATTTTTTTGTAGCAGCTGTGCAGAGGCAGAGCCTGGAGCTGTGTAGGTGCAGCCCAGGCACTAATGTTTCATTGCCAGGAGCTGAAGGAAAGGAGGCTCTTTTGCTTTCAGGAAGAAAGGGCATCCCTTTATGGTCTTGGGAATTCACAGTGGGCAAAGGGTCTGTCTACTTTTTTTTTTTTCCCCCATCATCCTAGGTTTGCTGAGCATTTTGTGTGTAAATCATCCCCTCTTTGTACATTTTTGTTACTAGTATGTTGCTGTTACTGTTTATTTTCTTATCTCATTGCTGTTTCCAGTTAATTGTTCCTATCTCAGGCCAGGATTCTCCAATTTAGTACTACTCAAAGAAAAACAAACCATGAGCCTCTCCGCTCCGGCACTTCAGTTACCTTTTGTACAGTGACACAATTTGATTTTGAGCGATAATGGGCAGTGCTTTCATACCTGGTGGTCATGGCACTCTCCAGCCAACTGCGGAGTGAAAGGTCATCTTCCAGCCTCTTGTCCAGTATGCAAATAGTATTTTGTACTGCTGGAGAGGCTGTGTTTTCAGATGAACTTAGGGTTTCTAACAGGTACAGTATGAAGTCTTATCACCCAGGTCCAGCGTTCCCGAGCAATAGGTCTGCTCTGATCTGCACACCCTGCCCTGGGCATGAGTAAGCTCCAGTAGCAGCTGTGGGAGACTGCTCCGTGGAGTGGCAGTGCCAGCTGGTCAGAGGTTTTCCAGAATCAGAGGGATTGCATCACTCTGTGTCACGCTGGGGCAAGGGAGGAAGTCTGGTGTTTGCTCTGCTCCCAAGATGAAGTGAAACTCTTGAGAGAGCAGAATTGACTTGACTTCTGCTTGTCTATTCATATAACATGAAACTAGACATTGTCTGGCAGTACTTGTATTGTAGGTGTCTCAAGCAGAGTCAGACACCTTTGCATTCTACACAGTTACTCTGAGTTTATGTGGATAAAAGCTCCCTAAGGGGGGACCATGGCCCAGATCCGATAAAATATTCAGGTTTCTCGCTTTCCACTTAAATCAATGATCAGCTAATAACTGCCAAGCATTTCAGGAGTACTCCTAGTGCCATGGAAAGATCAAAGAGGAGCAAGACCTTAACTTGGTAGTGAGATATTTGTACAAGGAATGAGGTATTTCTGGAGACCAAGACATATACAAGGTAGAAAAATAGACCAATAGAAGGAAAAGAGCCAGAAACTAGATTTTGGAATTAATGAAGGAATTTCTGCATCCAGAGTATTGTCTGTGTGGATAGTGATTAGGAGAATGAGAACAAGAGAAATATTACTTCTGGTTTAGTTCAATTATATAATTCTTGCATTACCACAGAAAATCAATCTGGTTGTGGGTTATCAAAGAGTTTAATTTACATTAAAGCACCAACACAGCAGGACCAATGATGACAACAGTGAAAAATTTCATCTCAGATTGTGTTGAGAAACAACATAAAATATTGTAAGAATTGGTGTGGCTGAGATTTCCCAAGTATACTTGGAAGACGCAGGAAGAAGGGGATCTGAAGAATAATATCAGAGATTCGAAGTTTATCAAAAATGAGAAGCTTCTAGAGAAAAAAGTAGGAGAGTGAGGAGATAAGAGACATAAAAGCCAAGGGAGAATAGGATTTGAGATTGGTTGAAGTCACCTGAGAGAGCCAGAAGTGTGAAATATTTGACAGTTATAAGATTACTAAGTTTTTTGTGCTAGAGAGGTTTTGGAAAGAGTCTAGGGTAGAAGTGAAGGAAAGGACTCCTGATGTTTACTGCAAAAAGCATATTCAATAAAGCTGAAGGGGAAAAGGAGAGGGTAATGAGAAAGAGAGGAGTGGTAAAGCAGAGCCAATATCATCTTTGCTTTATTTTTTTCTACGGCTTACTGTGAAAGAGGAGTCAGAAGAGACTAAACTGCTGAGGAGTAAGCTACAGAAAGGTTGTATAAGAGTTTGTGTCATGAAGTGAAGCATTTGTGGCAGGTAGATGGGCTGTAAGTGCAGGGGAAGCATCAGTGTTTGGCTTAGAGGAAGGAAAGTGGATGGTTCTTTCCATGGGCAAGAGGAGCTTTGAAAGAACTACACATGTGATAAAAGATGAGGGAACAGCACGTGAAGCTGCAGATTAAGGAAGCTCATTGATACTGAGGCTGATGTCTCAGCTGAAAGATTGAGATGTAAAGAACCCAGGAGAATCCAGAGCTAAAATTAGAGGGCAAGGCCAATGGAGAGGAATTGGAGGGACAAGAGATGGCAAGAAGGGCTGAGGTGAAAAGAATTATCAGCAAGAGTATTGTGCAGAGTTTAAAGAATGAGAAAGGGAAGGAGGAAAGGCTTAGAGTGGAGGTCAAACTTTTCCACCACAGCCAAAACTAGGAAGGGGAGAGGGAGAAAAGCCTTCTGTAAGTGAAGGTAGCTGCAGACAACAGATAGAGGCTTATTCTTTGCCAAAAGGAGGTTTTAATAGCTCCTGATGGAAAACTGGGAAAGCCTGCTTCCTCAGCTCCTAGAGGGTAAAGAAATAGAGAGAGACAGAATAAAGTTAATCATGTCTGTAAAGAACTTAGATGCAAGGGTATAGGAATGTGCCATAAGGAAAGAAGGCAGATTATAATCCTAAAGATTTTCTTTTCAAAACCTCATTAACCACATTCACAGCAAAACTGTGAGACATTGACGCATATAAAGGTTTCAGGAGACTACTTTAAAATATACCTGCCAGGATCTAGCTCTTAGAAAATAATTTTAATTTCCCCTGATCTTGTCTGGATAGAGTTCAAAAGCCTTTTAAATCTTGTTTTGGCCTTCTGCCTTCGTAAGTGTTTATTTCCTATGACTTTTATCCAACTCAAACTTCATGGGCTATTTCACTGAGCTGTTTGAAATTTAGCTGAGATGCTCTGTCTTTCTTAGACCAATATCTTAAATGACTGGAACTCCATAATGGTATGAACCTTTCTATGATAAGTGAAAGAAAACGGTGATGTTGGTTGCTTACGAAAAGCCTGGTGTCTGGCAAGACGGTATGACTTATAGACAACCTTCAAACAGAGCTGACAGCAGATGGGACCTTCTGTCCTGCAGGCTTTTGATACAGTTCCACAAGGTTTTTTAATCTAAAATCAAGACTAAAAAGTAAAAATAAAAAATTTGAAACTTCATATAGCAGTAAAATTGTGTGAAAATTTTTATTGTAACTCAAATTTTCAGAACATTAACCTCTACTTAGTTGCACATTTATGTCCAAAACTGAATGCATATCTCTAGAGCCCTTGAGGCATCAGCAGAACATCTGCTGCAGATGACACCTCACAGCTTCAGAGTGGAGGTTTTCCCAAGTGCCACGGTAGGGAATTGTTGGTACATCACTGCAGTTATGTGGAAAACCCAAGGCTATCTGAACAGAAGTACAAAATATTTTTCTGTAGGGGTTTGTTCAAACAGTGTTTTTTCTAAGTGATCTTTCCTGGATAGCTTCACCTCAGGGGTGTTTCTACCCAAGAAAGAGCATCACTTCTGTGTGGGCTTGGCTCACCTCAGCCAGGGCTGGGTAGCGGAGGACGACCTTGCATCAGAGTCTTGGGGGCTCCAGAGGGCTTGAAAGCAACTGGCCCATTATAGTTAGAACCACAGTAGGAAATTAGAGGTGACCAAGAAAATAGCTGTTCCCTGTAGTTTTTTTTTTATTTTTTTTCTCAGTATATAAAAAAAGTCCTGAAAAGTAGTTTCATTTTTCAACTTTTTACGTTGACAAATCTTTTTAAAATTGTTGTTTGAAACTTGTAGACCAGAAGAGAACTAATGAAATGGAGAAGGCAGGAGACTCAAGAGGAGGGAAGCTGAGGAGAGCAAACACCTCAGGCAGCCAGTTTAAAATTCCAGCGGTGCTTTTCTTAACACCTATTTGTCTTTAGTGGATTAACAATATAGGTAAATGGCACCAGGGTCAAAGAATTACCACCTCAGTTCCTGCAGCTGTGGAGACATAAGGGACCACATAAGTTCTCAGTGAGCATGTCCACTTGATTGATGATACTGAAACACCTGTATAATCAGCTGGTTTTTATTTTGGCTGAAATCTGTATAAAGGAAGTTTCCTGTTGGCACTGTGTGAGTTAATTGAAGCCAGTGAATTGGTTTATAATGAACTGGAACATTTGTATTAATGTTATTCACACCAGCCCACAAAGCAAATGGTGGCTAATGGAGGATTTCACAGTTGGGGGAGGTTCATCTGAGACTGTTTTGCCATCAGGAATCATAAGCCTATCCTCCACAAGCAAATGCACATCTTGCATCTGGGCTGAGTGCCTCTTTGGTAGCAGTTTAACCACAGACTGGCCTGAAGCACCCACAAAACCACAGCCTTGTAAGCTGTCCTTGGTCTTAGGGTTTTGCTACATGGACAAGATCTGAGACCTGTGATCCCCTGCTAAATGGAAGCAGAACAGGACGAGCAGTTGGATACTTTTAAAGCAAAAGGAGGGAACACAGCCTCAGGCAAATAAACGTCACTTTATCTTATAAGATTGGTTAGAAATATGCTTAGTGGGTCATCTTCGTGACAGGAACTTTCAGAAGAACTCAGGAACTTGGGTGCACGTATTTACTCATCAGGTCAAAAAGGGAGTTTCTTATTTTGAGGCTAACTGCAGGTGATTCTGCACGTGTTGATAGTTTTGAAAAAGGTAGTGCTTATGTTTGTCCTCTTAAGCTATGGCATAAAGGTTTGATTTGGTTTTATCCAGACAACAGCTAATGTGGTCAAAGTACCTCCCTGCTGAATCCTGTCTTGAGACAGGGAGCCTGTGTTTAGTACAAGATAGCCACAGAGCTTTCCTTTTTAAGCATAAAAAGCTGTGTCTCTTGCCATACTCAAGAATTATTATACAATAAAAGTACGGTGTAGACAAGGTTTGTAAGTCATAGCAGATGAAAGCTTACTGAAGTGAGCCTCATAGGTGGTACAGGGTTGATCTTAGTGAATTTACCCTATGGAAAAACTACAGCACGTTGCTTGTGCTGTGCTTTTACCTCTGGCTGCATGGAATGTTGCCTGGCTGGGGGTGGGTAACAGAAAGAGTTATATGGGATATAAAGAGTTAGGTGAAGCCAGAAGTCTCTCCTCACCTGCTTTACGGGAAATCAAACTCTCTTGGTCTCTGCTACTATTATTGCAGCAGGATTGGGAATTCGTGCCAATTATGCATCAGCAAAATAATCTCAGTGCAACAGGGTTGCAGCTCAGGCAGAGGGAAGGAAAGCCTGCACGAGGGGATTGCTGCTAGCACACACTTGTGTGTGCAGCACGTACATCTGCATTCTTAGACACATTAAAAATAAAAACCCCCAGCACACTGAGAACTTAGTGTGGGCTAAGCTGTAATGCTCAATCTCTGTGCAATGCTGTTATCCTATAATTTTGCCTCAGGACAGGCTTAGCCAAGCCTGCATACATTTATCCATATGAATAGCAAGTATTTCATGGAAAGCAGGAAGCAAACCAGGTGGGCTGGCTGGCAAGGGACTCATGGTTTTATTTACAAGGAGCGAGTGCATATCAAGTGCCTCACTCTGTATTCCCTTGTTACTTACAAGTCCATCTGATTTTTGCACAGGCATTTTCCAGGGATTGTTGCTGGAATCCTGCATGTTGCAGACAGCAGGGAGGTCTGGGATGGTGGGCCACACTGGTCTGAAGCATGTCAGCTTAGCTGCTGCTCACCCTCTACCATGGGTAAATGCACTTAGGAGCCTTCTCCCTCTTTCACTTCTCCACTATTTTTTCCCTCTTTTGGTCGTAGACAGAGGAGCCTTTCAAAGCTTTTGATAAACTTATGTAATTGGGTATGTTTTCCAAAGCACGTCTCTGTTCTTTCTGAGGGCTTAGCTAAGAACGTTATTCCAATTCTTCTCTAGGCCTTCAAAAGTGCCGATCCTTTCAAACATGTGCAGTGTGAAGGATTACAAATTTGTTTTTCAAAGGACCCCAAATCCCTGCTGCTTTCATCAGTTCCCCTCCTTGTGCTCCCGGTTTTCTCCCCTCACCCATCTCATAGCCCCAGTTCTGAGTCGCAGGATGCTGTCTCTCCCTCTTCTTCTGTCCCTCCACCTCTCACTTTTTTTTCCTTTTCATCTCCCCCACTGCCCATACTCCCCAATTTTTTTTTTTTTCTTAACATGAAACAAAAGTGTGGAGAGGCATTGCCATGGCAGCAGTGCTGCAGCGGGCCCTCCCGTCCGTGTGCATGCGAGCTCTAAACTTTTAATATAAATGGCCTGAAAAGAACAGGAAGGGGACAGCTTGAGGCAGAGAAAAAGAGTGAGGGAGAGTGCAAAAGCAATGAAAAGTGGGACAAAACCATTGGAAATGCATTCAGGCTGACATCACCACCCTTTCCCACAGTGGTCATTCACTCGGGAGGCTCCAGTGTCCATTCACTGTCTTAAAGCTAGCTTTCTAGAGCCCTGGGAGACCATCTTTCCCGGCCTGAATGCCTTTTTTGTTGTGAAACAGTGAACTGTTTCTGAAACCCTGCATAAAGGGCTGAGTAATTCACTGCAGTTGCCAGGAAGTCTGAGCCACTTGTGAGCTAACAATAGTTAACTTTATCTGCCGGCCCTAGCCCCCCTTCCAGCTGTAGGTCCTGAATTCTAATAAGGGCTTTACTCATGCCTCTGAGGTTATGGTAATATTTTATACATCTTTTTTCATTAAGACACAGTCATAGCTACTGTTGAGGCACCGGAGGCAAGTGCTGTCAAATGATGTGGGGTGGGGGAGAAAGGAGGGAAAAGAAAGAAAATAGCTTTTTACATCAGGTGGGCAGTTTGGTAATTTTATACTGGAAATATAAACTTCGTTTGGGCAAAACCAAGGATCATAATTTTTAAAAATTCACATTACGAACTCCAGAGTCAAGCAAGATGTTATGATTGTTTTCTAGCTGCGGAACAACTTCAGCTTTCCGTAATTCGGGGTTGCTGGTTTTATTTTTGCTCTCCTTCTTCTCTGTCCCTGCACTGTGGGCATGATGGTGACAAATGAGTGAATCATGAAGGAAATAGATGAATTTGTTTGGGTTTCCCTTTTAATCCAGATTTGGATGTTGATGTGCAGAAAAATTCTTCACAGTGACAGCACAGCTGTGTATAAGCAGTGACACAAAACAGTGATTCATGCAGTAGTTCTGCAATGCCGTTAATGACAGTGTGTCTTTGAGAGATGTGGATCATCAGTTTTTTTCTTTACCTTCTGAACTAGTTGCTTTCTTGAGAACTGAAAAAATTAAGTGAAAGAGGAGTTCCAAATTGTCCCTTTGGCCTCTAGTGTCTTGAAAAAGAAAAGAAGAATTGCTTATTCCTCACTTCTAACTAAATGATCACTCAGAGTGGAATTTATTTCAGAGCATCATTGTGACCATTCCTGCTCAAGGTAAAAGACAGCACAGCTTGAACCACTCTTCCATGTCTTTGGTGTCTGTGCCTTACTTGCTATGCCTTGAGAAATAGCATTAGAAACGCCTGGATGGAAATAAAAACACATATTTCAAAGTCCCACACAATACTTTATTAATGTTTATAAAAAGTGATTGAAAGATGCATGCAGGCTTTGTAAAAATAAAGCGCAGAAATGTTCCTGATGTATTCCCCTATCACAGCAGTCCTTTTTCTTCATCTGTACTCATGACACCAACCGATGCCAGTGGGAGCTGCATGTGTTGTGGATGAGGTCACTGCAGGGTCACTGCATAGTAAATAAGTTGCTTGGCTTTTTGGTTAAGTTCAAGTATTGAATCACTTTTATATCTTCTGTCCAAGTGACCTTTACCAGGGGGAATACCATGCTGTGATGGAGTGACAGATTTGAACTGGTCCTTTTACTGTCAGCAATGACTTCTGAACTCTGCTGTGGGTTGGTCTTGCTGAGAATGAAAAGCTCCTTTTGGTGGGTGGAGGCTCACAAACCATGTGTTGTGTGTGCACACACAGGTGTGCATACATCTGCCCCTCCCAAAAAGCTCTCTTTTTCCCTAATCCAGATGAAATGTGAGCACAGTCATATATCAGAATTGACAGAGCCCACAGGTAGAAGGCAGAGGTGAGAGTGGGGATGCAGATGCAGGGGAGAGATGTTTTACAGAGATTTTTATTGTTAGTGAACTAACTGTAAAGTCATCAAAGCTATCCCCATGTTACTGACTGAAAGTTCTGATCTACTGGTGGTGTGGCTTTCTCTCAGCATGGACTGCTTCTGCTCTTGAGCTGAAACATGTGAGCTGAAGCTGACTCTGCTGCATTTGACAACCCATTTAAATAAAATTAATCTATTTGCTAATCCTTAGCAGGGAAGGAGTATAAATTAGAGGGACTAACAGCACATGGTGGAGAGAAAAGTAATCCAGTTTTCTAATTTGCAGTGACCATCAGGATTCACCATAAACCTTTACCATCCACAAATGAACACTTCATCTCATTCTGGAGATAAGTTTTGAAGTATGAAATAATCTGTCCACTTTTTTACATGTTCAAATGCAGATCAAGAACTTTTGAAGGTCGTGACTTGTGATCTGGACTTAAAATTTGTTCCTTAATGTATTAATTTGTCAGATGTGTGTGTATGATGCCATCCCTCTCTAATCATCTCCTCCCTTTCAGAGCAATGTAAATTTTCCAAGCAAATCCATGCGTCAACTAGATAAACTATGGTTTCATTCTCTCACTTCACAGGCTATCTACCCACCAAAAACTGTGACATTGAAGCAACACAATCAAATTTGGGTGTGATAGAATATCAGGAAAAAGCCAGAACAAACCCTGAAAAATTTACAGTAGCACTCCTGTATTTCAAACTGATAGGTGTGACGGCTTCTGGAATAAGATAGTGACTAAGAATTTTTTTTTAAATTTCTCAATAACCAGGTCAAATACTTTATACCTTGTGTTATGCAACCTGAAAACCTCAGCTGTGGAGTTACCTGGGATAGAATGTCTCTGGGCTTTTATGTTTTACTTATGCTTTCTAGTTCCATTAATCAGTCTCTCATTTCAGTGCCCTACTCAGCCTCTTTTGGCTCCCAATGCTTTGTCCACTGCTTTTGTAGACTTTTTTTCCCCCATTTCTAAGCTTGGTCTCTCTTTCCTTCTGTTCTGACAGACCTTTCTCTCACTCTTGGAGTTTTCATTATTTAGCAGGATTCTTTATCCTCTTCTGCCACCTGGACTGTGTCTCACTTGTTCTTGCTCACTCCCACTTCAAAGGCTTCTTTGTTTCCAAGCCTCTCCTGCAGGACCTGGCTTTCTGTTTTATTATAAAGCTCCGACCCAGAAAGCCTCAGCATCCTGTGAAGGACCATCTTAGCTCCTGGTAATGGTGCTCTACAGCCCTAGAACTGCTCAGAGGTACCTTGGAATAAAAAACTCTGGGAAGAACAAATAGCTAACAGCTCACTCAGAGCTCTGCTCTTCTGACAGCCTCTGTTCTGGGAACTGAGAGGTTGCAGGTTTGCCTTTCCATGAGACTCATGCATCACAAGATCCAATAGCTCTCCACCTATCTGTGGCTTGGGGACAGCTTGACAGGATCCAATAGCTCTTCACCCATCTGTGGCTTCTGGAACCCCAGAAGCTGAGCTGTAAGAACAGACTTGCTTTTCTGGCACTACTGTTCCATCAGACTTCAATGGCTCCCCAGGCTTTTCTACCTCTTGCTTAAGAGAAATGGACTGTGAGCCAGAAATGGCAGTGGACCCTTAGCCATAGTACTTGACACTGAGAGCCACAACATTCCTCCTCACTCTCTTCCTCATACAAGGACCAAGGAAAAGCAAGTGTCATGAAAGCTATAAGAGAAGTTTATACATGAATAAAGGAATGCTTCACTCTGAGAGTTTCTAGCTGGAATCCCTCTTACAAGGAAAGTTGAGGCAGGAGAAAAGGCTTTTCCTCTTTTAATATCTTTAGAGAGTAAATATGCTAAAATAGAACTGTACAAGAGACAGTAAAGCCAGTGAAAGTCTCTGTTATATCCAGCATTAGCATAGCAAAGTCACTGGCATGAACCCAGCATGTGGAGTTTGCCTGTTCATTAGCTGGATTGCTCTGTTTTGATGGTGCACTGGTTTAGCACTGATGTAACACCTTCACAGTCAAATACTGTGAGCTGGTTTGAAAGACTGTAAGCATTTCCTTCAGGTGGCCAGGCAAGCAAAGCGAAATGAAAGCTGCTGGTGGGTGACAGGAATAAAAATACAGGATAAGAGAGTGCAATATTTCTCAGAGCCACACTGGAAACGCTGCAGGAATCCTAAAGAACACATCCAAGCTGAAAGGAGGGAGGAAGAATTTTGGCAGGAGGTGATGCAAACAATTACTGTGCAAGCACCAAGAGCAGGCCTGCCTCTTGCTTTTTGTTTTTTGGTGAGTTTTTTTGTTGTTGTTGTGTTTGGTGTGTTGGTTTTCTGTTTTTTTGTTTGTTTGTTTGTTTTGATGTGGGGTTATTTTTTGGTAATGGCTTAGGGAATAGATTTGGCAATTTTGTTTCCTAGTTTTTAGTGCTCTGTCTGTGTATCGTGGCCAGAAAACTTGATAGAAAATGCCACTTAAGAATTCAGCTATTGGTCCTTCATTCAGAAACCTGATGTTTCTCCAGCTATTCTCTGAATTTACCTTTGCCAGAGAAGTTTAATTTCAACTGCGTGTGTGTCTTTATCATTTCTGAAGAAGGAAATATTAATCACTAAATCTGACTGGTCTCACTGCTGCTTACCCCAGAGCAGCTTTTTTAGCTTATGAAAACTGTTGTGAGTTGAAGTTGTCATCCACGTGGCTTGATAACTAAGAGCTGAAGATAGGCTATTTCCATTTTAAGTAGACAATAAAGCAGAGAAGCTGATAAATGCTCAGGTAGGGCCGATTTCAGCAAGGAAGTTTTATGAAATGAAGTTTGTCATTGGTCTCATACCCACCCTGTCACTGGAAATGGAGCTGCCTATGCTTATCCTTTAAATGTTTTTTATTAAGAGATGTGAGCAAAGTTGGGAGAAGACTGCAAAGCCAACTGAGAAAATTAAGGGGAGAAAAAGGCTTATTGTCATATAAATGTCCTTTCCTCACACTTTTGCAGAGCTGCTCTTGATCCTTTCAAAGCAGTGTCCCTTTGAGAAAAGAAGATGCTGTTAGCTGGAATCATACAAAGAAGAAATTACAACAGTCTTTTATGTTAATGTTTTAGTCCATTAATGCTTTTATTACTTGTCTAGCACAAACTGAATGCTAGAGGCTTTTCAGTTTGCAAACTCTGTGTCCTGATGTATAGTGTATGGGTGACACGTGCAAGAGGAAGTGTGAGCTGCCATCTAATTAGGTGCTGGCATGTACCTGAGGAGACAGGCACTTGCCTCCTAGCTCTGCAGCACAGGGGTAAGCCAGACCAAACAAGCTTTTTAAAATTTCTTTGCTCTCAGCTTTGAGGTATGAGGCCTGATCTTTCTCAGTGCATTGCTGTTCCTGCTGGTAAAAGAGAAGCTACTATGCTTTGTTGCTGTGTCTTTAGATTTCAGAGAGTGTCATGAAACGTAACTTCCCATGTGATAAGAACTTCTTAGCATACTGAGACTTGCTCTCATTAAAGGCCTTCGTGTACTGCTACAGCATGATACCTCAATAAGTGCATTTCTTCCTCTACCAAAACACCTTTTAATCTTCTGTACTTGGTTCCACAAACAAGAACTGAAATTTCACCTGTATTTTTAATGAGTTTGCTTCATACCTCCTTCTAATTTTATTTTTTTTTATTTGAAGGATGAATATTTTAAATTAAACAGAAATGGAAAGGGGCAAGCCAAGCATAGGGACAAGGCTTACAATGCTTAGGATTAAGCTTATTTTTTCCATTTTTCTTTTCATGTGCTTCCTTGGAGAGAAGTTTGAATGAAAAATCAGGCAGAGTTGATTTTTGATTTCTCTGGTTACCACTGTAGAGGAAAATTCACTACACCTAATTGCCTAAGCAATTGCATAAGCAGGTAATACCTTCTGCTCTCAATAGACAGAATTTTCTAAGCTGATGCACTCACCTATCCTCTAACAAAATCTCTGAAAACTGGAGATGAATTGTTGACCTGGTCCAGTGGGTCTTCACCATTTTGTATGGGAGGACTGAGGTTGATCACCTCCACAGGGTTACTGCCCACACATTCACACTTCAGAGAGACAGACCCCCTTCAACGGGAGCAGCAGGTTAAAAACAAGGCAGAAAGGGAGAAGTAGCTGTGTTTCTTCTTAATCTCCCCACCCGCTCCTGGCATTGCACATGCCGAAACAGAGGTGACACGAGCAGCAGGAGTGGACTCCTCTCTGCTTTTTGAGGAGGATCAGGAATGGTCCTGATGAACTGGACAGAGGTTTCCCAAGTTCTCTGGGGCATCCTGTGGCTTTACAGACAGCAAAATGCTAAATAGGGATGTGTTCAATTTTGAGTTTCACACAGCCCTTTCTGAAGCTGAATCCCTGCATGACATTTTTCTATAAACTTTAAAGACTCTGAGACCCAAAATTCTCTAGGAAAAACTGTGGGCAGTCATCTCTCACTCCTAAGCCCATCCCCTTGGGATTAGTTGCTGGCATATTGGGGAACACGGGTTGGGTGCGCAGTGGCTGTGACCACACCACCTCTATTACAGATCTAGGAGATACAGACATATAAACATAGAGCCTGTGCTTAAACTGAACATCTCTGATGTCTTTCAGTATATGGTGCAATTCAGGGTTTGGTTTTGTTTGTTTGAGCTAACATACATGTTTGCTTTAGAACACCTGTCTGTGGCTGAACCATACTACAGTTTTTGCCCAGCATCTCTGACTGCAAACTTTCTTTATACGCAGGTTGATGTTTGTGTATACACACAGGCAAATGCAGAGATGCCTCTGGAGAGGGCAAGGAGTCAAGTGGGGAATTCTGCATTTTGGGACCCCACACAGAACCCAGCTGATGGATACATAAAGGAGTGCTGGCTTCTGATGGTGCCAGTTTCTTAACCTTTGAGATCATTAACGACTTCTCTCTTCCACTAGGAAAAAAAAAAAAAAAGCCAGCAGTTCCTGTATTTTCTGTATTTTTCTGAGACACAAGCAAAGCATTTAGCACCACAAATAAGCTCATAATTTGACAGGCACATTGCCCAGAAAAGTGAAAGCAGATTTCTCCCTCCAAGTCCCTGAATATTTTAGTGATCCTTTATTTGGTTTTCAAATGCTGTTTCCTTTTCGTTTAATCACAGGTTTGGGTCAAGCTACTCTTCAGAATATCACGCCCTGTCCATGTGCATTTTCTTAACCTTAAGTTTGTTCACAGTTTGCTGCTTTGCCAGCAAAAAACAGACACCACATAGAAATGCCTACACATGTCCAGAGCTGTTGCTGAGTAGCTCTCATTTTTTATTTACCTACCATCCATCCATGTATTTTTTCCCTTATGTGCAAATCCAGCATCCACAGAGTTGGCATAACAAGTATTCAAGCAACTGTATTTGCTGTGAAACTCAGCAAAGAGAATTAGCTACAGTATATGAACAATAACTTTATAAAGAACTGAGGCTGATAAAGGCCACAGCCAGGCAGAATGTTCAAGCCTCTTGGTAATGAAGTAATGCTGTGTCTTTCCCAAGAGACTTCCAGCCAAGGAGCCCAGTGAATTCTCAAAAGAGCTGAGGAAGCAGGTGGCACCCTGAAGTTGGGTCTGCCTGCCTCAGGTTCCTTGTTGGAGATAAGCCTTTGGCTGCTCTCTTGGAGTTGGTCTGAGGGGATTACTGTGCATCTCCAGCCTCACTGAAGGGTCAGACTTCCCTGTCACGCATAACTATCCAGTCCTGGATAAACATGATGCTTCAGCACAGTGGGTTTTCAAGGGCTTACATTATCTAGGGAGGTGGTTCAGGAAAGACAGTAGTGGAGCATAGGGCTTTGCTGCCTTGCTGTGTGGCTGCTGCTGCTGCATCAGAAAAGGTGATAATTACATTTAGATCAAGTCACAGTAGGTGAAATTCTGATTGGGTATGGGGGGAAAAAAGACCAATGTGAGAATGGTTCAGCACTGAAGCAAGTGCCCACCAAGGCTGTGCACTTTCCATTCTTGGACAGCCAAAACTCAACTGGGCAGGCCTTAGCAACCTGCTTCAAATTTAAATTAAGCCATGCTTGAGTGGGGTTTGGACTGGAGACCTCCAAGCCCCATACAAGCTAAACTGTGCCACAATTCTACGAGAAAGACGAGCTCCTCTCCCTTCCCCTCCCCTCTATCTTTTGGATTGGATTTGACTACTTTTCTGCAATAAAGGAAAGTTTTGAAGGTAACTCATCACTCCACAATACACACCTGAATTTGAGGAGAAACACATATCCCAGCAGCAATTTTATGCAAAGTTTTCAATATTAAATTATATACTAAAGACCATGCAGTACATTGGCAGCAGAACGTGACTCTGACCTGGTAGTCTGAGCACTAATGGTTGGTAGCCAGAGGATTCACACTTCCTTTTGTCCCTCTGAGGAAAGGAGAAGGATATTTCTCTGGGCAGCCTCTGTGAGGAGCCTGTCACCATGGTGAAATGACAGTTGTGATTATCCTGTGTAAACTACCTGAAATTCACACGTACAGGGGCAAAGAATTAACCTTAAAAGTAACCCCTCCCAATTACATTAAAGGGAGAAGAATGGCATATTTAATTTTGTTTAATAACCATCAGGGTAAGAGCAGACTCCAGTCTTTTCCATTAACGTTTAATAAAAACTTTGTTTAAGAAAATTAATAAAGTTTTTAATGTCTCACACCTACTTCTTGGATTCCAGATGAACTCATCTTCTTTGTTATCAGCTTTTGCATTTGCTTTTGGGATTTTTTTTTTTAAGCTCTTTTTTCATCCTCTTCTCCTTGCCGGTAAATTCCAGTGAAGTTTTCAGGCTGCGGGACGTGGCGGCGGCAGCGGGGTTAGCCGTACGAGTGAGAGGTGCCTGCTGGTTGAGCGGGGAGCAGACGCGGAGCTGTTTCCCCGCAGCCCCCCAGGTGCTCGCACGCCCCACGCCCCGCGGAGCCGTACCGAGCAGCACCGCGCTATCATTCATTCATTCATTCATTCATTAATCGCGCCCTAATGAGATGCGTGGCTGAGGTGGCTGCTGCCGGAGTGCTTTAGGGAGTAAACACAAAGCAAGCCCTGCTGCCATGCAGGCGCAGCCTGATGAATGGGGCGCTCGCCCTGCGGCGATGCCCGTGCGCTTTCTGTGTCCCGGCTTGTGACCAGCGCCTCCGAAAGGGCAGAGAGGGACGAGCGGCGGGGCTGGGCACTGCCCGCAGCCGCTCTGCTTTCCTGCTTCCCCAAAAAGATTTCCTTAAAATGCCTCATGATGGGACACCGGGGGGAGAGGGAGGGTGGAAGGGTTGTTTTTTTTTTTTTTTTTTTTTTTTTTTTTTTTTTTTTTTTTTTTTTTATCCATGTTAATTTTTTGTACTGCAAAAGAATTTGTAAGCATCTTCTTGCCGCTCTGGATTTTCATTTTCTCCCCTTCCTTGAAGCTGTGAAATTTCCTGAAATGTGAAAAACACAGGTCCTTACTCAGGTTTTCGGGTCAGCAAGAAATCCGTGATCCTCGAAGATGAAATTACTGTGACTTTTCCTGGGATTAGTTTGTGATATGCCACATTCAGGGAATGCACCGCCTGCACCTTTGAATCTGAAAGATGAAGCCGAGGGAATAGTTCCGGATTTGCCTGCGTGTAACAGTGGCTTACTTGGCCGAAAGCTTGTGATAAGGGAAATCAAAAATTATTTCTAAAGTCGATTATATTACTCTGTCACACAGAAAGGGGAAACTATAGGCCCACTTCTCTTTCATGAGATGTGATTAATTCCCACTGATTTAATCACTCCTGGAATGTGTGTCTGGTGGAGGTAGAGTGGGACAGGGAGGAGAGAGGACCCAATAGCAAGCAACCATTTATGATTATCTCTAATCAGAAATTTTCCTCACTGGAAGTCACTAAAAGGCCTTGGCTACAGGATAATGTTCATACACTTATTTTTTTCCTGCTGTAAACAACAAAACATTTCATGTACAGAGTAGGGAATATGGATTGTCATGTCAGGACTCCAGATTACTTCACTCCTCACGGTAAAGCGCTGCAAGTCTGGATTTGAGAGGTAGCCGGTATCGTGCTCCAGGGTCTTGATACAGCAAACAAATCTCTGCAAAAATGGAGACACCTTCCCTGTGACAGGAATGCCACTGCCTACACAGCTATTGGCAGTTTGCAAAGCCTGTGTAATCGGTCATGGGGATAAAGGACAGAAATATCTCTTGACGCAGCACTTTCTTGCTGATTTCAAGATTGTCCTACAAAGTAATATGACCAGCCTTAGCCATTGCATGTTCCCTTCTTCAGAACTCGCCTTTCTTCAAAAAAGAACAGTGTGTGTCAAGGACAGCTAATCCCTATTGCTTGCTCTCAGGGGGGCCTTTCATGTGGCAAGATAAAGCCACAGCTTAGCTGAGTGAAAGTGGGCTGATGTTCTAATTTTGTTCTTCTACTTTCCTTTTGTTTTACAATCTATTTAGGATTAGAAATGTACTTAGGAGATGCAATTCTCCTGAAATGGAGTTTCTGTCAAAAAAAACCCCAAAAATGTCATGACAAGGAACAATCTTAAAAAAGTTTGAAACGTCTTATTTCAGCAATCTTTAGTGGAATAGTACTTAAAAAAATAGCCCGTGAAATTGCTTTGTTTTGACATTTACCAAATGAAACTTTTGGACCTTTTGTGTCCAAATGACATTTTTCATTTCACAAGTGACCTAAATGAGAAGGAAACAAAGTTTAACAGGAGAACTAAAAACCTGGAGAATGAAGCATACATTTCATTTTGGGTTGAATAGTTAAGTCCAAATTACCCCATCAAGAAACTCAAAATAATTTACTGTAATCAAAATGGCATTTTTCCTGATTTGCCAACAGAACAAAAAAATAATAAACCCATCTCTTAGACACCTCAGCTTTAACACAACGACAAAATAAGCATTTTTTAAAATTTGATTTGCAACAGCAGCAGGACATGGCAACATATCAAAAGAGCTGCCTAAGATGCTTCTAATTTCTGTGGTGAGTGGGAGCAAGTCAGTTGCAAGAACACTACAGTTTACCCAGCCCCACAGCTTTCGGTGATGTGAGAACTATAGCTGCAGAAAGTAAAACAAACATCAAAACAAATTAGTCTACAACTAGATTTCTGAGCCAAGGAGCATTACCTACAGCTACCAAATCTTTTCAGCTGTTGTCTTCTTCCATTGAAACACAGTCCTAAGAACTTTATTTGGTTGCTGAAGCCCTGTGTTGCTGACCTGGTCGCCTCAGCTTCCTTGGAGCTCTTACCACATGCTCCTCTGTGCTGTGGCTGCTGTCCATGTGCAACGACCCTGGGGGCTAAAAATACCCATTACAAATGCTATGGCATAGCAGCAGCATTTTTTTCTCTGTATGAAATCCCGCCATGTGGATTGTGTTACCATCCCACCTCAGCTAGCACATGCTGTCTGGGATTAACTGGCCCATGAAACACAGTCCTGTGTTTGCAAGGACCAGTGCAAACCCAATTCTGCCCACACTCCAGAGCTTCCCTTGAGGGCATTTGGGGAGGCTCAGATGTGCTCTTCTCAGGTGCCTCTTCTGCGGGTTGTTCCTCACAGGGGTCAGCACCTATTTAACTTTCCCTCTTCAGGTATAGTCCAGACTTGGCAAGAAGTGGCCATCAGTGTCCCCCTCCCCAGTCCCCATAGTGATGTCCCTTCAGGCTCCCTGGCATTTGAGCTCTGTCATAGTTCCCCTGCTTAGTGCTTTCACTCAAACTTTCATACAAAGACTTTTCTTCTTTTCTTTGGAACACTTTCACATCTTTGAAGGGAAGGGGACTTGGTGAGGCAGAAGTATGTAGATAGAGCAGGGGACAAGTGTGCAGGAAACTGAACTCTGTGGAAGTTATCTCATCCAGACACTTTGTCACTCCAGACACTTTGTCACACTTTGTCACCCCTTACCCTGTAAATCTAGTGTAGTCTGATCCATGAGTAGAGGTTTCTCTACTTTTTATATCTGTGCATGAGGTCAACATTTGAAACATCATCTGTCCTTGTCATTGTGTGTGTCTGTGTGCATATATATGTATAAAAGTAGCCATATAGATGCTCACAAACTAGCAAAGTTCAGCAATTCTGTGAAATTAGGAACATATATGTCACTGTAGTAGTTTGGAAAAAAAAAAAAAAAAGGATGCAATGCTTAGCCCTTTCAGGCTATCCTTTCTTGTTGCAATGGTTTCTGCAAACAGGGCGGCAGGAGGGACTGGGTTACAAGAAGTTTATATGGGGCCCTTCAGTCTTGGCTATCCGGTTGAAGTATGACTCCATCCAGCAGTGCCTGAATTTTTCTTCCATCAAGAACAGTTTTTTTATTTGAGTTATTTCTTCTGAGCAGAGACCCCTCACAAACTGTCAGACCCTTTGTTCTGAACTGAGCTTCCCTTTAGAAAAAAGCTTGTGACTAGAGTATGGGAAAGACGGTATGTCTTTCCATTTTTGTATTTAAGGGCCAAGGTAAACTGGCACGAAGGGCACAGCTTCACTTTCCCTGCCCTGTGCAGTGAGGGCTTTGGGGTCCTGGATACATCTACAGCATGTTTCATGGATGCCATCACTGGGTGTATAAAAGAGCAGTTTATTACAGCAAAAGCTCTGCTGGTAGCATGGTGCCCGCAGTGAACTCACAAGGACGGCTGGATTATTAAGGGATGTAAAAAGAGTCTTTTAGAAGTGTCACTCCTACACACTAGGGTACAGCAGGAGGTGCACAGCGATGGTCTGTGTGTCTCTCACAGCAGGGACTGTTGGCACAATGGCTTCTGTTTTTGCTGCCTGTTCAGTATTATTTGTTTTATGTTGATACTGTCAAGGCACTTAAAGAGATTATATATTTTTCCCATGGCATAAACAAAATGACTTGCATTTTCCAAGGAGAGTAATGGTAATGAGAACTCAGGCTTCAAGGGGAAATGATAGTAAGGTTGACAGCAAGGAGAAATAAATCTTGTACATTCAAGTTAGTCTGAGCTGACTGTCATTTCCTTAAATAAATTAATAAAGTCAGATCTCTATGTTCTTACCTTATGAGGATGGGGAGAAGAGGGAATGAGCTGTGACCTCGTAGCAGGCAGTGTTTTTAGTAGGTGATCTCTTACCTTTAACTCGAACCAAGCTTCAAGCAAGACATGAGTTTGATGGTTCTTCTCAGGCTGATGTCAAACTTTTGCCCACCCCCTTCCATCTACTACCTTGCAGAGATAGACAGGATTACAGAGACAGAGGATGATGTAAGGACTCTTCTGAAGCCAGCTGGGCTTAACAGGTCACTTCAGAAACATCTCCAGCCCTGCTCCCCTACCCGCTGTCACCCCTCCCACCCCTTGCTGAAGTGTGTAGCCATGAGCTAGACTGAAATGGGGAGGGGGAGTCATGCTATTAATAATTCTGAATCACTGCTCCCTGGAGGATGCTGAACATTTGTTTATCCTTTTCTCCCAGGGGACAACATACTGTATGTTACAGCCATTTGTTGGTTTGGTTTTTTCCCCCACCCAAGTACAGAACAGTGGCAGCTGAGCCGCTGTGTGAGAATAGCATTAAAATGTGTAATGCACCATAAATAAACAGAAATAGACAGCCAGGAAGCTGTGGTAATCACTGCTTTGATGTAGCATGAATTATGATGTGTGTATATATGTGAGCGAGTGTGCGGGGGCGGGGTTTCAGGGTTTCGTGTTTCTGGCTGCGCTTGTTTTGACTCAGCTGCTGTTGCTCTGGGAAGAGAGCGAGCCCAGCCTGTCATTTACCTATCTCCACCTTCGCACTGACAGCTGTGCATGTCCCTTCACTCAGAGCAAAGGGATCTCATTCTCCACTATCTGTCCCCTCGGAGTGCCTCCCTCCGCCTCCTCCCGGAGGAGGAGTGTCCCCTTTGCCCCGGCAGCAGGGCAGAAGGGGTAATCCTGGCTGTCTCCCAGGACCGGGTCATTCCTCCTGCAACCTAGAGAGGATCTTCTTACATCCTGAGCTTCAACATCACCTTCCAGGAGTAGCTGATTTATGTTTTTATCTTGGGTCTACATTAGGCTGCTGGGGTTTTTTTTCTTGCTGATTTCCTGCTGCTGCTGGGATAGTGAAAAAGGCAATGGTTGTGTTAGCACAGACAGGTGAGGTTATTAACAACTCGATGTCATGCTTGCCTCAAGATACCAAAATTAAAAAGGGGGCTGTTGCAGCCTAGCGCTCTGAGATCAGCAAGATACACACACAGTGGGTGGAAAGAGGAAAGCCAGCAGAAAAAAAAAAAAAATGTAGCACTGGTGTCTCCTTGCTGATTATCTCCTATCAGCTTCCCAGGGACTCCTTTAGCTGGCACAGCAAGCTGCTTGTTTGGAATTATCTCCTGCCCATCCCTGCTACAGCAGCAAGACAGCTTATTAAAACAGCCTAGCTTTCTTTTTGTGCTCTTTGCATTAATTTTTTACCTGGAGCCAATAGCCTCCCTCTGAAAAACTTGTTTGGTCTGAATAGCCACAAATGAGTCTAACGGTGCTTAAGTGCTGCTAGGGTTCAATGAATTCTCTGACCTTATGATAATTTAGGTGTCACAGGGCACCAATAAATGCCAAAAACTGTCTGCCAGTCTGTAACTAGCTGCATAACCACCGCCGAGCGCTGCGGTGCTCAGCCAGCCTGCGAGGCCAATTAACGAGGCTGGAGCAGCAGCATCCCTGCGGCCCCGCGTCCGTCCGCGCCCTCTCCCGGCTCCCGGCCGGAGACCGCCGCTGACCGCCCTGCCGTCATCATTCCGCCCTGCCCTCATCATTACGGCCTGCCAGCATCATCCCGGCCTGCCGTCATCATCCCGCCCTGCCGTCATCATCCCGGCCTGCCGTCATCATCCCGCCCTGCCAGCATCATGCCGCCCTCCTGGCCCAGCTCCGGACACTGCGCGGATGATGAAATCATCAACCAAAAGGTTCATTCTTCTCGTGCAGGACGCGCCATTTCCTAGCTGGGGTGAGGAGGGGAGAGGGCAGGCCTTGGCTCTCTGCTGAAAAGCATTTGTCTCGAACAGGGAAAAGGTTTAAGAACCCAAAAAACCAGGAGCGCTTAAATACCTAAATATTTTTCAGCCGAGTCAGTCGAGTCTGACAGGCTTAGATAGTCCTAATTAACTGCTGAGCATGGGCAAAATTTCCTTGCAGAGGTGATATACTGACATGACCAAAGATTGTGCAGAAACTATCCGAGTGAAGGTGTGCTTTTTAGCTAGACAGCTTCAACTGGAATTTGGTGTCTGCATATCTCCAAGCATCCAGAGGTGCATATTTCTTAGTGTTGTCACTTTAAACAATTACACTTTATTTTATTATCTTTATACACTTTATTTATTAGTGAGGAGGAAAGGTTGTACACTGAAGTTATTCTACATATAGGAAATGCAATACATAAAAGCAAGAGGCAGCCCTGAAATTTTTCTCTGAAGAATAAAAATGCACCTTGGTGTAGCTAAGTTACTGCTGTAACTAATCTCTCCCTGAGTCAGCAAGGAACTGAGGGATGTGCTTAACCTTATTTGCAAACTTTAGGAAGTTTGTGAGACAGATAAAGCCTTGTTGCTATGTGGCATAGCTGCACATTACTGCATGCATTAAAAAATGCTGTTACAGCGCACCTATATTGCCACACATGGTAATTAGTCAAATTGCAAGACAATTATCATTCCAATGCTGAGATTGCTGACTTGCACTTGCTTCACAAATGGTGGAAACACCTTCCTCATTCAGAACTAGCAGCCTAATTCTGTGTTATGTTGTAGCTCCATTGCCCTCCAGCAACACAAAAGGCCTGAAGAGGCTAGAAATAGCCTCTGGAGAGCAATCTCTGACATAAGATGTTCATCCCAGCCCATCTGTTGGCATACCACAGCTCCTCAACTCTAGCTCACTCCAACTGTCTCACAAACCTCTGCCTGGGGCCCTTGTTGGAAAGGGGCCATGTGTTTGACACGTACAAGCAGAGAGCACTGCCTAGCAGTAGCTCAAAAGCAGCTTATGGTCCTAGGGGCTAAATTAAACTCAGTTCAAGAGACAATAATAATTCATGAAGCGCCCCTTCCCTCACTCCTATCTGCCAAACAGCATCTCCTCCTCCCCTTCTGTTCACTGCCTGTCTCCCAGGAGATCCTTGCTAGCCCCTTCTCCTGCAGAGAGGTGGAGTTGGAGTAGGGGTATGGTGTAGAACTAGGCAAGGAGCCGGTGATGGTGGATTTTGGAAATAGCTGTAAGCAGGAGAGGGAAGGGAAAAGCAGGCTGTGTCTCCTTCATCTCAGTGAACATGCCCATGCACAGAGTGGCAGGAAGCCCATGATGAGCCAGTCCTTGTTTCTGGAGACAGCACAGTAAAATGAAACGTCTCTGCCTTCATTCCAATGTGCCAGCTCACAATGAATGGGCAGAGGGTTTTGGGACTCCTCGTGTTCTAGAGCCACTAACCACTCCCTGCCTTTTGCTCAGGACAGAAATTCCCTCCTGTCTGGTCTTTAAGGCTGTCTGTGGCTCTGTCCTCCAGTGGGAATGGAGCTGTTGGTTCTCTCCCACCACGGGGCCATAATGGCCCTGGGCTTTCCAGCGCTGTCACAGAACTGCAGAGCAGAAGGATGCTCCACTGCCCACCTGCCAAGCATCAATAGTTCAGACACTGGGTGCCCACTTCTTCTCCTCCTTCATTTGGGTGTTGCTCTCAGCATAAATCCTACTTCTGTTATCACAACATTTTCAAAACAAAAATTATATAAGCATGAGAAATAGCCACTGCCCTTGATTTTAGATTGCTTTTCAATTGTTGTAAAGATAGGACTTGATAAACTAACAAGACAAAATAGCTTCTCCTAAGTCATATCTCTTTTTTAAATAGCTTTAGAGGTTGAAACCACCCAAGAAGAACACGAGGGTTTTAAATGATCTTTCTTGATCAGAGGAAGATGGACACAAGGGGATTCTGCAGTGCAAGAGTTATTTGACAATGCAAGCCTGACATAATAAATTATTCTGCTAATTTCTTTAAGTATGTAAAGCATATGTAAACCAGCCTGAATGTCAGTATATTCAGACTTCTCAGAGTTTTTAATTTCCTTTGCATTGCAGAAGAAAAATACATTTTTCAAAATGAAAAATTATTGACACTTCTGTTTTCACCAGCTGAAATTAATGGAAGGTTTGTCACTGTCTTAAATGAAGTGAGAATCACATCACTGCAGTCCTGCTTAGTGTCATAAAGTTGTCAAGCTGCCAGTTTCCTGTTGGCATGTTAATGGCTATTTTTTATGATATTTAAAGCAGATAAATTATTTGTATAGTGATTTATTCTATTTTGCAATTAATTGCAGTCATTGAAATATGTTTTATCTTACACTGGGGTTTTATATTATATGGTAAGGCCGTTATATTTCCATTTTTTTGTGGCATTTGAGAGCTTTATATTTGCCCAGAAGATGTAAGTAAGGCAGCTAATGACTGGATGCAAATTCAGTGTTCTGCTTTCAGACAGTTTATGACATTCAGTCAGTGTCTTTGCTGAGTAGAGGTTTATGTTTTAAGGCTTTTTTTTTTTTCTTAATCTTCTGACATATTTTTTGCTAGGATTTCAGATAAATCCAGTATTTTTACACTCCAATATTTTGTTCTTATTTGCTGTGTTTTTTTTTTTTTTCATTTTCAAGGAACAACAAGAATGAATTGTGTATATAAAACAATGATACATCATAAAACACATCACATTTGCTTGAAGATACTGCTAACATGAAAATATTAGTAGTTATAAACCCATCTCCAAGAGAAATTACTATATTTCTCTGCATTCAACCAGCTGTTCATTAAATGGAAAGATAATTTTTCTAAATCGTCTAAATTTTAAGGTCATGTTAGTGTAATGGCTCAGTCTTTGAAGGAGCATTCTTCCAGTTGTTAGACTAGCTCTCAAAATAAAGTCTTTTCTACTGTTTATGTACATGCAGATGAAATTGTATTCACAGAGAGAGCTAAACCAAGGTTTACATTCTTTTTCCGCTGAAGGTCTACTCTCCCACCATTTAGATGGTTCTGCTTTTGAGGTGTAGAAGCACATGTGAATCTCAGCAATTGAAAAAAGTAGCCAAAACTGCAGATTTTTGGTATTTCCGTCCGTCATATTTTACAGTGCTCATTGGGCTCCTGAATTTAACAGAAGCTTGGCCATTCATACTGTGAATGCCTAAACTTAGGAAAGCCTGAAAGGATGAAAAATAAGATGTGCTACCCCTTGAATAGCTGTTTATAATGTATGGAGGAGAAGGTATATAATGTTTGGAGAATGTTCATATTGTATGGGGAGCTTAACTAGAGTCCCCAGGGGATGAAGTGACTGACCTTAGAATTATGTCAATACCACTGACATTGCAATCCTGTTCGAAGGCTCCACTGGGCAAAGAGCTGGGCCTCTACTTAATGAAAGTCAGCCCACCTGGTACAACTGAAAGCACTTATGCTGATGCAGGTTACACAAATGCAAAAACACTCCTTGTTCTGTCTGTCAATATGTATCTATAATCAGTCTAGTGTCTGGGCTGCATTTCCTTAAACAATGTGGGAGTTTTTGTGGTATTTTTATTAAAAATATTATTGAATGACAATTTATTCCCAAAAGTAAGATTAGAATTTATTCAGGAATGCTCTTCTATTTAGTAATTTTTAAATGAACACATAAATTATAGATAAGCTTGTTAACAACTCTGAAATAAAATTAATTTGTTGATGTAAATTGTTACTCAGCAAGAATTTCAGGTCTGCAAAACAGCTGCGGTTTTAGTTGTTGACAGTCACAGTGCCTTAAATAAGTCATTTCCACAAGTTCCATGAAACAGCTTATAGATGTTTTTATTTAATGCTAATATTTTATATTATTCTGATGGTAACATTTGCTCTTCTTTAATAAAACAACTTCTAGACACCAGACTCCTGGGAAAATTGGAAAGAGAAACAGAAAAAGAAATTGCTTTAAAGCACCCACTCATCAGCCCTGTATCATGGGGTTAAAATTCAGAGATGATACTAAACTTTGCTAAAAAATAAAGCGAGTTTAGCTATGTGACAGCAACTGATGTTTGAACATTGTAGCAAATGGGTGATCTCTGAGTTATAGAAATTAAAGGTCAGTCATTGAAATAAGAGATATTTTATTTGACTCATATGATTAGCGGCCATTACTACTATTTCAACTGACTGGTAAATGTTTATTTACTTTTGCATTACATCCCTGGAGCAGCACAAAACAATCTCAACACACTGATGTGTCTAGTAGCAGAAAACACTCACACTGAAATCAGAGCTGTCATTGCAGCAAGGGCAGAGCACCTCTGGTGGGGTTACCTGGGTGCCACTTAGACAGATGCTCTGCATATGCTCTTTAGGGCCTAATAACTACCTCTGCAAGTACTTTATAAGGCATTTCTAAGGCAGATCTGTCCCATTTATCCCAAACTCCCAGTGCCACAATGTGCTGCTGCCACTGCCCAAGCTAGTTTCCTCAGTTCTAGTACAAAGGGAATACAGCTGACCCTGCCTCTGACAAGTAACAGTTGTGTTAATTACCCAATACAGCCTCACTCCGACGAGTCACAGCTATATCCAATAAAGATAAGTGTGATAAAGGGAGTGGGTTGGCTGGTGAGGAGGCTCTTGGAGGAGAAGGAACCTTGAGGAAGAAGGAATAAGAGGGTGGTGAAGAAAAAGGATTGTGGGGAGAGCATCACTGCTGTGAGGTCAGTCTGGGTGTGCAGTCACAGTCTAGCTGGGTAAAAGCCTGCAGTCAGAGTTTAGGAGGAAATAAGCAGCAGTTAGAGGCTGCAAGGGAAACCTCCAGTAGGAGCTTGCTGCAGCTAAAGTCAGTGAATAGTTAGAGTCAGGATGGCTGAACTGTAAAGAGCAATAAACCAGGACCCTTTTCATGCTGTGATAAACAAGCAGTCTGTGTCTTGGCTTGTTTCTACCCTCTAACAAGAGGGCTTTTGCAACAATGTCTTTGCTGACATGACCCTTGGCTCCATGAACATGCCCATGGAAACAGACCCACCAACCCTCCCTTTTTAAAATGCTTGTGCAAGATTTGCAAAATTTGTGCAGTGGAGACCACTGATGAAAGGCTTTCTGTCAATGGAAAGAGCAAGCCATAGAAGCATGGATTCAAGTACAGGAACTGCAGCCTTACCTGTTCTCTGGGGAGTGCAGTGAGTTCCCTGCTGCCCATACTATCTTGTTTAGTGGCTTACCCACTTACTGGCAATGTGATTGTGAAGACAGCTTAATAGTCTGAAATGAGACTGCATAGAGGGTGGAATTTTCCTGATACACACAGCTGAACTTTAGGAATTGAATGGGATCCAAGGTCACATGAGACAGATCTAGTCATATGTCCTGTGGATGACCTGGTGTGAACTCAACTGCTGGTCTTGGTTGGTAGGACTCTCTATGAGGATGGAAGGGCAAGGCACAGAAATAACTTGTTCTTTTAAAAAATGATTATTTATAATTAATTGTTTTTATTTTTTTACCAGTAGAATGTAAGGTGAAATAAACAATTCATAAAGCTCGTCTTCCCTTATCTCTTCAATTCTTTCTTGGGCTCACTGGTGTTATAATTTATGCTTGTTTCTCCATTTACTGCAATTGCCCTTTATCAGAATTCAGGCTGATTCTGATAGCTGGGAGTAATGTGAAGAGAATGTTTTTAAAGTAGATTATTACAGGGAAAAGAAAGGGCTTCTATGACCATGATGGTTTTTGCAAAGGGATCTAATTTTTCTTTCAAAGAACACTCTAATTGCTTAATCCTCTCACCTCTATGAATATTTATAAATACGAAAACCCAAGTTACTGTTCCTGTCACCCCAAACATATTGGTAAGGCAATATGAAATAAAGGAAACAGTTTTGACTTGAGAATTTTTCCTCTTGGTAGAGAAGCAGATATGAAAATAACTTAAATAATAAGCCGAATAAGCTCAGCTTAATATGCTTCAATGTCAGGGTCATATCTGCAACTGGTGTGAAGAGGGATAGTATTTGAGGGTGACAGATGAACTGTCTGTTTTCTTCTGGTCTTAAAGTTCTGTGAAATCAAGTCTCTTGATGCTGGAAAAGTGCAGCCTTTTTTCTGAATCAGCCAGAGGGATACAGAATGGCACGTCAGACCAAGTCCTTTCAGGGCACCTTGAAGGGCTTGGAGGGAGCTGTGGTAATGCCGTGGTGGCTCAGTTAGTGGGAATTCTGCTAATATGATAATTGCAGAGTTCAAAGTGGCCTCTGAAGGCAGCATAATGAGAAGCAGCCCTGAGTATTTTGTGAAAACTTCCTTTTCCAGCTGCTGCTGGCAGGAATCCTATGGGTTGGGAACTGGTCTGGCTATGAAGGCTCAAGATGAGCAGCTGCCTTTTAGAGTGTTTGCATTTACTTGCATCTGAATTTGTTGCTCTGAAAAACATAGATATGCACCCAAAGCTCAGCCTCCTAGCCCAGGATGAGGAGAGAAGTCAGCATGGTGCAGGTGGATGTGGTCAGCCACATGCTGTGTGGCTTCTGCGCCAGGCTCTGCACTAAGAGCAAGGACCTCTGGACAGAAGCAGTGCTGGCCACCTCCTGGCAGGGAACCAATTTGCAGACATTGTCCCCAAGCAACAGGAGATGAGCTAAGCCAGATGAAATTTGGCCAGTTCAGGTGATAAAGCACTTTGCTGCTGCAGAGCTCATTATGAAGTTCACAGCCCTTTCTGGACCTAGGAGATAAACAAGGGAGTTCATTAAATGCATTGGCTTATTGACAGTGACTGACTTACGTTCAAGATTTAGTCTACCTCATTTGCTGGTCATCACAGGTAATTGTAGATGATTAAGGATATGAGGGCAATCAAGTTTCTAGATATTGGGTAAGCACCACAGTCCTTGTGTCTTGTCCTAATTATTTAAATTTGTAAGTTCTGATTTATGGTGACATACGATGTTTTAATTGGCTTGTTAAAGACACAGGAAAGCATTTTTATTTCCAAGAAAAATTCCAACACAGTAAATTTCAAATCTTAGTTCACTTCTAGTAGCAGAAATCTCCCTGGAGTTTGAGGTACAAATCCAAGAGTCAGTAAATAGCTAGTTGTTGGAGCAACTAACCCAAAACCCCAAAAAGAGGAAAAAAAATTCTCAGCGCAGGGAATGGGTGATTTAAACATTTACATAACCTGAGCAGTATGAAAAAAATGATGATCGTGTTAAAGCTATGAAAATGGAGAACAACATGAAAGTGAAGAGAAATAGTTAAAAGGATTGGGGAAAATAATTAATTGCTTAAAAGGCAGCATGTTAAAACAACAGAATAGAGAAGGCTATTAGAAGTAAAATACTCATCCATTTAAATGTGAAAATCCTGTCCAAACGAGGAAAATAAAAGACAAGTTAAATTCATCCTGTTGAACATAGAACTCTAATGAGGCAAGCCAAAAAAAGATTTTGAAGAGCAACTTCCTACAGGCATAAAAGTGACTAATAAGAAGTTTCTCAGAAACAGGAAGCCTTTGGGAAAGTCAATGGGCTGAGAGATGATTAAGGTGCAAATAGGATACTCCAGGAAGCAGCATTGTGGTGAGAAAGCTAAATGAATTATCTGCATCAATGTTCTCTTCAGAAGAGGTCATGAAGGTTTCCACACCTGAGCCATTCTTTACAGGTTCAATCCTGAAGAGCACTCAGAAATCGAACTGTCAACAGAGGAGATTTTCAGCACAATTCAATAAAATGAGCAGCAGCAAATCTCAAGGACCAGATAGCATTAAACCAAGCATTCTAAAGAAGCTAAAATATGAGACTGTTAAACCACTAATTTCTGAAATCACTCTTGAAAGCAGAGAAATAGAAAGTTGCAAATGTGATGCTATTAAAAAAAAAAAAAAGTTTAAGGAGCAGAACAGAAAAACTACTGACCAGTAAAATTGATTTCTGTACCATACAAATTGGTAGAGATCATAGAAAGTAGAATGGTAAACACATCATTTTGTAGAGAGCAAACATGCCTCACAAATCCATTATCATCCTTTGGAGAAGTTAATGAGAATCAGACTAAGGGCATGCTACTGATGTACAGTGGACCTGTTTTTTCACAGAGTGATTCACATCACCAAAGGTCCTTAAAGGAATTAAAGAGTCATGGGATAAAAAGGAGGTCCCCTCACGTGGTTTCATACATGACTTAAAGAAAAGTAACAAAGATTAAGGATGAACTGCCATGCTTACAAAGTGGAGAAATGGGGCCTGATTGAATCCCACAGGGCCCCTGCTGGGGGCTATGCTGTTCTGAATTCGATTTGATAAAGGAATGGGGATGAAGCCAGACTTTGCTCCAGCTTTCTAGCTTTCAACTGTTTTCTTTGATCAGGAATACAGTTTAATTTGAGTATAGACTGAAGAGGTTGGTGCACAGGCCTTTATGACCAGGAGACAATTGCTTGGCTTGTGTTGTTGAGATATTGTGGCTTGAAGAGAAAGGAAGAAACCCTTTCTTTCTTAGGTTAGAAACTGCAATAATGGCAGGCATCAGGGAATATGTTGTGTATGCCTTGGACTTGACAGAGCTGGCAAATATTCCTCTTGTGTATGTCAAGCAAATTAAATGCTAATATTGACCCACCACTAGCAAAGATACTTGTTGACTGAGGATGGGAGAAAAGAAATTATTTGCCAATCTATAGACCAAGATGTCAGAAATACGATACTACAACAAGAAACAACTTATTATCATTGAAACATAAGATTTTCATATATTGTTACACTTAAGGATCTTTATTACTCTCTTGTATGAATTGAAGCTCTCTGTTAAATTTTGCTATCTGGAAAATCCAGGTAATTTTTTACTGCAAGCATATGAAGATAATTGAGTGTCAAAAGCTAAGTGATCACAAGGAAAAAATATTTTCTCTGCTTTAATTAGTGAGCCTTTTCAGACACTTTGAATCCTTAACCCATGAAAACCTCAGGGCAAAAACTGCCTTTGTATTGGAAGGTACACATCTATGTTCTTTTTTTTTTGTTATTGAATAACCGCAACATTTCTCCTTTAGAGATGTTATGGTTCCATTAAATGAGATGCTTTTTTTCAAAACTTATCTTTCAAATAAACTGCACTATTACTGTTGCATACAATGATCGTAACTCTGAACTACGAATCTATTCCCAAAGTGCATTGATGATACTTAGGGTTATATTTCTAAGACTTTTGCTAGCATAACAGCTGTTTGGGGCATGGCAGTTAGTGTGGTTGTGTAATTTTTACTTCCAAGTAACATAACAACCTAACAGCAAGTCTCTTGTGTAAGAAATACCTATATCTCACTTTCAGTGGAGCCATGAGTAAAGAACAGGTAAATAAACCTTAATATGGTTTGTTATAGCTTGCATACATATGCACTCCCTTATCTTCATATGTACTGAGCATCTTGGGCAGCAGGGCAGGCTGTAGGGTTTTTGGCAGGTACTGCACATGTGCATTGTGTAATCTACTGGGGAAAATTCCTGTATGGGATAATAAGAATAATAATAGTTTAAAGACATGAAATTGGTTAAACTCCCAAGAAACCACGGCACAACACTGTCAAAATAGCTGTAAAATTCTACTTTCCCACTTTTACCCTGACAGTGAAATTAGTGGAATTGAGGAACTTAATTAGGTTGTCTGCTTGTGCTGTTTGGCACTGCCTCGTGTTTTGTGGAATAACAGGCCCTGCCATCAAATTGCTCCGAGCTCTGGTTAGAACAAATCAGTTCACATCAATTCACACGAACAGTACAATGACAGGTTACACCATTGAAATGTGGAGTTAATGTGCAAAGCAATGCCAATCTGATCTGACAGTGGTATATAGTGATGGTGAGCAGCTGTCAACAAGGACACGAGTGCATGGAGACAGAAATCCCAGAACATCCAACAGATTCTTATTTTGCTTATCCTCTTTTTGAACTGATTCAGTGAAATTGCTTGCATTTGCAAGGATACCAGGAAAAATTTAGGTCAAGTAGCACAATATTGTCCCTGAAGTACTTCCATTGAAATGGGTAGAATGATGCCCACTTCTTTCTTTTGGAGCTAAATCCAGCCCATTTTTATTTCTGAAGCATTTTGCATAAAATGAATTAATCAGTTGACAGGTTTAGAGTAGGAAGAGATTAAAAAAACCCAAAGTAAAGCTGTTTCATGATGTTCCCAAATTTGCTTTAGGCTGAAAGAAACTTCTGTGAAGTCTCTTTCTATCTTTTGCCCTTTTTGTATAGTCTTCTATAGATACCTCTTACCAATTACTGTTAATAACGTGATGCTGGAAGAGCTGAATTTTGGGTTGAGCGGTTAACTCCCTTCTTATGTGTGGGGTGAAAGGCCAACACCTTCCCCTCACAAACAATTTCTGCATCAAGATGAGGATACTAAACTCATGTACCTATAATTCTGCTTGTCTTTCTGAGAGATTAGGGAGCTACAAAATTACAAAAGCAAACATCTGCCTGAACTGATATCATGTGGCTGAAATTTTCACCATTTTTTTCCTCTTACTATATTTGTTAATTTCTGCCCCAGCAAGACTACAAATGAAACTCAGCTGACCAGTGGAAAGTGAGAATAAGCACTGAATTTGTATCTAGGGAACAGAACATTTTCTCTTCTTGGACAATGCTCTTACCATTTGTGGGATGATGTGAACAGATAATAAGTACAAATCTTTGTTAATGTAACCATAAAGTTTTACAGCTAAAATTGAAAAGGTCAAGCAGTGCAAAAATCAAGGTTTCTCTAGCAATCTTTAACTTGGCTTCATTCCACAGTATTTTCTATTTTACGTTGTTAAATGTGTCATGTAATCTATTCCTCTTTGACGCTAAATGTGTATGATAAGTATACAGGGCATGAATTGTGGTAGAAGTAACTGTTGCCATGGGAACTTTAACTTTTGCATATGCCAAGTCTGAATCTGTAATAGTGAAATCATAAGACTGGGACGATTTGGGGTGTGGCACATCCCTCTGACCTACCCCTTTGAAGCAATCCCTTCTTATGTACCTCCTTACCAGCTCCATGCTCCTACATCTGATCCGCAGCAGGTCCCTACTCTGGGGCAGGGAAACACTGGACTTTTCTTCTGCCTCTTTTTCAGACAGTCCATTGAATTTCTTCCTGATACTGTCCACTTACAGGTGAGCCTCTTGAGGCTTGCACTCAGGATCAGACCTGACCTCTGTTGCCTTGTTCAACGGGCTCTTCAGCATGTGTTTAGCAATGTGTATCAGTTCTTTGGCAATTCCAGATGCATTTTCCCTTAGCCTCTCACAGCTACAGAGTTATGAATGTATTTTATGTTGTGAAGAGCAAGGCTATTTATTCCATGGCAATTTTTACTGGAGCCAGCCAGAACCTAGAACCCTACTGCAGGAGCTTGAGCAAAGTTATTTGTCCCTTAAGCATTTTATACCATCAGTTTCCTAGAGAAATACACTACACAGAAACACTCTTCCTTTAGGCCCTTTCCCTAACCTAGTCCTAAAATGGGAATTGATATCTTGCTGAAATTCTGATCCAGTGGTTTTTTACTCTCAGATAGACCTCAAACCCTGAAATATCAAAAGCATGAAATAGATCTGCAGAGTGAAATGTGTTTGTAGATAACAAAACCATTTCTTTAGTCAGTCTCCAATGACACTTGTCATCTTGTGGGTTCTTTTTTCCTTCCTGTGGCCCAGAATGTCTGGCTGAAATATAGCTCCTGAGCTATCTCAGTTTGTAGTGGGGAGAAGCCCAAACTCTGTGTCCATTGCACCATTCTGTGGGCCTTTCCTGGGGAAGATCCAAACAGAAGTGATATAGGAATACATTTTCCAGGGGAAATGCCAAGCCACTCTAAAGGCATTTTTATACAGGCTGGTGAGGTAACCCGGATAGCTCCACAACCTCTGTGTGGTTAAACCATTTTGTTCTCACCACTTTTCTGTGCAGTGATTTTTCATAGCTTTAAATGCCAGAGAAAGAGGTGTGGTGGGGGGAGGTGTGGAGAGAGAGGAAAAAAAGGAAGGAAGGTTGGTCTGTCTCTCTTCCACAATACACACAATTATCAAAGGAAAATGACAATCAACAGAAATTGGGAAGTAGCTTCCCAACAACGTTGTGTGCCATCACTTGGTGAACAAAGAGTTTATTCTTTCCCTCTTGGTATGATCACCCATGCCAAATATTCTGGCATGTTCTTGAGCCTGCTATCCAAATAATATTCACTTACTAACAGGAACATTTGTTTGTGAGTAATGCTCTAAGTTATACTGCTGGGGTTTGCAGGGCATGAGAATTTTTAGTGCTGTAAAGAGCATAAAAGGCCACCTCCTCTCTCTGCAGGCAAGTAGAGACTCTGCATTCTCTTCATGTAGGCTCTTCTTTGTCTTAGTCTGGAGATTGTCTTAGATCCAAGTCAACCAAACAAAAGCCGATTATCTCACCTTTAAATAGAGGGATTACAGAGGAGTTGAAACTGGGTAACCGATCTTGCACTTGAGCCGCTGAGGGGTATAACCCTTCAGATGAAACAGATTTGAAGGAAGAAGGGGAAAAAATTTCCAAGTTGAAGATTAATGCAGAGCCATAGCTCCAAGTGTCATGCCTGACATTTGACTGATCATTCACAGTTATTTGTATCTGTATAAAAAGGGAGCACAAATAAATAGCAATTTTAATTCGTTCTGCAGCAGCAACCCTCCCTTTCTTCTAAAAAGTTCACCATAATAGAAACTTCCTTGAGAAGCATTAAAAAGAAGAAAAATGCTGATGTCAGCCCTGACATCTTTATCTTTTCTCTTCCCACAGCCCCACAACAAATGTTTTGGCTTGTTTTGTTAGCAACATGTATTTCCTCTTTCTCATTGTGGATGCCTTAAAACTAAATGGGATGCAATTAAATTCTTGAAAATACCCTCACTAGAACCGCTCTCTTCTAGGAGCACTGTAGGACAGGTCCCAAAATAGTACAAAGAAATTCTCAGTGGAATTCAGATATTACATCTGTACAAAGGTAATTTTAAGCAGCCCTTTAATTTTCCCAGTCCTTGTTTACTTAGGCTAGTATCCTGAAAACTATTTTTCATCTTCACTGTTAAGACACTGTTAAGACAAAAATGCTGATGGTAGCCTGGGCTTCTTGAAGGAGATTTGGTGGTTCCTGGGTTTCCCTGAGCCACAGGAACACATAGCTTTTCCTTTTGTCTGACCACAGTCTGTATTGGGGGAGTTTTGGAGTTATCTCAGCATTAGTGTGCTCACAAAGGGTTTTCTTGTGCTGGTACAAGCTCCCATGTTGCTTTGGGCTAGGAGAGAGATGGAAGCCAGGTTTTGCCTTCAAAGTAGACTAAAACCGAAAGCAGTTTTCTGGCATGACCACACTGGCACTGTTTTGACTCTGAATGGATGTATCTTTGAAGATCATATGGATCAAGAGTCCTGGAAGTAAGATAAACTGGATTCCGTGGGAGCATTTTTCTGTTCTGTCTAACCTACAAAATTTAATACTTGGAGCTGCAACTACTGAAGACATGTTTTTCCCCAGGTCAACATATATGGAAATGGACCTGACTCTGCTTTAAGCTGGTACAATTTCAAGGACATGATTCTGATTTATACTCTGGTAACTGAGAGGAAAATCAGTTCTATTATATACATAGGAGTGCTCGTATTTTAAAAGGGCTAGAGCTTTAAGCTGTCATTTCAGCCAAGACAAATAGATTTTCTTGTCACCCATTCTCAGAGTCCATGACAGCTCAGAGCTCTTCTGGATGGATTTTTGAGTTGGAGGAGGATAGCAACAAGCTACAGAAACATCACAGTGTGTCTTTCTAGTATTTTACCTTTTTCTCTAGTCTTCTTTATATCATCATAAACTAGATAAAACAGCACTGCACAGCATGAGAGTAGCATTTTGATGTCATTCAGGCTACCAAGGAAGTGGAAGACACAGCTTAGTTCAAAGTGCCAGACATGCACTGGCAAGATTAATTTACAGCAAAGTCAGAAATCTGAGTAGGTTTGAATTATGCTCCTCCATATTACAAAAAAAATAAAAGAAAAATATTACAGTATGGAAACTGAGGTGGCATATTGCACAGGGGAAAGAAAAAACCCATTTGCATTCCATTTTAGAGGTAGCATCAAACTCTATTAGTAATACAAGTGAGTGCGAACATCTAACACTGGTGTTAGACGAGAAAGGTATTTGTCTTCCCAAGTCAGGCCAAATTCTACTTTTTTTTAATTGTTGTGGAGAAATACAGATTCACACCTGAACCAATAAATGCAGGATGAACTCCTTTTCAGCATACAAGAGGAGAAGAGAGATAGAACACTCTGAAAAGCAGGAGGAAAGTGCAAAGTAGTTTGGACCACCAAAACAAATTTCCCCCTCCAGTATGAAGGAGTGGGGAACAGTAATCAAAACTGATTGTTCCAGTTAAAATTCTACATCATGATGTTACTGAAAAAGTAGCATGATGAGCTCAGCTTTTCTAAAATGTCACAAAAAATATAGGCAGGAGCCTGTTATGATTAAAGACTTCTTTGGCACCTCATACATTTTCTTGATTCATTGTACATCATTAAAATTTCTTTTTCATTACGGTGTTTTGTTCACTTCATGGAAAAGCCATTAAATTCAAATTACATCTTTAAGGAAGTTTACTTCATTTGGGCCTTACCATGGAAAGGTATTGTATGTATTTGTATTTCTACCGTGGATGAACAGATCAGATCTTAATAGCAGGTTAGACAGGTGTGATAGTCAAGATGTATCAATAGCACTACTCTCTTGTTTTAGCAGTCCACTCCTACCTTTTCTGGGTAGAAACTCCAAATATTTATGTAAATATGTAAATCAGGGTGATAAAAAATGATGGAAAAGCTTTTTTTACTCCAGCTCCTGAGCCATAATTTTATGTTTTATTGCTGATTACAGTGACATTAAATAGTCAGTAAAACAAGTATATCTGCATCACACAGTGCATAAACAGCACTTTGGATGACTGTCTAAGTTATTTGAAATTTTTCAGTGGCATGATATTTAGAATTGTACCCTTTCTTAGAAATCTTTCCTTTTTTGAATTCTCAATAGCAGTGATTTTTATAAGAAGCTAGAGCTGTGTAATCAAAGTCGTTGCACTGAAGTAGAAAGTCTTTATTTGCCATTAATTAAAAAATAAATTGTGTCACTAAGTCTCCCCCTTCACTGAAAGATAAGCATTTTGTAAAGTTAGATAAAGTGCAAAGGTGCATATTCAGTTGGAGGCTTGTGCAGTTCTTGAAAGTCTTCTAAATATGACGACAACTTCTCTGATCATCTTCTGACTTATGCTGCTCCTGTGAATCCTCCTTCTCTCCCTTCCACTCCTACCTTAGGGTTTGCCTTATGCAATCAGGACAGCAAATCTGCCCAGCTCGAAAATGAAAACAGGTTTGGACTTTGGTTTTATGTTTTTTGACAATAGAGTTTCTAGCTGGAGCTTGTTCAAACCCTTGCTGGGTTGTCAGAAACCAGCGACAGAAATGGCTTCTAATTCATGGCTGTGCTTTGTTACCTTTCAAAACATTTGTATTTTTAAGCTTTAGTGTTGCTGGCTACGTTAGTGTTTACTACATGGAGATGCCATTAGGCAAGGTCTTGATGTTTTTCAACGTGGACAGGAGGAGTCTAGCATCTTGGAAGACATCCACAGCATCTTTCAGGATCATGGCCAAACCCTAGAAACAGTTTCTGTACAAACCATTGATGCTGAGTGATCTTTGTGATAACACTAGGGTTTCATTTTAACTTGTCTGCAATTTTTATTTATTGTAATGTTTTGCTGTTTGCTGAAAGTCCAGTAAGATTTTGAATTATAAAGATAAACCTTTCTCCACCATTTTGTGGTGTTATTGTGTCAGGAAATAAAAACATTCCAAGGTTGCTTTCCAAGATATATCAAACTGTTGAACAGGACTGCACATGGACTAATTATTTCACTTGATACATAACCAGGATGTCAACTTAGCCTCAGCAAGGGCCTCTGGGAGATAAACAGAATTACCTGAACATATACAAATATGTTCTGGAGATTAACTGCAGTAGACTCAGTAGCCAATTCAGAAGAAAAGTAAAAAGTATTCTCATCCTTAGCTAGTAGACTCCTCCAGGGAAATTATGAAAATATGTGGGTAACTGTCAGCCCAGAAGGTTAGTAAACATAGCAGTTCTTCAGATAGACACTGTTTTTCATTCTGGTAAAGAAAGTCATGCACATATTCTCCAAACTTAATATCTTAATAGAAATCTAATATCTTAAAAGAAATACTTATGTTATAATCATAGATACCAGTTTTCACCTCAGCCATGGAATAGTGCCTCTCCTTGCAATAAGTCTGGTGTATCCCAAGAAGCTCAGTAGCAGTAGGGGCACAATTACTGCCCTTGAATTTAACCACTATAAAAAGAGGATTCTCCACTGAACTACAGTCCCTCCCCTCATATTCATTTTATACAGGATGCATTTCCACCCAGGAGCTGCTAGTAAGCTTGTCTTCCATAATACAACAGATAATATAGTCTCTGGAATGTCCCTGTAGTTCAGGACAACACCTTAAATCTCTGTAGTTAGGCAGATTATCATATTCACAGTATTGCTAAACTCCACCTCCATGAATAATAAGATTTTTTGGTCTGTTGCTTCAGAGAGAGCTTCATCAGTGCTTGTAACATCCTCATCTCCTCCAGAATTTGGCTCTTCCACATCTACTGACAAACCTGGATTCTCCCTTGACATTGATTGGGGTATTTATAACAACCTTGATATGCTTGCAAGGAGTTTGATGGAGATCAGAACTAGATGCTGTGCCAGGAACTCTTTTGACAGAGTTTCTTATGCCTGAAATCTTGTCAATGTGGCCAATAAAGAAGGAGTTTGGCTCTGCTGGGCACATTTTTGTGATAAGCTATCTCAGTGGGATTCCTGTCTCCATTCAGCTCCCCAAACCACAAAGGCAAATCCACAACCAACCCTGTAGATCTGCATATGTTCTGTTTAACACCATGAATAAGTAAGACCTCTCAACACTTCTCAAACATATGTAGGGCAAATATTTCTCTTCCGGGGAATGACAGACTTACGGTTTATATACTGAAATTGCATTTTTCTCAGTACTCAGGAAAACCTTTCACTGATGATCGTACTTTGTAAATTGTGCCTCTGAGATGAGATGCAAACAGCAAACTATGTCAAGGTAAACACATATTTAGGCATAATTGAAAAGAGGGCCAGTGTTTGGAGGGAAAGGATCATTTTAATTTATGATGTGCCACTGGCACTGATCTGGGATATCACACCAGAGTCAGCCCCCTTGCACCTGAGATTCCTCAGGCTGGTCCTCTTTTTTATAAAATCACAATTTGTATTCCTTCATAAGACTATCATCTAATATACATATTTCAGTAAAATCACCAGCTCTTAGAGACTCGGGGAAGCTTAGAAAAAAATCCTAATGGCTTGTTTCTTGCTCCTAGATTTTCCAAATGTGCTTGATTTCCTTTTCTAGCACTCAGAATGCGCATCTTATTTTACTACTAACTGTTAGTCAGAAATGAGCTTTGTTTATTTCAATGGGCTTTTTTACAAAATGTTAGCAATATTCCAGATTGTTTCATAATACTTACATTATGGCATAAATATTTTTGTAAGTGCACTAAGAAATGGATTGCTTCTCACCCTCTCTGTGGCTTCTGAGTAAGTTTTAGTATTTTTCTGAATGTAGTAATGCCTTCTTATTGATTCTGAGGCCAGTGGTTACAGACATATCACTCGTATACACACACTTGCAAATGCAGTTATACAGATAGAAGCTTTCCAAAAATTTAGTCTGCATGTAGGGGCCTAGATTAAAGGACCTTTCATGGAGATTAAAAAACCAGAACAAAACACAAGTAGTAATTAATCAAAATAAAAGGGAATAGAAAACTTCCAAGTTAGTGTAAATTCTGAGACCTATTCCTTATCCAAGTCAAAATTGGAAGTTAAAATCTACTCTATTTTTAAATGCCTGTCGTTCAGAAAAATAATTCTCATGCGAATGTCTTGATTTTAAAAGTGCACCTTCTGTATTTCTATTTGCTAAAATCTTTTTGAAGAGAATTAACTGCCAAGTCAACAGTCCCAGAAATAATTCCAAACTGAAGAACACAGTGTTTTCTTTAGTGAGGTTGAGAGCTGGGGTTGAGGACATAGTGCTTCTTTCTGGATTAGGTTTCTGTACAGAGCTAGGATTTCTGTCTGAAGGGATACCAGTATGGAGATGCTGGTTCCTCACTCGAGACTGCCCCTTACACCCACGGCCACTTGATGAAAGTGCACACACACTGTAAAGAGCAGAGGATGGAAGTCCAAACTGTCCCTATCTTAAAATGACCTGTGCATGTGTTGTGCCCTCTTGTCTCATGTTCTGATTTATGCTGCAGTTCAGCCCAAGAGCAAGGACTTGGGAAACCACCTGGCCCACAGTATAAGATCCACTCCCAACACACAGGGCTCTGTGAACCTCTCCTGGATTTTTTCTGGGAAGAAATCCAAATCCTTCTGTTTTTCTGAACATACTCTAGTAGTGGATTACACCTCTGGTGAGGTGGTAGAATTATCCCAAACCTTGTAGAGTTGTCAGGGACACACAGAGAGCTGCCTCTGTTCCTCAACCTAGGTTGTACCAAACCTTTGACAAGACACTTGACACATTTAAAAGGACGTGCCAGCCACACTAGATGGGCATGTATTAATGAGATTAGTATGTCATTGTGTAGAGGTCTACAGTGGTTTGAGGTCTATAAACAGATTTTAGGCATATTATTCCCTGTTAAGGCAATTGTGGAATGGTACACTTTTTTTCCAGAGTTTGATTCAAAGAGCACCAAAGTCAATAGGAGTCTCAGTGTTACCTGAGAGATTTAGACCTGGCTGACCAGGTAGATTTTTTTCCCTCTGTCTGCTTGGGCATAAATTCAATGAAACCATGTGTCTTTTGCACTGGGAAATCTATTCTCACAGCTAGAGATCTTTTCTGTTAAAAAAGACTAAGCGTGGAAGGGGAGAAGAGGGTGGTCTAGAGAACAAAGAAAATGCTACACTTTTTGTGGAGTTTTCAGCAGTGCAGTGAATCTTTTCCTTTATTCAGAATCCACGTGTGTGGTCTATTGCACAAAGCAAAATATGGCCCTCTGCTCTCCTTTTCTAGAGAAAGCTGCTTGTAAGGTATGGCACTTCTTTGTGTTCTTGGAAACTCTGGCTGTATATGAAATCCGACTCTGGACCATATCTTTAGTGTATGAGTAATGTGGGAATGTTAAATTTAGAGACATGGTGGAAGGTCTTGATTTCATGTGAAGGAGGATAAAGCTGAAGAGATCTCATGCTAATTGCTGTGATATTGTGCAAGACACCATGAAATTTCTCAGTATCGCCATTTTGTTCCATCAACCAAACTAAAGTTATCATGAATTCTCACAGCCATCTGTAGCGTATTTTTTGATGACTGTGCATCATTGGTGTGTATTCCCAGAAAGTGTGAAGAAGAATAATTGATAGGCCTGATTCCAAACTACTGAAGTACCTAGAAGGATTTTCATCAGCTTTAATGAGAGTTGAAACATGCCTTAGCTGAACTATTTGAGGAAGGAGAAGCTTTCTAAATTACATATTTCTCTATCTCTGCAAAAGGTTCCTTGGGGTCACAGTCTGCTGTGGGTGAAACACACATTTCCAACCACAAACAAAAGGACTGCTCATCTCACCTGACAAGCATGTTGGCAAGGTAAGGAGACAATAAAATAAACCCCATCCTGTCCAGTTCTCAGACTATTTGTTCTGCAAAATCCAGGAAAAAAGGATATAGTTTGTGACATAGCCAAAGGCTTAATAACTTAGAACTCCTGCAGTCCCAAAGGCCTTGAAAGAAGAAAAAATACCAAAGTCAAAATGCCATATCTCCAGACAAAAGAGATGCTGATAATAATAGGAAGGTCTAACAGAAAAGAGAAGACCTGTGTCTATTCCTCACACAGAAACTAAGAGATATTTTGGCAATGCCCAGGAGAAGTTCAGTCTCAACAGATGCCTAAATTGAGCTAATTCCATCTGCCTCACCAACAGCAGTTGCCTGTTCCCTCAGCGAGCAGCAGGGATGGAAAATTTGGCAAGACTTCTCCCTCCCTTTGTTCATCCCACCAAGGTTGCCTCAGTCTCTTCCACACTCATTTGCAAATAGCCAGCTCCCCTGAAAGCCTCAAGTGTGTCTAGACATTGGCTAATCCCTTCCCTTGTGCCAGCTGGGTGACATCAGCATCCTGAATATTGCTACAGATCTCTGCAGAAGCCAGGTCTCTTGGCACACATTATCACACGCCTTTCCCATGCTACTTTGCTGGAATCACTGCAGACAGAGGAATGCTGCCAAGGGCTACCTGTTAGGGCCTCTCTGGAGCATGAAGGTGACAGCTTCAGAGAGCAATTCTGTGCACTCCTGGGAGACTCTGAGTAAGTAATCAAACCTCATAGTCATGGTTATCTCCTCAAGGAACCACTGTGGATTCTGCTTCTTTGTCTGTACTTAGTGGGAGTTAATTTAGATATTCCAAACTTTTCATATCACTATTAAATTCCTTTTGAGGTCTCTAAGCTTTGGTCCTATCCAAGTAAACCCGAGGATTCAAGAAGTTACCACTTTGCATGGCAGGAAATTCAGTGATCTCCTGCCACCTGGCTGATTGCTTACCACTGCACAAGGCTGTCAGCATCAAACATGCTGCTGAACACTTACTTCCTAAAATATATTCGAAGTTCAATGATATTCTCATTCTCTATTATGCATAAAAGAAACAAAAGAGCTTGTCAGAATAAAGCCATTTACTGCATACTCAGAAATACCTTTAATTGTTGCATGGCACTTAAATGCTTAGAAAATCTTGAGATCAATAGATTGATCTTACTGAGTCATCTGTCTCCCACCTATTCAAATGTTCATGCTCAGCATTGTAATTATCTCAGCACCTATAAATTGGGAGTTAGGAATATCAGAAAATCACAGTCGCAGAGTGGTTAAGGTTTGGAAAGGACCACTGGAGATCATCTATTCCAACCTCCCTGCTCAAGCAGGATCCCCTACAACACACTGTCAGGATTGTGTCCAGACAGCTTTTGAATATCTCCAGACAAGCAGACTCTGAGACTTCTCTAGGCAACATGCTCCATTGCTCAGTCATCCTCACAGTAAAGAGGCTCTTCCTCATGTCCAGAATACCAAAATGATGTCTGCATCCCTTTTTCTGAATAAGGCTCTTCTAGACACCTTTGCTTTGCAAAGTGAAGCAGAGAGAATGCTGCAGAGGGGAAATGCTCGGGAGAAAAGTCATCAGTTTTCACAGGCATGGGGTGGGTCTCTCCTCTTCTGCTGATCTGATAAAGATGGGATCTTGTTTTCCAGGAGATTATGTTCAGGCAGTACCTGAAGCACTTGTATGTTGCACAGGAAAATGGAACTTGCCACTGTCTGCTCAGCCCATTGATCTGTCTTTTAGTCTAATGTCCTGGCTGTGAACATTGACAATATTCAAACCTTTCAAAGATGAAAGATCCCCACGATATGGATCCTCACCTGTTGTGCAGCAGTGCATAATGAGATAAAATCTCCCAGCTGATCACCTACCTGGTCAATTCGTACCTTGGGGCATGACATTTAATTGCCTTTAACACTGTCTGCAGTTTAAAAAAATATACTCTATAGAAAGGATTTCAACTTTGGTCTCATTCCCACTAGAAGTGGTAGACACTAGCAACAGAAACACTATTCAAACACCAACTTCTGAGGGAAGTTACTTACATTTTAAATATATACCATTTTAATCAAATAAATAAAAGCTGATTTATGCACCCATGTAACAATAAAACAAGATTTTATACCATCTTCTGCATCGTTACACCAACCAAAAATCACCCATACAGATGACTGAACATGGCAGTTTACAGTATTAATAAGTTTTTCGCCCTTCCTTTTTTTCATTTCAGGTTCTCAACCCTGGTTATCCAAAATATTCAAAGTAATATATTTTAACAAACAAAATTAGGCAGATGTATCATCCACTGTGGGATTTGAACCCACTGTCACTGGGGAGAAAGCTGCAATTTAATAGATGAAGATGTCAAACCATGTTATAGAAGCTCTTGTGACTGCATATTTATCACAGTGTCATAGGGGTCCCTGGCAAACTGAAAGATTTCACTGTTTATTCACAGTGAAGACACTTAATTAATGACTAGGCCTAATCAGCCTGTTTTATTATTTACAGGGATTCCAACATGGCTTAGCTCAACTGATATGCAAACAAACCACCCTCAGCCTGCTCTAATTAATAATTCTGAACCAGACTCACAGAGTGGCACTGTCAAGTAGCTCTTTGGTGATTTACAACACCTCCCCCGTGAGATTCACATTGCTGCATGCAAATGAGCTGCCACCCCTGCAAATCCTTCATTTTAAAATACAATGTGCCGTCTTGTTGACTACAGGAATGCCCTTATCTTCACACATGACTTAATGGAGACAAATGTCTGACTTGGGCAGGTTTGTGGAAACATTCATGGACACACACCTACACAGGATGTCATTTCAGAAATGTTTAGGAGGTGAGGAAGAAAAATCCCCTTTTGCCTCTGGCACGGTTGCTGCTGCTGAATTCTTCCACCAAGTTGTCAGCCTCAACTTCCCCAAAAGGGGAGGGATTATAAATTGTCTTGCATTTAGTAAAATATTTTCTATTGCTGCTAAGTAGATGAAAGGCAAGAAAAAATTGTCAGAGAGGTGGAAAGTTGTTACGAAATAAGTTGACTCCAATGTCACACATAGATACTGGGTGATGTCAATGGATAAGTCGTCTGAAGATGAAAAGAATCATATTTTCTTCTTCAGGAGGTTCTGGGAAAATCATCATTAAAAAGTTATAAATCAATAGGGAGTAATTTGCATCTACAAGTGTCTGGAGTATATTTCACATTTTTAGGTGGATTTTGTATTCATAGTGGAGAAACTGAGGAAAAGAGAAGGTCAGAGAAGGTCAGGAAGATATGCTACCAGCTGGGGTTGGCATCAGTAGATTCATACCAACAGACCTCATTTTCTCTGAAAAAGACTTCTAAATACAGAGAGAAAACATTATGAGTGGAGCAATATAAGCCAGATGAAAATAGCTCATGAGTGTGAGTCATCTCACTTGTGACTGCTGTCCTATTCCATTGTGAGCCACACTTGAGAAACACTGTGAGGCAGCACATCAGGAAGAGAAAAGATCTCCCTCAAACCTATTAAGTGAAATGCAAACCCAGTGGTATTTTGCACCTGCCATGTTTGTTCAGCTCAAGGAATGCTTGTGGGCTTGGGTCTGAAAGATGGAATTTCTCTACTAGAAGTACATAAGCACATTCCAGTGGTTAGCTGAGGGTGTAAATGTTCCCAGGAAAAGCTGGCTTTAGTGCAAGGGCAGGTGCATTAAATTGGTAATGCAAAATAAACCACCTACCACACAGTATGCAGCTTCCCTGCCCTGGAAGGCAGGAAGCTCTGCAGCTCTCAGAGGGAAGGTGTTTCTCCAGGCTCCACGTTGCACCTCATCCTTCACAAAGATGGTACTGAAAGGAAGTAATTATTAAAGGCTCACTGTCAGTTTGGAATGCTGCTCCCTGTGCTGGTGCCACCAGGGTGTTTCCTATTCAGTAATCTCACTAATGAGATGGATAATGGAATGGACTGAGTTTATTAAACATAGGGATGATGCAAGCTTGGGAGAAGCTGCAACACAGTGGAGTACAGGATGAAAGCTCAAATTCATCATGACAAATTGGAGAAATGGTCTGAGAAAGAAAAAAAAAATCAATTAAGTCACTAAAAGTAAGTGTGGAGTGTTACATTTAGAGCATTGTACAGAAATAATGTACCACACTAGTACAAGGTAAGAAATTAATTTCTCTGCAGCCGTTCCACAGAAAAGAATCTGGCCCTTATAGTAGACTGAAAATGAGGCGATAGTAGGTGCAGGGGAAAAATTAAAAGAGGAAAGGAAAGGGTCATGCCTTTCTAACCTCAAACTGCTAATGATTCCAGGCTTTTTGTCCAGAAAATAGAGCATTATTTGGGAAAGACTGTAATGTTTCACTGAAAACCTCCTATGTTTGTACTATTGATGGCACAGTAAGGGTGGTTTTCTAGAACATATGAGATGGACTGAAATACCTCGCAAGAGCCAAGGGATAGCAGTGAAAGATACTAGTAAGATGAAAGTGTTAAAATTACAAATTGCAACAACATGAGAAAAAAGACAAAAATAAAGAATGAGGAATCTATCTATTCATACAATGTTATTTTTATTCAGAGGTTCAGAAACACTTATAATAAAATATATGGAAAGCATTGGATTTCCAGGGATTTTTAAATAGCTTTTTCCATTAGTCAACTTACAGACAGAATTTCCTTAGATTTAGAAAGGAAACAGGGTATAGCTGGATAAAGCAGACAGGCAAATGGACAATTTATCGAAATGCTATGCACTCAACTAGATAAAAATTATTAATTTGTAACCTGGCTATTAAGAACTGTCAAACCTCAAGTCAGGTTGGCAATTCTCAAGTTTGAAAATGCAATTTTAAGTCTGCAACATTAAATTAAAAAGTCTCTCTTTGTGTCAGTCTTCACTAATGTTTGTAGATGTAACTAATGTTTGTAGAGACTTCCGGCATCAGTGAGCCAGATGCTTCTCAGTTGTTACTCTTCTTGTCTTCCAATAAGGCTGAGAAGGAAACAGAAATACAAAGATGTCTCTTTTGCTTGAGGTTTTTGATATTCGGACACACTGCAGAGGGCTGCCTAAACCCCTAGTCAAACTCAAGGTCTGTCATACTCACATTATGGTCCCTGGACACAGTTCTGTTTCTCTGGGAAGGAACAGAGATACCGGAGAGGGTGACATGGGCATTTCTCCCTGTCAGGGATATGCCATATCCAGGGTGTAGAAATAGAGAGCCAAAACATTCCTGCTATTTGTTGTGAAGAGGTAAATAGGCATAGGTACCTCAAATCCAGTGACAAAGGCAGTTCCACAGGTATCATGTACACTGGGTGACGGGGAGAGTAAAGAAGGAAAGAGGGAGCCTTTGTCATGGGTCCTCCTACAAACTGGTGAGTTGTCTTTACTAAAGGTTTGGCTGTCAATGGACTCATCAATTCCTCTTGTATAGCTGGCAAATTATTTATCTCTAGGTATACAGATTAGGTTGAGAGTTGCAATAACAACAAGCTTGCATTTGTAAGATCTTCAATTATGTTTTAAACATGTTTGAGGTCGTTGCTGGGTGTTAGTGTCAAGATTTGAATGCATCACTTCAAAAAATAAATGATGTAATTTTTATGCACAAAAGACAACAAATAAGGTGATAACAAGCACTTTTCTACACTGTGCAAAAGGTGGCATGGCATCTCTAGATCAGGCTAGATTTTGCAGGGACTCTGGGAGCTTTTAATACTTCACAGAAAGCCAAAACTCTTTGGTGTGTGCCAGGAAGACTCCTTTGGGAATAATGGGCCTAGCCCCACCCAGTGCGTTATAAAATTTTCTAAAATCTTTTTTTATCCATTTTGCCCTAACAGTGCTGTATATGTGTTTTACACACGTACTAAGTATCAGCTCAAATGCTTTTTAGCTGGTGGAGTTATCAGCATAAAATTTTTGTTGGTGGTGTGTTTTCATGCATGTTTCCATAAACACTTGTGCAAAGAACACAATTAAACAAAAATAAGGAATTGAAATGAAACAAAAATAAGAAATGTAAGGTAATTCAGTATCTGTTATACATTGAAAAACAGAAAAATTAACTTGAAAAGATTGCTATAGCTTTTTCCACCAAGACCACAACTTCAGAATGAGATTCCCTGCCAAAGAAACTGGTGCAACTACATGAGACTTAATAAAGATCTTCCAGTTAGAACCAGCAGGCTTATGTATGCTGGAGGAAGTAATGAGGTAGAGAACAATTATTCTTAGATCTTATGTAATTCCCTATATGAACATCCAGGTTCTAGGTCCTTACACAGAGAAGAAATCTCTGCGTGAAACTACCCTTTTATAAACTTTTATTTCAATATATGAAGTATCACAATCACTTTTCCCTCCCAGGCTTTTAGATACTTGATATGATATACAGATAGACAAATGTATGTATATAATAAATAGGACCGTTGTCATTAAAATATATTATTGTAAAAGTAAGCTTCCAGGGAAAAATCACATTTAAAAACATACTAGTTAAAATATATAATGCAGTTTCCAAAAATTAGACACTGAATCTACAGGAAATTCTGAGTTAAGGTTTTCTCTCTCAATCTTTAAAATTCAGTTACTCTTTTATACATAAAATTCAATATTAGTATGAAAAGAAAAATTACATAGCAACCACAACTGAGACCATATCAATTCTGTATTCTACTTTTCTCTGCAATGCATGATTATAGTTGCATGATTATGCTTAATCATTCCTAAAGAAATGCTGTCTTAAAAGTTATATTCTTATGGAGCCTTTCAAAATTGCCTGTGTAAAAATACTAAAAATAATCACCAAAGAAACGGTTGTATCCACATAATCCCACAAAGGATAATAATGCATAAAATGGCTGGTGAAATCACAGGATGAATTTGAGAATTCCTTTTGAAAATATTAAAACAGACAATGATAATTTACATTTGCTCTTTCGAATGTAGCCAATACCTTCAATTTTTACATGATTGATGGCAATTTAAACATCATTTCTCAACTACTCATAATGAACTAACTGTGTGATATCTGGCTGTCCTTTGGAGGAGTTGCCTGGAGGATGGGATGGACTGAGCAGGAAAGCTTGAGCAGGAGGCAGAATCTCTGAGAAAACCTTGTTCTCTGAGGGGACAGCTCCTGATGACCTGCCAAAGAGCAGAGATTATAAAGTGGTGTTAGCAGAGTGCAGGCAGCTGCAGGACAGAGCTGGCAGAGGAATCACAGAGTAAGATCAAGAAGGTTTGAAAGTGGGGCCAGGAGGGAGCAGCAAGCAGGAGAAAGAGGGAGGAAAGAGCAGGCTCTAGGAGCTCAAGAGACTAATAGAGCCATGCTGAGCTGCAGGGTAGCATCTGCACAAACCAGTCTGTCAGCAATAGGCCAGAGAAGTCCTTGTCTCCTCCCTGGCATGGGAAACGGTTATCTGACCTGAGTGACTGTGATGGGTGATTTGAAAAGTACTTCAGAAGTAGATGTGCTATCCATCAGAAAACCCACTGTCCTGGACTGCTATACACAGATATTAGGGGCACTACTCTCTGCCAAGTGGGAATTGTTTGAACAACTGGGAGAATCCACAAGTGTGAGTTGAAGAGTGAGCTACATCACAATGCAGCAATAAAACAATTTTAAAGACTAAATACTCCTAAGCTAGGAGTCATGTATCCAGTGTAAAGTAGAAAAACACAGAGAATATACCTACATTCAAACAGTTTTGGTTTTGAGTCCATGGGAGAAAATCTATTCACTGTTTTGTCCATATTGAATTAGATCATCAATAGTAGGATGTCGGAAATGTAGACATTTTCATTATAAACTCGGCATATAAAACTCTGATTTCAAGCACCTGCTCTCCCACACAACTCAGGAGTTATGACTACTCCAAAAATTTAGGTTTTGAGAATGATGGAACATTTGGATGTCTGTATAGTCTATTAAAAAAGGCAAAAAGCAGCCTATTTTAATACTTATTCCTCAAAAATCGAAAATAATATTTAAAAAAAGGGGAATCAGTTGAATTAAAATGAACATGGAATGAAATAATATGTAGTTGTACAAAACCCCAGGTTTTAACCATGCCTCTTATGGCTCATTTCCCCAGTAGAAGGATAAGTGCTTTGTTCCATGGTAAATCATTATGTTTTCTATCTCCCTCTGTTTTTCTGGACTTTGAGTGTCATCAGTTATGTTCTCCTGTGCTGTTAGACACTGTAACACACTAAGGATGGGTCGGTGTGCAGGCAGAAGGCAATTCATGAGTGGGTGTGCAGGCAGTTGTTAGTTGCCCACCTGATATTTTGACTGTCCTGTGAGGAACTGAAAGTAAATTGCTGGAAGGAAGCTGGTCATGGAAATATAAAGACAGGCTGCAGGTTTTTCTAAGTCTCATCTGTGATGAAACTCATCAGAAGAGAAAGGACAAGAGAAACCTTCCTCCCTGGGACAAGTGCCTTTAGAAGTTGGCTAAAGAGTTGAGATACCTGTGATATTCCTGAAAATGCTGCTAATGGACATGGGACATGCTTGTAGCACTCTAAAGCTGTTGCTTGCAGATTAGATTTAAATTACTATCCCCAGGACAAAGTGCAGACAAAATGTTTTCACTGATTGGCCCTGTATATTGTGGAGTTTTTCTTTTCCTTTCAAAAAAAGCAATATTTCATGTGATCTTGTTGGGACCTTGAAGTGGCAGAAACATTTGAATGCCAGCTGGGAAAACCTCTAAATGTGAGGATCATATAGGGACCAGTTTAGTCTGTGATTTTAAAAGAAGAGAGAAATGTGATTTTGCACCTTCTTTAATGAAGACAAGGAAATAAGGTATGATGTCATTTTTTTCCTTAACAAAGGAAGAAGATGGAAAGTGTGAGAATCTTTGAAAAATCACACAGCTGACAGTGACATTGCTATTATGCTGGCTCCCAGTCTGGGTAAGGTTCACTGTTGGCTTTATCAAGTTAAGCACGATGAGTTCCCCGGAGAGAGGAAGCGAAATAATAGGCCAAATCATCTATATATCTAACTTTGTACATACCCAAAGAGCATCAGCAAATTTTGCTTACACAGATCTCATTGGAGTGCATTAAGTTTGGGATTATACATTTTGGGACACATCTTTAGTAGATAACAGTTACGACTCTTTGATGGATAAAATAGGTTAACCCTCCAGAGAGCACTTGGCTGTGCATATTGCTGATCTTGGCATGTTGAATAAATCCTAAAGCACACACTCAAGTGCACAGCACTCTGAAGCGCATCTCACTCTCTTTAAAAAATTGGATCAGCCACAGGTCTAGAAGGGAAAGAAAGATGTTTATCTGGGATAGGACCTGGCGAACATCTCAGGGAGATTTTGGCTGGTGGAAGTTATCCCTAGCAACAGAACCCATGGCTAGTCCATGGACAGCCCAAAGAGGACTAAAGACTGAGCAAGACTAGGGCATGCCATCCGTGGGAGATGGCTATGATACCTGAGAACAGCCCTGAAAAGGTGAGAACTAAGCTGGAGTGCCAGAGAAGTTTTAAAATGTGATTCATTATCAACACCAGCATCAAAACAACATAGAACTGAATTTGAGGATCATGGAGAAAACATGATTGAGTTAATAAATTGGTAAATGCAGAGGAGGAAAATACTGGGGAAGGAAAGATCTCATCTCCCCATACAGAACATGACTGGTTTTATTAAGACCATGAATGTCAGTCATTATTTATTTATACATGTATTTTGCTAAAGGGTAAATTCAGACCAGTCAAGGTCTTCTTGTTACCATTAGCGATATATTAATTGAAATATTTTGTTTTGTTTCTGTTTGCTGTCTGGATTATGTGGCAGAGAGCTATATTCTTGTGCCAGGATGTTTGATGGGACATTGAATTAACTCAGCATTACAAGACAGCAGCATCCCACTGCTCTTAAATCTTTTTCCTTCCTTCAGTACTTCCTGCTACATTTATCTGAATCTGTTCTTGCTCAAGGTATTGACACAGAAAAGCAAGTTTTGCCAAGGTTATTTCTCTGCACCTAATAAATTCTAAACCTTCTAAATGCCTCTAATTGTTTAGGTGAGTTTTCTTTCCTCTGGTTTAAAGAGAAGAAAAATCATTTCAGGAACAAGATCCTTTCTTCTTGTTCTGTGTGGTATTAATTTCCTTCTCAGAGTAAATAATTTCCATAATAGTTCCATCCCACACATGTACCACCAAAAGAAGTCTTCATTACTATTGAAGACAATGCATCTTAAAGGACTCAGTATCTCCTTCTATATTTGGCATCTGCATGTCTAAGTAGAGAGGTTTGGTAATGTCTCAAGTAAAGATGTGTAATTGAAAGTCCCATTCACATGGTAAGTAGATCTGAGTACCAGAAAGCCAGCTCTGCCTATCCCAGAATCATTTCTGCAATGAGCTGACCTCTTTGTTCCCATTTCAACTCTCATCTTGGTCAATTAAATTGTAACCCAGTTGATGGCATGGTGAGCTCAATTAAGATATAACAGATCTCAAGTTTTGAGATTAAAAAAAGACTTTTCAATTGTGGGAAAACAGAGACAGTGCAAAAGGCAATCCTGCCTCTGATATATTGCAGCTGTGTTAATTACCGAAGAGTGGGAACACCTTGCCCTCACAGCTGGGTGTGATAAAGAGTGAGCTCACTGGTAGAGCGTCGCTTGGAGTCTGCTGGCTGTGCTGTGAGCAGGAAGGGGCAGATAAGGCAAGACACTGTCTGAGGGACAGACAGGGTTAGGTGGCTGTGCCAGGGACAGAGAACAGTGAGCTGGAAATGCAGAAGGAAGAAAGAAGGAGAGAAGGAGCCAGAGCTGTGGGGAGCTGCCCATAGGATTGCTACATAGAAAAGGGATGGAAGACTTCTAGATAACAAGGTGCTGATGCTTGAAGCCCCCTGAAGTTTTTATTGAAGTACTCTGGGTGCATGGCTGTCTCGACTATGACACTCAATCAGGTCTAAATTACAGTCCAAAGGAGCTTCAAAACTTGCCACTGATCTGGGTGCTCAGAAAATCCTGTTACAAGTCCTGCAACCTTTATCCACAGTCAGCATCACACGTAAGTGTCCATGGTCCATTTAATACCAATTTTTTTCTCTACTTTCTTAAGGGAGCATGGGAAAATGCTTCCCTTCCTTCCATACCCCTCTTGCAATCTTGCAAGGTGAGACTCTGCTTGTTGATCAGATGAGCTGCTGGTACAAGTGTAGTCATATTCACTTTTAATGAAGTTATACCGTTCTACCAAGAATCTGACTTCCAACTGCATTTAGATATTATGGTTTTCTGCTGGAAAAAGTGACTTTTGTCAATGGAAAGTAGAACTGTAACAGTTATCAGACTGATTTGGAGCTTGCTTTTTGGAACTGATGGACTCTCAAGTTTCTCATATAATTCAAAGCATTGGAGTTTGGTGATGGAAAAACCATGACAAGAAATGGAAGTAGGTGCTTCCCCTTGTGGGGGGGGGGAGGGGAGGGGGGGGCATTGCACACATAAAGATATGTTCCTATGAGCAAGGTTTTGAGACATGCATATGCCTTGACTGACATCCCAACTAAAATGAAATCAATAAATTTGCCTTTGTTTTCAGCAGGAGATAGTTTTCATGTCTGTCTGCTGTATATCATCCATTTTAGTCTTCACTACACACTTTATTTTGAGAGAATATGTGGCCAAGCTGCATATCCATGTTTTTCAGCCTAGCCACACAGACTGTAGAAAAATTGGTTTTGTAAAATTAAAGAATATGAGTAGCCAACGTATCTCAGGAAAGACATATTAAAGTCGCGTATTTAATATTACTGTTTAGTTAGCCAGTTGAATTAAGTTTCTACAATGTTTTTACCTCCAAAAAGGGCCACACAACTCAGTTTAATGCTGATCAAAATATAATTTTTCAAAACTAATATCAATATGTGGACTGAAATCAATGAAAAGGATTAGAGAGAAGATTGTGATTATGAAAATCCTGTGCACAGCAGTAAGACTGTTTTGTCAGCAATGAACTTTGCTACCTGGAGTATGAGAAGACACAGAACTTGCTTAGTGCTTTAAAAGCAAAAGTCTCCAGAGAGCAATGACAACGGCTGAAGATTAGAGAATGCTTTGGGTCTTGTTCCCACAGGCTCTAGGAAATTTTTGGGAGACACTGTTAACCCTGGCATCCAAGACAATTTTTATGGCATTTTCATTGAAACCAGTGAAATGTTACTGAGCCTGACCAGATGCCCAGATCTAATGCTGCAGAAGAAAGAACTGGGCCAAAGAAACCCAGGAGGCCTGAAAGGACCCTACTTTTAAGGACTCTCCTTTTTAAGTGAGGTGTTCATGGGCTGTCTGGGGTTTTTTTTTAATTCCTGGTGAGAAGTGGAAACAACAGCAGAGCAGGCTATCAGGAGAGACATTTGGCCCTTCACAGTCAGCTGGGATTTTTCTCAGGAGGTCTATATTAGTACAATTCAGTATCTACATTGGTCAGGATGTGATGGGTCTGGTTGTGGGAGGCAATAGTCAGCATCATGCTAAAAGAAGGACAGCATGAATTATTATTCATTTGCTTTGAGTTGAAGAGACGGGAGCAGAGAGCAAAGAGACCTATCATAGATTGTTTCTCAGTGCCATTCTTTTTCTCTTCTTTGTTTTTATACTCTCACAAATAATGTGCTCTTTGAATAAGCCTGTTTGATTCACTGCTTGTGAGCAGGGACTATATTGCTCACTAAGTGTTCTGACAGTTGGATTTGGTTTCTCTCTGGTTTTGGATGGTGTCTCAAGATGATGTTAAAAGTGGACATCTAGATGCAGAACCTGGTGCTTATTGCTGCCAGTTGGGGCTTGCCAAATGAGCTACCCAATTAAGCTGTATACATTAAATGAAGCTGTCACCAGTGTACCAGCCAGCTATGCCAAATGTCCAATTAGAAATCTATCCAGTATCTTTAATTCCAAGGAATATTTTTACAAACACATTCTAACACACAGGAAAGCATTCACCTACTGTAAAGAAGTCGCCTCTGAGATGCGACATGGGAGCTGTAACCACGTGAAACTGCAAAAGGAGAAAATATATCAGCAGCACACAGCTAATTCCTCTCATTTTTAACACAGTACTATGCCAAAATTTCTACAACTAAGCAAATAAAGTCAGATGACATTGTATGGCATCTTCTTCATGTGGATGGCAACAAGCAGCATAGCATAAGGGTTATTATAAATATTGTGAATCTGTTTGAAAAAAAGTCTCTTGAGTTAATGTTCTGAAACATATCAAGTTAATTTGACTGTTAAAATTTTTTTTAATGCCTTTACAGCATCTTGAGAAAGAGCCAAGAAATTAACTTTTCTCATTTTGTAGTATTTGTCATAGACCGAGGTCTGCAGGCATCTAGAAATATCCTTGTAAACATTGACAGGTCTGAGTGAAGACTGAGAAAGCAAAGTTGCAAGTACAGCCCTGAAATCCTGTGTTGGTTTCACATAGGCTTTCTAGAGTCATCCTACTGGTCTCAGGTCTGTATCTTCATCAGCAGGCTTCAAGCAGCCTCAGTAAAAATAAATTTTATTTGGACAATTTTTCTCTCAACTTCCCGTTGTCAAGACGTACCCCAAAAAGCTCATTTCTATAGTTTACTTACTAGGACCTCTTAGGTTTTATCTAAGAGGCCTTTTAACCTCTTGGATAGACCTTGTCCTTCTGAGATTTTCCCAAAAATGACTGTCAGTCCCATCCTCACGTGGCATTGTGAGTTGGGGACAACTGCTAAGCTTTACCCCAGAGCTACCTCATTTGCTCCCTATTTCTCTGTAGGAAACGGAGGGATGGGTCCTCCTGCAGAAGTGCCTGTGTTACCATTCTTTAAAACTTCCCTCTGAGGTGAAAATATTATTTTGGGTTGCTTCTGTTGTCCTTCACTATCTGTGAATTGGATAAAGTCAATGAAGTCAGTAAAGACAGTTTTGTGCTAAAAGTCTCTATCTTTAAAGTGTCCCAAGCACTGATTTTATGTAAAGTTAAAGAAAATGGACAATTGGTGATAAACACAATCAGTAGTACAAATCACATGTCAGCTTCGTCTTTCATGCTCTTTGTTCATATACATGCTGGATCAGGGAAAGGAGGAAAAAATATTATTGTGCTAGAATTGGTTTAGAAAATCTTTCTTAATTAACACTCACATGTAAATGGCATTTAGGTAAAGTAGCCACTTTGTCTCTCAAAGCATGTGCTCTCATTTAATACATCAGCAGTACTGAAGTACAGTGTGTTTGCTGGAAGTCTTGAAAGCAGCCCCAGCTCTCAACTGAATGGCTGCTTTTGTCTCCTTTAGGAGCAGAAGGATTTTCCTTATCCAGGGGAAGAAAGAAGTCTTTTCAGAGAACAAGACTTTGCACCATGTTCTCTGCCAGGAATCGTGGGGTTTTTGGATGACCTGGAGAGGCCACATCACCTTGGTAAGCCTAGCAGGGAGTGAGGGCTGAGAAGACAGGGACCTCCCTGCAGCTCCAGGCACTGGCATCCACATTGCCATGCCAGACAAGGGCACCACAGGCAACAGGTTGTTCCCTCAGGAGACACAGCATCCTCCTTTGTTCCCTTCCCACTTCTTCCATTCACTTGCACCACCTGCTCCAGACTTCTCTGACAGTCCCAGTTTAACATCCCTGTCCCAGTAAAGTCCCACCCTTCAGGCAAAAGAAGCAAATCTGAACTCTCTCCTGAACCCAACAGCACTGCTTATTAATCAGCCAGACAGTTCATGTCTGAGAGACATAAGGGCATTCCTCTCGGGGAGAGAACATGCTGCTTCCAGGGAGAGCTCTTCCACCATCTGCCCACATCAAATCTAGGAAGCAGAATATTGGAAAGCAAATTCATCACAGATGTATAACATGTGAAATTCTGTTGACTTCAGGGTATATTTGTATTGCATTTAGCCTCAGGAATCTAAACCAGAGACAGCCTTTCCTCCCCTCCCAGTTGCCACTCCAATGTAGATGTCAGTAGACACATACTGTGACACCTAATTCAGATTTCAGTATGATTGTCAATGGAGTTGCAGTAGGTTTTTCATTTGTTATTCGGTTGTTTCATCTGAAAAGAAATAGTTTACATGGCAATTACAAGACAGGCAACCATTATAAAAACTGTTATTTTACAAAATTGAATTTCCCAGTCACCTGTGGAGTTTTGGGAGGGTCACTAAGCTCTTCATGCTCAGAAGATGTACATCTTTAATGTGTGACTTCTGTAAAATGTGTTTGTAAAATGTAAAAAGTATTTCTAAGCAACTTCTTACTTCATGTTTCAAAAGGCCATAAGATATCAGCCATAGCAGTTGGATTGTCTCTGGGTTTGATGTACAGAGTGTCACAGGTCTTTGTTAACTAATGCTAGTTTGGTAGAAGGATGAGGAGGACTGCAGTATCTTCCCTCTCTTAGGCCTTCCCTATTCAAGGAGAAAAAAGCATCCAGCAGCCAGTCCCTTCTTAGCTAGTACTTAAGGAAAGGCTCTAGGGCTGGGCTCATTTAGTCCATCACATCTAAGTCTGTGCACATTTACCCAGTGCAAATTGTTTCTCTTCTATCTTCCCTTCTCTCAAACAGAGAGAGGTTTTTAAAACAAATAAAGAAGACATTCTTCCACATAAACCTGTCCTGAAGAAGGCAAAAACAATGCATGAAAATGTTAATTATGTTGTTAGATACACTTCTGGAATGAGCTCAATAAGACAGTGTTAAGTATGGCACAAGCACTTGAATAAAATGTACCACAAAGTCTAAATTTAAGCAAATATGAATGGATGGGTTTTTTTTTTTTAAATATCCTGAATATTTTGGTTTTCCTTTGGTTAGTACCCACTGAATTAAAATAAGTAGAAACTAACTGGGAAATACTGTCTTTCTATCATAGATTAAGCCTCCTTTTCCCTATTAGTAAAGAAAGTGCCTTTTCCACTTCGGCAATCCTTCAGCAAAAACAGAGATAGAACTCAATATTCTTGATAGATCTTGGATAAAATGAAGACAGGAAAGAAAACTTTTCACACTGGTTTTATGGGCTGGAAAGAAACAGGACTGCACATCTTGTCTTATTTCAACTCTTAATGGCACAGTGTGACCTCTGGCAGAGTCTGCTGAAGTCAATGGAGTTGCACCAGGGATTGGTACCAGAGCTCACTGAAACGGCCAGTAAATAAAAGGACAGATGCATATTTTTGCACAGTTTTATGTAAAATAACTTCTTGTATGTGAAAATAAAAGAGGGAAGGAATATTCCTCTTACACATTTTCTTTCAGGTTCCTACAAGCACAGAGATCTTGTGGTTTGGCAGCTGTTCAGTGTGGTCTCTCAGAAGACAAATGGTGAGGGGCTGCAGACCTCCTCTGAGCAGAACAACTTTCCTTGGCTATTTCTTGCTCAGGGGCCAAAAGAAGGGAGCCAGGAACCAGAGTGCCTGTTTCACCATCTTCAGATGGGCACATGGTCACACAGTGAGCACACCCTTTCCTGGGACAATTTAGCTCATACTGAATGTGCATTACATGCACATGCAGTCTAGTTTTCTGCCCATATCTCTAAAATTTTGGCATTTTATTTAATATGATTTTTGGCTGACTGGCAAGGAAGCTTTAAGAAAAGGATCAAGAATCCACACTGGAAGTTAAACTCCTTAAGTTTGTATAATAGCGATACTATGGGCATTGAGGGGGAAGTGTGCCATTACATTTCCAGAAACACTGGGAGTGGCACATTGCCTCAAATAACTGTAAGAGGCAGAATAACAAGCGTGAACTTTCAGCACCTGAGATTTATGTGTCAAAAACACCTCAGCCCTGGTACATGTTTTATGAGTGTTAAAATAGAAAGTACAGTCCCTTTGTGTCAGGTGGTGAGCAAGCAATACTTCTGTAAGATTTAGCTCTTTGCAGGCCATTCTCGAAATTCCTTAAATCCCTGAAATTCTGAGTGATTGCTCCAGAGGGGTGTGAAATCTATATCTGGACTTCAGGCTGAGTTTCAGTTGTTGGCTGTAATTGCAGGGGAATTTTTGGAGCCAGACAGATCCTAGGTGGTCACAGGGAAAAAGGAGAGAAAAGAAAAAGGCGGTTGTGTTTTGAATCACAGTTGTTTAATAAACATGTTTTTCCAATAAATAATAAATAAGTCTGGGGCCGTCTTCTGCTATGCCGTGCCAGCGGGGGTGAGCCTGCATCTACACATGGAGGCTTGGCAGAATGGGTGCTTGACTCACCAGATTTACTGTATAAAGCCTGTGAAATGCTGAACGTGCCAAAGTGAGAGGCAGATTCTGTCAGCTTTGCTCCTGATGAGTAGGACTGTGCTCTGCACCTGACTGAGAAGGAAACTACCCCACAACGGAAGAAGGTTGTCAATGTTGACCAAAATAAGTATGGGTCTTCTTTTTTAAACAGCTAACGTGGGCAGTTTCCTTAGAAAGATGAGGTTTCTCAATGGTCTTTTCTTTCATTTTCACTTGTTTCCCACGTTATTTGTTTCCCACGTCTATCTCATTTTAAGCAAGAACCTGCTGGCTGCTAATCTTTTGCAGCCGTATTCTTAAACACACTGATACAACACTTGTCACAAGCATGCTGTTCTGACTGTATCAGTGCGCATGGCCAAGCAGAGATTCATTTTTAGAGCAGGATGGTACCCCAGGAGCTGTTCTTTCAGCTGTGTGTGTGGGTTTAGCAGAGAATATGCAGGCTGAAAGAGGAGGGAGGGCTCAATTAACGGCCTCCAGGGTTCTAAAGTACACCATTGCCCTCATTTACAGCAAGTTTCTCTACAGTTAAAAAGGAAATCTTCTCCACAGTTTTGTTCAAGCTCTTAAGTAGGATTTCATAGAGAATTAGATCTGCGGTTCAGCCTTTTAAATATTGATTTAAGTTCAAACCTTATTAATACAATGTTGAGTTTATTTGTACTAAGGTCTTCCCTTAGGATTCCTTATTCCTGGTAAATGTAAAGGATTGTTAAGAGAAAGCATGGAGAGCCCTTCTTAAAAAAGGTGTACTGCAGCTTCACCTGAGGAGCAGAGGTAGAGGGGGCTGAGGTTCACCCAGTCTGAGTGACTTCATCATGAATGTGACTCCTCCTTACTTAGGATGTCTTTCTGGTCATACTGTAGAATGGATGGAAAGACAGCATTTTGAACAGTGTTTATGTTTTCTTAATGGGATACACAGAAATAAACCAATTTCAGGCTTCCTTTCCCTGGCCCCCAGGTGGAGGAGGCCTACTCCATCTCTCCTCTTTCCTTGGGAAACCAAAGTCCAGTTAGGGTCTGTGCTGTAGCAAGTGGTGCTGACTTTTGCCAGATCTGCACATCAGGTTCCTTCATCTATGCTTTTTCAGACAGTAACAGTTTCTCAAGTGTCTTTGCAAATGTGATGTCATGCCCTTTTTTTTTGTATGAGGTGACCAGCAAAGGAGGCCCCTCAATTAATGATCATCCACTCACTCCTCTTCTCAGAGGCTCACAGGTTTGGACCCTTTTCTGATTGCAACCCTTGCTGTGGAAAAAAAAAAAAAAAAAAAAAAAAAAAGAAAAAAAAAAAGGACTTTTCTTGTATATAGAAGTCTCAGTTATACTTGGATTGAAGGGCCTAAGAGATTCTTTATATTCAAAGAGCAAACACCACCACTATCATTATGAATTACTATTCCTGATGAGTCTAATTCTTTTTACTGCCATTACAGCAGATGCTCACATATCTATCCTCAGTGGCCAAATCAATCTTTCCAAACTTCTAATAAATATTCCAGGAAGAATACTGGATTTTATAACAGCATTTCCTGACCTTGGCAGGAGAAGAGAAGCCCCTTCGAGTCTGCCTTTCACACGGCCTACCTGCGAAGCCTAAGGGACACCAGGTAGGGATCCCTTACTGAACATTGCTGTTACACAGGCAGATATTCACAGTGACAGCATTTTTCCCTGTTAACAGCCCTCAATACAATATTTTTCTCTCTGTGGCTATGTCTCTTCTTTCAGCCTCATCCATCTTCAAGCGCATAAGATCTGTTGTGGTTAATTATAAACTTCAGGGACTTTTGACACGGGGAATTTCTCAGAACACAAACCAAGTGAACAAACAGGCATTCCCTGACAGAGCCTGGAAAATAGAAAGCCTAGTGAAATAAAACATATGGGTTGCTCAAAACAGCAGATCATTAAAAGAAGTCAGATTTGTAATCCCCCAAACTAAGTAGATTATCTGCATATAGATTTCTTCTTACTTAATTTCTTTCTTGCTTTCATCTAGCAGATTAGCAACTTTCAGCTGCTAATCATGACCAGTGTGTCTCCTAGAACAGCTGTTCCTATTTTCCTGTCTCTTCCTGGAAATTCTGTTCCCTGTGGTCCTGTTTTATTATATAACAAAAAACTAGGAAAAAAAAATATTTCCCATAACCTTATCGCTTTGTGACATTAGTTTCTACCCTTCCTGTAACTCTTCTGGTTGCCCCTTGGATGTCACATTTCTTCTGCTCTTATATTGGCTTCTCTTTTCCATCGCTGTGAGAAACAAGAGGTCTTATAGGGAAAAATAGTGCATACACCCTTATTCATTAGAGATGAACCTATGGACGGAGGGCAGGTACATGAAAACAGGAAGTACCAGCCCCAGAAGGTTATCAGCCTGTGTTGGTGAGCCTGAAATTGAGGGGGACAGGTAAACCACGGAGTCATTTGTCTAAGGGAAGGCATTGTCAAATGGCTCGGTCCAGCTCTGCTCTTAAGTGAGTTTATGGTTTCCGATGCACTAGACAGAGCTGCCTTTGAAATGCTTGGGGATAAAATAGATGGCGTTTTGGATCAATTTTTTGATATGCATCTTCCATGTTCTTCTGTTTTAAAGTGTTTTTCAAGGCTGCCTGCAGCATTGAATTGGCTTTTTGGCATGGAGTTTGAACAAGACTGAAATCGAGTTAAAAATATAATGAGATTCTGAAACAGTTGAGTTATTCTTAAGACTTGCTCATGTTTAGCTATCATTCCATTTATAGAACACTTGTAGGGATTAGCACACAGCACACCAAAAGAAGCGTATATCTTATGAAATAGCATGCTTTAGGTCCCATAGTTGCTGCTGAGAGATTTCCTTCCTCAAAATCTTTTTGTTTTACTGTGCTTTCTTTCAGTCCAAAGAGGGGCTTTGCTGGTGCCATACTTTGCTCAGAAAATAATCTCCTACAGCAGGAAAGCGCACCTCACACAGCAGGTGTGGTTTACAAGAGCATGTGAAGCAAAAACCTTTTGAGTCCTCTCTTTATAATACCTTTAAAAAGAAAAAACATAACTGGAAATCAGAGAATGAATTCAAAGCTTGACTACACCAGGTTGGACAGGTTCTTGGTCTAGTGGAAGGTGTCCCTTCTCATGGCAGGGGAATTGGAACTAGATGATTTTTGAGGTCCTTTTCAACCCAAACCATTCTATGATTCTATGACTTCTGCCACTGTTAATATGTACCAAGGCCTATGCATCTGCAAAGTCCACCCAGGTTTGGACGTGAGGCAGCTGGATGGGTACAAGCACATTGTGTATATCCAGTGGATCTCATAAGGGCAACTCTAGATACCACTTGCATCATAATGCAGTTTTAGGAATACTCTTAAGTTACTAGTGGCCCAAAATGAATCACAACCCCAATTTAAATATATATACTTCTTATGGGATATGAAGACTTTCTTGTCCAAGAATTAGATCCACAAAAGACAGCATACTGAGGGGAGAGCGAGACCTGGAACAAGAGAAGTGGGAATTAGCACAGAGAAGGTAGTGGTGGTGCCTTTTAATTCATAAATGAAGAAAAAAGCCAGTCTGAAATAGCATAAACCAACAACAGTTTACTCATTAATTTCAAAACATTCTCACCCTCCAAAGCCTCTTTAGATGGGTGCCATTTTGAGCCTTCATTGTCTCAGTATGTTGCCGATCATAATCCTCCTCCTTGTACTAATATTTTGAGTGATGGTCTTCTTTTGTGAATTCGAAAGCTTGAACCCTAAGATGTATTGCCAAATCTTGTGGGGCAAGATCCCTCTTTCCTTGCAAAAGCACAGCCCCTTTACTCCTCAGTAAAGCTACAGAGGCCAGTAGAATAAAAGCCAGGCCCCAGTGTTTCCCTGGATCCAGGTCCACAGCCTGCAAATGAACTTTTCCATACCAACATAACAACAAGGACGGTAGGTTAGATATACATCAAGTGTCCTATCTAAACAGATAATTAAATTTAAAAGATGCATAACAATACGTCTGTGCTTTTAAACCAGTAGATTTTTTGTGGTTTCAAAGTTTTTTCATTCAGTATTCTTGGCAAAATAATGTTTATAGAACAGATAAAGGCAAGCAGCAAGCTGTAAATAATGGATGTCTAGAAAAGCTGTCTTAAAAACAAGTGTACCTGTGAGGAACAATTGGCAGACTGTTGGGACTTTTATGGATAATTACATTACACAGGCTCTCATGATGTCAGATGCAATAGAATAAATAGGCTGCTCAATTTGGTGTTCCCTATAGTCAGCTAGAGCTATCTGGGAGGCAACTCTTCATTTTTCTGGTTTGTGTGAAAATTATGCCTTTTTGTCAGGAGCTCCTTACTTTGCAGAGCACCACACCACCCAGCAGTTGCTCATAGCAGCTGTAAATTGATTTTGCCAAACTGTCAGTGTGGGAACACTGGTGCTTCCCTTGCCTTGCTCAGCCCTAACTCCTCCAAAGCCCTGAGCTTGCCACAGTGATGCTTAGGATAGACCCTACAGCTGAAGGTCTTAAATATACCAGTCATCACCTCTCACCCTGTTGCTGCACTCTGTGGTTGATGGTGCTCTGCACCTTGCAGAGGGAACTCAGGATCTCTCAAGACTGAGTATCTACTTTGTTATTTTCCTGTGGATCCATTGAAATTCTGCTGGGATTTTTTGGGGAGAAGAGGTGGTTTGGTTTTGGGTGTTAGTTGTTTGGGGTTTTTTGTTTGTTTTGTTTTGTTTTGAGTTTTTGTTGTTGTTGTTGTTTTGGAGAGGTTTAATGTTGTTGTATGGTGTGAGGGTTTTTTGTTTGTTGTGGTTTTTTTGTTTGTTCTGGTTTTTATTTAACAGTATAGGAATATTAGTCAAAAAAATATAAATACATATGGAGCTTATATGCATTTTGTCCTGCCTTGAGCACAGATAGCTCCTCAGGTCTTTCAAGAAAGCATCAAGGGAAAAAAGTGGCAACTCTTGAGCTGCTCTGAGGTAAGGACTTTCTTGGAGAGGCAAATTTCAGGCCCATGCTTCTCACTGTATAGTCCCCTGCATGCCACAGTGGTGGACATCTGTGATACAAAGGTGGTGCTGGTCAGATCTGCATTCAGCTGGGCTCTCCTTCTCACCTGGGTGCTACTAGCAGACTCCTGAAGGGATGCCTATCCCTGCTGGAAGGAAAGTGTAGCATCCAGCTTCAGCTGGAGATCAACCAGTATCTGCTGATGCTTGAACTACTGTTCAGACATGAAAAAGACAGAATTTGGGAGCAGAGGTTGGGATTGATTTTCTCTACAGTGCTCCCTGTTCACACAAGAGAGGGATGGCAAACTGACAAGCAGCACTTCCATGGACTTTTTGTCCCAGCTTGTCCAACGTGGTCATGCCATCATGAGGTGGAGGATCAGCTCTTTCCTATCAAGTGTCTCCATCTCTTTGAATGGAGACTGAGTCTGATGGACTAGAAACAAAATGGACCTTTAACAATGGAGTATTTCACTGCATTTATGGACACAGCTTGAAGCAAGTGGATTTTTCAAGAAGTGGGATGAGGAGAGTACTGGTGAGGTATTATTGATTTGCATTTTTTTTCACTTGTGTATTTTTCATTCCTCCTCTACCCCCCATCCCAAATCTACAAGCCAAGTGCCAGTGCATGGGATAGACCTGCCAACAGAGAAATATCCCAGTTTGCTCAATATTTACCAGGAACAGAATCTTGCTTTAGCCATTTATGGTTGTCATCTGAGGCAGAGAGCAAAATAAATGCAGCCATCTTTCAGAGTCTGCTTGAGGAGCCGGTCATTTTATGTTGTAATGATGTGTGCATTTAATAAAGATACAGAGTATTCTAAGGAGAGTAAAACTGCACTCGAATCTTAGAGGCATACAGACATTAAGAATGAAGATTTCATTTAATTGTGGCTTGCTGCTGTGCACAATTTACCAAAATGGCTGTAAACTGCTATTGAACTGTAACATCTAAAGATGTCTAAGTGCTTGGATAATTTGTGGTTTTTTCCTCCTTTGGAAGATAGTAATAAAATACCTAGAAAATAGGAAGAAAATAGTGCATCGAGGCCTGCAAAGCAAAGAGGGAATTAGTCCCTTGCTCAAGGGCTCTAATACAAACAACATCCCCAGGAGAGGCACACCTCGACCCCCTTACCTTTACCATTATAAATAAATAAAATAATGGGCTTTCATCCCAGAGAGATGCAGTCCAGCAGTACCGGTGCTTTTGTAAGTGTGTGCTCCCTTTAAGGAAGTTTCCATAGGTAAGTTGTGGGCTTAGCTTTCTCTAATTGGATTTTACAGGCCTCTTAAAAGTAGTGTGTGATCCCTTCCTCTCCTTAGCCCAAATTCCACAGCCAGAGGTAAAACCCAATGGCTTCAGTTGCATGGGATTTTTGTCCACAGTTGAATCCCTTTATTGCTACTTAATGCAACTCTGAGGGTCTTGGCTCTGCTTGGGTGGCCCGGGGAGCTCCCTTTGATCCCTGCCCATTAGTGGAATCCCTCGGGAATCAGACCAACACCCAGTGACTTGCCCATGATGATTACCTGGCTGAAACACCTGAGCCCTGTGGGACTGACAGAAGCATTTACATGTCTTCAGTGTCTCCTGTGGGGTCTTTGGTTCAAAATTGCTATGACAAGATATAACTTGATGGAGCTGACAGGGGTCTGAGTACAAAATGCAGAAGAGGCACACCCTGGCATAGCAAAGAGAGCCTCAGCTGATGATGAGAAGGCATGGCATCCAAGGAACTGGACAGCACTGGCTTCCTCAGAAACAGAAGTCGTTCTAGTTGTAGATAAGATAAGAGTTGGAGAATATTCAGGGAGCTATTCAGGAGCGGAGTTTGGGAGGAGCACAGACAGCAGAAAAAAGTGGGAGAAACCAGAAGGAAGATTCTGTGAAAGGAGTGCTGAGTTTTATTCAGACTTTTCTTATGTACAGGAGGTTTTGTTTGTTTGTTTTGGGGTTTTGTGGGTTTTTTGTTTTGGCTTGGTTTTTTGTGGTTTTGATGCAATTTGTGATAATATTTGTGTCCACTGGGCATGGCAAGCATTAGTCCTAGCTGCAGAGATTTTGTTAGGCTAAGTAATGGGCTTCTGTTCCTTGGATGGGTAAATGAAGGATACCCAGCAGCCAGCTCTCTATGGGAATGGAGCATGGGGAGCAGAGATTTTACAGATTGCAGTGTTATAGCATCAGTGTTGACCTACGTGCTTACAGAGACAAAGAAAACTGGCAATTGGGTAATGTTTATCAAAGGTATTGTGTTGAAGCACAGTCTCAAGATTGGGGATTATTCATATTAATAGAAAGTGTAATCTACCTCTAGGACATAGCAAATAAGTAAGGTTCATAGCTATTATTACCTCCAGATACATTCAGTGTGAGTATTTCACACTGAAAGTTATCTTGCATTCATGTAAATTACATAGACTAGAAAATACTAATGCTCTCCCCAAGATAACAAATGTAAATGTAAACTATTCTAATCTCGTGGTGCTAATGTGTCTAGGGAAGGTTTATTACACTACGAAATCTAGATGAATCACAGAAGTGGAATGTTGGAAGAAATTGCCAGGTAATGATGTCTTCAGCTGTGTACTCAGGCAGGTGGATGGCAAACTGCAGAAATTAAGAACTCACTCTGCCACGAAAATCCGTCTTTCAGCCCATAATCCGGAGGCAGGACTGTCAACTTTCCTCTGGATTTGCCAGTGGGATCAAGGAAGCACAATAGATTCTTTCTTTTATTTCTCTTTACCTTCAGAATTTCATTTTGTGTATTTTTCTTGCTATTTGTATTGTGTTGCTCATCTCTGACACGTCTGCTAGCAAGGAATGAATAAATAAAGCCAAATGAGCTGAATGAGTTGTCTGAGGAGTAGTGTGACATTTACTTGAAAAATCATTCAGCAGTTGTTTGAGACAGCAAAGAAAGCTGAGGAAAGTCTGTTGCCTATTTATAGAGGTGTTCTCAGCACCTTTCAGATCGGTCTGCAGTGGCTCTCCCATTTTGCCCACATGAAAGTGGGAGAACTTGTAATTTTTGCCAGCCAGCTGTGCAGCCATCCATTAGCCAGGAAGGCTGCTCCAGAGCTCAGGGGAAAGATTAAAAAATTATTTTTATTAGCTTAACATGCTACTTTCTAAAATGAGTTTTTCACTTAGTTTAACCCAGGGCCTGAGAGTTCAGAGCTCACAACCCCTGGCCACATTGCAAAGTAAAAGAATGCCCTGCCAGACGCTGAAGCCAATTCTTTGTGTTTCTAGTGGAGGTGAAAGGTGCTAGGCTGGCATCCTCGGACAATGAAGCCCTTCACCAGTTTGTGTTGGTTCCCTACAAGGTTTCATTCTAGATTCACCAATGAACCACATTGCTGGCCAAAGGGGCTACCCCAGAGGTGCCTGAATAATTCTGTCAGCTCAGCTGACTCGGTCCTTTGCCACCTGGAAACTGACAGAGTTGTTAACAGAATTTCTGGTCATACTTTTTATATTGTAGCCAGCAGCTGCCCAGGACTGCATGCACCCCATAGGGTGCTTCACACAGGCCCCAAGCAGCTGTCAGATGGTGACATTGTACTGTCACTGCTGTGCTTGACCAGATTTGAGACAATAACCTTGAAAGCTAAGGCTCAGTATGGATTTCCAACTCCTCAAAATATGGAGAGTGATAGAAGAAAACTACTTTTAGAGAAGACTGAAAGGCAAGTGCGATGAAGAATGAAAACATTGATTCCACTTCTAAGTGCTCACTTAGTTAGCAAAAATGATTGTCCCCCTCTCTTATCTGATGTTCAAATAGTCATGATTTTCTAAGCTTGGCCTTGTATGAGAAGATACAATATTTGAGCTTTCATATGAGCAAAATGGCAAAGAACAAGGACTGAAGCTTGGTTTGTTGAAGTCAATGGAGTTTTGCCATCGATATTCAATTGAGGCAATTTTCTTCCTCAGGCACAGCATGAATCAAGAATAAGGCATTAGTCCTCTGATTTAATTTTTTTTAAGGCATCTGCCGTTCAGAAAATATATTTATCAATCTGGGACTTTAACCAAAAGGAAGAGGTTTACAAGCAACTAAAGCATATTCTTTCAAGATTTACAAAACGAATAAACTAGCAAACCCAGTATTTATCCATGAATAACTTTAGCTAGAAAAAAGGATGAAACAGAAAAACAGAACTGACACTATTTAAAAGATTTGTCCACAATTTTTTTTAAACACTAGGAAGAACTTGCTTTAACAGCAATAATATTTTGAGGTTATTTGTATGGGTTTTGTTTCTGAAAAAGCTGACTCCAACAGCAGACATATATAAAAGAAATAAAAAGAACTTTTTAGTTCTTTACCTTTTAATCTTTATATTACTTTTTACCTTGAATCATCAGTCTATCCTTCAAACTTCTTGATGTTTTTAATAATGATTCTTGTATATTATGTTCATTCTTAAGAACATATTTTCTTCAAATATATCATATTGCATGACTGTTTTTCAGTCTTAGGCTCTTCACAGATACCATTTACTTTGAAGAAGCTTCTAATCCTTTCTTCTCTCATTTCCTCTCTCTTACTGTTTTGACTTCAGAGAGGGAAAGAGGTTTCTTCTTTGACATTTTCCTTGACTGACCCATGAAAATGATGTATGATAGAAGCTTTAAAAAGAAATATGTCTGTTAGTGCCTTTGAAAATCAGTCTCTTTGTTCTTATGGCTGATGTTTTTGTTGCATAGCCAAAATCTGCTATGCATGTTTATTCTCAAGATTCAGTTCCATTCCCTTATTCCACTGCAGTTCTCAAAGTCTGGAGTAGAAGCACCAAACTTGAGGAGTAGGCCAGTGAAAACTTCAGATAGTTTAATAAACCAGAGTGCAAGGTGTTGCAGCTGGATCAGGGTAATCCCAGACATGAGTATGCACCGGGAGAAGAACTTACTGAGTTCTTCTCCCTGCAGAGAAGGGATTTGGTGTTCTGGTGGATGACAAGCTGAACATGAACCAACAGTGTGCACTCATAGACCAGATGGCCAACTGCATCCCAGACTGGATCAAAAGCAGCGCGGCCAGCAGGCTGAGGGAGGGGATTCTCCCCCACTACTCTGCCCTTGTGACATCCCTTGTGACAACTGCATCCAGTTCTGGGGTGTTTAGTGCAAGAAAAATGAGGATCTGTTAGAGTGGGTCCAGAGGAGTGTGGCAAAGATATTCTGAGGGCTGGAGTGCCTCTCCTATGAAGGCAAGTTGAGAGAGCCAAGGTTGTTCAGCCTGGAGAGGACAAGGCAGCAGGGAGATCTCATTTTGGACTTCTAGTACTTAAAGGGAGCTTATCCAAGAAAGGGGAAGGGACGTTTTATATGGGCAAACAGCGATAAGACAAGAGGATCAGTTTTAAACTAAAGAGGAGAGATTTAGAGAGGAAAGGAGAGCCATCAGTGCCCGTAAATGTCTGAATACAAATAGGCTAAGTGGAACAGACAAATTCACATCTGACTGCAGTATGTATAAATTCAAGTTTTCTTGGTGCAGTTATCAAAACAGTCTTTGGTTCACCACAAAGACTGTCTTACTTACAGAAACTGTATGAATACATATTATATATTTGGATTTGTGCTTTTGAGTTATCTTCAAATCACTATCAGTTGATGTTTCAAAAATCATGTTACCACATCATATTTACTTACAGTCAATTTAATTTTAGTAGAACCCGTACATTTCAATGGAACTGCTTTTATTGCATTTGATTACCATCTGCCTTGAGAAGCAACTAGTTTATTGGTCTTAAGAAATCCTTTGATATCAGTAGGATTCAAGACCAATAGAGAGCCAACACCTGGAATTCACAGCCACTGATACCGAACAATTGTGATACCTATTGATAGGCATTAATACCTTTCAAATTTGATAGACTACACCTGTAGGTCATAGAATCGTGGGAAAGAGAATCATAGAATGTTAAAGGTTGGAAGGGAGCTTAAAGTTCAGCTAGTCCCATCCCCTCAGTCCATGGGCAGGGACATCTCCCACTTGACCAGGTTGCTCAAGGCCTCATCCAAACAGGCTTTAAACACTACCAGGATTGGTGGTGTTTAAAGCAGGATCCACAGCCTCCCTGGGCAACCTATTCCAGTGTCTAGCCACTCTCATAGTAAAGAATTTTTTCCTAATTTTTCCCTCTTTCAGTTTGTACCCATTACTACTTTTCATATCACTGACAAAGAGTCCATCTCTGGCTTTACTGTAAGCCCCCTTCAGCTGCTGGAAGGCTGATATTATGCCTCCACACAACCTTCTCTTCTCTAGGCTGAATGGCTCCAATTTTGTCAGCCTGTCTTTGTGCTTCACTCCTCTTACCAATTTTGTGGCCCTCCTCTGGACTTATTTAACAGTGCCATATCCTTCTTGTGTTGGTGGCACCATAACTGTGTGCAGTACTCCAGATAGGGTCTCACAAGAGCAGAGTAGAGAGGCAGAATCACCTCCTTTGACATTTTGGCTACGTTGTTTTTGATGCAGCCCAGGATGTGGTTGGCTCTCAGTCATTTCTCTGCCCACCTGTAGATGTGTCTGTGACTGCCATGACCCAGGTGTATACCTTGCACTTCCCTTTCTTGAACTTCATGATGTTTGCAATGGCCCAAAACTAAAGGGCTTAATAAGAAATTATGGGAAATAATGGTAGCTACTCTTAGGCTAAGAAAATAACAGAATATATTCCAGTTAACAACATTTTTTCCAGAAAAATTATTTTCTAAGTGCACATGAATTTCCTGATAAGTATCAGTATAATTGTTAAAGATCATATAACATGTAAGAGTAATTTTAGCGTCATTAACCACTGATCACTCTGTTTCTTTTCATCCACTTTATATATGTATAGGTAGACAGAACAATTAAAAAGTTATAAAAGAATTCATATTGATTTGGACAGCTCTGATTCAAAGCAGAGCAAAATCCCAGATGGGCAGCAAAATTAAAACTGCACTGTGGCAAAATAAAAAGAAATGTATTAACTTCCTCTTTTTTTGCCCTACTTTTTCTGAAAGCCTGTAAATTAGCTGCTACTTACAGCTCTAATACAGAGCAAAGCATTTGTTATCCACTTAGCAGTGCTACTCATCTCTGCTAGGGAAAATATCAATGTTAGTGCACTTCCACTAAAAAGCACTCAAGAATTTAAAAAACAAAAAGCCAACAACTAAACCAGAAACAATTTAGCTTTGATCTAAAATCCAGCACTTGTATACAAAAGAAATGTAACTTGAAGGTTACTAATGCATTTTCTATGTCACTTCTATTTCTATAGAAATAAAAATAAAGTCACTTCATAGCAAATGCACTTATTACTTTCTCCTGTAGGTAGCTGTGTCCTTTTCAGGAGGACCTAAATTTCTTCCTATTGTTAAGGTTTGCATTTGCTGGGCTTTATTGATAACGTTTCAGTGAAATAATAATGAAATAGCACAACCTAGCACTCACTAGTTGTTTTGTAGGCAGTGTTATCATTCTTTTAAAATCATTAGAACTTGTCACTGAGATGCTGAAAAAACACCTTGAAAGTCTTACATACCTAGAGATACAAGACAATGAGAACTGAGTCCTGAAAAGATGGGATATACCACAACTGCAGGACTTTGTAGGGCTCAGCTCTTTCAGGCTTCAAGCCACATCTTGGTATGCACATATACTATTCACTAAAATAATTGTTTTGTTTCCAAATAAACACTGAGTTTTGGAAGTATTTTTTTTTCTATATATTTTTTTAAGAACTGAAAAACTGCATATGATTGAAGAGAAAGGACTGAAATCATCTCTTAGGACTCCCGTGTCCTAAATCTTGACCTGGGTTTTTATTAGGTTGTACAATTTTTGTTTATTTCACTGATTCAAGATTTATTTAATTAAGATTTATCCTCTTAATTAAATTGTGTGCTTGATAAAACTTCTCAGCTTGAAGGTTTTGGCTCCTAATGTGTTACAGGAAATGTAACTTCCTTCTCATGTTCCCTTCTGCCTGCATGGTGGCTGGGAGAGCCCGCGTGTAGTGACCGGGATTTATGGACTGTGAAGGATGCTTTGCTCCTGGTCTCAGCCGTGGTGCCTCAGCAGGAACATGCCAGCAGGCTGCAGTGCCAGGCACTGCATTCACACAGGCTGTACAGAGATTTTCAGGGTGCTTCCAGGAATGTGATGAGACGTCAGAGATCAGCCTTAAGTCACCATGAACTCAGCAATTCAGATCAAGACGAGATCTGTAGTCATCTGTCATCCTCTCACAAAACCTTTTCCTCAGGATCCCTTTTATGTTAAGGTACCATGGAGGGAATGGGCATACCAGTAGCTACCTGTGTTTCCCAGGAAAGAACTTATTTCCTGTGGTTATAACAAGATCATCTGGGCTGGTCTCTGCAAGCTCAACTAACAGATCAGCCTTCATGTTTAAACAAAGTGAGGTTTGGGTTTTCCCCCCTCATTCACCATTGCTCAATGTGAATTGCACATCATTCTTATTCACAGACTGTACAAACAGGATCAAGCACATGTATCACTTTGAATCCTGAGTGGCCTGCTCCGTTCTGCTCCTCTGAGGATGTTACCTGTTACCTATTCCTCTGAACCATCCTATATCACTTATTTTGTCACTTGCTGATTTTGACTCACAGAGTGCTCCAAGAGCATGGGTAAGTCAGGTTGTATGCATATTCTTTATTTTATTTGAACTATTAAAACACAATCTGTTTTCTCTCTCAGGATACATTACATGGCAAAGCATAAAAAGTCCTAAGTTGAGTATGGTTTCTGAATGCCTCTGTAAGGTTTTTCCCACCGCGTCAAGGACGCCTCTCCATTTTCCTGATGCATTTACAGTTCTCTTTGTTAGGAGCTGAGGCAAAGTCTGTGCAGCAGAAAGGTATACAGACTCCAGCACTTGGATATGACTAAAGGAGAAACTGTTGGCTTCAATGACCTGTTACTGAATGTGCATATCTAGCAATTCACTTCTGTTTTACAGATCATAAATAATGCACATCCCTCAGGTGCACATTCTCAGCCTTGTGTGCTGTTTCAGAATGAGGTACACATATACATAATATGAGCCTAATATGAAATATTATAATGAAAATACAGTCTCTAGCTGACAGAAATGGGTGGCTGTATTGTGGTCAACATCAGAAATCCAATATAACTCCTGTTTGAACAGATATGCAGACACACCTCAGTCTGGATCTGGTATTTTTTCCCACTTGTACAAATGCATCCAAATGAATTCATCACAAGTCTCAACAATGCACATGGACACGAATTTTCTAACAGACAAGTTGTCTTCTGGAGCTGTAACAGGTCACACACATTCCACTTCCTTCCAATGACATGAAGACGTGACGGCTCTGAGCTCAGCAGGCCACAGCCCCCAAGGAAGAGAAACAATTCCTTGAGTTCATCCTCTAGGATCTCCCAGCAAGAGAGCCCATAGGTAGTGATTGATTCCCTTGCCTTCAGCCTATTTACAAGGGAGTGAAAATAAATACCTACTCATCAGAACTAACACTGAAGAATCCGCATGGTCATGTAACCTTCGTTTATTGTTCCAACAAGAGTTGTGGAGTTTTACTGTGGCAGATATCACTGTGAATTATGGTTACTTAACTGGCTCACCAGAGAATCAGCCACTGTTCTCTTTGGAGCTTGGGAATCAGCTGTACAAACACCTCAGGGAGTCTAGTCCCTGCAAAAAATACCTCATTCGGTGGGCACAAGTCATGTTATGCCTACAAGCTGAAAGCTACAGCAGCAGTTTTCAGCTTTTAGTGCTCCAAAATTTTTATTGCTAGTTAAATAAAAGCAAACTGAAGTTTTCATCTCAATGAAGCCTATAATTTTGTGGGACCCAGTGGCTACATTTTTCACATGGTTCTAGGAAGGGAATGAAATCTCTGGACAGCACTTATTAACCATTCTCCTAGGCATTCACTCCATGTTCTGATAAAGATCAGCCTTGGGCTTTCTGGTTATTGATATCAGCCAAAAGGCAGATCTCTCAGATCCAGCAAGCGTTTCTGCTAATATATTTTCCTTCCAACATTAATACTCTTTCTAATTTCAACCTCAAGAAGCAGCAATAAATTGCAATCTGTGGCTCTAGCTTATAAAAGCAGAGTGGACTGTATGAATATGTGTTGGACAGCTTGTCTCAGACTGCTGCAAAATCCAATTTTTTCTGGGATTATTATACCTTCTTTCACTATAGCTTTCCTCACTGGGGGGAGGGGGAGAAAAATAAGGTTGAATGTCCACCCCAGTGTTAGACAAACACTAAATCTTAAATAGCTGAGATGCAATCATTAGATACTATTGCCTATACTATCTAGTGAAATGAACTGGGTACATTTGTTACTGGGTATTTGAACTGATAGGCAGAAAATACTGATGTATCTGTCCGGAAGTCAGTAACTATAAAAGTTACTTCTAAATAGAGTTTTGTGTCTTAATTGCCTTGATTGGGCCAAGTTCTGGCTTCTTCATTGAGCAGGACCATTGGAAACTTGTGATTCTTCTAGTGGGCTATTTCCTCATGGACATCATAACCGTGAGCATTGGCTCAGCCTCCCCACAGACACTTGCCAGGAGAAATGGGTCTGTGCCCTGCAAAGGGAAGGTACAGCCTTGTACCCAAGGTGGGGCAGAGATGATGTTGGTTTGAGACCAGGATACCACAACAAGATACCATTGCTAGCTTTCTCTAGGTACAGTGAAGCCATGTAATCTCTTCCTTGGAGTGCTGTCCGGATGCATGGAGTTTCAAGTCTTAAGCAAATCAATTGAGAGTACACAAAGGCAGGATAGAAAGGCAATAAAAGCACTGAACTTGCTGTTCAGCAAGTCTAATACAAAAAAAAGGACAAATTATTTCTCTGTTTTTAACTTACAATATTCTGAATTAATTCTTAAATAAATGGAGAAAAGTATTGCAGTCCATACAAACAGATTTAAGGAGCAAATCAGACATAGTTTATTACGTGCACTGGCATTGTAAAATCTCAGTTAATTACTGTGAATCATTTGCTTGTTGTGGCCCCTTGGAATTTATGGCACAAAGATCAAGTTTAAACAAATCTTTTTGATCTTTTAATGGATTTTGTAAAGGCAAAGGTAAGAAAATCCGGTCTGTATTTCTACATATTTGAACATTATTAGAATTGAGGTTTTCTTAAGCTGTTGATGTAGAAACGAAAAGGAAATTTCATTTGCATAAGCTACCGAGCAAGTCTCAATCCAAGTATTAAATGTTGTTACACTGCTCTGTGAATGATAATAACCCTTTGTTTCATTATAGAACTGACATCAGTTTTTCTAGATGATAGTAACAGAAATGTTTCAGAAGCAGTTAGTGTTAAACAAATGGTCTGGCTCTTGGGTGACATTAGCTAATCAGATATAAACGAGGGCTTGAAAAATAGGATAAAAACAACTTAATTTGTAGACTGAATATAAGTCAAATGGCTTTTGCTTGCCCTTTATAGTCTGGAGGAGTTTTCTCAGAAACAAGCTAGCTAGATGAAGAAAGAAGACTGTGACATTTGTCTGGATCTGATGATTGTCACTTGAATTTGTATGTACCATATTCAATTTTTATTTTTATTATGTAGATCAAATTTACAGTCTTGGAGCAACTTAAAGGTTGGAACTAGCTTCTGACAATGGGCTACCAAGTCAGCTCATGGCCATGCAGGCATCCTTGAATTAGCCGCCACAAAATTGAAGGGCCAAGACCAGACCAAGAATGTACAATTTCTGGTGTGGAATGGAAGTGGCAGTGGGCAGAAACTGAAACATAGGAAGCTCTGTCTGAACATCAGGAAAACTTTCATTTTACTGCAAGTGTAACCAAACACTGAATATGTTATCCGGGGGCGGGGATGTGGAGTCTCCCTCCTTGGAGATACACAAAAGCCATCTGAACACAGTCCTCAGTAACTTGCTCTAGGCGGCCCTGTTTGAGCAAGAAGGTTGGACCAGATGATTCCAAAGGTCGTTTTCAACCTCAGCAAGTTTGTGACTCTGAGAAGAGGGGTAAGGACTCAGGAAAAGAGCCTGCCTCATTTTATATTGCCTGAGAGCTAGAAACATATAATGATGTAGCTTGGCATAATCCATAGTTCAACCACTTCCTCAGCATGCAAAACTAACCCAGATATCAACAGGTCTGAAGCACCAGCCTTTGGCAGAAGCAAAATTTTCAGGTACAAGCAACATCCCAGCAGCCTGCTACCTTAAGCAGTTACCTGCCCTGCTCATGGCTCAAGACAGTCCAGTCTACCCCTCATTTAGGTTATGTTCTTACACATCCAAATGCTGTTTCTTCTTGAGTGCATGCCTTTTCATAGCCCTGAAGCTCTCCTCCAACTGCATTTTTTACTAGCTTCAGTGCGTCCTCCCTAAAAGATCTCTGCAATCCATTACTGGATAACATTTTTTAGTAGAAGCAAAACTAGAAACATGAGTGACACTTTTTGAAAACTAGAGTAGATACTGCAAATGCTTATCTTGACAAGGTTCAAAGGGTTAGTAAATTTTCTATAACCTGTAATTGGTATCATACTTTCCACAAGCTCATTATATCCACAAGCTCATTATACTACATCTCTGAAAAATGATTTAGTGGTAGACTTGGTAGTGAGAGTAACTCTTGGACTTGATGAGCTTAAAGGTCCTTTCCAACCTAAAAACTTCTCTATGATTCTATGATTTTGTAGCAGATGACAAGTTCCCTTCATGCTGAATCCATGCACACTCCAACAACCACAGTCATAGCACAAGGTGCTGCAACCAACAGAATTTGTGGCTGACGTTTTATAGCAAGCTGCATTCAGATTTGTTGTGCAATGCAAGAAATTGATAAAAAATTGCAAGAATTGTTAAAAAAAATCGATCATTGGGCAGATGTGACCTCAAATTGAGCTTACATTTCAGAGTGTTTTCCACATATTTATTTACAATTCCAAGGAGAGAAAGAATATAATCTATGGAAAGATGCCAAATTGCCCAGTAGATAGTAATTAAATGGTAACAGCAACCAAATTTCTTCATTCCTTAGACACTGTGCAAGCTCAGTTTGGATTCCTGACAGCTATTTTTGTCTGATGATGACAAATATAAGAAATGTCTTTAAGCTGGTCACATCAAAAAACTTCATGGACTGTATGTGGCATCTGATCTATGCACTTCATCAGCTTTGGACCTTCAACACATCTAATTCAGATACATTTCACATTGCACTCAACGTGCCTTTAATGCATCAAAAGGCTGTAAGTGCATCTCAGAGGTAGGAAAAGGGCTAGGAAAATATTGCTGTGTTTGCATTGTGTACTGGTTTCTCAATGTCTCTCATGCCTCTCAAATTTTCTTCCACAGACATCTGCAGTTTTACAGTGATATACCATGAAAGTCCTCATATAGTTAAACTTTATAAATCCTGAACTTAGATATTGAAGACACTGAATATTTACCTGGGTTCAAAGAGAGGCAGGCAAATTAATATCATCTCAAAAGTCATACAAACCATGGACACATTAAGAAGTCCACGTGTTGTGTAACTACGGGTGATAGGTGAAAAAGTAACTGGGAAAAAAATTTAGATACAAATGTCCTACTCTTCTACTCTTCCCTAAGCACCTGCTGTTGGCTATGTCAAAGGCAGAGTGGGAGCTCAGCTGGCTCTTTGGTCTGACCCAGTATGCCTGTGCTCATGCTAAAGAGCTTCATTTATTCAAGGTATTCCTTACTCATGCACTTTGAATTATTCCCTAGTGAATATGTAGAGGACCTCAGTGCCTGTATTAGATGACTCAAGTTTGAAAGTAAGCTTCTACTGCAGGAGCCTTGAGCAGTGGAGAGTTATCACAGCAGAGGAACAGACCTGCTCATTTTGGCCTGTCAATTGGATGAAAGTATACAGGAAATTATTTATCCTGGCTTTTAATTGGTGGCATGAGATATTTTTGCTTTTTAAGCAGTCTCATCCTGCTCCATTTGGACCTGCTGTCAAGGCATATGAGATGGAGCCTGAGTTCTGGGTCTGTCTGTGTGACTCAAAGCTGCAGGAACATTACCCATCAGAGAGAGCATCATCCAGACCAGGGCTGTGATGTGTCTTTCCTCTAGCCAGTATGTCAGCTCCCACACCCAGGTCTAGAACAGGCTCCCCCAGTGATGTGAATTGATAAATATCATCTCCCTTCTATGAGGCTACACAGCAATGAACCAAAGTTTTCTAGCACTGGAAATTCAGATCTAGATATCTGAATTTGAATGTTTGTGACTGTGTCCTTTACAGGAGCTATCTGTAAGCAAATTAATTTAACTTTTTTTAAAAAGTTAATATCTGAGGACAATGAATAGGAAAAATTTAAGCAAGATGACTTAGATGATATTATTCTGGGAATAAAATTCTGCTTAATTGTGATTGGTGTGTTTTAGTAGAAAGACCTTTAAATCATGGTTAATCTGATATAAATTTTATTGCCTCTCCAAGCACTGCAAAATATCAAGGCAGCCTCCAAATATCTCTGAGTAGTTTCAACCATGGATTGCTCTTTTTTTCCCTTAAGTATAGGTTTATTTTTAAAATTTGCTTTCCCTTTGCATTACTTTTACCTACAGAGATCATGTTTTCATATCCTTTTCTGAATGAAGAAAGTGAAAGAAAAAAAGACCGAATTCTCATTGGCAACTGGGGTTTCTTGGGGGAACAAAGAATAAAAAGGAAAAAGGGAGGTAGAGCTTTCCATAGAGGGAGAATATGGCAAGATTTCTCATGAGCATTGAAAAAGGTAAAACATTAATGGAAATCTGACAGTATAGTTCTCTGAAATGGAAAACTTCATTTTCTAGTACCAGTGTAAGTTCTTTGATGAGTGAGGGATTTGCTTTTGCACTCCAAAAAATATTCACAAGTATTCACAAATAGTCTCCAGAGAGGAAGGAAGGAAGGAAGGAAGGAAGGAAGGAAGGAAGGAAGGAAGGAAGGAAGGAAGGAAGGAAGGAAGGAAGGAAAAACAGAAGAATTTTGCTGTTTCTATTTTAGATATGAAGACCTAAGGACAAACCAGTTCCTAGTCTTGACAGGCCCCAAATTACATAGGAAGAGAGGAAGGAAGGGAAACAGCTTTTCAGCTCTCCTGGAAGCAGCTATGATCAGGCTGCAGCATGAGACATGGTGACCTTTTCTTCTATCTTTTTCCCTGGACACATCAAGCTAGCCAGTTCCCTGGAGAGCAAGATAACACGTGTCACCTCAATAAGCTCTGAGATTTATACCCATTTTTTTTTAGTTTATTTAGTTACATAGGGTAATGCGTATTGTTAAGTCATTTGCGGAGCATCTAAATACATGACATCACAGCCTTAACTCTGCACAGCTTTAGCTCTCATGATACCTTTGTATAAGCTGGAAAATAAGAATAATGAGTCATTTTAATATATTTAAAGGGAAGGGGAAGATGAAGGTGCCTGTTTCTGCGGCTTCTTGGAGACAGCCCTGCCACAACCTTGACTCTGCAGGGAAGAGGGTGGCCTGATTTCAGCACAGAGTGGGTGATTCCTTTACTGAGATTGCTGCTGTGGCCAGTCCAGCAATTAATGTCACTGAGGTCAGCAAGCAGGCATGAGGTAGTAATGACTTTCAGTTGCCACTGACCTGCCTGGATCCTAGCCAGAGACCTAGAAATTGAAATTTTTGCAGGCTGCTAGCAGTCCCTTTAGCTCCATTTTACTTAACATATTTCAAGCTGTGGAACAACAGAAGATGAAAAAATCAAAGGCAAGCAGATGTTGCAGGGATGATAAAGAAAGAGGCAAGAGCAATGGGAAATTGGGTTGACAGGTAAATGATGTGGAGAGATATAGATCTAGAAAGGAGTAATTTCAGATGTTTGTCTGTCACTGTTTTTGGTTGTGCATCCATCCCACATAGTTTTAATATCAAAAGATCATGAACAATGTTTGGTTCTCTAATATATGGGGTGTTTTTTTTTAAATGCAGCTGATTTCCTGATTTGCAAAGCAAGACTTTTTTTGGTTGGTAATTAGTAGTGCTGTGGTGAGTCACTCCTATACTGGCGCTTCACTTGCTCCCTTTCTCTCATAAATGGTTCTAAGAATAGCTGCTATAGAAATAACTTTCATCTAGGGGAATAGCCCAAAATAGCAAACTCTATCCCTAAAAGTTATCAGACTGATTAGTCATTAGCAGAATATTAGACTGGAAAGAACCAAAGCCTGAAAGTAGATAACAAATGTGTTTCTTATAATTTTATTTTTCACTATGATTTATGCTTAAAAAGTGCAACAATTTCAGTAAGTTCATGTTTCTATATAAAGGAAGTAGAAGAAGGCTGATTTCCTTGAAATTCTGTAACACCTTGCTAAAATCACATCTTGGCAACATTGTGCTTACAAGCCACTAATTCTGTCAGAATTAAAAGATTTAATTTTCATTACATCCTAATCCTGCTGGTTTGGGTTTGTTTGTTGTTTTGGGTTTGGTTTTTTTTTTTTTTTTGAAAAGCAGTACATGGGCCAGTACATGTATCTTCCATGTGCCAAATTTTACAGACAGCTATAGTGTTTTAATAACTCATCTCACTCCAGCAGAACTGGCAGAGAAATTTTGCCTCAAAATCTCAACACACAAACTCCTTTTCAACCCAGTATCAATGAGAGGAAGACAGAAGGTATGCTTTATGCAGCTGGGAGAATAGTGCCCAATGGACTATTAATAAGCTTCTGAATTTAGCTCATCTAAATGTTTTGTATGGTCCTGTGCAGCTCAGTGGGACGGTCAGTTTCTTTAGATTCTGTGCTTTAAATAACAGAGTTTATTTGCTATTGTGATTTTTGGCAACTGGCTAATCACCAGGGATTTAAATCCAATGACATTTTGTGTGGCACTTTTGCTACTTTACATAGCCCCTTAAGAAGGCTTGAAGGCATAGATTATTCATTTTGTCAACCAATAACTTCAGAGTTCTCTCCTCTTCCTCCTGGCTTCCACAACTAAGAAGGCCAGGTTATGCACTCATGTTCACTGGGGTCTCAGTTCACCTGTGTGTGAGCTCAACTCTCCCTTCTTTTACAAATAACTTCACAAATCCAGACACAGAATTGAAATAGACCCATCCTCATAATAAAAAAAAGCAAGCTGTGTAGGTTGTAAAAGTAACTCAGTCAAAGCACCTGATGACATGAGAAAAGCCTCTTAAATCAGAGGAGATAGAGAAGGGGCAAATGAACAAATGTGGGCAAACGAACAAACGTGTGCAAATGCAGAGTGAAGGCTAGGGAGTGGTCCCTGACATTTTCCCTGCCACTTGGAATCTACAAAAATTATATCGTGTTCCCAGAGACCTGGCGGGGCAAATCACAGCAAAGAGAAAGACACACTTCTGAGCTATCATTCTATCTTAGTCTCTTCTCTGAACAGACTCTGTATTGTTGACCTGCTTAGGATGGCCGAGGGTGGTGGCAGCACAAGTTGTCATGTGTTGCTCAGTTCACCATCCTGCAGCTTGCTGTCCCCTCAGGCACGCTTCAGACACAGGCTGGCACCATCCCAGTCAAGCTGAAAGCTGAGTTTAATTTCTAACATAATGATTTATTCATTGTAGTATTGGACAGTGGGACAGACTGACAAGCCTGAAGTTTGCACCTTGTGGTGTTTTTGAAAGCAGGTTTACGGTTCTGTGCTCCTTCAGCTTGGCAGCCTGGTTCACTGCCTTATATGCTCAGCCAGGCTAGCTGATGATTGCATCAGTTTGGTGCTTTGCCTCATGATTCCTAAATCACAGTGCCTGCTACTATGACAAATTCTGATACGGCGTCTCCTCACAGACCAAACCTGATGCTGTCCTCACAGTTTCTTCTGTGTAACTTCCTGATACAGGAATGCATGCAAATTTGAAAATCAAAGACTAGTAGGACTGTGGTTAGTGGGTGATGATTCCCTCCAGAAAACCGAAGGACTGGAAAGGACACATGAGAGCAGCAGATATGCTGTGGTGCTAAAAAAATTATGATGGGTAAAATAACATTTGTTTGAGGTGCCTGTGGTATCTATCCCAACTAAGGTATACTGGGTTATATCTAGGGAAGGGAGGTACAGTCAAGGTCATTCATTCCATCAGACTTTGTATACTGGCTATATAAAGCAGATTTAATAGGACCATGAAGTGCTGTATCAGTGTTACCATTTCATCACAGTTCAACAACTGAAAACTGGAAATTAAGACCTGTCTCTGCATTATCCCTGGGGTCAGCACTGACATATTTATTCTCTTTTAATTAGTCACAGCCAGCTCCAGGCTGGGTCAGGGGAAGCTGGAAGGGAGAATCTTAGAATGAGCATTTAAATCCTGCCTTACTGCAAGGGGATAAACAGAAGGGTATCTTTGACTCTCTGACCTCCAACACTGTGTGGACTCTCCTAAGCGTGGATTTCAACAGCAGCATTTGCTGCAGAGATATGCACATTATTAACTCCCAAAGAGAGAAGGACAGTCTGGGAGTGACAACAGAATATGTATGTAATTTTATTTTTGGTTTCAGAATAGGTAGGCGAGGCAGGATGTGGATACCCCGCCCCTTCCCATTCCCACTATTTTCATGGGAGGTTCCCCTCACACAGTCAGGCACAGTTCCACTCACAGATTTGTGCTGGTGCAGAGGTCCTGAGGCTCCTCTCAGTCAATGGTAGACAGTTCTCCCGTCTCACTGTGCCTGCAGTGAGGAACCACAGCACCCACAGGCCATGAAGGGGAGCAGTCTTTTCAGCTGGCACAGCAGGTGCTGAAAAGGCCATTTTACTTACATTATTGCATCCATCATAAGGTCATCTCCCATAATGATGTCATATGCAGATGCTTCACACTCTGGTGGAGGAGAAAGGACAGGGGAGCACATAAAAGATACTGAAATCCTCTGTGAATTTCTGAAAGGTGTAGCAAGGAGATGATCAAGTGAACATTTCCCTCTGTGCTTTCCTCTGCACAGAGATAACTTTAAGAAAAAAAACTAAAATTAAGCACTACAGTGATTTGCAAAGGTAATTAGAACATGGCTTTGGTTTATGTCCTCAAAAACCAATGAGAATAGGAATTTTTCACCAGTTTGAGAAAGAATATAATGAACTATTGCTATTAAAGTTATCTGAAAAGAACGGGCAAAGATTTTTCTTTTTTTTTTTTTTTTATTCACCATGTTTCTGTTCATTTTATGTTTGCTTCCTATAAATATTCTTGCAGAAAAATTTACTGTCAATAATGTACTTCAGAACAGTCAATATTTAAAGTTTTTACTGATAGCAGATTTTGAATCCTTCAAATTTCTACCAAACACTTTCACAGACACATAATTACTCAGTAGAGGCACAGAAATACCATGTGAATAACACATTAAGTCTGAACTGGTTTGAATTTTTTAAATTATTTTTTTAAACCTACAGAAAGCTGCTCAAAAACAACCAACAATTTTTGGATATTATCCTCAGAGTAAGTTAAAAGGAAAAATAAGGAAGGAATATTCAAGCAGATTTGTAGACAGGAAAGAAATGGACTACCTGTCCAAGTTAACTATTTAAATTTTTATTGCTAGAAATTTAGTTACTAAATTTACTGGTAACTATACATCTATGAAGTGTCCATGTCCCAATATGCTATGTGTTTTGAAATTATTATTCCTAGTGTTTACCAGAGAGATTTTCACTTAGGAAAAAATATTATGAATAAATGCGGAGAGGAAAAATTAACCCCCATAATCATTTTAATGACCCTACTTTTTCATAATTTTAAACTGACTTCTAAGCTACACTTTTTCTATAGCTGCATCACGATTAAAATACTTTATCACTGCTATTCCACATGGTGTACTGGACAGCCTACACTCTCTGTTGGTTTCCCCTGACCTTATATGGCTTCATGTGGTGTAGTTCTGTCAATATCTCTTATCCGTAACTGAATGCAGACCTCACAACAGCAGTTCTTCTCTTGGCAAACTATTGATCATTTTAGTTTCTTCTCCCTTCCTCTCCATTCTCTTGATCTTTCTAGCCTTTTTACCAATTTACTTATTCTTTCTTTCTACTGCATGAAAACAAGCCTATAGGACAAGCCGTTTGTTACTCTTTCTTGTTTTATGATTCTTCCTGTTGGGTCATGAAAGTCTTGACAATGTATGAAGAGCTGCTTCAGGTGAAGAGAGGCTTCTGTACATAATAACACATCATGCCATTTGTGCCACAGAGGCTCTTTGGGGCCCTCTGCAATGTAGGTCTGATAGATTATGCAAAACAAACATGACAAACAACATATAGAATTGTAAAACACATATGGGTCGCACCTAAATCAAATTAATCCACCTAAGTGAATTAATCGAAGCTGCAAATTTCAATAAATATACAGAGAATGGAAAAAAACAAAAGATCAGTTCTATCTTCCCACATTCACATTTCATAAATGCAGGCACCTTCACACTTTATCATATGAATTGCATGCTACTTTTCTGGCAAATAGCCTGGAATTTAAAATTATTTGTGAGTTGCTAATTTATTTTAGGCTATAATTTAGGGGTCTGGCTATTGGAACACTGCACTTATCTAGTCGGTCTGTAACTAAACTGATTAGCTGTGTACAGTGCAGACAATGACAGTACTGAACACTATAAATTTAAAGGAGAAGCCTACTTCATAGCAAAAATTGTGGGAGCAAGCTAATACAGCTTCAGGATGCATAGCAGGAATTTTTAATAGCATGTGATTTCTGGCCTGGAAATTTTTCTCACTATTGAAACTTTTCTTCAGGCTTCCAAAAGGACAAAAACTTTAAAAAAAGTTCAAGTTCAATCTCTGCTTCCCCTCTTAAAACAAGAAAACCAAACCTTTTTCTCAATTTTAAGTTGTGCTTCACACTTCATTGTGAATTTGGCCCTCCCCATATTTCTCTTATTGTCTCTGTGTGGTTTGGCCTGTGGGTGGACGAGTTAGAGAAACAACTTGAAAAGAAAACCTTAGGTAAGCCAGACAACATTGTACTGCCCCAAATAAATTCTGTGCCCCTTCTCCACAGGGAGACATTTAAGGTCAGAGAAGGAGAAGTTTCCCCTGCTTTTCATAGAAAAGCATCATAGAATAATTTAGAATAGAAAAGACCTTTAAGCTCATCGAGTCCAGCCACAAAGGCGATCAAGTTAGCCAAACAGGATCTGGCTTTTCCTCTCCAGAGTGGGTTGTTGCCTTATGTCTTCTTGACCAGAAAATTAATTAATTAATTCAGAGCCTGACCTCCTACCATAATGCAGGTAGGAATGAGAGCTCAAATACTTCCTAACTGTCCTCAATTTATCTCTGGTTCTCTTGTTGGAAGGCTTTTATTTCTATAGATAATGTGAAGGTTGACTTGCTCCTGCTGCTAGTCCAAGGCTTCCACAACCTGCCGTGCCATTGAAGTCAGTAAGAGCTTTGCTATCAAATGAGCTGCAAGCTGGAGGCAATCCATAATTAGTTAACTCTGATTGTTACATGGAACTTGGTGATGGCCACTGAATTATTATTCTCTGCTAATCTGTGTCTGACTAAAGACTCGGACAGAGTATTCCTGAGTACTCCCTGTTCCCAGGGATGTTAATCAAATCACATTTGCTGCTCTTTTATGTCAAAAATAGGGGATGAAATAGCATAAACCCCACAAAATTTAAACTAAATAACAGGTCCAAAAGAAACAAAGCCATGAGTGTCTGCTGTGGCACAGAGTCAGTAGCACCAAGGCCATCCACACATTTAGCATGAGGAGCAGCAGCAGCTCAGAACCCCTCCACCACCCCCTGCTGCCACAGCACTGTCTGATCACCTCCTGCCCATGTCTCATCTGACTAGCAGCCAGCTGTTTCAGCCCTGTGCTCAGAAACACTGGCCAAAAATTAATTTAAACCAAATGGGCCCGCATTACTCTTAGAGTCTTCTCGCTGCAGCACAGCATGACGCTGGGACGAAGTATTATTTTGTTTTAATCAGTGTTGCTGATGTTTGAGAGAGAGTGAGAGGATTTCACTGCAGCCTTTAATGTGGCTCTAGTGAGATGCTGTTATATATTGGTCTGTGTCTCAGTATAAGGGCTTGTTTGACGGGTCCTGTCATCACCTACCTCCAAGATTATCATTCATGCTGCTGGAAAGACAACTTTATTGGACTAAATATTGGCATGTGTCTGTGTGGCCCACACAGGTAAAGACTCTCCCTAGGCCGTGTGTCTGAGTCACTGTGCGTGGGTGTAACAACTGCACTAGTTATTATTAATCTCTCTGAAACCTCTTTACAGTGATTAAGGGAGTACTGTATGAAAGCAATCTGCTTTGTGGGCTCTCGCCAAGGAAGACCCACTAAGCAGATTTTGTTGGATCCTCCAGCCAAACTGCTCTTTTCTTGGCAACTGAAATGTGCATCAACATAGATGTAATGTCAATTTCCAGCATTTTTTGTAATGTACTTTATTCAGATTATTTGGATGCTACACAAACCACTAATTCAAATCACAATATTTAACATTGCCAGTCACTTTTCTGATGTGCCAATGTATATAAAAAATCCTGAGCAGGAGACAAAAGGTCACATTTAAAAGATATCTAGAAGGGAAAAACAGTGTGTTCTTTTTGCCTCCAACCCATTTTTGTGAATAAGAGACTTGAGTGAGGGATTTCAGTAAGATATGAATGGCAGGTATATGTCAGCAGGTGACGGACTGCCTGTAAATCATGGCCAGAACAGCTCAGCAAATTGCCAGGGATCTGCTCAGATTTTCTCCAAACGGGGCAGCTGGGGATGAGAAGAGCCAAGCTCTCACTGAGAAAGCTATGAAGCTGAGATCATGTGACAATGGCCTGTAGCTATATGGAAGTTCTGGTAACCCTGTTTGTTGGTGAAAATAGTGATCTCACAGAAAGCTTTAACCTACGTATATTACTAAACAGGGTTGGTAGCTAGTTTGTCTGAGTCAGACTCTAGTAGGTTTCACCTGACCATTTTTCTTTGAGCTGTGGTATCTTTAATTTCTGTTTACTCCTGTAAAGTGTCGTAGATATATAGATAGATCTAAATCTATCTTTTAGGAAAGCTCAACCTTTTTGTCTCTTCCCACATCCATGTCTAGCAATAGATCAAAGCCTGGGTTTACTATTCTACTATGTGCCTCATGACATCTTGTTCTCACATATCAGAAAGCGACTGTCTCTAAAGCAACTAAGCAACTTTAAGAGGTTAAGGAAAGCAGAGTAAAATAGCAGTAAACTGAAGTTTTCGTATCTTTGCCTGTTCCAGGACAGTTAGGCTGGAGAAAAGCAAGACACTCTGAAGGAAGCAAAAATCAAGAATGAAAAAGAAACCAGTCTCAAGAAGGAAGGGAAAAGAAAAAAAGAATGTAAACTTAAGCAGAATGTCAAATAGATATTTGGAGTTCAGAGTGGTACACTAGTCTGACTATACTCAACTTTGACCATCTACAGAAGGTTTTTTATCATCAGCTTTGTGTCATTAAGTAATTAATATTGAAGTGATGTGCCATTTTCTTCCATATCATTCTGACTTCTCTTACTCAGTGTACGTTGGTTGTGGTTTTTTTGTTTTTGTTTTTGTTTTTTCAGAAAGCAGGTGATTCAAAATACCCAGGAAACCTCTGAAATGCATTTCTTCCATCTAGAAGAAAAACAAGCTCACCCTTAAGAAAGCAGTAAGGACCAGACACACAGAAAACTCTTTACTAGTTTAATAGGCCCCATGTGATAGTATCATATTATCAGAGAGCCACAGAATGGTTTGGGTTGGAGGAGACCTTAACAATCACCCTATTCCAACCCTCCTGCCATGGGCAGGGACACCTTTCACTAGCCCAGATTGCTCAGAGCCCCATCCAGCCTGGCCTTGCACACTTCCTGGGACATTAACAACTTCTCTGGGAAATTCATTCAGTGCCTCACCACCCTTACACAACTTCTTCTAATCTAAACCTACTCTCTGTCAGTTTGAAGCCATTGTCCCTTGCCCTGTCTTGCTCTTGTAAACAGTCTCTATCCACCAGTCTTGTGGGCTCCCCTCAGGTACTGCAAGGCCACAGATAAGTCACCCTGGAGTCTGCTCTTCTCCAGGCTGAACAGTCCAAACTCTTTCCTGCTTTCCTCACAGGAGAGGTGCTCCATTCCTCTAATCTCCTTAGTGGCCCTCTTCTGGACTCATTCCAACAAGTCCATGTCTGTCCTCTGTTGAGGGCCCTGGGTAAAGGGTGCAGCACTGCAGATGAGGTCTCACAAGAGCAGAGAAGAGAGGCAAAATCCCTTCCCTGCTTTTGATGCAGCCCAGGGAGTGACTGGCTTTCTGGGCTGCAACTACACACTGCCAGGCCATGTCCAGCCTCTCGACCACCAGCACCTGCAAGCCCTTCTTGGCAGGCTCTTGATCTGTTCATCCAGTCTGTATTGACAGTACAGGTTGTCCTGATCCAGGTGCAGGTGCACCATGCACTTGGTCTTCTTAAATCTCATGAGATTCCCATGCAACCACTTCTTGAGCTTGTCCAGGTCCCTCTGGATGGCATCCTATCCTTCAGGTGTGTCAACCATACCTCTAAACTTGGTGTCTGAGGGTGCAGTTTGTGATGTGGTATTCTTCCGCCTTCACATACATAACTGTAAAATGACATTGACTAAATAAATTTACATACAGAGGGGTATTTGGCTGTATAAAACTGTGCATCCTTGGGTGACTTTCAAAAAGAGATATGTAGGCAGGTATCAGCCTGCCTCTACAGCAGGCAGCGGAATTATTCTTGCTTTACCATATTTGATACAGTGCCAGTTATCCCATTTTAATTTCATCTGTTCTGTCAGTCTGCATCACAAGGCTGCCTAGTGATGATCTTGCCCATCTCTACTGCCCACCGAGTGATGTACAATCATTGGTGCAGCAGGGTGAAACAGCTTCTCCATCGTGGCTCTGGTCCTTGCAATAGCAAGCAAAACAATTGTGGGCAAGCATACTTGCTTCCTCCTAGAACATCTGCAATGTCTAAAAACAGTAAAGTCTGTTACTGGAGCTTTGAGGTGACGATATTTATATGAAAGACAATTTCTAAATTTCAAACACTGTTAAAGAAATAGGACAATGAGGACTTGGCTGAAGGAAAAAGCCCAAATACAGGTATGTACATTAATGAAATAAGAGTATCCAACACTATTTGCCTGTAAATGGTGGAGGAGCAGGGCAAATGTAAATAACCCCTTGACCTCCTCAGTAAATCCACACTTGAAATGGAGGGGATTAAAATGTCTTAAAAATCATGTGCTAAACACTGAGAGAGCTTAACATTTTCCTTATGCAGATGTCAGATGACTTTCCCAACCCCTACATCAATTACACATTACTCCCACAGGTTAAAACTGAAATACACAGATGTTGGTATGTTAAGGTAAGAGTTTTTGTAAAAATCTTTAGGTGTCTTCACTTGGCATGGCTCCACTTTACTGCATTTGTCCAAGGGACTGCTATGAAACATCTGATTTATCTCCACAGATTATCATGATCCTGTTCTCAGTTTTCACCAGTTTTCCATTTTGTGAGTATGGGACTACACAAACGTGATCATCCTGTTGGAGAAGGCCCCTTCCAGCTTTAGCAACTACTCGTGCTGGGCTCAGTCAGTTCTTCTTCCTGAAAATGCAGTAAGAATTCATCCAAATTACCAGTTCTGCTTAGCAGCATGAAAACAAAATTAAAAAGAGGAAATACAAGCATAGCTGTAACTTACCTGTGAAAGAGGAGAAATACAAAACTATACCAAAGAGTATAAAGAAAAAAAAACTTCAGTGTGGTAAAAAGAAGAAGAGATTATAATTAACATGCTAAAACAATGTGTGTTAATGATTATAAGGAAATATTTTATAAGATCCAACAAAAATAAAAAATAAATGTTCAAATTATCTAAACTCAGAATCTCTCAAGAAGAATAAATCCTTTTGCATGTTAGTAGCAAATGTCTGTGTACACCAGTAAAACCTTGTCTGATATTACAGTAAATATGAAGAGGAAAAAGCATTACCCCAAAACATCAATAATCTGCCTCTGTTCCAGTAATAAAGTTATTACTTCTGTGACTAACACAAATGACTGAAGAATTTTACAGCCACCCTGTCTGCACAACACTCAGCTGCAATGAAATTGCCTTCTTACTCCAGAGAGACACGAAATTTAACTTGTAGTCATCTGAGAGATTCTTGCACAGTGCCACATTTGTATTGGAGAGAAAACAAAAAAACCAAACCAGGCTCACATTTTTTGTTCACATACTTTCATTTGTAGTAAAATTATATCCACCGAAGCTTGAAAATGTAATTTACCACTTTATGTTACTTAATACATATATGGATACATGTATATATATATATATATGAAGTAACATAAAGTGGTAAATTACATTTTCTTATAATTATATATATATTATACATTTTATTTATAATTGCAATTTGCAATTTTTTGATTATTTTCCCCTGAATTTCTAGCTTTGTTCTCAGACCATTGTAATAATCCTATATAAGAGAATCTGTCCAAGTCTCTTGCTGTGTTTCATTTGCAGCTGTACGGTGTACATAGCAATTAGCTGCTGATATACTGTTATCTGGTCTCCAGTCCTTAGCATGCGTTAGTGTACTTTTCATTCTCCACATGCCATAGAAAGTCAGAGTCCTGATCCTTTACACACACAAAAAAAAAGTTTGAAATGTGGGACCTAACACATACTGAAATGCCTGATGAACTTTCTGTGCACCTGCCTTGGCGTGTGAGTGTTTGTGCATGTGTGCACACATATGTGCATGTGTCTGTGAGAGGCCAAGAGAGGGAAAGCACTCTCTCAAATCCACCTGAGCAATACAGGAGAACGTACTGTTAGAGATTTTGGCAAATATACTAAAATATATTGAAGAAACAAATTTGATTTGTATCTGCAAACAGTTAGCTTTTTCTGAAGGTGAGATTTCATAATAAGTATGTGTGTTCTTCTACAACAACAGAGGCAAACATCAGCAGAGACCCAGCCTTGCCTTAATTATTGTGATACATTTTTGTGTCTTGTAAACAAGCATTTATTGCCATGTTTAGATCAAGAAAGTGATAACACAGAATTGTGACTGATTAACAATTTCAAAAATTAGGAAAGACTAGAGTCTTAATAATTAAGAATATGGTCAACAGAATGACTTTCTTTAATACAGTTCTAGAGAAAAATATAATATTCAAACAGACACATGCTCAGTAATTTGGCTGAACTCTTGCTAAAGCAAGTAATAAAATTAATTTCCTAAAGTGACATGTGAGAAAAAAAAGAAATATTTCAGTGCAGCTTCCTTGTATTTGGACAAGATTTTTTTTATAAAAAGGGTTTCAGTAAACCCATTGCTTTTTGGCAAAGTTAAAATCTCTCTCTTACAACACAAACTGAAAATAAATATAGTTTTGCTGGAATCTCAGATTTTTTTTTTTTGGTGTGTGTGTGATAGAGATAAATGTAAACAAAGTAAAACAATTTCAATAAAAAGGAATTAAAAAGACATTTTATGTCAAGCTCTCTTTCTGTTGTCTCCTTTGAAATTAATTCCGCAGTATCTTTACTTTTTGCTAATGCATGGCTAAAACTTCTCTTGAGGAACTTCAGCATCCATATTGGCTAAGATTTTATTATGGCTTTTCCTGCAATGAACCATCTACTTCATGACCTGCCCATGTTACTAACAATTGATGATAAAGATGAGGCAATGGAGGTGACTCCGTGTTCCTCATGGACAGAGGTACCAGTGCCAGAGGAACTCCTCCCTGACAGCCTTTGGAGGGCAGTTCATCATTGCTCACAGTTTGATAAGCATTACTAACCATACTGCTCTCACCTCCCCACGGAGATACCATTCATTTAAGTTTCACAACATCTCTGCAGAAGGAAATTGTCTGTGCCACCTCAGATTATAAAGAGTAAACTTCAAGCCAGGAATGGCTGTAGTACAATTTATCTGGCTAAAGGAAGCTATCCAAAATGGAGATGTTACCATAAATATGGCCTCCCTGAGGTGGCCAGAAAGAAACAGTTCCCTCTGGGAAATGTTTATCTCATTCTAAAACAGGAATGAAGCAAGTCTGATGCACTGTGCTCTAGATATATTTCCATCTCTCAATTTCTGGCTTCTGGAGGGAGACAGACATGCCAGTCTCAGATATAGAGTCATGTGTGGGGAGGTGACCCTCACATTATTTCCACTCTACATGCCAAACTCATAGAAAGCTTGCACTCCATGTGAGATTTGCATCAAGGTTATCCAAGCACTAGACTCAAGCTATCCAAAAAAAATAGTTTTGTCCAGTAATACAGGGCACAGTTGTGTATGCACAGTCTTCTGTGTATGCAGTGTGACATGTTAGGAAAAGGAAGGACAATGGGAAGAGGGGAAAGAGAAGGATGCTATTTTAGCAGTAAGACTTCCCTCAGAAGCTCTTAGAAGTCCTCACCACAGAGAAATTTAGCCTCCTCTTTCAGCCTCACACACAGCAGAATTCAACGTGTGCAACCAGGAAGCCAGGTTGAATTTACAGCAAAACTTCCTACAAAGGAGGAGAGACAAAACCCTCCTGGCTGTTATCACAGCAGCTTAGTTTCAAAAACAAAGAGTGAAAGAAAATCAGAGAACCAATATTTAAAAGTTCTTGAGACTCTCTTCTGTCTCTGTGGCCCTCAAAACAAAATGATTGGAGAGATTTGTGGCAGGGAGTTTGTGCTGGGCACAGCCCGACCAGTCCTTGCAGCACAACCAGGCAGTAGGGATGGTCCTGACCTGGTCCATCCATGTCTAAAACCAGGCACAAGCTGGCACTGTTTTCAGCAGATAATCCATGTACCCGAAGTGGTTTCTCACCTTTAAATCAGTTTCCTGCCATTCAGCTGAGCAGTTAGAAGAAGATTGCCATCCTGCTTCCTCTGCCAGAGGTGTCCAATGCCAGCAGTACTCAAGTGCCCTCAGGAACATTACTGTTCTCATTAGCAATGAGAGGATAGGGTGAGTTTTATGAGCTGGATATTTTATTATTTATCTGTAAGAAAGGCTGTTCATCATACTTAGGTAAGGCAAACACAAGATGTTCCTTAGCTATATGTCACAACATACAAACACAAGCCATTTACACAAAAAATGTAAGACTCAGCTTTGCATTAGATGCTATCTCCCCATCCCTTTACCTTCTGATAATTTTTATGTAGATAAATATTTTTTTTTTAGTCACTTTACCTTGTTTCCTGGTATTTTTTTTTCCTGCCTTCCCTGTTGGCAAGAGAATGTACAATTTTGCAGATAGATAAAACCAATTTTCAATTGCAGACAGCTACAGGAAAAGCCTGCATGGACTCATCTTTCCCCTTCTCAGCAAAGGAGAGATGACAGAAAGTAGGAATTATCCCACATGTTTGTGTGGCAATCTCAAACCTACCTGGATATGAAGCACGGTGCAGAGTTTGTGCTTTGTTCTGATATTCATTGGGCAAAGATGCAAAAGGTAATTTGACCAGCTTGGTCCTCATCTCATAGCCAGAGTGATGGACCATACATCCTGGGAGATATCACCCTTGCCCTGTCTAGGGCCGCAGTAATGTTCATTGCTCCCATTTGGGAGCAAGAGAACTGCTGAGGAGACACCAAGGGCTGCCCATCTCTGAGCCTTAGGTGCTTCCAGGCACTCTAATTCCTTCTGGTTTTGAAGCCTTTTCCTGCCATCATATCTGCCTGCCTTCCTGCCCTACTTTTTGTTCTCTGCTCCTTTTCTTTCTCTCCTCATGCACCCTTCCAGCACTCCCTCCCCACTAAAATGCAGCACAGGGAGGCAGAACAGTCTGGCATTGGCCTTTCAATATATTTAAATACCAGCAATTCACTGAGCTGGAAAATTGTAAATCTGCAATTTTATTAAAAAAGGTGGTCACCCTGTTCTTTGGAGCCATGTTCAGAGACAGCAGCATAATTAATGGACCTTTATGCAACATAGAAGCAAAGAATGGCAAATTTATTAAGACTTGGTCAGATGATATTTTTAATTTCTAAGAAACCAACTTTCCATATCTAGTTTTGCTTATTGATACATGAAAAGAAAGGCTGTTTAAACCATCCTGTGCAGGTGAAAACAGTGTCACACAATTTCTTTTTTCCTTTGAGCTAACACGGGTGAGGATAGCAACTGGCACTGAGGGATTACTAATGTCCTCTAACAGTGTGCGTGTGGTGCCTACTCTGCGCCGTGTCTAGACGCTTTCCCAACATTTCATGGAACAACACTTCAAACCAAACCAGAGACAGACCAGTGCTGTCAGCTCAGCTCATTTTAGTTATAAAAGGCATGCTTACTTGATGTGCTGCTGGGAAAGTTAAGCAAGGCACTCAAGCCATAAAACAAGCTTTCAATTAGGCAGTATAAAAGGGAAGCACAAGCCACCAAAGTGGAAAATAAAGGTGAAAGGTTTCAAAGGTAGGTCATGAGTCTCTCACATACAGGGGGAGTATAAATTAAACGAAATGGAATGAAATAAAGCTTGACATCATCCTTTTTTACAAAATGTGGGTGGACTGACATAGCTGTAGTGAATTATGAGTGCTGTGAATTATGTGTGCAAAGAAACAGATGACATAACCCCAGTCTAGAGGATAAAAAGGCCACAGAGCTGTACAACTGGCCACAGAAATATGGAAGGTGTGATGAGAGAGGAAGCACCATCTTCTTTGGAAAACTCTCTTGAATTAAGGTATGAACTTAGAGTGGAGCACCTCCTCCAGAATAACTAAAAGTACATATCTCTTTATTCTGACTAAGAATACTTTCTCCAAATTAACAAAGCCACTGTGACAGGAACATGTCTTCCAGAATAAGTCTCTGCAGAAAGGATGGGGAATATAGCAGCTCTAGAACAAGCTCTTGGTTGCTTTTGGCCGCTTCCCTTTTCTAGATGATTAAGACCTCCTAACACCCAACTGAAATGGTTGGCTGGGACCTGACACTTCAGTGCTCTTGGAAAGAGTTCTGAAAGTAAAGTAAAGATACTGAAATGACAGTTAAGAAAGTTATCTTTACTGAAGTAAAGACACTTCAGTAAAGATAACTGAAATGCTAGGTAAAAACCAAACTTCTTCCACCCTTTCTGTTCTCCTTATTCTGGCAGTTCCGTCATTCAGTCTCTGTAACACATCCATCATTCAGGACCTGAGTCATGTGCTTAGTCTCTCTTTTGCACAGCAAGCCCTGCAAACATTGAGCATAGCTGAAAAAAAATGTGAGCCAGTGGTACCTGTCAAGAGAAACTATTAATTCAATCCTATGATATTTAAAAATATCTAGATATTTAAAAGTAAAAGACCATTTTAATTCATTTCCCTGCCTATATTAAGCTGCATCATTTATGAATATAGCCTGTGGACTAAAACAAGATCATTTGCTATGAGCTTGAAAAGCCAAATTATTGTTGCTTGTTATGGTCTTTACATAAATATTTGGGAAATTTATTTATTAATGCTATATTTTGTCAAGGATTCTCTCTCCTGTTAGCTGCACAGCCTCTTCAGGTTCCTGTTTTCTGTGCTCTCAATAGTTCTATGTGGTTACAGCAAATCAGGCCTGATGAACCACAGGCACTCTCACACTTGTTTCCATATCTGGGTGTAGCACTTGGTGAGAGAAGCCACTCAGGCATATGGCCCATAATAATCTGAGCTCCAGTGAGTTGGAACCTCTTGCTTCAACAGCCATTTGGCCATTTGTTTTTCTTGCTGCAGCACTTTGATTGTTTTCCTCCCTTTGACAGAAATATGAAAGCAGCCAGAGGGCTTATGTACCACCTCCACCAAATGTTACCCATGTTCCAGTAGTCAGGTAGAAAATGGGGAGATGATCAGGGAAAAGGTGCCCACTGACTTTGGAAGTCCTGAGGATTAAAAGCACATATCCTGCTGGAAGAGAGAGTAACATACATGCAGTCAAAACCTCCCAAACCAGCTGTGGTGGCTTTTGGTGATCTTTCAGCTGAGGTTCTCCATGCAGCATCTGTCAGTCTCAGTTTTCTCTCTCACACCAAAACTGGGATAACTATTTTTTACAGTACATATCTTAGGTAATTATTACAGAATGCAGTTTAGAAGAACATCAGTGTAAAGGTATTTGAATAGTTTAATCCATCTCACTAAAAATATCACAGCAAAGAGAAGACAAACCTAGTGCAATGGCAGAATAGGAAATAAGGCTGGAATTTTTCAAATAAATGCGTGAAAAAATATAGGCCTTTGAGCAATGCAAACATACCACAGAAACAAGCAAGAAAAAACTAAGCCTTTTCCCTGGCCTAAAGGATGCCAAGTAGTATAATTTGTGAAGAGAATTCAAGGGGACTTCCAGTAAATTAGGCCTTGCTTCTTTCCTCTCATGCCTATATCTTAAGCACACAAGCTGATCAAATGTTTATTGCTACTGAAGATACAGGACAACAGCTGTGTTGCCTTTTGAGCCCCAGAACAGCACAGAGAGAGTTCTACATTCGTCCTAATTGGAAGAAACTGAAAAGTTTTACATCAAACTGTTTTACAACAGAGAGGCGAGCTTTCAGTTGCAGTGAATTATTCATGAAATAGTTCTGCTTCCCAGAGAACACTTCAATTTTTCATTGAAAACCTGAGCGGCAAACCAAGAAACTGCATGAAATACTTCAATTCTGAAAAGCCACCACAGCACTCCAGAGATCCCATTCTGTTCCTTTGTTGGGGACTTTGCCTTTGCACCAAACTTGATTTCCCAAATACACTGGTCAGGCAGCAATGCTGATGCATACCTTCCCAGCTGTGTGAGAAAGGAAAACTGTTAATTATGGAAGATGGAAAGAAGTCAAGGAGCCATAATTGTGCATTTATTTGTTGGGACTTGAAAACTTCTACCACCTAACTCAGTCATTGTTTCCACTGGATAGGGAGGAAAAATGTGTGAAGAAAGGGCAATGTGGAAGAAAAATGGGCATGGATCCTCTCAGCCTACTCAACTGCAGCAGCTAGTTTGTGTAGGAATTGAAGCGGAGCTACAAGGCCCTCCAAAAATGAACAGGAGAATCACTGAAGTATGAGAAACCAATGAGCAGAAAAAGAGGCCACTCAGTCTTGCCCAGTGACAGCCATGGGATGTGTCAGACAGCTTTCATAGACATGTCAGCTCAACACCTAGTCTAAAAGCAAGGTGCAAGAGAATATGTAGAGTGAAGGTGTACTTACACCCAAATAGGACCTCAAAAAAAGTGCAAAGATTCAGAAGAAAACTATTTGACATCGTCAAGCCAAAAATATGCATCGACAAGAAAGGCAACTTAAAGTCAATTGCTGACTGTACTTTCTCTCTAGAAGAAATTGCTTTTGATTTCTCCAACCAGAATCTCAGCTGGTCTAACTTAGATAGCTGATTTCTGTAAAATTCATGCCCATTTACCTGTTGAGCCTCTTGCCCTTAGAGAAGTGGCATGTTATCTAAAGTGAAAAATACATCCTTTGGCTATGCTTAAACTTCTGTTCAAGCAGAAAATACCATGAGCTGGAAGCTTCAAAAGTGACAATGCTTCCTCTCAGCTATTAAGAAAACAGTGGTAAGAAGTCAGTTTCACTCTTGAGATCAAAAAATAATCTGGCATTTAGTTTTGAACAGAAAAAGGAATCATCTGAAGCAAGGTGAAGGCTAGGGATGTTAATGTAGGGGAGCTTTTAAATGTATCTGTAAAGAGGATCAGAGATAAACATGCAAAAGGAGTTTGACATATTTCTCAGAGGGAGAAGTTATGAGTGATTGGATATGTTTGAAACTAGGTGTGATGACTTTCAGAACCAAGAGATCAAGAGACTCTTGATCAAGGGAATCTAGGAGAGGCAGAAAGAGAAGCATGGGTGAAAGAATATAAGCCCACAGCAAAATACCTTCCTCTCTGTGTTTCAGGTTCTTTTCCTCTGCAGTGGGAAGGAAAAGTCAGAAATATATGAGCCCCTGTCTTTGAAAGCTGAGTAGCATCCACTGATAGCATCAGAAAAAGTTTGATTTGGGCTCTGTTTGAGGAACAAGTCCTGATCAATTCTCATTCGTACTCATGTACTCATCCTTCTCTACAAGGGAAAATAATTGGTTAGCTGTTCAGATAAGGAAATGCCAAAGAGGATACCCGATTACAGCAGAAAGCTGATCTATGGCATGAATTAGCTTCTTGATTCTCTGAATCACATATAAAACTGGAGAAAGATAAAGAAAATTATTAGATGCTGACAAGGAATGTACTGGATTGTTTTGACTGCTCCAAGTGATTCCCAAGGCACAAAGTTCTGCAGTGCTTCTAGGGCTGCTCCAGAAAAACTGGGCATGTGGTCTCCCTGTAGCTTAGTGTGCAAGTCAAGTTTGCCTGCAGAAAACATGGATGACTTGGTCACTTACAGGAGCTCAGTGACCATACAGAGAGTAGCACAGTTACAGATCCCTGACTACCCCACCTTTAACCACTCCTTTTCACTCAGCACTGGTCATGACGAAACTAGGTATAACAGCAAAGTGCCTAACACACTGGAAGGGCATGCACCATCTCCATGTCCTCCTGAGGTCGTGTACGAGGCTGATGCTGTGTGTAAGTGCTGCCTGCCTGGCTGACACCTGTCAGCTCTGTCCCTGTGCCAGGGGTTCACTGGCTCAGCTGCTGCAGCTGCCCACAGCCACTGCTGGGCTCATCTTTGGTCAGCTGACCACAAAATACTAATTGCTGTTGGGGCAGGCAGCAATACTTCTTTCTCCAAGACGTGAGTGCTGGTAACTGTTTTAAAATTCCATGTTGAATATTTCCCCTGTGCATGTGGGCGCATTCTGTTACTTGCTGTATCTGCTTAGAAGTATTAAAGCAAAATGTCTTTATCAGTTTTATCTTTTTGCATTTGACAACTGCTGATGTCATTTTACTTTTGTTTGTAAATGAAAGCCTGTTTGCTGCTGAGTCACAGAAGAAGGCAAGACATAATAAATATAGCACCTAATCAACCCAGAAATTGTGGATCACTGCAATGACAATCAGAAAGGGAGGTGTTTTTAACCAGTGATAGCAAAACAGAAGGCTCTTGTTTTCTGTGCAGAATTCCCTGTCACTCACATGCTTTGAATGATATGGCTTACATTCCCCAAATTAGAAATATGAGTATCAAGAGTTGGTAGCAGATACTGCCCTTTATACAAAAATAGGAATAGAGGAAGCCTAGCATTTCCCATATAGGCCCCCTAATGCAGCTGTCTGCTGGAAGAAATCATAAAATGCAAACCAGGAAGCTGAAGCACCGAATGATGATTTTCATGTCCATGTTCTGATTTCCAGAGTGTTTATCTCTCATCCTCAGTATTCCTCAGTCTTTCAAATGACTTGACCAAGGCATGAAGTATTTGAACACGTGTCTTCATTTATAAGTTTTAGGAAAGTTCTACTATTGCTAAGACCAGCCCATTTCAGATCTACTGGGAGACAGCAGCATCACAGGACTGCTGTGTGTCCACATGATGTTGTCATTGCTACTTGATTCTCTGAGACTGAGAGGACATGTCCACACAGTGTGACAGAATTCTTAGAAAATTGGCAGGCTATAGGGTCCACTGAGGCATATGCCATCCTTGCAACAACAGAGTTAGGTGAAGTAATAGCTATACTGAGGAGACTGAGCTAATGAATGAAAAACCCTGAGAGTAGGATCCTAATACACTGTCATTGTGGAGATTACAGGGTTGTCCTGCTGGTAGCTTGAGGGATGGAATGTGAGAAGATGTCTCTTCCTCAATATGAATTAAAGGATTTCCTGGACCTCTAGAATGAGAGAACTATTTGATTTGACAATCTCAGTCTTTTTAGAGACACCATGTAAACCTTCCAATGTTCTATATCAGCACAGTACAAAATATTTTCCTCAGCTCTAATGGCTTAAAATCACCTATCACAAAGTCCTGAATGTTTTCATGAGAGAAGTAGTGTTGCTGAAGTTCTGTGGGGAATCACGAGAAGCCTCATGATGTGCTTCTGAAAAAGGCTGGTCTCGACAACCCTAGCGGTGGAGCAGAGCACAGGGTGTGCTCAAAATGATCCCTGGAATTAAACTCTCACTACCAAGAGAAGTCTCTTCATGGGTGTTCTTGTTTGCAAACATTCTCTGTTTCTCATGGCCAGATTTATTTTGCTGTAAAGTATTCACTGAAGCAGACAGCAAGATAAAGCACAGACACGTCCCTTAGGTCACAAAGAGAAGGAAGTATCATTTCCAAAACTGTAGTTGGCCACTCACCATGGTGGAAAGCTGTTATGCTAATGTAGACTCTTGCATGCACAGCTAGCAATGTAGTGCCTTTGAGAGGCTTACAATCCTACTACTCTCAGCTTTCTCCTTTCCTTTTTTTTTGAAGTTGTCTCACATGCAGTACAGTGCTTCTGCTTCCAAAGTCCATTCCCCTGAGGAAGACAAGAAAGTCATTCTGGATTTCCCAATTTTATTTGCATCCACGTTAATTATTCAGGTGGTAATTGAAGGGACTTTGAATATTTATTAAAGCTACATCAAAGGTGTAGCACTGTTTTTCCTTTCTGTATGACCCACAAGAAAACAAAACCCCTCCAGAAAATTCCATTCAAGTTCAGGTTATTTAGTCCCATAGCTTCCATCAGGGCATTTTTTTTCTAAAGTAGTGATAGACTGGATTTTGTTGTTGTTCATGGCTAACTTAGTTCTCTGCACATGTTTCAAGCATTTTGCTAAGAAACCAAATTGTTTGTGGCTTCACATTGATGATGAAGTTTTTTCACTAACAGCCCCTCTTTGAGGTACTAGACTGTCTGAAGGGAATGGCCCCAGACTCACAAGTTTTTTGCAGGACAAAAGGTACACCATACCTCATTATCTCAGAGAATTCCAGAAGGATTCAAATCTGCAAGTTTTCTCAATGTGAGCAGCAAAGAGAGGCTGATCACCTGCCAAGCAAGAAAGTCAAAACCATGAGAACATCAGCCCACTAACCACAGTGTTAGACTTGATTGCAAAATAAGCAAGGATAAACACATTTTATTCACTGCTACATGATAGCTTCAAATAGATATTCAAAATATATGTCTGAAATAATTTCTTCCACTCACACTCTAAAAAGGTGCCATTGTCTCAGTGCCAGTGGAGCATATGACATCATGTATATACCTTTTTCATGGCTATGATATTAATGGAAGAACAAGCACAGTATTGACAGCTGATTTATCTATTTATTTAAGAAAAATCCATTCATTGATTAGAAAATCATTAGCATCAACTGGTTTCAGGGCTTTCTAACTGTTTATAATTCTTAAACATATGCATACATTCTTTATAAAAAAAATAGAAGTATGGATTCGTTGTTCAGCGTGTGCTATGATTTTCCTTTGTTACAGGTTATGGCAGCAAACTGAAATAGATGCCATTCTGAACTCAAAAGGGAACTAAAATACCTGCAATTGAAAGTTTTTCTGGTGTCTGGTGCATCAGGGACCTCAGTCTATCTTGTCTGGGGCTTGATATTTTGGTTGTAGTTCTATGATTAAAATCCTTTTAGCATTCATGGCATGGAATAAGAGTTTAGCAGAAATGTCTACCACTGTCTGTCTACATCTTTCACAGTTGGAGTATTTTACAAATTTATTTCCCTCCAACCCAACCACACATGAAAAGCAGAGGATTTTGGTTATTGCAGCATGTCTATTGTGTTAGAGTACTGTTCTTTCCATATGACCATCAGCCTGGGTCATAAATGGGGCTCACTTCAGGTTAGTGCAGATATGGAAAATGTTGGCAGGTTTTATCCTTGGTATTTGGTTTTACCCTTTGACAGGACAGATCTTTCTGGTTTAAGCTGTCTTCCAAACAGTTGGGATTCATTAACCTGTGCAGCTGTCTTTTGTGCTGGTGCCTCACCAGTCTCTAGAGAATAACAGATTAGATTTGACTAGACATTTAACTTTTTTGACAACTGTGACTAGTGGAGCTGAATCCCACTGTAGGTAACATCTTCTGCTGGTTTTATTAGTCAGGTTCCCACTCAGTTTAGCACACTGTTCTTGCTTACCCTGCTCTCTGTCCTGTACACTTGCCACAGCCATTTAATTCTGTATGAGGTACATTCCTTCTGCAGTTCCATACTTTATTTTCATAGGTTTTTTCTGCCTGCACCAACTGAAAACTATTAAAACCATAAAGTGCTTCAAAACAAGTGAGTGTCAAAAAGAAATCTCTCTTCTAAGTATTCCCTTTGCTGCTGGCAACTATTACTTGCAGTTACAAAGCAAATAATTTAAACTTTGTCTAGATATCTCACACATTTCTAAGTTACCTCCTTCCTGATGGAGCCATAACTTTTGCTTGCTGTCCTGTTCCTCCACTTGGGGTATTTTTTCACATTACTTCTATTAATGTCAATGTCCTTCCCCTATCTGGATTGGGGAATGTATTGCAAGACATTGTAAGTCTCCCCTCGAGGCTCCCATCCAATTGTTGGTTTGATTTTTTTTTTTTTTTTTTTTTTTTTTTTTTTACTTCACTTCAGCTTTGCTGGTTGTTTCAGGTTTTTAAAAGAGCCGATAAGAGGATGGCAAGAACTCCGATCTTGCCATGATGTTCAGAGAAGGATCAGACTTCAACCCAAGAACGGGTTAGTTGGGTGAAAAGTTATCTGTCCTATGGTGTAAAAAACCCCACTGCTGGGAGTAAATATACAGACTGATGTCAAGAGCCTTGTGACTTTATAATACAAGACTTTTGATTTTCTTATTCGTGTTATGCAATGCAAATCTAAAAGGATTCTGTTGAGGTCATTTCTGAGGGGTCATCATTAGATGCTGATTTTAAATACAGTTTTGTTTTGACAATTTAGAGATAAATTCTATGCTTACAGAAATGATGGGTTTACACAGAGTAGTGCAAATTATTTTGATGTACAGCAAAACTTAGTTGTCATTCTAATGGGGGTGCAGTACATTAGATGCATAACTCCAGTCCTCCATTTACACCACAGCATATAAAGTTGTCCTCATGTGTGTGCATATTTATACTTATAAACACACATGCACTCAAACTGTACATACAGGTATATTTTTATGTACACTAAAATGTTATTTTATACACATGAGTATATATGAGAATATATACACATAAGCAGAGGTATATAAATCTGTGACCTCTAGTGACACACAATAAAGAATTACAAAGCGGGTAGAGGATAAATACCATTTTCTTTCTTGTTGTTGTTTTGTCTGGAATGGGTTACATACCCTGTGAATGGAGCTAAAGGAAAACATAATTAGTTGCACAGAAAGGAAATGGTTTTGATGTTTATGAATCACTACTGTCAAATTTCTACAAGTATAATACAATAGACAGGGTATATATACACAGCAGCCCCCCTCATGTTTAAAACATCCTAGAGAGCTTAACAAGTGATAACCTAAGATAAAGCTGCTGTTGGGTCAAAGCATGAATTAAACAAGTGTTGCCTTTAGTCTTGACATGAAAGCATTTACAGAGCCAATGTTCTAAATCTCTGCTGGCAGAATATTCAGAGGTAGAAAATGATAGAGCACTTAAGATGCACAGGCCCTTTCAGCTATGGATTTATAATGATATTTCTGTAGAGCATTTGTAGAACACAAAACCTGACTTGGGCAGTAAGGAAGTAATACCTCAGCTGGATACGCAGGGCCTGGAAATTAGATGTGCAGCTGGAATTTTAAGACAAATGAAAGTCTGTGAACAGCTCACCTTCTGGGGGACAGACAGAAACAGCATCTGACTTCGTGAACCTTCCTTTCCCTTGCTGCTTTCTTAAATTCACATGATTCAAAGATTTTTCTTGTTTATACTTTTCAGGTATACTTCATGATTATACAACTGCAAGGCTGCAAGCTTCTAAATGGATATCACTAATGCAATGTTTCATAATTTGTTCAAGAAACTTCTTCCTTCTATCCTTAGTGAATCAGCCCTAAGCAGCGGAGAGGGGAATTTCCCCATGTCCAGTCAGAGACTGGGGCTGAGCAGTTTACTGTGTTGTTGTCATTGTGTGGATGGACACCTGTCAGCCAAGATTTAGAAAACTGGAAAGACCTGGGTGGATGCCACTTCCTAAACAGCATCAAGAATCTGAAGGATGGTTGTGGCTTGTAGCTGTTTCTTGACTGATCCCAACAATTAGTCCATCTCTCTGGTGTGGCCATACTCTGTTATAGTCTTGGTCTTACATTATTAGAATGAACTGTTTGTCTCTTCTTGAACCTCAAATGTGCTTTTAAATAAAATGCATTCACATTTTAAAACTCTGTTTCATGTGTAAAACACTTCCAGGAAAACCAAAGCAGACAACAACAAAGAGGAAACTCTGAGGGTGCTTAGAATTATAGCCATGACTCAGGTCCAGTCAGCCTTTCATCATTACAAATTTTTCCTGTAAAGTGCAGAGCTATAGACTAAATTGTCCTTGGCCCAAATTTGATTTTTTAAACGATGTGTTTCAGGATCATTCCAATAAAGAGTGAAGGTGAATGAATTTGAAAGAAAGTAGACTCTAACTGCTTAACTGCAGGCTTGCTATCTAAATCTCCTTGGTTGCCCACACTCCATCAGTGTCTTTACTTTTGTTTTCCTTTCTGTGAGCTCTATAAATGCCCTCGATTCTGTATTCCTGACTGCACATAAAATCTCTTTCTGAGCATCTACAATCTAATGAGATTCTAAAAAACTATCTGAACAAACACTTGTCACGGAGTACACTTCGCCCGTAGGGACAGGATCAGACACCAAACAAAACAGACAAGCACCTGTATTTCCAATGAGACACTGCTGGTTAGGAAGGGGCATGCATGAGGTCTGTGCCCTTTGCATCCTGCCTGCCAGAGACCAAGTACAAGATTCCATGCTGTGGAAGGGGTCCTAACCTTGGCAGCACATGCTAGCCTAAGCACAAGGTCTCTCCCCTGGGCTTACTGTACCTGCACACAAAAATGCACTATGAGAGACCAACAGAATCAGAAGAGGGCTCAAGCAGTAGTAAGGGCACTCACCTTCACTGTTGGAGATGTTGGGAGTTCAGGCCCTCTCACACAAAAGACAACCTTTGGACAACAAAATTGAACTTTACAAGTCTGTTCCTTTGTGTAGATCCCATTTATATCCCCAAGATCTATGTAAGGTGTGGCAGCACCTTTACTCAATGCACCATTTCATTTTACCTTTATAAATGGCTTTAAGGGAGTTTACCTGAAGAGCAGGTGCTTCCTAAGGATTGGCAGCTGATAGCAGTAACTCATTAGCACTGTAGATAAAGGGGCTGCACCACACCTCCTGCAAGGAGATCACATCTCCATGGTGTAGAGCCAACCACTCCATGACCATGTTGCCCAGTACCACTAGATGCAAAAACTGCTTAAAAGGCTGCTGCTAATATGTACTGGAGGTTAATTTCAGGAGTCAGGAAAGCTCATGTTTGTCTGAAAACAAACACAATATATGTTTGTAGTGGGAAGTTGTAAACAAGGAGGCATGCTGGGTAGGTAGCCTGAAGCTAGCAGAATTTTTTAAAAATCTTGAGACATGTCTTTACATTATTTATAGGCTGGAGAAGATTCATTGTTTGTGAAACAACAGGAAGCCTTTGTGCTACATCTATTGACAAACTGAAACCTTCTTGGAGTGAAATTTGCTTTGATATCCTGTAGAGATTGCCTCCTAAATTCTGCATTTCTTAAATATGCTGCTCTCAAGACTGCTCCTTCTCCTACAAGCCCATTCTCTTGCTACGCCTCGTATGGTGCATGCAACATTTCACAGTGAACCAAACCCCATGTGGTAGGAGAGAATTGTCAAGGGTATATGGTATCTTTAAAGAGAAAATTAGCAAAACATTGATTCTTATTAACTCAAATAAAAGCAGATTTCATTAAGGCATTAGCAAAGAGTGAAAAAACTGTTATGTAGACAAAGTTGGTGTGTTCTCTGCAGAACCCAGCATAAGCTAAAGATGCCACTTTCATAATATTATCAGAAAGCAGGGAACAAAGCAAGAAAGGGTACTGAAAGACTAATTCCTCCCCCAGGAAAACAAGACAAAACACTGTATCCTAAGAGAATAGTCTGTACTCACTGTGATCCTTTATCCTTCATAGCAATGTGAGAGCAGTCAACAGGGGCTCAGTGGGCAATATTCCATTGCATGTAACTCTTCTGAAGTCCAAGATAGCACATCAAAGATTAACACAGCCCATATCAGACTCAAAATTGTGTTTGCATTTTATTTATTGTGATTTATTGAACTGCAGTAGCCCCTAGAGGCTCTTGGTAGGACTGCTGCCCCATTGTGCTCCATGTGCTAACAGGAAAGGACAATGACAGGACACTTGGGCACTCACTTGAAATTCACAGGGGTCTGGCACAAGCTCAGAAGTCTTCTGTACTTTCCAGAGATCAGCTTCGTGTCACTGAGTGAGGTACTCTGATAAAGACCCTCAAAGTTGGTGGTGTTACTAGTACAAACAGCTTGCTGTTTGCACCGACTCATCCTCACCTGTTGCAAACAAAAACTCCTTTGCCAGAGGGAAACAATGACCCTGCCATGTTGTAGATGGGCTTCTCAATAGAGATGTTCTATTACTCAATCCCAAGAACAAAGGGAGATCAGCAATAACAGCAAAAAAGATAAGAAGGCAAAGCTAGCACTACAGCTGTCAAAAAGGCACTGGGTTAGTCAAACAGGAGCTTCAGTCATTCCCACTGGGCTGGGAAGAGACATATCATGTCCTGTGGAGCTGTTAAGAGAAAAGTAATTAAAAACTAAGGGAAAAAAGAAAAGGAGATCAGCAGGAGTAACCCGTTTAGAACAGATGTTTCAAATTGATAGACTTATTTTTCTTTATGTGGGGAAAAATTTTTTTTCTTTTTTTGGAGGAGGGTGCCAGTGTTTCTTCTTTTGCTTTGCCTATGTCTTGAAGCTATAGAATTGCTCAGGAGAGGATCTTCACTGCTAAACAGACTTTGTACAATATGAAAATACCACTACATACTGCAGGGACAGTCAAAGGATGGAAGTAGATTCGACAGTAATGCTGGATCCCTGCCCATTAAATACATCTGAAAACAGCCTCTGGTACAACTGGCACTTGCTACAAGGCAGTTTAACTTTCTCAGCACACTGTTGAGTCCTAAATCTGCTTTGAGCACAGTAAATGGCTCTTCCCTCCATGACATCCTGTGTATTTTTATATAAGTAACATCATCTTTTTATACCAAGGTTCTTCAAAGGATGTTAAATAGTTTAGAAAACTTTCCAAAGCTCATTAAAGTATTGGAAAATTGGTATATATACTTTAAATTACGTTCAATGCAATCATTGAAAGCAGTATTGCTTCTATCACCGAGATTCATCCCACGGTGGTTTTGCTGTAGTGCATTTAAAATCCAGAGAAAGTCTGAAATTCTAAAACAACACAGTTGGAAAAGGATGTGCATGACAAAATCACGTGTCAAAAGGCTGGCAAAGAAGGCTCTTGTTTTCAGAAGATAATCTTCAAAAATAAGAATGACCTGTAAACACAAGTCTTTCTGATGAATCTAGTTTGTCTGCAACAAGCAAGGAGTTTTGGCAAGACTCATAATTCTCTCCATAAAGCAAAGACTGATCCTTTCAGCACATGGCTGTATCCTGATCCAAAGGGATTAGAGCATCCCAGTCACCTGCCAACATCATCTCTGTAGAGCTTTCCTCAGTGACTTTTTCTATTGCAACTCTTTGCCTATCAACACTTACTGAGGGGCTGCATGGAGCTCATGCCTCAAGATACTCAGTTATGGCAATTTAGTGCCAATTCCTCTGCTGGCTGTGACATGAGGTCCTCAGAGGGAGATGCAGAAGGCACCTCTTTGTATGTGTTTTTCGCAGTAGGAAGCCAGGACTGGTTTCTGCTCCTGAAAGATAAATACTCAAAGAAGAGAACATGATGAGCAGGAAAAATCGTCCAAGCACATCCATGGGAAGGTCATAGTTAATAAGTAAAAAGTGCAAAGGGCTCGAAGAGTAAAGTCTGACTTAGCAGTGTTTGTCAGTGTGTTGCTGCTGCAGACCTGCTATAGACACACAGGAGATTAAGGAGATACGTCCAAACACAACCACTTTTTCTATAGCTATCTTTTCTTTTCAGTTAAAGAAATCCAAATAAACTCACTTTTCAACATTTTAGCTCTCTAGTAGAGGCTCAGCAGGGGAGGGGAGGCAGGAACCCCTGTCAGTCTGCTGGGGCCCAGATCACCCTGTTAGTTGTGGAAGGGAACACACACACTGCCTGGCAAGGATGCTCCTTGCACACGTGTTGCACAAAGACCACTGCTTTGGGCAAAATGGACCGAATTTTATACCTTGAACCATGGGCTCAGCCAGACATTTGTTCTTGCTGGGAATATGATTATTCAGCTTTTTGGGGGGGTTTGATCTAAAAAGATGTAAAGGGGCTCAAGGCAGTAATGCTTAGAGGTTTCACTTATATAAAACTAGGAAAGAATATAAAATCACACAGAAGGTAAGCAGTACAAATAAGAATTTATCACAACAACATGTGAAATGGGTGGTTATTAATAGCGTGCCTAATATTTTTGTTAACTCAGAAAAGATGCCCCAGGATGGTATTACTATTGACAGCAGTGCATTCTTATGTAGATGAGACTTTGAGCCAAAAAGTGGGGTAGTATTGTTCGTACTACATTTTGTTAAACAAAGACAAATCTAGCTTTGCTTTTAACATCTCTCTAGGACTAACATTTTGTATTTGTAAGATCCAGAACAACTGGGGCTACCCTTCTGCTGGATATGACCAATAAAAATTTAGCGAGAGTAATTGCAACATATTTAGAGTTGTAGGGACAACCTTAGGATCCAGCCTCTCTGGATCAATTCTCATCCGCCTACCACAGAAGGAAATCTAGCTTGACACAGTTTTTGCACATAAACTGAGCAAATCCTAAATATTACAGTTGTACCCTCCCCACCCCCACTACCCTAATGCCTCTACTAACTCCTTAAATATAGTTCTTTCAGAGAAAATCTGTCAATATGAGCAGAAACCATTTCCTGTAGTGTGCACTTAGAACTAGCCCAGAGCTAACCAAAATATTCCCAGCACCTGGTGAGCACTTTGGACCTGCATAATTTCCAGCTCAGAGGGAATTCACAGAGCTCCAAGACTGTGCCAATTGATTTGGTGGGCCACTGCAACTTGAAGCTGAGAGCAGCCTGCAGTATGTAATATAATAATGTGTTTTCCTTGGAGAGTTTAAATTTTCCTTCAGCCCAGGCGCTGTAGCTAGTTTGCACAATGCAATTAACAGAATTTGTTGCTGCAATTGGAGTTTGCAATAGTGCTTCAATCAGGATATGTGAGCCACAATCGAATCTAATTCATTTTTTCCTGACTGTATGGACTCCTCAATGCTAGTGCAAGTAAAGCACTGTAAAATTTTAATTTTTTTTTTCATCACAGTAAAAACTCTGCCTATGAATACATACACAAATAGCAGCCATTTTACATGGTCACTTCTAGAAAAGCATTTAACTTAGCAGAGTGAGAGAATGCAACATGGGACAATTGTGGATTAATTCAGACAAATTATCTTCTGTGATAAAGTAGTGGGTGTAATCCTTAGAGAGGGGTTCTACCATTTTAATCACAGCAGTGGAGTGATAGGTCTCTGTGTGTAGGCAAGCAATAAAATAAATTTTGTGATCCTGTTCTGAGCTATCACATTCCTATGTTCTCACTTTATACTTCTTTTTGCAGTCCTTCATGAATTAGGATGAGTTATAATATAATGTTTACTTAGATGAAGGCAGAACTTTCAGGTGGGGCATGTGAAAAGAGGTCTGTGTATTTTGGGTGGGTGCTCTCTAGCTCAGATCCATTCCTTCACTTCTGATTTGTAAATAGCAAAAAAATATTTGATATTCAGTTTTCAAAGACAACATAATGTGTTGGTGTATCACACTGTAAGTTGGCTGTCAATAGGAATTCTGAAACAGCCCACCCCTTCATGGCTGGAAAATATAAAGTAGCAACTATCAACATGTAAATGCTTGCCTTTTGTGTTTTTCAGGAAATGAGAAAGAACAAAAATTTGAACATTGCCTTTTCCAGCAGAGATTCTTTTGTGTGCTGACACTTACAAACTTTTTGAATATTACCACCTTCTAGCTTCATTCATTATATCATCATTAGCTTTGTGGTCTGAATAGCATGGTTAAATCATTGTGAGCACTGTAGTTAAATTATTAATGTTGCCTTGGTTGCTAATCCAGTGCTGACTGCTTGTTACTTTGGAATGTGAGGCTGGCTACAGCTCATTGCCTTTTGTCCTTGTCTTCCCAGGATACCATCTCTAACCAATTACCTAGCCTGATGCTTTCTTCTCATTCTTGCTAGCTTTTCCTTTGGCATCACAGCAATAGTGCTAATAAAACCTGGATTGGGCCTGGAATAGGGAAGCTACATTTTTATCCATGGAGCAAGCCCAGCTCAGTCTGGAGCACAGTAGGCTTCCCTACTTTATCATGTCAGACCTTGGCTGAGATACTGAGATAGCACTAATTAATGCTATTTCTGCTACTGTCACCTACACCCAGGGAGGTAAACTCATACCACATGGCTGAGGTCATGCTATCAACAATTCCTTGTATCCATGCAGGTCCTCTGGTTTTGAACCAGCAACCCACAACTGAGTCTATAGCCTGCACAAATTCCTAGAGCTATCTAATGACTTTGCCATGGATTGTTTCAGCAGCATCCAAAATAAGTCACTTAAATCAGTGGAAAGATCCAGCTGGGAACTGAATTTTTTCTGGTGGACCATTCTGCATTTCAATAATTCTAGTTCCCAGTTAGAATAAAAAGCCTTTCCTAAAATAACTGCTTTCTACAATTGCCAATTCTTAAAAAAAAAAAAAAAAAAAGAAAAAAAAAGAAGAAGAAAGTCAGTAATGGATCATTTTAAATTATTTTCCTCTGAATCATTTCATTTTGGCTTTTTTATGACATTCAGTGTTGCAATTGTACATCTTTAGTATACCTAATATTATACACAGCTAGTATATAGGAATTGTTTACAATTTACAATACTTTAGGCAACCCATCAAAATTAAATGCCCTGGCATTGTATTTTGAATTTTCTCTGTAAAAAGTAAACAAATTGAACTGCAAAATACTCTGATTTATGTGAAAGAACATGTTTAATGGAGAGTTGGTATTCATCTACTGCTACCAATAGCTAGGGGCACTACTGTGATGTATTTATTTGGCATATCATAATACACTTAGATGTTGGTTATTTTAGAAATATCAATATCTTAGTTAATATTCAAAGGTTAAACTGACATACCCAGAGTATCAAAGGCAACTTACTATGTGAGTCTGGATCTTCCCTCTCTTCTATGGTATCCTCAGGCTTGATTTGGCTGTTCTTTGGCTGTGCCGGATCACAGAATCATAGAATGTTAAGGGGTTGGAATGGCCCTTAGAGGTTTCCTAGTCCCTACACCCCTTCCGTGGGCAGGAGTGCCTTCCACTAGACCAGGCTGCTCAAGGCCCCATCCAATCTGGCTGTGATCACTGCCAGGGTAGGGGCATCCACAACCTCCCTGGGCAACCTGCTCCAGTGTCTAACCATTCCCACACTAAAAGAATTTCTTCCTTATATCTAAGCTAAATTTCCACCCTTTCAGCTTATACCCATTATTCCTTATCCTTTCACTATGGAGGAAGAGCCCCTCTCTTTCTTCCTTTCAAGTACTAGAAGCCTGTTATGAGGTCTCCACACAACCTTCTCTTCTCCAGGCTGAACAGCCCCAACTCTGAGATTAGCTCAGTAGGTTAGAGCATTGCACTAATAGTGTCAAGGTTGTGGGATTAAACCCTGTTCAGGCAATGCACGTGGGAATTTGACTCAAAGGTCCGTATGGGTCCCCTTTTAACTTAGACTACTTGGTGATTCTTTCCTAGCCTGTTGTTGTAGATTACATGCTCCAGCACTCTTATCAACTTCATGGCCCTCCTCTGGACTGGCTCCATGTCCTTCTTGTGTTGGTGGCGCCAGAACTGTATGCAATACTCCAGGTAGGGTCTCACAAGAGCAGAGTTAAGGGGCAGAATCACCTCCTTTGATGTTTTAGCCACGTTACTTTTGATGTAGCCCAGGATGTGGTTGGCTCTCTGGGGTGTGAGCACACTGCTGGCTCATATTGAATTTTTCATCAACCATGACCAAGCCTTTCTCTCCAGGGCTGCTCTCAGTCATTTCTCTGCCCACCTGCAGATATGTCTGTGATTACACCAAGGACACCAGGTAGGAACCTGCATGTCTCTTTTGAACTTCATGATGTTTGTAGTGGCTCATCTCTCAAGCATGTCCAGGTCTCTCTGGATGGCATTCCTTGTCTCCAGCATGGCAACTGCACAACAGAGCGTGATGTCTTCAGCAAACTTGCTAAGGACACACTTGATCCCACTGTCCATGTCACCAAAGAAGATGTTGTACACTTCTGGCACCAGTACTGACCCCAAGGCACACCACTCATCACTGGTCTCCATGTGGGCAATGAGCTGTTGACCACAATTCTGGATATTGTGGCCCATGCCTTCTTTCCAAACCTTGGGAAGCAGAAGCCCGGATGTGCCCTGTCACCCATGGGGCAGTGGAGTCCAGGAGAGGACAGCAATGAGAGCTCACAAGAGTGATCTCCTCTTTGCATGGAAGTGCTCATGCTAAGAGGGTTGCTTGCATTTCATAGCCCCACATAATGCCTGCTTGTTCCTTTCATATGTCAGAAACTCATGATCTAAGTGGAAGAGGCCTATGCTGAAGTAATTTCCTATATATGTACTACATATGTATTTCTTTATTTATCCATACCTATATAAATGTATTAATATAAAGTCCTCATTGTATTTAGATGGTTTTGCCCATATTTGAGGGAAAAGATGTTATGAAAAAAGATGCTATGAAACACTAAGCTGTCCTATTTGCTTTCCCAGATAATGACGTTGTTCCTTGGTATAATCAGGAAATAAAAATTAGCAGCCTTTGTCAAACTGAGAACAGCTAAAGTGCCAGGAAGAAGGACAAGCCACATCATCCAGAGCAAAGAACACAAGGCTGCCTATCACCACCATCTCTGAAGAAAGCAACCACAAAGTAGCTGATACCAGCCCAGCAGAGGCAGCACTCTCTCCTCACCAGCCTACTTGCAATCCCTCTGGGAAGGGCTGATCTCCTGTCCACTCTTGGCAGGAGCCTCAGCAGGGGAAGCTTTTGTACCAAGTGTGTTGGGCAAACCAGGCTGCTCGATTTCTGAGCTTGACCTAAAAAGAAAATTAGCAAAAAGCAGCAGACAGATGTATTGCCTCCAGCTACTATCAAAGATCCCCAGCTTGACATCTGTGTCTGTACAAAGGTCTTTGGTGTAGACATTGAAACAGATGCCAGGCCTTTTTGGATCTTTTGCAAGACAGAAGACCTTTAAACTTGTCTGCCTGCTATGTCTTAGATGCACTTCTTTATCTTCTCGTCTCTGTAACTATTTGTTACTTATAAAGTATGATAGCACCAGTAAGTCAAGTAGCTCTTTGCTTTGGCTTTCTTGCGGAGCATCTGTCATATGGAGCCCATTGCTTTCAGCAATCTTATCAGAACAACTTTCTGCGCTGGGAGAGAGTGAGGAGAGCATTTACTTGTAGAGAGGCAGGAGCAGGGATTCATCCCAGAGGGAGTATTTGTTTTGCCTACACTACAGAGAAAAGCCATCATTGAAAAAATAGCTTACAAGAAATAGTTGAATTAATGGTGAACTGTTTTTCTCAGTGACAGGCAAAAGCAAATGATATTTGCTGTATCTCAATGTTATCTGCCAGCTGGCAATAAAGAGTTCAGTTCTATCCATACTGACAGTCCAGGTCCAGGAGTCATTCTGATCTCTCAGCAAAAGCCATGAAGAGCTTCTCACTGGTGCCAATGAGAGCTCTGAACTGAGGCTTCTCAGTAGCTTATTATATGCCAGCTCAACTCAGGACAGGCCAAACAAAAGATCTGCTTTGGGACCAAAAGAGAGAGGAACATTTCTTTGACTCTCTGTTTCTTAAAAAAGAGCAGAAGGAACTTTATGACAGAAGAAAATTTTAAAAAAACCACTAATACATAGCATTCACTTATATTTTGTTTAAATTTTGCAAGAAATCTCAACCAAAACTGAAACACTGTGTGCCATCAATGAAAAGAATTTAATTTCTATCAATGAAAATTCATGGTTTAAAGAACTATGAGTGCTGTTTGCACATCGATTTGTGTCTTGCTTCCTCAAATTTGTATCTCTTGCCTGAGTTAAGTGAAAGATATAGAATCCTCAGAAATAATAAAAGCCCAGCAGATTTCTTGGCTAACTTCAGAAGAGACTTTGGAAGGCTGAGCTGGAAGAGTAAGACCCTGCCAGTGCCTCTCTGGAGAAGAGACAGCAATGTACATTCACCCATTTACACATCAAAGAGTTCACAAAAGAAATAAGCACTTTAAAATGTTCCAGCACTTAGGGATTTTCCATCAGAGCTCTAAACAACCACAAATCCATAGGAAAACCAAGCCACTATATCAGCAGTCTACAGAATGGCTTTTCCTGTTTTCATTATGTTTTTTTTTCCTTCCATCCCATGTACTAGAAAAATGAAGTGCATATTTTCTCCCATTTCTTTCTTTCTTTCCTTCTTTCCTTCTTTCTTTCTTTCTTTCTTTCTTTCTTTCTTTCTTTCTTTCTTTCTTTCTTTCTTTCTTTCTTTCTTTCCTATTTGCTTCATTTCTTTCTCTACTCATAGTTTTTCAAAACTCAGCCCAGGGACAAATGAAAAAAAGATCATGGAGATCTTTCATCGGTGCTTGCTAATTTTTCCAAAAGTAATGATTGCCTTGACAAGAAGGCTAAGTGAAAACTGAGATTTGACATAGAGGGAATCTGTTTTTATAGTAGGAAAAAGATAAAATTTCTAAGAGAAAGAAGAAAATAAAAAAAGCTTTATTTCCAAAACACTCATATTAATTTTCTGACTGAAAGTAATTGATAATTCCTCTATTTTGATGTTTCAGGTAACATGATTGAAAGGTCTAAGAAATTTGGTCATTAAGTGAAGGCTTCATTTCTTATTCAAATGCAAAAACATCTCCTACAGTATGTTTCCTGTGATAGGCTGCTCTTTTTACACATATACTTATCAGTGACACCTGAAATATGTGACTGTGGCTTTCAGTCCCTGAAGGCAGTTTGTTACAAGTATGCATGTTGATAATGGCTAACATGTATTTATATCTTACTTCCCAGTGCCCAAAAGGCACCTTAGTCTTTCCCTATAAACAGCATTTAAATACACTTAATGGATGCTAGCAGCTGCTTTGCCATTAACTTCTCTTGGGCCAAGAAGGCAATGCAGACTTTAATTATGCAGGTCACTGTGGAAAGCATTCCCAGAGCACAGCAAGATATGTCTTGCTTATTGGAAATTTCATGTTTTCATACATCTGAATATGAGCCTAGGCATTTTTCCCCTGCTATGAGGATGGGTCATTCACATTTGAGCCAAGGCATGGACTGGGGTATTTAATTAACAGTATACCTAACTCCCATTTTTCTGTTCTTCTGAGCTTTTTTTTTTTTTTTTTCTTCTTTTTTTTCTTCTCCTTAGGGAATAAGAATATCTCTTGTCTTGAAAATAACCTCAGTTTTCCAAGACCAGCTAATCTAGGCAGCTTGGTGGGTTTATTTTCCAGAAAACAACGAAATGCAGAGTGCAAATGGAATTGCTTTAAGAGCTAGCAGGACAGAATCTGTGTGAAATTTCCCCCACTGTCTCAGCTGTTCTCACTATATGCCAAATCACAGTTTCAGATGGCTGAAATAGATTAATCTCTCCAGTCTTTGATTTGGTTGATACAGAACCCAGTACTTCACCAAAAAAAGCTCCTTCCATAGTCTTATAAGAACTCCAAAGAATTTGGAATAACAGTTTAAAAGCATACAAAGTTTGAGCAAACCAGGGTATATAGAATCAAAAAACATAGTTCTGTGCCAACTAACATGGCTCCTGTCAAGAAGTGTTTTTTGGGAAAGCAGACAGTATGATCCCATTGTTGACTCAGAAGTCCCCTCATTCTGATTTTGCACTGATAGGAAAAAAAAAAAAACACAGTATAAATTTGAATCCCTTAGTGTCATGCATAAGCCGTTCATCTGTCCAATCTGAGTACATTTCAGCCTTACAAATTTTATTTCTAAAGCACATGTTCTGGTAGCTTACTGAAGTTCTGACTGACATTGCTGAAGTGATGCCCTGGATGTGCCTTTCCACTCACATGGGCCTCCTCTGCACCCTCCTTTGGGTTAACTTAAACACTACAAACCACAGGGGCACTGGGACCTCCCAGTTCCTTCTTGTAGCCTGAAATTCCAGGCTGGTGATGGACAACATTAGTCCTCACGCCAGCGCATGGTGTCACACCTGACACTCAGGGAGCCCCCAGGATAAAACATGCCCTGTCTTTACCAGCTTGTGGAGGATAGCTGGGCATTAGAGAGCTCCCAGAGCTCGGGACTTTGACAATCTCAAGATAAGTGTGGAGGAGTGATGTTCCATGGGCCCAGCTAGACAGAAACTAGAGCACCAAGCAAGAGCTGGAATCGCAGGGGAGTAGTATGGGCTTTCCAGTAATGTGCAACCTTTGGTTCAGGAAGCATCACAAGTGGTTGTCTCTGCAGACCCCTCTTTTACAAGCTCAGAAGTGTGTCCCTTGAGTGACAGATATGTACCAGTTTCACTTCAGAAACTACAAGCAGCCCCCACTCAGCTCTAGTAAGTCTCTGAAGTTTGTTTGCTGACTATGAAGCATGTGATTTTTCCAGATATTCTAGGTTTTGGGGTGGTTTGTTTTGCAGTGTCCCTTCACCAGTTCCATTTCAAAAGGTTCATCTCAAATAACAGTGACTTCTAATTACTATCTATCTATATTGGATTTGAACTGGTGACCCAGAGATTGGATTCAAACCAGTGACAAAGAGATTAAAGGAACCATTCCTGATCCCATGACCCATCTCCTGAGTCCAACAGTCCCTGAAGAATGTGATTCATTAACTGAACTGCTTTTGCTGACTGTATATTCCCAGTGCCTCATAACCTACATGAAATTACAATATTTTTCCCATTCTCACTGTGTGTATGTCAGATACTTACTTCAGTTATTTTCCTAGCAAGCCTCACAGGAGTTGTGTAAATGGCATTATCAAAATTGCATCTCCCTGATTCATTATTTCCAATTTTATAAAATAGCTGAGTTAGTAAAGACACTATCAAAGGGGTTTTTAAATAAACATGCTTAATCTTCTGGAGATTAAAAGAGATAGTATGGGTGACATATAATGATTATTTTACCCTAAAGCCATCAGAAATACAACATACAAAAAAAAAATACATCAAACAAATAGGCACAATAGAAAGCATTTCAATGAGAAGATAATCACACTTCAGGATTTGCTTCAACTCAGTGGCCTAAATATTGCCCTATATGTATAATAACATGAAAGAAGAATACTAAAAACCTCCAGATTTATACTCACAGTCTGCTTAAAAGAATGAACAGAAATTAGCATCTATACTAATTTATTTTCAAATTAATTCTTAGGAGTTCAATCTGTTTAATAGGCAAAAATAAAAATATTTTAGAAACCTAGAAAATAAAAACTAAGGTGATCAATTTCTGGCATGATGAAAATTTTGACTGATAAGAGTAAAATGATTAGGCAATGTGTGTCTAACCAGGTATCAAGAAAATTACACTGACTTTCTGATTATTGTAATATTTTTCATAGAAAATGTATGATATGCAGAAGAAACACATGGCCTGCCAGTGTAGAAACTCATGGGAGGCAGCATAGATTCAACTTTGTAGAGAAGGAGTTCATTTAATAAATCACAAATCCTTCTGCTATTCATCCTGGCTGCAAAGGGATGGCTGATGCAGAATAATGCCCAATTTTCATACACCATGCTAGACTATTAGATATAGAAATGATATTAGGTTCTGTCCAGATCCTCTGTTGGTGTAACTGGCATAAATCAACTGAAGTTAATTGAGCTATGCAGATTTACCCCTGTAGCTGGGAGAAAATCACATATTCATTTCCAGCATGCCTGAGAAGCCTGGAGATGGGTCTTTTAAGGCATACCATGTTCTTTAAAGTTAGGGGCCCTATTAACTCTTTCCAGCAGATGCAGCCACTTTGTGACTAATGGCTTTTCCAGTGACTACATATGTGGACTCATATTCCATAGGGCCCAAGTTCCTGCCAGATTTTCACTGAGACAAGATCTCATTTCTACTGTGTAATTATTCTGTTAATTAAGTTTTCACACATTTCAGTCATGTGCACTGTGACAATTCATCTGTCCCCAAATCATTCCACGAGTACAAAGAGACAAAGCAGGAAAAAATAAAAAAAATCAGAAATGGTACCTGTCTATATAATTGCAGTAAAAATTGTGGGTCGTAGCTCTTGCCAGCTGATTGCTCATATTGCCACCTGACTAGCACAAAGTCTTAGTAAGACCCAAGGTTTTCCAAACAGCTGAAGCCAATGGCCCGAAAGAGCCGTGGATTACTCAGTGCTTGGGAAGAGAAGGGTTTTTTCCTATCCCTCTAAAAGAATGGGCTAAAATCCACTCTCTTTGTCTGTCCCTCCCTGCCCAATCACTTTGCTTTAATGCATTTTTGTAAGACAGCTTCAAGCACTGCAATTTCAAATCCAGCCCTCTAATAATGTTTGCTTACCTGGTGTGACAATAAAAACCTCACCTCAGGTAAGGAGCCCCACCACAGATCTTCTTATCAGTCACCACCTATGAACAGTACATGCTGTGTTCACATCAGCATCAGGAGAGAAGTTAAGTAGTTGCCTCCCTTCTGCTTGAAGCTCCAGACAATAGATTTTTACTCTGTTTGACTTCTTTCACCCAGGCTGTATGACAAATGCATTACACATCAAGCAGTGGGCAGGCTCACAGCTGCTGCTGGAAAAGCAGTAGTTACTGAGACCATTTCACTCTGGGCCAACACTCAGGTCTGTTTAACAGCTGAGAACACCAAGATTCATCACTGCTAGGCTGCAAGAGTTTCCCCTGCAATCAAGCACTGTATTGATACTAAGTGACTGTTGGATCAGGGCCTCAAATATCCAGAATTCCCTATATATATTTAGGCTTAAATACAGGGAGGACACAGGAATATTACTTGGTTTAATTCAAAATAATATCAAAATTTGCTGTTGTTCTGTACCTGTATAGTACCAATAGTTCTTTTCAGAAGTATTAGTAAAATACATAATATTGTTCTTGATATTAAAAAAAAAAAAAAAAAAAAAAAAAAAAAAAAAAAAAAAAAAAAAAAGCCAGAAAGAATACCAGTTGTTTGATATTCAAACACAACATTTACGTATTTGCATTGACATGAATGAGCAAGGTTTCTCAGTCATTGCAATGGGAGCTTGGATGAAAGAAACAGATCTAAAAGTTTATTCTCTGCCTTTTTCTAAGACTGCCTGCAAGGTACTTTTCTGCCTTTTTTTTTTTTAAAGCTTATCAATATGTATTTTGGAATTTCTTACTTTTATGTTTAACACATCTTTTTTAAAAGGGAGAACAATCCTTTCTAAGGATGCTACTTAGATATACAGTGGTACAAAAAGGCAGCCACAGACAGGAGGGAAAGCTTTTGAAAGCCCATGGGAAGTGGCAGGGATGGAAAACTGAACTTTCCAGAGCAAGTCCCTGGTACCTTCCCATTATACCCAACCAGTGTTTATTGTGGCCTTTCGCAGGTGCCAGGTAGTGCTCTGGAGTAGGATAGATAAGTGTTCAGGACAAGCCCAACATTGTATAGTATTATAGTCACTCATCAAAATGAGAGCTCTGAGGTCTGGTTTTCCCTGCAGAAAGTACTTGAGTTCATTTATCCCACCTTTTAATCAGTTCTCTTTCGACAAAAGCTTAACCTAAGGGAAAATGTTAGTACAAGCTGAGGAGTAGAATCCTCCCTTTTTGTCAAAGAAGAGTGGTTTGTTCTTGATTTCAAGCATGAGGCAGTTTGATCTCAATAATATTGTGCCATAACCTCCTCTCAAATTAGGGCATTAAGAATTCTTCCACTTTTGTTTCTCCAGGTCTTCAGCATGTGGTTGTGGTTTGAAACATGATTAGCAATCTGTACAAAACCATGGAGCTAAGAATAAAAGAGGCAATTAGGGTTACATTCAGGTGAGCACATTACTCTAAAATAGTAAGGATTTTGATAATTATACTGCTCAAGGATAATACGTATCAGTGTCTCCCTTGAGCATCTTCAGTTCATCTCCTGGTCTTTATTTCTAATTAATCCTTGAATCCTTTTGTAGGTTAATACAATTAACAACAGGGATAAACTTGCTGTAGTGTATAGCCAATTAGATTTATAAAGCTTGCTTTTCTTTGCTGTGACCATCAGGGGTCTGAGGAGACTCAGGTGTCTTAAATCGGTCTTAGTTTCAGCATTAGTCAATGACATGCATGCTCAAACACCTCCTTTTAACCATGCTGAGGGTACCAAAGAGACAAAATCAGTTTTGTTCAATATTTTTTTCAAAAGACTACTACAGAAGCCAACATCTGCCACTCTGAACACTTGCTGTATTCTCGTTGCACTGTGACTGTCCAAATAGTCAGCATGTCCTTCAAGACACAGACTAATCTTAGAAAATCTCAGGCTTAGATATAAACCCAAAAATTAGTGAATGGAAAAAAGGTTTTCCTCACAGAAACGTAAAGCTCTGTAGAGTGAAACTGCATTTGGCATGATATGGATTTATTTTCTCTTCCCTTCTCACTCTTATTTTTCCAGACTGCTGCTGTTTCTAGCTTTTCCAGGTCTTAATAGCTGGATGTGAACCAAAACACATGGGTGCTGCTCTCACTGCTGCAATTTAGATTTTCCTTTTCATCACCCACAGATGTATATTGAAATAAAATAAATTTAAAAAAATTAAAACAGCAAAATGGGACTGGCTGTTCTTATAAAAATAATTGATTATGCAATATAAATACTGAAAACTGAGAAACAAAAGAGTAATTTTTAAAGAGTTTTCGATTAAATATATACTCCCACTCTCCTCTGTTGCTTTGTGTCCATGCGTTCTTTGCTTTCTTTCTCTATTTTCAAAAGTATCTGTAGTGCTGTGAAGGACTTAAGAGGTAAACATTTTCATCTGTGTGGTTACACATTCAAAATGTATGACAGCAGAGTGGAAGCCTGAAATGAAAGGGCTTATTGATAACATTTTTTATTCATATAGCAGTAAGAAAAGGCTTCATTTGTTCACCCCTTGATTACCTTTTCCTTTTCAATTACCTCTTTTAAAATGAAGTTTAATGTCATTTCTGGATTCCAGAAGGTCTCCAGTTAAAAAGAAAACAAGACAGAACACTTTCAATTTCGGGTAGGTTTTCCTCTGTCTTTTTCCCCATCATGTTATCTATTTGTTAATGAGGCAGCTGGTATGCACTAACTTGGATTGAGAAAAGCTAATTCTTGTGTAGGTCCATAAAGCTCATGTCGCCTAGCCCTGCTGCCAATCTCCCACCTAATCCTGGCTAATACCAGGATCTCCTGATCTAAGACATGAGGGGGATCTTGCACAAGGGCTCACCATCTGGGCAAGCTGTCCTTTGTGGGGCTCTCCTGCTGCCCCAGTCCTGTGTGTGCCCCAATGCAGGACTTGCCCAGGCTGTGGGGCTGTGCCCCCTCTGCCCTCACCAGGATGCCCCAGTGGGGATAGCGCAGCAGGAGGGCACACAGGAGCTCAGTGTGAGCCCGTGGGACAGGCTTGATCTCACTCTAGGGAGTCTTCTCACCATTCTCCTCTGTTGTGCTGCTCCTCCCATGGTTTATGCTCTCTAAGTCCACAGCAGTGTTCCCTGTTTTTTTCTCCAAGACTCCACTATGTTCCCACAACTCTGACTGCAACCCTTTTTCTTCTGAGACAGGACACAGCACCCCAGATTTTGTGAGGCTGTCACAATGATATGAGGTCTTATTAACTGAGACAAGCCCCAATGCAAGCAGGAATGCAAACTCCTACTAGACTATAGTAGAAGTGCAACAAAGAAAGGAACACATTCCACCTAAACGAGTCTTCTTTCCAGTCACTCTGTGTGAAGGACTGCCATATGAAAATGGTTCAGAAGATTTAAAACATCGTGCAGTGAAGTAGGTCAAGCACTCCAGGACCCATTGAAAATATATGGTGCTCCAAAATCTAAAATAAATTAATACCAAATCTTTCCATGATTCTTAGGCCTCGGCTGGTGTCAGCAAGCAGATGAGTAGAGAAAGAGGAATGCCTCCAGATAGTCTTGTACAGATGGTAAATGATTCTTAGCCCATAATTTCAAACTGAACACGCAGCCCAGGGCGGAACTTTCTGTCTATTCAAAGAAAGGCCTTATACTGTAACGTTGGAGCAGATCACCAATATTAATTAATTTCACTTTGGAGTATTTCTTGTCTTGCTCTAGTGTTTACATGACACTGACACTAATACCAGTTTACACATGTATTACAGGAGATCATCTGCATTTCAGCTCAGGGACTGTGTTTCTGGTAGTTAGGTTTGCTGAATGCTAATTAACACTAGCATAAAGCACTTACTTAAGAAATGTTCAATAATAAGGTGTTTGGCTGGTATAAGAGTAAATGGTGTTATTCTTTTAAATCATGATTATTGGTTAATGAATTGTCAAACAGAAGCTTCTTAAATGTACTTCCAGGAAAGCAAGCATAATAGAGAGAAAAATAGACAACTACAAAGTCTATAAAGCAGCAATCATTCAGGTGGTGCTGTAAGTTCTTCAAAGGCAACTTACCTTTCCTTGTTAAAGAGTTGTAAATTATCTCCTGGATCTTTGCTGAGATTATTCAACACATCTGTGAGAGACTCTGCCCTAGAAAAAGGAATATCGTTTTGCTCAGCAAAATATGTTGTTTCTTGGTTCCTGCATGTCAGAAGTAAGAACAGTCCATTTAGAGAAGAACCATAGTTAGATGTTTTCAGTACATTTCAATATCTTGCTGCACATCATCCAAAATATAATTGCACTTGTCTGGCTTGCCAATGTTGCATCTTTCTCACCCCTTCCAGAAATCTCTGTGATCAGTCTTTAAAATGTCCTGAGGCACAAATAATGAGACAGGAAAAGAAGCATAAAACCAGCTGATTTGTTTAAACCAGATGGTTTTATTCCTCTCTGATTATGCTTTGTCGAGTTGTTAAGGGGTCTGTTACAAGAGAGCTTTTATAACTACCTGGCTTTACAGAGACAGTCCAGGTTTCATCAACTATGGACTTTTTGCAGTAGACTTCGTACCCTGAAGTAGGGAAATTAAGAGAGATTAAGAAGCTATTTTCAAGGCTCTGTAATGTTATCTCACCTTTTCTTCCTGTGATTTTTTCTTAAGTCTGATACTTTAACAAGTTACTCACCTCCTCCTTGCAACTCAGAGAGCTGCTATTTTTTAACAAAGCCCACTGATTGCTGCCGGCCTCCTATTTAGCGGCTATTTCAAGTATTTATGCCAGCATATAACACCGTCTGTAAAGAAAGATGTAGCTGCACATGAGCAGGTCTGTGCCGCTGCCTACTCTCTCTGCAGCTTTATTTAATACTCCCTTCCTCTTGAGTCTGGCGTGCTTAGGAAACCCAGATGCAACCTTTTGTTCTAGCAGAGACCTGACATGGCAAGCATGAGAGAGAATATCCTTCTTGTCATCAAGCCATGGGCTAGGCTGAGCAGGACCAGCTTCTGCTTGTTCTTTAGCATACAGACAAGGAGGGCAAACACAAGGACAACAATACCACAGAAGGGAGTGCCACTATGCCTTTACCTGAGTTGCTCATTTCCAAATTTTCCCATGTGTTAGCACAAGTGCTTATCCTGCCACATAAAGACATGGATCACTGAACGAATCTGGTTAATAACTGATATGCTGTAAAACGAATAAAACTGGATAGGTTTTCAACCAGGCTATTGTTAATGAGTGCTGCTAAATAGACTATTTGCTTGTGCTGAGTTGACCCTGGCAAGACAACAAATGCCCACCAAAACCACTCTATCACTTCCCACCTCAGCTGGAAAAGAGGAGAGAGAATATACCAAAAAGGTTAATGAGTCAAGATAAGGATAGAGAGAGATCACTCACTTGTTACTGTGATGGGCAAAACAGACTTGACTTGGGGAAAAAATAACTTTACCTACTACTAATCAAATTAGAATAGGATAAGAAGAAATAAAAACAAATCTTAAAACACCTTCCCTGTACCTCTACCTTCTTGCCAACCTTAACTTTACTTCTGAATGGGGAATGGGGGCCATGGTCAGTTCATGACAAGTTGTCTTTGCCACTTCGTCTTCCTCAGGGAGAGGACTCTACAACCTTGCCCTGCTCCAGCATGGGATCCCTCTCACAGAAGGCAATCTTCCATTAATTTCTCCAAAGTGAGCCCTTGCCACAGTTCCTTATGACTTGCTCCAGCATGTAACTCTTCCATGGAGTGGAGCCCTTCAGGAATAGGACACTCCAGGGTAGGTCCCCCGTGGGGTTACAAGACCTGTCAGCAAACTTGCTCCAACACAGGCTCCTCTCTCCATGGATCTACAGGTTCTGCCAGGAGCCTGTTCCAGTGCAGACTTCTCCTTTGGGCATCAATCTGGTCCTGTATGGGGTTCTAGAGAGGCTGCAGGTGGATCTCTACTCCCTGTGGAACTCCATGGACTGGAGGGGCACAGCTGCCTCACCATGGTCAGCACCACAGGCTGCAGGGAAATCTCTGCTCCAGCACCTGGAAGAAGACCCCCTCTCCTTCTTCATTGAGCTTGGCGTCTGCAATGTTAGTTCTCACATACTCTCACCCCTCTCTTCTTTGGCTGCAGTTGTTTTGCAGGTTTTTTTACCCCCTTCTTAAGTACTTTGCCAGTGAGGCACTACCACTGTCACTGACAGGCTTGGCCTTGGCCACTGGCAGGTCTGTCTTGAAGCCAGCTGGAATTGGCTCTGTCAGACATAGGAAGCTTTAAGCATCTTCTGTCAGAAGTCACCCTTAGCACCCTTGCTACAAAAATCTTGCCATACCAACTGGATATGCGTACTTTCTATGCTTAAAACTACCTTTTAATTTTGGTAAGAAGCTTTGGTAAGAATACTATTTATATGAGATCTAGTCCTGTGGTTAAGTGCCAGAAGGGATGAAAATTGAATTTTGAGTAAAGATTCCTTGAAGAAGCCAGTCAGAGAATGATAATGTCACCAAAAAATTCCAGCACCTACTTGTTTCCTGACTTTGTGTTTCATTGGAGTTCCATGTTTACTTTGCTATATGGGCACACAGATAAATTACATGGAAATATCAAATTAATTGCTTTGCAGTCAACAATCCATCTGCTAGATATATGGGATTACTCATTAGATGACCACCATTTCTAGAAGAGGTTGCTTTCTAAATTACATTCAATTAGTTGCATTTATCCTAATTTGAGCCCAAGGCACCTCTCTGTAAGATATTATCCACTAAAAGAAAAGAAGTTTTGACACTAATCTCCATGTATTCTTTTAATGCACTATTTCTGCATAACTCAAGCAAGACCACGTCATTATACTAATCTCAGACACATTATATTATTTTCAGACACAAAAATCTGAATCTACACTGAATGAGCAGGTAAGATTAGTATGTCTCATTACTACTCATAAACTCTTCTGCCACTGTGTTTTACACTTGGACAGTTAAAGTGGCAATCTTTTTGAAAGGACGAGAAAACAGTTTAAATATCAATCAAAGAATTTGACATAATTAATGTAGTTTGAACATCTTGGCAAGATCATTAAAAACGGAATTAGTCGCTGAGTGATAGCACAAATGTGGTACTCTAAAGGATTCAACATTTCTGGAGCTTATCTCATGCTCCACTGAAATTCCATAATGTATCTACATTGAATGCTGTGATTTTAGAGAAACTAAAATTAAGATTTTGCATGCTTATTTACACGTAAATTATTGCAAAGAAATTGAATTACCAGTTCTTCAAAACATTTAATTTTGGCCAGGTGTTCTTAAGCGAGTTAAATAAATATACCTGTGGTGTGTTCTATGTAAAACCAAGGGAGTTTTTTATCAGAGGTTTTCCAGAAAACTCAGATTACTACCTTAAATCTCAGGGTAAAGGGATTAAGATTTAATTCCATGGAAAGGATTAAGAACCTGTAATAGATCTTGGTGGTTAGAAATTAGGCACGACAGCATTTACACTTCAAATACCAGATTCCCACAATCTGTCTGGACTCTGTAGGAGGGAGTAGAAAGTAGTAACAAACTAAAAACATGGAATCTTCTCTTGCTGTGGCACTATGCACCAACAGTGAAGGGGACAATCTATTTGGAGTCTGTTACTGAAGCACAGCCTGTCATTTTCTTCTTCAGAATTCATTCATGTCTCTGGCCATTCATCCATTTAATGCTATTCATTCATTTAAAGACTGGCAAAAGGAAAAAATATGTTTAGGTAACAGTGGTGATGATGAAAGTGGCACATATTACTCACTTTGTATTTAAAACAAAATATAGAAACATCCTGTAGAGTAAGCACTGGCGTCCCCTTCCACTGTTGCCCCTCTTTTCTCAACTCTAGCATTAAGTCTTATTTTTCCATGCATTTATCTCTGTCTTTCTTTGACTCTCAGTAAATTTTCTGGATTTCTCCTTTCTGCAGGAAAACAACTTCAGTATCACATGCAGAAAGTACCTTTACTCCTGTATGGTATTTAGGACACCTTCCTTGGAAGCAGCAAATGCAATTTTGAATGTCCTCTGATCCAGGAGTGAGTCAAAGCCAATTAGTTCCCAGTTCTATCAATGAGACACTGCATTTTCACCATAGAAATTGAGCTGTAGTTTGTGTTTTGGAGCCCAACACTCCTGGTGTACCCTAAATGAATCATGAGGATCTCTATTAGTCAGAACCACTGAGAATGCTGAGATGAAGTCTAGAGTTTCCCATATAGATATTCCTATTTTCCTTGTACCTCTGAGACACATTTACATCTCAAGGATCACACAATGCTGCTGTCTTTTGAAAAGCTACCAGTTCATTAATAATTTCTAATCAGCAATGTGGAGGACCAAAAATAATTTTTAAGGATGGAGAACATATTGCCAAAGGAAATAATGAGACAGATTTTTTTTTTCTCTGAGCTGTTTACAAACAAATCACAGTAAAAATGAAGCAGTATTGCATGCTGTGTTCACCTCAGAGTGGATGGAGACATGGATAAATGAAATAGCTTCAGTACACGCACACAGGAAGTACAAGTCAAAACTGGAAAATTCAGCCAAGTTGAAGGCCCTGGTGGTGCCTTGGCCTCTACCCTTATCTCATCTGTTGGACTGATCTTTTCTGAACCAAAGAAAAATTCTCCAATGCTGAGTCAAAGATTGTAGAAAACAGCCTGGATACAGAGAGATCCTGCCTCTAGAATCCATTCTCAGTTTCAGGCTTAGTTGTGGTGGGTGCTGAAAGATCAACTGCAGCTTAGGATTCAAATTCTTGCCTCTCCCTATTTCAGGAGTAGAAAAGTTAGTCCAGACCTGGCTGAGATGACCCAGTTGGGCTGGCTGGTGGTGTTGGGGGGAACGATGAACTCAGTTCTGCCCATGCTCTGTCCCACCCTCTGCGTGTGGGAAATGACAGCCAGTTGTGACACTCCAAGTCATCTCCCCACTGGCACTTACCACACTAGGAATGAATGCACTGGAAATGCTGCTTGCCACAGGACATCCTTTCCTTTCCTTTGCTTATGCTTTACTTTTTCCTTTTCTTTGGAGCACACAAGAATCCCTCAGACTGATGCTAGCATATATGCAATTATAGAAACTTTTTAATCTGTAACATATACACATACACATATACACATATTTATGTTCTTATTATCAAAGGGCTTTAATTTATTCTACTCAATACTTCTTTTGCATTGTACAGGTTTCGAAACCTACTCTCTAATGTTTTTTTTACCTAAGTCTCAATGTCACCTTAAATTCAAATGTCAATGTATCTGTCCAGGCCTACTTGCAGAACCAGCCAGCTGAGAAATAGGGCAGGAATTCATTAGCAAATCATACCTACCAGAACTGACCTCACAACCTGCATGAATCAAAAGGAAAGGCTCAACTTGGCTGACTTCCATGAAAAAGCAGAGGCTAACCAGCATAGTCAAAGAGAGTAAGGTTTGTAAGGCGCAAAATGTCGTTATCAGTCGTGCAACATCAAATCAAAAACAATGAAAAGAAAAAAATATAGAAATAAGCTTCTGAGACTATTCTGGTGAATTTGGCAGTTGCTTTAAAAAAATAAAGGCATAGGGAACCTTTATCAGTGTGGAACTGTAGAGTAACATGACAGCCTATGCATTTTCACTTCAGAGAAGTAAACATTTTACAGCATGAAAGAAATTGCTGTAGTGACCCAGGGGAGCTACCAATGTTTTTTGGATGAGGACAATTAACCAAACCAATATAGTTAATTTTGCCACAGGTTTTAAGTGATCTAGAAAGCAGACTACACACTTTGCCTTAGTAGACTTAACTTAGGTACTGCAACAAAAGAAAATTTCACTAAAACCCCACAGCAGCCAGGGCTGCAAATGAGAAGCCAGGACACCTGCAGGAATCGGTTTGCATGGATCTTAACATCACCACTAATTTCTGTTAGTTGGGTTCAGCAGGGACCAGGCAAGACCAGCACTGTGATACACCCTGGTTGGCGCCTCTGCCACCACTAGAACTGTGGAGAGCCAGATACAGCTGTAATCACCTGTGTGCAGTGCCTTCCCTCTCTGGAAAGGTCTCCTGATGTATTACACTTCTGCATCAAAACCAGTCTATGCCTTAAGTAAATATTAGCTCCATACAACAGATTAGGAAGTAGAGGTCCGTGGCTTATTCCTGCTAATACAACAACACATTGATGCAGCTAGTCTCCAAAAACAGTCCCTACTGAATCTTGATTCCCACACAGCTGTGCTTACAATGATTTTAGAGATGAGCATCTTTGTGAGCCACTCACCCTTAGAAGCAGTAAAGAAGGAAAAGCACCCATGGCTGCCTACAGCATGCAGGCAGGTGGCACTCCAAATCTGTGCCATAGTGGCAGAAGCATGTGCACACCAAGCTGGTTATGATGGTAGTGGTTTAGGCATGTAGCTGTGCCAGGGAGCCATGGCCTGCTGCTGCCCTGTGCTAATGGAGAACAAGGCTGTGATGGATACATGCATCCCATGCTAGCCAGCCAGCACACAGCAGAGCTACAGCATCAAAACACCACTTGCACAGAGACTATGCCTTTGTCAGGAGCATTTCTTTCCTCCTTTTTAACTAGATGACAGGGACCAATTAAACTAATGAGCCTCACAAAGTATTTCCCCTGGCTAACAACAGCCTGTATTAATGTTTGCAGAAGTGCAGCATTTGGGCCATAAGCTTTCTTATTAGATGTTAACGCTTTGCAAGATGCTTAAACACCCTATGAAATTCTCCATCTCTTAGACCAGTACCTTTGTCAGGTGTAGAAGCCCCCTCTCATTTTGTGCAGCTGACTGTATCCCAGCCCCCTTTAGATATGGGCACCCAAGCATCACAGCTGTCCCTGCTCAAGACCCAGTTTCTCATAAAAGAGCCACAGAGGATTATATGAATCCCAGCCAGGCATTTTTCTCTTCTGTGAATAGAGCCCAATTCTGTAATTGTGTCATCTAATGTTTTGGTTTGTGGAGTGTTGGTTTTGGGTTTTTTTCTGGGGAAATCTTAAGTTAAAAATATAATCCCTTTCACTTCGATGTCCCTCAGCCTGCTAGGTCAGGTTTGGAAAAAAATATGTAGGTTTACTCTTTCAAGATATGGTTTTTTTTATAACTTTCGTAATAAATTATAATGAAGAAAATTTCTCTGTTGTACTTGACAAGCTTCTGCTTAGAAGAGAAAAAGAAAATAGGTAACTATTGACTTTGGCTTGGATTCTTTCAACTTGCTTTAATTACAGGTCTTCTTTTATTCCTGTAAAATGCCAGACTTGCAAATGTGTTGTAAATGCAAACAGTGAAGAGTAATTAAACATGGATATAACACCAGAAAAAAGGAGTTTATTAACTTTTTCAGTTCCTATTTCAGTGCTCCATCAAGCACATGCCTTATTGCAATGGATACAGGCCCTGGAATTTAGATCTAGATCTGAATCTGATTCTAAATCAGGGCCTCTCCAGAACTGTGGCTGCCCCCCAGACCCATAGCTGAAACTAAACCCAAGGTACCATTGCACATTCTAGATTAAATTTTTGTAATTTGTGGGCAATATTTTTCAATTGTTTTTGCCTCTTATTTAACTTTTGGAGCGGTAAGCAATCATCACTGAGATTGCAAGTCTGTAACAGATTAGCTACCTCAGGCTCTCCAACTAGACCTGTGCTATATGTGACTTGGGTCTCTGTGTCATGATTACAATGTGTTTTGGTCAGCATTGCTGCCAGGGAAAACTGCCAGTGTATTTCGGTGGAAAAGTTAGTACAACCATGATCCAAGGCTCCCCCTTGGCCCTTGTTCAAGAGCCACATGAGAACCAGGATGGACAAACAAGCAGACATACAAGCAGAGCTCTTCATCCATGTGGAAGGAAAGCACAGAGCACTTTCAGAATAGCCGAGCACTTTATGCAAGAATATCAATCTAAAGAGAAAAGAGGTAAGAGCTCAGCACACCCTTGGATATGGGCACAACCACAAACTTCCAAAATGATCAGAATGCAGGTAGAATAAGACAGGACTTTTGCTCTTTTGTTGAGGCCTGTAGCTTATGCAGTTAATAGACTAGAATCAACGCCCCTCTTCAGAGCAGGAACTTCCAACTCTGGAAGAAAACTGTTAGCTGAAATCATGTTTCAGACTCCAGGGATGCAAAAGCAATACAAACAAGGCACTTTAGCAAATTTAAGAACTGCACTAATCACTCCAGCTTTTCATCTTACCTTAAGGTGCATAAGTAATCCTCTATTAATCACCATCCTTTCCTTGTTTCACTCCTGCTCAACTATAGACAGAGACTTCTAAGCACTTTGAGGGATTCCTGCTGGCAAAACATTACACTGGAATGTTCCCCAGTTGTCCTCCACCTTGCAAAGAGAGAGAGCTGGGATTTACATAGAAAGTGCTCAGCTCTTAACCAAATAGATAATTTAGAAGTCAATAAAAACATCTAAACCAGAGAACTGACATCCTGGGAAGCCACATGTCTTTCACATCTGAAATTATGTCAATATCACAGGAAACCCTTGCATTTACATATCACTTCATCTCTTAACACAGCAGAACGTATAAAATTATTTAACTCCGTAGTATCTGCATTAGCTTATCTGTTGTAAAGATGAAGATATTTACCAAGATTCTAGACCTGCAAGGAGTTTCCCAGATGACATTATTCTCACACTCATGGCAAGAGTGTCTGCCACTTTGGCAAAGCAATGCCCTGACTGATAATGCCAAAGACACAGAGAACAGTGATCAGAATAAAAATTTTTAGTTCCAGAAAGCAGCTTCATTCAGGACATGTCCTTAAATCTGAGCATTTGCTTTTCTGTTCCAGGAACAGGATACAGGGCTCCTGATTATTAATCATTTGTTCAAAACATTATTCTACTAATTAAATATAATGTTAAAAACTTGAAGGCAATAGTTCTTTCAGCTCATTCTAAAAAGCTATCTTATCTTGCGTTTTGGTATTTCTACTGAAGTCAGTGGAAGTTTCGCCATTAATTTCAGGATGATAAAGATCAAGTTCTTAACACACATACTAACTTTTAATTGACCAAAGTAAAAGAATTAGGCTGTTTGCTTTGCGCTTACCTGAGTTTTTTGCAAAACAATGCGTTTCATTTTACTTCAGTGACTGCCAGCTGTTCTGAACAGTGCATGCTTTTCCATCTAAAAGCTAAATATAATGTCAATTACAAAAACTCTCCAAAGGCATGAGACTTCTTTTAACAGACAGTCAGTAACAGTTTCAAGTTGCACACAACACACTGAAATCAGCTACAGGCATGATTGCTTTTATTGAAGAAAATAAAATGACCACAATTATATTATATTGGATTCTCTTATACTTGGAACTTGAAATTGGAGCTGTGCTGAAAGGAACAGAGAGTGCACAGTCTGTGATTTAATATACACCAATATGTGAAATTAAACCCCACAAACTGCACCCATCATCTTTACTAACACACTGGTCACTTAATAACTTTTAACGATCATGCCAAGGGAAGACAACCACATAGCAAACACTACGTTATTGCTGTAGTCCTGTCCCAAATCCCAACCTGGGTAAATAACATCCCACCAGTGTTCTGATGATGACATGCTGCTTTCTTCACTTCAGCTTATGTGCTGTTGATAAGCATTATTGAATACTTTGAGATCCTGTCCTCACATCATAGCTGCTGAGGTCCTCCTTACTGCAAAATAACACTACATAACACTCTAACCCAAATCCTACCTACACTTCAGGCTGAAAATTTCAGCTATTTCGGGCTGAAAATTTGGCTCATTGGATTTAGCTATATAAAAGACTTAATTGGTGTAATGTAATAGCAATAAGAGCAAAGAAATGACAAAAAAAACCCCAAACCATGCTTTCATAGTTACTGCTGCTGGAACTCGGTACAAAGAAGATGTATTCCTGGTGCTTTTGGGAAGGTAAACATTAAGAACCTGATTGCAATGCCAGTGTTTGGGGCTTGGTCACTAGTCACACTAGAAATCACAGCTTTAGTAGAAACTTGGTGGAGAAAGCCCTTTCAAACAAAAATTCCACGTATCATTTGTATTTGAGTTGTCATCCTCAGAGCTCACTAGCATATGAACTCCCTGAAAGATGGATCAATTTTGAAGCAAGCTTATACAAGATCCTGCAACTCTGCAGGGCATGGAACACTTTCTGCATGACCCAAGGGGATACTAAAGGCACCAATCACCCTGCAGGTGTGTTCTATATTAGAGAATAATGAAATGGTATACAGGAGGCTCTACTTCCAGCAAATATCCTCAATCACTATCCTACAATCAAGCCTCAACCTTTGCTCAACCTGTGTATCTCTGCACACACACAAACTTGTAAACTCTTGTCAGCACACTGAGGCACAGCTCTACAGCATTTATCTTTTTGTACTGCAGAACATTGTATGGCATACAAAGCCTGTCTTTTCTGATTATATTCCCTCTCTGCTTAACTCAGCTCTTTCAAAGGTAATTTTTTTCCAAAATCTGAATTTCTTAGCGTACTTCTAATTAAGAAAACCCAAACAACAACAACAACAACAACAAAGAACCCCAAATGAACCCCAAAACCCCACAAAGACAAACCCCCAAACACAAAACACAAGCAAATAAACTTCCATTTTGTTATAAACAGTTGATTGAAATTGAGGTAGGAGAGACCTGAGAGCAACAAACAAATCCCCTCTGTTTCACAATGAAATGCAATGAAGCCTACATGTTAAGAGAGGATTCTCCACTATTTTCTGATGCATTTGCCTAATATCCTGCCCTTCCTAGTGCTCCTCTATATTATCCCTACTGTCAATGGGGATATAGAGGCAACAAGCAGAAAAAACACCTCATCTACTTTAGAAATCTGTGCCAGGGAAAAGAATTGATTGATTTTTAAAGGTGCTTGGCTCTCTCTACTGGTCACTGAGGGAGATGAGATAATTTGCTTTGATGAGATGGTCAATTTTTACCAAGTTTCTGAGGGAAGGCCCACGCCTAAAAGACTTCCTATAAGAGTCACTGTTTAGATGAGCCTAAGTTTCTTCAAAAAGGTGGTGGATAGATATATTACATGCAAGTGCACAGTCAGTACCACCCCTCAGCCCTGTCTTTTCCCTTTGTGCTTCTGTTTAGAGAGAAGCCCAGTAAGATTTCTTGATTGAGACAACATTTCAGTGTCTTGGCCATGAGTCCTCCTTCAGAGGATCAGAATGTTATAAGAGCTGCTTGCATTGTTTCATGAAGAAGGGATGCAGAAAGGAACAATTCTCTCCTCAATGCAGGTTTGTATCTTAAGATAAGTCTTGTAGGAAGGCTTTGCCTGCATAATTGACAGACTGAATTATCAAAGGTGAAAATTGCACTCCCGGTTCCCTTTCAACAATTTTTTGAGGGGGAGTAAGAGAGGAAACCTTCAGAATATATTGGCTGTGAAATTCCAATGAAGTAATTTTTATTATTCAATTTGATTCGTAACTTACTGGGATATATACACCTAGCCACTGCTTGGAAAGAACAAATAGTATGTGAGGTCAACAAGGAAGAAATGGCTTGTATAATGTTATTTCCTTTGATTTCCTGCAGAATCCCTCAAATCTCCCTCTTCAAAGGTATCATTTGCAATTGATCTCTGCTGCAGCAGAAAGCATATCCTAACAGATGTGCTCAAAAAAAGTGGAAAATTAGAGCAGGGTGGTAAACAGGAATATCTTGAAAATCAGGCTGAGATTTTGCTATTCAATGTTGGTATTTATCCAGTAGAAGAAAGAGATGAGAAATCCCACCAGCCAACCTCTAAAACCTGCATCTGAGATGCACAAAAGCCAGCCTGAAGTCTCTAGCTGGCCTGCCCACAGCAGTTTTTAAACCTGTGTATTGCATACTTTTGCTTGCAAAGCTCCTACTCCCATTGAATCTGTTATGGATTCAAACACTCTCAGTGCCTCCCATTACAACTTCTCCACTTCATATAAAAAAAATTAACTACTTCTTGGCCCAGACACAGCACTTGGATTTGGTCTTTCATCTCCCAATTCACAGGGAAGAGGCCGAATCACCTGGCTGTGTTTAGTGCAAACTCCAGAAGAGATTAAGAGAAAGGCTGACTACAGATTGCTGGATAAAGACACTATTTGATCTCAGGAAGATTCAGGTTAAAAAATGCCTTTTGTTTTTTAGTATTTCAATGCCATTTTATTACATTTCAAAACCTAAACACTGGAGCCCTGATAATGTTGGAGTGAGTCCATAACTCTATCCAAGCAATCAGAATCCCACTGAAAAATGTCCTGCTGTGTTTTTCAATGCCTGTTCAAAGTTGAAGAGAACATGATACTAAAATTTTGTGAGCCACTTTAATAAAGTTTTTAGTAACTTCTGCTGGCAAATAGCATATTTATATATGTTGCATAGAGCAATATATTGTGAGTTTATTGGCAAATGGCAAAAATTCCATCAGTCTCAAGATTTACATGTAAGTCACTCTTCTGTGTCCAGCCTTGAACAAATGGTTTGAGGGAGCCAAGATATTGAGAATGGAGTTATGCAGTTTATCCAGATGTTCCAAGAAAAAAAGAGAAGAGCAGCAATTATCATCTGCTGGTGCAGTTTGTTTTGGGAGGAATTTCTTGAGCAGAGTTGGGCTGAAGATAGACAAGGACAGGAAAAAATACCCATAGTAACTTCAAATCCTGACAAAGTGCCTTGGGGAACTTTTGTACCTTGATGAGCAGCATGAATTTTAGGAGGTTTTGTGTTTGTTGTTTGTCTTGTTCAAGATCCCTTTGGATTCTGGTGGCTGTGGTTTTATTAAAACCTACCCTGTTGTTGTGAGAGCTCCTGAACTGATGGCCTTGGGTTGAATGCATGCCTTTACAAGTGGCTTGAAATCACTCACTGTCACACTGACTCTTCTGTTTCATTTTCTGCTTACTGAGCACAGAGCGGAGATGGATGCTTTCACTGGGGCTGTCACCTGCAAAGCCTTGGAGGGAGGACCCAGAAATAAACATGGTGATTTTTCTTTCTGTCCTACTAATCCTAGTGGAAGTCAACATTTTCCAAACCCCCCTAGAATATTCTGTTATTATTATTAATATTATTCTGAATTGTTATTAATATTATTCTGTTATTGTTATTAATATTATTCTGAATATTAAAGGACAGGGATCATCTCACCTATCTTTTTGCACATTAACAGCTCATGTATACTTTTTCAGTAAAGCTACAATACAGAGATGGCTCTTTCACTTGAAGGTAGCCAAAAGTGAGGCACATTGTGCCATTTCCCGTGTCACTCCAGTGTATGCGCCCACACTGCACTTCCAGAATAGCTCATATTCATCCCTCTGACAGTGGGAACAGAGATTCACTCAGTGCTACCTTTCTTGTACCTCAATATATTTCACATTTTTCTTTAGTTCCTATTATTTTCCTTTGAATCTGCATGATGCTAGTGATCAAAGCTGGCTCCCCTTTTCTTTCTCTGCATGACATCCTATCAGTGAATGACCCTGGAGGAGTGCAGCTCGCAGAGCATGCACCCATCGGGTGGCTCCATGAAACCAAGAAAAGCCAAGCAACTTCTTTGGTAGACTTTCATCAGAGGGTGCTTAAGTTCTAAAACAAACAGAGAATAGCAGCTTTGATTTTCTCTGGGTATGTGGAGTTAAAGATCTGAAACTCTATAAAGAAAATAAAAGTGGGAGAGCCCTTCAAAGATGGAAAGAAATTGGAGAACAAAGATGATTTCTCTTAGAAATGTCAAGTGAATAACCTATTGCTCTGGATAACACCAGGCTGGAAAAGAGCCATTCTTGACTCTGACATGCTCCTTACCAAAAAGTGCTGAATCCATGCTACCCAGGGTGTGGTGCTACCTTTGTGTTGTGCCCTCACTGCTGAATGGTGAAGTAAAAACTCTGTTTGAATTTTTTAAGCATAAAGTGCAGTCAGAGGGGCGAATTTCCCCCATGGTTATGATTGCCTTTTCCCATGTATTCCAATCCACAGAAATTCTAGATATTTCCTTCATGACATTTCTTTCTGAATACTTTTTCTTAATTACTTGTTTAACAAAAGTTGCATTGATTGTAAGATCTTAAATTCAAGGTAAGTTGAATTCTGTCTGACCAAAATATTCCAAAACCTTCACTTCTGACCTTAACAGAAAAGAAGGTAACTTATTTTCTAACTTGTCCTTTTTTTTCTTCAATATAACATTTCCTTCTGGGGCAGTTGCTACTGATTGTGATGCAAGGTTTGTTAATTTAGGGATACATTTTTGGTGGGATATTTTTTAAATTAAGATAAAAGCCAAGAAATACTTTCACACTAACCATCAGGTAGCTTTCCCAGTCTTTGTCCACCTGGGTCAGAATTTAGAAGCACAAACCTAAAAATCTTATGTCCACTCATATGCACTTCTGTGTCCCCTAGATATATTAGCACTGTTTTAAAGCTGGTCTTAGTCACAGCAACTGCATAACTGATCACCTCTTACAGCAAAGGTTTTGACCTTTTTCGTAAAAGAAAATGTTCCTCTTTCAGTTTACCTAGAGAAAAAACTCATCAAATTTAAATTATAAATTAAGTAATTGAGTAATACCCCACCATTTTCTTTCTTTAGCAAAGGAAAAATCTCTCTCAAAATTAGTCATCAGGGACCAATGGAAATGTTCATATTTTCAGACTGAAGAATGCAGCTTTCTAAAGTTCTGGAAAACTTGGAAGAAGAACAGAAATTGGTATGCAGACATAAAAAATAAAGGAAATAAAGGAAAGAGAATCATAGAATGACAGAATCATTTCGGTTGGAAAAGACATTTAAGCTCATCAAGTCCAGCTATAAACCAAACACTGACAAGTCCACCACTAAACTAGGTCCCCAAATGACACATCTACACACCTTTTAAATACCTTCAGTGTTGGTGACTCAACCACTTTTCCCACTTCAACTTTTTCAATGCCTAACAACCCTTCTGGTGCAGAAGTTTTTCTAATATTCGATTTAATCCTCTTCATGTACAGCTTGAGGCCATTTCCTCTCATCCTGTCGCTTGATACTTGGGAGTCACTGGGTGCTTGATCCCTACTTGGCCACAACCTTCTTTTAGACAGTTCTAGACAGTGCTAATTTCCTCCTGAGTCTCCTTCTCTCCAGGCTAAACAATTCCAGCTTTCTCAGGTGTTCCTCATCAGAGCTGTGTTCCAGACCCTTCAAAATTACCATTCTCTGAGCTGGCTCCAGCACCTCAATGTTTTCCTGTTTTAAGGGACCGAGAACTGAAGACTGGGCTCAAGGAGTGACCTCACCAGTGCAAAGTTCAGAGGAGAAGTCATTGCCCTACAGGCCACAGTGCAGAAGCCAAAAGTTACGTTCATTGCAACTACGAAAGCGGGAATAAAGACAGAATAGAGAGAAAGGTTACAGGAGATACCTCTTGAGGCACATAATGTGTAGACCAAGAGAATAGTCAAGATGAAGTTCCGTGACCATTTAGAGATCAAAATCAGCACAGAGGTACTTTAAATAGTTCCAGTTTTTTGGCTTCTATGTAGTCACCTGTTACCTGCTTGTTCCAGTTACAAGAAAAAAAAAAATAAAGCTCCTGCTTTGGTTCCTATCATAACCCTACTTCAGCCATGGACGAGCAACTATATTCTCTCTTTCTCCATGCATCACTGACAGACTTGTCTTCTGAGATCGCAGCTGCAGATTCTTTATTGGTGATGATAATATGAGAAGCAGAAGGGAACACAGCTTGACCTGCAGAACCCAGGTTACTGGGTTCCCAGGCTATATGAATTCTTATTCAGAAAAATGATCCCTTTATTCATAATCTGAGCAAAACTGATAATGAGACAATTAAAAACCAATGGAAATCCCCTGCAGTCAGCCATAAGGGGTTTCATCTGACTCCACAGGATACGCAATAAGGAACAAAGAGATAAAAGGAGGGTTTCGTGGGATCAAATCCAATGGGATTGCACAGCAGGTATTTACTTCTTATATGGCAAAATATTTCAGAAAACTGTGGAAAATAATCAATTCTTAGTGTGCAGTTGGTATGAGAAAAACAAAGATTGGACACAGATGAGTTATTCTGTCTTGCTACTCACCTCAAAAGATTGCTCTTCTCTGAACATTAGAGAAGCAAAATATCTTTCATGTAGTGAGGTGCCCAAAACTGGACACAGCACTCGAGGTGTGGCCTCACCAGTACTGAAAATCCTATTTTCAGGGGTTTCTCATCATGATGGAGTAATTGTTTCCTACTGTAAAAATACTATAGAACCTGAATAATGACTTATGTTGTCTAAGTATTCAGGAACCACACACTCTAAAGATGCGTCGGAAGTCCTGAGTGATTTCTGGTGTGTCTACGTTAGCATTTCCATTTGTTTCAGCAAAATGTAGTATGTCTTGTTTCACACTGCAGAGCTGTCCCTGAATCCCCAGCAGAGGAAACTAAATCAACAGCTGGAAGACCCCCCTGTGCACAGACTGTGAAGGCAAATATCCCAGTTTCTCCTTTTTTCAGGGAGTCCCTCCCCAGAGGCACCAGCTGGAGATATCATTCTGCTGCTGCACGATGATAAAATTAAAGGAACTGGGGGTATGAGACTCTGCTGTGGGAAATCTGGGATCATAGCATTAAGGAAACCTGGCCTGACTGTGCGAGAGTGAAGTGTGTAGGGAATCAAGTGGGGCATCCATTGGCTTACTGGAACCACTCGCTGAGAAGTGGCTTCAATGCCAGCTGTTAAAGCCACTGGTGGTGAGAGTTTGATTGCCAGAGTGCCTCCTAAATGGTCAGACAGTTTCAAAAAAAGTTCTTATCAAAGATGTTGTTAAAGACCACAAACATGCCCTGGTTTGTTGTTTAAACATACCAAGATCATTTATACCCACAATTTGTTCTTTATGCCTGCTCCACGTTTTTTCCAGCCTTCTTTAGACTAATACAGAGGTAAATTCCCTATCACTTTGGTGTCACTTCCTTACTGCAAGTGTAAGTAACTCAGAGTTTTGTGTTTTAAACTGAATGTTTGGGAAAATGGACTTTATGCTCATAATTTTCTGTGTTTTGGGCAAGTCACAAAAATTCTATGCATCCTTTTTTCAGCTCTTTAAAATAAAGGAAATCTTTCTTCTAAATCTCTGTAAACCAACCAAGAACTACCATAGCTAATATTAAAGTATCCCAAAGACTTGAAACTTCCCCATAAAAAAGTTAACAGATTTTGCATCTTCCTAGTTCTGTCCAAAAACAGCTTCAAGAAAATGACCCAGTAAAAATAAATCCATATTTTCAGTACTGAAACTTTCCCCTGACTGAAAGACAAAACCAAAAAACTGTGCCAAAGTGAAAAATATTTCAAGCTCTAATAAAATAACTTTTTGGTTTTCCCATGAAGATTATGGAGAGCTACTTTTTTTTCCATTTAATCCAGACAGTTAGCCCATTTCTCTGTCAGTACAGACACACATAAGATCAATTCACATCTGTGCAGAATGTTTCTATCCACTGTGTTTAATTTTTCTGTACAAGTCATAATTTAACTACATAAATAAACCCCTTTCTTCCTTCATCTGTGTTCCAAGTAACAACTGCTTTCATTAAAAAGAGCAAAGGGTTTTTTGGGTAGCTTGCACCTTTAGACCTAGAAATTAATTACAGGTAGTCACTCCTGCTGTCAAATCACACTATGTTTCCCCAGCTAAAGCCAAAATAACACAAATCCAGTCAGAGACTATTATAAAGCCATGTTTTCATCTCCTCATTGGTGAATGTTTATCTTTTTCAGCTTTAACCAAGTCCTTTATAATTTCAAATGCTTCTCTAAGTCACCTTGAAATGTTCCTTTTTGCAGAGAAAAATCCACCAGCATTTGCTTTTCCTCTCTTCATTTCCCCTGTACAAATATTACTCATTTATCTCAAACTGCCTTTTTCTAACAAGTCTCACAAAAAGTCACTCAAAAAGGTATAGCACTGATGTTCCAGAGGAAAATCTTTGTTCAAAGATTTTTACGTCCTTCTCATATTTTGAACTTTCCTTGAGCTATTTTGTGGGCTGGGGTTCTGTGCTGTTGTAGGGATATGTGTAGATATATGTATATGTATATATATTAATTGTGTCATAAATTTTTAAGTATGTTCTTGAATGAACTCACTGGAGATTTCTCTCAGCGACTGGCCCTAAGCATTTGTCATTCATTACACTTTCACTGCCATAACCTGCTAGAAACCTTCCAAGTTAGTTAAGACTTAGCTTAAGGCTCCTTTCACCCATGGCTGTCTCTAAACAAATTATGCATTTTGAATTGCAAGGTGTTTCCTCCCTACAGCCATGCAAATTGTTTCTAATACTATAACTGTAACTGGTAGCTAGGAAGATACTCCATAATTGCTGCTTGTGAACTCCTTTTGTAGACAGTGAGAAAATGATACTTTCAGACTGTAGAAGTCTCACAGATACTTGGAAACTTTAAAAAAATTTTCTTGGGAGTTTTGCCGATTTTCATTCTCCCTCTTCGTTCATTAGGACAATTTGTGCACCATAAACATAGTCTACATTGTTGCATGTGGACACACACATGCATACGCACCATTATAGAGGTGCCATTCTAAAAAGTAGCATTTGGATACTGACTGCAACAACCTTCTGTATATAGTGCAGAGATTTGCTACTTCTAACATCACTGTGAGGCAAGAATGCCACATTCTAAATTACCACCACCATACATGCAAGCACAAAACAACACTTTACAAGTAAGAAACAGAGGCAAGCCTCAGCAGATGGTACTAAGTTTTGCTGGCATCTCATTTAGAAGCACGAGACTACTTCCCATAGTTTCCCAAAGAGCTTGGATAGGCCCTTAAAATGAGTAGCAGTAACGCAGACTGGGGCTGTGTCAGATGTCACTCAGATGTGTCACCTCTCTAAGGATCTCTTCAAACTGCCACCATGTGCCTGTGGGGACAAGTGGTGCCCGCCACTACAGCTGGAGGGAGATCTCTGTACACTGCCCCACGGTCACAGATACCCAAGCTGCAAGATAAGAATAGCTCTCATTGCTGATGGCTTGCTGAGCTCTTTATTGAAGATTGTCTTGGAAGGAGCCATTAATCTTCACATAATTTCCGTTCTGGAAATGGAAACCTACTCTGAAAAAGCCAGTCATATAATTTTTCATCATACGGCTCACTTCAGTCTCTTCCATTGAAACATAACTGGTTCTTAGTACTTTATTTTTTTCCTGCTTTTTGTCTTCTTTAGTGTACAAATGTCCTTTAACCAAGTTTAAAGATTTCCATATTTTTTAAAGTTGAAAAGAAAACAAAACAACAAACTCTCTATTACCTCCTTTCTTTGATACTCTCTTTCAAGGAGATAATCTCATCTTCTACGCTGCTTGTTCAGACAACTGTCCATTATTGTATATTCAAAATGACTAGTGATTTTGTAGGTTGCAATTGAAAAAATGGCAGAAGGAAGCAATCCTTTAAATAACTACAGAAATGTACTCCCCTCCTTAGAGCATTCATAGTTACTGTCACGAGCAATGTTGAAGTCATTAAGCCCCTTCTGAGATTAAAGCTCTCACCTTACACTTCCTTTATCTCTAAAGGCCTTTCTGATGTACGTCCTAAGTGCTCTGGGGAGATATAGAGGAGTGTCAGCATAGTCTGACTACATTAATTATCTTGAAATTCCACCAACTTCTCTACACTTAGGAGAGAGCTAAATTTCATGCCTCTTTTCACCTTGCAAATCTCATGATGTATTAAGAGAGTAAGGTGGGCTTTAGTTTTAGACAACATTTCCTTCTCAGGGTATCTTAAAGGTTCTTCGCAACAAGAAGTTGAGTAGGGATGACCCAGAATCCATGGCAGTAGATGATTCAGAAATTCAGCTTCCAGCTCATGTCTGGTAGCAACAGCTGTATGAGATTCCCAGACCCTGGATCAAAGGTTGTTTATTGGAAGATATACTTGCCATAATATTTTTCCAATATTCTTCTTTTCACAGGGTTTTTAACATTCAGTGAGTCGTGTACAAAAGACACTCAGAAATGAAATCAATTTAACTACACATTGAGAAGATGCAATTTTAGCTGAGCAGTATTCATTACCTGTGTTTTTTGGTACTACCACCTTACAGCAAATCTGTGTCCTAGGATAAAAAATGAAGCCATGAATCTTCTATGCAGGAAGGAAGAGGATATCAGTAACTCACATAACATCAGTAGCTCAATTTAGGCTGCTGCTTACATTCTTCTTCTCCTACATTCTCAGCTCATCAAGTCCTTTTTCACACCTGTATAAATCAGTAGATTTCAAGACAATCTTGAACTGGGTTCTGAGCAACCTGGTCTAGGGGAAGGTGTCCCTGCCCATGTCAGGGGAATTGGAACTAGATTATCTTTAAAGTCTCTTTCAACACAAATCATAGACTCTATGATTGAACGATTAAAGCAGGACATGGTACAGCATCTAATCATGTCTGGCATTCCAGTCATAACAACCTTATCTTTGAAAACAGATCCTGAACAGTAACTGATCATGAGCACAGCTACTATGGTTTGATATAACAAAACAGTTTTGCTTCTCGCTATTGACTTTTCATTGGTTTACCCTCTAATAATTTCCTACGATGTTAATCACTGAATACTTTACCAATACCTCTAAATTATCTCTAAAGTACCAATTTTTCCCTCTTAGATAATTATACACTGAATTAAAATCACAGTAGGACATGTATGTCTTTGCTTCTACTTGCTGAGATTTAAGTTGCCTCTCTCATCTGTTGATAGATGCATGTGCTATAATGCAAGCAGGATATTGGAAAGGTAATTAGTTTTCTTTCCCCTTTTAAATGTCTTACCTTTTTTTTTTAAGGATCAACTAAGTCAAGTAGCTCTTCTGTACTCCTTTATTAGCTTGCAGCATGCTTTATTAAGCATAACATGGCAACAGAGTTTAAAAATGAACATGATCTCAAAGGTCATTTCCAATCTCAAGAAGTCTATCATTCTAAGAATGGCCATGGTGGAGCCGTTCTTTATAAAAGATGAATCCACCACTTAGTCCAATTTCCCCTTTTCTGGTTATAGGTGGTTTTTTTTTTTTTTTTTTTTTTTTTTTTTTGTTGTTGTTGTTGTTTTGTTTTGTTTTTTGTTTTGTTTTAAGCAGGCAAATGGCAAATTTATTTAGGAGATTTCTGGAAAAACAACAATTCAAATATCTAGAACTCTGATCATGCCTATAAAAATACTAGAATGGCTAGGTCAATGTGCATATCCTGAAGTAAAGTATATTTCAAGTGACTATGTGCTATAGGGAGAATTCAGTTTTATTTGGGCACTAGCTTGATTTCCACTAAAGAAATTTCTTACTCTCCTTTTCCAGCAGCAGAATGTGAGATACAAAACTAATGGTGGTCCACTATTGCTATTCATACTGGATCACCAGTGTTACACCTGTGCATTGTGGAAGCAAAGTTCTCTCTTTGCTGTTGTGTCATCGGTTCACCATGACAGCACTTAACATGCTAGGCTCATAGATGGAACTACCCAAAATCATGGGCAATGCTACATCAGTCTCTGCATTGGTTTGCATTCACACCAACAATTCTCTGGTATAAAAGTGAGATGGCTGCCTTAGACTTGATTTGAGACTAACAGATCTCTATCAGCAAAGCATCTGACAGGATGAAGTTAAACATAGGAATAAATGAAGGAATCAAAGAACTGATGACATTAGTCATGTTGAAGGTCATCTAGTCAGACATTCTTGCTCACAGCAGGTCCTCTAGAACAGGTCACCCACGACCATGTCCTGTCAGGTGTCAAATATTTTCAAGAATGAAGACGACTGCTCTGGGCAATTTGTTGTGATAGGACATTTTAGGATGTCATCCTGTACATTTGCAAATTGTGAGAAAATAAATAGATTAGGCATGGGAATAATTTCCAAGCAGGTACATTCATCCTCTTCTCTAGGAAACTATCCTCATCTAGAATAGAAAAGTCTCAGGCTTAATGGAGGTTGTATGGAAATGCCATCACCAAATTGTTCTAGGCCTACAGATAATTTGCAAAGAGTTTGTTCCACTGACTCTCCATTCACAGTTCATAATTTGATGTTTTGTTACACAATTCAACCTCTTTCTTTCTGGATGATTTATCTAATTCTTCATCCCAGCACAAAGTCTAAATAGGACATTTTACTCTTTATGAAGTATTCTTCTGGTAAAAGTTTGTGAATTTCAGGCTGATGTTTCCTTTACACAGTAATAGAAGACCCCAAGCACTCAAATAATTGTGAAAGGTAGACGCAAATGACTTGCAATCAAAACCATTAAATCTGAATTCATACGCAAATGTGAGTAAGTATTCACAGAAAAACTGATCCTAGCCTTCGGTGAGTACTCACTAGTCAATATTTGGGAGGTGTATTTGCTCATGGTCCTTTCTGGCCATTGCACGATTTTGAAAAACACCTTGCTTTTCTTCTACTTCTGCTTCTTATAATGGATGCAGACAAGCTCAGTAACAATAGCTGTAGGCTTGCCCCAAGTTGCTCCTACCCCATTTCCCACTCAGAGACCTTAGGTCTGCAGTAGCCTGAACTGTCAACACAAGAGGAAAGACAAGCAAACGGACAAATACACGTGTAGACCAATGTAAAATTTACCTAAACTACTGAGTGACGATTAGCTGATGAATGCTCATGCTCTAATTGACATTAACAGAAGCTGCTAAATGAAAACTAACAGAAGCTGCTAATGCACACTTAAGCCTAACTTTGGGTATCTAGTTTTGACATACTTGGCCAAAATCTCCATGAAGAGAGAGTAACAAAGTGAACTGAAAAACGTGTTGTGAGCAACTGCTGCATTATTTGCAGTAAAAACAATAGCAGCAACTTCACAACAGGCAGAAAGATTCCTCTCTATTTAAGGGCTTATAAAAAAAAGACAGAAGGACACTTCTTTCATTATTGTGCTTCTCAGAATACAAGTTTCAGAGGGCATTTTTAGAAGGCTTTTACAGTATTACATGACATTACTGGCAATGTGATTGAGATAATTTAGAGTTAAACTAACTAAATGGGAATTGACACATTTTTTTATCTGATTTCTTTCCATAAAGCGTAATAACCATGTAGATCAACAGCATTTCCAGAGAAACAGTGAGTAAATCACACTTGATATTGGCTGCATAATCACTGATGATCTTCAAGTATTGTCCTGGACTATCTGAAAATGTTTTGACAGCATGACTGAACTGGAAATATCTTTATGTTAGCATGGCTTGTACAATTTTGCATTTCCCTCTTTCTGGTAATTTTGCAAGTAAGCTGTTTTCCTTCATGGCTTCTTGAAATCAATTACATTTACACCTTCTTTTAGGTTAGGAACAGCCCTAGAGTGAACTTTCTCCTTGATATTTGGACACTTGCATTTCTGTTCTCAATAAAAAAGGGACTTATAGACATGTCTTTACAGAGTAAATCATAGAGATAATTTGCATTTCGGAGATTTGGAAAAACTACTTTCTGGAAGATGATTGTATCTGGGCCAGGCAGCACATCCCAGACTGAGAGAACACAGGTGAAGCAGAGACACCATTTCACAGTTCTGTTATTACCTGTAAAATCTACCTGTAGAATCTATGTAGCCAAGGCCAGCTGTTGAAATACATAGAGGTCTAATTGTAATTTACAGCTGTGTCCTGGTGGGACTGAATCACACAGTATATCAGTCTGCAGAGATGGGACTTCTGTCTTGCATCGGCTGCTGCAAAAATGTACGTACTTTCTTTAATAACCTTACCTTTTCCCTGAGTCCCCACAAGAGAGTGAAGAAATTGCATCTCAGACACTGATCCTGCTATGTGAACAAGCCCTGAGTCTCTCATACTGCACACAAAGTCTCATGAACTCCACGGCCAGCTGGAGCTAAATTCTCTGGCCAGGCAACCCTGTTATTGTTCCTCATGGCAATGTGCTGTACTTTGCTTCACATCCCTGCTGTGCCTGCAGGTGTGGGCAGCCCACATCGGTGACTCCTGATCTTAGGCGGTTCTGCCTTGCAAATTGAAAAGACCAATTATCTGTTCTTCTCTTGTTTTTTGTTGTTTGGTTTGTTTTTTTTCCACAGTGCAATCTTACTTCGTCTGCTTAATTCATCATTAGAGAGCTTATGAAACCTGTTGTGTAAGGAAGAAAGAAAGAAGCAATAAATATGTGGAAAAGGTAAAGGAGAAGGTTGGTTTTTTTTTAACTTGCTTCAAAATACAAGGGGAAAAAGACTGAATGGAAAATGTAAATCCAAAGCACATAAAAAAGCCTCGTTGAGGTAGGGAAAGTATAACTTATTTCTGGAATTCACTGCTACATTAAGTCCACACCTGACTTTTAAAGATTAGTTATTTTGAATTAGAGAGATTCTCTGAAATGAATCACACTAGTTTGTATGAAAGTTCACACTGGGAAGAGAAAATAAAAAAAACAGTTATCTATTAGTAATCATGAATATGAATACTAATATGAGCTTTAAGACTTTCTACAAAGTTGATTTTTCAGGCACAATCTGTAGATCTATTTCAGATCCTGTACCATTTAGCAGATAAAGGAATTATGACCTGCTTTCTTATCAGTTTAGGTGCTAGTATTATATGCTAATTTCACATGCTAAAAAATCCTAAGGACATTTTTACTGAGTACAATAATACAGCAATGTAGCCACAGTAACTTGTTTTTATACCACAGGGAAAAAAAGCCATTTAAATTAATTTTATGCAAACAGTACCAGGTATCAAACTTTATTAAACTAATCACACATATGCATTATCGTTCAAATTAACTTTAAGTTACTCAAATATAATTTCAAAACCCTAATCTATATTGCTCTATTTCAATGTATTTATTTATGCAATCAGAGACATGGCAGAGGCTTACAATTTAAAATTTCAGAGCTGGGTACATTTAATTTTTACTGAGTAAAAAAAAAAATCTAGGTTTTTTTCCTTTCTTTCTTGCTTTGTCAATCACCTTCATATACTACTGCCTTTAAAACAGTAAATTATCTTCCCTTCCTTTTAGACTCAGAATAGATTTTTCTTTGTCTTGATCTCATCTAGGTTTCTTTGTGTGTGAATACATCACAAGCAGACTACACACTTCTCCACGGTACAAAAAGAAAGAAAAAAGCCTGAATTTGCATCGTGATCAGTCTCCAAAATAGCTTCTCCTTCAGGTCCAGAGGGAGAAAATGGGCCAGAAAAACTAATTTCATGTATCTACACATTTTGCTTTTGTAGATGAATTTAAGGAAGCTTTCTAAGGGGTCAGTAATTACTTTATGGACCACTATCTCTATTTGAAAGGAAAGATGAACCAGCTTTAAAAAAAAGTATTCTTAGTAAGAATTTCCAAGCTTTGTTAAAAATTCCATGCTGCATGTTGAAGAGAATCAAACAAAATGCAAGGCAAAAGTCTTCTTGGTAAGAAATTAGAATGATACTTTAAATAAAACAATCAAGAGGATGATACCTCTTTCATTTTTGTATTATAACTACTTTTCCCTCCATTTCTTTAAATTCTTCTGGAAGAGACTGGAAAGTTCCTATGGAAATATAACTTACTCTAAAGAACATCGCTTTATAGCATTTTACTTTACTATGGGTAATGTCACTGACTTCTATGACTTGACATTGATGACAAAAACAAAATCCAAAATTTTAACCAAGTACAGACATCCAAAACATCAATTTTCAGAAAGGCTACCTGATGAGTTTTTTGTGCCCTTGCTTTTTATTTATAAGAAATAAGAAGCAGCAGACTTTGTACTCTAATTTGTATTATTCAAGCCACCAAAGATGACAGATGTTTTTTAAGCTGCAGTTAACAAGACAGCATGGATTGAAACGCCTTTTTTTATTATTATTATTGCTTTCGATGCACACAAATCCTTTAAGAAGAATTTTAGCAATTGTTCTATTACTGAATGTCCCCTCTCCCCTCCAGATGAATTATTCATATGTTGTTGTCATAGCAATCCTTCCTCTCTCTAAAATGTTTAATAACTGGTCCTGACTCCCCACTAGACAATTAATCAAGGTGTAACAAAAGCTTTATTAACTAATGTGCTTGTGGCAGACATATTTTTTGTCTTCCATCTACACTTGCCTTGAGCTGTTGTCAGTCCAGTTCAGTGCTATTAGTGATGACAGCAAAGATGCCTGTAAGGAATGCCCTTTACATAAGCTGGTTTCTTCGACAGCATCCATCTCCTTTGCAGAGTGATGAGTCTCTACTTTTTCTCTACTCTTCCCAAAGCAGTGGCAGGCAGCCACTGCTCTCTGCAGAAGACACCTCACTGTGACAGATGGGGATGTGGGATTTAGTGGACATTAAGAATCACATAAAGTGTCAAGTCTTAAAAGGGAAAAGGGTGTCAGTTGCATTTTCACTGTTTAAAGCATGTGTCTACATTACTCACCTGTGCTGATTTATTGTTTAACTACATCCCACAATGCAGACCAAGTAGATGTTGATCTTACTTCTCTATTTGCCCCAACCATTATCATGATTGGCATAACTGATATTTTGCATCTGAGCAATATGTTGAAGAACATAATAACCTTTCCATCTATCATACTCCTGAGGAGTAAAAGTCTGAGTGCAAGAAAATATTCAGAGAATATGCAGATCCGAACTTTTCTACCATTTTTACAACAGCGCCTTTGGAGAATCTTACACAGACAGAATTAACAGCCCTTTTAATTTCTAATTTTCCTAGCAGAAAGATGTCTGCTTCCTTAGTAATCACAGAATGGGTCAGGTTGGAAGGGACCACAGTGGGTCATCTGGTCGAAACCTCCTGCTCAAGCAAGATCATCCTACAGCACATTGCAAAATATTGTGTCTAGGTGGTTGTGGAATGTCTCCAGTGAGATAGACTACACAACATCTCTGGACAATCTGTTCCAAATTTTGGTCACCTGCACAGTAAAGAAGTTCTTCCTCCCATTCAGGTGGAACTTCCTGTGCATCAGTTTCATCTCATTGCCTCTTGTTCTATTGCTTGGCATCAGCAAGAAGAGCCTGGCTGCATCCTCTTGGAACCCCACCTCCAGATAGTGACACCAATGAAGTCACCTCCCAGTCCTCTCTTCTTGAGGCTGAGCAGGCCAGGCTCCTTCAACCTTATAGGAGAGATGCTCAAGTCCCTTGATCAACTTTGCAGCCCTCCACTGGACTAACTCCAGAGGCTTCATGTCTCTCTTGTACAGATGAGCCCAAAAAAGGGTGTCACCTCATCCAACTGAAGACCTAAAGTGACATTAGAAAAGGCACTTTCCCTTTCTGTTGTGGAATTTTGGAAAGCTGACTTGTGTGGTGGCCAGCAGCTGGAGGCAATGTTCAGCTGAAAGCTGGAAGAGAGAAGGGAAAGCTGGAGTGACTTCCTCCTCACCTGCCTGGGTATTCTGGAGCATCTTCCTCATAGCCTCCTTTTTCAGCCACTCAAGGCTTGGGAATGAGAAATACTGTTTTGAGAGGGAAAACAAGGTATGAGTTAGTTGGCTTGGGGGTTCTCCTGCCCAAATCCATCCTTAGAAGTCATTAAGCATCTTGTGAACATAAACTCCCCAAAAGACTGATTCAGCCATTTCCTGTGCCTCTTCCTCCTCCATCCTTTCTCCTCCTTCTCCTCTATATCTCCACTTTCTCTCTTTGGAATCTCAGCTTCAGTTGTTCCTAGCCTCCAAGCCCAGTCTCACTCTATATGAATGCAATTCATTCCCTGCACACTTTTTTTTGAGATCAGCTATAAGATACTTCAAAACTGATTTTGAGTTCTCTCTGAGCATTCCACAGTCATTTCATTCAGTCTATTATTCCCTTGGCTTCACAATTTATGGGAGCCCTGGCATGCTATTCCTAAACCTGAGAAGGTGACACTGCCCAAACGAAGACAGAGGTAGCCCTTTTTGTTTTAATTTGGTTCAGTTCAGTGCAGTTAGCTTTATAATCCCCATGTGTAGTCACATTGCAGTTTCACATATATCCTGTATGAGTTTCTCCTTGGCAGAAACAGTGGACACTGTTGGTTATCAAGCATACTGGAACTCATCCAGAGCTGTGTGTAAGTTGTGGATAAATGATCCATAGGTTATGTCACATTCTTCTACAGTGTTCTAGATGGACAGTGAAAGGCCCAGCTCATGGTATCAGTATTGGCAAAAAAACATCTAAAACCTAACAAAAGCCATGTTCTAAAAAATCTGTGTTTGGCCTGAAAGAGATAAATCAGTTAATGCAACAGTCTATGAACAGTATTTCTGGATGAAAGAGCTGACAGAAGTGTAAATCACTAGCTCTTCTGATGATAGTTTCTAATTCAGGAATAGCAGTCTATTTTCTTGGAAGAGAGTACATGGGAATAACAAAGGTTTATATTTTAGGACACCAGCTGCCTTCAAGCTTGAGCAAGGCATGTGGAATGAATGTCTTATTTTTGTCCAGCCTGCTGGGATGACAAAACCCAAAATCCTTGGCCAACAAGGATTTGCTTCCAGGGAGGGATATGGAACCAGTTCTGCTAAGCTGGCACAACTCCCATGAGACAAAAGATGTCACTCAGAGAAGTGGTGCCAGAAGCCAACAGACAAGCTCCTTTTTTTCACTTCTACTTGCAGTGCCTGTAGGGGAGAAAAAGAGTGACTTTGCCAATACAGGTATTAGAAATACTCCTGGGGGCGACCAGTTTTTTTCCCAAGAGATGGGCAAGGAGGCGCAGCACCTGTTCAAATTTATCCTTTCACATTTTGTTTTACTACTTTACTACTTTATCTTATTTACTACTTTACCCTGGATTTGGCAGTGTTTACACATGAATTATTCTTTTCAGTCAGGAAAGGTCCAGCAAGCTTCTTCAGAGAAGGCTCTGGCCCTCTAAAACTTCTTTTTTGATTTTCTATCCACACAGTGAGTGGTACATTCAGCATCATTTACTCATCCACAAGTTGGTACATATATCTGATCTAAAAAGTGCTTTATCTATTCAATGTCCTGTTGAAAAGGTCTCCTGAGTCCCTTCCAGACCTCTGAGACACAAATATTTAATATAAAGCAGATTATGCATGACTGGGTTTGGGAATATTTTGTGACACTAGTACTCATTATATGTGGCCTATGCCAAAAACTCTCTTATTTTAAAATTTTTTCATAAATCATCATTTGCTGGTGTACATCTATTTTACTTCATGGGTGTGTAATGAATGGTTTCTGGGTTGGATTGTGTTTGACTTTTGTAGCTCATTAATATCAAAAGTAAGTGAAAGGACAACAGTGCTTAAAAATAATTCCTCTGGCTCAGAAAAGTATTAAAAAAGATGCAGAGGTTTAAAAAATATTTTCTTAATTTAATAGATATTTCAGAATTGTGAAGCAATAATTTTCCATGCAAAATAGGATACATAATATAGTATGCAAGATGTAGCGGTCTGTCAATTTGAATAAATATCATGTTGTTTTCTAAATAATGAAAAATACAGGTCTTTCCTATCAAAGTGTACTAGCTTGTATGTTCCTGGATGAATTAAGCTAGTCTACCTAAATCATCTGTCATTACAAGAAGACAAAGTAAAGCTTTGTTGGACTAGGCTTACCTAGGCAGAGTCAACCTTCTCCTTCCAGCCCTGTCCTGTAATTTAATTTTTGATTACTTTTCTTTTTTCTTTTTACAGTTAGGATTAATTTTCCCTTTTATTTTTTTCTTTCCTTTTTTTTCATACCTCAATATCACTTATGGAATAAAGAGCCAGAATGGTTTTGCAATTCAACTCTTGCTCCTGTCCCTCAGCATTCTAATATTGCACCTGGTGGATATTAGTGCACTGAGTGGTCATGAGATTTTTGTGATCCAGTGAATTAAAAGGATAATACTCTTTCTTTGAAGTAGGGTTTCCTGTTTCTTCTGTGGACCTTTCAATATCTTGTAGGATCACTATCATGGGAAAATACTACAAGTAATCGCCTTTGCAGTGTGTTAGATGCAGTCCATCAATATCTTGGCCTTTGTTAATCCTCCCAGACAGTTCCTAAGCTGTAAGACTGAGATCAGAACTGAAGCCTGGAAACAAGGTAGTCAATAGTTTCATACTGTTCTTTTGGTACCTGTAGAGAGGTGAACATAGGTCCACAACAGAAAACAGCCCTTCTGTAGTCTGAAATGCTCTTGTCTTCTAAGACACCCCTCAAAGTATCTGTTATTCCATTTTTGCATACAAGTAGAAACAAAGAATTAGAAATTCCTCCAAAGAACGGGCTACTTATAAAAGTAGCACAGAGAAAAGCAACACAGATTCAACACCTTTGTACTTTAGGGAGACTTATGTTTTCACAGGGATGTTGTAGTTCTTGCTGTGCAGGGCTTTCACTGAGTGGAGGCCTTTTCTACCTCAGCAAGTAGGCTGAGGAGGCACAGGGAGATGTACAGCTGACCCCAAGTGACCAAAGAAATATTCTGTAACATATGGAATCACCTTTAGCACATAAAGCTGGGAAAAGAAGAAAGGTGGGGAGCATTTGTAGTGATGACATTTGTGTTCCCAAGTAATTCTTCCTGCTTTCCTGGGGACAGTTGAACACTTGTCTGCCCATGGGAAGCAGTGAATGAATTCCTTGGTTTGCTTGGCTTACTTGTGTGACTTTTGCTTTACCTATTGAACTTTCTATCTCAGCCCACAAGTATTCTCACTTTTACTTTCGTATTTTCTCCCCTATCCTGGCAGGTGGAAGTGAGCAAGTGTCTGTGTGGGACTTAATTACCAAGTGGAATTAAACCACCCCACCATGGAACAATCTGCTGAAAGAGATACTGCTGTTTTTGGAAACAAACGTGTCTGTTTCAAAACGGAAATGTTGTACACTATTTTTCAGGACTTTTTCTGAAAACTTACTAACCACTTGATTAAAAAAAAAAAAAAATCACTGTTTTTAGGGGAGACAGATGATAGATACACCTTGATTTTGCCATTTCACACATCCATCTGACATAGTTTAAAACTACCATCTCTGGGACAGCCAGAACACAGCCTGTAAGAGCTGTATGGAAAATTATCACCATTAAGGACTCTAATCCATGAAGCAATGCTTTGCCATGGGCACTCAAAGAGCCAGCTGTAGGAAGACAATGTCACTGGTTATATTGCTAGAGGGCTGTGGATGCTCAGCCTTCAGATTTCCTGTACTTTTGGAGAACTCAGAAGCATGCTTGAGCCCCAGAAGAGGTTGTCAGCAGCAGCAGCAGAGGACAGCAGGAATGCCAAGCTGCTGCTGAGTGCTCTTGAGCCGTGATTGCCTTTTGGATCCATCTATATACCTGTCCTCCCACAGAGGTCAGGTATAGACTTTCTTCTTATTTCCAGTAAAGGAAATGGCTGCAGGCAGAAATGTATTCATAAACATAAGCTTTAGTCCTCAACTCCCTCCTGAACTGACTGTTCTTATGACTTCTGCCTGCAAGACCTCTGCTGTCCCTTCTCTCTTTCTCTTGCCTCAAAGAAAAGCTCAATGTTTTATACTCCTGAGTTAATGAGTCGGCCTGCCTGACCTGACTGTCAGGATGAATCAGCAGTTAGTTCTGCACCTCCATGCCATACTGACACTCTCTCTCAAGTGGATTTGGCATCATTTAATAATACTTTTTTCTATATTAGTCCAGTAGAGATTTTCTCATACCTTAGAAGTCTGAGTTGATCATTAACATTGTTTCACTTAAGGTGGGTCTCATAGTCCAGCTTCAGCCTACGTACAAGATGGATTTTGTCCTTTTAGCAGCTACTGGTTGATGGGTAAGTTTTTCTCTTCTTTTGCATAACTCTGTAAAGAGGATTCTAGCGTGGAAGCCTAGGTTCAAAACAGATTCTTAATTTAAATTCCACATACATTTATTAGGAAATATATATAAAATTAAAACTTAAATACTAGCAACTCACATCCATATCTGCATTTATTATAACTCATGAAAACATTTATAGTAAATAAACATTAGTATCACTGTAGTACTTGTGAACTGGTAAAGACAAATCTCTGAACCAGGTAATTCAGGAGTTATGGAGTCCTAGATCTGAATCTGCAAAAAATTTTGCGTAAACTACAGACTGCAACTGCAAGGATAATATCTTCTGCATTTTTATTTGTTTAGTTACTTAAATTCAGTGGCTAATTTATTCATAGCTGAGAAAATTTTGGCTGCTGAAAAATGGGATAGCATATTATCCCTCTTCCAATCCATAAATATAAATGAGGTGTAACAGGATGAGATCTGGTAGTTCTAAAATCATGACAGACATGATGATCAGAAACTATTAGTCCAATTTTTTAACTGTGGACAATACTTCCTTTGTTTAATGAATCAATTAGTTTCAAAACTCATTTCAATAAATGGATGTTTTGCCTAAATAACTAGCCATTTAGGTGGTTTAATTTAACTAAAATAAACAACTTTATAAAGCTAGGTTTACACTTTTAATTGATTTGCAAATTCCATCCAATTGCACCTTGACAAGAAACACAAATATGAGTATTCTCCTAAGAGGGTAAATAGTAAATGTATCTATCACCATTTTTCTAAATTACTTTCTAATCATAATCCAACTAAATGTATATCATGCTATACCCTGACTAAATGCATATAATATATTCACCTCACTAAAATAAGTACATTATTTAGCAGACAAGCTGTATTTAGGTGAAAATCAACACCCTCCCATGGTTACTAATCAGGAGGGTTCAATATTCCTTTAGGAAGGTGACTAATAAGTAAAAATGCAAACCAAGATTAAAATTGATTATTTAAAACTAATTTTTGTGTTTTCTGGTTTAAATGATGATTAAAATTGGTAATCCACAGTAGTCAACTCCTGCTTTCTATTAGAAACATGGCTTTAATTGTTTTTCTGTGGCAGAATACATCACAAATGGAGAAAAAATCACTTGTGATAATCTATCTGTGGGGTAATTTTGAAGCACAAAAGATTCTTTTACTGTGCTGGGGAAATTTTCCAGACTGGAACTTAGTGGGTAAGCATCCTTTAGGACTGGCACCAATCCAACACGATATCATTATGCCGTAGACTTCCACTTAATTGTAACCCAGCTTTAAGATCATTTACATGCATGTAATTCTTTAATTACCTAGAGCTCTTTGTAGCATTAATATAACACCCTGCAATATTATTCACATTTCTCTCATTACTATGGATGCTTACAAATACTATTGTGTATGGAAAGCTGCCAACTTCACTTAAGCCACTGAATTTTTCTGTCCATCATGCAATTTTCTTGGCATATATTCACAAAATAGAGGCATTTTCAAGCAGTAAATGATGGTAACCTGCATTGTACTGCTTGAAAGAAAAACCTCTTTAATCTCAGCTGTTTCCTAATCATCTCTTAAGAGAATCTCTTCAACATCCCTTCTGCCCTTTTCTCTTGTTCTTGTGAAGGGAAAGGCAGCCAAAGTGTTGCCATTTAAGACTGAAGTGACACCTCTGAAGATTGCTGAAGACTGTAACCTCCTACAGACTCACCTAATAACAATAATAGAGTTAACAGAAATTCAAAATTAATGTCACAGTCTTGAAAATAGTCAAAATACATGGGAAGAGTGTCCCATTCAAATTTCAGCTTCCTTCCTCATATTGCTCAATGGAGCCATGAAAATATTTTTTTAAGCAGAGATTCTTCATATGGAAGACATTGAAAACCCAATACATAAAAGGGGTAAGTTCAGCATACTCCAAAGTGGCAAAATAAACCCCACTGCAAGACAATCAGTACGTCTCTGCTGTGCATGGAGTGGAGGACGCATTAAATGAAGAAGGTACAGCACCCTATGCATAGACCCATACAATGATTGCCCTTTTGCCCTGCCTTTTCCTGTTGGAATGGTGGGGCTTGGATACAGGAGAGTTTTGTTATGCAGAACCTTTTACTTCTCTGTCCAAAACTCACACAGGGGTCCACAGAGACTTCAGTACCATTGCACTCAGGTGCTGCGGAACAAGCTCCTACCTGCTACTATTCCATGGGCATTCTTCCTTTTCATGGTAGCTAGCCAGCCTTGGAGAGAGACTTGCATCTTGGTTCTTCTTGAACAGAACAGGGTAAAGGAGAATGCTGTAATGTTGGGGAAAAGAGCACAATATCAAAGTCCCCAGTATTTTTCCCATTGCTCCCATTTTCCCATTGCTGAGAAAATGTTCAGGAGTCTTGCATCAACCACTGAGAGAAATCACTGAAGTAATATCAGAGTGTTTGTCATGAGCTCCCACTCCATCGCAGCCATCTGTATCCAAACTGTACTTAAACTATCCCTTCGTTATATCAATCCTTCTTTACACAGATGAACATCTACTTTTAGGAGAAGCTCCTCTTAACCAAGGACTCAGATGCAATTCACTGAAGAAAAAAAAAAAAAAAAAAAAAAAAATTACATCCTGGATACTAGCTGCTTTAAATTTTCAGAAAAAAATTATTAACATTTAAGTAATCTTGCCCTCTCCGCCATACACAACTGCACTTCAAAGCCAAGTAAACAAGAAGTTGCTCCAAAATTTGCATCTGAATACAAGGAAAGATTAGCATGTGATCTCTGCAGCTCTGTGCTGGTGATATTTAGTTTTTTGAGTTGCAGAAAGAGGCATTTTTGTCCACATGTATTTATAGCCCAGTCTGGGTCATAAATTAAAAGGCAGCCCCAAGTGTCCTTTGCAATGCTATTCAGATGGGTCTAATAAAAACAGTAATGGCTTTTGCAATGATCTGTCTTGGTACAAGAAACAGAAATGTTACTGGAGGTCCTGTATGTGTCTTATCATATCTAAGAAAAAATTCAGACTAGGAGCTATTTTATGCAAACTAGCTCATCCCCAGAAAATTCTGCTTTTTTCCTCTGTTTCTTATACCTTCCTATCTTCAGCCTAACGTTTAACAGAAATATAAAAGAAAACTGGAATACTCCTCTGGTAGGAAAATCTAGTATTTTGATACTTGATTTGTGTATAAATGCCTAATGAGGGGACAGGAACAAGTAAAAAAGAGGGAGACAGTGGTGCCTAACAAGAGGAGAAGAGGCAATTAGCACAAACTTACAGACAGGAAATTCAATTAAAAGAGTTTACTGTGAGAGTTGTCAAACACTGGCTGAGTGGCACAGGTTTCCCAGACAAATTGTGGGGTTTCCAGCCTTAGATATGTTCAGTACCCAACTGAATGCTACCTTGAGCAACCTGTTCTAGCCTGGACCCTGTTTCTGACCAGAGACCTCTACGGGTCTCTCCCAGTTTCACCTGCTCTGTGATTTCAAAGTCTCAGCAAGTTTTTAAGGCAACAGAGCAAAATATTCCACTGCAAGATTTACAGCTGAAATAATCATGTCAGTATTCCTGTATGGCAGCAGTCTAGTTTGTTGAACTAACTGACAAAATATTTTTGGTATTAAATTACAAATACCCCTTTACTTGTCATTATCTCGGGGTAAAGTATTGCTGGTTTTAGCTTCCTTTACCAATTCATCCTTTGTTTTTCTATCATATGCCTTGTTAACATACAGCACAGCTAAACTATGGGAGAAAGGCATAAGTGATCAAATAGCCACATTGTAATTTTAAGAACTTGAAAAAATCTTCTGTGAGTCAAGAGTAAATATTTTTCTTTCGTTCAAGAAACTAAAATATCTTAAATTCATGATGCAAATGACCAAAGCTATATAATTTCAATTTTCTTGATAGAAGAAAATTTAATATCTGGAATCATGATTCTATTCCCTGTAGTTTGTAGAGACTAGGTTTCCCTCAGGAAAACAAACAAACAAACAAACAAAAAATACCACCCACAACTCACCAAAAACATAAATACAAGCTGCTAATAAAAACTGGGATAGCAAAGTGCAACAGGAGACTATCAGAATCATTTCCGGAATCTTATTGCCCACTGTGTCATGGAAAAAGGGTCACTTAAAATTTAACTCCCGCAGAGGTCTATGAAGAAAAATATTGGGGGTTGGGGATGTCAATGTCCCAATCCTGAAAGAACCGCCACCTGAAAGAACCTGGTTATGTTGTAAGTGGCAGAAGTGAGGAGCTAATAAGAAGCTAGATCATCTATTCCACCTCGCAGTTCATATGCAAAACATTTATCCCTGTCTGCACTGACATTAAATCTAAGAGTCGCTGGAGAATACACATCCCAGTGAAAAATGACAATTCAAATAGCTCCACAGGCAGATAAGTTTTCACAGTCCTGTTCCTGCTCTGACACTTCGCAGGATGGCACTATCCCTTCTGCTGTAGTAGCACAAGGAGGCCACCCCAGTCAAAAGCAACCCAGCAAAACAAAGAGAGGATCATTTTTCAAGCTGTTCCATTCCCTGAACAGCAACTGCACATTCACAAGGAAGCCAGCAGGACCACACAGCCGGGGAGCGCAGGGAACAATGACAGCCTCAAATAGATCAGCCTAAGTGGCCGCTGAGCAGGTCTCTGTCTCACAAAACTGTGTGTGTGTTTGTGTAAAAGAGACCTTTATCTTTTCAAAGCAAAGAGCTGTTAATTAACTGGGCAAGTACTGGCACTTGGTCTAAGTGAGAGAACTGGCACCTCTCAGGAAATGATATTTAGTTCAGTTAAGAGGGAAATCGTGGAGAGGAAGATTAAATCTGTGTGTACCTCCTGGAAGACTTCAGATGGACTATAAAAGCTAGCACCCGCTAGGGGTTTTCTCCACAGCATACAACCCCGGGTGTTAAATTGACACAAGCCCAGGATTTCTAATGAGGTGTACACGAGAAAAAGCTGCAGCTGGTTAGTTGAGCTGAGGGACAGAGCCTCCTGATTGAGTCCCCAGGAAGGCAAATGACACACAGATACTCTTCTGTCTTTTAAAACCGTGCTGCTTACTTTGGATGTGCACAGTCACAGCGTTTTCCTTTTACCTTGCCTGAGTCATTAAGAATGACTCAGGGCTCAGAACTCAGGGCTCCAGCACAGCAAGGTATTTCTCACCCAAAGGCATGGCCAAGCTCCAAACTGTGGCACAAAACACCCACACGAGCATCCCTGCTTCCAGCTTCTTCCCTGGAGAGAGCAAAGGGCAGCAAAGCAGCAGCTGCTGCAGTCCTGATGGCGCTGTGTGTGTCTGAGTATTTTTCACATCCTTAACGCACAGTATCTTTTTCAAATAGTAGAATCCCTTATCTTCTGTGTTCAGAAGCATATACAGCTTTTTGGAAATGGAATAAAAATCTTTAAGTACCTCAGAGAGACAAAAAATACTCAGCAATTGATACTCTGTGACATTTATGTACACAACTAAAAATCAGCCACCATATATTAAACATAATATACATTATAGATATATATTTATTCCCCTGCTATTTTTAAGGAATGAAGGTGCTTCTGAGGACAAGTGTGAGAAATGAAAAGTGCTTGGATTGTGTAGGGAAAGATAGCTATGAATAACATTAAATTTTAATAACTTGTGAGTTTTGTCATCAGCAGAGCAGCAGTAGATGTGAGAAAGTAGGAGTAAGAACCACATGGAAATCTTTTTGCACATTTCACTCCTGTTTACATTATTTTTTTCTCCCACCAATCTTTTTGAAGGATACTGCTGACTCCAAGTCTTCAGCTGTTGTGAGTCACATTGTGTTGATCACCTGCCAGCATCCAGGAGATCTCTAGGCAAGTGCCATATACAGTCTGGGAATAAGATCTCCTTGAAGGAAAAATCCACTTCTCTCTTTTTTTCTCCAGCAAAGCAAGCAGAAGTTGTGATGATTTCTCTGTGACAGAGCTACCTAATTCAAAACACACATCCCTTTTTTTTCACTGCTTAATTATAAAGAAATACAGTACTGGTCTACTTCCTAGTAGAAATTCAAACAAAAATAGGTGTTGTTACTGATTGTTCTTGTATAACCAGCTGCTACAATTATCTTCTCTCATCCTGTTAATCTAAAGAGAAAAACAGGCAACTGCCAATTATACACTACCGATACAGGAAATCTACACAACATGGGATGTGATCTTCAGTTCCCACAGCTGGAGTTCACTTGACCAGTTGTGTGCTGCAGATTGGAGCAAGCTGGCGATTGTTTAAACAAACCTTCTTGTTCAGCTGATCAATTATTCACAAGAACAACACCTATCAATGTCTTGCAGCAAGATGTTCCCTGTTTTAGTCCCCACCCTGCTGCAGCCCCCCTGCACACCCCAGGGCAGCCCACCAAAAATTTGGCCCAGTGTAGCAGGAGATAAGCATCTCAGCATCTTTACATAATCAGCAATTCTTGAAAATAAGAGCAGGAACAGTAGTTTATCTTTCAGCTTATGGCCCACCTAACTCCTTTTTAAAAACCAGATATTGTAAGCTGCATTGCTTAAGACAGCTTTTTTAAATTCATTAGTGATACAGTGTGCAGCTCCTGCAGCGCTGACAACCAGAGACAAGGCGGCCTGTACAATTTTTTTGAAGACCTGTTTTGACACAAAAATCCCTATTAATTCACAATAATAATTTATTGCAGCCTCACACCTCAGTAGGAGGTCTTTTCATATTGATAAGACTGAAATCTCACTCATGTTTGTTTGAAGGTTTTGCAAAGCCCTTTACTTTTTTCATTTATTATTTAGGGAATATTGTATGAACAAAAAATTCTTTATGAAATACAGTAGAACACAAGGTTTCTGGCACTAAAAGTCCTGTGATCTACTTCAAATACAGTACATGTAACATCATTTTAGATGCAACTGTGTGCAATGGTTCAAACAGTTATGTGGGAAACACAATGTACAGATTTTCATTAAAAGACAAAAAAGACTTAAACTCTCAGAAGACCTCTACTGATTTTCTTTCCTTTGAAATCATGCAATGATGCATAACTCAAAGATCTAACACTAAAGCATTATTGAAAGCAGGCAGCATAGTACATTTTTTGCAACATTGCACTGAGGCCAAAAGTTGAGCCTATTAAAAAGAAGAGAAATCTGTACTGAGGCAACAGATGTCATATTTAAGTGATTATATAAATTAATATATAATCATACTATGATTACAGAAACAAAAAAAGATTCTTTATCCTACATGCATACTAGACTTGTAGAGGAAAAAAAAGTCCTGGATGTTTAATTGCATTTGTTGACTTGAAAGAATGATTTCATGATAGTAACACGTGGAAACTGCTATTCTAACTACACTCTTCCACAAAGTTCTTTTTTCTGTACTGTCTCCAGACCTATAATTGTTATTGTGCTGGATAGCTCCTCTGCCTAGAGGTTAGGATTTGGGGGGGTGCACACACTGCTTCTGTTCTTCAGACTTTTTTTCATATCACATCACAGTCAATGCTGACTATTAATTGTGAATGTGCATCCCACATTTAACCCTTAAAGACTTCATGAAGGTATCACAAGATAATATATAATATGTTTCATATTATGATCTATTATATACATATTGTAATATATTTTATACAGTGTCATCACAACCAATGGGAAAACTGTCAAATCCTGCAGAACACTGCACAAAAAGGGAAAATGTTCTAATGAACTACTCCTGAATCAGAAAAAATACACTATTGAGTGGCCTGATATTATATGAACAGCAATACTAAATTAAAATTTGGAAAGCTGAAATCCCTTCCCAAGACTGAAAAATAAATATGGCAAATTACTTCTGCCAAAATATCATTATTTGCTGTCAAATGGAAAAATCAGACATAAGAATATCAATGGCTTTACCTTTCTGATATATTCTTGAGAGCCCTTTTTGTTTGCATTTAGATAAAAATAAAAATTTTTGGGGGAAAAAGCTGCATTGTCTTCACTCTTTAGGAGCAGATTTTCCTGGATTTCATATGAAGTAGCAGGTTATTAGGAATTAAGTTGCTGTGAGCTCCAAAGGTCACAAATATTTCAGTACTTCATTGAAACTAATGATGGGCACTGCTACAGACAAATGTATTTTAAAAAGAAAAAAAACCCTCAAACCCAAACCAAGCCCCTCCACCTTTCCCTGCCTTAGAAACAATCATTTCCACTTTATGTTCAGTAGTGGTGCATCTTCAGTGGTTTTGCATTAGAAATACTTTTTGTTTATTTACTGGCCTGGGCACCCATGACCACCCTCCTAATGTCCACCCTCCTAATAAGAAAGTCTACTTGCATGTGGATTTTTATCTGTACTTTAAAATGTAATAGGGAGAAACATATATATTGAAGAAACTTAAATGGTAAGACTAAATACTTTAGAAAGTTTTATCTTATATCTATCAATTATTTTGCTGATCACCAGTGGACAATTACATGAATGTACAAAGATTTAATTTTTTTCTTGCACAGCAGTGGGAAGTTTGCATATAAATGAGTATTGTGGAGCATTACTACATGACAGAAAATGTTTCAATTAGGGTATTTCAATGAAACTTGAAGACTGTGATGCAAACTAACATAATGTGTCTTTACATCATACAGCTGGACTTTCTGAACCTTTTGTGACAATAATTAGGCTGAACACAGCACTGTAAGCAAGGAAGGGAAGGACATCTGGGATATCATTTTGTATTAGTTTACTGCAATAATCTGTGCAAATATTATAATCTTTTCTGTATCTGTTCACCTTTTTTATAAAGATGGAGTGTCGAAAATATTGAAGCTTTGGGGTAGCTACACTGTACCCAGTATTTTGAACAAGATACTGTAAAACATTATTTTTCTTGGTAGAGATCCAAGAAAACACTAAATCTTATTCTTGGTGTCTGGCATGGAACAATCTTAATTTGAACTTTTCACATATTTGCTATTACACACATACCCTTTTGCTTTGCTCTTTTAGAGCCATCTACACAGGAAGACAAACTACCTGTTCACCTGGAACCAGCTGTTTGACCAGGAGAATACTAAGGCACCGGACCATTATTGTTCTAAAGTACTATGTCAGATGGACACCCCAGGAGTTCAGACCAGTCCTAATACATATCAGGGATTACTCTTCTGATCTTGTACCATTTTAAAAGAATAATAATTTACTCCTGATAAGTATTTTCTGCCTGCCTGGTAAATTGCCATCATCAGTTTCTCACTCTCTAATCCTTAATTTTCTTAATAATTTCCTGTGAGAAACTCTGCCTTGTCTTAATGCCATCTTTTTCATCAGCACAATTAAGATTAAATTATTAGATTTAATCACATATTACTCACATTACACAGATTTGGATATCATTTACAAGGATCCCAATGAATCTAAAAACCTAACCAAAATCAATAGGGCTGTGATTGTTATGAGTGATAACAATTAAGGCCACAGGCATCATTGACTTGGCATGGAACAGCAATAGGCATCAACTGGCATTAACCTTCCTGATGCCTTGACCTTCTGACCTTGTGCATTTTGACTGGCCGGCCATTTTAGAGCTTGTACTACAATAAATGATGTTGTTAAATAATAGGAGACTATGCAAAAATGGTGAATTTTGAGAATTTCTGACTTCAGAAAAACCTTTGAAATTTAACTGACAGCTTGATCTTCTGGGAGAAAAAACGTTAGTAACCAGAAACAGTCTGGTTAATACATTACTTGCACAATTCATTTGCTTTGTGACCTCCTTGAGCTTCCTCACAAAAATTACAAGAGGACAAGATTTTTCAGTTCATAGTCAATGTTTTAAAAGGTTTAGAATTCATGCCGAAGGAATGGTCTATAGGCGTAATCAGAAAATCAAACTGGAAAAAAGTTTGCAATCTTAGTTGTAAAACCTAAGAACTGACATTTTTACCCCTTTGTTTCCTCTTAGAACACAAAATAATACTGAAAATAATGTTTTTTCAAGGATCCTCGAAGGACTGAGTTTGTTAACACGTTAATATTTATTGTGTAATGAAAGAACAGTCTTCTTTCTTTGTATCAAGCCTTGTATCTTAAAGAAAAGCATGCAGATTTTTAAAAGGAGTCATAAAGACCAGGTCTAGAATTATTTATCATGTTTCAATGTCTTCTTTCAAAATAATATCAGTCATGACATTAGTACTGAACTATAAAGTGTAATATATTTTGTCTGGTACTTTCATCTTCTATCATGGTAGCATAGTCCACTAGTGTGTTAATACAAAGGAATCCCAGAGACTTACAGTAGCATTTTATCTCAGCAGAAATTCCTGCCGAGAGTAGAAAAGCAAAACAAAGAATAACATTTCTAATGGGTATGTCTGAACTTTTATTTGATTTTACTGTTTCTGTGTATGTTTTAGGGCACATACAATGCTTACAGAGATGCAGTGCACAAAGCTTCTCTTGTCTGGTGAGAATGCCTTACCCGTCTTGAACAATTCTGTACATGACCACTTTCCTTGAAGTGCTAAATCTAATCTAAGGTCTGTATCTTGCTCATCTTCTGGTTAGCTCTGATGTATAACAACACACCAGCAAGTCTCACTAAAACAAAAAACATCACAAACTATATTTGCACTTCTGCTTCCCAAAACAGAGGATTCCACAGTGAAATGAAAATTCTATTCTAAATTAGCACACACTCATCATAGAGAGCACTGTAATCTGTCATTAAAGTTTTAATCTACATATTTTATCTTGGTCTTATACAACAACTTGCCCACTAAGAGCGAAGCCCTTATCTCTCTGAGATGGACAGATTAAGAGAACGACAAAAGGGTGGGCAAGCTCTGTAGTTGTATCATTACATCAATTACAAGAGGGAAATCAATTGGCTGCAATAAAATAAAAAAAATAATCTTTAGTTAATCATCTCACAGAATTTATGATTCCGAAGTATTTTCTTTGAATTTTGCCATCCTTAAGATCTCAATTTTTCTTAGGCCAGAGAGAAGAGAAGGCTCTTATGTACATGATTTTCAACACAGGAAACTAATCCCAGAACTGCAGAGCCAACTACGCTGGAACCGGCCTCTGAGGTCATTAAGAACAACCTGTGAGCAAACACCACCATGTCAACGAGACCATGGCCCTGAGTGCCACGGCCAGTCTTTCCTTAAACACCTCCAGGGACTCCACCACCTCCCCAGACAGCCCATTTCAATTTCTAATTACCCTTTCTTTCTGTGAAGAAATTCCCCCTAATGTCCAGTTTAAACCTCCCCTGGCACAACTTAAGACTCTGTCCTCTCATCCTGTCACTGATGGCCTAGGAGAAGAGAATGATCCACACCTGGCTACACCCTCTTTTCAGGTGGCTGTAAGGAGCAATAAGGTCTTCCCTGAGCCTCCTTCAGCTCTCTCAGCTGCTCCTCATCAGACTTTTGCTCCAGACCCTTCACCAGTTTTGTCACCCTTCTCTGGAAAAGCTCCTGCATCTCAATGTCCTTCCTGAGCTGAGTGGCCCAGAACTGGAGACAGAACTCAAGGGGTGACCTCACCAGTGCCAGGTGTAATGAGCTGTTGAAAACTTCTGCCATTACACTCTCACAAAATTTCCATCTCAGTTTCCAATCCAAATAATTCTAGACAAGTTCAGACACATTAGCTTAGATATGTTAACCATATGAACAGGGGCTTTTAAGCTCCAGATAGGAAGGACTAAGATCTCCTTAAAATACAAATTAAAAAATTGATAAAATTGTCACAGCGCATCTTCCTGAAACCAGCATTTTCTCTTCTACTTATAAAACTGCCAGCATTTTATGATAGGGTATTCAAAAGACATGATTTTTTCCATTTCTCAGAGACATTAGATATTCCATCACATTCATTCAGCACATGAAGAGTGTAAAAAATATTCTTTTGCGTTGTCTTTCCCTTCCTCTAGCAAGCTCTATAGAGAGACTGTCCATGTTGTTTGCCTGTGGAGCTGAGTGTCTCAATTCCTTCGTATCAATATGGATTTATTAACTAACTATAACAAAAGCAGTGTTGAGCCTTAGCTTGGGGTGCAGGTAAAAAATAAATGTTTGGTGTATGTATATTTAGAAAGGGGGTATATGCACAAAGATTATCCCACCTCTTCCCCTCCAAGATATGTCATATATAGTGCTGTACTATGATTTTGACTTCAAGAGCAAGGAAAATAAAAGGAAAATAATATTGCTTGTACTTTCAATATTTACATCAAAGCCAAACAGGCTATGATTTATGGAGAGAAATTGTATTTGTGTACATGGCTCCAAAAGTCTTTGAAGTGTTTCTAGCAAACCTTTGTGAAAGAGATCAATATTAAGCAGCAAAGCTGGAATTTTCAGTTCTACTAACATTTTAAGCTGACAATCCCTTTTTGAAGAAAAAGTATATCTAAATTTCTGTTCTAGTTAATTAGCCCTCCCCTCCTGCTTTGTAGGGCTCAGGTGCCAGCTGTGCTTACTCCAAATCAGCCAAAACAGTCCAAACCTAGAAAATTCTCTTAGTCTGCTCTAGATTCCCAAGAATTTGTGTTCTGAAAGTTGGATTTTGCAGTATTGCTTCATATATATCCCTACAGAAAGCATGCTTCAAGATTAGGGATTTCATTTAAGAACTTACGTTGCAAAGAAAATTTTCCTCCACCACCTTGTTTACATCTCCATGTTTTAGAAACTGACAGAACCCAAAGTAGCAGAGGGCTTTCATGTTCGCTTATGGCTGGAAAATCTAGTTTGTGAGACCCTGGTGTCCTTTTGCTATTTCTGCTTACCGTTGCTGTTTAATGAGCAAAACAAAAATCCACCCAGACATCCGGCAGAACTTCCCCGTTCATTCCAGATTACAAAATTTTTGTTTCTCTTTTCTGCCTGTTTTTGTTCGAAAGACATGAGGATTCACTGAACTTCACTTGTTAACAAATCAGTTTCTAAACAAACAGGCAGTATTTTTCCTTTTTTCCATTCTATCCTGGAGGAGCAGCCTTCATCCTTGCTGCTTGTGTGACTTACTACTGTTCCCATCACTGACAACTTCTTTAACAAAACATATTGCATTTATTTAACATCTTCTTACGAAAAACCGAAAGCCTATAAGCAGACTGGTTTTTCTGTCATGAATTTCCACCCCAAAGACACAGAAATGGAAATAATCACTCTTTGAAAACTCCAGTCCCTAGGATTTAGGATAAACCAAATAAAACAAAATATTCTCCTTCAGTTTTCACAGGAAAATTTGAAACAAAATTTGTGATATTTCTAAAATTGAAAATTTTCTCTTTTTCCAGTCAAAGTGAATTGATTTTTATGGCATTAGTTCAGTGCTGATCTATCTGCCTGTCTCCCAGGAGCGGTAGGCTGGTTGTCTGTGGCACATATTCCTTGTCTTTGGTAGCGCTTCCTGTTTGGACTGCTGCTTCTAAGATAAACTTCACTGTCCCATCTGCCTTCTGCACTGATTGAAGTGTTTCAATTAAAATTATTTAAACCGGCTTTTAAAGATACTCAGTCCACCAAAACACTGAAAATCACTCGTATCACAAAAAGTCAAAAAGCAATTTAGGAAACTATTTAAAGCAGTCAAGATGCCTAGTTTTAAACTCTTAAGTCAGCACTGAATTTTTTCCTATAAATGGTTAGGAATGATATAGATACCTTTCTCAAGGATAAACAGCAGTAACATAACATTTGGTATAAATTTCCTGTCTGAGAAACTGGATTTAAACACTTTCTTGGACAATTTAGTTGACTTGCCAGTCCACAAAAACAGTTTCGAATAAGTAGAGCTGTTTAATGGCACTGTCATCATTATTAAGTAAAAATATTCTTTCACTTCTGAGTCATATAATCATTTGTTTATGTTTTAATATTGACTGCATTAATTTTTCTAGTATTCATTGTGAAAGTGGACATAGATAAGTCCATGGAGAAAGCAAGCATCTGTTGTTTCATAGAAGTATCCCTTTGAATATTCCAGAAGCTTTACAATAACTCTTGGGGGTTTGGCATAGGTCAGCACATGCCCAGGGCACTTTTCCCACCACCCTCCTCTATGTTTGTTGTGAAGATGTGGATCCATACCTGAACCCCCTCAAAAGAAATTCCACAAGACAAGCCCCACCATGCTGTCCACCTCAACAGGAATGGAGACAGAAATCTTATGGAGTCCTGGACATGTTAGTCCTTTCCAATGCAACAGATTTAGAGACATTTAAAGATATTAAAAACTAAATAAGAACCGAAATCCTTCTCCAGAGCCAGCTACAGGGAAGCTGTGTCAGCTCTCAGAATGTAGAAACATGATGTGTGAGTTGGTTGCCCAGACGATGCAATTGTGCTGAGCCTGCAGAGACCGATTGCCTTAGAGGATTTCATGGTGAGACATTGATTTATGCTGTTCCATGAAGAATGATTTAGGGTAAGGCTTCTATTTGAGAGTGAAAACAAATTGGAAAATGTATGACACAGTTTAAAAGATAGAAGATATAATCTGGTGAGTTTATACCACTGGTCTAGAGATAACAACAATACGTTAAATTACAAATAACAAGGAAAATAATTTTCTCCTGAAGAATATTCATTCAGCAGTATATCCAGGGGTTGATCTGACCTCCTTTGAATGAAGGATAATTCCTGGATGGATAGTATACAGTATTTTAACACATCTTGCAGGAACCATAAAAAGAATACCTTTTCTAGAAAGTCTGAGCAGCTGGTCTGACTCAGTGTTTGAAAGCACCATCAAATACAAGGACTGCAAGGTAGGCAGTCACCAGTCAATGAACATCAAGAGCAAGTATTAACTGCATGCACTGAGGACCACCTTTCCCAAAAGCAACCTGTCATCCTCTGCTGCAGTCAGTCACAAATATTCATATGACAGAAGCATGGTATCACACTGTGTGTGTTCTAATGGATGCCCTTTTAAATTACAGGGTAATTTTTTGCTTGTCTTTCAAATAATCTAACACCAGAAATTAATTTCAGAACAAGGAATTTTGTATGCAGGAAGAACCAAGCATACTCACTGATCCTTTGGACAACCCCTTCCCTGAAAATGGACATACACGTTGAGCATTAGTAATTGAATAAAGTAATAAGGTTAGTATTTTGAACACATTTAAACTGTGTTCAAGATAATTTGCATTTGAAGAGTAAGGACTTCCCATTGTGTAGAAGAAATGCATCATAGTCCCAGGGCTGAACAAGATTCATTCACCTGAGCAGTAGATGGAAATAGAAAGAGCTGGTTGCTCTCTTATTTCCTCTGCTTACTCGAGATGTTCTAATTTCCATCTCTACAATCAAGCGGAGATTGGTCTGATCTCATGCTGGCCATGTGAAAGTAGGAGTGGGCCTTCCTCTATCTGTCATACGATGTATTCACATAAGGCAGGAAGAGAATGGGGGGGAGTGGGGCATATCATCAAGAGATATTGACATTTATGATCAACACTGAAAAATGTGCTGAATGTGAATCTGATTTGGAGTCTGTTTAAACCTTACCATGACTCTGTCTTAATTAGCAGAGAAAACATGATTTTACATGTAGGTCCCATTTCACTCACTCACAAAAATTCCTTTTCAAGAAAATGCTTTGTGGTTATATTTAAAATGTACATGTATGTATATTTAAGCGGATGCCAAAAGCATTTATGGGACCTTTAAAAAGTCTGAATTCCAGAATGTCTTCCGACTCAATAGGAATTAGAGAGTCAGGAACTTTGAAAAACCCCTGTGTATGATTTTTCTCACATTTGAGAGCACAAAAATTAGAAATCAGGCAAAATACTTTCTGTAGTATAAAAAAAATTAATCACTGAAAGGTCACAAATAAACACTTACTGGCTATGGCAAAGGCTCAGTAGAAGCTCTGGATTCAACTTTCATGGCCTATTGCAGCTGCATGAGCCATCATGTTCCACTTTCCATGAGCATGTCTTGTCTGATAAGCTGTGGAATATGCTACTGTTTCATATGATATGCAGGTGTTAATGTGAGGAAGAACAACCTGCTCATTTGTTTTGATTACTATGCTCATTGCAGAGCTAAAATCAGTGAGTTTAGAGTATTTCTCTTTCTAAGTGGGGAAAGAAAATGTGCCTGAGCAATGCAGAATGAGAGAGACCATCTCCCTTGCATGTCCATGGCCTCTCTGAGCAAAAACAAACTCACAGCCTGCAATAAAAAAGGAAGAGTGACTCAGGGAGCCTTGCACTAATTGTGAACTATTAGTGTCAAAGAACAACGACAAGTTGCTGCCTGCCTTAGATGAAAACAAAAATATAGTAAACAATTCAAGGGAAATCATGGACTTTAACACTAAAGGAAATTTTGAAATATTTCCTCCTTAAAAAGAAAAGGAAAGCTTTTCTTTTTGATTTAATCACAAATAATTGCACTTGATGGCATTTCCTTTTCATTTGGCAGGTGAACTAAGAAATCAATTATTGTTCTATTGTACATTGCTGCACCATTCTGAATAACTTTTAAGTTATGGCCCTTACCTCCTGAGGTAGATTTACAGAAATGGGGAGTTGTATTTTTCTAAGTCAATAAAATCCCAGGGGAAAAAGGAATGTTTTATGTGACAGAAATTCCCAGACTGAAATCCCTGGACCTTTCCATTAATTTATCAACCAAATAGAATTTATGAGGTATCTAAATTGGAAATGAGATGAGTATCTTAATGGTCTGTTTCCCCTGTAAGCAAATGAATAAATAAATAAATCACACTACTTTTGTAGACAAAATGCAAAGTTACTTCCATGTTTCTACTGAAACTCTAAACATTTACAAATCATAATGTGGACATGAGACAATAAGGGTAATAGAAAATGTGTCATATACCCATGATTCAGTGGGCAAGAAAAAAATCCATTTGTTCATAAGATGAAATGCAATAAAGATCTTTTAAAGGATAAAACACTTTAAAGAACAAATCACAGATTTTAGAACCCTCTATAGTGCTTGGCTGAAGCTGTAGAGACTATTACTCAGCAGATGTAGAATGCTGCATGCCACACACAGTGAAAAAACAATGTAACTCATTATTACCATGGGGCTTTCAGGTCAAAACAACTTGGTGTATTTAGATTTTCATGATAAATTTATATGAGAATCAAAACCCTGAGTTTACAAGGATATGCATGACAACCTAACCAAAAAAAAAAAAAAAAAAAAATTCAGGGAACAGTAGCAAGAAATCATGTCACATCTACAGCTCCATAACTAAAAAAATTTAAAATGTCATCTGCATTTATACAAAAGTTGCAATTCCAAAATACATTTTATTTTATTTTATTTTTTTTAGTCCTGGATTTCTGGGAACACAATCTTTTATACTGAAGCTGATCAAATGTAAATGTGTTTCTGTAATTAGCATGCTTGGAACCTGCTAAGAAAATTGACCTTCAAACCCCATGTATGAAAACTGGATGTGCATGACTGCTCCCCACCAACACAGAGCATGTTCAGTTAATGCTTACATTATAAGGGTTGTGCTAACAACATAAACTGAAATGAAACCTTTTCACTACCCATCTGCATCTGAACCATCATAAATTGAAATAAGTGTAGAAGAGATGCATTCAATTTCAGCTCAAGTCCCTGGCCTGATTATGTTATGCATGTCAATACACATTCTCTTAATTAAAAGTGTTTCAGTGAACACTTGTGGCAAGAAAAATGGAGACTATTGTCCTCTTGTTGCTACCCAAGATATTACTAGGAAAAAAATTGAAAGTAAATTAATGGGGGAAAACATCAACTAAAGACAAAGCTGTTATGTTATCATAGTGTTCTGCTATGCTGAGAATACAAGCAGAAAACAAAAAATGTCATTATTTTTCCCTTGATGACCAACTGTGGAGCTTAACACCACACAAAAATGCATAACTCCTCTGAGGAAAACCAAATGCTACACTTAACCACGTATCACAAATCATCACAAACAACAGGAAGGCACCTGCTGGAAAACTGCAGTTTAAGAGTTGAAGAGTAGCATTGAGCCCAAGGCTTTCTACCACCCTCAGTTCTCTCAATTTCACATGTGCCTGATGTGGTTTCTGCACAGCACAGAAGACTTTGTGTTTTGATTTGAGTTTATTTTTTGCTTTTTATCAATTCTCCTCAGTTTCCTTGTCCCTTTCTACCTCTTCCCCAAGCAGTCTGCCACGGTGAGACACACTGAAGTCATGCCATAAGTGCCCACTGGCAAACACAGCACATAAATGGATTCCACAGGGGAATGTTTTCATCACTATGGTTGGGTAGTGAATGGTTACCACACAAAGACTGAGTTTGCAAGGCTGCAAAGAAGTGATAATTATGTTCAAAAGCTTTAATTACATTTCTGGCAAAGATAGCTTTTCACTCAGGGTAATGCCTTCTCCTTGGAGGAGAAGACGTGATGGACTGCAAGAGTTACTGGGCACTGGCACAGAAACTGAGCCAGGAGGGGAAAATATCTACAGTTGGCTTGTGTTATTTCTTTTCCTACTCAGAGTCAAGATATGGATTACACAGGACTTATGTTTCAGAGGGAATAAAACATTCTCTGGTGTGCTAGCAAGCCTTTGTTTCATTGCACAGATGAGAGTTAGATAATCCCAGGTATCTATTCCCACCATGACTGGATGCACATGGTAGAGACACTCTTATTTTAGTCCATTTTGATGATTTGATCAATTCTGGACCTGGGAATAGAAGGAGGACCTGAGAAACTACCAGCCTCATTTTCAGTCCTGGAAAGGTGATGGAAGAGATCATTATGGAGGTAATCACCAAGCACATAAAAGAAAAGAAGGTCATCAGGAGTAGTCAGCATGAATTCATCAAGGAGAAGTCATGCTTGACCAATCTGATAGCCTTCTAAGATGGCATGGCAGGATGGGGGAAGAGCAGTGGATGTTGTCTGACTTCAGCAAGGTTTTTGATGCTGTCTCCCATAGCAACTTTATACGTAAGATCAGAAAATGTGTGTTGGATGAATGGACAGTGAAGTGGATCAAGAACTGGCTGAATGGCAGAGCTCAGAGGGTTGTGATGAGTGGAGCAGAATCCAGTTGATTCCTGTAGTCAGTGGCATTCCCCAGGGATCAATACTGGGTCCAGTCTCATTCAACTTGTTTGCCAACAACTTGGATGAAGGGATAGGATGTACCCTAAACAAGTTTGCTGATGACCCAAAACTCGGGGAAATGGCTGATCCACCTGAAGGCTGTGCTGCCAGTCAGTGGGACCTTGATGGGCTGGAGAGCTGGACAGAGAAAAACCTGATGACCTAATAAGGACAAGTGCAGGTCCCACACCTGGGAAGGAATAACCCCAATTACCAGCACAGGCGGGGGACTGACCTCCTAGAGAGCAGCTCTGCTGAGGAGGACCTGAGATGACAGGTGGTTGACAAGCCATTGCTGGATGGCAAGCTGCCCATGAGCTACCAGTGCTCTTGTGGTCAGGAGGGCCAACGGGATCCTGGGGTGAATTGGGAACAGTGTGGTCAGCAGGGTGAGGGAGGTGATTCTCCTCCTCTACTCAGCCTTAGTGAGGCCATGTCTGGGGTATTGTGTTTAATTCTGGTCTCCACAGTTTAAGAAAAACAAGGATTCACTGGTCAGGGTGCAGCAGGGGGGTCACAAAGGGGATGAGGGGTTTAGAGTGTCTTGAGGAGAGACTGCAGGAGCTGGGCCTGTTCAGTCTGGAAAAGACTGAGAGGGGCCCTCATCAGTAAATACAAGTATGTCATAGACAGACGTCAAGAGGATGATGCCAGACTCTTCTGTTGCTCCATGACAGGACTAGGAGTAATGTACATAAGATAAAGCACAAGAAGTCCCAGCTCAACATGAGGAAGAACTTCTTTACATCAAGGGTAGCAGAGCACTGGAACAGGCTGTCCAGGGATGTCATGGACTTTCCCTGTTTGGAGACATTCAAAACCCACCTGGATGCTGTACTGTGTAACCAGCTCTAGGTGATCCTGCCTTGGAAGGGGCATTGAACGTGATCTCCAGAGATCCCTTCTAGGCCTAACAATTCAATGATTCTATAATAATATTTAGAAAAAAATTTACATTCATCTTCATACACAGAAGCAAATTAAAACAAATTCAAAGTGTTGAAATTATATTTGGATCAGATCACATTGGAACACAAATCTGACTCCCTTGTGTTGTAGTGACTGCAGTCAGGCTTGTACAGATAAATACAATAACAACTGATGGCTCTGCATCTTGCCTTCCAGAAACCCTGCCAAATCCTCCTGACATTCTCTGCACTCTCTCCCCTAGGCTCTTCCAATCTAAGAGCCCTGAAATCTAAACAGATTAGAGAAGTTTCCATTCCAATCAATTGAAGCATAAATATTTTTGTCTCATTTTTGTCCTATTTCATTATTTTTTGGGGTTTTTTTACATTCATTAATTGTCCTCAGTTAGATTATGATGGTTTCTTATGCAATTGCACAGTAATTTTTGAAAACACATATAAACCTGAGATTTTTCACGAATTCATAGCGTGATTTTCATCAAACAGCAAGAAAATACATCACTATTTACTTCTAAATGAAGCTCAGAAAGATGGTCCCCATCCCATCTAGAAACAGTTGCAAAAAGCAGCACATTGCCCAAAAAACACGATATTAAATGTGAAAGAAGAGCCACAGGCAGTGGAAAGTAAATTAGTAAATCTTAGGGTGTACTTACTTTCAATATAGAACTATGTGAAGCAAAAGCACAAACAAATAAATGGGAAAATAAAAATTTCATTAAACTACCATGGGAAAACTTCTTGCCTTTTCATTTTTTTAATAATGACTAATATTTCTTACTTCCATTGTGGAAGATAGAGACCAATAAATGGAAGAGAAGGAAGTAGGTTTCCATTTTAACCAGTGCATATTTCTTCAAGTAAACTTCTTTACTGAAATTGACCAAGGTAACAAAACAGTAGACATCCAAACTGAGATCTGGGAAATTCTAGTTTTACTATAGATAAAAAGAACTTTTGATCTTCAAGTTTATTTCTCTGAAGCAAAGGAACATGGGGAAATTCTTGTCTAACTCACCAGTAACATCCACACCTCTACCTTGGCACTTTCCCTGCACTGGAGAAGGTAGTGAAAAATTATCTAAACCTTCACCATCATCTTCTTTCTACAGCAAAGCCACTCACTACCACGGATTTGACAATAACTTATTTTTTCCAAAAGATCTACTCTGTGTTATGGTATGGCGTTTACTTTTATTTTCCTTTATAAAGGCAGTTGAGTGGTGGGCTTGGGAGATACAGAAAGGTTCTAGAGAAGACATTCAACATAATTTGATTATCTTCTAGCGCTTCTGGGTTTCACAATTCAGTTTGTCTCAGTGAAGGCTGAGCAGGAAAACAGCTACACAGCCAGATATCTGCCCCACTGTCTTGTCAGCAGCTTTTGGTCATGCCAGGAACAGGGGATTCATTAGCAAAGATTAAATACAGATGTAACAAGCAACACAAGATAGGAAAAAAACCCCACATATTCAATCTCCACTACTCAAATAAGCAATTTACACAGATCATGAGTCTCTTGTTCCTCATGCTACAAAACCATATCTGACACCATATTAGATCAAATTACTTCTGTAAGCCGTCTAGGCTTCCCACTACATTTATCTTCTTAAATCCAGATCAATGATTCCTGAATCTTCAAATGAGATGCACTTTTCCACATAAAATAAATCTTTTGCAAAACAGTTGATTAAGAGTGATAAGAACCTTCAGACACTGCTGATGTTGTCAAACAGGATGCTAATTTAAGCTATTTCTGGTTAAAGCATTTTCTTATTCTCTTTGTTCTTTCTCTCTTTCAGTCAGTGTCAACATTTAGTCACATGAAACCCAGACTAAATGCAAACAACCTTAATCCAATGCTAACACAGAGGCCCTTTTCCCCATTGGCCTTTCAGGGATTCTGAATAGCAGGAAAATTCCTAGAATTTTAATAGCTGTCATGGTGGTGCTTCTTCCAAAACTTTTCATCCCTGCACTGAAAGCAAAATAAATGACTGTTCTTGCAATTGTAAAGCTGTCAGACGAGCACTATAAGGGTCTTTTCTCCTCTATTCTGGAAATCAGGAGAATATGATATTCCATTGACCTTCCCAGGTTAATCCAAATTCCCCCTTTGCAAGAACATCTGGAGGAAACTAAATGCAATAACACAAATCTTTCTAAATGGTTTGAGTTGATGCTTCCATAAAAGTCTTATTTCATTTATGTTGCTATATATCCCATCTTTCCACCCTCTTGTTCACAGACAATAAAAGATATTACTTACATCTATCAAATGATATTTAGGATCTTTAAGAAGCAGGGCAAGTTTGCCCAGTCTGGTCTATATTGGTGAGAAAAAAAACCCCAAAAACAACAAATCGAAAACCAAACCAAACAGTACATACTACTTATGTAAACTGTTAGATTTTAAAGCCTGAGGTAGGTTCTGTGACACAGTCACATAAAGAACTCTTGGTCTTTTTGCGAGAACCCTTCAGCTTTGGCCAAACAGTTTCTCTCTTCCAGAATGAGTTTTTCATGTACCAGCAGCTGGCTTATGGCTTTCCATTGCTTCTGTCACCCCTTCATCCTTTGACCTCTGCCATCACCCCCAGCACATTACTGCTTCCTCAGCCCAATGGTATTAAAAATGTTTAAAATTTGAATTAAGTAGGATATGAGTCATACAACATGAAATGTAGACTGCTGCTCCATCTACGTCCCTGCTCATGTACATAGGATAGCAAATAGAACCCAGTCTTCTGACTAGGAAAATCATATAATAATCTAAGAGTAGTAACCCATGCAGTTCAATTTTTTTGTATGCGATAAATTATAAAAATCATGCAGATAGAAACTCTCCTTGCCTTTTGCCATTTAGAAAATTTGCTTTTACTTCCTGTGAGATAACAAATTCCATGTCTTGACTAGAAAAAAAGAAGTAGTATCTATATTTCTCTTTACCCCTTTAGCCACACAGGCCCCACAGTGGTATCTAAAAAGATCCACCTGAAATGAATAACATCAGTGTTGTATTGTCACAGATCAAGGACATCTCAGTATTATAAATTTATTTACTGGCTGATAGTGAAGGAGACATCCACAACAGATGGTTCCATATTTTGTCTTTGAGGGCTACTGAATTGAAATTTAGAGAAAAGCAGCCTCGCTGTTGTATTTTCATAATGATTCCGTGACATTTGGAATACAAGTAAGTCAATTTTACTCTTAGTTAATACTCCCTTATGGCATTCAACCCAAAAAACAAATCAATTACAATTACACACTTGTGCTAATAGCCTATGAGAGGAATGAGTGACCTGATAGTTAGAATGAATCAAAAACAAACCAAGGAATTTCATTTCTAGTGATGAAGTTGAAAGTGCAAGAAGTCACGTGGAAGGATACCTTTCTTGGTTCCCTCTTTATATTATATCCTTTTTTAGTGACATTATTAAAAACCGGGATGATCACTTCAGCCTCAAGCTTCCACTTGCAGGACCCAGATGGGGACTAGCTCTGCATTCAATCACATTGCCTTCCTGTTTCCATGCTGCTGGTTTGACAGCAGCAGGCTAATAATTTCTTGCCTGTAGATATGTGGCGGTAGATGTGTTAATGCAAACATGCAAAATTTAAGCCATAGATTTCTAAGAATGGGTTGAAGTGAAGCCAAGTATTTTGTACTGGTACCCCACAGATTTGAGGAGAAGGTCTTCCCTTTTGGAAAAAAGTTACAAAAATGTCGAGACAGAGCAGCATTGGACAAACTTCTCTGATGATATCGAAACTAGTTTTTTCACTGGATAGAGTCATTTGGTATTTTTTAAAAAACGAAAAATTATTTAAGGGTTTTTTTCTGCTAAGATTTGTCTCAGTTTTGAAAGAAATACATTGTTTCAATTTGGAACTCGAGAAATACTTAATAATACACTATTTTTAAACTACTAGGAATTATTTAGGATGGAAACTAAGCACCCGTAGAGCACAATCTGCATTGCAAAGACTCAGTTTTTTCTCCCTAATGACTTACTAAATATTTTAATTTTCCTTTGTATTTTTTTTTCCTTTTCCATATTCAGTTTGCTAACAGCTTTACAAAAATACCACTATGGTTTAAAAATAGTTGCATCTAAATATATTTTAAATGTATGAAAACATTGAGTCATGCTACTCAGTACAAATTGGAGGGGTTCAGAAAGAGAATTTGGGAGTTTTTGTGTATTATATTTCTGGTTTTGGCCTCAGCACTGTCTTATCACGATGAGTTTTAAAGCCTTAGAAAGAGCCTTTCTGTGTAACCTTTATGGAATCATCTAGATGCCTACTGAAGCTCAGTAACTCTGCCTCACAGTTTTCTGTGCAATTTCTGCCAACATTCACACTTTGTGAATGCTGTGATTTTGTAGGCTGATGGGTCTAATGCAAGAACAGGGCTTGGACAGAACAGAACAGAACTGGACACTGGCAGCCTGTAGATAAGGAGGTTTGATCTTAACATAGGAAATTGATGACCACATTTTTTAAGATACATGATTATAGATTATATATAGTCTTTTGGAAGGGAAATGTCACTATCACTATTACTTAGTCAATAAATAAATATGACAAAACCACAATCCTGTAATCCTTTGAATATCAGGGTCCAGATCTGCTCTTTCTGGAGTCAACAAGGACTTTGGCCCAACTTTTAAACACTTTGAAGAAATTTTATCTTAAGACAGAGTAACAGCTCATGCAAAAAAACTGCCACCATTTGAAAAAAAAACACTGGTCTGGTTGTAGTACTTCTGAAAAAAAGAAGAAATCTCAAATACAAAAGAAAATTTGGCCAAACACAAGATACATAAATAAAAACCTCTGAAACCAGTCTTCACTTGGAGTACTTCAAATAAAAGGAATTTTTAAGAATGTTACATCAGAAAGTAATTATCACAAAAGGGTGAGAGCATGCACAAATGCAGAGAATGTATGGATAGAATTTGAGACACTTCATAAAGAGTGTAGAAAGTTTAGTTCAGGAAGAGTTTACAGGACCTTCCTTGACATTCTTTTGAAAAGCTTTTGTCATGTCATGACTTCTTTGGTAAGACTCACATGAAATATGTGTTGCTTCTTGACAGGAAAAAATCTAAGCCGGATGAAATATTGTGGACTCACTCACTACTTGAATATTCCCAGTTCTCACAATAAGAACCATCTGCCATGCTCCAAGAATCTCGTAATATGTCAGTCTTTCAGAAGATGTTACAGATTTTACGTTTTTTCTTTGTCCAGAACCAGTTCATTATCATTAATTAGCAACTTTCTGGGTGTTGGGATTGCAAAACTGTGTTTATCATATCAAGGGAAGTCCCAGAACTTAACAAAGTGGAAATTGGAGAAATTGTAAGGTATTATATGAGAAAAGCTTGAAGTGAAACGCTCAGCTCCAAAGCTTGAAAAAAACAGAGTAGATAAAAAGCAGTTTTCTTGTTCCTCTGTGCATTCAGTGGAAAGAAACTATCAAACTTTTGCACCCTACTGATTCAAGATGCATTAAAAATCTTGCTCAGTTGAGAGCAAAATGTGTCAACTACCATTGCTATTCTGGTCCAATTTAAGGGGAAAAAGAAATCTATTTTTGTAAAAGCTGTCAGTGGAAAACTCTCATCCAAACATTCATTCATACTCTAGAGCGGTCATGTGTTTCATGTTTAATAGGCCAAATTTAGAGAACACAGATGCTGATAGCCAGCACTGACCCAGGCTGAGTTTGACAAAAGGCATATAAGTGTGGCGCTATTTTCGTGTGAGCATGAGACAGCAACTTAATTGAGATCATCTTCCAAGCAGTTTACTTCTCAGTTCATCAGCTGTAGAGTACAAGTACACAGTACTTTTAGTGTCTTCACTGATCTGATACAAAGCTCAGAGCTTTCTTAGACTACTCCTGGAAGTTTCTAAAAGAGACTCAGAGTCCCAAAACCTGAGAACAAAACATACACTGTAGGTATGAAGGTGGCAGTAGGCAAAGTGAGGAACTGATTCCCTTCTGCAGTAACCAATTTACCCTGCAGTCATAAATTCTCCTTTTCCTTCTGCAACACATGGCGCTTAGCAGAGTTATTGAAGAACCCTCATATGAGATAATTGTAGCTGTAATTACATGTGATGCCTATGCCTCTGATCAGGTAGAGGCAACAGGCATGCAGTGGTCATGTATTAATATTTGAGAAAAAGCTGTAAGTGAAGAGAAATGAAAGGATGGAGGAAGAATATGACCTTTAAAACATTGAAGGGGATATCACATTGCCTCCATCAGTGTGTGCTGAGATAGAACTTCTTCCTTTTCAGATGCCCATTTTTCCTTCTTTTACTCTAACACCCCTGAGCTGAGCACTTATGAGTACCTCTTGGTGCAAAACAGGGACGATACTTCTGAGTAATAAACTCTAATGTGAAACCCTGTCTAGGAGCACTGTAAATACTTACACATTCTCATCTAACCTTTTTCTACAAACCTTTGGTAACAGCAGCAAATATTATGATTTCAACCTAATCCCAGTCTAAATCTTTATTTGATAAAAGTGCTACACACAGAACTTTCCCCCCAGATATCAGCTTTTATTATGAATCCAAATTAGAGAGCCAAATGTAAGCAAAAGACCAGCCAAATACCCTTCTTGAGACTGTAATCAGAAGCTAATTTTGTATTCATACTGATACTTGTTTCCATCTATTCATAAAAAAGGGTGGGGGACCTTTGAACCATGGATTTTTGAATTTCTGCCTTTCTCTGGACATAAGGTTTTGAAATTCTTCTAATAGTTTTTTGTTTATAATAGAACCAGGATAGGGCATGCTGTCCTACCATGTATTTCAGTGACAGACGTTTTCAAAAGATGTGACAAATTTGCAATGATCTCAGTGGTATATGCTAGCTGCTAGGGAATGAATTTCATTTACCATAGGTCAGTCTGCTCCTGGAGTTCAGGAAGACAGGATGCCCTGTGTGTCACTGCCTGTGAACAAACATGCTTCATACTCCCAGTATCAGTAAACCACCCAGAAACTGAGCTTGGCCTTAGTATTTCCCAGTAAAGAGACCTAAAACCCACACAGAGTCAGATGCCCTTTAGCATCAAAGTGGACCCTTGACCCATAATGGAAAGAGTTTATGTCTACAGATTGCTGAATTCTGTAAAAAAAACAAAAACAAAAACAAAACAAAACAAAACCCAAAAAAACCCAAAAAACCCCAAAAAACAAAACAAAACAAAAAAAACCAAAACAAAAAAAAAAACAACCCACCAACAAGCAATATCTATTTTCTTATTTTTCATTCTTATTTTCATTTTTTTGTTGACTTCCCTTTTTGGTTTCTAACTTTTAAATATTTCATTTGTTTTTACTGTCTGCCTCTGTTCTTCCTCGTCATGCTCAAAAGGCAATAAGCCACTATCCAAGTCTCATGCACATGAACAGCCGCTTTGCCAGAGAGACCAGAAACAATGGCTGGAAAACTTGCTGGAGGAAAAAAAAAATGTTTCTTGCAAGAGCTCTTCTCTGCCACCAGCTGCATGGGGGACGACATGCTAAGGGGCTACTTGGTGTCAGAAGCCCACTGTCTCCTCTATATTCTGCCTACTTATTTTCTTTTATTGTGCACTAAAATACATGCTTCTGATGCATACCTAGCATCCATCTCCAGTCCCTATTTACTAAGCATTCAAAGAAGTAGCATTCATCTTTCTCAGAGATTGTCTAAAATATTTGGGGTGAACGACCCATCAAAGGTTTTTTAAGCTGAATTAGCTGAGACGGAGCACATCATCAACATGGCACACAGTAATTTAATTAACCATGAGCACATGTGTCACTGTACAAAAAGATAACTCCAGATAGATATAAGTTGCACAGTTCTTTACCCATCATATTTTATTATCACACTGTCTCAAATCCATATTTTTAATCCAATTCTATTAAAAGGCAACAAGTGTCAAGCTGTCCAAAGTTTGGACCCAAGGAATAGCTGGGGAGCTTTCCATCCTTGCCAAGCCAGACTGCCTTCTCTATCATGCACTAGGTGGTCTTTTAAATTTATTTCAACATACTTCACTATCTCAGTCCTCCCTTTTCTATGGTTAAGAGGATTTCATCAAACTTTGCATCCATGGGTGATGAAGCTGACTGAGACTTCTGAGGTCCAAATACTGAAGCTGGCTGATGCACTATTACATTATTACCTCCATGGCTCTAGCAGTGAATACTATGGACACTACAGAAAAAATGTTGTACTTAAACCACACAATTGCATAAAGAGTAGGGTTGCACCCACCAGGTGGACTGATGTTAGAATGTTTTGCATAGACTGTAGAAGCAAGCTCAGAGAATAACAAATGAGTTCATTTTCAGGATAAAAATCATGAGAACAAAAAAAACCTCCAAGCCTTCATCTTCACACTCTTAATCAGAGATTTTACATTACAATTTTACTGCATTTTCCTTTTGATAAATTAAATATGATATTGGAAGCGACTAAACAGTTGTGTTCAGCAGAAATACTGGAAAAATAATGAAGATGGTAGCCAATTATTAATATATTATTCACAGATACAACATCCTATATATATATCATCTTAGATATGCTATTTGGGAGCCCAAAGCAGAAATTACTTTTAAAAAGCACATTGGAGAAAAAAAATATTAGTGCACTTAACAGAAGGAAGAAGTAGGAATACCAACAGTAAACGTGTGCCTAAATAGGTCAGCAGAAATATCCTCCTACATCTGACATCTCTCCATACATAGAGCAATTCAGTGCCCTTTGAACATATACACAGTGTTTTCTGAATCAATTATGATGCTGGAATATGGCCCATTTACCAAGAAAGAAAAAGAGAGACTTTTTAAAAGCATTGTCATGACCATTATGACAGAGAAAAAGTTGGCCATTATTACAGAGCCTGAGCCAAAATTTATTTAAATAAATGAAAATACCTTCACTGACTGCAGAGTGTACTTTGGATCTGGTCCACAGTACTTAGAGAGTGCTGCTGACATTCCTAGCCTCATAAAGAGACAGAGACTAGAGCACCACCAACACCTAGCTAAATAGAAACTCTCCTTTGAAAAAAGCCTATAAGGAAAAAAAAAAAAAAAGGAGGAAAGCAAAAGGTTCTCTTGGAATTCAAGAGGCTTTTGAAAATGAATTACACAGGTCTTTTAGAAATTTTAATGAACTTGTGTTATGCAATGAAGTGCTGTAGCTATGTTGCAGTGTTCAATTGATCAGATTACTGAAAATCATTTATGAGCATACTCCAGTAAAAGGTATGACAGCTCTCTATAAAACCATAACAACATAAAACCACATTCAATGTATTGTTAATTATGGTCCAAGAAGTCCTGAGAGAGACTTGTGGATACAGCATTCTGCATACAAGTCCTAGAAAGTGTTTAGTTTAGAGCCAATCGTAAGGAAGCATCTGTTTTCCAACCAGACTGCAGTGTCCTGCAAGGCCCTCACATCAATCCTAACAGTTCATCTCAGAACAGCAAGTTCCACAGGTTGACACCACTCCTGGCAGTATTTCCACCCACCCTGCAGGCCTCTGGCACAGGAGCAGGAAGCCCATCGTTCCTTGTCTTGACATCCTCCCTCTGCATTCCCTTTCACACTCCTGAACTCTCTGACAGCCCTAGGTAAGGATGACTATTTGGAAGCAAACAGGGTGGGAATGCATTGCTTTATGCCATGCAACAAAGCTCTGGAGGTCTCTAAATGCCCTGCTGGAGATGAAGAACAGATGATTCTGGTTAGGAAGGATACTGAGGATGAGCCAGCTGGAGCTTATTCAGGACAACACCAAGACCAACACAATGACCAACAGGGGACAAAGCCCAAAATGACACCATCAATCCATCTGAGGATGGCTTTTGGAAACATTTGCATTAACAAGGTTCCTCTCTGGGTACAGAATTTCACATATATCCCCAAAAACGGATTGCCAAACTGATGCAGTTTCTTTTTTTACTAATTTTAACTACTACAGATCAAACCCTCAGTTATAAAATTCGTAATTTAGCAGGTACTTTCACTGCCACCCCAGTATTTCAAATAACTCTTAAACTGTAACCCATGCGTTTCTTTTTCTTTCTTGAAGCTATTAAAATGATGCAAAGCTCTACTTTCAAAAAGGTGTGCAGCTCTTGCTCTAAGCAGCAACATTTTTCAGAGGAGTGTTAAGCTCTGCCAGAGGCTCACAACCAAGTGTGAAAAAAAGCCAGCACAGAAGCAAATGACAAGGTACCTAGAACTGTGCAGGCATCAGAACCTGTGAAAAGGTGCTAGCACTCACCTCATCCTGTGCTAACATAGCACCAAGCCTACATGGACATCATGAATTCCTCAGAGTTGTGACTACATGTGGTGTACTTGCAACATTCTCTCCAGTTCTGCTGTGCAGGGATGTTTCTTTCTGAAGTAAAATGAAGCATAAGAGTATTTTGGATAAGAAAAGAACATAGACATGACACCTATAAAATATGACATAGTCAGTACAAGTGCAAAGAAAGAAAAAAGTAGTTTCAGTAAAAGGTTCTCTAAAATAAAATTTAAACAAACAAATCAATGCTCAGAGGGCAATGGAACAAGAAGAATCGTAAAACTTACTCTAAGCATTCATTTTTGAGGTTTCATTTTATTTAGATTTGAAATTTATGCAAGATTTTGACACAAAATATGCTAAAACTGAACTTAGAACCATTAATTGAGAACTAGAGTGACAAAACAGTTTAGAGAAACATAAATTCAACAGTGCTATAGCAAACAAATGTGACTGCCAGTGTGGAGCTCCTTACATCATCCAAGCATCAAATGTTACCAATAAAAGACTTTAGGTTGTATGGAATATATAACCCAGAATTACTGTATAATAAAAATATACGAGTGTTCAGAATTTTATATGGATTTCAAGAAAGCGTTTCATATTGTATTAGCGGAACAGGAAAGATACAGTGGTAAAAAGAGAGAGAAATATTATATTGACCTAAATACTAAAGTGTATAAGTAGAAGATGGTGCAGTTAAATTATGTACACTGCTTATTATACTACTTATAATGGTCTCCAAAAACAAGCCAACACTAGTATGCAGACAAGTTGTTTCTTGGAAAAATAAACTCCTGCCTTCTCATTCTGAGAAAATAAGTCCTCTCTTACAACTGATGTGTCACCAGCTACTTTAACACCTAAGTGCTTTGAATTCTTTAATGTCTTCATTTCCACATGCCTCTGGAAATGATGCTATTCACATTTAACAGATTATTCAGTGTTGTTTTTAAAGACTAATGAGTTCTTTTATTGCCTATTTCTGTTTAAGGAAACTGTAGGAGCACAGGTCTCACTGACTGGAAAGAGACCAAATATCCTATCTGCATCACAAACTTTAAAAGAATTTTGGACAGTTGTCATGACAGGGAGCTAAACACAGATTACCCTAACCCCAGACTGGTACCTTAACTTCTGAATGATCTTCTTTCCTATTACAAGATGACATTAAGCCAGCAGACTGAAAAGTGGACAACCAGGCCATATTCTTAAGAAAGAAGGGGGGGAAAAAAGCTGTACTGCTAGTTAAGCTCTCCCACTAGTGCTGCTCCAGAGCAACAGGCTTTCTTTTTTATACTGAACTTAGCAGTCACAGAAGCATGAGACAACTTCAGCCTTAAAGTGATGATGATGATGATGAATACCAAAGAGTAAGAGAGAGAGCACTCCACAAGTAAGCTCTGCTAACAATATACAGAGATCTAAATGCTGCTCACTCACACAGCCCTCTTCCCTACCCATCAAAATCATTGGTTAGTTAATTCTTATCATGCTGCATCATATTCATAGACAACTCCGTCAAGAATCAATGGCAAAGAAGCTTGTTCATTTAATTTGGCTGACTCTTAACTCATTTAAATTAATCATTTTGAATGAACATAACTTACTTAGCAGAATAATTCTTACAGCAAGTACCATCTTTAATTATGGGGAAAGACCTAGGGGGATACAAAATTCTAGAATATAAATTGGTAAAAAAGCAATTGAACAAAACAAAAAGAATAAGCTTTATCCAGTGACCCAATAGCTCTTCATCAGTTTAAAATAATTAAGAGTGATGGGGAACTGAGGCAGAAAGAGAAGATGATTAGAGTTAATCTTAACAGTGATAACTCATGAGGGGTGAGGGAAGGAAACATGACACAGAGTGATATTCAGAGGTAATGTATTAGCTGGATCACCTGTACTGAATCACCTTGGCCTCCAGGACAATATTAAGAGTGGTGTTCTCTGATCTGAAAAGAAACAAGCAAAACCTAGCAAAAGAACACTCTCTGTTTGGCTTCCTTGTGCCACTGGTAACAGTGATGAAAGATGCAAAGAAAGCATGACAGCCCCTGAATAAGTCTGTAATTACTTCCATTTAAAGATGTTACAGCTTCCAAGGCACAGTGCAAACGATTGTGAAATGAGTGACATTGCATATGTCTGGCAGAACAAGAGAAACATTACACAGACAGAGGAGATAAAGCTCTGGAAATTTCCATTTTAAGAGTAAAAAGGGTTAATACTTTAATGTCAGTAATTTATTCAGATAACACCCATGAACATTAAAAGGGTATGAGTTATGCTCATAACTTCCCATGTGTCAAGAATGACAAGACTTTCTCAGAGTCTGCTGAATAGAGAAATCTGTCAGAAGCAGATGGGGAAATCAAATTTTGCTGAGAAACAGAAGATTCTGAACTCCTCAACGGAACCCACAAATTACTGTATGAGCCATAGCAAAGTAAGAAAGACTATGGACAAAACCTTAGAAGAAAAAGGAAAAAATATCAGCATGCGTACATCTGAGCTGCAAATAGCTGGTTCATGTCCCCCATCATCTGTGCTCTGTGGCTTTGTATACACCTAAGTTTCTGAAGCTTGCTGCTTGTCACTAAAATAAATTCATTCTGCAAGCCAGGGCTATGCTATGATGTGGGATGGCACAGTGCAGAGGGTTACACAGCATAGGCCATGATGAACCTCAAGTGTTAAAAATAAAACACAGGAACAAAAAGTATTGAACTCTTGTAATTTGTGCACTCTCTCGTCAACAACCTATACTCAGCAAGACTGCCTTTCTGTTCCTCCACCTCTGAAATAAATAAAGAATCCTCAGGGAAAGGCAACTCCCTAAGACTACTCTTAGGTACTCTTAGACCAAAGGTAAGGTAACTAATACCCTGCACAAAGCTCTGTGTGCACCCCACTCACGTGACTTACCTAGCCCAGGATACGATCCCCTCTTGAGTATTAGAGATCGTGAGGACTATGTGCAATAACCACTACTAGGTACTCTCATGCCACTTATAAACACTTTCCTCTGGACAGTGCTACACAGACCAGTGTACAGCTTCTCCTAGGACTTTCTGTCTGGAATGGAACACTAAAGAAGAAAAGGGTTGGAAAATTACAACTGAGTAATTGCTTAGCTACAAAATACTACCTGTGTAAAAAATACGGCAACTGGAATTTCTTAACATCTCCTTTTATGGATATTGCTTTTCACTGCTCACTGGTTTGCTAAAGTTTACCTCTACTGGCATAAAAATTAGCTGTTTAAACAAAACATCAACCATGCAATAATCTATTCAGAGAGTCTACTTTACTCCTGCTGACACCACTTTTGCAATTACAAGTTAGTAGTTGTTGGGTTCCCTGTGTCAAGTGCTGATCCTTTTCCTTGCAGGAAGTCAGTCAAAGCTTAGCTGTGTATGGATTTTACAGTTGATATGGTAGCTCACAATTCAGCAATAACACTTTCTTCTTCATAGAAGAAAAAAAAACCTCATAATTTTTTTACTCCTTACATGGGATGTTGTATGTTAGGTCAGGTGGAGTTTTCCTACAATTGCAAGCACCTGAACTAAGAGCATTTTTCTTTCCACCACTATCAGAGCCCAGAAGCTTCCCAAAAACAGGATAGGAAAGCATCCATTGTTACAAATAAAAGTGGGGAGAAAATGGGGACTAGAGGAATTGTGACTTGGACTATGCCAAAGAGATCTGGTTGCTGGCTGAATAAGGCTGAAAGATTTAGAGGAAAGGACATAGATTTTGTGCATTTCAGGCCAAGTGTGTCTTGAGACGTAACTGAGACCACCTATACAAGATAAATGGGAAATGTGTGTCAGTGCTGCAGGGAGGATGAACTAAATAAGACCCCAGTGTGCAAGACCAGGCCTTAATGAGCCAATCATCTGGATGAAGAGCAGGGTCTACAGGAAGTTGAAGCAAATTCTACAGGTCATGCCAAAGAAAAGAACCTAGGAAAAGGCAGAGGGGGAACTCAGGTATGGATGTAGACAACCCAAGAAGATGAGGTAAATTTTCTGACCAAAAGAATGGATGCAGAGGGTTCCAGAATCTGCCAGGAAAGGCAAAACAAAACTGGAAGGCAAGGCAGATGAGACTGGGTATAGAGGAGTCAAGCAGGCTGAAGGAGGATCTTTGTCTATTAAAGCATTCTTCAATGCATGCAAGGGAGATGATGAATTCAAGCCTCCCTTCCCCCTCTGCAACCAGCCACTGCCTTTGCATGGCTCACCCACAGAAATGTGCTAGTCAGTAGGGGTTTTGGCCAGCGTTACCTCTAGTGATGAGTTGGGTCAATAGTGACCAGATGATTTTTTTTCAGAGATGTTTTGTTATAATTTCTAGAAGCTATAATGTACCACACTGTTAGTAGAATGATAAAATTTAAATTAAAATGCTCAATATCACAGAAACTCTCTAAAATAAATTTTCTTCTGCTGAACACAGCCATAGGCAAACTGTCCTCAAATACAAATCCCTGCCCCCATTTTTTAGGGATGGTTCTAATTTGTGTTTTTCAGAACAGCAAGTAAATTTACAGAAGTAAAAGGTTTTCCAGAATACAGATCATTTAACACTATCTCCTCCTTTAGGAACATAAGAGGTACAACTGAAGCCCTTAACAACAACATGCTTCAACTTCTGCTGAGCCCTAAACTGTTCATGCACATAAATTACATGACCACTGTAGGTCCCTTCCAACTTAATTACTCTATTCTAATCTAGTCTATTTATCTTTTGTGAAGCCAACTAAGCTTTAGACACAGTAGTCCTTTTATCACAGCTGCAGCAGCTCTATCACAACTGTGAAAACACAGAGTTATAAAGGAAAATTCTTGGTTCAGACTATGTAAACGTCAAGGCAAAGAAAGATAATGCAGTCAGTATACAATAACATGTTTTCGCAGACCAAACCCTTTACTGCCTATTTGCATCAACTGGTACAAAAAAGTTTTTCAGTTGTTTTCCTTACTAAAGTGAGGCAGTTGCCATTACAAACTTTCAGAACTACTCAGGTGTTTTGTGTTCATCTGTTTTTTTCTTGCTACATAATTTCTTAGGTATATATCCTTTCCACCCTTTGGAGCTTCTGGTGTGATATTACTGAATAGATGCAGTGCATTGATTCTGGACTGCTGGGAATTACTGGCTGGCACAGTGGGTGACAGGAAAATATTAACTGTTGCAGATAGAGTAGTTTCTTCTGGGGAGAGAATCACTCCCTTCAGTTAAAACTAAATATTCTGAGCATTTCTTCTTTATATTTTTCCAATTTCCAGGACTTCTGAAGTGGATCCCTGTAATTTGTCTTTAATAATGCAACATTACCAGCTAACTACTATAGAGGTTGTGTTGCTCTGTATTTATATATCTGATCCTTAGCTCAAAGCTCTGATTTTCACAACCTTCAGACAGATTCCAAATTGATTAGTGCTATGTAACATCTTCCAAGTTCCACCTACATATAAGAAATATCAGATGAGCTATGCAGCACTAGGATGAATAAAGTGCACTAATCCAGGCTGCAAGAGGAAGAATTTGCAGTATCACAATCAACAAACATTGTTGTAAAGGCCCTGTGTTTTCTGCTTTACAAACAGTGCAGATGCCAACACAGGTTCTAACCCTGGCAAACATATACGAGATTAGATTTTTTTTATACCCATAAACTTTGTTAAGCTTGCCTCCTCACAGACACAAAGTTAGCAGAGGCTCTGGGAATGTGTACAAAATGCATCTTACAGGTAATGAGAAATAAGTAGCTTTAAGGTGTAACTTAATGTTGTTCTCAGTAGACTCCTCCTCATCCCAAATTATATCTCAAATGTTTGTGATGCTTCCCAAGGGTGTGTCATCATTCTGAAGAGAGGAAGTAATCTGAAGATACCAAGGGTGTATGTAGGCCATCCAATCTTAATGACATTTGCTATACGACATTGGGACTGTCAGTCACAGATATCCCATTGCAAAAAACCCCAAATAGTTACAATAAATTAAATTTCCATTATCTGTATAATAAAGCCTCTTTATTAAGTGCATCTCATTAGTGACTGAAATCTTTTACTACTGACTACAAATACTATCATGGGAAGCTTTTAAATCGATTACCTTTTCTTTTAAGTTGCTTGAATGTGATTAAGGATCTAAACTCTAGAAGATGTTCTGACCGTTTTGGAGCTTAACTGAGAAGCAATTTGAGGAAAAGTAAAAATTACTCAGATTTAAATTCAGTAATGATGAGGCAATGCACATTGGAGAAAGGACAAGGCACCAAGCGGATGGTGCTGAGAAAAATTATGCTTAATAACAGGACAATCTGAGCTTAAATGAAGGAAAATGTAACAAAAATTATAAAGAATACCAGGAATACCTTTCATAATGAGTTCACAATAAGATGTAGCTAAACAGGTTGAAATGGCTTTTCTAGTATGTAAGAAGAGGAACAATAGCCTGTTATACGGGGAGTTATAATGCCTCATTTCATCATTTCTCAAAACTGATAAGGCACATGCAGAACAAAATTGAAGGTATTTAAGTAAGACAGTGATTTTGTATATTGGGAGTTGGAGGCAAAGATTTCTAAGCTGATGTAAGGTACAGACTGTTAGACTAGATGAGTGGGTTAAAATTATTTTAAATTATTCCTTCCTCATTCCCCCTATTCTTTTTTACTATCCTCCCCACACACACACTTCCCAGAACTATCAAGCATCTCTTAGCAAGTATAAAGGTCCTAAACGACTGATCTATACCTTACACCACTTTACACCTCTTAATTTGACAATTAGATGAGGGATGTGAGGAAGAAACACCAAAGAGCCCTGCAGAGTGCAGTTTCACGATATAGCTAAATTATCCTTATGGCATTCTCTGCCAGTTTGGCTACCAGAACTGTCACACCACTCAGTCATACGTCACACCCTTATTTGGGCCAGAGCCACTGTAAGTCAGGAGGATGGAGGAGGGGCAAAAACCCTTTTCACCAACAGCTGGATGATTAATGTGGTTATAGTGTAAAATGCAGTGGTTTGCAGCCGAATGCGTGTGTTGGGGCGGGGATGGAGTGTTAAGTTTGAATTCCTCCTCATGAGCAGCTCTGTGTTCTGTCACTTCTCTGGGACATATTAGCATTACTGTTAACATGAGTGGGGGACCAGGAAGGGATGTGAGGAGAAAAGGAAAGGACAATCTTTGATCTGGATGCTTCTGTTGCTGTCGAACTGTGTCAAAATCAAGAGGTTTCAAAGTCAGATATGGAGTAGGAAGTCCTTTTATTTAGCAGATTCTTGCAAGATGTCATTCAGAAAAGTAGATGTATATATATGACAGCTATACCAGGGCCACCACAAGTGATCAGATTATTATGCCATTTGGCCTTTGGATTTCACAGAGTTAGCAGATGATTAGCAGACTTTTCGAAGACAAATAGCCCTTAAGAGACTGACAACTAATTAAAAATATAATATACATAGGAAAATTCCTGCTCCCTCAGTGAGCATTTCCCTCATTCACTGAAGAGCTTCAAGCTTGTGTTGTTGTCTTGGCTTGCATAACTGCAAAAATATTTATGATGCTAACGTTATCAAATGCAAGATTTGTCTAGCTGACCTCCTAAGGCTCTGATTTTCATGGTGAAGTGACTATGCATTAGTCAAAAAAAAGTAATTATTTTATTGTTCTATTACTGCCCTTTGATTTTATTCTCTGTCTGTTTTTTCCCCATGTCCCTAAGGAGCTTGGTCTGTTTTCATTATGCTCATCACACTTCAAGGAAATAGGAGAAAAAATATACAAATGCAGACATTGTCATGTAATAAAAAGCAAGCAAGAACACTGTATCACACTACATTTAAGCAAAGACAGTTTTCCCATGATTCAATCAATTTTGACACTAGGGCAGCTTTGGCTTCAATTCATTATGGACTTCTTCAGGGCTTTCTGTGCCATAGCTTGAGCACATAAACTTGGAAATGTCTCCCTGAATCCACCCAAAAATCCCACCAAGATCTTTCAAATCCCATTGAAATAGCTCTCTGATGAAAACATTTGTTTGATATGTCAATTTATAGATATCTTTCACTGATATATTCCCTCCCACATCATGTATCTTCACTTGATGTTGTATCCATAGTATACTTATGGAATCAAACTATCTCACGTGCACACACACACTCATATTTTCTTCTTTGCTCAATCACCTGAGAATTGCAATTCTTCTGCCCAACAAACACCCTCAATGATCTGTATAGGTAAAGAGACTGGAAAAATCAACTATTGGGGTGCCAGACATTATAAACACACCAGAGCAGGTCTCATCTCTCAGTCTCTGTGCCAGATTAAACAGAACTCATCCAAGAAAAAAATCATTTAGTCATCTCACACACACACATAGCGCATTTCAATTTCAATTTTACTCAACAGAATTAGCATCCTCCTCATTTTAGTCGGTACAGGAAAAATAAATTATTTGATGGAGCAGATCCAAGTGTATCTGTACCCACTGTTCTTTAATTTGAGGCAATTTTTTATACAATAAGAACTCCAGTCACACTTTATTCCAATTCTGCTACATTAAGTAATGGATTTATTTCAGCTTGGTTTAACCAAGAACATTATGCTGCTATTGGCAAAGCCTTTCTTTCACTTTGACATCTCAAAAGCTGAATTTTTATCAGCCTAGGATGACTCCTGCAGATGAGTTAGGAGTACCTGCTTTTATCCGTAATCTGAATTCCTCCTCTTTTTCAGTCTTAGGATTGAAAGCAGAATAATAATCATGTTTTGAAGCTCTTCATTCAATACCTTAGAGCAATATCTGGGATTAACAGCTTCCACAATATTTTTTGCTTTCCTATCACCTGACTTCAGAAACAGATAACTGTGTATGTTATTTTCTTCATCACAGGTGAAATGCACAGTAAGAAGCCACTTCTCACTGTGCTCAGAGCAGAAAAAGTGCCAAGAGGGAACAAGTCAGACCTCGGTCATCTTCAGACAATTAATAGAAGAGGACAGAAAGGAAAGAGCCAAAATACAGAGTTCTGCTGGAGCCAGACACTTCCAGAGCATGCTGAAACCTCTTCTAAACAGGCTCAGGCTTTTGGGGCTTTTTTGCCCTCTGTCTCCCAGTAGCTTCACTAATGCAGTTACAACTCAGTGTACTCTAAATAGCTTTGTATTACTGTACACAAATCAGAATAATTGCAGAAAGACCAAGGTGTACTAGAGACTGACTTATGGCTCAGCCAGCTTCTTCACCTACTGAGCTAGGCTGAAAACCTCACCACATAAATATTACATCTGTTTGAATTCTGGCAAGCTGGTTTGGTGTTACAAAACTAGGTGAAACTGCAAGAATTCTTTTATGATGATTTCCAGACATCAATTCCTAGCTCAATAGCCATTTATCTAGTAGAATCAGGAAATAATTTTGTTGTATTCTGTAGAGAACATGTGAATTTATGGAGGTTATGTTCTGCTATTTTAAATGCAGAATTGTTACTTACATGCCAAGTCACTGGTTCTAACATCAGTCCAAGGCTCCAGCTGTGAAAATGACAAGAACTGCATCACTTGCCTTGCCTCTCATACGCATGTTGCCATCCTTCCCTGTAGCATTTCATTACAGAAAAACACAGTCTTATGACCAAGAGACCCAAAACTTGGTATCAAAACTGTATTTCTTATGGCAATTCAGATCACTCAGCACTCAGGACAAAGAAGACTTCCTTCTGCAAACCATCTACACTGAAGCTGCTAGATGGAAGCTATAGCCTCGTAAACTAAGTAAATGAAATCTTTCTGGATTTTAGTAGAAATTTGGAAGGAGATACAATTAAAATGGACCAAAAATCTTATGGTAAAATTATTTCCATCAGAAATATAGTTCGTGTAAATGTGTCAACATCTCAGTATTGGGTAGCTTCTGTGAAAACTCTATGACAATGCCATTGGAGATCTTGTAAGTTTTGAGTTAGCATGTATGATTCCTAAAAAAAAGAGAAATATCCCAAATCTCACACTCTGATATTGTCTTTCAATCAAGGTTCATAGGGTTCTCAGCTCTGAAAACATAAGTGAGGAAGGAGGCTTCTGATTCTTTCAGCCTCATCATTCCCTTAGGACAATTTCTGCCACAAATGATACCTGTAAGTGGGTTCATTTATGTTTTGATAAAAATAAATAAAATTAAAACCCTCTCCACATTCAGCTGGGCTAATAGACCTGTGACTGCACCAGTGTATACAGAGACTCTCTAAGTCATTCCAAAATTACAGGTATCCAGAATTTCCTGGATATCCTGGTGAAGACCACAATAATAAAATGCTAAATGAGCAAGTATCCCATATGAAAAAGGCGAAATTAAAAGAAATAAACCAACAAACAAACTCCAAATAAATTAAGTTGGATCACCGACAGACTCAAGTGAACTTACACATGGCCATAAAGAGACAAAAAGGCAAATCTTTCTATTTTACATACCATCAGAATGAGAAATTGAAATGCCTTTTCCAAAATGAAAGACAGTTTCAGAGATAGCTGACCAGCACTGACAAGAGATGAATCGTGACAAACTTCTATGCCTGTAGTTGGAGAGATGAATACATCATTCCTGTCTGGACACACACTGGTCTAGTTTTGCTCAAGTATAACTGATTATCCTTAAAATAAACTTGAAAACCACTACAACTTCTCTCTATAGTTGTACTCATTGTTTTTTCAGAATAAATAACAAACTACAATCACCATCAGAACTCATATTGTATTAATTTCATGACCTTTCTTGACAGACATTGGGATAAACCAAACTTCAGCCAACCTTAACTTCACATGAATCCATTTCTATTCTTCCTAGCAATGATTCTAGCTACATTATTTACTTGATTATTAATCTAGATGCTAGAGGCAGTTTGGGTTTCTCTCCTGTATTCCTAAGCATGTCCTATTTTTGGCCTGGTTACAGCAGCCATCACACTCCAGAAAAAGTTAACTTTTCCTGCATCCTTTGCTGGAAAAAGTAGAATCTGGTTTTATGGGTGGGTTTTTTTTGTCTTGTACATAACAGCTGATCACACAGTTAATTGGACATCCAATTAATTTCTGGTGGTATTAGCCTCAAGACTGTATAAATCTAAAAAAAAATCTTTAAATATATAATTAAACAATATTATAAATCCCATTGAGTGGAGAACACTGGAAATTTGAAAGATTATGGAATATGGCACATACAGAATATCTTCCATGCAAAGGTCCAAGCAGTTTAAAAAACATTATTTGAAAGAAGATAAAATACCTTCATGATCAGTGAATTCCATGTCATTGTACTCACTGGTCAGCCAAGGCACAGAACCTGTGCGTGAATCATCCTGCCTAAGGTTACTCAGGAGTTAAAAAGGAATGGGAAGGAGCAGCGCAAACACCAGTCTTGGCTCTGTTTGTTGTTCTGGCCACCCCCAACACACCTGTCTTGAGGAACAGGAGGCAGGTTAATGGCTTCAGCAGTCACAGCAGCCACTGCTTTCCTTTGGCAAAGGCATCAGTTGTACCAATAGCTCGGGTTCCAGTGTCCTTAGGCAAATAACTGAGGTTATTATTCATCAGCTATGAAGCAAAACACTCCCTACTTGTAGTTTCTTCTGCAGTGATAGCAGAGAGCTCAGCCATTATATGTGGCAGTGTGACAATCATAAAATACTACTCAAAAAGTGATTAAATGTTCTGAACAAAATTGCCATTTCTATTCATAAGAATTAATTCAGGCAAGAAAAACCTCCATGTTTATATATACAAAAGCTTCAAAAATCTCTTTGCAGAGGGGGTTAATCTTGCTACCTGTTCCCAAAAAAGATGAGGAAACAGTGGAAGAGATTTTTAATTTTAATCTCTCCAGTTTAAGCCAGTTTTTGGCACTCAACTGATGGCCACAGAACTCATGAGCTACTGTTTGGGAGCCTGCTGATTAAAAACTCACATCACCTTGAGCTTGGAAGTGAAAAACAGAGAGTGTGACAATCTTCTAGATGCACAAACAAAACCAGGGAAGGAAAAAAAAAAAGGTGCAGAAAATAACAACATTTGACTACTAAATGATATTGATTTCTCATTCATAATTACCAGGATTTCTTGAAAAATGGAAAACACAGCTTCCCTGTGCTGGGTACTGTACTTAGAGTGAGGGTGCACCAATAGTCTCTATATATGTAGCTGCAAATAGAAGAAATAAAGAAGAATTAAAGCACAAGGATTCAGATTCTGATTCTTTACTCCTAAACTGAAGCAGGTAAATATTCTTCCTAAACTAGGAATCTAGGAACCTGCACTTTCTCTACATGAATAATGAAAGTGAGAGAAGATGAGGCAGTCGCTGTGCTCTTTCCTGATTGTTGTTCACTATAGTCATGGCTGATGCAGTTTGATGCTTCCACTTGTGACTCCAAGCCATAGAAATTTTCTCCTGTTTTGGTAATTCAGTCCCCAAAGTTGAGGTGGAAATTCAGATTAGATCTCCTCAGTCAGAAAGTCTGTCTTCATAGGCAGTTTTCTAGTACTGTGAAATAGTACTGTTGTAGTTTCAAAAATGAATGCCTAACCCAGAAAGAGAAGACTTTTCTTTTAATCAGTTTGAGGCAAAATAAAGTGATAAGCTAAATGAAAAAGAGATACTCCTACATAAGTAGAACAATGCCCATATGATATTTAGAAGGCGTTTGATTCATATTACAACCTGAACTGGCATACCACAACCATAACTGCCCAGCATAGCTGAGTTATGATCTATGGCCTTATTCATAGGAAAGTACTACTTTTCAAGAGATGTGTAGGAGTGATACTATATATCGAAACACAACTCCACAGTGAAGTTAAGGACTTACCGATTCAGGTGTTAACCAAGTCCAGACAGTTTCCAACTGCTCCAATTTCTTGCACTGCTAGCAGAATGAATGCTGTATCCCCTTGAAAAGAAAAAAACCACCTGCACTCTGTTCTAACCACCCTAATCTGAAGAGACATCCACAGAACACAGAACTGAGGTTGTAGCAGAAAATCCCTCACAACACTGCGTTTGGACAAGACCCAACTCAGTGAGCCTAGATTTAGAAATGTCTGCCCAAGAGAGTGAAGTAAGAGATTGTTTTCCAGCATGTATAGTGATACTATTGTGAAACTGCACTTGGGCTAAATTTTGCTACAAGTTCTCATTGTATATGTTGACTATATTGTGCACAGTCCAAAATCTAAAGAGACAGGAATATTACTCAAATATCAGGGCTCAGAAACACTGGCATTTTCAGAACATGAGCACTATTTCATCACTCAGCATTTTTCCCTCTTGTCTTCTTAAGCAGCTGCACCCAAGGCCTGGGACCTTTGCATTTAGTTCTGTGCTGCCAGCGCCTGGAACAGGCCATAGCTCACCTTCCAAATCAGTGGCTGATTTCAGCCTCACCCTTGCTCCAAGTAAGAGCCCTGCCCATCCCTAAATACTACAGAAAGGGGACAGAAACTCTATGTATGCTCTTCAAAACTGGTAAATACCATTTAAAGGCACCAAAAAGCTCACTTCAGCATATGTCTGGAGAAAGAACCATCCCCACTGGGAACCATCCAAGACACAGGGTGATGGAGAGGTCAGAAAACCAATCTCCATGAATAACCTGGCAGGATATTAATCTCTCTGTCAGAAGCAAAAGTGATGTCACTGCTGTTCTAGCATGCAAAAAGGAGTTATTTCCCATTGCCTCTGTGTTGGTCAGAACATGAGATTTAAGCAGGTGGAAAAAGCCCAAAACCACAGAGCCCAAGTCTCAGTGTTCTCCCACGAAATTCTCACAGGGTCAACACTGAATGATCAAAGAGCCGATCACTGTAGCAGCCCACGGCTCCAATCTAAGGAGCACATTGATTACTTATCAGCAATGACAACAGGCTTCTGGGAAGCCAGGGGACCCTCCAAGCAGGGTGAGCACTCTGGGCACAGGCAAGGGCATATTCCTTAACTCAAGGGAAAGTAGGAACTTCAATTCCCCCACTGTACAAAACAGGATGGAAGATCTCAGTTTGCCAAGAGTTTTAAAGGAAGTTAAAAATGAGTTTAAAATCATTAGCTGAACATGTAAACATCCAGGATAAATTCTGGGGCAAAGACTGTTATTCATAGTACTTTGAATGTTAACTATTCAAGATTTACTTAATACATTTTTTCCAGCAATAAGATAATGGAATAATACCAAAACACAGTCTATGTTTAGGATCTTTTAAGGTTGTAATTTGTTTTGATTACATCAAACAGCATATGCTCTGCTTTCTCTTTACTCAAAGCACCAAGAATGTACCTAATAATAATATCACTGTATTTTGAAATTTGTCTTTCTGCACATTCATTAGAGTAAAATTCTTCCAAATCAAACTTGAAAACATGAAACAAAACATGAGGAGAAAAAAAAAAATCTGTCAAGACTATTACATATTTGCATTTGTTTTACATTTTTGAAAAAAAGTATCTCTGCTACACCTCAGACTCTGCCTCATCTGTGGAGAAGTCCTAATTTTATGTTTATGCTGTGCATTGCAGTAGTGATGCAAAGGCTGTGATCACTGTGGTGTACAATTTTTGATTTCCTAGTGGCAACATTTTTTATTGCAACTGGCAGGTTGTTTATAGTTGTAATTTTGAGATGCATTTTTATTGTTGTTCTTCTGGTCTTTTATTAACATGCTGCCAGATACCACTCTATGATGGCCCATGCTGTGTTAGTGATAATGTTGTCTGCTCTGGCAGGTCTACCTTGGCAGATCATGGGCATAAAATGGGCAGGGGGCAATCAACTTGTCAGAATATTTACAAATTTCAAATTGCTGCCTACACCCTTAATGACTTGCACAATGGAAAAGATTGCCATGTCACTATATCTGCTCTGCATGAAGAATGCTAATGGTTGGAGAAGATGGGCTGGGATGGAGACAGCTCTCATTAAAAAACAAACAGCTGTGATTGACATGAAAATTTGACTATGAAGCAAAAAGAAAGGTAAATGCATTTAGATTTAAGTAGCTTTTTTTTGAGGGGCTTACTGAACCAAGAAACCTTGCTAGCCTCACATAGACTCAGCTGTCAGTGACATGTATGTCTTATACAACAGCTAACAGAAAGACACTGATTGTCCAGTTCCTCCATCCCATATCAGTTTTCTAGGATGCCTCACCTTTTGTTGGTATCCTCTCTGAACTAAGGTGAGAGGGGGAAAATAATTCAGTCATGGTAAAAAGTAGTAAGAAGAAAATTTTTAAAAAATATCATTTAATCTGCTTTGAAAAAACTGAATTACACTTTATCTGAATTATACTTATCCACACTCATTGTCTGTGTGGAAACAATTGCTGAGAGACCCATCAGCATCCCTGCTATGAACTTCCTCACCCAGTCCTCCTGTCTGTTCAGAGTTTTCAATATTATTCCTGTCAGAAGCCAAGTATAAGACCATGCACCACACACCAACCTAATCATTCTCTCTGGTGAGTACAAACTCTTCCACTGACCAGAGCAGAGGTCTGTATTCTTAATGAGGGTGTTTTGGGCAGAACAGCACAAGATGACTTAGTCAGCAAGATGGCAATGGTGATCACACACGTAGTTGATTGTTTCACTTTTATCAACTCATAAGTAAGCACTTCAGTAAAATGCAAGTGTCATGTTAGACCAGTTTTTGAGATGACACATGAAAGATGAGAGAACTGTTCTGACAAAACCAGGACAGTAGTAGAATTTGGTATATAAACCAGGTCTCCTTAATACCAAACCTGTTCCTACCCACACAGGAATGTTTTCCTCCTACTCTGTTTTTTATGCACAAGACCTACAGGAGTTTTTTACAGGGTAAGGCTTTTGCAGTTTAACTTTATGATTACAAAAGAAGAATAGTTTGAAAGATACTGTCTGAAATATGATAGTTTACTTCTTGTTTCAATGTAGTTTACCAGTATAATTTTTCATAATCTTTGAAAATGTTAAAAATAAAAAGGGTAACAGTCTGAGCATCTGGTTTGTCATAAAATGGAATATGTTTACCTAAAAATGAAAGATTTACAAATGCTTTTAAAGTTTCTATAGAAACCAGAAAAATCACAAGCCACTTGTGTCAGAGCTGTTAACATAGGAATCACATATGTTTTCTCCATATATATGCAAAAACATATTTCCAGCAGAAAAAAACTTGCTTTGACTTCAAAGGAAATGGAAGTGATGGCAAAGTCTTTTGAAATCCAGAATCATTGCTTAGCCATGGACCAACTGCAACATGAAAAAGTCACATTATCTGCCAAAATTCTATATATTTTAAATCTTTACTTTCACTCAGTCATATATTTCTGACATTTGCTATATAAGAAGCCATAACTACACACACACTTCAACATTAATAAGTACTTATTACAAATTACTTCAACTTCACCCCAAACAAAAGCACAAACCCATTCATTTTGTTGTTTCTCCCTCCTTTCCTTTTTTTAAGTACTGTCATTAAAGGTCAGCAGATATTTGAAAGTGAGGGCATTTTCTACAGTAGTAGTCTTTATGAAGAAGCTATTTCATTCATTTGACATGGCAAAAGTAGTTTAAATTTATACATGCAGAAATTCCCATCACAATCAAGAAGCCAATGGACATAAAAAGTTGCACCTGTACAACCACCCTGAGTCCCATATATTTCTGACATCTCAGTGAGACTTCTGCACGGAGCACAGTTAGAGCCTTAGAGCCTATGTAGGTGAATCCGTGGATGGCTGGGACAAGGAATTCTGCCAACCTGTATATTCTAGAACACGTGGGTTTATTGCAAGGGTAGTGGGTAAAAAGGCCTTGCCTTCAGCCACTAGCTTCGGCTGAAGGGAAGTCCCAAAGAGAGAGGGAGAAAGAACAGGAGGATGTGGGCTAAGTGAGAAGGGAGTGAGAGAGCAAAGAGCAGGGGAAGACAGGAGGAGAGAGCAAGAGTAGGGGGAAGAGGAAGGGTAAGAGAGAGCTAAGAGCAGTGGGAAGGAGAGGAGGAAGAGGTCAGAGAATGAGGTCCTTGTTACAATACATTATATCTCCTTTTGTGATGAATATTCTAATTTTCAGTGACCAACAAACACAAGACACAAAATCCTTTAGAATCTACATACAGCCTACAAGAACTACTATATTACCATACTGTGTTATATTTTAAACTCCAAAAACTACTCTTTAAACTTCTGTTTTGCTACATTGACCTTTGGATCCCTTAGCCAGCAGAAAGGGTTCTGCTCAATCAGAAGGGATTCTCCTTCATCTAGCTAGACGATTGTATTCAGATTATATAGTAACTAAGACTCAGAATCCTACAACTCAAAGTAAGCTTTCATTTCTATTCCGATTATAGGTTTCATATTTTCAGAATTTTTTGCTAAGCAATCATATTTACAAGGTTTCCCTGATTCATCTTCCCCAACAGCCTAGATCCAGAGAGAGACACCTGGGTGTCTCCACTTTCCAGTTAGCTGGAAAGAACCAGCCTTCCATCATGATGATAACACATCATCTGACTGTGAAGGGAGTGTGGAGCAACCATAACCCTAATTGAGAGACTCACTCAAAGCAGGGTAAACGGATGTAATTCTCCATGAAGGTCACCATTTGTTGCTAACAAGGATTTTCAGACCTGGAACAAGCTTGACCAAAAAAAACCCCACTATCATATATACTTATTAAAAGCTTCAGTAACCTATGGATGATGCTCTGAGTAGTCTCTGGATTTGTAAATAATTTCATTTTTATCTATGGAACTTTGGATTTCACATTGGGAAATACCTGAATTTACCAGAGTACCAAGTGATGCTTGTGGGCAAGCTACATTTCTTGCAGCCTAAAGAGTCAGTTTATATGCGTTAAGGTAAGTCAACACGGTGGTTTCAGTTTAATCCAGTTTAGTCCTAAATATTAAAAACTATTCATGAAATCTTGACTTTGAGAGTTAAAATCTGTTAGTTGTCTCTGCTCTGATTTCTGATCACTAATACAATGATGCTGCTTTCATCAGTCTGGTGGGTAGCAGTATGGGTTTAGGAAAGACAGCCTTAGGAATAGACTCAAGGATTAGTTTTGTAGCTGATAAGGACAAGGAGAGAACATCATGTTCTTCTGGAGAACTGGAATTTCTACATCAGTGGTGGTGTTAACATGCTAACCACATGCCTCTGAAAGTCTAGCTCAAATAGACATATTTCACAACTATCTCATAATTCACATCTGAGAACATTTTTATGAGACAGATTGGACAGCATAAACTTATAAGAAATAATGCAAGCACTCTTCCTGAAAACAGTGGCAGTAGTAATGTGAACAAATGCTCACTAAAATAAACCATCTACAGTGTGATACATGAAGGTTGCCACCTATCAATCAGAGCTCTTGAAAAAGACAAGGTTGAGCATTTCGTTTTCTTTCAGTTTCCATGGTTATTTTAAGGTCTGTAAATGACCTCTCTAGAGAAATTAAATTAGGCATAGAATTTTTTTTTAAAAAAATACAGTAAGCACCATGTTTCAGAAAAGAATTGTGCTATCGCTAACTTCATTCAACACTAATATTTTTATACACACATAACAGATAAATAAATTATTTCATTGACATCCTGCACCCTGGCATTTAGAATAAATATTTTATTAGTAATCACTCAAATACAATATACCAGGACTCCCAGTGAGTTTTTGCTACACTGGAATGTAGCAATAACATACTAAAATTCCTTGCTGTTATGTCTATTCATTAACATTTCCACCAGTACAACTCTGCCTACCCCATGTACACAGGAGAATTGACCACGTTGCTACCAAAAGGGCTGCTTCATAACAGAAGCAAAAACAAAAGAAAAAAACTCTTCCCCTCAAAAACACCAAAAAAATTGCTGTCTTTCACCTGTCTGCAGATATTTGTTTTTTTTATTTTCTCCTCTCATTAAGGATGTTGTTCTTTATTATTAATTAAATGGAAAATATCCAGAGCCAGTGATTGAATTATCCCAAAGTAGCTGCTTAAAAAGATCGATATTGATCAAACTAAAGGGTAGAAAGTACCACTAGTCTTCTTAATGTAAGTGATTTGGCTCAAGGAAGGTTTTGATCAAATTAAGTGGAGGATCTAATTAACCTGTGATTAAATTAAGTGGAGGGCAAGCTGTATAGGCATAAATCCCATACACATGGAGATGAAACTAATAGTAATGCACATATTTACAGAGGCTGCCAGGGGAAAGCATGCAATAAATTCAGCAAAGAAAAAAAAAAAAAAGGTCACAGAAAGAAAGGGAAAGCAAAGCATGAAAGGATTAAAATACAGAAAGAAGATAAAGACAGCCTTAGATAATGATTACCACTGGAAGAACATTAGCCAAGCCTGGGAAATTAAGGACTGTGAATATACAAAAGCATGATAAAAATTCTTTCAGATTAAAAAATCTAAAGCAGTGCAAAACTCAGTGATCCATATTGAAATAGAATTCCAGAAGCTACTAAACAGGCTCCTGAACAAGGCTAAATTATATCAGTCAGTAGTTTGTACCTCATGGGCAGCATGTGATGAGATCAGTGGTAGGGACAGGTTGCCAATTCACAACAAGCTCCATGCCATTCCTCCACACAGCAGACCATTGCTCTTTGAGGAACAGGACGTTTATGGCTCTACACTCACTGAAGAGTCATTTGCAACAATTCAAACAGTCAGACATCCCTCCTTACATGACCCACTGTCTTGTAAGAGACCACTACCTTATTTCTGTCTCAGGGCTCTGAATAGTATCGCTGTAACCTATTCCTGAAGAAGCCTGTGCATTTTTCACCCACTGCCAAAATCCTATTACAGCAAGGCTGAAACAATAGAAATCAGAGCTCTTTGTGACTCCACACCACCCAATTCTGGAACAAAATTATGTGCCATCAAAACAGCTGGCATCAAAATCAGCACTCCACTTAAAAGAATGAGGAAATCTCGAGCTGGATGCCAAGATAGGCAGAAATCCCAACAGTTTATTGTCTTTATCCCATAAAGACTTGTCTTTTTTCTAAAGTTTTAGAGAAAGAATTATTGACATTGTGCAGCTTCAGAAAAATAAGGTCTTTCACCCTTATTAGACCATAATAATGCATTAATCTGGAGTCTCCTCAGATGATATTTTGAAATGCTGCTAGTTCTCCGTGTATTCAATCTGGGTCACTTACTCAAACTTGGTTGAAACATTTTTGCTACAGTTGATAGATTAAAAAAAAAAATGTAGAAAAATAATTGGTTACAAATTATTCAAGAACAATAAATACAAACAATAAGATACGGAACTTAATGGCATTATAGAATTTCTATATTTCTGCCAGCTACTTGCTAGCTGCAAAAGATATCACATAAAAGTGCCACTCCAGATGTAGTAGTTCCATTCTACCAAGGCAGCGGTATTTGAGACATTTTTGTCTCAAAAATGTTTTTTGAGACAAAGTTCTCAACTAGTTTCTTGTTAGACAAATATTGATTTCCCAGAAGTGCAAGACAATCATCTAGAAGATACAAGCCCCGTAGTATTTCAGGGCTCGGTGACTGAGACACCTCTGTGTCTTCTTGAAACTTACCTGTTCAAAGACCATAGGCAATTACCTTGGTCTCCAATTTTATGCAACAATTCTACTTCCACATCTATTGGAAATTTTCTACAGTTTTCAAGTCTTGTAAAAATGCAGCAGACAGTAATTTTTGAGAAACAGAAAAATAAAGCCCATAAAGCTGAAAATCCAGCTAGCCAGCATCATTGCCAAACCTGAAAACCTGACATATTTTTCAATGTTCCAGTAACACATTAATATGGATTTTTGGTTACATTGTGTGCATAGCGATGATTTCTTGTTTAAGCCAGTAGCCAAGCAGCCTTTTATTTTTCTTCCTTTTTTCAGTTGAAGAGATTTACTTCTACACAAAATAGCCTCCGTTTTGCAATCAATAGCAGCACTGAACAATTGGATTGGAAATCATAGTGTATAATCAACTCCAAGACTCAAACAGAAGAATACCTATTGTTCTTTTCTGAGCACACAAAATTGAGATCTCTGTTATCTCTTAAGTATCAACAATTATGCACTGAAGATATTAATTTTTCCTTTAACAGGCATGGAATTATACATCTGGCTGCTGTCAGCTGTTTTATGCTACTGGAACAATGAATTAACCTTGCCCCATGCTGGCAAGTCTGCAAAATTAAATATTATATCAAGAGCATGCCTTTCCTAACTCAGATGATAGTAAAAACTTTCCATTATAAAAACCTTTTAAAACAGTTTCATCTTCTTTTAGGTATGAAGTCACTTAATTTTTTTATATAGTGCCTTTTCATTTCTATACATCTTATAGTAACAATAACTTAACACAGGTGTAAGAATATTTTTCACTTCATCTCGTGTAGGTTGCAAAACTTGTTGCAGCATCTTTAGTCCCTTTGACAGTTCTGTTGGTTTCTTCTCTATAATTCATTATATCCCAACTAAAATTGGCAGGTACCCTGCCAACAATCAAGAGCACTGGAAGTTCCCAAAAATACCTCTGCTTTTCCACTGCATCGCACATAATCATGGTTTTCATGACCCTCATGACATTTTACCATATGCCCTGAAACAAGGAGGAAAACTGGATAACAAACTTAAAGAAATGGCTAAAACTAAAACCATTATTTACCTGGGTTACCATGACAGCTGTAAATTAATGGACAAATGACTCCACACATTTCTCTGTTTAGCTTTTCAGACAGATTTTGTTCAGACCTTTGAATTTGAACTCCTTTTCCCTCAGAAGGTACTCACTTTTCTGTCTAATTTCCAGCTAAAGGGCATGTAGAAACATTCTTGAAATTGCTTTGAGTTTATTCTCACTGAGAAAAAATCCCCAGGTGTTAACAGCTACACTTGGTCAATAAAGAGTGCATTGGCTTCTTCAGTGGAGAGCAGTGCTTTGAAAATTCTTTATAGTTTTATTAACTCCTGTCTCTTACACTATTATCTCTGCTTATGGAGAATAATCAGCCCCATATCCTGCTACTTAGTGTTACACACACTTAAACACTGTTAGACTTCTGTGCAAGTGATTTGATGCTTATTCCGTAAAAAATTTGAACTTACTTATCAGGTTTGGGTTTTTCTTTTTTACCCAAGTATTTATAAGCAGCTGTGTGTACTAGCAAGTTAGCTGTACCTGTGGCATTCTAATTCTGCATACATAGCACCTGTTTCTTAGGAGACAGATTTGGGGTTTTTTGTGTTTCTTTCTACATCTTTTCAAGGAAGAGACTAGAAGCATCAACACAAAGGCAAATTTTGAGAAATAATCATTGACTTAGCATGTTCCTAACCTATAGTTCACTTTGAGAATAGTCTTTAATATAATACTCCCACAGAATACCTAACTTAGGGAAAACAGTGAGGAATCAATACTGAGTTAAAGTCTATGAATTCTTCTTCCCTGATCCCTTGCTTAGATGTAGTTAAATATTCATTATTATCAGATATTATATTAAATATATATAGATGTAGTTAAATAAAAGTTAAATATTCTTTCTTTATTAATGATTAATAAAGAACTTCAGCATATTTTTATTTTAAATTGAAAGTGATTGCCTTAACCCAAAGGATTCTCCTGGATTACATCTTTCTGCTGCTGCCTTCAGGAATGGTGATCTTACCTTGTGTATCTGACCTTGCTCTGTTTTGGACAGAAAATTTCTGGCCAAAGAAATCCTGAAATTCCTCTCTCCTTATCAGAATTGGCTTCCTTGCCCACCAGCTGTCTGGACAATGAGAAGATTATTAGAGAACCATTCACCTGAGATCCAGTACCAGGGTCCCTGATGCTTCTGCCATCAGTTTTGCAAAAAAAAAATATGCTGCAAAATGAATTGCAAGTTTGAGAGACCTAGGAAATAATTGCTGCCATGAAAACTTGTACTAAGAAGCAGTAATTTTCTTAACATTAGCAAATAAAATCAAACTATTTCAGTACAAATTTATGTGGAGGATAGTAAAATATTTTACTAAAGATTCCTTCCATCCATTCTGTTTCAATTCCTGGGCTATATATTCCCCTTCTTTCTGAGGCAGAAGTCGATAGAAACTGCATATAAAGAACTAGGACAGTATACTGGCCTCTAAGGAGTTTGGATGCCCCAGGCAACCTGGAAATCATCCATCCTTCCTTGTTTTCAGTCTCTCACACAGCAAAGATACTAAATGTTACACAGCTTTTAATATGCCGGTTCACACACATCTCTAAAGAATATGGATATAATTGGCAATTGCCTAAGAAAATAAACAAAACTAAAATATACCCAAACTCATGAAAAAACATGACAGAAAACCTCAAATATTTGTTTTACTTTCTAAACCTGTGCCTCAAGCAGAATTATGCTAGATGTCAGACAGCATGGGACAAAGACTAAAAATTCTTTGTTTTAGAATTAAGTTTTATAAAAAGAAGATTGCCTTTCACTTGCATCTCACTGAAGGACAAGGTGGACCCACAAGCAAGGGAGGTCTCTTCTCATTATAACACCTTGCATGATGCAACCTTCTGTGACCTGATTTAGCAAGCTGAGTGATTCACTTAGTGCCTCTTTACTTGGCAAAGTGCCGCACAGAAATACCTTAGCTGGTGTTTGAAGGACATAGTTTGTGAACCAGACACTTGGACAGAATGAGCAAACTGGGTCATAGCAAAGGGTCAGTTAGGCCACAAGCCTCTTTCAGGCAGTGTCCAGCAGCATAAGCCCAGGAAACATCAGAGGCACATAAGTATTTCAGGTCCAGAATAAACTCTCATCCACCAGTGATCTGAGGGTCAGGACTTTCAAGCCAGTGTGGAGTCTTTGCCTTCCACAGTTCTCAGTAATCTTTTGTCCCAGGAATTTGTGCAGCTGTTTCTCAAATTAGCACAAAGCCAAGAATCCAGGGACAATGTGATGTGCAGAGCACTGTGGTAATTATCCTTTCTTTACATATAAATAAAATATCCTTTGACCACACGCACAGAGAGACCTAATGCAGGAGGCAGTTGGATATGAAATTCCTCAAATGACTGTCAACACATCCACTAAAGTAAATGTTTATATGTGCCATTGCAAAAGACAAAATGACAGAGAGGGCTGGGAACTTCTGTCCCCAGGAGGAAAACAAGTTCACATTTTAAAAGGTGGGTTTGTCTGTTTTGTTTGTAGAGTCAGGACTGTGGTCACAAATACATTTCACCATTTCTACATTTCAAAGCTGGAGTATAGCAACATCAAATTAAAACCAAAGAAATTAAAATTAGTTTCATTTAAACCTAATTATATCATTAAATGCAATTTTTTTTTGTATTACACAAAAGGTTAATATCATAGCAACTTATTAAAAGAATTTCTGTGAGCCTCATCAGGAAAGTTAATAATTTAGATACCATATGAAGTACAAGAAAAATCCCCGTGATACATTTGTCTGTATAAAGTAGCAGTTTTCAAGGTTATTATTTTCATATGTCTTAATAGAGGTGAATGCTGCTAACTGGAAAACTAAATATACTTTGCGATTTATGAATTCAGTAATTGCATTTTGGGGGCTAATTAAAAGCAAAGCCAAGAAGAATATTTCAGAAGGGAATAAAAAAAAAATTTCTTCTGAATACACATGTATGCATAATACGTAGTACACATTTAATTCCACTATTTAGAGTTTCTCTGTCTACTGTCTGAGGAGATGTACATGCAGACCTCCTGCAATGGAGCTTTTCATTACCAAAAGTGCTGCCATTCCCCTGTCTGGTGGGGCCACAGAACACCAATTGATTCACTACATGATGCAGTATTGTAGACATGGCAAAGAAGGATTGAAGAGCCAAAAAAGATGAAGTGGATTCTTGATTTTGACTCATTTGAAGCACAACAAAGTTAAAGTGCAAAGGTTGCTACTGATAAGATTTAGAAGGGTTTTGTAAGCCAGATCTAGATTCCAGATTTGCGCAGAAAGAGGCTAGAAAAGTCAGGAAACAGAATGAAGACACAAAGAGAGATGGTAAAAGTCTGGTAGTAAGAAAAAAACAAATGAAAAAGAAACCCAAGACAAACTGTAATAGGACCTAGGAAAACTAAATTACATTCTCCAGACAGATGAGATTCATGTATATTAATAATCTCTAAGTGGAAGTAGAAGTATTACGGTAGTGGTTTGGGTAAGTTTTCTCTGTTAGTAACCAGTGGTATCTACTTACCACCATGCTTTATGTTCAAATTGCACCTGAGCCTCCGATCTTCTGCCAAAAGATGTGCAACATTATCTCAAATGTTCACCAAAAGGATGAAGAAAAAGCCTGTAAGGCTATTCCAAGAATCATATTAATATAGAATCTTATTGAGGGGAACATACTAATTTATGTCTCTTTCACAATCATTCGCTATATGGTGGAAACAAACTGTTTGCCTTTTCATCTGCTTTCCTTTTTCTTTTCTTGTTTCTAGCTGTAATCACCTCCAGGCAAATGGAGTTATTATAGCAGACTTTTCATCTTTACTGGAATTATGTTTATATCTTAAGGAAATGGTTTTGAACTATGAGTAGTAATGGATGAAAGAGCAAAGTTGAATACAGGGGGAAATATCCACATAGTAGAGAAGAAAGCCAAATGGAGGGGTAAAGATGACCTTATTTGTTCAAAAAGTATTATGGGTTATTTTTCACTCCTTCTTAGCCACAGATTCAAAAAATTAATGTTTTCAATTTTCTTTTCTCATTTCAGACTTTTAGTGCCTATATAAGAATAGGAAGTATCTTGGTTTAAAGAAAACAAAGGCAAACAAACAAAGAAAAAATAAACAACAACAAAAAAACGCAACCTCCCATAATCCTTTTATCATTATTTCAATGAAAAAAACAGTATATTATCCATTTCCTCTTTTTGAGAGACTAGTTCTTACACAAGATAAAAAACTGCGTTTCATCAAATAACTTCACAAACAAGAATGTAAAGGTACAAAATATCAAGGAAAAGCACAACTCTCATAAAAAAAAAGATGTTGCAGTAGAAGATGTGGCTAGAAATTGACACTCTAATTTCTTTTTATCTTTGCCACTTCTTAAAAACACATACTAAATTTTCTTCCAGATTTAAGACTGTATAGTCTCTCTGAAGACAGGAAGGCCAACCAGGCAGAGGGATATTATCTGACATAAAACTAAAGTCAAAATCTTTCTTTGTACAAGTTTGAAAGCTGAATCAGAGCTCATTTGCATATGAAGATACAGAAAATGTAAGTGAACTTTTTTATATCAGCTTATTACACAGATTGAGGACTGTGATTGTCTTCTATTGGTTATGAGGGTAGGACAAACCAGTCATGAAATGCAACCTGCTTGAAAGAAATAGCCAATCCTAGGGGAAACATGTTGGAATCACAACCTCATCTATCTACTATGTACACCTAAAAACATGAAACAAAGAACATAGAGTCCATTCACCAAAAACAGGGCAACGCAATATGGAGCAAAAGTGAAGGTTAACTTGTTTTTCCCTTTGTACAGAAGGAATCTATATTAAAGTACATAGGTATTTATTGCAAAAATCGGAATTTACCTAGTGCTACTCATCCCAATCAGACCCAACTTAGACCTCTCAAAACATCATTAAAATAAATTTTTTCCTATCACAACTTCATAGTTGTATTTTCCCAGTGCAGTATTCAGAGCATGAATTCATTCCTTACTGGTAAGAATACACTTCAATATTTCTTAGAAACACAGTTTTAACCTTAAAGACTATAAAATTACATTTAAAAAAAAAAAAAAAAAAAAGAAAAAAAAAAGAAGAAAAAAAAAGGCGAGTTTTCCTACAAGTATCAGAGACAGTTTAGTTAGAGGATTGTTGATTAGAGTTAGGAGACATTGCAAATTCCTCATAGACCATCACAGTGCTGAGGCAATGATAATATTTATTGACAATGGTCAAGTATTGTCCATTGTCCAACTGCTCACTGCTATTTATTTATTTGATTAACAAAAATACTTGTTTGGTAGAAATACCTGACCTGTTGTGAATGTTTCCCTGCTTTTTGGACTCAAAGTCTTTTGGTTGGGATTATTCTTTCTTTGCATTATATAAGGCAATACCTGCAGTAAGTTCTTTGAAACACAAAAGGACCTTGTAATTAGAAACATCTTATTGAAGATACAGGATAAACTGTGGAGTTTTTTCATTTTAGCAGAACATTCATACTTAGGCTGTGCATTTTTCTCACTAACATTTTCAACTGCAGCAACTATAAGAGCAGATTCCCTCACCTGGCAAAGTCAGTCCCAGTCTCTCATGATATTCCTAGTTTCTGAAAACTGGGGATTTTCAAAAGGCTTTTTCTTCAGTGACTCTGTCTGAAACAGTAAAACCATATCTCTTTTGCCATCTCAACAACATTTTAAGATTCTTTCTTTTTCAGTTGATTATAATGAGGACTGATGGGTAGAGAATAAATTGTCTGAAAATTGAATCTTGTGGCATTTTGCAGAAGGCAGGTATGCATCATGAATCCTGTACTCAACCCAGTGGAAACCAGTCTTTGGCAGGGATGTTCTGTGCTTTCCTGTCAGCTACAGCACAGAATTTGCCACACTAGAACAAGCCCCAGCCTCTGTAAACAGCCAGCATGTGGTGTATCAGGGCAGAGGTATGCAACAAAAATGTCCAGGAACACAGCATGGTCCATGGAGTCACCACTCAGGTACCTTCCCTCTACCACTCCTTCCTCTTTGGCTTTTTTAAGAAGTCACTAGATAGCTCCACTGTGTTTCAGGTGGTTTTTTTCTATGTTGCCATCATCTAGGTTTTTGTTCTGTTAAACATTAGAGTCTGGTCCATGATGCTCTCTCAGGGGCTATAAAAAAAGGGCCAAATATCTCTTTTCTCAAGTGGCAAGGAATTCAGAACTTCCGACCCTTCTAATGGGATTATCAGCAAAAGAAACATCAAAGTTGCTTTATGGTGTCAACTCATTCCCAATGTGATGACAATATATTTAAAAAGAAACATGAGAACAGCCCAGATGAAAAAAAAAAAAAAAAAAAAAAAGGTAGAGTTGTGATCTTGCCAAGATGCAGATGTTTGATTTCAGACATATGGATGATACTGCAAGAAATGGGGAGAAAATCACTGAAAACTAAGGATGCAGCAAAAACCTGAGAGAGCTTTTCTAAAGCTGACTCATTTCATAATCTGTATTATATTTTTGTACACAATTGTTGCTGTCAGTTTATTTGCCCAGGATTTTTGTGGATTCACAGTTAAAAACCACCCATCATTACAGATGTCCCACAACTCAGTCTGAATAAAAAGGTGCTGTGAAATACCATAAGCGAGGCATCATGTTTTTACACAGTAAACAACCTGTTTTAGACTAAACAAGGGATGAATGGTAAGCTTCAATGAAAAGCAGCAATTTCTTTTCCCCTCCGGCTGCTCACGCCATAGAGCATGATGACAGAGAAAATGACAAGTGAGTCACTAAAACAACATTATTGGAATTGACAGAGATTGAGACAGTCATATTTGACTCTAAAAGATGCAGTCTATGTTTATCTGACTGGGCTGGAGTTGACGAGTTTAGGTACCTGCAGGCTCACATCTGGTTATGTTCTAATCTAAATTCCAATGAGGTTATTGATTCTGTTTGTATAAGAGCACAGGTGAAGCTGGATGGGCTTTACAAAGTAAATTGTTGTCTGAACCATTCTAGAAGTGGCTGCTTGTCCCACACATAATATCGTATGCAGTCGCTTATGGAATATGGCTATGCCCATTACAGATATTGCTGGCTCTCTGGAGATTAAATGTTCTACAGTACTAACTACAGAGATTTATAACTCTTGACAATTTTATGGCCCACCTTAAATAGTTGCCCTCTGTGAAAAAAGCAGCCTGTACTTAGAACAGTATGCAATGGTAAGAGCTTCCTTAGAGAGTTTTTATAAAGCACTGGGTATCAGCTGACCATTTACTGTGAGACAAATATCAGAGCTACCAAGAGGAGGAAAAAAATCCCCAGTAAGTGACAATCTTGCAATAACCTGTGCAGAGGCTTCTTCTGTCTCACTGCATAACAGTGGATCAACAGTGTAATTCCAAACAACATTTAAAAAGTCATCTTAATATTTGTATGTTCCTCCATAATTGTTCTTTTCTTCATGAGGGTGAAAGTCCTGTTAAAAATGGAACTGAGTAAACTACAAACAAGTGGTACTCCAACGGATAAAAGTGATTAAAACAGTGTAAGACTGAGTAGAGCCAGTGCTGACAGGGGCCAATGTGTAGTCACCTTTCTTGAGGAGAGTATCACGGCAGAAAGCTGTATGACAAGGGAATGAAGGAGCAATGTACGTTTTCACACCCTCCCATTTTTTCCGCAGAGAAGTTTTGTGTCTGTGTAGCTGATTTGCATTTCAGAAGATCCTTCTCCCAGAGATTGATGCTGGTACTAGGACTCTCACAACACATAGAGAAACCCCAGGGACCACATAAAACTAAAGGGCAGTGGGCAAGGTCTGAACTGAAGTAGTCAAGAAGACCTACAGTCTGGATTGTTTCCTCTATTTGACCACATGCAGCACAGAAAATGAAGATGAAAGACAAGGCCAATGCAAACAGGTTGGAGAGGTCAGGGCAAAACAACAGAAATTTTAAGCTGAATGAATATACTGGAATTCAGAAAAGATTCCTTTCAGGCTTTTCTGAAATAATTGTGTTGGCAGGTTCTATGTAACAGCCCATTATCAAGGAACTACTATATTAAGAAGCTCCTTCACACATCTTTCAAAGTCTAGCTTGAAGTGCAGCCTGGTATGATGCAAATTGCCTAAAAAGGCAGCTCAACAAACCATTCACATCCAAGTGCAAGGGTATAAGATAAAACTTGTAGCCCTTAACCAAGGCTGAATTCAAGGTCCAGATAAAAGAAAGCAGAGAGATGACAGGAGACAAAGTCAGTATCAGAGAGCAGGTTTTCCTATGGTTTCATTTCCTTATGAACACCATTTGCAGAGAACAAGATTATAATAAAGCAAAGCAATTGCAGTAAGTTACTGTGAAGCAAACCAAATACATTCCACGGAGAAAGGATTTGGCACCAAGGTCAGTTCCAACTGAGCTGCAAAAGAGCTCACAGAACGGTATAGTAACTTAACTTTGACATTGCTCCCTTGGAGTAGAAGTGCTGTAATGTATGCTATTATCCACTGATATTAATGAGTTCAAGGACATTTGAAAACTGTGTATTGTGCACTAGCATCATATTTTCAACCTGGAATGCTTATGTACTTATGGGACCACTATAAATCCATTCTTTGATGAAAGACAAGAGTTTAACAGAAGTTATTTCTACGTAACTGCTCATCAGGTAAAACACAAATGAATACCTCAAAGTTTTTATTGTGCTCTTTATGGACTTGTTAGGATGCATAGAGAGCATCCTGAGGGCAAGACTGCTCAAATCTCTTCCATCTCTACAGATGGTATCAGCTGTCTCTGGGAGCAAACAGCAGAATTTGAAATCAAATATAGCAAAGCAGGCCAATAAAATGTTGATGCATATTTTGGGGTTGTTGTTTGTTTGTTTTTTAATTACTTGATATTTCCTATGTTTTGCTCTGATCACTTGAAATTCCAAGTCTCTTTTAAAAAGTCAGTGAACGAATCCACAAGCGTCAGATCAGACATGGCAACTTCTTTGCACTTCAGCTATTTCCCACAGGCAATGCTCTTCTAGTAACATATTTTAAATGAAACACTGCTGCATGCCACAGGATGCATGCAGCTTTCTCAAAACTGACAGGTTACTCAAGAAACCATGTCTTTAACTTAGTAAGTCAAATAACCTGGAGTTTTAAGAAAAAGTTAAGTTTTACTGATGCTTTGTGGGAGTCTAGAGCCTAGGACTGGGAATATTTCCCCTCTGCAGAATAAAACTCCGGTATAACTCACCTCCCACTTGGCACTGCAATGACAGAAAACCAGGCAAGTAGAAGCACATCCAGGTCCTGAAGCATTCAGTGGAAACATTAGAGCATATTAGCTGCCGGAAAGACTGTTGTTTGTATGGCTGAGAATTGCCATCGTATTTAGAAAGAGCTTCCTTTCTGTTGTAAGGAGAGTTGGGGAAAGGATCACTTACAAAATTCATACATCTCCAAATCAAACAATTTGTAATTTTCCTCAGAACTTTCTTTCAGAAAAAGAAAATATTTCCATTCAACTTTACATAATTCTTCAGAAGACAGAAGCTGATTGCCAGAGTGACCCCTCCTTGAAAATTAAGGACTTTATCGATCCCAGAAGTTCTTCTTTGATCACCCATTTATTTTCTGAAAGGTTACCTAGGGGCTTCTCAAGCAGCCTCTAAAGGCAAACCAGTATTGTAATACAAGACAAATGAGTTGTTTGTGTTATTACATGGGTGAATTGGCACATGCTCTTATGCTCATCATGCACACAGGTGACTATGCAGATGCAAAGATCTTGCCTCCCATGTAAGAAGCTGCACTTACTCTCCATGGAGCGTGGCAGGTGCTAGGAGGCAGTCCTGCCAAAGCTGCTCTTCTCAGGAAATTCAAACAGCACACACACACACCAGAAGGACCAGAGACAAGGTCTTTTTCCTGTCTATGAAGTGAAAAAACCCCTCCCACATTTGCTTTTTGAGCAGCCTGATCATAGATTCTTCCTTACTTGGGGAAGACTATGTTATAGTTTAACATTTGTTCCAGGCAGTATTTTAGGGGCATAGCTTTGCCTATAGACAATGGGAGAAAACTGAGAAAGTAGCAAAGAGCATGACATGCAAAGAGCTTAGTCACTCAAGGTAAATTCCACAGGGGTATGAGGTTAACACATGCAATTAAAAATTAACCACCGGTGAATTAAGGCCACCACATTTCTTGGATGACTACCATGTTTTGGGTTTTAAAAGGCACTTGTTCCTCTTTTCTAATCAACTTTCTTGTGGGTTCATGAAGAAAAACAGTGATGAAACTTGAAAACATGGCTTTTCTATATATGTTTGAAAAATGCACTAGGATGAAACAGGCTTGAAGCATTCACTAAAACCCTACAGATGTAAAGGTGCACAGCAAAGAGTAGTTCAAAACACCATGGAAAATCACAACCAAAGTAGACTGAGGAAAGACTTTTGTAGGCTATTCCCTGTTTGTCAGCAAAGAAAAATAGCAGCTCCAAGTGACAAAGCAGGTGAAAAACTTACAGAGCTCTTCAGAATGGCCTATTATCACCTCAGCAACCCTCAGGCACACATAATTGATAGGCAAAAGACAAAAAAAAAACAGCTCTTGATGCCCAGGGCAAAAACAATAAATAAAAAAAAAATTACAAGTTGTGCCATATAAAATCTGCAGGTACTTTGACTATACTGATTAGGGTAGGAAAATAAGATGTGACAGAAACAGAAGACAATCTGGAACATAATCTTCAGAAAGAGGAGGACATCTTTAGCAAGACCTGTAAACCAGATGGCTAAAGGTGCTCCCCTGAGGTGATGTAGAAGGCTTTTGAGATGACATCTCTATGAAAAAAAGGACAAAAATATGCAGCTGTTTGTGGCAGCCTCTGTTTTGGGCTGGCTGATAAAAGTTTTCTGCAAAGTGAAGAGGCAAATTATTTTAACAGTGGAGATAATGCCTGAAGACTTGACAGGAACTTCCCAAGGGATACCAAGTATCTAAAGAAAAAGCACGGATTTGCCGCTTTTCTGAGTAGCAGGGACTTCCTCCACAAGCACTTTAGAAATCCTTCTTTCTGGAAAGCAGCACAGACAGTAACAAGTGGTTCAGTTGTGAGATACTCCATGAAGAATCATAATGCAATGTGCTACTTTTTAAATTCACCTCTTCCAATTACTCTAGCTGGAATAACCCATGCACCCAAACCACCACATTAACTTTTGACTCTATGTTTTTGAAAGAAGGTAGCATGTCCTTGGTCCACATAGCAAAATAAAGGATGATGACAAATATTCAGTGGATGGGTTGGATGAAGCACTTACACTTGGCAAGTCCTTGCCTACCAAAATCCTAGTTTAACATCCTTGAACCAAGATTGTCAAATAGGACACAAACCCAACTCATGCCCTGTTGCAATTTTCAGCCTTCTGGATGGATATGAACCACCACCAGTCACAACCTATGGTAATGTGCAGAGCTGAGGAGCATAGTGGCACATGAACTATTATTCCCAATCTTTAGTCCTTCCTGTTTCTGGTAGCTTTTAAGGACATAGTGCAAGCAGCTGTTGATAGTAATCACACTGTGAGTTATGATTAAATCTACCACCAACATGAACCAGAACTCAAATTAAACAGTTGTGCGAGTCTTGAAACTATGCTCAGTTCCAAGCAGGGAGATAAAGAATAAATAGGTCTCCTTGGGTAGATGGCATCCATCAAATATCTTATCCTTCAGCCATTCAGTTCATTTTTCCACAGTGCAGTCCAAGAAGGGTGTTGTATTTCATGGGCTCATCTAGCTGATTGACAGATTTTTGGAAGATGCTCTGCTGTGTAAGGCAGGCATGCCCTTAACCACAACAAACACAATAAGCAAGGAAGAATGCTTGGTTACACTTGACAGCCTCACCACAGTTTGAAGTTTTTTTACTAGATTTGAGAAACAGAAAAAATGCCTTCAAAGTAAATTTTCAGACATTGCATACACAGAACATGCAAACAAACAAAAGAAAAAAATCCACTTATTGAAAAGACACCAGACTAAGACAAGGTGTTCAACTCAATATTACAGGTGAACAAACCCCAGAATTACTGTCCCCAGTCTCTTTCCTGTATTTTCCCTTTTTTCATCTATGGTTAGAATGTTTCATTTGCAACCCTATGTTTGCTTAAACTACACATGTGGAATAATTTATGTACTCAGTATACTCATACTGTCTTCCCAGCTGGATGTGGGTCTCCTATGATACAATCCACCTGAAAGAACTTCAAAACTGATGTAGTCTAGCTGAATGTAGAAAAAAATAATAGAAGAGTATGCCAAGAGCTCTCTTAAGTACCTTAACAAAATGATAATAGTCCTTTGTTGTCAACCCTGATTTCAGTGGATTGGCTCCTGATTATCCTTGGAAGAAAAATTAACCTGAAAATATATGCACTTCATATATACTGGCAAATATAACCAAATACCTTGAAATAGGCCAATATTTAATCAGTGAGATGAATGCTGAAAACAGGTCTCAAGAGTTTGGGAATTATGTCTTAAAACTAAATTTAGTACTCAAAATAATATACCAGCTCTGACAATGTGCCAACTGCCTGCACAGATAATTTGGCCAACACAGGAGAATTATACGTACCTGTAGCCACCCTCAGGATAAACCCAAAATCTCCTTGACAAAGAAAAACTTAAGTAGGGCAGACTAACCTACAAGTTGAGCAAGCTAATAGGATTTCCATAGTACAGAAAAAAATCTCAAAATTAATAAAAATTTTATGGATGATAATTTATTTGGAAGAAGTGGGGGATAAATTCATCAGGAGAAAAAAAAAAAAGAAAGAAAAAAAAAAGAAAGAAAAAGAAAAAAAGAAAAAAAGAAAAAAAAAAGAAAATAAAAAACTACAATCCTCTGTTGAATGGTTATCTACGGTGCTTACTCTGCTTATTGCTCCAATGTATTTAGTGACCAGTTAAAATATAGCTAAGGACCAAAACAGAGATATGTCCTACTTCACTGTGTTTTCACTTCTTGTTTAATATACCAATATATCCTTCTAATCCATTGCTTGGGCTAAATTTCCTTACAATTTAAAAAAATCACTGACACTTGGGGTATGGAAATAATGGAATGCTCTGAGGCAAACAGGGATTAATTGTAATTGTCGGTTTTTCTGAGCACACTTAAAGTAGCAGCCACATACTGCCTTATTCCATGAATCCAGGAGATTGTTTGAGCAGGCAGTGTTATATTACTCTGGGGTGGGAATGAAATCATGTGGGAGCAGCAAGTACAGCTCATGGAGAAAAATTACCATTTTATATTTATTACTTTGACTAGTTTAAGTGCCACAGGAATAGACTCTCTAATGCATTTGAGTGCAATTCCCCAACAATTTTACTCTGTTGCTTTGTAAACTATTTTTAGGGAAAGTCTCAGAAGACTTTTAAAGGCACAAGCCATCTGAATTTGAAAGGTTATTTTGGTGGTTTATCAAAAGGATATAAATAATATGATATATCTCTTCAGATTAGATTGATTCTTCAAATTCAGATAGGAGAACAGATCTTGAGGAGAAAAATTCCTGTTTTAAACTTGCACATCATTTTTGTTCCATAAGCTCAAGCATACTTTTTCAGCAGGCTTATCATCATTTTGGATTTCCTTCGGTAACTTTACAGTGTGGATTCTTCATGCTTTTAAAACAAGATATTATTATAAGGAAACTACAGGCTTGAACACACATGACTGCATAATTATACTGTTCACAAGCTAATAGCAAAAGAGCATAAGGACGTTTTATTTTAGATTAAGAAAGTTAAGGAAAAAGAAGACAGGCAAAAGTTCAGGTCTCTAAAAGTGTATTTAATCAAAACTACAATTTTTTCATTAAACAGTGAAGTAATTTCAGGTTCCTTTCTTCCCTAGCTTGCACCTTCACACAGCCATAGACATTAGACATTAACATTTGTTGGCATCCTCTTCTCCATCATCCTGAAAACCTGAAATCTGAGTGTCTAGCACAAATATGTACCTTTCAGCTGCTAGCAACCTAATACAAATGAATTTTTGTGTTGACCTTCCAGCACAGGATAATTAATACCTTGAGGAAGTATATACATTCTCCCAGTGTATGTAGTAACAGTAATAGCTACACAAAGAATAAACCACATGATAAGGCTGAAAACTCTTTACTGATTTATGACATGATAATAACTCAGAGGTGCTTCTTGGTTATTTTAAGTCTTTTCTATCCTAGTTGCTGACTCTTGGGCTGCACATGTTCCAAGGCAGAGTCAGAGCACACTCTGAGTCTGACAGCTCTGAACAAGGCCTCCTTTTCTGGCTGCTGTTTCAGTGGACACCAGCAAGCACCTTCCAGCCCACACAGCTGGACGCCAAAACAATTGCTATGCTGTAATTTATGAAATATTTATAGTGCTTCATGAAGGACGTAGCAGGGTCTCATAAGTCAAAATCATTTCTGGGGGGAGCTTACACAGGGCATCCTTAGTCTGGCCTATAATGCTTCAGGAAGCACAGGTGTGGGAGGAGCCAATATCCTTTTTTGGCCATTGCACTATTAAACCAGCATCAAGAGAGAAAGTGAGGAAGGCATTATCATCTAGCTGCCATCATCCTGGAAAATTCTAACCTACCACAATGGCTAATCCAGAATGCAGTATTAGTCCATGCCATTTCATCACAAACTACCAGTTCCAAGCTCTGTTTGCTTTCTGAAAACTGGATGCAACAAGCAGCCAGCTCACTGTGTTCATCAGATGGGGACAGCCATGCCAAATCATCAAAGTCATTGAACTTTGCAGCATCTGATGGGAACTGCATGATGACAGCCAGACTGCAGAATCCTTAAGATTGCAGTTGCCATCCATATGAAAAGACTTTTCGATGGCTCTTCCCTCTCCTATCCCTTGAACAAATGTGTGAATTGATGCAAGGATTAGAAAAAGGTAAGCAATTTCTCCTGCAGTCACACACACATTTGAGTAACAGTGCTGGAGCTGTTGTATGGCAGGTATTTGGAAGTGAATCATACCAAACAAATCAGTGTAGACCTAATGATTCTGGTGAATTACACTGTTTTAAGATAACTGTAGCTGTAATACATCAAATAATACAATACAATAAGCAAACATTATTATATTATTATTTTTATCATTGCAGTCAAAGCTACTCCTGCTGTGAGAGATACACAAACCTTTCTTTTCCAAATTATGCATATAGTGATACATGCAAACTATCCTGAAATGGGACTAAACTCTGTGTTAAATGCTCTCCAAAGGACTCTGAACAGATCACTCAATAATCTGCCTCAGTGGCCAAGTCCTCCTCTCACTGCCCTTATTCACTGTCCAATTTTCCGTAATTGTATTACTCCTCAAGGAATGGAGAGGAGGTCTTCAGCTATCATGTCTAAAAAGTACAGTATCTTCACCACTGATGTGTTGAAAGCTGCATGGATTTAGCAACAGAAGGAGAAAAAAAAAAAAAAAGCATCTTTTAGATCTTGCCCTTCATTCCAGTGAGAGTTACAGTTCTACAAGAAACAATTCCAACACTTGCAACATCACTGATTTTTTTCCCTTAAGTGATACTATATATTGCTGACCACAAGAGAGAGGCATAGCAAATAATTGAAAACAAATTCAAGAAAACACCACCGTTTGTCATGAACCGAACCAAAAGGTTAAGCAGCACCAATCAAAGCAGCAATGTCAACACACACACTCTCCCCACCTCCACTCAAATCAGCTCCAGAAAGCTGTAAGAACAGAAGTCAGAAATGGCTCAGAAAAGTAATTTCTTTCTATCTTACATTCTCTCCCGTCCCAAACACATTCAGGTAAACAAAAGCCACAGCATGATGAAGTCAACAACTTGCAAACGAGAAAAAGGATAATGCAGAGATCAGTGCAAAGATCAACTGCTGACCTTGCCTCTAGGAAACCTCTCTCCTTCCACACTCCAGAAACTGCATACAATGAACTTCAGCCACTTGCCACTTCGGGATGAAAACAGAAGTCAAAAGAAAAATCACAGCAATGACAGTAGATGCAAATAAATAATGAGTCCTACCACAGCACTGTCTGGGCCAGGAAGAGGGGAAGGACACTCATGTCAAATACTTGCATTGGAAAAAGACACTCCAGACATTTCTACAGCTGTTTTCTTCTCGTCATTTCCCACTTTATATCTGTAACTATGGGAACACAAAAGAAAACCAAAGATTTAGGGAAGCAGGGATTGAGAAGCAAGACATCAATAGTTCCTTACAGAGATGAAAAGACAGACCAGCAAGATCAAACCTTACCAAGAAAGAAATCTCTTGTGGCAGTTCAGTAATGGTCAAATACACATCTCTGGTACAGTGTTTAACCCATAAACACAGAGTCCTAGGTTTTAAATAAGATAGAAACATTGCCACATTTGCTTCATCTACGAATAACAATGAAGACTTAGTTCTAAATAGACAGCCCATAGACTTTTTCACTTGCCGCAGAAATGCACAGTTTCCATTCAGTGTCACTGGCTTTTGTCTAAGGTTTGCTGCTGTTTACCTCATTAAGCACTAGCTTCTGAAATGTCTTGCATCAACTCTGTTCTGTAGCAGAGCAGTTAAATTTGTCACACTTGAAAGAGAACCTTGGAAGCATTGACTTTGTTATTTGGCCAAATTTTTTTAAAAAATCTTTTCTTTATGCAGAATGAAATAAGTCAGATAAAATTCAGAACCCCCTTTTAAACTGGTTCTGAGAAAAAGTTTTTAGTATCAGATAAGAACAGAAAAACCTGAGACACAAGATTAATTTACATAATCAGTTTCATCCAGAAAATACTTTCTGCAGGTTGATCTTAGGTGACCACATTTCAAGAAGTGGCTTTTCCTCTCAGCTTCAAAGCAAGAGAAAAATAGAAAAATGAACTTTTCGTTTGCTTTAAATCCACACCTACTTCAAACACAGCTTTCTTTACGAAAGGCTGAGCTCAGTTTTAGATTATAAAATTAAGCACTTAATACTCCCTCCCCAAAACAATACATAATTCTGAGCACTTTTTTTGGTGAAGCACATACATTTCTCAAAATTAAAAGACTACTATGGGTTTAAGCAGAGAGACAGAGAATTTTCACACTTAAAAGAATGTTTCCTGGGAAAATGGAAAGAAATTTGCCAAGAAGATTCAGCCTCATCTTTTAGCCTTAAATTATGGGGGTCTTTTCTGATTCTAGATGAAGTCAATAGTCTGACAGGTAATAGGCTGAAAATCAAGCAAAAAATCAAAACCAAGCCACAAGGCTCTTAATTTTTGATCAATTGTTTAGGCTCATTACAGAGCTTGAGCCTTCTGGCCTAATAACCAAGTTATTAAATACTTCTGTTGGCTGATGCAAAGTTAGACCTGCAGTGAAAGTGCTAACCAAATGGATAATAGACTGGCAGTGAGAGGATGCCAGGTCTGTTCTCATGAGACTACAACTACTACATTGCCAGTGACCATTTTCATCCCTGCAAGTAGTTCTAAAGCTTTGCTTGGCTACTGAGATTTTCAGTCTGGTCCGTGCTGAAATGAAGATTTTCTCAGTACACATGGCTTTCAGCAGTTGTTTTCTATAGATTCAGTCTCTGACCACAGCCATCCCTCTTTGCAAACTGATAGTTTAAGCTTCAGGTGTTAAAGAAAGAATTTGGATAAGGTCATTTCTGTCTCCTTACCCTCTCACCTATTCAGCCTCTGATCTGTAACTTACTAGAAGAACTGAATGGCAGCCTCTAACCACAAGAAAAAAAAAAAAAAAAAAAGAAAAAAAAAAAAAAAAGGTGGCCAGTAGACCCTGTTGTGTTTGATTCATGACTCACTTAACAAGTGCTCTGGTGAAACCTCAATTCATTTCTTTAGGCCTATTTCTTATTTCTTACAGCACAATCTGTCTTACAGCTCAGGCAGCCCCATGAGGCAAACCCTGGCAGTCCCAGCTCCCAGCCCATGCAAGTACGAGGAGGAGGAGGAGGGGACAAGCTGCAGACACTGTCAGTCAGCCCAAGGAATGTACGAAACATCCCACTGCTCAGTCTCAGGCACCAGAAACATCCTGTACTCTCCGTCTGACTCAGTCTTCAGGTGCCTGCAGTCAGGCAGGGAACGGCAGAGCATCCTTCACTGGCTCTCAGTGGACAGAGGGAGGCAGACGTGCCACTGCCCGAGAGTCCCTGAGTCAGCACTGATGAAGAACCACCTTGAGTGCCTCACAGATCAATCAGCACAGCAACCTGCCCTAACAAGTGTCACTGAACACACACAGGGTTGTTTCTATGGGAAAATATTTTCACTGCACACATAGGTGAGCATTTTGTAAAACTGCCAGTGGATGATGCAGCCAGAACTGCTAATGTGATCACAAAACCTATGATGGTAAGAATTTTATATATATAAAAAAAATTTGGTCCAAATCAATTAGAAAATTTAAAATGTATGCCTCAGAATTCCAAAGGGATGCACAAGTTTACATAAAAGAGCCCTCCCAAAATGGATAAAAGTGAATTTTCAAGAGGCTCTTATAAAACCAACAAAAAATCACTACATTAAAGCATGGTAATTTTGTGGTGTTTGGGGGATTTATTTATATCCCTTTGCAGACTGTTTCTGATTTTTATTGGATTTTCCAGGTTATTAACAGATTTATCCTTCTCAAGAAAAAACATTACTTTTTGGAATGGGCCTGAAATCAAAACCCAAACCAAGGACTGTGGAGGTGCCTGCAGAACAAGCAGAAGTAATAGGAAGAGTCCCCATCTCCTAGCAGGAGCCAGAGCTTACAGCCCTAGCCTTTTGGCAGAAACCACAATGAGGGGCAGCAGCTTGTGCTCCTGTGGTGTGAACTGCAGGGTTTGGGCAGACACTGACAGTGTCCAGACACCTCTGTGCGTGGGGTTGAGAGGAGAAGCACAGACTGGTGGGTGACCTGCCAAGAAGAACAGGGGAGGAAATCACATCCACCAGCCCTTCTGAGCTTCCTGCCTCACGGTGGTCTGTCCTCCAGGTAGAACACCAGAAAAGGCACTCCAGCCCTGCTTCTGCACATGGCTCCCTGGGCAGTTCCAGATCCTAGGCTATACCAGTGACAATGGTCACCTCTTTGCAGGATGGGCTAAAGCTGAAATCCTAAGGGGTCAGGACATTAATCATTAATCACAGAATATGCTGAGTTGGAAGGGAGTCATCAGGTCCGTGGATAAACATGGACACGGATAAACAACTTAGAAAACATGATCATTCTGTTCATATATATATATATATATATATATATATATATATATATATATATATATATATATATATATATATATGCTTTTTTCACAACAAATATTTTGCCTGTTAGATGACTTCACCAACAGAAATTCAAGGCCAGATAGTGTTATCAAGGCATTACTCACATGGCCGATTTCTGACCCTTTTTGCTCAGCACCTGGCATTTTATTTGATGAACTGACATATTCAAATGAATTAAGGCTGTGGTTCATAGAACAGGACTCCATGCACAGTATTAAAGAGGACGGAAGAATTTAGAAAAAAAAAAAATGAATCACGATAAACAACGTAAATTATTTTGAGCTCCTTCAGCCTAAATGAAAGGCTAAATAGTGCAGTGTTTGGTATAACACAGCAAAACTGACTCTTCATTGCTACATTTTTTTCCAAGGCTTCTATGGAACAAATGAATAAACATTAAAAGATTTCTTCAAATACATTACAGAAAAGCAAGTTTCTTATTTTTGTTTTGTTTTGTTATATTTTTAGTGTTCATTCACAACCTTTGAAAGCCTTAAGCTGACAGAAGGAAAGGACAGAGGATCTGGGGTTGAAATTGTTGTAGAAGCTTTGATGTAAGGATTTGAATCTAGTACCATTCCCATTGCCTTATTTCATGATCTGCCCAAAACTGCAGAAGCTATATAATTTTAAGGTTTGCAATCTAGTAAAAACAAAGATCAAATAACTCTTTCAAAGGTGTCAATGGTCTCCTCTGAGGGAAGCTGAGTGACAATGAAGCAAATAAGGGATCTAGCCCTGTCCTCATGAAGCATTTTAATGGCAGCAGGATTAAGCCACAGAGTGAAGAATCAAGAATTCTTCATTAGTTAAGGGCTAATTGCCCTGGCAGTACACAGAACGCTGAACAGGGATGGGAGGAAATGGGTTTATCACTGAGTCAAAACCAGCAGCTCAGTTTGACTTGTGGGAGAGAAACAAATGGTGCCTGAAACCTTCAGGTGATGTTCTGCCTTCTGCAAGAAACCTCTCCTGATCTCTCCTCAGAAGAGCAGTTCCAACATGCTTATCCTTTGGGATATTTGCACTGCTGAGCCCTGAATTACCATAAAGGGCTAATAATAAAGAAAATAGAATTAGCTACTTCCCACAGAGGACTGAGGCACAAATAAAAATAAAAAGCAAAGGTATAAATTCAGGAGGCTTCTTTTTCGTTTTTGTTTTTCCGTTATTTTTAAGGAGAAACTAGGAAATAAAGAAGCATGAGGGAAGCAAAGACATTTTCCATCATGAATTCTTGAACGCTGTACACATGATCTCATTGGTAATGGGTCAACGCCTCCTGTGCTGCCTTGGGCAAGACGGCTGTGATATATAAAATGCTTCTAGTGGCCGTTGACATTGCAGGAAGCTTTTATTTCTCTCTCTCCCTTTTTTTCTTTTTTATTAGCTCCATATATATCTCCATCTTAACCCTATAAAAATTAAGAACTTCATAACAACCAGTTTGTGGACCTGATAATTGCATGTTGAGCCATTTACCAAAAGTACACAGTAACCAATTGTCAACTGTTAATAAAGAGCTGAAAATTTAAGCACTAATGAGGACATTCATGACACACTGTCATCAGTAGTGCTGATTTCAGAGACAAGTGAAACCTTGGGGGCTTGTAGCCATCAGCTCACACCCAAACCACCCGAAAGCAGTACAAAAGCTCCCTTCCAGACCAGAGAGAAAATAGTGAGTGGTGTAATAACAGAGAGGGTCTATCTGCTTTCATTAGTTCATTCCTCAAAAGTGGGCAGAAAAAAAATTTAAGATATTTTTCTATCATTCTCTTTCTAGAAAAAATGCTGTTTCATACACCCAATTATTTCAGAGAACTACAAAATCTCATGCCTCTTAAGGAGGCATGAGTACCCTAATGCTTCTAAACAGAAGGTGATAGGCAGTCATCAGATAGTATTTTGGTTTTTGCTACACAGGGAGCATACAGGGGTTGGTGTATAAATGATACAGAGAAGAAAGCAGCAAAATTGTAAAGTACACTTTCATTACAGCATATATATGATCATGATACTAATGGCGAAAAGCAATTGAATTTTCCAGAGTGCCAGTGGCATTTCAGCTTTCTCTAGGTCATTGCAACACGGAAGTTTCACATACAGTAAGTAGATGGAGAGTGATTTTCCTGTTTCCTTTGCTTTCATTATTTAAATAGTAACTCAGACAGGAATAGACCATTGATATCCCTAGAATACAGCACAGAAAAGAGGCCATAATCTCTGCATATTTTGTATTTCATCCTTTTCTGGACTCACTATAGTGCTCAGCAGTAAACAAAGAGAGATTAGATTAAGAAAATCCCTCATTATTTGTTTTTATTGTCCATTACTTATTGCTATTTACTTACAATTCTTAAAAATAACACAGGATACCATTCAAAATTATCTATACCATGAGTTTTACTGCACTATTCTCTCCCCATATTATATGCGGGTTAAAATACACAGGCAGTGAAGAATTTGAGGCTAGATATTTCCCAGGGTATTGAGCTCCAAGGAAAACCCTTGATGTCAGTATTTTCAGCAAAAATATACTGCAGAAAACATACACATATTGCCTATAACGAAATATTTTTCTTCCTTTGTGGCACATTAATACTTTTTACTGCATTTTTTTCTTCTCTGTATGTTTGATATTATTTCATTCTATGAATGAGACATAAAGATATCATTTCCTTGCCTTACTAAAGTGGCACAGTAAAAGTAGTCAGTGGCTGTCAGAATATTTGCTGCACAATGTTTTTCATGAAAAGTACCACTACGAACAGTGACTAAATAGAGTAGACAGACTGATCAGATATTTCCCCCACAGTGCTTTTAGTAAAATCTCAAATATTTGATTTTTTAAAAAAATAAATAGCTTCTAATCAAAGAAGTAATAAACTTTCCACTCAGGGAAAAAAAAAATCTAACAAATAAGGCAGAAAAGCAGAAGAGCCCATATATTTAACAGGAGCCCCTTCAACCAGATCCAAGATCTCTGGAAAGTACTTAGTACTCTGTGAAAGATCTTAAAGAACTATAGTCACCCCAGTTTCCCCAGAAAAGAGACAGAAAAAGCTGTAAGCCATGTGAACACCACTCTTTCTGGTCCAGACTCACCCCATTCAAGCATTTGGCCCCAAGAAAATAGAAACTGAAGACAATTATTTGGCCTGCACTTCAAAGCTTAAACTAGGTGATCTAGTGACAATTCCAAATCTTAAAATAGAACAGCCTCTTTATATTATTTTTTCCCCTTCTAAGCCCTCTCCTTTTTATTCTGTTTCTCTCCCTCAGGCAACTTGCTGCATCTATCCATAATTAGACAAAAGGAATAACCAGAAGCTCTGCAAATGCACAGTGTGTACATATGTGTGTGTAACTACATCTCTCCTCCAACCAGAGCCAGAAAAAGAGATGTGCTAAGGGCACGCTTCAGGTATCCTCACAAAAACAAGCATAGCACGAAATTTAGAATCTTTGGATAGGTGGTAAGTTAAAAATAGAACCCATGTTACTGTAGAAAACACAATTCCACGTGTTGTATCTTTTACAGTTATCTGTTGTTTTGTCTTGAATTCTTTCCCTTTCAAAATATCAAGGAGTCAAATAAAATTCAAAAGACTCCTACGCCTCTACTGAAAAAAACCCTCATTGATCACTGGATGGTGTTTCCTTTCAGAGAAGCATTACTAGAGTGCCATCCTTGACCACTCAGCAGTAATGTGCAACAGATGGTGACTACATTCTATGTGGTATGCCCTGCTCAGAAGCTGAATAAATGGGTAATGAAATGACCAATTGAAAAAATTAGTAATCCAAAACATTGACTCATTTCTCTCCCACACCCTGCACAAAGCTGCAACTCAAAAATAAGGATAGTACCTTGATAATCCCTAACAGGAAATACCTTCCCCTCAGGCATTTTTATTTGTCTGCCTCAAATTATACTTTCTAATCCAGCATAAGAGAAAATGGTGAAATAAGGGTAAAGGAACAGCTGAAAATGCTAAACTTTTCGATTCAGGACAAGAAAACCAAGGCCAAGTCTAGCTTCCACAAAGTCTAAAATTCAAAAATGAAAAGAGCAACTATGATATTAATAATTAAAACTGAATTAAAAATAGTGTAAGTTAAGGCCAAGGGAGTATTTTTACTTTATAAATTTTTCATTGTTTTTGATCAGTTAAAACCATAGAAGGCTTTGAATACAGAAATATGCATGTAAATGAAATAGTATGTACTAAGATGTCCTAACTGAGGACATTTTTTTTTAATAAACCATAAAAGTTGTATAATTAATGTAATAATATATTAAGGACACAAATAAGTAATGAGAATTATGTTTAAATAACTGCTGTGTAGGCAAGGGTCCAAGAGGATTGAAAACACAACCTTGAATCCAGATTGTCATTTTGTCAATGCCACAGCAATCACTGCAGTTGTACTGCTATGAGGACCATAGCCTTACAGCCTCAGCCTGGCTCTGAGTTGTTATGGTATGGGAAGAGTCAGTTTGACTTGAATTGCCAGAATTTCTCAGACTCTTAAAAAGAACCTTTATTCCAGAAGAAAAAGTTTAACAATCATCCTTAGGAAAGAGCATTGGTTTTCCATTGCCTCCAAAGGTTCACGTCAAGTTACAAGCACAAGAATGAGGAAGAGACAGTGAAGAACTGTATCCCATAAATCTACCTTCTAAACTCCTTCTGAGATGCTCAGGCACCCTCTCCACTCCCACATCAAGGTTTATCACAAGTTTCAGAAAGGCAGGGGAGAGGCAGAACTGGGGGGCTCAGAAGAGGCCCATGCTCAAAGTGATTGATGGCAAACCTCAGTATTTATCAAGCCCTTTAAAGATTAAAGGCAGCCTCTGATCATTACAATGAAATTTATTAAGACTCCATAATAATAAGTGGTGCCCAATGTACTTTTCAAACCCACAATATTAGTATTTTGGAACATCAGGTAAAATTGACTTTGTAAGGGTGTTGTTACCCCTATTGTAAGTGTAAGCCACCACATCCTCTCAGAGAATTCTATCTGGAAAAGCCCAGATGCAGAGGATCCTTCACAAATACTCTGGGCTTTCTGCAAGGAGAATAAAAAAATCTGTCTAGAGCTGTCACCACAGCAAATATGGATTAAAGACGAGGTCCGAAATCCAACTGTTAAAATACTTAAGCAGTGTCGCTGGCAACCTTTATATGGTAATGAGAGTTTGATGATTTGTAAACTAGCAACACAAATATTTTAGGTATTCAGCAGTAGGAAAGTCAAAGTGCCAACTAGACCAAGAGAGAAGGAAGGAAGCAGTAGTACTGAAAAGAATTATTGTCTGACAGAGAGCCCTGCCCATGTGAAGCAGAATTTCACAGACACCAAGAGTGTAGCTGCTCCTCTAAACAAGTGGACACACACAGTGATCCTGAGAAAGTTATTCCCTGATGAAAAAAGCAGGGTCAGTCAGTGCAAAAACAATCCAAACTTCTTGACTAGTTGGCCATACTCTTCCTGAGTAATAAACTTTCATTTCAAGGGTTCTCATACATCCACTAAGTGGATTGCCCTTGGAAACTTGTGATTATACGGATGAGTTTGTGTTCTTTTGTGTACTGATGCTCTAATTTACCATCGCGCATAAAAAAATACACATAGATCTCACTTCCAGTGTCTAAAATAAGAAACAAATCACATTAAGATGTGGTTTACTTCAACATTATTATCCCTAATGCCACTAATAGCGTTTTTAAAATAAAAATATTGCTTACATGTAGGTTGATGGCTTCATCTCAGAGCTGAGGAGTTAGGCTACACCCCTTTTTAGTTTGATTCTCTTGTGATACCTCAAGGATTGTAATTACTTACAGTAATGGTATGCCATGAATGAAGTGCATGCTGTGGATCTGAGGCAACCACATGACACTGACCTTGTGCTTTTGAGAAGGAAGAGAGAGGTGACAGACTTTAGGAGGCATATTCATTTTACCTGAAAACATGTGCTTATTTTACATGTAAGATCTATCTTGAAAAAAAAACAATACCAGGCGTTGGATATTCCTGGAACAGAAGGGTTATGTGGGGACTCAAGGGTAACCTAGCCCTTCCAAATAAAAGCAAATGGGAAAGAAAAATGAAACTGAATGTGCAGATTTATTCTGAACAGCAATGTAAGGAGCACAATTTTGACATGTACAAAGGCTGTGTTTATTATCCCCTGGAGAGAAGACGAGTGGAGAACCTGACATTGGTTGCATAGTGACATTTCAAGATTGAAGAAAGAAGGCATATAGCCAATTAAGTCTAGCATTTGTAACCTGTAGTGCTTTTCCCCTCAAGTGCTTATCTAACACTCTTTAGAATATGTTCACAGCTGCAGCTTCTATTTCTGCCATTAGTAAACTTTTCTACTCTTGCTTTAAAGGAACATGCTCTAAACTTCCTTCCTGGTACATTTTTATAACCATTTGCAGGATCTAGACCCTCAAATGAAATGCATTTTTTGCTACTTAATATTTTCAGCTCTCTTCTAATTTTAAATTTCCCCTTCCTATTTTAAAATTAATTCACTGTCAGCCCAATCAGTGCTTATTTATTCACTGCCCTTGAATTTCAATCTTGCATTGACCAGGCATATTTTTTCTAGTATTATGCCAGATGAAAATGAAGACCAAATGCAGTATTTGTCTCTCTTTTATTACATTTGCTGTCTCTCTTTCACCATATCTACAAGAACTTACCAGTTCCCTAGTCTTCTGGATAAGGTGTTTTCATGGAACTTCATTCTTAATTGATGCAGGTATGTGCTACTCCCTTGATCACTGTACCATCAAAACATCTTTAGCCAAGAAACACACTTGTGAGGCTGTGCATTAGCTGAACTTTTAGAGACACAGAACCTGAAAGAACACAAGAGTTTAAACTATTTTCCCCTTGAAAACAGTGAATTTACAAGTCATGATGCAACTTGGAAAGATTCACAGGCCCTACTTCACAAGTTTATTTAAATCACATACAGCTACTTCACTGCTAAAGAATCAACAGTAAAGCAACATAGGACAAAGTAATTGTAATGGGCAGTGGAACCAGCTCACACTAGCCTCTTTCAGGACTTATCTTTGGCAAGCACAGGCTGATAATTAAGAATGTTGATGTAACACAAGGATGAGGTACATGGTTATGGCTACTCAACAAAAATAGGTAGGGTGTTGTTGTTTTGATTTTTCCAAACCAACTATAAAAGATAATGAGATAAAGCCCTAGGTATTCATCCTCTGACAGTAAGAATCACTTGTGTGAAGGACTAGGAAGATTAGAGTAGATGCTTTTATAAGAGCATTATGGAAGTATGCAATAGACCTTACAACGTTTGCTGATATTTAAAGATACTTTACAGAACATTTTAAGGATATTCTTACAAATGGCAATGGCACTTGTATATGAAACTGTGTCATCTGTAAGAGCCTGCTTCAGGAGATTATCTTCAAATTTGCTCCTACTTGCCATTGACAGTAAATTGCTGCTATTAAACAGATTTCTATAAAAAAAAGCAACCTGTGATTTAGTCCTAGTGTAGGCTGTGATCTTTCATTTGAGAACTGTACAGACAGCTATATTGGGACTAATAAAACAGATCCATATGCTTTTAGACTCTTTTGTGTAGAATACACTCTATCTACACACTCAGGACACAAGCACTACTGTTGATAGTATTTTTAGAAAGCATCCCCTAAATTTGTTCCAGAGCTACTTGTAAGGCAATGCACAAAACACAGTGAATGAGCAGTTTGCTCCCATCTGCACTGGGAATGTTGGTGCTTTCAGGGGTCTCATTTGCCCATGATTTCCTTCAGCATGTTCATTGTTTTCCTCAGTCCTTCTTTCTTGTTCCAGCTGCAGAGCAAGTAACCTAAAGCAGACCTTGTCCTTCCTGAATTTCCTCTGCCCTGTCCTACACCATTCTCTGAGTTAAATTCCCAAGGAAACCAATCAGCTTGCCAGCTGCCTGAAAAGCAGGAAGGAAAGCAAGTATTTCCTGAACTTCAGCAATAACTAAAGATATAACTGGTATCACAAAAGAAAACTCACTCTGCGTTAATGACCCTTAATTGCTCGTCACCCTTTGCTCCCTTGCATCGACACCTTTTGGAATTACAGTTCAAGTTGAAGACTAAAAATAACAGAATACACAATCAAATCGAGAAAACAGAACACATGTTGATAGTCTCAAATATCCCAGTGGATCCTATATATGTCTGGTGAAAACAAATTCATATTTGAACTAAAAATTAGCACTTTAACTACAAAAAGTTCCTGTCTCTCTTTGTCTCTTTTGTCAGAGATGCTAAAGACAGATCATTTCTTTGACCAATACGACTGATTAGACACACAGCAGGGTAAAGAACAAGATTTACGAGACCCACCTCTGGTCTGAACCATAATGACAAGTATGTCTTTAATGTCACCTGTACCTAAACTTTACTAGCACAGTTTTGGAGTTTGTAATGGCTCCATGGCTGCCTATCTTCCCACTTGCTCAATTGCTTTTTTACCAACAAGGTTTTGCCCCTGTGGAACACTTTAAAAACCCAAACACATACTTAACAACAGTACTGCTACCCTCCATCTTCATTTGTTTGTATTTTCTTTCTTAGAGGGCCATTTCTGTAACAAGAGCATTGTGAGCTCACCTAGTGGGTCCAGACCAGACTGTGGCTTTTCAAATTCAAACATCTATCTAAGAGCCAGGCACTCTTTGTATTTAATTCAAAAAAAAAAAACCTACTCTAAAAGAAATTAAATTTATCAAAAGACAGGTATTTCTTTTCATATTAAAAGCAGTATGAGTAAAGAGGAACATTTTTTGGTGGATCAGTAGAAGAATACATAAGCTGTTGAATGTTCATTCTTCCTGAAGTACATTGATAGATGGGATAAGAAGGTGGAGCAATTATGTCACAGGCATGGAAATGATCTTGTCTCAGTTCTACATTCCCTTATTTCCTCCTGAAGAATGTTTAAGCTGCAGTTTGTCTGTTCTCATAAGTGTTTGCACAGCAAAACACTTGTAAGGCCTACGAAAAAGTCTGTGGAGAGGAAAGGGATGCACTGACCTTAATGCTACAGCAAACTGTTCTGTTTTCTGCTTCTTTTCTTTCACCTACCTCTAGGAAGTTAGAACAGAAAAGGATTGGTGACAGAAAAAGACATATCAAAAAGATATCAGAAGGAAATAGGAGCCCAAACTGTAAAAATGAATAGTGTGTTAGGCCAAAATAATAAGAAAATTACCTCTTTCTTAAAAATATTAAAATATTTTGATTTTAGTTGACACTCAGCTCTTTCCTTTAGGACATGGGTCCACTACTAATTGAAAAAATAAGTTTTCCTTTATCCACAGAATGACAGGTCAAGATAGAAGAGAGCAATTTTAGCTGGGTCATTTGATCCAGTTTCCCTGCTCAGGCAGGGTCTTCTAAAGCCAGTTGTTCAGTACTGTACTCAGATACTATATATGCATGTGTCTATATATACACTATATATACTGTATGATATATAGAAAACCATGGGTAATTTATGCACAACCCATATATTGAACTCATCTACATAGAGATTTTATATAGATAAATACCAATTATACCTATTATACTATATACCTATACACGATATATACATTTATATATAATAAGAGTAAAATTATGTGTGAACATATGGAGAGGTATTATATATAGAGAGATATACAATAAAGCACAGGAAACAGAGCTAAAGAATCTCAGAGGGCTGCATGAACTCACCCTGTAAACACTGAAGGAAGACTCAGGTCTCTTTGTTAAAAACCCTAAAATGTATTTTCAGCCACAGGTTGTATTTAACCAAATAATTCCACACCTAGAATTTATCATATATCACCTACAAATCCAAAATACTTGGCCATAATGAAGGGTTTATTTTTTCTCATACAACCAAAACCGTATAAGTTGTAAACACACAGGTGATATCATAACCCTGATGTTTTTCTAAGTTCAAAGATATCCCCAAAGCCAGAAGTGAGACATCACCCCAGCATTTTCCTAACATAACAGGTTTTACTTCATGGTTAATTAACTTTAATGTTAATCCATAGGAAGATTCAAATTATAAATATATTTGAGAGCTAGTATCAGTTTCAAATACGACAAAATGTAACTGCTTACAGAAGTTAGTGCACTTAGGAACTTTTTTTTTGACACTAAGAGCTTAAGATGTTTTTTCACAGTGATGGTTCCTTTGGGGATTTGCCTCAAATTTACCTCCTCAAAGCTGATTCTCTTCAGTTCAGTTCAAGGCTATAAGTCCCTGTGCCTTCACTCCTCATGCGAAGGGAATTATTTAACTATTTATTTATGTAATCTTGCCTGCTTCTGCATGAATACAACCCCTTCTTAAGGACCTGCACACTGCTCAACTGCTCTCCTTTGTAGCTTCAGATTGCTGGCTCTCCACTGCACCCCAAAGCTTATCATTCCTGTGTTGCTTCATTTCTCCCTCCCTCCCACTCTGATTTTCTTGCATTAAGATGAAGTTATCCATGGTGTTTATACAAGGAGTTCATTTGAAAGACAAAAATTACAGCAGATCTTTTCTTAAAAAATGGAAGGAGTCGATATGACAGGGACGAAATATTAATGTCTCCTCTTTTTAATTTCCTTTGTTTTTGGTTTCTCATCTGGTTTAAAGCCTTGTCCTCTTGCAGTAGAAGCCTGGCTCTTCTACTAAGACTGCTTTGGCCATCCTTCCACACTAGACATCAAAACATGGCCATGAACCATTCTTACACCTAATCCTACTGACCCTGCAAGCACCATGCAAACACATCAAAGATACGAGGGGATGGAGTTACTGTGAAAATACAACAGCATTGTTTGTTCCCAGGAGGCAGAAGTAAGGTGGCAAACCCAGCAAAGTGACACTTTTTGAACGCCTTAAATAAAGAAAACCAAAAATTCCCCTCTCTCTTGGAAATTTTCATTGGCTCTTTCCAAATACTAATGGAAAAATTAAGGAAGATCTCTGCAAAAAAAAAAATCACTGAAGATTTCTTTGAGAAACCCTTCAAAAGAATGAGATCACATAAGACCTCTGGAAACCGGACCTGCAACTGTGTCAGTTTATCAGATTTCTTTGCCCTGGAGAAACTAGGACTACTAAAACTTGAGATATTTCTGCCTCTCTTCCCTAAGTATCAGCAAGGGACTTTTGACAGTCAAACTAAATATTAATAGTATAATGTGAATTGATACAAATTCTACTATAAACACAATCACCTTTTTCACTAGCACCTAGATGTAATAACACTAATACTGGCATCAATTGTGATTTTCTTGTTGTCAATTGTTGGTATAAGGCAAATAAATACAGCCACCTATTGCATTGCTTTTAACCAGGAGTTGTTTTGCAAACTGAATCAGAGAGCAAGCATTAAAGGGCTAAAATTAGTTTGTGAAGCAGTAATAGCAAATTAAAAAGGCACATTGTTGCACCAAGCAGTATATAGTTCTGCCAGTTGATTTACGAGGTCAGGAAAAAAAAAATTATCACCTGGCATTATCTCTCCCAGATTTAATGGCTGCTCTGTCATCAATGCACACACAAAAAAATAGAATTTGAAAAAGGTCTTTTCAAAAGACAAGGGCTGTTTACAAAAGGAATGCTTCCTTCTAAGACACCTTAATAAAATAATAGCCTTGTTGGCCTAAATCTTGCAGCACAGTGAGAAATCTATATGGTGGTGGCTTTTGGCTCCAGGCAAGTATTTTTTGAATTCATGGTCAAATGACTAGAGGACTGTCACACCACCTCCAGCTGTGGAAAACATATTAAGGTCTGGACTGTCTGGCATTTTTGCTGCCCCTTTGTGTCTACCAGTAGCACAAATTTAATGGCAAACCGAGATCCTTTGCTGAAGTTCAAAATGACATGTTCACTATTAACTCAAAGTCTCTTTTCAAAAATAAGCACTGACAAAGGACAGAGAACTACTTTGGTTCCAGTATAAGAAGTCAGAGGAAGAAAGAAAAAGGGAAAAAAATAGTTCTTGATATATGGTGAGGCTTAATCTTGAGAGATTAAAAAAAAAAAAAAAAAAAAAAAAGGAAGTGATCAGACTTTAAAGTAGTGCTTTAATGTAAGAACCAGTGCCATGTTTCACCTCAGAGGTGATTGCACTTCAGTAACAGATGAATAGATGAATATGTCCGTCTCTACAGTATGCTGAAGGCATTCACATGCTTTCTGGATTAGAAGACAGGTTGTAAACAAAAGGGTTTATTATAATGGCATTCATCTGAAGAGAAAAAAAATAGTATGTATTCAGTAGACCATAGGAGTTTATCAGATTTACCAGCTTCTACTCACATTGTAATCCTTGACATAAGAATGATTTGGGTATCTTGCACTTCCACTGTCCTTAGGCACTCAAAAATCACAAGAGTTCTAATTCAAAGTCCTACAATAGAAAACTCGTGCCCTATTTACTGCTCTGAGTCCATGAACTTCATTGCTGGAAAAGTATCAGGTGATTCAGATTTTAAAAAAGAGAGGACGAGGAATTCTAAAGACTTTGTTAAAACCTAATGAAAATGTTGTGTACTATTGAATCCTAGGGGGAAAAGGTTTTAATATCGTCTCATTTAAAATTATATTGAAAAATGTACAACCAAAGTTATTAAATCTAATATCCAAAGTCAGCAAAAATATTTTTATTTCTAAACTTTAAGTATATTTTTAGAGCCCACTGAATTCAAAATCTGCTTAAGATCACATAAATTGCTGTGGTCAGGATGGCAAGACTTAATTCTATTTTATGGTTTTGCTGAGTGTTATGCTGTTTCACTACATAGAGGACCTGAACTTTGCCACTGGCCACCCTATTCTTAATTAAAACAGTCTTCCTCTCTGAACACATTCAGACTTCGGAAAAGATCAGCTTTGGCATTAGCTCATTTCTAATTACAAGTCGTACAGTCTTAATGGAATACAGCCAAGTTCAGGACCCCTCAGCTGTCTGTCATGATACAATCACTTATCTAAAATTAACTTTGTGAATGGACTTAAAATATATATAAAAAGTTAAGATACCTACATATGGAGATTAATTTATTTTTTTAATTTCCTCATTTTAAGGAAAGCATCAGCGAAGGAATTAGAGGCACCACCTGAAACCACATCTTAGAGACTGAGTCATAGAGGATTAATGTAGAAAAATTTGTTAGGAATATGATTGGGGGAAGACACATTCCAATCCACCTACCAGGGCCTTAGCTCAAGTTAAATTTTACCATTAAATTAAAACAATTCAGAATAATGTAAAACTCCCTGGTTTCTCCCACATAGTCACTGTACTTGGGAAACATGTTACAGTGGTATTTCACATCTGGAATTATTTTGCTACTATAGTGTGGTGGTTTAGAATGGATTGTGATTGACAGATTGGCTAATGAATGGGCGTGTTTCTACGCCTCTGGAAACACAGCCTTAAATCCAAACTTTTCAGGTGACTCGCTCTCTTTCCTTTTCCGGTCATCGAGAAGGTCACATCACCTCATGGTTCGGGGTCGGGCTGGTCCCCAGGGGCCAGGCGTGCCGGGCCTCAGAGGGGGCCCTGCCTGTGGGACAGTGGGTGAGGCTGGCCGTGTCCCCTCTGTCCCCTCCCGGCTCCTCCGATGGGGAGAGGAGGAGGAGGACTGCAGACCAGAGTCTGGCCCTGCGCCAGCACCACGGTGGCCATGCTCTCTGGGCTTTGGTTGCCAGAACTGCTGGTCCGAAGGAGGAGAGACTTTTAAGAACTTTTCTCTGGAGCTCCAGGGAGCTGATGTGAGTTTAAATCGCTTGAAGTCTGACCAGGGGTGGAGAAGATTTCGGCTATCAATGTTCTTGAGCCTGCACTTTCCCTTCCTCTTCCCTGACCATCATCTGTGGCCTTGAGTCTGCTGAAGAAGAAAAATTCTGAGCAAAGACTTTAACCCTTTTCCCTCCTCCGTGGAAGACATTTGAAATGTAGAGAGAGAGGGCATTGAGAAAAAGTCAGTGAAAGAACTGAGAAAGACTATTTGGAAGATGGGATAGAGGAAGTGGACATTTCTGACTGGACTGCTCTAGATGTGAATTATGGAGAAATGGACTGTTTTTGTAATATCCTAATGTTGCTTGGGGGAATGCAAGTTCTAGCCAAAGGGTTGTGTGTATTGATATACATGGGTTTTAATTAAGAATTTTGGTTAGAATATATCCCTGGCTCCTGGGAAAGAATAAGAAGGTTTCTATTTCTTTTGAGAGAGAAGTGAATTTAGAGATAGAAGAGAATCCCTGTTTTGTACTAGAAAAGCATTCTTAAAATGATACCCCAAACACGCGGAAGCCCATAAACAGCATGGAAAACTGTTATATGGGTGAGACTGCACAGAATCTGCAAAAATTCCAGGCGATTGCAGATCTCTGAAAGCCACTAGATCTTTTTTTTTTCTTCTGGTGTGTTCCCCATAACCCTAGAGAGGCTCCTCACCCAAGTTGATGTAGAATTGTGTTTAAATGGTGGCAACTGACTGAAAATCATAGTTTTCTCTCTGTAGTGTGTAAAAAAGTAAACAGTTGGGAGGGGTGGTGGGGGGAAGGTGTTTGAATGTCTCAGCAGGTCTTAATTTTTTTTTTCTCCTCTCTTTTTCTTTAGTGTGTGTTAATAAAATCTATCTGTTCTTACTTTTAAGTTGGGCCTGTTTTGCCTTTTTCTCCCCAAAATCCTATCTCCCAGCTGATAAACAAAATTTGACGAATGTCAAACCTCGACACATAGGCACTACAAAAAAAGGACTGAGTTTCATAACGTTATGGCAGTTAAGGAAAATGAAAACACCTCTATATGGATCTACTATTTTCCATTTAATTTTTTTTAAATTTCAACATTTCTTGCTGTTCAGCAATCCAACTTTGACAGATTTTGCAACCAAACTCAAGCAAATTTTAAAACCATAGAAGTCCAGTATTTTAGCAGAGCTTTGCGTTACATGAACAAACATCAAGCTTATCCTACATCCTACAAACTATTGCTTCTATTGCAGAACAAGATTAGATTACATACACTTCACAACAACAGTACCAGCCTTTTCCAGTATGCAAGAAGTAAGTCAAAATTCATCTTTAGTTTTCAAAGAAGGATGCAATATTTTGCTAAAGTACTGATATTGGCTCAGGACAACATATTGGCTCATATCCTACATCTGCAGAGTCTCACCATCTCTAGTTGGGTTGCTTGGCCTTTTATATAACTTTGTATTAAGAAATCCTCTTTAAAAAGCTTTTCCTCTAGAGTCTTTAGATGTGAGAGTGTTAATTCCACACAGCAACATAGCACAACAGAGTCTGGGAAAACACTCCAGATCCTATTACGTGTTAGATCTGCTCCGGGGGGTTAGGAACTAGTCCAGCATGGCTGTGCTTGATCATAGGTTTATGCAGTGATCAGGGTTGGAAGGTTCGGGAAGTCAACCAAGCACCTCCACAAACACTTATTTTTCTCTTCTTTTCCACCTTTCTACTTACAATGTGTTACACTGAAGGGATAGGATGAGTATCTACTCTGTTACTATCTCTACTGGCTTGTTCAAGGGCAACCCCAAAATCCTGCCCCCCAAGAGATGGTGAAATCATTCCGCTTGAACCTGCCCAAATCACTGGTATTTGGAGAATTTCTACTGTAAATAATGTAAAATACTAGCATTTCCTGTCACACCTAAAGAGTCCCAACGCATTTCACATATCCAAGCTCTTGGCTTTACATTTGTAACTGAGACAAAAAAACACCCCACAGGCCCCTTCTAGAATATCAGTTGATATCCTGACACAGGAGAAAGTATAATGACCAGCTAACAAACTACCTACTGAAAAGTGCCAGGAAAAAAGTATGCTGTTTCTATGTAACCACAAGTAAAGCGTATAGGCATATTAATGGGAGTTCATGCATCTCCCAGACACACATACACATGTAATTGAGACATCATTACTGCATCACAAGGGGCATGAGTTAACTGAACTCCCACACACCTTTTGATATAGAAAGTCAGGGTTTTGGAGAAATTAGTGACTAATTTGTATTGACATGGGTGTGCTTGGAAAGTTACTGAGGGTCCCTGATGTGCTCCAACTCGCTTGATTTCAGTAAGGCTGAGGGCCACTGAGCCTGTGCTACTGTTATTTCTGTAAGATGAAAGAGGTTTCAAACAGAAAGTTAATCTCCAAGCCTAGTTTTTCATCTCAGTAGTGAACATTTTGTCTGACCTTTGTTATTTTGCATTCCACACCTTTTGTTATTTCTAGGCTTTTCTTAGAAGCCCCAGCAGGAGAAGAGGTTACGGTGCTATAAAAACACTACTGGTTTTGAGTAATTTATTTCTAATTTCTGCAATTTAGACCATCTCTCTCTGCTGTAGGTCCCACTTTTCCCTCCCCCGTTCACAAAAGTTATTTTATTACTCCACTCTATTCTAAGGAAAAGCTTTCAGCAGCCAGCTTCCAACAATGCTAATGCCTCAGCAGAATGGTAAGGGATGTAACAGAGCAGCCCCCCACATTTTGAGAAAGAAATACAAATGATGAATCTCTTTGTAACTAGATCAAACATTATCAGTAGTGCATTTACAGGAAAAGGTACAATCAACATTTTACTACCTAGATTACTGAGACCAGGCAGATATAATTTTTCAATATACTGGCTCAGGGCCAGACGGCAGCCTAGCATAATCCTGAGAGCCCTCTAATGAGCCCCATTAAGGCAATTAGAGCTCTTACACATCTCTCCCTACACATATGTATATTTATTTATTTATTAAAATTTGTTTTGTGATTATTTCTCAAATTCATTCAGCTGTGGGTTGACCAGGTATAAGTAACATGTGATTGCAGGACAGCCTTGCACTAGGATGTCAGAGCATTACTGAAGCTTTCTTTCATTGCCAAGTGTTTCTTCTGCTTCCATGCATTTTATTATCCAGCAGCATCCTCCATTTTTTAACATAGCACAAGTAATAAAGTGAACAATGTTCTTCAAGGCTGAAGGTTATGGGCTATCACTAATTAGCTTACAAGACTTCCTACCCCAAGGGAAGCAGGAGGTAGACCTGGGAGTTAGTGACTTGGAGATTAAATTTATGTTATGCATGTGGATGTAATGTATTTAATATATATTTCCCAATACATTCACAAGAAAGTACCAAAGAGATTCACACCACTGCTAGTGATTACTTTATCTGGGCTAAGACTCCAAAAGGAACAATAGGAGTATTTTAAATAGCAATTGCCCTCCAAGAAATTTGGATAACCAACCGTAGATACCAGTTCAAAAGTTCAGTGTGCTTTTAAGTTCTGCAAGGCATTTTCTTACTGATGATGGGAAGGCAGAAAGAGGCAGGAAGGAGAAAAGATCAAAACCCAAAACAGTATGGATCAAAGGAGCTACACCGAACATGCATCATGGGACAGGAGTGCTAAAAAGGCTTAGCTGGGGATTTCATTACTTGGGAGATAAGCCAGTAAGTGACAGAGTAAGTATCAAACCTTTACTTTCAGTATCTAATTCCCGCACAAAGGGATCCAAACATTGGGATATTCCTAAATGCAAGAGATTGTTTCTGCATTCATCACTTGGCACTTCCAGCATTCTTAGCTTCCCATTAAAAGCCAAGACCAAGGTTATGACAGTTTGCAGATCTATACTATCAAAGATCTTTGTACATATCCTTTTAAAAGCAAGCTGCCTTAACAAAAATCCAACCATTAGAACCATCCTCCATCACTGGCATCATGCACATATGAACTGTTTATTCCCCACATTAAAGATTTTGTGTATATTTCCACAGGAATATTTTTTAATACTACTTGATAGTCATCCTTTTAGATTGCTTTACTCCTGACACTAAAAGCCAAGAACACCTCAGGAAAACTCTTTGCCATAACACTTGGTACAGCAGAATCTCTGCCAGGAAACAAAAAAATCATCTTCCTCCTGCTCCTGCCTGTTCCGTTGCTAACAATAATATCAGAGCTGTTTTTACAGGCAGGTCCAATACTTCATCAGAGTAAACTCTGACTTGTCACCACTGTTCCCTCTCCAGTGATAATTAACAGAAATTTAAATCATCCAGGAAACACAATTAATAAATTATTTGTTTAATCTAATCGCAAAACTCCCAAAAGCCCCCCTTTCCAAAACGCTGAATCTGCATTGAACACAAAGTCACGTAAAAAGACACTGCTGCATTATTACTTGTTATATCTCTGGACCATTCTCCCTTCTTATGGTAATATGCCATGAATAAAACACAATTGCTAAACTTACAACACTAAAAAAGCACAATTTACTGCAGAGACACACCATTACTTTTTTTTGCTCTGTTGGTTTTGATTAAATGATGCCCAAGGCTAAAAAAACATGGGGGAGAAATAATGGGGAGAATTGGTGAGCAGACTCTATTGACCTAAGAGAACACTGAAGAGTCTGAGAAGGCCAAGAAAACTGTAGCACCACTGGCAGAGCAAAATGATGTCTTGTAAGAATAAGGATATGACAGGCTAAGCATAGCTGAAATAATCCATACAGGCTTTAAGTAGCTGGGGTTAGTGGGTACTCCTGCTGATAAGCTGTCACAGCTGGAAGATCCCAGAAAAGGGTGAACAGGTATGGAAGCAACTGCATTACACAGGAAACAGATTGCATTTTTTTCTGGCTGAAATTTGCCTCTTTGAAATTTCTCACCATGAAATAGAAGTAAACAAGTCCAGAATGCTCCTGACTGTGGTATATAATGTCTTTTGGTTTTGGTGGGGTGTTTTTGGTTTTGTTTGTTTGTTTGTTTTGTTTTTCAAAAAAATTGAAGGATGCTCAGATGTGTTAAAAACCATTCAGAGAAGTACTTGTTCTAGTAGGTCATATGAGGTCTTTAACCTTGCTACACATATAGCTCCGAAAGTTCTTCTCATCGCATAATTTTAGTGGTGGATTTTGGTTATGTATATGAGAGAAAAAAGTGAAAAAAAAGTCTTAAGTTTCCTTCCACTGTTAGCAATAAGCCTGGAAAAAAAATCTCAGTACCACAATGAACTTTCCCAAGACAAGATTTTCTAGCTTTAGCGGAAATAACACAGAAGGCCATCAGTGATTCCTGTTGAATATCCAGGGCTAGGCTCCACTAATCCATAATGTTTCATTTTTCTAACTCCATCACTGGATCCAATTTCAATGTCTAGAAATTGAAAACTTAGAGTTATCCCAGTCTCAGTTACTGCTTACAAGAAGCCCTGGGGAAGTCAGGTCTTTGGAGGAAGTCCTGCTGCATTGCCTATAATCAGCAAAATATTGTAAGGAAAAAGGTTACAGGGAAAACCATGAAAGTGGCACAAAATATAGTTATGTGGCAGAAATATGATTATATGTGACTTCATTCAGCTTCTTGTTCCTTAGCTTTTCTGCTACATTTATCAGTGCCAGTGGCTTTATTATTTCAGCAGGATTCATGTTTTGGTCAATGTGGGGACAGTTTGAACAATCATTCATTCATTACTGTGGAGTGTGTTCACAGTATGTGGTCTGTCTCTTTGCTCCTAAAACAGAGTGATTGATTTTTCCTTGCCTTTTCTATGGCACTGCCCATGGAAGGGCCTGAAAAGCACTTAGCATTCACAGTCTGCAAGAGGCAGAAGCTACATTCCCTGCATTCTGAAGATGGGCAACAATGGCACGAATCTGTTTAGAACAAAAGTTACATGATTTTAGACTCTAGAGTTGAGTACTTTTTTCTAGTGTGCCCAGTACTGCACACCATCACTTATGTTCATACTCCAAGTAATTTGGTTGAAGATACTCCCACCTTAGACTGTTAGTGGCATGCAAGAAACAATGGTGGAAAATTCCTTGCTAGCTGTGACAAGAATGACCTGAAATCCTCTCACCTAACATCATAGAGGATTTCCATGGCAGAAGGAGGAAGAAAGCACATTTCTACAGCCTGATACTCAAGAATAGAACCCAAGAAACTATAATTTCTCTCCTTGTAACTGTCTGAGTCACTAAGCACATTTGAAAGAACATAGACAACAAGCAAAGCACTTCTGGAGAATAATGTCCTTTGTTACATTTTCCTCACTTCTCTTTTAGGTAGGCCAATTCTATATACAAGTCAAAAATCCTAAGAAAAGGGAGTTTTTGAAGACACAAGTAGGCCACTATATTAAGTGTGAGTGCACTGTAGCAAACAAAACCAATTAATTCTGACATTTTCTATTTTTCACACATCTCAAGTTTTTTTTGCAACTTCACTGTGTTTTCACATGGATATATTTGTTTATTTGCTTGGAGTTGTGCATGTGTGAGGTTGCCATGGTTTTTAAGAGGGTGAAATACAAAAGAGAATTTATCCCAAGGCATCAGACTGTTCGTCAGTATGGTTGTAACCTTCGTATCAGTCACAGGAACCTCTGCTGTTTCATATGAAAGACTGATAGCAGGAATAACCTTTCATTGTTCCCACAGATCAGGCGTAGAGGTCAACAAGATTAGCACTGTTTTTGTGACTGTTATGAATACTGTAGAGGAAAGCCTACATATTTCATGAAAAACGGTCTTCATCAATATGTTTTTCCCCAAATCTAGGCAAGGTTCAATTTGGAGCAATTTTACACTTCATTTTTGTCGACGTTCTCTTACTAGAAGATACCTTCAGGTGTTCTCATGGAGACATGGTTCTTCCCACAAGGGTGCATGCACCCATCTTCATAATCTTCTGTTTTCCCACATAATTAGATGTGTTACTTGTTTCACCATGTCTCCCCTTCATGTCTATCTCCTTCTCTGAGAGGAGAAAAATGGATACATATAGGACAGGGAGACAGAGAGGGAGACGATAGAGAGGGAGACAATAGAGAGAAATAGATGATAGAGAGATAGATGACCTTGGTCTTACCACAAGACCTAGAGGGAACCAAGTTATCTTTTTTATGACAAAATATTTCAGAATGTACTAGTTTACACTCTACTGTTTGCAAACTCCCATCTTTATCACATAGAACTTCCTTTCATTAAATTTTTTTAGTAGATTTTCTGCAGCAAAACCCAAACTAGAATAGTCTTTTCCACAAGAAAGGAAGAAAAAGTATTTTGGGGCATAGTGGAAGTGGGGATTGAAAATCAGACAACATTAACTAGCCCACACTCTTTGTTGGACTGGAAGACTTGCTTTTCAAGTCCTCTTTGCTAAAGGAGCATTTTCTTTGAAAAAAACCAAAGGCAAATAGAGAAAGGTGAAACTTAACAAAAAATTATACAAAATCATAAAAAAATCCCCTATCCAAAATCCCCAACAGCTATGTTTTCATTGGTTTTTGACCAAAACCTGTCTCAATTTTACCTGTGTTACCAGTACAGATTAATGATTTGATAGATTACTGTTTTGCCGATCAAAATTATGATCCAAACCACATCAGAATTTCAAAATCACAGCACAAAATTATGTAGGTGTCCTAATTTTGTTTCTCAGAGAAGCTAAAGGTCAAGTCAATAAAAGGTCAAGCTGACTAGTATGTATTGAGATAATATTCTTCTTAACCTGCCACAAGATCAATAATTAGTGTCATTATTCATTTCCTAGAATTAGGGAAGCTAACACCATTATTCGAATAAGAGAGTAGAAAGTATATCAACTTCCTGCCATTCTTATTTTATTAGAATTGAAAGTTTTGAATTCAAATCAGTAAATGAAAATAGCTTAATGAAATCAAACCCTAAATATTCTGTTCCTATACAGAAAGGAAATGACAAATTGAGGAATCACATTTTGGAAAGATATAGTCTTTTTTTCAGACTTTAGAATATAACATTGAAATAAACTGGGTTTTGCAATAAGTTCATCTTAGTGATCTTTAAAGTTATAAATGTGTGAGATCCTTTTTATTCCCTTAATTCCTGAACACTTCATCTCTGTTGGTATTATTTTAAAGCACTTCAGGTGGTCAGAGGAACACTATGGACCTAATTCTCCAACACTACACATTTGCAGGGGTATAAAATTATAATAGAAAAACAGTGGATTTTAAATAGTAGAACATCAGTCTTAGGAGATGCTATTCCTTTCCTGTTTGCTTTGCTTACTGTTTAAAACCCACCCCCAAGAAATTCCTTCTTTCCTAAGTCTGATTGATCCAGCTTGGTCCAAGACAGCATGCAGCCCCTCTAAGTGCTCACTGTCTCATAGCAGATTCTGAGATTTGTTTTCTGTATTGTTCACTGTGCTTCAGCTAAAGGTCACACAGAAGTGGCTCGCCTACACTTAAAAAGATTTCTCAGAAGAGCTATGTGGATCAACGCTGCCAAGGAAGACCAAGTTTTACACTGTCAAAACCTACCTTTTAATAATGCAACCTAAAATAGCCCCTCACATGGTCCTATTTACAAAGAAAGAGGCAGAGTACGAGTGTCCTGCTAGGACACATACAGGCATAGTTGCATCACATAGGCACACAACTCTTTGGGTAGTAGTTTTAACAACAGAAGGATTTATGTAATAAATTCATGTGATGCCAGAAAAATCAAAAAACTAACAAGCTTTGCAAGACTGAAGCTAAAATTCCATACCTCAGAAGGCAATCATGTATAAGACTCAAAATAACGTACAGCAGTTCTGTAGAAGATTGAAAGGGGTCTTCAGCAAAATACATTTTCTGTAGATGACAATCTGTATCGTGAGATTTAGAATAAGCAAATGTGAAATAGTGAGAGATGAAAGATGATAAATGCATTGTATTGAATACTAAAAAGAGAAATGCTCTCCCTGCAATAAAACAAGGTCATCCAGAAAAAAAGCATAGATGAGCTAAGTTAGCCTTAGGAAAGCCATTCAAATTTGGTGCTACTACCATGTAATATTTGGAAGTCTTAAGTCTTGTTTGTTTGGTGGTTTTTTTTTTTTTTTTTTACAGACTTGACAAGCATCAAGCCTTTTCACGCGAAAAATCCAAATCCACCACCCAAACACTGTCAGAAAAACAAGCAAAGGAGAGAAAGGAGAGACAGTTCAGTCTGGCAGGCTTGTGAGTGATATACAGGCTCTGACATAGCGTCACTCTGCACCAGGACTGTGGCATCTAAAATAGCAGTATCAAGAGCCAAGATTTGATTTCATGTTTGCCAGACACAAAATGGAAGTAGAATTGATATTTACTCAGACAAAACTTTGATGTTGCCAAGAAATCTCTCTAAAGTTCATTCAAATAAGATTATTAGTTTTATCCACTCAAAGTTGCTTTTACACATTTACGTAGTACTCAATTTTAATTTCAAAGTATTTGCTTTAACTACGTCCTTAATTTAGATGAAAAGGACTAAAAGAATAAAACCTAAAAATATTTCATGTTAAGCCTACAAAAATGCAGTTGTTACCACTAATGTGACAGTCTGCTGATCTGTCCAGCTCTGACTGGTCCCAGACCTACATCTGTGTGTCCAAACTCTTTTGTGATGGTAGAAATTGGTCCGTCAACAAAATTTCAATCTATCTTGTGCCCAAACACGGGATGACTATATCCTTTTCTAACCGGAATGAGAGAGTATTTCCACTTGTGGGAGCCCAGAAACCATCACCACCAATAATAATTCATATTGCACAAGACAGAAACGGAAGATTCAAACAAAAATTTGTACCAAAGGGACTTAAGAGACCACTGGGAATAATGAAATATGCCCTGCACTAAATTTACTGTAGCTAGATTTTAGTAAAGCATTTGATATAGGGATTCTGCCTTACAATTTTAATTCAAATTGGCTTGGATATGAGCAGAGTTACATGGACAATAAATTGCTTGAAAAAATCTGTAAACAAAGAGTAGTGATTAATGCCACCATATAAATCTGGAAAACTATATAGCGCAGTGATATAGAGATTAATGTTCAGCAGAAGCTCTTAATTTTCATCTGTGTTTGGACGATGGGCAGTTAGTACCATTTTTTTATATATGCATGCATCTATAATAAATATGTGTACTCACAGACACAGGACAGCAAATTCACTAGTAAGAAATCTGTAATATAGAGGTCCAGAAGGCAAGCAAGGGCAATACTGAAGATTATCATAGACACAAATTTCCAATTCTGTGTGAGAGGAAGAGGCACAACACCCTGGGGAATGCTCATGCTTAGGGGATACACGACCCAGCAAACCAGGGAAGACTGGCCACAATGCTCCTGGAAGATCACATTCAGTTCTGTACACCTTAGGATCCAATACAGACAAATTAGTAGTAATTCAGAGAGGAGGAAAAATCCTGCTGCCTAATGGTACTAATATCTAGGCCACAATTCTGCTCAAGTCAATGACAGGCACCTACATACCTTTGAGGATCAGGCCCTCAATCTCATGTAGAAGGATTTTCTTATGAAGAAAGATTAAAAGGTCTAAATATGAACAGCTCAGCTAAGCTCTGACTAAAGGGAGATGTGATAACTGCCTATAAATATTTGAAGGGTATAAACATTAAGAAGGGTGATGAATTATTTAGATTGGTACAAGGGATATAACGAGGAGTAATGGGATGAAATTAAGAAAGTGAAAATTTAGGCTGCTCTCTGACAGCGAGGTATATTTCATCTGTGAAATAATTTACACTGAACATCATGAAAAACTTCTTCCATGCTAGATGTATTAACCTGTTATAGTCTTCCAGCAGTAATGGCAGAAATCCCATGTTTTGGGGGCGGCTAAATTTAGATGAAAAAAAAGTATAAGAAAATGAGTAGAGGATTGCCTTGCATTGGCCAGGAGGCTCTCTGGATAACTAATAAACCTTTTTCTCTACTTCAACCTCTCGGGCTCCTGTTCACTTTTCTTTGCAAGGACACACATCATTTCCAGAATCATCTCTGTAACTCAGTAAGAGAGATTGTACAATCTTGGGAATTGGGTACAATTTGCTTAAGAAGGAAGGAATAATACTCACACCTTTAATTATTAGTGTACAGCAAGTACAAGGTAAAACAACGAGTGTCCTGAGGGAAGCACTCCAGCATTTTCAAGTAGCATTAGGACAAACTAACAATGAAGATACGGGGCTTGGTGGGACGTAAAAGGTCTAGCTAGAAAATGAACTTGTGCGTCTCAGAAATACCACTGAAGATGCAATCTCTTTCCTCTGAGGTCATCATAGAAAATTTTGCACTTTCACCAGTTGTTTGGTATCTGTTCAAGCCTAAGTGGAATCTAGTTAGAGCACAGTCTTGTCCAGTCACAAAATAGTGCAGTTGTGGAAAAGAGGGACTGCACTACCCAAAGAATTTCAGTGGAACTGCAGAAAAAGCGCTTCAAAGTCTAAATAGAGCATTCTTTAATCTCTGCTAGCAGTACTCAGGTAGTACTGCAGTTTATTTTCATTCTCTTTACAATGGATTCAGCATCATTATTTGCTAAATCAAACTTCGAAAAGAATTCAGCAAATAGGACCTCAGAAGACAGTAATTTATCATTATGCTGTTTAAAAAGCACAACACAAGAAGGCTGGTATCTTAGGAACACGTGAAGGGAAAGATACAAAGAGATCCTGGGTGAAGAATCACAGTCTGTGTTCGATTGGTTTGGCAAAGTTTTGATAGTGGCATGAGGCTACAGGGTTGGCTTCTAGAAGTAACTCTAAGAACTTCCCCCACATCCAACAGAGCCAATGCAAACTCCAAAATGAACCAGCTGTTGGTCAAGGCCATCAATGGGATGTAGCACCTTTGGGATTACATAGTTTAGAAGGTGAAAAAATCCTGCACAACAGCATCTGCAGCCAAAGAAGAGAGGGCTAAGACTATGTGAGAGAAGTAGCTTTGCAGACATAAAGGTCAGTGAAGGAGGAGGAGAAGATGCTCCAGGTGCATGAGCAGAGATTTCCCAGCATCCTGTGTGAACCATGGTGAGGGAGCTGTGCCCCTGCAGCCCATGAGGGCTGGTGGTGGAGCAGAGATCCACCTGGAGGCCATGAAGGAGCTCATACCAGAAGAGGTGGACGCCCAAAGGAGGCTGTGAGAAGCCCACAGAGGTGCAGGATACTGGCAGGACATGTGGATCTGTGTAGACAGGAGCCTACACTGCATCAGTTTTGCTGGCAGAAGTCGCAACCTCACGAGGGTCGCATCCTGGAGTAGGCTGTGCCTCAAGGACCACCCCCTGTGGAAGGGCCCCACACCAGAGCAGCTTGTGAAGAACTGAGCCAATGGAAGGACTCACACAGGCGAAGTTCATGGAGAACTGTCTCCTAAGGGAAGGAAGATCTCACTGGATTAGAGGAAGAGTGTGAGGAATTCTCTCCCTGAAGAAGGAGTTAAGGCAACGTGTGATGACTTACCACAATGCCCATTCCTCATCCCCCTGTGCCAGCTGATGGGGAGGAGACAGTTAAGCCCAGGAAGAAGGGAAGGGTGGGGAAAAAGGTGTTCTTAAGTTTTGATTTTATTTCTCATTGTCTTACTCTGATTTTATTGGCAATAAATTGAACTATTTTCCCCAAGTCAAGTCTGTTTTTAACCTGGCCCATAATGGGTGAGTAATCTCTCCCTGTCCCTATCTTGACACATGAACCTTCCCTCCTCTATCCAGCTAAATGATAGAGCAACTTTGGTGGGCATCTGTCACTCAGTCAGGGTCAATCTGCCCCAGAGAGATGGGAAGAATATTTAGCTATTTGAATTTGACTGTTGGAGAAAAAAATAGTTCTACTTTTAATTAACTCCATTGTTTTTTATAGCCAACTAAAATGGAAGGCAGTAACAGCATATCTCAAGAATTCATCTTTAAGAAACAGATCCTGAAATTTTAAAGTTCTTAATAGGCTAGAACTTGCACTGTAAAAGACAGGGAATGATAGCAGAAGCATATCTCACACCAACTTATGTTAGTGCGCTGGCATACTAAAAAGGGACACCTGGGTGTGTGTATGAACTAAAGTGTGTGTATGAACTAATTTTTAATCCATTCTTTAAATACAGAATTTTCAAGACAACTGTTCAAAGAAACTTTAAAAAAAATTTTCAAATAAATTTTATGAAGACTGGCATGAATTTCTAACAAGGAAAACGGTCCCAGATAAGGTTTTTTTCCTTATTAGAGACTAGCAGTAGAACTCAAATGACCCAAATTGCATTTTATAACTTCAAGTGCTGCCTACTAAGTTGCAAATGTACCTTTATTTACCAAATTAATTGCTGACCAGGCTAGATATTTGTCACTTTCTGATATCTGGCAAACACAAGGCAGCAGTGCTACAGTTTAGGACCGTAGCCAGTACTCCAATCTAATTAATCCTGACCATACCATAAGTAGCAGCTTGCCTTTCAACTCTGCTCTTGGACAGGTAGTAAAAAAATTTTGTACTTTCCTCCTCACTCTAAAGAACTTGTGGGTCACAGCAACTTATTAAATAAAAGTTTTTATTTCATAGAATTTCAAGGAAGCATGTTGAAGAAGACACATTTGAAAATAATGCCATAGCATTTAGTTAAGATCCTATACTGCAGGAAGAAAAGCAAGCAAACCAGATAAGATTTTCCCCCAGACAATGGACACAGATACAGTAGTTTTTGTTCATTCTACAGTAGTCACTCATAGCCTAGGGATTTCACACAGTATTTTTGTATTCAGCTACATATGCATTTAAGTATTGGTTTCAACAACACTTGTATGAAAAAAACCATGCCCGATTCATATTTATACATTCCCAGAAAAGTCAATGAGTCAAATTTCACCCTCAGTTGTATCTTCATTAATCCAGAGAACTTAATTGGTCTCAGTGGCTTTGCTTCAGAGCATGGAATGCACCTAAGCATAACTTCACAGCATATAAATTAGGACGGAACATGTGTCCTGCAGTAAACAGTGAAATAGAGTCTTTAGATCAATTTTATGACAGCCTTGCATGCTTACTTTATGACTTCAAAGCTTGAGAAACCAACAACTAAGCTCAGAAGATTTTCTTGATTTTCAACCTACATTCCACAGGAACAAACCAACCACAAACCATTCATGCCAAAACAGAAGAACAGCTAATGCTTTATTCTAAGTGTAGACTACAGAAAGTAGGGCTAGAAATGACCTTAAGTTCCTGTCCTGTTCAACTCCTCCTCTGAGACAGTCTACTTTATATAAATCCATCATACAGACCTCTAATACAAGTTAAAAAAACATCTGATAATTGAAATTACAACCTTGTTAAATAGAATCAATTTCAGTGTTGGAACTGTCCTTCCTGTTAGAAATTACTTAAGCCCAAATCCACAAAAGGATTCTATATTTAGCAGTAGGATTAAAGTGGGATTTAACAGTCCAGAACTGAAGACCCCGTATTACCTGCCTTGCTGTCACCAACTTTAACAGGTACAACTCTTCTTCACGTCAAAGTTCCCCAGACCTAAGAGCTGCATTTGCATGTACATAGAATTACATTTTTGGCAAGACTGAGTGACTCCATATCTGGTTCATTTTTTCACTGTCCTGGAGTCAATCAAGAGGAAAGGCACATGGAGGAAGGAGGGATTCAGTCTAGAGCACATGGCCTTTGCAAAACGATTGGATCAATTCTTGCAAACCTACAGCGCCGACTGCCACCTTCCTTCAAAATGGAAACAACAGAGGGAAGAGAAGAAAGCAGAACCCTTCAGTATGGCCTCTCTTTCTACTTCAATCAATAGCTAAGGCACTCCAAAAATCGTAGTTATGGAGATTCATTTGCAGTTTCATTCTTTCAATTTGAAAAAGCGCTCACCCACCAAGGTGGTTAATTCCAATGCTGTTCATCTACTTCCACTCAACAGGCTGGACAATGTGCATAATCAAAGTTTTTTTAAAACTTAACTCTAACATAAATGATAAAATAAAAAATCTATTAAAAGACCATTTTATAGATCATTAGAAAGGTTATTTGAGTCACAAAGGGCCTAGAAACTGCCTGTGGGACCTGTCTGCAACACACTTCACCTTTGAGACATGCAACAAATATTCACAGAACAAGGTAGTGACTGAAATGAGCACTCAGAGAGAATAGATCTTCTGCGGACCCCAGAATCTAAAGATATTGTTAGCAAACTATAATGACCCAGAATAATTTACAGTCAAGTTATTAGGACTCTTTTAAGAGAATAGGACATGGGTTTGTGACCCCAAGGGATGCCATGACTCTGAACTTTCACCTTCCCCACCCATACTGCTGAGTGATCTTTCCTTCAAGTACAGAGGACAGGACCTCAAATTACTTTTCAGCCTCTGCTTGTGGGGAAGTTATTGTTGTTTTGGCTTGGAGTTTTCAAGTTTTCTCATTGGTTTCTGGGGTGGTTTTTTGGTTTGCTTTCTTGTCTTGGTTTTGTTTTGTTTTTGGTTTTTTGAGGGGAAGTTTTTTGAAAGGAGTGACTTTTGCTCTACTGAATTTCCATTACTCTTCCAAAAGGCACTTATTTATCAGTACCAATTCTGCACAGTGAATTCCAAAAATGGTAAAGAAGTTATTCATAAACAAAGAATAACACGTTGAATTTCTGTCCCAGTATTTTGTTTTTTGTATAAAACAAAATTGTTGCAGGCACATAGCCTCTAGAGCATACAAGCTTTTGCTAAGGTTGTAGATTCCCCTGCAGCAGTCAAACACCTAAAACAGTGTTACAGCGCACAGCGCTATACAGACTTCTTGCTCTGTGCATCAGTCAAGTCTGTGCACTGTATGCTCTATTGTAATGCAAGTTTCAAAAATTAAACACAACCAAGAAAAATTCTACACAACTTAATTATTAAGAAAGATAAATCAGAAAGTTGATTTTGTATGTAAAAGAGAATGCTAGTATTGAAAAGAAAAAACAAAAATAATTCTGGAACTCACAATTTATATGAGACCATGCCTAGCAGCTCACCCGAGGTGAGGGTGGGAGTGTTTCAACACAGAGCACCAATTTCATCCATATTATCTTTAAAGATATAAGCACCATGTGAGAATTAGCACCATAAACAGCAAAATCATAATAGGCACTTCTGCAAAATGTTATGGACCCAAATCACACACAGAGATGACACATTTATAATATCTATTAGGCAGAAAAGTGCAGGTTTCAGATAGTCCACTGTGTGTGCTCTTGTTATGTTCTGCTTCCTAGAAATTTTTCAGTTTCACCCACAAATAAAATCACACTCTCCTACTGTTTCTTAGAGGCTACAGAGATCAGCAAAAAAAGGTGTTTATCTTAATATGTTTATCTTGATTTCAGATGCCATAATTTTCTCACGTAATTTTTAAATACCAGATACAAGTTGCTCCCTTTAGATAGCAAGTTTGACATCAATGCATAATTATATTTTCTATTTTACTTTGTGCAAACCTCTGTTAACAATATTAGATATGAATTTCATGCTTTAATAATGACTACTATGCAAAATCAACACTCAATCAGTCTAGACCAAAAAATAAAAATTAAAATAACCAGATGAAATATTTCTCTGTTCTACAGAAAGTTATCATTATAACAGTGGGAGAAGGAAAAAAAAAAAAAAAGAAAAAAGAAAAGAAAAGAAAAAAAAAAAAAAAAAAAAAAAAAAAAAAAAAAAAAAAAAAAAAAAAAAAAAAAACAAAAAAAAAAAAGAAAAAGAAAGCCTTTGCCATAGCTCTACAATGCAAGAATAGTAGGAGCTGTATCTAAACCTCACAAACAACCTTAGTTTTTAAAAGAAATCAAACCAAAATAAAAAGCTTCAGTTTTGATTGCAGCTAACACTTGAGTCAGTCAGTGGACAAGATGATCAATACATCTTCACACAACAGAAAGTGTTTTCTTTCTTATTCGCTTTTTCATAAGTTACAAGGATGCATCAGCTTGGGGGAATCACTACAGCTACTAAGTGATTAATAAAAGAAAACCAACTGAAAAAAATCACTATTCACTGAACAGGGCAACCATGGATGGATACGACCAGTTGGGTGCCTGTCAACTGCCCAGCAGTGTACTGGGCTTATGCTCAGCTAAGGAAGTGAAATGAAAAACAATTCAAATTCTCCATCCAGAAACTTTCACTTCTCAAGAACACCATGCTTGCTCTCTCAGAAACTTTTATGGTAAGGCACTGGGAGAACTCATACTTTATCAGATCTTTATATAGATGCTGGTTTTCTGGAAGGAGGATACACTGAAGCATTAGGTTTTTTATACCAACTCTGCACAGGCAGCAGCAGAATGAGCTGAGTAGCCATCAGCATTAAAGACAAATCCTAGAGGTGCACCTGACCCATGAAATATCTCACCCCGGGAAGAAAACAAAGCTGCGAGCAAAACACTGACCTGGCACCTGGAGACTTAGAGTAACCAGATCCCAACTCTGCCCTAATCTCACTGAGAGAATTTACTTAGCTCAATGGCATCAGCTTTGCCCTCTTTCCTCACCTCTGTGGGAATAACAGCAATCGCTAATTACCTGCAAAAGATAGAGTGAAACAAAAGAGCTAAAAACTACCTTTTAAACACAGGATTAAAGTAAAGGGCAACACAGCTTGAAGACCCATGTAGCAAATTAGACATACATTTTACCTGGACAATTGCTTTTGATTTCGGCAGAGACTAAGTTTGCCAATTAAAAATGAACCAACAAAAAGAAACGTTTCTAACTTTTTATCACTGTCAAGAAAACCATCCTGACATAAAAACAAAGCACTCTAGTCTGTTCCCAGCATTTCCAGCAGGGGTGCTCCAGGACTTGTCTTGCTGTTCAGATGTTTCTGAAGCCACCAAGTAGAGAGCACTTGGGGTTTTACCACTTGCAGCCAGTGTTTTCCAGACCACCCAAGAGCAAGGAATCCAGTGGTGTTCAAACAGGGCTGACACTGTAGTTTGAGGAAGCTCCCTGCTGAGCAGGCGTAAGGAACACTGAGCACTTAAAGGGACAGAAAAACGCACTTGAATATGAGGAGGAGGTAAAACTGGAGCTGTCCTCATCACATTCGGGCACAAACTGACAACTATTTGTAGCTACCCACTCAGCAGCAGATGGCTTGGAAGCAGATGGGTGTTGAGACTGGAAAATACCTTGTGTGTATAACCCAAAACAGGGCATTTGGTGGATATATCCAGTTCATGACTGTCATGAAGACCTCAATGTCCTTTCCCAGAAGCCTGTAGTGAAAGGAGGGGTTTCTCATCTAAACGCAGCTTCTGACTACTGCCAACACCACTATCTCCTAGCAGTTCACAACTATGAAGTACATGGCACTTTTCCAAGACATGCACATCAGAGTTAAGAGTCACTGGTTTTACAGAAGGAAGGAGAATTCGAGAAAAGGGAAGAAATTAAGAATATTAAAAATACAAGAGGAGAGAACAAACTTGACATGGATTAGAGAGAGAAATGCACAGGCTGGGAAGAAGAAACCGGTTGAGAAGACAGATATGAGGGAGTAAAGTCAGGATTGGGAAACCTATAAATGTACTTAGCAGAAAAAGAAAAAGGAAAATGGAATCATTCCAAATGAATTAAAATACTTCAAAAATCAATTGAGAATGAGGGGCCTGCTGAGCTACATTCATCAAATATTAGGCCCATTTCACCACTCTCTGTCAAATTTATTCAACAAATGCAATTTGCTGCCACAGCTGGTCAAGTACTCTCCAGCAAACATACTGTTAAAAAATAATTCAAAAGTAATTCAATAGTCCATCCAGTTGTTATTTACCCAATTATATCATCTGTTCCAAAAGGAAGCTGCATTGTTATTAAATTTGTTAACTGGAATGAGTGTTGTGACAAAGAGAGGTTAGCCCTTTGTAGCTGATGTACATATGGCTCCTATCCATAGGAAAAAGAGAAGGAAACTGGCAGCACTACAATTAACTACCCTACCCAGCAAAGAGAACATAATCAAGTTTTTTCATTCTTTATAATATGCAGGCATAGGTGATTTTCCTATGGTGTAGTAAGAATAGTCCTTTGCGTAGTAAGTGTCAACTTCTGACATCCAGATTACAGCAATCAAACTCCTTTGGTGTTAAATTCAAAGTTCCAGTTACCAGCAGGAAATTTACTTCTAGTCTGTTTAAATACACTGGTGCTTTGTAAGATTATCATGTTCCTTGTTACTGGAAGGGCATGTGATAAGGTAACTTGCACCTCAGTACATATTGAAATCAATTTTCACTTCTGTTATAGGCAGCATGTTTTCTCCATGTATCATGTTTTGCATCCCAAAATATATAAGGAATGAAGTATGAGTTCCTAATATGTTTTGTTCAGGGAACATTATCACTTCTCTAAAATGGACTGTGTTAAAAACTGAAGATATACATTAAAATAAAGTTTGGATGCAGAGTAAACAATCAAATATTAGGGAAACATCACATTTAGTGCTGTACGTGTGACCTTACTTTAGACCTCTGGTGTACATATGAACAATACAATCTTTAAAATGCAATTGCATAGGAAGTTTCCACACGACCCTTCCTTCAATCACTGCACAAGCTTGATGTTGCTCTGGGACTAAATTAGCTATTCAATATTTCTTTTCATCCTCTTCATTCAACATGTAGCCTCACCTTATTTACTGCATAACATCCATTCCCTGCTCTGAATACCTAATTATTAATTTTCTCATGGGCTTTTGTGTGGCACTCATCACTATGGTATCTGATGTTTCACAAATATTAATGAATTTATCTTCCAGGCCTGTGAGACAAGTTAATAATACTTTCCTCACCTTGCAGCTGATGAAAGGGGAACAAAGACCTTGGGAATTACCTGTGACCAGAGAGGGAAGTGGGGAGCCAAACTTAGGGCTACAGGTACCCAGATTTGCAAAGCAAGACCTCATTCTGGCAGACTTCATTTTCTTGCTGGCAGAAGGACTCACAGACCATGCCTTACCTCAGTCACAGCTGCCTGTGCTCAGCACCCACCCAGGGCAGTCATCCACAGCTGCAGCTGGCCCAGGGAACACACTGCCCAGCTATCAGCTCCTGTAGCCCTTCCCACATCTCCACACGCCTAACTTAAAAGCACCTGCTTGTCTCCTGCTAACTTATTTTGTTGTGTTAGATTGAAACTACAGTCCAAAACTGCTGAGAGAAAAACTGGGAGAGCAATTTATCACTAGACAGCAGTAAATCTCTGGGGCCCTCCATTTGTTATATGGGTTCACTGAAATGTCTGATTCTGGATCCAGATCCTCAGCGACTCCTGCTTCCAATAATGAAAGTCACTATGCTAATTCTCCACCTGCTGCCTGGCAGAATTAGAAATGGATTCCCATAGCTTCCTTGCAACTGGTACCTCCAGACAAATACAGCTGGGGGCAAGGAGAAAGAAAGTGGATGTACATTTATTTGGGGAACTGAGACAGTAGGTGAGGAAAGTCTCAATTTACACGTGCAAATTCAGCGTTAAAGTTATCTTCATGGTTATTTTTGTCATTTTTCTAGCCAGAAAACTGCTGCTAGAAAAACAAAGCGAAAATCCAAGTATTAAACAATCTTCCAGTGATCAGTCTAATGCCAAAGGTGATTTTTATTGGTTTGAAGATTTCCAACCGCCCCCACCCCCCACCCCCCCCAAAATGCTATTATTACATCCCATTGAATGTATCTATCGTATACAAAAGAATTGACTCTTAACCCTGCCTCCGAGCAGTCTGGACTAATTTAAAACTTTGCAGGACAGATTTTCAGAATAAAACTCTCCTGCCTTCCCTGCTTTAGCATCATAAAGCATCATAAAGGTGAGTTTAACTATGCAGATAAGATCTTTGAAGTTTCAAATAACTTTTATGTGCCACTCAGAGAGCATTGCTGTTACAAGGGAAAGAAGGTGAGCACATTAGGACCCACATTGACTCCAGCAACCTCACCTACCAGCAAGATAATTTTTCACAGAGGAGAATTTTTCCAAATGACAAATAACTCATTCTTGACTACCTCAAATGGATCTAAATGACCAGAGCACCCTAAAATTATTAGAATGCCTGTGATGAATCTTGCAACAAGCATATACAGATACTCCAGCACATGCAGAGACCATAGATGTATTCCATGGAGGCAAAGCAACAAAGACAACACAAATCACTGGGCAAAACAAACAAAACCCAACACACAGAGCTGAAACTAGCAATTCTTCCTCTAGCAAAAGCTTAGCTGATTTCTACACTCTCAAGTTTACTGTCTCACGGAGGACAGAATGAAATCTTGAGAATCGGTCCTTCTGATAAACAGCTCAGCTTTCCATCAGTCTGACACAAAGTGCAATCTCTGCTCTAAGAAGCTAAAATGCTCTGTGATGGAGAGACAGGAGGAGATGCATCACCCAAGTAGTGATGGCTGGAGACAATTTTCTAAGAGACCCAGAGAAGGTATTACGTCTTCACAGAGTGCTGGAAAGCATTTCTTTCAACAACCATACAGAGGCTCCCACCGTATTTTTGTCTCCCCCAGGGAAATCCTGTGTGTGCATAGCCATGTATTTTCCTTATACAGGCATGCCCATGAGGAGCACTGCTGATCCTCCAGGGAGACTCCTTCCCCTCTGTGCCCCAGCAGACACATTTCAGTCATCCTTTCACAGTAGCAAGGGTGGGATGGTGACTTGATAGCTCTCTGAGTCAGCTCTCAGCAACCCAGGGAGCAAGGCCACGTTAAGACCAGAAGCATGTGTGAGCTGCATGAGCTGGGCTTTGAAACTGCATCAAAGCACATGGCTGTCAGCATCAAAGATTTCAGCAGGTACACCATTCACCAGATCAGACCTGGAGCATTTCTTCCTCGCTTTCACTCAGAGCATTCCAGTGCCTGGCAGTAGGGTCCCTCAATCCCCTTACTTGAAGCTGTAGAGTTTTTTTACAGCAGTTTCATTCATGAAGTCATAGAGACCTACATCTTTTATTTTACCTAGAGATATGTTTTCTATCAAAACAATTTGGGTAATTAGAGAGCCTTATTTTCCCCCAGTCAAGAATTAATTTTCTCTCTCATTTCGCAGCTTCATCTCCACCTACTATCTTGAATGTCTTTCCAGGTCGGCTCTCACATAGCTCCAACAATTTCTATTCTACTTGTTTAGGAAAATCAGCAAATAGCATTCAGCCAGCTTACTCATGCTACTTTACAGCTTGCTATGGTCACTCATTCTCAGCTGAACTGTGTATTTAAGATAAACACAAGGTAGATGCTGTCACTTCAAGCTCAGAGTCACTCAAAAAATTAACTGGATCTGCTACTCTTCTTTCAAAGCAAGTACTTTGCAGAAGAGCTCCACCAGCAGCACTCTGTCCTCCTTTATTCCCATGACCAGGGAGGCAAACACACCTTTAGGTCCAGGAATTTTTTTGTTTTTAATTATTATTGCAACCAAAAAAAATCTCATCTCTACAACAAAAATTTCTTTTAAATATCCCCTCTTGTTGCTAAATACGTAGCTAGCCTCTCATCCATCCAATCCCACTTCCCCACTATTCTAGTGGAGGAGGGGCATGACTGCCAGGTTTCTCTACTCTTCCATGAGGAAGGTCATAGAAGCTCCTGCGTCCCTCATTGCTACCTTTCTTCTCCCCATTAAAAACAAGAAGAAAAGAAGGCAAGCTCCTTTCAACTTTCCCACTGCCCCACACACAAACAAAATATAATTTTACTTTTTAACCATGTTTTTGTATGGCGTAGAAAAACAATATCAGTTATGGATGACCCAAGCACAGCAGCCATCAGGTTTCATTATACTGAAATGCCATATCGGCTTCTCAGTTGGGATCTTACATTGCTTTTCCTCACAAAACAGAAAAAAAGTTTGCTAGCTGTTGCCCATGTAGACATGCTAGAACTTCTTTTCTTGCAGCAAACAGGCATCTATTTCTCTCCTCGGAAAGTTTCTAATTGAAAGTTAGGTTTCTCTCTCTTTTCCTTTCGAAAGCACCATAAATTATAAATGACTAGTCATTCATTGTCTCTAATGCACAAACCCAAATATGCTTTCTCCAGTTTTTTCAACTTTGCTGTCAGAGGGACTTTTTATGTTTGGGTTGGGAAGAGACAGGCTGCTCAAGAAGTCTGATGAAACCCCAAGACTGAAAATTCTATGTCCCTTAGCTACAGAAGGTGCATTCTGAAGGCAGCTGCAATGCAATCAAAGTCACCACACAGTGTGGGCTCCCTCAAATAACATTCTCAGTGCCATGGTGGAGGTTTTTTGAGCACAAGGTAACATCATATTTATGCTAGCTCTGTCCTGGGCTGTCAATCATTTCAGACTGCATTGAATTGAATGTAACATCTGCAATATGGTGTTTACAGTTCTCCAGTGAAGGTATCGATGAGACAGCCAGTGCATTTCACTCAGTAGAACATTAGGCTCTCCTTGACCTATGCTGGGGATTTGAAAGAGCTGACTGACTACACTTTGGTCATTAAGAACTTGGATTTGTACCATACTAAGCATCCTATCACCAAGAAATTAAAGGCTTCAGCTTCTAATTTTAAAAAGAAAAAACAGGAAAAAAATGATAGAAAATGCATGGTATCATCAGAGTTTGGATCCTGAAACCACTGCCAAATGAAAAATCTTACCCCCACATGCTGAAATGAAGTAGTTGATTATAGAAAGCTCTCTCCCAGCTCTACATCATTGTTGTCTCAGCAAGACTCAGTAGGTACTAATAAGTAACATACAGCCTTTTCCTCTGGATTCAAACCAAGAAGCAACAGTGGATGTAAATACGTGACAGAAATGACCAGTCAGTGGGTGTTCAGTGAGGAAAAACATTCCTAACTGCAGATGGCTCATCTTACACCTCCTCACTATGCGACACTGAACTGGCAGTCCTACAAGAATATTCTTGGTCAGGGGATTTCATCACCTCTGTGTCTGGCAGAGATCAGAGTAATGAGCAACACAGGCAGAGGAGCTTCGGGAGTCACATCCCCTCTGGTGCCTCAGCCTCAGGACTCCTCTCATCCATTCATTCTCACACAGTCTGCTTACAAACATTTTTCCTGACATGGTACAGAAGGGATGCTCCCTACTGCCCTGTCTCTCCTGGACTCACACTTGAAGCATGCACCTTCTCCCATATCCTCTATTACAATTCAAAACTAAGAGGTGGGGTTGCACTCTCCTCCCTGGTAGCAGCACCCCAAGGCTCCTTGCCCACACACCATCCTTCAGTGCTCTTCATATTCAGACTTGTGAATATTTCTCTATGCACCATCACACGGCATCCACAAACTCCTTTGAACCGAAATCAAGGACTAGGAACCCACCATCTGGGGTGAAGGAGATTCCTTTTCCCTCTGTTTTATATCCCTCATTTTCTTCCTTTTTGTGCTATCCCTTCTCCTGCCTGCCCAGGTGTCTCCCGCTCCATATCAGGCCTTCTCCCTTACCCTCTTGTTCTGTGAAGAAGTTGCTCAAAATATCCCTGACATGTGACAAAATAACAACTTTGCCAGGCTGGGGTGGGCTTACACTCAACACATTTTATATGGTGCTTATGAATATGTTAAAATTATTTGTAGTGTAGTTACAACAACTACAGTAGTTGCACATTGTCAGCTCTCAGATCCCTGGCAGAGATGGGACCTAAAGCCTTGAATTGGCAAGCATCACTACTTTCACTTAACAGATGGCAAAACCTAAGCTACAACTTGCCTGAATTTGAATGGTTTTTAAAGAAACGGGGGAAAAAAATCCAAACAAAAAAAAGCAGATTTTTTTTTTTTTTAAAAAAATTTACATGTTTCTTACTTTCCTTTCTTATAAGCACCCGTTTGTCTCTAGGTAAGATGTGGATTCTGCCATAGCAGCAAACATACTACTACCAGAAAAACCTGAGAACAAGTTACAGTTCCCACTGTATGTACTCCTGCCAAATCAGCATCCAAAGACCAGACGCTCCCTGCTTTCAGACCATCTCCTTGCTTTAGGTTAAAGTCAGCTTACTAGACTAAAACTGTCCAAGTTAACATGTCATCTGCTATAGAGGGTAGCCAAGCCCTCTTGCACCATCCTCACTAGGTGATCCTTAAAGGCAACAGCCTTGCAAGCTATCTTTTTGGCACTGCCCTTTTCTAAAGAGATTTTTTCCTATTGTTTTTGATGGAAGTTACAGCCCCCTAGCACCACACACCAACCTTTGAGTTGACTTGATCTTGACTTCACTCCAAAAGTTTTTGCTTCTATGCTATCTGCCCTGTTCCTGCCCACTCCCACCTTCTCCCCTTCATGACAATATTTTAGGGGGACAATTTTCAGTGACAATGCATCAGTTTTCAACTGTGGTAAGCTGGAACAACCACTCATTCTCCTGTCTAAGAGCTGCTGTTTGTACACTTTGCTCTTCTATTCAGCCCATTGACTTACCTCCCTTATCTTCAATCTATAATTAGAAGAGATTAAGGAAGCTGACTTATTGCAAAAGAAAATAAACAAAAGGGATCAGGGATGAGTTGAAGGTGGTGGGGTTGGGGGTGGGAGTGAAGTACAAAATCAGCACAGTCTCCCTCTTGAGAAGGTCATCCCAAGGAAGGGAAAGAGCAAAATCAATGAATTTTGGCTCAGCAGTGATGGGAGTCAATCCATCAGGCAAACTGATGGCAGCCAGTCAGGCACTCACAGACACCACCTGTCACTGCCAGCAAAATGTCAAATTTATGAATTCATTTCCATAGCAAGATAGCACTCCCCCAGGGCAGTGCTGAACAGTTTCACAGCTTCTAGAGCAACCTACTGAGCAGGGAGAGAAGAGGCAGCTCTTCTTCCCCACCAACTGAGGCAAACTGTATTTTAAAGGAATGGATGTATGGACCAAATCCAGAGTCACACTTTTTTACCATTTGGTTTCTTTAAACTGGGGTCCCTAAATGAAGAAGCACTTAAGGCATGCCCAAATTTCCCATTTTTGTGTCATTAACAAGAGTGAAATGTTACACCTATGTGTCTCTCACCCCAGAGTTTAACTTCCTTAGCTGCATCAAATCCCTCAGAGATGAAGGTGACAACATTGACCTTAACTAGCTACACCCAAGTGAAAATTTATCCCATATTCGCTATAATTGTAGCTCCTTGTTAAGAAGAGTCTTGTCATGGTAGGGCTGATTCCCTTCAGTTAGTTCAGAGAGCACACTCTCAGTGATTGTCATTCATCACTGACGATTGCAGTGACAGAAAACTTCCCTGAAGTTCTCTGCTCACCCACACAGAGACAAGCACTTATCTTTCCAGCACAAGAAGTGGAAAAACCCTGTATTCTTTTCTTCCTTTCTACCTTTCATCTACCTTCATAGTATCATCTGGGTGATACTCACTATAAGACAGTGTCACCAGAATCTCTAGAAGTGACAAACTTTAAGCACAGAAATACTTTCAGGAACCTTATTTTTAATGTTTTCAATTGGAAGTGCAACAGACTGAACTGAGATATAGGAGGGCAGATATTCTAGTTGCAACCTGAACTTTAATTTTGTCCAGTTAAGCATACATTAAATCATTAGAAACAGTTTTTAAGTTTAGAAAGATGTCAAGCTGGGGAAGGAGGGCATAATCCTTGACTAAAAACTTAGGGGACATAATTTTAAACTGATGCAAATGTTTTGATTTAGTAGAGCACTTGGCCCAAATTCCCCAAAATTTTCACACTTCTCTACTTTTTTAAAGGTATAATTCCACCCTTTAGGCTCTTCCAACACACTCAGAAATAATTTACCAGCTGTCTAACACCCCAGGTTGTCTAGTCCCAGCAGCCCCCAAATTCATAGGCATGAGTTAGTGAAAAAATGACAAAAGAGCTGGTACAGTGATGCCAGCCAAGTCCCAAGTGAAGGAGGTTATTGCCAGTGGAGGAGGATTTAAATGAAGATACTTAGCACTAAATCTTTCAAAACAGGCATACACATTCTCCCTATGTAGGATGTCCAAAAACAGACACGAACCGATAGGAAGGCAACACCCTACATGGTCCCTTTTAGCTTTGTCAGAACTGATTTGATGGTGTTGCTCCCTGCTAGCAGTAGACGTGAGGTCAGGCTGACTCAAGTTTTAGCTCCAAAGTTCTTCAAGCAAGACTGGCAGACCAGGGAGCAGAGCTCACCTATGTAAGAGCTCTGGGATTGCACAGAAATCAGTGACACTTCAGGGCAGAGACATCCTGTTGGAATATGAATCCCACTGGGCCAAATCCACACAGGCCCAGGAGTGCCCAGAAATATGAGGATTGAATTAGACCCTTCAGAAAATCTAAATTACATAAATCCACACAGATATGAGGTAGAAATGCAAGCTAACAAGAGAAGCCCTAAAGCTTAGTTTAAAGTTCAAGTAACATTGCTTTTTGCAAAGTTAGTTCAAGTCTAGTCACAGTAAAAATAATACAGTCTTGCTAAAAATTCCTAGAGAGAACAGATAGAGCTATATGCACAGAATTTGTGTAAGAATCTTAACTTAGGATTGACCCAGCAAGACTGTAGAAAATTCATGTAAATACTTGATTGGCTAAAAATAGAATAAAAATACACAACTTTGAGAATCCTAACACACTCGCACACAGAGGTTCACAAAACATCACAAATGCCACTGTTGTTTCTTCTGCAGCTGCTACTGATAAAGTGCTTACAGGACACAGATTAGGGGTGCTGTCACTGCTGCTGTTGCTGCTTCTGCTTGGAACTTAAAAATCTTTGTGTTAAAAGGCTCCTGCATACTGCTGTGGACTCTAATAACTTTTGCTTTGTGAGATTGATTTAACCATGCAATAAAGGACTTTGGTCTTACAACTACCCAGCTTCTAGTCTTCAATGAAGATGCCCAAACCTCTCAGCGTCAACACCTGACCAGACAGTGTGTCACATGCAGTGGTGTAAGCACTCTGAAACATGGGATCACACAGTGAGGACACATGATCAGAGGTGCATGGTTCATCACAAAACCCAGTGCTAAACCTTCAGATTCTTAATGTTTTACACATGCTGGAATTAGACAGCTACAACAAAATTCTCACTTCATGGCAAGTTCTATGTCACCTCACTCGGCATCCTCATTGCAGAAATTTGTGCAAAAACATAGAGAGACCTCACTATTTTGCAAGCGTTTTAATGCTCTGATAAAAGGTCTATGATGACAAATATTGCTAACTGTCTTCCCAGGAGACATACAAACAAATCATCACACTGTCTATAGTGTGAGACAGTGTTTTACAAGGTACTCCATCTTTAAACTGATACTGTTAATCTATTTATAATATAGGTCTTTCAGGGTTGTTTGTCATTTGGGGTTCTTTTTAATCTTTAAAATTAATATATATTAATTTTGAATTCAAACTGTATGCATTAAGCTGGTTGAAGGCAAATTGTAAGGTACTTTGTCTTAATTATGGCACCATGATACAGAGCAGTTAAATATCCATATAATTTTATATTGTTGCCCTGAAGGCCCTTCCTTGAAGTCAACCTTTCCTTTTCTTTTCCTATTTTTTAAGCAAGACTTAATTTGGAAGTATTAAGAAAGTAGAGAAAATTACTTCACCCTAGTTCCTTTGTATTTTTCTCCTACTTTTATTCTCATTTTTGAAGATTAATATAAATGAGTATAGAAAAGTGTCTCTCTAGTTAATTATGCTTTAGGGAACTTTATTCTCTCCACCCTCCCCCAAATTCTATTTTAAGGCCCAGTCTCATTCTCTTGTTCATTAGAAACATTAGGAAACAGCCAACTGTATCATATAGCAGCTGATTCTTCCTTTCATGCATGTCCCCAGCTCACCCTCTTTGCATTGTATAACTCAAAGACAGTTCAACTTGAAATAGTATCCTTTGAAAACAAAACTGATGAGCACCTCTCTTTTAAATTTTGCTTTTCCTTGATTGCCATGTAAAATTACCTTGATACCCACTATCTTTACCTTCTTGCATAGAAAAAGCAAAAAACAGCCCACATCTCTGGTGTCAGTTTTCCTTGTAAGGCTCCAATTCTCAAATAGACCCTTATGATCACAAAATTTTATACACTGATTCAGATAACATCATCAGTCCCAAGCATTTAACAAAACAGAATTCACATCCCTTTCTTCTTCTAGCACCTTTGAAGTCCTTGTGTGGCTGCACTCTTCCATCTTAAACAATAACACAGGTTTGGATTGGAAAAGGCCCTTATCTTAGCAGAAAGTAGTCCTGTCAGTCTGTGCAGGAACTCACAAAGTCAAAAGCAAGGAAGACACAAAAATATTAAAAGGCAAAGATGGGATTCTGTAACATCTCATATAATGTTTAATGCCTTTCTATCACACCATCGCTGAAGAGCAGAGCTGAAGACAAGGAGGCAGTTGCTTGTGGACATTGATTCCTATGTTGAAATACTTTTGGCCAGAAATTTCATCAGAGAAATTCCAACAGCATCAGAGGCATCGGTAAATTCACAAATTTTCCAACCGCACAAAGTCACAAAATAGTGCTGATGACAGAACCAACAGATCAGTCTGGTATGACATATGGCAGAAATAGACAATGAGAACACCTTTAGTCAATAGCATAGCTAGATGCACTAAATTAAAATGACAGAATAGTCTAAGTTGGAAGAAACCTTAAAATTCCTCTCATTCCAACACCCCTGCCATGGGCAGTGGCAGCTTCTACCAGATCAGATTGCTCAAAGGTGCATCCAGCCTGGTTTTCAACACCTGGCATCCGCAGCTTTTCCGGGCACCCTGGTCCAGTGCCTCACCACCATCACAGTAAAGAATTTCTTCCTAAAATCTTATTGAACTCTATCCTCAATTGAAAGCCATTTCCCCTTGTCTATCACTATAAACCCTTGTGGAAAGTCGCTGTCCATCCTTCCTATAGGACTCCCTCAGATACTGGAAAACTGGTACAAGGTTTTTCTAGAGCCTATTCTCCTCCAGGCTGAACCACCTCATCACTTTTAGGCTTTTTCGTAGTAGAGGATCCCCAGCTCTTGATCATCATCCTGGTCCTCCTCTGGATTCCTTTCAACAGGTCCACACCCTTCTTATACTGGTAGCCCCAGAACAGCATCCAGTATCCCAGGCTGGGCTTACGAGAACTGACTAGAGGGGGAGAATCCTGCTGGCCACGCCTCCTTTTCTATTAAATAAAAAATAAAAAATAAATCTTTGTTCTGTCTGCTGATATAGTTGGGTGAAACATCTATGTTTTCTAAGTTTTAAATTAAAAAAATGGGCTTTTTAAAGGCTTGTAGATTTCACTATATTCTGTTTTTCATCTGCAAAATGCATTCATGTGTTCAAGTTTTAGAGAAGTTTTCATACACTTTACTCCTCTGTATTTTACCTCTAAAACAAAGTGTCAGATACATAAAAATCTAAAATCTAATACTTTCCCTGAATAAAATGAAAATATTTTTGGTGGTGGTGGTTTGGTTTCTTTTTCTTAGAACCTTACTATTTACCCAAGAGTAGAAAGAAGAAGAAAAAATAAAATAATAATAATAAAAAAAAGACAGCAAAACTAAAACAACCAACACTAAATCACCACAGGAGGGACTTTGTTTTTTTTTTGGGGGGGCAGGCAGATAAACACATAATTCTTTGTCACTAAGTAGAAAAGTATTGCTTAGGCCAGGTGTGTCAGGAATTAAGATTTTTCTCAGGGTAGCAGCTAATCCTGTTAACACAGCAATAAAGAGTTGTTGTTTTCACTGAGAATTGAGCCAGCAGAACAAAGCTATGTGCAGAGTCACAAGCACATCCTGTCTATGTTCTCCACTATGGGCTTTCAACCTCCAACCTCTGTGTGCTCTCTTCACACTCAGTTAAAATTATTGTGTAAAACCAAAGAAACCACATACACATACATTTTCACTCTTTGCTTTACAGTCTTCTGCCAGTTTATAACAACATGGCATTTCTGGAAGAAAGAAGGAAGGACCATTTACTAAAACAAACAGTCCAGCAGTTGATCTGTAGCAGCTGTTAAAATCCTAAGCCAGAAAGAGCCTCAGTGAGTTATCAGCCCATGACACTGCAGATGCAAGTTACTGCTCCCATCTACAATGCAGACCTGTCAAGGTGAGACACAAGTCTTGTCAAGTCAAGCTCCTGGTGACCTTCTTATGGGATCCAAAATCGAAAACTGAACTTTAAGACTAGAAGAAAAACCACTGATGGACACTTAGGGACCCTCAAGTTCTCATAGGCATGAAGAGAAGAGTGCCATCTACCATAGTGAGGATGCTGGGCATTAGTCTCATCTGCTAAGTCAAACCCTACTAATCTGGGCCCAGCTGTGTCTCATTACAGGCAGAGCACCCGACCAGTGATAGCTTCTAACAGCAATGAATGACTTCACAACACCTGTACTGAAAGGAAGTAATGTAAAAGCTCTTGTCCATTTTGAAATTCTCAAGAGGAGAGGGTATTCATTCCTGAGACACTAACTACATTTTTTAAATTAGAAAAGTTTTGCTTTGGTTGTTTTTTTAATCAGCATAGCTGGATATCTATTTCTTAACTAATTGCACCCACCTATCTAGGATCTTAATTTTAAAAGTAAAATTCTTTGGAAGATGGATATTCTTGTATACCTATAGTAAAATTCAGCTTTCTCAGGAGGCAGATTAGCACCTTTTCTTTAATGGGTTATTAAGATCATTAACATTCCAAGCAAATATTTTAAAGTACTATTAGTCTATGTTATGTGGTAGAATTAAGGAGAGTTCTATAAAACCCAAGGTTTGCTTTACTTCTTTCAATTCTCTAAGGTAAGCTCAAATACCAAGAAATAGAAGGCATAAGACTGCTTCAGTGAAGCAAGAAAAGGGGTAGGAGGGGAGCAGCTTAAAAACTTTCTTTCTAGTCTTCTGTGTATTTCTTCAACTTAGTCAAGTCTGCAGAGGGAATACCCTCTTATTTTTCTTCCCACCAGCGACAGCAACAATGAGTCATAGTACATGTCTACTCCAGGCGAGGACTTTTGTCTCTTGCCTACCACAATTTTCAGAGATTTATTCGATGCTATCTCTGCCTAACTATTGCCCACATAAAGAGGCAGAAGCTAGTTACCACGGGTAAAAATTTTAATATTGAGCCAAATACAAACATTCAAATGCTTGGACACAGACCTCTGTTGTTCTATTCTGTCAGCTATCCATTCCTATGCCATCATAAATCTCCAAGAAGCAAATAAACAAATGATTGTGTTTACCTGTCAGAGTCCAGGCAAAAAAAGGTGTAGTTCATATTACACTAAGAGACTGTTAAACTTGGGGAGTTAATAAAAGTACATTGCAACTTGCTATATGTTCAAGAGGCACTGTAACACTTCTGATGATTTTCAAGTAGCTTGTCGGCCACTAAGGTTTTAGGATGTTGTCCATGTGAGTTACACAGGGACAACTTTTGCCAAAGGAAAAACCCAGGTACCTTCAGGTGTTGAGATGTTTATTCCCCCAGAAGAAATACCAAATCCTAAATACATGAATTGCTCTATGGAAACTTTCCTTACTCCTTGTTTACAGTAGAGACCATCCATCCAAGGTGTCATTCTTTGGTCATCTAAATGACTATCACTGAATGTGAAACTTATGGAAGCTAGCCATGCTGTAGCAGTTTAAATACAACATCCATAACTCTTTTGAAATATCTATCATTGTTCAACTAAAGAATGATGTCCCATTACAAGCTTAAGAGACTCTTTAGTACAGTAAGACAACAATAAATGTCTACAGCTTAGCTCTGAACCTCACACCTGGGTTACAAAGCCATGATTGTTTTATTGCAGTGAGAATCAAGAACAGTATGAAAGCTCTTCCTCTGATGACTGAAAATTGCAATTTAATTAAAAACAAAGCGCTGGCCATCCTTACTCTTCAGATATTCTACTAGATGGGTGTCTTTCACACATCCCAATTTTAAAGGGAAGTATTTCTTTCTCCCTGTATCAGACATAAGAATTTTTTTCATTTTGCACCCTTTCTTGAAAATCCTCTATTTACAGCTTATCTTCTTGGAAGAGGTAGTGAGAAGCTCAGCTGAGCATAGAAGGAGTTTAACTAAACTGAAGAAAATAAATCTCTGTATGGATATTGTTTCTATATATTTATTAACCATTCATCCAAAAGGGGCAGGTTTATACATCACACATGCAGAGCCCATTACTGTCATTGAGTACACATGGGGGAATTCTCATGCTGGAAAAAAGAACATCTTTGCTTCCCACAACTTATCGAGAGCTTAGCAAAGTGTTGAAATGAGCTCTCTTGGGTCCTGTTGTACCACAGAACTAAAATACACTAAGTTAAGATTTTTGGTTTGCTACATTTGGGCTTCTAGATCAGTACCAGGCTCTACTGGAAATATTTGGAATTATTTGTAATGAAATAACTTTTCTGCTTTACTATGTGTGCTTTGACTCTCATGTTATCTTCCTTAAATCTGTTCCTGAATTTAGTTTAGCAAATGGCATCAAGGGTGGAGAACCACCATAAGTGAGCATTAGAGATCAAGGTGCATAAATTCATCTGGGAACAGAGAATGCCATTCATCCAAAACAAGTGTAACCCAAAGGAGTATATGAGATGGAAAATGTCTTAGTGCAGCATGTCTCTGGAAAGGGATCTGAGGATTACAGCATGCCGTGAGTACAAAATTCGTTCTGTTCCTGAAAAAAAAAATTACTTCAAGCTGGAGTTGAAAACAGAAACAGAGCCTGAAAACCAGAAAGCTATCCTTTTGCTCAGGACTAAGAAGGTTCCTTCTGTGTTTGGCTACCTTCTTCATCAAGAAGGTGAAAACAGTTTTTATAAAAGGCAAAAAAAATACCCAGCCAGCTGCAAAGCCTGCCCTCCAAAAAAAGTCTACAAGACTTTGTACTGCCCAATATAAGGAAGGGAAGGCTGAAAGGTAGCATCTTCCAGGTAGATTACATACTACTGTAAAGAACAAGACAATAAATTACTTTCCAATATCTTTTGCCAATGAGCAGCAATAGCTATGCTCAACATGAATCTCTCTTGCTGTCAAATTCAGGACAATCTTTCCAGCAGTAGTGAGAGAAAAACACTGAAAAGGTTGCCTGGGTTCATTGGCAGAACCACCACTGGAGGGGTTTTTGACAACAGGCCTGACAAACAAACATCATTAGAGGAGATTGAGGCATAACTGATCTGCCTCAGGGACAGAAGCATGGACTAGGAAATTTTTCAAGGTCTTTTTAAGGTTGCCACCTTCTAAATACAAAACACATGGACACATAATGAGTATAAACAGCTGCAATGCAGCAATTAATTTGCTAAGGTTGGTACCAGATCAACACCATCCATAGTTTGCAGCAAGCTGTTCAAAACCCAGGCAAGACTACATTGCTAAAACTCCTTCCACTGGTACCAGTTCCCTTGGGCTAGTTCACATCTTACTTCAACCACTGCTGTTGGAGGTTCAGGGCAGACAGATGATAAAAATTATTTGCACTGGGAGTCACCTAAGTCTGCATTTTCTAATCTTGGAGAGGCTTGTTCATAAGATAATAAGATCATTAATAGCCATAAGACAGTAAGATCACTAATAGTCATAAGATAATAAACCCCTCCAGGAATGCTATATGTATAAATCAGGCATAGGACATGTACCATTACAAGCACCATACAGAACTAAGCCAGACTGTTCTGTTTTTCTAAAGGAATCTTACAAATCTGAGGAGTGCAAAGGAACAAGCACTCTGGGAGCTCAACAAATGAACGGGACAGAGCTTTCAAACTGTAAGTAGCACTGACAGATTTCTTTGCTATTGATGCAAATCCCTGGTGTACAGTCTGCAGCCACTTCGAAAAGAAGTAACGATTATTAATTGATCACGGAGTGCCAACAATTTACTAGGTGTTTCTTGTTTTCCATTTAGCAGCATACGTGAATTTGGAAGCAGTCTGAAGCAAAGAGTTACTCAGGACAGCAGCAGACATGAGTGTTTCAGAAACAGCATCCACAGCCTCAAGAGGGAAAGCTTATCTGAGCTGGTTTGTTTTGTTTCAGAAGAGGGCTGTACACTACTGAATTTCCTACTTTCGGGAAAAACTAGGGACTCAACACACCTTCTGAATCATGGGATCTCATCCTCTCAGACCAGTAAGGTTTTCTGTGCAACAGAAATATACTCAAGGATACTCAATGCAACAGAAGTGGTTGACTCTGTCCAAGTTACTGAATGCAAAGGGCAGACATCAGGATCTGTGGCTATTAGCCAGTGGTTTCTGGCCACAGTATTCAGCAAGACAATCAGCAAGCTGAAAAATCCCACCAGGTCTTCCTACCTCTGACTCCTTTGCATGAAAGTGACACCTTGATGATAGAAGAGAGAACATGCATTTCCAGGTACTCCACATAGAGGGTGAAAGAGAACACAAGTTTAGCACATGGACAAACCTCTTAACAATTAACAAAATATCTCTGTTGAAGATTTCTGAGAGTCAAGATCTGGTATCTCCAATGGAACAACGCATTGAGTCAGATGGTTAAAGAACAGCAACAGCAAAAGTGAACAAAACAGCCATCTGGTGCTACCCAACTTCTATTTTCATTCAGGAGCCACAAGTCCAGCTCATGTTACAACCATCTTTTGACTTTGACACAAGAGACACAGAAAACACAGACATTAAGGAGCCCAGGATTGTGTCCTGGTCGCTCTGCAAGAACAAGGGATAAGACTTCTCCTTCCATTATAGAAAACTCAGGATTTTTAGTACAAAAAGCTATAAAATGCTCATAAAATTGGGGAAAAAACAAAACAAAACAAAACAAAAAAAAAACCACAAAAAAAAATCCACCCAAACAATAAATCTAGGAAAAGACAGAATAAACTTACAGCTGGAATTCTGCAGCTGAAAAATATAAGGGTCTGAGTATTTCCTAAACTATACATTTGCTTGAATCAGTTTTAAGTGTAGGCTTTCATCTGGATTGAAATTTATGGCTAGCTCAAAGCCTTTCTACTTAACACTAATGTTCAAAGGTGATAGCTTGCACAGATTCATCCCTGATACTGCTGGTTGTTCATGGCATTTATCTGATGGTCCACATTTAATCTTTATCACTCTTTTTATTGAAGAAATCAATTCTCATTAATATTTTTAATGGTTTTTAGTGAATGTTAATGAAGTGTGGGAAGGTCCTTCAGGGACTGTACTCCTCTGTCACATTGAAAGTGATTCTAAGTGACTTGATAAAGAGCAGCATGTTGGGAGTCTTCAGGTTTCAGCTGGGAACATCATCATGGAACTAGAATGCTCCTTCACTGTGTGCAATATAGAAAATAACCAAAGAAATTTAACAAAATGCATCATTGACATGCACAAAAATTAAAAGCTTCATGCAACACATAACAAAAGTCATTTTGCATCCCAGTGAAAACTCCCCATGGAAATCTTGATATAAGTACTGCCTATTCTCAAACATGCTAAAAAAAAAAAAAAAAACCAACAACAGCACAAACACCAAAAGATTATAGGTGAAGAATTGAGGTTGGATATACAGTTTGCAGTTTCTATACAACAAGCAATCTGGTAAAGAGAGTCAAGTCAATTGCTCATCTTTTTCCAATTATCAGTTACTTTAAGAAGAAATTACTCTTTTTTTTTTTTTTTTTGCAGAGATACTTTTCAAAACAACTCTTCTACACAAAAAGTCAGCAAATTAGTTTTTTATTAAAGCTATTCTGATCCCCCAATACTAAATAATACTCCAGCATGCACTGTATTTTCAGGTGATGTTAATTTTTTCCTTGTTTTATTTGATAATGAAAATGTAATTTTATCTCTTTCCTTCTTTGATACTTTATGTAAAATATAATATAAAGCATTTAATGTATGAGCTTAATATTTAAAAATATTATTTATTAACTGTATAAGGAAAGGAGTACTCACTGAAAATGCATTATTTACACCATAATTCTCTCATTATTCAGAATGTCAGTGGTGATGAATAACAGATTTAAGAGGAAAATAGAAAATTGAGTCAATGCCACCAACACCATTGGATAAGAACTGCCTATCTTTCTCATTTGTGTTTCACCTTTCCTGTGTCTGAATTAAAATATCTTTTCTCAGCCTCTAATGAGATATTTTTGAGAATTAACAGCAATATACTGCATTAATTCTGCATCCCAGTTACTGAAACAAGAGTTATCAAAATACAGCAATGCATCGAGTCTATATAGAAAGCAAGAGAGTTTCCTAGAAGACAGAGGTCATGTAGAGAATCAGTCCTAGAGCTCCAGTTTACCAGAATCCAAAAGCCAATTCAGAAAAGGCACACATTTTTTGCTTCACCTAGGAGCTACTGCAACCTGGAAAGCTCAAAGAACTTCATACAACACCAGATGCAGAATGAGATTAATTGCCTGAAAGAAAGCAGTGATCGAGAGAGTTGGGACAATATGAAATTTGACCCAAACAAGGCATAATACCTAGGGAATGAAAAAACAAATCCCAAGTGACCTGCAAGTAAGAAAAACATGGAATTATAAAAACATTTGCTTCAATTTCAGTTCATTCACAAATAAAGATCTGCTGGTGATAGTGATTATATTAATGGTGTAAAATGAGTCTTGAGAACATAGCTTAATGTTAGAAAAGGCACAAATCTGACAAAGATCATGTATCATACAGAGACTGCTGTTATCACCAAAGTACCACAGATGACTGGTGCTAGGATGAAGCCACTCTATAACCTGCATTACAGTGCAGTTGAAACTCTCCCTACCTAAGAAAAAAATGGAGACAATTTCAGCATGTAAAAGGACTTTTGATCAGCTAACTCTTCCCAAATTAGCAGTTTGTTTCCTTTCTTTCTTTCCAAGCAACCCGGTTCTGAAACTTTTACATACTAGTTTCAATCTGTATTCAGATACCATGAACTACAAATTTTACACAGTAATGGAGGAAAACATTAATTTATCTGCACCATGTGCCATTTTCTTATGTTCATTTTGGAACTTTTGAAGTGCAATAGGTATGCAGTTCAGAGGAAATATGACAAAAACATCATTGAGCCAACTTCTCAGGGAATTCTGGCAGTGCACCAGAGGTACTCCACAATTAAATTTTACAAGAGTTGTGAGGTTATGATAATGTATTTGGTGGAGTCATTTACTGCAGTCCAAAATGAAAAAAAATAAAATTAAAGAGGAATGGTGATGTACACTTATATAAAAATACAGAGCAGACTGCAGCAGCCAAAATCTTCACAGCTTCACTGCCATGTGAAAGGCCTATGATTTGTGGAGGCAAACTGGGATGCACAGGAGGGCAAGGGGAACACAACAAAACCTGACAAGTGAAAGAGAACACAACATCAACATATCTAGAGAAAAAAATTCTGAAGGAATCAAATAATATCCCGCCAAAGTGCAGGCCAGTTGAGAAGCTGAATTCCCCTGAGCACAGGTTGTTTCCTGTCTGCCCAGCCTGGGTGCTGCCTATCCAGCAAGCAGGATATGAACTGCCATATCCACAGAAATGGACACATCAGCTGCTTGTCACAAGACTTTAGTTCCTTCTTTTGCTTTGAAATCTGCAATTTTTGTCTCTCTCAATGCAATGAACAGCAAGTGAGGCTGTTAGACTCTCCTGCACACAATTGGCAGCAAGCAAGAATTTGGTCTAATACAATACCTGAGTCAAAATGCTGGATAGAACACATTTAGGGGGAAAAAGGTGAAATGTTTAGGGAAGAACAAATGAAAAACTACTAGAAACATGAAAACCTTCATTTGAGGGGGTATAACAGAAATATGGCCATCTTCTAACACAAAAACCTTAACCTTGTCTCCTGGAAAGCAGAATAGCTGAAGGAAAAGATCACAGAGGAATACTTCAGTAATTTGCTCCCTCTTATCAAAGGTTTAAAAGACCAGAGTAGTCATTTTATAGTTGAAATGTAGTTGCTGCAGTATGGACAGCATATTAAGACAACTACAGAGTCTGCTCTGCATAATTATGCTAATGGGTACAGCACCAATTATAGATTTTCTTTTATTCCTTGAAGTCCTCAAAAGACGAAGGTGAAGGAATGATGAAAATAGGAACACAGCTAGAAATATAAACCGCTAGTAATGTCACAGTATGACATTTTTTCAGTACCCTGGCAAGATTATTAGACAGAAACAGAATAAGATTAAGTCAAAAGAGCTTCCAAGTGACCTTGCTAGAAGCAGCATAGTTTTCAGCAGTTTCCTTGACATTTTTTTTCCTCTTTTTTCAGGTATACATAACTAAAGACAGTTGGAAACACTATACATAATAAAATAAGTGAATTTATGGACTACTTAAACCCCTGGCCAGGAACTGAAGATATTTGGTGATAGCAAAAATCTTGTGGTATACCATCTTCAGCAGTCAAAAAATTCCACCAACATGTTTCAAGAAACAGTGTCAACAGTATTGGTGTAGATAGACTTTATATTATACAAATCAGACTTGCTAAATGTTTCTTATCTTCTGCAAATTTGGCAGCTTGAATTTGTTACTTCATGTTTTTTTCCTAACTTTAGAAAAATTGATTCACATTGACCCTATATAAAAAATGCTTTTAAGAGATAAACTTTTTACCAAAGCCTGTAGTAACAGGACAAGGGAAAATGGTTTTAAACTGTAAGGTGTTAGATTTAGATAGGACATGAGAGAATTTGGGGTTTGGTTTTTTTGTGTGCTTGTTTTGGTTCGGGTTTTTGTTTGCTTGTTTTTGTAGGTTTTTTTGGGGGGTGTTGTGTTTTTTGGTGGTTTTTTTTTTGTTGTTGTTGTTTGTTTGTTTTTTTCCCTTTGAAGGTAGTGAGACAGAGGATTAAATCTCCCAGGGAAATTACCAGAACTGGAAGGACTGGGGCTTGCAGCAGCCTTATCCAGTGAAAAATATCCCTGCTTATGGTAGAGAGGAGGGGAGGAAGGTGAATTCACAAGATATTAAGATGTCCCTTCCAGCCTAAACCTTTCTATGAGACTGTAATAATGACTACTGAGGCTACTCATCGTTTTAACACATTAGCATTGTTACAGATTGTGCATTTATTTTATATATGTATATATATTTTAGTCTGAAATGGAAACATCGGTAAAAATCCAATAAAATTTTGAAAAACAAGAATTTGCAATAAAAACATTTAAAAAGAAACAATAGTAATTGCATTTATATCCATATTTTAAATTAGCCTTTAGAGAACCCATTGTTCCTATTAAGAAGCAGCAAATTCTATAGCCAGAGGTTGGATATGCAGTGCTCCTGAGTGTTTTTAACCAAGTCTGGAAGGTGAGTTGTTCAGAAGAGCACACATTCTGAACTGAATGTTATGTTTCTCTATTAAATATTTTAATTCTTAAATCCTCAATTATAAGAGGCAATGATTGCTTAAGTGCCTAAAGATTAGAGATTATGATAGTAAAATCCACTTGCCACTCACAATTTCTTCCCAGAAGATATTTAAGCCTTGCAAGTCCAGCACAGAGCACTAACCAGAGCACACACACAGAGTGCCTGGTCACTCTGAGTCAGCCACAAGGAAAGGTACCATTGGAGTCTCCTGAAGAGTGCAGGGGAGGAGGGGGACAGGATGGAGAACAGCAATAAAAGCCCAAAACCGTCAATTAACAGAACTTCTCTCGCACCTGCCCCTCCTCTGTTAAGGGTAAGTTTTTATCTGACACAAGGGCTCAAGAAGAAAAATAGAAGAGCAGCCTAACTCTTTGTAAGCATTGAGTTCAAAGTGAAAGTTTAAAGTATTCCTGTATTTAAATACCAATATACTGAAAATATTTTTAAATGTCTCAAATTAAGACCTCATTTTAAGTATCTCATATTAATATTTCACTTAGCTGTGAAAATCTCCAACTTCATGATAAAGGTTCTTGATATCAATTCCATTATCAATTCTTTTATTGCAGTAAAGGTCCCATTCTAAGCCATACACTGAAAGCATCTTTCCATTCATATCAGAGGGGGGAAAAAAATCTGTTTTCAGTGCACAGGCTTAACTGTGAACCATTTAATTCTAAACCATTTTTTACAGAGGAAACTAAAATATTGTTCTGTCTCCATTTTCTGGAGGTTGTTTCTAACATTCCTATTATCTGTAGATTAAAAATAACTTTCATTTCAAAGTGTGAAAAAAGAAGTGTATGTGTTTTTAGATCACATAAATCTTACCTGAATGTGTATTCTCATTTCTCTTCTTTCAGAATTAGAATTTCAGAAACAACATTCTCATAAAGTTTATTGGGATTTCAAATAAAGAAAAAATAAAGTCTTTGAAAATGGGCATTTCATTCCAAGAAAAGTAAAGCTGCACTTTACAACGTCTACATTATTTATGAGTTTTCATGATTACAGTGAACTAGTTTATAAAGCAGGTTCCCTTGTGTGGTTTTAAAGTACATCGAGGAAAGATAATTCATCTACTGTTCACTACCACTACTCTACAAGAAGCCTCCTCTGATAATGTGTGTGTGTTTATTCAACAAAATAAGACACCTTTTTGTTTGCAATTCTTTTGCCATAAACCTCTCTAAATGAAAATTCATGAATATTTTTGGTATGTGTAAAATTATTTTGAAAGTTTATTTGCTACATCTTTGTAAATTCAAGTGCAGGTATTTCTCTCCAATTAAGTTTTCTTTACAGAATCCCCCACATTTTCAGATAAAGGAAATACAGTTTGAAAAAGTTGCAAATTGTCTCTCACCTACCTGAAAATAATGAAAAAGAAAGAATTCTGAGGAGAATAGGGGAAGAAAGATAACTGACTAATTGAGTATCTGGAATCTTTCAGAAAAGATTTAGTCTAAATCTTAAAGTAAGATTTCACATGTCAAGAAAGTACACATTGCAAAATGACAAGTCTGCATGGATGAGGAAGGCACATCTTGTCACCATCAAAATTAAATTGATTTTGTGAAGGTGGAGAAAGGACCTGGGTGGATTCCTAAAACTCAGTTCTCCTGAAATCTAATCTAAACTGAGAATATTCATACTTGTGTTCATGGACACATGATCAAGAACAGATTTCACTGATAGAATTCCCCGTAAATAATCACATTCCAACCACCTCGAACACAAAGCACCAAATTTACTGGTCTTATATTTTGTCCTGGGTTCAACAAGAATTACCTTCCCTCTTGCTCCTACTAACTAGCAGAAAAGAGTCTCCCAAACAGAAATGGAGTAACTATTAAACAGAAATGGAGTACTATTACTATAGTAACTATTATGCTCCATTCTTCTATATTTAGTGTGTATATGAGGCCACAAGGATTATTATACAGCAATAGCATTTTCAGCATATTCAGACATGGATTGATACCTACTTGTACATTGTATTCCACAATAGATCTGCCTGGATCCTAGGAGCAAATAATTATCCCTAGTTCAGATTCTCTAATGACAAGTTTCTACTTGAAGCTGTTGATTCAGTGGTCACCTCCCTTTATTTGCAGCTCCCACACTCTCTCTTTTCTACAGTAGATTGGGGTACCTTAAGAAGTGGCCCACCAGGGTACAAGTAGCTTTGCCAGGGCCTAATGACAGCTTTCCAGCTGCTGCCCCACTTCCCTCAAGAGTTTTCATTATCTATATTACAAAATAGAGGGGCGAAGCGTTTTCCTAGCCAAGACAAATCCATTTTTTCTTTAGCTGATAGGAACCGAGAGAAATGACCAGAGAAATTTAGGAGATCTGTCATCAAACCCATTTCTTACAGAGCCATAACAGTACTTCTATTTCCTCTAAGTTCATGTTTGTTCTGGTTATGATCCTTCTTTTTCACATAAGATCCAATAATTATTTGTTTAAAATAACAAGAGGGTTTAAATTGAATATAATTGGAGGACTGACCACACCAAGAGAAACACTGAAAGTTAACGTTACTTACATTTGAGTTTTTTTGCAAAGTGAGGATTTTATTTTCATGTTTTCCTATTTTTTCATTCCTCCTTTCCATTAAGGTTCATGGTGGTTTTTTCTTGACATTCAGATACCAAAGCTAATGCACTACTTAGAGAGGAAAAAACAAGTTTCACTTTCATTCTTGCAAGGATTATAGCAACACTTCCAGCCAGATTCCTTTCATTTGCTTACAAGTTGCATAACTCAAGAACATAATCTATTCTTGTCTGAGTCTCTCCATGTCATATTTTTATTTGGAATGCTCACTTTTACTAGAAATAAGGCAATTTGTTTCAATTCAGAAAACCATGAGAATGAGTTTTCCATTGTATCATCTCTGCTTGAATGACACTTGTGTTTCTCCAGGGAAGTCAATCTGTTTTGAAGGACATTGAGTGCTGTGCTGTGGGAAACATCCTTTGCCTGCAAGGCAGTGTGAACAAACCTGAGCCAGCCCACAAAATTCGTAACACACAAGCAAACAGACAATGCAAGGAAGGGCATTCAGCTGAAACCACAGACCAGATGCTTTCATGGTATATATTCACCATGGTTCACTTAATTCTGTCAAAGCCTTTATGGTGGTGAGAGACAGACATGCAAGTGCGTATGTTCCTATGTACTTTTTTTTCTCTTTTTCCCAAGGCTGTGAGAAGGCTTTAATTGGCAAATACAGGACTCTCCTTCCAATCATCCCTGGACTTTTACGTTTTTTGAGCTTCTTAAAGGCAGCCCATTTTTGCAAGGTATTTTGAGCTTACCAGATAACCTCTCTGACTTGCAAAAGACAAGTTTCCAAACAGACACTTCACTGGTTTGTCTTCTCTTCTAGACATTGAGAGAAAAACTTGCATTTTACAAGCAATAACATCCTGTAAACTGAATTATTTGTAAAATACAACCATGACCTAAAGAAGGTGAAGAAAAGGAGGCATTTATTATTAGTTGGGAAAACATAATTTCATACCAAATATATTCATCTTAGTACAACATCCCCCCTAAAGACAAAGCTTCCTGTAGAAAAGGATATTGTACCTCCTTGTAGTTTGAGAAACAACTAATCCTCATTCTAATGATGCATTATGTGATAGTATCCAACAAGTTTCTGATGCATCATTTTGATTACAGAGTGATCAAACCTTCACTGCCTTACAGCAGGCTGATTTTTCTGTAAGGATAACAGAAGGAAAAAAGAGTAACAGAGTTTCTTACACTAATGCTACACCATTACACCTCCAGTTTTTCCCATGGAAAGCCGAAAACGCTCTGCAAGAATCTGCTTTAGACTCCCAAAGACACATCAGTCTTTACAACTAGAAAATCTGACCCCAGAAACTGTGAACTAACTGTTGACTTGAAACCAAGCCCCATAATGGCAGGTATAAACGCAGACACCAGAGCAAGGGTAAGAAAGCTCCATATTACATGTTACTCCTCCTTCGTACACAGGACTGCTGTGTTATTTAAATTGATGGGATTCTGCTGCAATGTATAACCACTTCTGCCTCCTGTGGGAAGGCACAAAGCGAAAAGTAAAGACTTATACTGAATTTAAACCACTGCAGGCAGTGGTTTATTGTTTCAGAGTTACAGTTTCAAAGACGTTTTAGAATTATGTACCCTGTCCACCTTTATATCTAATAACAATACAGTCTGCCCACATACCCCTAGGACCAGTGAATTCTGTTTGGTTAAAAATATATCTTCCAGACAGTTTTGACGTGAAGAGAGACAGAAAGCTCTTTTTCCTCATGGTAATTTGTTCCAGTGGTCAATCCCTTGCTAGAATTCTTGTGTGCACACTGACTTTCCTCTTTAAATTTGTTGGCCTTTATCTTTCAGCCACTAGCTCTATCTTTACTTTTCCCCTCACTACACTAAACACATTTCAGAAGCAATTTTCCCCCTCTGTGTTTATATACTACATTGCATATGTTCCCTAGACAGTTTTCTGATAAACCAAAGTCTTTCATCCCTCACCCAGTGTGCATTTCTGACTGCTCTTCAATTCAGTAGCAGTTTTGTGTTTACTTCCTAGACCACCAATAAAACTGCTGAACAGCCAGATCTGGACTAAGTACTGGCACTTTCACAGCTTCATTCAAAAGGCATCTGCTCAGTAAAGGTCCTTCTTGCTGGGAATTTTGGTATCTGTTAGTTTACCAGTTCACAAGTCACATATATAACTGCACTTCTAAGGCCCTATATAATTTACCACCTGGTACCAAGCTACTCTACTTATCTCCCACTATTCCCCCCTCTTAGCAATAGCTGTGATATTTCATGAATTTGTTTTTGTAAGTCTGCTGTTTGACAAGTCCAGCTCTCATGCATCCTCTTTGGGTCTCCTAGAAAAAAAGAAATTCCCTCTATGTTGGTGCTCCCAACTCTGTAAATGTTAGTTTACAGGATGTGCATTCCAGCATTTAATTCTTCACCAAAGAGAACCTGTTTCAGTTGTTGCATTTCTTTGTCCTAAACTGAAGTCACACTAAACATTTTATACTTAGCCATGTTACCTTGCTTGACCTTTAATAACAGCCAGAACGACCTTATCTTTTTCTGACAAGCTGAGATATAACCATAGCTTATTGTGTACACCTTATTTTTGCTCCATGCACAGAAAAAATTCAAATCTCTTGCAACTTTCACAGAGGATCTCTTGATTTCAAGCAGCCAAGGTTTATGTCTTTGGGTCTATCTTGTTAAGGGTCTGGTCCCTGATAAATATGGAAGGCAGAAACAATTTTCTCACTTTTTTTTTTTTTTTTTTTTTTTTTTTTTTTTTTTTTTTTTTTTTTAGCAACAGCTAGCAGCAGCATCCTCGTGTCTTCAAGATTTAACATTCCCTCCCAGGAGAGCAAAGATGAAAAGGAGGAGCACGAGAATTTCAGCAGGACATGAAAAACAAGAAGGTAACCTGCAGCCCAAGTTTCAATGGTTTTATTTATGCATCACTTGCATGGAAACTCCATCTGGGAACAGAGGGCTCCAAGAGGCAGAGAGTGGGAAGCAGCAGCATTTTTTTCCGAGCACAGCACCTGTTCTCAGCCTTCAGATGTGTGGCAGAAGATCTGGGCAAGAGGCCAAGAACCAGAGAGAAAAGGAGCAGGAGCAGGGCTTGACATTTTAAAGGAAAACCTCTCTTCAGACCACATTGGACCTTGCAGAGTGCTTAAGGAACAGTAAAGAGCTGTTAGCATCCTCTCATCCTCTCCTCAGCAGGTTTTCTTTTCTGTGACTATGTACTTATCTGCTAACTACAAGCCTACCAAAAATAGAGAAACAGTGAAAGTTTTCAGAACCCGGGTGTAAAAATCTCCACAATCAAAAGGTTCCCCCACTCACCCAAGCTGTCTTACATTAAAGAAAAGAATATATTCCCCACTTAGAAGGTCTGTATCTGAGAGGACAGAACACTAAACACATACCTGTTCAGAAGTACTTAGTGCTAAATTCTTTCTGACAAACTCAATAGCCCAGTAGCCAAATACCTCAGAATAAGTGAAAACTGATGCTAGTTTCTTTAAGAGAATAATGCTGCTTGGGGACTTTTTTTTTTTTTTTACCCTTATCCTCTGCAATTTTTAGCTTGCCTTTTTTGCTTTCCCAAATTTTATTTCATAGACCACCCCTGACAATATTTTCTTTCTGCTTGATTTGGACACCCTCCAGATTTTTGTAGATGTTTATTGTCCTAACCATGCCTGTGAGCCTGTGCTTAGTCGAGAATCATTGATTCTCATTTGGAACATCTCTGATGCCTGCAATATCTGTTATTTTACAATTCCGATACCAAACTATCTCTCATTTTAGATAGCTACAGAGTGTGTTTCCATCCAGGACGCCAAGCACACATAGCTATCTATATTTCTAAACTCATTGTATCATCAGGAAAAAAAATGCCATAATTAGGAGTCTAAAACAAACAGATCCCACTGAGGGCCTTTGAAGTTTATGGCCCATCCAGCTTAGTGTCCTGCACTGTGTAATTTGTGCTGTGTTAGCATGACCACAGAAGTCTAGATTTGGCATGGTTAGACATTTCATTCATCCTTCCAACTAATTTATAATCTACACAGTATTTTAAGTCTCAGATGACTGTGAAATAAGGATCTCTCCAGTCAAATAATCTGAGTTGGAACCTGCTGCAATGATGACATTTCACAAGGAAATAGTTGAATGCCTTCTCTTTAATCTTCCTGTACATGAGAGATTTCACAAGAGAAGTCCTGCACAGGCAGAAAAAGCTACAACCTTATTATATGGAGCTAAAGGGAAAGCAGTCTCTAACATATTCTGTTTCCAAGCCTTTATTGCTTGAGAAAATATTTTTAATGTCCATGATCAAACTATAATTTTGCTATAACCAAATTTAGTATAAAAATTGGTTGGTTTCCCATTAATTGATTAGAAAATATACTAAACATTTTTTTTCCCTCAACAAATTCAAGCCCTTTTTCTTCCTGACTGATGCAGAAGGAGGGTTTGGCTGACAAAAATCATGCTCTAAACAAAACAAAAGTCTGGGTCCAAGTCTCACCTGCTGTGATGTGGAACAGAACACTTGACTAATGAGCTAAGTACTCCACTCCTTTTGTATGCTCTTCTGCAGGTATAAACAAGAACATGTTTTGGGCCCTAGGCCCAGAAGGCTAAAATCAAGCTGGATTTTCTTAGAGCTTAGTGTAACAACCCCCAAAACAGGCAAACAAAACAAAGAACAAAAAGAAACCAAAACCAAACAAATAGCAACACATCACCAAAACAATAATGTAAATCTTATGTTCTTTCAGACGAAATGTGTCCAGGAGAAGGAAGGGAATTTTTCCTTCATTCTGCACAGTTGGTGGCATACTGAGGTGAGTCTCTAAGCAGTAACCAGAATTAAAAGAAAAAATATTCTCAGCAATCCATGTCCTTCCCAGTAAAAGGACTGGGGGTGTCATTTGCCATCATTTGCCCTCTGTCTCCTTCACCCCACTCTTATCCATCCAAAATGCCTTGTAAAGCATTGTCAGACACTGAGAAGCAGGCTGGAAATTATATAGTCCAGGAATAACAATGTAATCCAAACTAAGGTGTTTGCTGTCAGGTGGGTGAGCCTGACATGCACCCTCCAGTAACATGGGTCTTCATTGCCCTGTACTGGCAAGTACCCACTTGCCAATCCAAGGCCTCTGGAGGACCAAACACCTTCAGAAATCCAGCGGGATGAGGTTGGAGGGAGATTTGGCAAAGAAAGACACTTGTAGTAATTTCTTTTTCTCTCACTGGTAACGGGTAGGCAATGGCATCATCTCTCTTCACAGACAGAAGAGTTTCTGTCCCAAAAGGGCAATCTTCCCAGATGATCCCTTGCACATATCAAAGAAATACAAGTCATTGAAAAACCAAGCAAAGAACCCTTGCAGGGAGATGGGTGAACACCCTGAAGCAGAAGACAAATATATCAGCTCAATACCTCAAAAGTAATATCATTTTACATCTCCTGCTAATTGCAAATAATATTTTATGGACTATATCTGATTTTCCTAGTTGTTTTGGGGGGCTCCAAACTCCAGCAGTGACATTGAAATGGAAAATTTGGTTATAATGTCTTCAAAAACGGCACTGCACAGTAAGCATCACAGCTCTACTCATCTTTCCTAAACAGATTTAAATAAAGATGGACACAGGAGAAGGCAAAGGTAAGACACAATTCATCTCAGACTCTCAACACTATTTAATGGTTTTATTGCTGCCATCTCCCTACTTCCAGGCCAACCCCACAGCTGAGTTCCTCAAATTTGGATGCTTCTGCTGCCTGCACAAAGTGCTGGTGTTAGTACAGGCAAGCCCATATATTGCAAGAACATGTGCAAATATTAGCAAGAATTGAACAAAATACTAACATATTTGTGGAGTTGCTTGAAATAATAAGACATCCATTGGTTCACATCAAACAGGAGTTGATGGACTTGCCTTTAGGTGAGCCTCACAAACTAAAGGTTCCAAGTGTGCTCCCACTCAATCATGAAAGTATTAGGACTAATTTGTGTGGTCTGTGAAGAACCATGGAGACACAGAGGATTCATAGGGGCACAGAGAATCATATGTGTATAAAGAATGAGTCAACCCATTTAAAAATGTAAGGAATAGAAAAACATGCAGAACACAAGAAATTAGGCATGTAAACTCATCCTTAAAAGAATGGGAGCTCTGCACTCACTGAAAAACAACAAAACTTGATGAATCCCTAATTGCCCAGATAACATTCAGAGGAGAAGACACAATAACTCTGTAATATAACATATGAACTTCACCATTGCCATTGTCTTAGGGGACAACATTTCTTAAGACATTGATTCTTGAAAAAAATCTTGTAGGAGCAAAACTCTCTTCCACTGTTTTTTTCTGTTTCTACATTAAAAGAAGTTGTTGCAGATAGATAATTATTTTTCCAGGAGCACTACCTCGTCCAAGGAGACTCTACCCCTATTGCAGCCCAGAAAATTTTTGATGTTGACCTGACTTTTGACAGATTGACACCTCAAAAACAAACAAACAAAAAAAAAAACCAAAAAAAAAAAAAAAAAAAACACCACCCCCAAAAAAACCAACCAAACCAAACCAAGACTCCACAAGGACTGTTTCAAGTGTCCAATTATTTTGGACACTTTTGAGGCAAAAGCTACTCAGATCACTTTAGCTGGCTTTGAAAAATACCACTTTTTTTTAATCTACCATGGGAATGAACAGGAGCACTGCCCTGTTGTGTACAAGCCTCAAGCAATTTGGGAATTGCTCCAGCAAAGGCTCCCTACTCTGTTAGTACAGTTGCTTTCTTCCAGAATAATCCAGCTGAGGATACTAACATAAACATTATATCAAACCCAACTAGGAAAAAAAAAAAATCAAAGAAGCAAAAAAATCCAAAAAAACCTCAAAGAAACAATAAAACCCAAACACTATAAAAAGTGAAATGAACAAATGCAAAAAACCCCACCAAACAACAGACAAAAAAAATTTCCAAAAGCAGCACTTTTAATATGTACAAAAGCTATTTTCTAGCATTGATGTAGAAAAATCCATCAGGTCTGATATTAAGTTTGATTAAACAGGTAAAAGGAAAGCAAGCAGGGGTTTTTGCTAACCATAGTATGTGACTCCCCACCTGAGCTCTCCATCAGTCATTGAAGTTCACTACTGCAAACACAGAGGCACAGACAGGTATGTATATTGTAAAACTCGGCCTTAAACCTTTCACTGGAAAGGACAGAGGGGTTTGCTTAGTAATCAGGAATAGATTACTAAAGACGTGACAAGTGCCAGCCTAAGCAAAGTGTTTTAAGTCAACACACAGAAAATAATTACATTTCTATTTTGGGGAAGCACTTGAGCATGTGCCTATCTCTAAGTGGTGACATAAAAGCTTTGTTGAATAGCGATGAGCCTTCTTGCATTCTGAGGATGAGACACACACTTAAGTCCTTGTCTGAATCAGCATCTACTTGAACAAATATAATCCCCTGAATTTCCTCTAATTTACACACAGAAAACTTGCAAGGGCAAGAGCATAATAATAGCTCATAGATCCACTCTCTCCACTACATCAGTGGGGCTTTTTGCCCTCAGGATTAACTTTCTTTTCTCTCTGAACCACACATATTCAAGAAATACACATATGCTTTTAAGGGAACTTCTTGGAAGAAAAGGAAGTGCCATAAGACATTTCAGTAATTTCCCACAGTGAGACACTGTGCCAATGATATGGCCTGAAAATGTGGAAATTATAGCTACACTACCAGTGAGGACCAATTTACAGAAACAAGAGATCCTCACACAACTGGGTACATCAATTGAGAGTAGTTAGGATTAAGACTTAGTGAATTCAAAGAGGAGTGTGTTTAAAACGTAATTACTGAAATGCAACCAATAGGAATCATCTGGCAAAGGAAAGTGGGAAGCACTGCTCTTCTCCAAGTCCATTTCACCTTTGAAGCAAGAGCTCCGAAACATTTACAGACAAAGGGTCACTGTCTAAGACAGTAGGTATCACCTTTACAGACCACCACTGTATGCTGGAGTTCAGCATAAACTTCTCCAGTAAGTTGTCTGGTGCAGAGAAAAACAGACTAAACCTCAAATATTATAGGTTTTAGAATATTACAACTAAAATGTTATGCAATTTTTACTTATTTTACATGAAAAAAGTCTGACTCACAAATATTCCACATCCAACACATGGTCATTCTTCATCAGACATCACCTGGTCAGATGAAAAATTCCCAAAACAAGAGAATTAACCATTTCTTAGAGTCAGATGTCACTATCTTGTTGCATTCGGGTGTAAAAGTGAAACTTAGTAAACTAAGTGTAACATCTGTAAATGTGTCTTTTTATCAAGCCTAAAAAGATAATTCTACTCACCCTAGAGAAGCAAAAAAATGCAAATTATAGTTAAGATAGCTAAAGACTATTTAAAACAACTAAGAGGTGTCCCCAAAAGTCACAATCCACCTGTTCTGAATGAAAATCACTTGGACTAAGTTGCTTTTAGAGAGACAAGAAAAATCTGTCAATACACACACACTCAGACAAAGAAACTGACAGCATTACAACACTGAATATAAATTAAAAGCTAGAAACAACAGAAATTTTATGTAACAGATAATAGGTATAAAGAAGAAGGCTAGCACTCAAAGATTTTTTGAGCGCAACAAGAACACAAATTATTTCAGTAATAGTGCCTATGGATTACAAGTTATGTACAATAATATTTAAAAGGGCAGAAGTATTAAACATTTTTCTCCTGAATATTGTGAAGGAATAGTGAAAAGTATTTGCATCCCTTAAAGATAACAAAATACTTCTGAATCGTCTTCAGTTATTGTTGAAATGTAAATGCCAGTTTAACATTTCAAATGGAGAGTTTTCAAGAAAACAAAACAAAAAGAAGCCACAAAATGTATGCAGACATACGAAAAAGGGCTAGCTGAGAAGTAACCTGAACCACAGAAGCAGATTTTCAGTAGCTTCTGGAGGCCTAGAAAGTTTAACCGTACAAGAAAATAAAGCAGTGGTAGAACAATACTTCATAGAGGCAAATGGGCTGACTAGTTTAACATCAGCAATCAGTAGACCTGGCACCACTCCCAATAATATAATGAAATTACTAATTTATGGCACTGTTAAGCATTAAAAGAAATGCAAAGTAATCAAAGACAATGAACATGGGCTTATGAATTCTAAATCTTGTTTTCAAATGAGCTTTTGCTGATAGGTGGGTAAACCTGTTAACATAATAGATTTTTGTAAAGGATTAGATTTGACCTTAATTAATGAATTATAATTACGCAAGATCGGCATGGCATGCATTACACAGATTCAAACCTCCCAAAGTAATAGACCTTAAAATGTTGTTTTAAATGTGGAACCACAGTTGAACAGCAGCATTTCTGGAGATGTATTCTGAGACCTAACATCCTGCCTAGATATTAAATCTGCTGCTCAGGGGAGAGGAGAAGCATCCCAGATTCTAGGCAATAAATTTACAGATAAACAGAGGGTGGACAGCTACACATTTGGATCATCCTAAACAGTTTTTAAACACTCCCCTCTCCTCAAGCATAAAATCATTCATCATCTAATGATACAGACTTCTGGGCCAGGTATTAGACACAACCACATAACCCTTATTTCCAGGTTTATCATCCAAAGTCCTCTGCTGGACAATTCTAGACATTTAAGTATCCCAGAAAATGTTTTCATGAAACTTGCCAGGAAAAGGAGATGCTTTACAGGATCAATTCTGAAATTCAGGGGGAAGACCCAAGTCCTGTGTGCCATGTAATAAGCATTGTATAAAAATTCAGATCTGGAGTACATTTACCAAAAAAGAATATGGCAATGTATGACTCTACAAAAAAATAGCCTAAAGAATGACTGAAGACTTGGAAAACATGCTTTATAATGAACAGTCAAAAAATCTCTGGGTAGTTAGCTGTCAGGGAGAATATTAAAGTTTGTTTCAATTGTATATCAATATACAGAACAGAAATTTGACAGATGGCATTTCAATTTAGTAGATATAAATATAAAATTTAGTAGATAAAAATATAAAATTCACAGCACCTTAAAGCTTTGTTTCACTATATTCAGACTAGAATAAGAAATATATTTAGGGAATAATGAAGATAAGTGAAGAGTTAGTTTAAACAGCATAGAAACCAAAATGATCAAATGTTGCAATGCTTCTAATGCTATTTCTTTCCTACTGACAGTTTGTGTGGTGTGATCATTAAAAAAACAAACTAAAACCAGCATACTCAAAAAAACCTAGCCAAATTGCACCTTTCATCCCATTGGGGCCCTTCCACTTCTGTGCAGGTATTATACCTCTAGTGTGTGGGCTTGGAACAGAAAAAAACCTTCTCTAGTTTTTGTTTGTTTGGGTTCTTTGGTTTTAATGCAAAATGTCAATTAAATACTCTTTTAAAATAAGTTTTTCCTGCACTTCACAAAATCCAGAAAAAGTAGCGATTCAGGCCAAACTCTAGCACCACTATACATTAGTACCATCCTGATATTGCTGAGGTAAAACCTTGAATTGAGACTAATTCATATCCACTGTTCTCTGTGCAGTCCAGCATTAATCAAAATACCCTGATGTCCCCAGAGCACCAAGCAGTTGCTGACTGCCTTGTCCCACTGCTACAATCTTAGCTAGACAGTTTGTACTTTTACTAATTACACGACAAATAATCACAACCCTTAGCTTTAACAATAACACCACAGACATACCAATAGCACTTCCATAAGCTCTGTGCTAATATAGTGGTATTAATCCATAGGCTAAGATTTTGTGGATTTCTTTCTATAAAAACCTATATTCAGAAGTATAAGCAGCACCATACACAGTCATTTCACTATTATCTCTCAAATCTCTCCAATTGAATAACTATAATAAAACAATTGTTAACTACGAGTTAAATTTCTGTCAATTTCAGTAAAATCCCAATGAATAATAGGTTACTTTGCATAAACCTTAACATTATGAAAGTGATATTTCAGCTAAAGAGAAACCCGATTAAAATTTAAGACCCTGAACAAAAGTTTAAGCATTTGAATTCAACTCCAATTTGCATTACTAATAACATTACTCCATAACTTCAGTGTAATGATGAGTCCAGCAGATCTGGGCTTTAATGAGGGCCCTGAGTAATGATGAACAGCTGGCCACCTTAAATCAGGATGTCTGCTGAGAGTGGGCAATTTGAAAAACCATAGGCTGTCTATTGCCAGCATTTCAGAAGCAATGCCAAAAATCCAAGAAATTAAGGGGAAAATGCCTTTGCTAGGATTTAACCCTCTGGCTATCCCAGGTGCCTGGAGAGAGTGACTATGTTCATTAAGTCAGCAACACAGTGACATGGCAAAAGCGTGAAATTTGACTGTCCTTTCATGGCTGCAGTCAGATTTTGGTGGCCAACATGAAAAACCACAAATATTTGATCTCTCTTCCTAGGAAAATGACCAAAAGATTTTCACAGCTATTCTACACAGATCAGTAAAAGCTACTACAAAACAGCAGCTCTCTACATGTAAAAGGCATTGTCCTCTCTTTTCTATCACTTGAGAAAGTAAATTTCTGCAACACGCTGTATATATCAGCACTGCATGGTGTAACTTACATTACAGAGCTAAGAAAAGCATTGGAACAACTAAGTAAATAAAAATGTGTCCCTTAAATAAATCTACTGACTACCACACATATTTTCCTAATAACTAGACAAACTAGAATCCAAAATCCACAAGGGCATGATGCTAACAGAGTTGATATATTTTTTTTAAATGCTATCCCTTTTATATTTTACAATTTTCATGACCAATTACTGTAGGGTTCATCACAAATAAACCAAGAACATCCTAATCAGTGATTAACTATCACAGTAAACTGAGAGGAACACTACCAAGTTACTCTGTACCTGAGAGATTATCACACCTCTCTCTTCTAAACATTTCCTTTCCTAAGCCATTACACATACTATTAGTTTTGCTAACTTTGCTATCCTGCTTTTATACTGTCACCTCTTGCAATAAATTCAACACTCTTTTCCCTAAACCAATACACCATCAGCTGCAAATCCACAGTGATTCAGCCTTTCTCTCTATTTACCCTAATTGCCATTCTTTCCTGAGGACTTGATAAACACCACATGTAGGGTCCAAACAACACATATCTTATGCCAGAAAGGAGCAGCAGCTCCTACCTGAAACCTCCTTGATCAGACACAATTTCATTCATGCTGGCTGCTTGCTCTAGTAGCACTGTCTACAGTCCAGGAAAGTCAAGAAAGAGTGGGTGAAGGGGAAGAGAACTTCATGATCACTAGATGAACCCTCTGTATAGATGATGAGCCCCAAAGAATTCTCAATCTAAATCTCAGATTGCACAGAATTAAGAGAGAGAGTCAATGGCCATTGTGTTGCAGCAGCTCTCTTGTTAGAGGGTAGAAATGAGCTGAGACATAGACTGCTTCTTTATAACAGCATGAAAAGGGTCCTGGTTTGTTGCTCTTTACAGTTCAGCCATCCTGACTCCAACTATTCACTGACTCTGGCTGCAGCAAGCTCCTACTGGAGGTTTCCCTTGCAGCCCCTGGTTGCTGCTTATTTCCTGCTAAACTATGACTACAGGTATCAGTTTGCAGACTGACTGCAGGCTTTTACCCAGCTAGAATGCGACTGCAGGTTCCAACAACAGGCTCTAACTGGAGACCCAGACTGACCTCACAGCAGTGATTCTCTCTCCTCAGGATCCTTCTTCTTCATGAGCCTCTGGTTCCTTCTTCCTCAAGGCTCCTCCTCCTTCACAATCCTCCTCTCACTAGCTAACCCACTCTCTTTTATCACACTTATTTGTTTAGCTACAGCTGCAAGTCATCAGGGTGAGGCTATATTGAGTAATTTACACAGATGTTACTTATCAGGGGCCAGGTCCCCTGTATCCCTTTTCCTACAGCCACTAGACTCCCATCTCGTAGGCAAACTTCTGGGACAATCTCACTCTAGTATTTTATGTTTAGCCCTCATACCAAGACTGATTTATTCAAATTTTCTTTATAGGTATGTCATGTTCTCTTCTCTAAAAATATGTTATCTTTGACTTTGTAACAGACAGATAAAAGCAAGGGCCGTACCAACATGGCAATGGAATTTCCATCTCAGCCAATTCACAAGAAAGGTACTCCTCCCTAAGTAATCAGCAGAGTAGAGCACAAAAGACACTTTTGGAGACTGAAAACACTGACTCAGCTGATTTACAGGATTTGCCACTTACAGAGAAAAATGAGAAGGCATGGGAGACTAGAAGGAAGCTTTCACACTCGTTGCATCTATGGACACAAATCTACCACTGGACTCAGAGAGAAGCACTCATCTGTTGTCTTCAGTAGAGTTTTATAGAGGATAGAGCTGTCTAAAGTGATCGGTGCAAAATGGCTGTCAGGACTTACTGATTAGGCTTCATCCTACCAACTGTTAATTACTGACTCTGCCTGACCCCATATGACTGCATAAATGAGAGGCAGGCACACCAGGGATGGCATTTGGCCTGAGGTGCCTCATGCACAACTAGAGCAGAAAAAGAGCACTGTGAACATTAATGTACTTCTCAATGAAACATTTTATTCTCCACTTGCAGTGTTAGTTTTAATATCTCACTTTACAAGGCTGTACTTCATTTCCTTTTGCTTATTCCCTGTCCCAGCAAAGGCACAGAACTCTATACTGCACTTAAATCAATTACGCTTTGGAATAAAGAACGTTGAGCTATTTGACAAAATTTGCATTGCTTTAAAGCTATGTATATTAAGACTGAACAAGAGATTCTTGCTGTATTTGTTAGATAAAGCTAAACTGCTTCTGCTGAGTTGTCTGTATTTTGTATTCTTGCCAGTTGTATAGCTCAGGTACTAGCAGTTCTGATGCACTTGCTTTCCTTAGCTACTGCTTCAGTTAGGAATCAGTGACTGCATTACTTGTATGGCATTTCTTGGAAAGAGACCAAACTGCTGCATTAGGGCAGTTTGAACGTGTCTCCTGGAGAAGCCATATTTCCTCTGAAGCGACTGAGAGACAGATAAGTCAAAGAGTCAAAAATATGGGACACAGCTGCTGCAGCTCTAAATAACTACCCATTTTCACCTCATAAGTATTAGCATGGGAAAACTAGTTGTTGCGAGTACAGTGTCTACAGTATAATTTAGTCACCATTTGGCACTTAATTTGATCCTCCATTTAATTTGATCAAGACCTCTGAAACTAAATCATCTGGTGCTTAAAATACAGCTTCCACTTCTGATTTTTTTCTGCTTTAGTCAGGATAAATTGCTGCTAGATAAATTGATTCTTGGCTACAATTAGTTGCTATCTAATTAATAGTGATGAGCATAAAGAAATGCTTACAAATAAATGAAAAAGGACATAATCCAAAAAAGATGGGGGCTGATCAAGGAAATCTTGTGGAACAGTTAAGGATAGCTACAAAACAGCTTTAAAAAAAAAAGTTCTTTCAAAAAAATTTTAGCTGTTATAACACTCAGGGCTCAGTGTTTCACTGCTCTTATTAGCATATTATGTGGTAGTAATTTGCTTCCAAAGTGTTCTTGCTAAATGTTGCAGCCATTTTCACAGGTGAGAAAACACATATTTAAGACTCCTTACATGACTGTGTGGGTGATATATCTGCACCGCATCTGGGAACAAAAACACTTGACACAGTGACAGAACCAGTCTGTCTCCTCACAGGCCAGAGAAGACATAGACCCTAACATAGCATTGGCTCCAATAGGGATATCAATAATACAGGAAACCACAGGTTTCAATGAGAAGGTGGGAAAAAAAGTTAGTATTTGACAAAAAAGGATGGCATCATAAAATCAGGGGACAGTTTACATTTTATCTCTGTTCCCGCTGAGATTTTGGTTTTATCCTCAGATTTCAAATATTTGTTCCACGCAGATTTGACAGAATTAAACTTTTATTTTCTCTAATATAATATACAAATAAGGTATGGTTAATGCAGAAAACATTTGATAAATGATGAAAGAGACATATACAGCAGACAATGGATAATGCTACTGGTAGAAAAAGAAAACTGATAAATACTCAGTAGCATATCGAATTCCTGGGCTCAAAATTTGTAGTATCACTTGATAACCCAAGTAATTGTCTAGTAGAGCCAGACACATAGTGTATGAGGCTGTGAATGATTCATCATCACTGCACAGTATCTTGGTAAAGCTGATAAAAGTAAGAACACAAGCATGGTAGTGGTACCCAACATGGTACAGATAACACATGGAGAATACTGCTATCCTGCTTTCCCAGGGATCGCAAGGATTTGCTCTGCTCTATTCCACCACTTCTGCACCTCTCTCTCCCAGCATGAGACACTGAGGTTGTTCTCTTCTCCAGCCACAAAGTTGCTTGTTTTTGCGTTCCAGTTCTTCCCTGTCTAATTTTATTTTTCAGATCGGGGGCTATACTGTAAATTGCCCAACAGCATTATATTCATTAATTTATCCCATGGTAGCCTAGTCTGATTGTAGCTTGTGTCAGCAGCACATTTTTGTAGCTCAGGTAATTTCCTCCTTTTTTAAATAAATCAGGGCACTGACAGCTCCTCTGTTTTGAAAGATGCAATGAGATAAGACACCTGTTATTTTTCCCCCAGTCAGGACATTAAAAAAAAAGTTCACTACAGCATTTTTACACCATCTTCCACTCCTCACTTCTGTATCTCAAGAGTCAAGCAAACAAGAAAAGAATGCTTAATAAGTACCTGAGGCAGAGGGTGGGTTAATGAGACTTTCAGCCAAGGGTTCTCATTAGTTTTGAAGCTATCTTATTAGAGGATGATGTGGGTTATAAGAGCAAAGTGAAGCACTGCACAGCAGCATCTGACTTTCAGATAATCCCATTCCAGTTACCGTGGAAAAAGAAAAGAGGAAAGTAGATGTAGTTACCACAGCACAAGAGGCATCCCCATTGCAACATGCCATGGACAATTTCAGTCAGATATTGTGGCTCAAATATAATGTGTTTTTAATTGTCTGTGATTCAAAGTACTTTATGTTGACTGCAACTCTGGTAAAAATAACAACTACTTTGCAGAAAAATAAAGCAGGACAGCAAAGCCACACCACTCAAACTGCTGCTTCTTTCCATTGTCAGCTTCAGAAAAATGATTGTCTCATTGAGACACAAAACAAAGAGACAGAAATTTGAGACTTTTGCTCCAGCCCAACATCATTGCAGATTGCCAGGAACAAGGAATAGAGCAGACCTAACTAGGGGGATGGCAGTATCCCAGACTGGTACCAGCAAAGTGAAGTAACCCTCACTTGAGTCAAATGACTGAGGAAGAGATTTCATCCTTTTCCTATCATGGCTGCATGCCTTGCCCCATATCTACATATGTCTACATTCAGTTTATCTTCAGCATCAATTTTTTTTAATAATTATTATTCATCTTTTTCCTCCCACAGACTTTAGGATAGAGGAATACCACAGCTGAATACAGTATTTCATGTGACCCATGAGAATGGCATATTTTAATTTTAAGGAGATTTTATCGTTTTTACATCTGCTGCTTTACAACACATGCTGCATTTTCCATACTCCCAGCTACTGTAATTATTATAAAGTCATATATATGAAGTGAAGTAAAATTCAGACATCACCTTGGTGCCTAGGAATAATTTAGATGTTGTCTAAGTAAAGAAACTCTTAAGCTGGATCTACCAATGTTTCTCTCTCCCCAAGGGAATTTTTTTCTACTTTTAATTAAGGAAACAATACAAAAGCATACTTTCTGAAGCTGTGTATTTGTATTTTTATTAGCAAAGGCAGCACTCTGTTTGAAAATTAATTCTTTTCTATTCTCTCCAAAGAGCTATTCATCAGCACACCTACAACTACACACTTCCTGTAAATTATAAATCAAAATGCTCTTATCCTCAGTTGTCTCAAAGATGACCCTTTTAGGTAGAAAGCTGTGTGTGGAGCCTGAACAACACTCTTGAACTGTTTAAAAGTAAACTATTAAACAGAGACTGGGAAGAACTTCGAAAAGCAGCAGGGGAGAAGGAAAGCAGTACCAGCTAGCTCAGGTGAGAGACGGAGATAAGCTTAGCACCTAGTAAAGAAGAAAAAAATCCTTATCATTGTCTAGGGCCACCAGTGGACACTCAGTGTGGATCTCTGTGAGTGACAGATTACAGCACAGTAGCCTTTAGCTGAATGACACATAGTCTCACTTCACTAGCCTCCTGAAGGAGGTAAAGAGAAGTGTATCTCTACATAAGTCTGCCTGAAGAATAGACCACTAATCACCCCTCTTCTTAAATGAATTTTGTCTTAGCAAGATTTGAGTGTGGACCTTTTATTTTAAGAATAACAGGTCTGTAGTAGAATCATAGGATCATTAAGGTTAAAAAATCTTAATGATCTGTAAGATCACCAGGTCCAACCACAAATCCTAGGATCACAGTGCTCATCACTAAACCATATCCCCAAATGCCACATTGTGGATGATGCCTCTTGATGCCTCTTGAATAATTCTGAGGGTGGTGATTCCATCACAATTTGTACCAATGCCTGAAAATCCTTCCAGTGAACAATTTTTTCCTAATATCCTATCTAAATCTCCCCAGGTGCAACCCTGGGGCCATTTCCTGTGGTCTTATCACTTGTTACCCAGTAGATGTGACTGAATCAGCACAGGACTACAAGCTTCCTTCACATAGCTATAGGGAGCAATAATGTTTCCCCTGAGACTCTTTTTCTCCAAGCTAAGAGGAAAAAGTTGAACAAGAAACACATTAGTAATATATGCTAAGCAAACATCTAGAATTAAAAAGGTATTATCATTTTTTGTAAAAAAAAAAAAAAAAAATAAAAAAATTCTAAGTCAAACAGTAGGACTCAAGGCCACACCAGAAAGATTACAGGAGTGTCAGAAGTCCATATAGAGCTCTTCCACTTCTGTGCTATAGCCAGCAGTATAAACTATTTCTGACATAGACAATTAGACCAAAGAATAAAGTAAAAAGGAGGGAAGAGCCTAACTATACACAGGAAATGTGGACAGATAGCCTGTCACTTGCTAGATCACCATAGAGCTTGTTATTGCTGGTGCATTACATTCAGGTTTTTCAATAATTTAATAGCAGCTCAAACAGGTTTGCCATATCCAGAAAAAGAAACATAGCAGATTTAACAAAAGTAGAGAAATATTTATATAGACCAGTTGGTAAATGCAATTTACTAATAACATCATTAGTAGGAAGTATATTATTAGTAGTATTGTTACTGTGACCAAAAATCTTAAACCAAAACCCCAAAACCCCACCATGATAATATTCTGAAAGATAAAACACAAAAATGCTCAAACCCAATAGAGATCCACTGCTACCCACAGAACCAAATAATTACCGACAGCAACAAACTCAAGATCGTAGTAGTTGAATAAAAGCACAACAAGTACCAACACTAAAAAAAACCAAAACAATTGCAATGTTTTACCATTGTTCAAACAGCCTTCCATTCATTACGAAATTAGAAATTCTTTCTAAGCAAAGTTATGTTAGATTTTGAGATGAATTTGCCCACTGAATTCCATAAAATTGAAATTGGGTAGGATAATTCTAGCAAGATTTGTTCACTATTCATGAACACCTCCTAATCTGGATTTAGAGTTTAGCAGGCAGAAGTGCCACTTTTCACTGTAAACTGCAGATTTAACAGAATTACACTGCTAATTCTGCAGACAGAGGTTTATTGGACTACCAAGCCTGTACATTTAAGTTAACCCTTTGCTCTCCAGCTGAACAGAAATGGCAAAGAAAAAACACAGAAAAGAATCTTGTAAGATGTAGATGACCTTCCAATCCAGCCTGAGGTAATTAGGAATGAATTTAATTTCTTTTCCATCAGATCACTTGAGCACTTTCTCCACCTTTGTAACTGGCAGTACTTGGATTTCATGTATTGCCCCATTTAATTTTTCCCCCAAATTCCATTCTTCTAGTGCCTCAGTTTAGCTTTATTTAAACTCCTTCAGCCTTCAATTCAAGCATCAACTCACCACTCATGTATACTTGCCCAAAAAACCTAAGCCGAATTGAACAGAGTGGATCTAAAATCATTGCTCTGGAGAGTTTTCTGCAGAGGAGGGTGGGGAATAAGTGTAAATGCATCCATTATTTCCCTCGTTGAAATAGATTTCTGAAATTTTGGAGCATTCTGATGAACACTGATTGATTCAAATGGCAGGAATCTCATCAGCTTAATGAACATTAGAACTGGATATCTGTGTAAAGGCAAAGCATAACAATTTCTCTGAAGTTCCAGCGTTATCAAAAAATTTATGAGGACAGAGAATACATCTCTTAGATGTGCAAGGACCAAGTTTGGGAATGTTTACACAAGCTGGTCACACGTTGACTTGATGGGAAGTACACGTGGGTGCTGAAGGAGTAGGCCACCATTAGTAAGAGGAACTCCAATTATCTTTGCCAAGTTCATGGGACTGCCTTGGTGGATAAGGAAGCAGAGAGAATGAGATGTAACGGATATTGCTTGTAATAAATTTAGTAAGGTTTTAACACTATCTCCCATGACATATAGCTGATGAACTATGGGGTAGGTAAATGGACAGAGAAGTACACTGAAAGCTGACTGAACTGCTGGACTCACAAGATTGTCACCAGTGGCACTGAAGACCAGTTGAAGGGAGTGCTTGGTGTTCCCAAGAGATGTGTTCTGAGATGAATACAATTGAACTTCTTCATAACAAGTCCCATTAATAATGGCAAGAAGTGCAACTTTAGTAAGTTTTCAGATTATATTGAATTAAGAGGAGTGGTTGATACATCAGGATGCTTTGTTGTCATGCAGAAAGATGTGAACAGACTGGGGAAGGGAGGAGATAGGAACCTCATGCAGTTCAACAAATGAAAATGCAAAATACCAAACCTATGGGGGAGGAAACCCATTCACAAACACATGCTGGACTCTGGCTAGTGAAAACTCAGTTTTACAAGTAAACAAAGGCATAAAAAAGGTGTAGTAGGTGTAGATGTAAAAAAGGACAAGTAGAGCACATAACACCAATGTGCCCCTGCAGAAAAAAAGGCTAACAGTACCCTTATCTCTATTAGGGGAACATTACCAAGTCAAGGTAGGTGTTCCTTCCCCTCTACTTGGCGCTGCTGAGGTAAGTTTGGACCATTGAGTCTGATTCTGGGCTCCCCAGTACAAGAGACATCTGTACATACTGCAACAAGTCTGATGAATAGCCGTGAAGATGGCTAAATCTTGGAGCACGAGTAATTCTATAGGAAAGTAGGAGAAATTTGTGATCTGTAGACCTTGTGCCTGGAGGAGATCTCAAATTCCAAGATATCAACTGGGAACATCACCCTACTGTTGCAAACAGCTGTTGTAAATTATTGAAGTTTGGGGGAGGTAGCTATTTGTAGCATGTACTTTGTCAGCAAACGAGGCAAAATATCCTCCTAGACTTGTTATTTGTAAATAGAGAAGGATTCATGAGGGATGTGATGGTAAGTGGCTGCCTACCTTGGTCACAGGGATCACGAACTTGTTGAGTTCTGAGTTTCTACCCTGAATATCAGGAGAACAAGCTATAAGCTATTCAGAGAGCTGTTTACCAGAGTACCTTGCGAATCTCCTTTTAAGGTCTTAGGAGTCTTTGAGGGCTAGTAAGATTTTCAGAACCACCTTTCAGAAGCACAAGAGTAGGCAATTCCACTTTAAAAGTCAAGCAAGACAAATCCAGACTGACTGAACAGGGTGCTTTTCACATAGCTCAAGAGGAAAAGAAACAATCATCTTTGGAAACAAGGTAAGGCTTCACAGAAGGAGTGCAGACCTGTAATTTGCTTATGCAGGGAGAAGACGCAAAAGGCTGAAGTTTAGTTAGAGTTGAAGCTGGTGAGTGTTGTACCAGTTAATAAGAAAGGCTTTTTAAAGTATGCCAGTAGTAAGAAAACATTGGACCAATAGTTGTTGAAAATAGGCACCTGGCTTAAAGAGATGAAGAAAAAATGGAACCATTAGATGCAATCTTTGGTTAAAATTTTAATACTCAGAGCTTGGGTTGCCCCTGAGCCAGAGGACCACGGGAACAGTGACACTGAAATTTTCAGGGATCAGCTCCATCAGAGAGCATTCACAAGTATATTTGACCTAATGGAGTTCACTCCAGAGTTATGCAGGAACTAGCAGATTACATGGCAGGACCACTCTTGATCATCTACAAAAAATATTGAGGGTCTGAAGGCATCCCTACTGACTGGAATCTATCCATTCTTCCAAGTGAGAGGCACCGCAAGCCTGTCAGTGTTTCAGAGACCTTTGGACAATGACCTTGCTAACATGCTTTCACTTTTGGTCAGCCCAGAATTTGTCAGGCAGTTGGACTAAATGGTTATTGTTGGTCTCTTTCAACAGATTATTCCATTCTGTTCTATATATGAGTGGAGACTGGGAGAATTGTGACTGTTCAGCCAGGAGAAGAGAAGACTCAGGGAACTGGATAAATGTATAATAAATACCTGAGGGGGAAGTAAGAAGGCAGAACCAGACTCTTCTTGGTAGTTTCCAGTGACAGGAGAAGAGGCAACTGGCACAAAGCGAAGTACAGAAAAACCTATTTGAACCTAAGAAAACACTTTTTTACATTGAAGATAACCAATCACGAGAACAAGTTGTGAAATTACTGTCCTTGCAGATATTTGAAATTAGATTGGACACAGCCCTGAGGAATCTTTTGTAGTTTAACACCCCTCTCTGACCCAGTTGGGGTAGAAGGAATGGAACCCCTCTGATTCATTGGGGGTGGGAAGAGTGGACTGTGAACCAGATGATTTCCAGAAGCATGTTCCCACCTCAGTTCATCTGTAATTCACCATGGGAAAAATCACAGGGTGCCTGCAGACATCCAATTGCTCAATATCAAAACAGAAAGTCAGTTAATTCTAACCCTGCTCTCCATTGCAAAAGCATTTGACCAAAAGTGAGCATATTTGCAAATTTTTGCAGGAGGCAGATCTTGAAGTGGTAGAAGCATCCAAAAATTTTGCTGACAAGACAAAGACCCTCCAACTCAGCAGTCAGTTCTGTGAAGTGTTCACAGCTGCTTCCAACCATGCTGAACCAAACAAATTTTCCATCAGTCTCCTGTGACTGTAAGCAGCACTCTAACATGGCTTTAAACTGAGCAGAATTGCATGATCAAGCAACAATTTTCATTGTGCTTCTAGCCTTCTTGATTATTTATTCATTCAACTCAGAATTCACTGCACTTAGGTTAACATCAGGAATTCTTCAGATATACCTTCTTCTTAATCTTTGTGCCATCAGCAAATTAGCAAGGTTGTCGTGAAGGTAATGTTTTATATTTAACAGATGTAAATAGCCCGTTCAAACACCCTTCTTCTCTGGACCTCAGTCATTTAGCTCAAGCGTCACAATGGAGAATGACCCCAAGAGTGACAGAAAGGGTTAACAACATGCTGTTTCTGTACCAATGCTAGGACCACTTGAGATTGTCTATGCTGACGTGCTCTGCAGTCTTTTTTTAAAATATTTTAAATATATGTTTGAATATTTTCGTGCAAAATCAGTAAAAACCTTTAAATGAAGGGGTTGGATCTCAAACATACAGCAAGGATGCACATTAAAGAAAAGCTTTAAGAAATCTGAGAAAATTCATGATGGTTCAATTTCTGCCTGTGCAAATGGGAAAGAGTTAATTTGTAAAATATTCAGACTGAATAAATTTGAGTTATTTTTGCCTAATTGAAAAATCAATATTTCTTACTGGTTTCCAGACAATCCTTGTTTCTTTTTTTTCTGCCAGGACCACAGCTTTTAAGATTTGCTTACATCTCTTATTTCTCCACCATTTATTTAAGATTTTTTTTTCCTAATTTTAGAGTGAAAAGCAAGAATTGAAGAAAGTTACTGAAGACTGCTGCAGGGGAGAAAAGAACCAAAACAGTGAACAAAACCCCAAGGAGCACTTTTCTTAATGGCAGTTCAGAGTGGCAAGAGGCACTCACGGAGAGCCGTGCTGGGCTAGCAGCTTGGAGAGAGGCTTTTCTTTCAGTTGCCATGACACTTGTTTCCTGCAACCAAGAAACCCCCTGAGGGCACTAAGATAGAAATATACAGCACACATTCTTTTTAACCCCAAAACCATGAGAGTGGTTTGGAAAAGAATGGACCAATCTGTAGAAAACAATTTATTGTGAAACGATCATCGTGGAGGGCTTGACTGAAGTCAGAACCAGAGAGAGCCAGATGAAAGCAGCTTGTCATCACATTTGCCATTTTGGTTTTAATATTAGAAGGTCAGAACTGTTAGTGTTTACTACCAGAGTTTAAAAGAATGTCAGGAGATAAACTATTGCTAATGTCTCTAAAAAAAATTATTTTACTGTAAAAGTATAACAGCACTATTCCTGCATAAGGAAATGAGGAGTCTAAAGAACACAGATAATTACAGAATTGGAATCAATGACGAGATCACTAAACTTCACAGCTCTTCACTAGATCAGAAAGGATCCATGCACATTCCTTTTGTTAATACTCTTGCTGTTACTGTTAATTTTTTATCTCATTGCCATTTCCAATAAACTGTTCTTATCTCAGCATTTGATCTTTGCCTTTTGTGTCTCCAATTCTCTCCAGCCACCCATGGAGACAGAAAAGCAGGAGGCAGAGTGAACAGGCAGCATCATGGTTTAGAGAATCTTAGCAGGAGAATTAAATTGGGGATTAGCACCCCTAAACTACATCAGCAATTAAATAGCACAAGCAAGGAAGCCCTTATACAAAAAAAAATAATCCACAGTCCAGCATTACTGGCCTCTATTTTTTATTAAAAAGCACCTAATTTCCACTACAACTACCATGAGAACCTAAACCACACCTGGGCACAGAGCATTAAAGACAAATTGTGCACAAATATTTGATATTTAATAACTCAATTCTCAAAGGTACTGAGCACACCAGGAATCCAGTCAAACTCAGGTTAGTGATTCATCTTTAAATCTGGAATGCAGAATTAACTGAATCACACCTCAGAGCAGACAACATTCATCCTAGCAGTTCAGCTTTGTTCACTGTATATTTTGCCAGAGAATACTAAATGCCAACAGCTTCTTCAGTGCTGAAGGAACCCAAGGAGAGCTTGACAAAATTATACCTGTCCTAGAAGCTCTGTGTAGCCCACAGGAAGCAGCAGCAGCCCGGTGTTTATTTCACAGAAGCAGTGCAGAACTGTATAACAGCCAGCCTCATCAGTGGTGTTACCTGGATGAAGAAAACTTTTCGTTCACCAGGCAGATGAACCATTTTTGGAGTATATATATGTTACGAAGATCAATGGATTAACTCTGACCTAGTGTGAAGGAGAAGAAAGGGAACACCCAGTCACAAAACCAAAATCCATGTCTTCCTGATAAATCATAATAAATATTATCATGAGGCACCATCCTTCTTTCGTTACCTGCATTCCTTGAACACAGAAAGCCAAGACACTTAACTCCAAGTTAAGTATATCTGTAGAAATTTAAGTTTCTGTTCCTCATTACATGTCATGAATACCTTTTCCAAGAGAACGCTGTTCTTCAAAGCTTGTTTCTATTACAAATTGTGCTACTCTCCGTGATCCCCAGCATCACATATCACCTCATCAGTTCTGAAGAACTGTTCAGCTGTTTTCCCACTGCATTTCAGTATGGGGAATGTTAAGCTGTACGTGGGAGAAAGCTCTGAGACAGCAGGTGCTCCCACCGCTGCAGAGCTCAGATAACTTTAGGTTCTGCTGTGCAGCACAAGACATAGAAATAATTGGGGATATCAAAATGGGTTTGAGCCAAGTTAATGGCTAAAAAGAAGAAAGAAAAATATCAAAAAAGCAGAGAAAAAAATAAATTAAAAGGGAGAGACTGAAGCACCAATAAAACTGCCATCGCAGCTGGAGGCTGGATCACTAATTTTTTCCAAGCTCATTAAGAGCAGTTATTCTCCTAAACTTTTTCTGTAGACCTAATATTTTGAGACTGTCTAAGTGCAGGACACTTCTCTTGGCAACTATTACAGTGCTGACAGGACTTGGCAGCCTAAAGTCCATGGGTTGTCACTTTAAAATAGGCAATCCTCTGATGCATTGCAAAGTCTCTGTCCCTTTGAACTTCTCTGTTCCAGAATTGTTGCTCTTTCCTCAGTACCACATCTCCTACCAATTACTGGTGTGCTGTGGAATACTGTTTAATAAACATTTTCTTGGCAGAGTATGTAATCTAAGTGATCAATCATGAGTTGAGGAAATATTTTTAAGTACTATATCAGCTTCCTACATCTCCTTTGAATGGCATCCCATAGTCATTAAAAAAAACCCACCCTTGGCACGAAATGATTTATTTTAATCTAAACAGAGATTACTTTAATTAAACACACTTTATTCCTCTTGAAATTGACAGAGCACTCCCCTGAAGCCTTCTATCACTCCATTTATCAAATGATTTCTTTGAGAGCAGCAAGCCACTCCTCACAGACCACATTGCTCAGGGGCCTCAGTTTTGTTCCAAAACTAGGGAAAAGAAACATCCACAATAAGAAAACACAGACAGATTCAACTAATCTCAGATAGGAGTGCAGCTACTATGAACCTCAGCTCCCCAGTTTGTAGCTGGATACCAAACAAAACTGCAAAGCTTACATTGAAAAAAAAATCCATGAAATTAAGTGTGGGGCATAAGCAGAGGCTGAGCAGAAGATGCAAAAAGAGCAGCCCTGAGGATAAGGACTTGGGGTTATTGTGGATGAGAACCTCAGTGTCAGTTGGCAGTGTGTGCTCAGAGCCCAGAAAGCCAACTGTGTCCTGGGTTGGATCAAGAGTAATGGGGCCAGAGGGTGAAGGAGAGGATTCTGCCCTTTGAGACCTCACCAGAGAAAGCTTCCACAGGAAACCTTACAGCAGCCTCCCAGAGGTTTGTAGGCTCTCAAAAGAGCCTACAAAGAACCTGGAGAGGGGCTTTTCACAAGGGCAAGCAGTGATAGGACAAGGGCAGATGGCCTTCAGCTGAAGGAAGGTAGGCTTAGATCAGATGTTAGCAAGAAAGTCTTTACTGTGAGGGTGATGAGGCACTGGAACATACTGCCCAGCAAAGCTGTGGATGCCCCATCCCTGAAAATGTTCAAGGCCAGGTTGGATGGGGCTCTGAGCAACCTGGTCTTGTGGGAGGTGTTCCTGCCCAAGGAAGGAGGGTTGGACAAGATGATTTTATGGTCCATTCCAACCGAAACCATTCTAGGATTTTTGGTTTTGTGATGTATGTTCAGAGCAATTTGGACTGTAAAAGAAGAGGGGAGAACAGATACATGCTGTCACCTTGCTTTTGGTACCTTTTTTTTAAGCAAAAAATCCTTGCAGGAAGGTCAAAATATTTAGTTGAATCCCTTTTCTTTTCACCTCCAGTATATCTGTGGGTGTGGACTGGGGTGGAGTCATCATATTGTTGAAAGACAAGACTAATTTCAATTAGTATTAAACCAAAATATAACTAGAGGTATTCATAAACATCCTGAAATAATTCATTTCCCCTTCCTTCCAAATTCAACGTTTTCAGTCTGATTTGCAGACAGGTATCTGAAATAGATCCAAACTATTATCAAATCAGCATGCTAGATGACTGACATTCACCCTTCACTGAAAGTCTCTCAGGAAACAGATTCATGAAAATTCTATCCCAGGTGTCTGAGCTTTTTAATGACTAATAGAACAGTGTCTTTCTAGGCTCACCTTTCATTTGTTATTTACTCAGCAGTATTTACACACTGTTAAGGCAGGCTAAGCCATACAGGGGATAGACATGTACAAATATAAACAGAATTATAGCATCCTGGTTGCAAGATAGCTGCGACAGAAAAATATACCAGTTGTGCAACAGAACTTAGGGATGAGTCACTCTGAAACATTCAGGCAGTTCTTAAAATATCTGTAATTATCCTTCCTACCCAAGTATGGAACACACCATTTATTGCCATTGAACTGTTTCCTGCCATGCATTTCCAAGGATTGGTACCAGAGGAGGCCATCAGAGAGAGGGTCTTAGCCCTGCAGTTGACATCTTGGAAGACTTAGTGGTACCCAGTGATCCTGAGCTCAAATTCATGGCCAGGTTTTGTCTCCTCTCTGCTTTGAGGCACAATTGTAGAGACAAAGCCTCACCCAAAAGGAAAGAAAATTGTTGCCAAAAAATTAGGTAAAAGAAAACAAACTTCCCTCCTTTCCCTCCTGCCAAAAAAACACCAAAAGGTGAACACCAAAAAGGTAAGTTAAAGTACTTGTCTCCCTTAGTGAGCAGTATAAATATATGAGAACTCTGATGAAGGTGTTTATCCTACAGGAAGCAAGTTTCCTTTAGACATTTTCATTCACCAAATTATTTATTTGCACTTATCAGTATTCAGGTGCACTTAATATTTTTATGCTTAGAGGGGTAATTAAACCTGTACAAAGTCTCTAGTCACTCCATCTCAGGGCTCTGTCTTCCTTCAAACATGACAATTTAGCAAATAAAATTGTGTTAGCCTAAAGAAAAGTCCACAGCTTTTTGCATGTAAAAGATTTATTTTCCCTGTTCCTTATTCTCTGTTGAGGGAACAGTCAAGCTTGGAAAACCCATGTCCTATGCCCCAAATATCATGCAGCAGGAAGGGATAATGCACACAAGAAATTAATAGCTCATTCCCCTAGAATCTACTTCTACCTTGGTTAGTTTGTTGGAGGGGGCACAGGTGTTGTTTGGGAGGGTTTTTTTGAGGTTTTTTTGAATGCCACCAGCTCCCTGATTAAGTCCTGCAGAAATAATAATCAAGTAACGTGATCGGTAACAACGTATTTTTCCTACCTTCTTGCATTGCAGAAACAAGGTACCTCCTTACAGCAGGAAGAAGTAACAGAAGAGGGCTGCAGCTGAATCCAAAATTAACTTTCAATGAACAAGTAAAAAAACGCAAGTCTACTATATACAATCACTCAAAATATGCAATGTTCTCAAAAATTAGTTTCCTAATGAGATCAGAAGGACAGGCTACAAAATTTCCTTCACTAGTTAGTAAAAGCTGCTCGTTAGTTGAATGAAATTTAGGTGTCTCTCCTGCTTTAAACTTTCTATTGCAACTTCTGTTAGCTAACCTATATTTTTCCAAAGGAAATTTTAGTTATGAGCACCAACAAACCAGTTCTTCATAAAATTGTACACAGGGATATGTCCCAGGTCTCCTCCTTCTCCCCATGAAAGCAAGCTCAGACACCTTTCACTTGCAAAGAGAGAGTGATTGGCTGTAGCAGCATCCCCTGAGGAAATCTTAGAATGTGTCATAGATTAATTTTTGAATTGAGAAACAATTTTGGAGAGATATAGAAGACACAAGATCATACCTGCGGTTTTGCCAAGAATATAACAGAGAGTAGGCCTTGATCTGAAAGCATAATGACTGACGGAAGAAAGCGATAGAGGGGGATATGTGTGGGGATGTGTACATGTTTTCTGATTCAAGGAATCAATTCCAGTGTGGTTTGGAAATGCCAGAAATGCTGCAATTCACTGCCTGGTTACCTAAAACTGTTCCATTTTATTTTCAATCACCCTCTACAGTTTTTTGGGGTTTTTTTGGTTTGGGTTTTTCTTCATTTGGGGTTTTTTTTTTTTTTTTTTGGGGGGGGGATTTTTTTACCCCATGCAGAGATGCATCTCCAGATATAAATTTACAAAACAACAATAATGAAAAGTAGTATCCTGTATTAGAGGACACCAATTCAGGTGAAATTTTGCAAAACTTATTCATAATCCATAGAAATTTGTTCTCTAAGGAAAGCAGCAAGGGAGAAAGGAGTAAGGGTAAAGTTTTTCCTGTATAAATAATACAATCTAAAAATGTTAATCATTGATACCATTTTACTCTCTCCTCATAAGAAGCTATAGTTTCAGTGTATTTTAAACAAAAGCATAGCAAATGTTTTTATTTTCAGTTCAAATTAAAAATTTCAACAGACCTTGACACAAGCTACATCTGTTGATACCTCTCAGTACAAGTGTTGGACACTTGACAAACCAAACACACAACCTTTTCCATCTAGCCAATTCTTCAGATTCTCTCTACAATTATGAGAATTCAATTAGGCAAATTCTTAATTGATGCAGACTGCTTTTCCTGCTAGCAATGACCCTTTACATCATTATTAGCAGTCTTCTATGATTAATTATACCAATGGCAGCAGACTAATTTTCTTATTTCTATAGACTACCAAAACATAGAACTCATTAAAGAAGAAGTGGTGAAAAAAAAGATTTCATTATGCCATTTATTTTTTACCTCTATCTACCATGAGTTTAGCCCTAGCAGCTTTATATAAAAAGCTCTTCAGGTCTTCCTTTCTTGCAATGTGGAGTTACAAGGCAAGTAGCCAAGGACAGAACATGCTACTACAGGCACTCTTGCCTTAGACTGGGTTTTGCTTGCCAGAATTGAGGCTGAGAGACAAGGAAAGAAGAAAAGAAAAATGTTGTCTAAAGAAAAAAGCATCAGGATTTATATAAAAGCAACATGTACAACTATACATAAACAGCCACATATGTCTAGACAAAATTTAACACATTTTTTATTGAAAAGACACAAAATTCACTATAACATGGATAACAAGCATAGGTTCTGCCTGTTATGCCTGTAGCATTTGCCACTTTCTGGAAATAAAGACTGATGACTTGAAAGAATGAGGAGTTTGAAACCTATTCAACCAGTAAGCACGGAAATAGAAGACAAACATTTCAAAGCAGCCACAGAGAAAATTCAAGGTTTGGGCTAAGGATATTTTACAAATAAATGCCCTGTCTATATATTTTGAGGCTTTTTCAACAAGGTAATGCTGCCTGAAAGAACTTCCATGTTGAGAGAAAATTATAAATGAACATCAATATGGATGGAAAGAAGACTATGACACATTCAATGCACAGAAATGCTTCTACAAAACCCTTACTGGGAAACAGTACTGCAGCCAGTTTCACCCAGGAGAAAAAGTAATTTTCTGTAGTGCTTTATGCACTAAAAGTTTACTCAAATGTAATAAAGATACTCTAAAAATTTACAAGTGAATTTGCACTTTCCAAAACACAGTCATACTGCTAGCACAGGCCAAATAAGAGCTGTCCACATTTTCTAGACTCAAAAGTCCTCCATTGTAAAGATTTCTTCATTAAAAACCAGCAAACACACACAGTTTTGTTAAACTCATTGAGTTGGAAAAGCAGTCCTTTGCGAACACTTTAAATCAGAAATACATTGAATACTTTTATCAATATTACATGCCAAATCTGTTTAAGTTTATTATAAATTATACAAAATTTCTCCTGTTTAATTCAGTTTTTCAAGACAAATCCTGAAATGACATCTACTTATTTATAAGTTTTCAGTTTTACCAGTAGAAATTAAATTGACTACTTATTAGATAAATGAGATTTCAGCATTGCCTTGATCTCAGCAGCACAAAAGAAAAGTTCTCTGCCAGAGGCAGAGAAACAGGACTGTTGCTGGATCTTAGCCATGGGGGTCTGTAGATAAAGTAAATTAAAAATTAAAGAAACTCTCACCAAACAATGAACACATTGCCCCCCAAAATCACCACCAAGCAACAAAACATAGATAGAATTAAGGTAGTTCCCACAACTACTTCAATCAAGGTATGATAAATTGTAGTTATTGAGCTAAAGTACCTAAGAACCAACTTTTGGCCATAGTTTAAAATTGGCTAGAGATTCAAAACTTCACTTTTTCAAGCAGACTTTTCCCTGGGCATTTAAGGAATTAATAAGTATGTTAAGTGAAAGAATGGCTCACAAAATTAACCAGTTTCTTGAGAATTCGTACTGAATGTGTAACAGTTACTGTCAGCATAAAATATTGAAATTTTATTATTATTTTTTAATGTAGCCATTATTACTGAATACAAATAGTATTGATCAAGTCAAGAAAATGATCCCAAAGAAAACTTCTACTTTAGACATATACATCTACAGCTGAGATCTTTTTGGTCTCTAGATTTCTATTTTCATTTTTAAAAAAGTATCAAGAAGTCATCAGTAACAGGTCTCTAAATGACATGGGATGAAGACTCCAGTTATGGTTCCCTTCTATCTAGATGCCAGGTGGGAAAATGCTAAATAAAACTATAATAAATAGATAAGAGTACAAGAAGAACCTCAACTCAGGTATGTTTGGCTGATTATATGCTCATGCTCTCAATTCTTGGCCAACATTTCCTCAGGGATCCAGAGGAAAAAATAAACACCCCTCCCTCCCCAACAACGAAATAAAAGACCTCTGTCTTCTTACATGACTCCTTCTGATCCAAATATCCAAATGTTTATAAGGGATTATTGCATAAGTGCAATAAGAAGAGGAGCAGGGGGGGATGGATGGTGTTTGTGGCTTGAGGGGTTTTTCCCAATAATGTTAAAACTCCTTCACATAATTCACATGTAAAAGCATTCAGTTACCCCATATATGTAGGGCAATGTCCTTAATACCTGCTAGTCCTATTGTCTTCTTATGGGTTCAAATTTAGTAAGAAATGGACAAAACACTGCTCAGAATAGCAGCTTTTGTCTCTGGTGTGGGGAGCAGGAAAAAAAGTGAGATGCCAGTCTGTTTCAGAGATGATTTCAGGGTAGATGAAATTCTAGGTAAAATATCCATAAACTCATCTCTGACAGTTTACATCCCCTCCTCACCCTCCAGAGCACCCTTAAAGAAATTCATCAGCTTGTTAAAACTGAGACAGAAAGGCCTCAGTCATCTACTCAACCCCACCAGCTCCAGTCTATTGTCATATTGACTCCTACTTATCTGCTAAACCTAGTTTGAATTTCAGATGGTTTCCATCTTTATCACTGTAAAGCTGAATTCAACCTCATTAAAATTTAAAATGCTCTGCTGTAACTCAGTCTCTCAGAACATTTACAATTTTACTGTGTTTTTAAATAGGATACACAGTACCAAAGAGACACACTAAACAAAATAATTTTAAATCAGTTAAAATATTGCAATTTGAAAGGAAACTGTACCTCTGTAGCTAGCATGTCTCTTCTATTAAAAAAATACTCTTGCATTAAAAGAATTAAGAGGAAAGTGGTTAAAGATATTACCCTGTAATGAGTAGAACTAACCTAGTTACCGTAGCTAATAAATTTATATGCAAGGACATACAGACCCAAATCTGACACACTGGCAGGTTACAGCCATCTTAGGAGAGTTAAAGAGCAACGCCAATCAAGCAGCTTTTCCCAAGGGAACATCAGAAAATATTAATACACAGAATTTCATTAATTATTTTGAGGAAACTTATCCAGTCTTAGACCTTTTATAAAGAAATTTAGGAAAACATTTTCTTTTAAAACAAACAAACAAAAAAAAATTTAAAATAATGTTTGTCATCAGGCAAAATGACATGTAAACAGACTGATTCCTTGAGACCAAAACTAAATGTTGTGAAAGGTAAACATATTTCTGCATTTATTTTCACTGCTTGACTGGGGACAGAACTTTATAACGCCATAGGAATTTGAAGTCAAGTTTTAAATCTGTACCTGTCTGGTAGCCTACACTGGTGAAAGAAGCTCATGAAAGAGAGGAATGATTTTTTGAACAGAGGCTTTCTGAACAGTGAAGACAAGGAGAACAGTCTGATCTGAGCTCTTTTAAGGTGTCATCTGTGCTTTGAATTTGCATACTTTGCTTTAGCACTTGCACATCCAACACCATATAAACTTTGCAATTGCAGCAAGTTTCACACTGGATGGCACAAGCGATAAAATACAGAATACACATTCTGATACAGCGCACCTAAATACATTTCCAGCTTGTATTCATTGCAACAGATTTGTGGTGCAGTAAATGCAAGCATAAATGCTATTCTTCAAAATATTTAACAGTAAAGGGGACATGAGATCTGAGTGATGTTCCCTACCATGTAATAAAGGGAACAGAGACAGTCTGATGCCCCATTTTCCACAGCTAAAGTATGGGAAATTGAGTGGCTAATAAGACAACAAAATTTTCACCACTGTTATGCCTATTACTTCAATTCTATATAGGACTTTCTTTTCGGTAAGCAAACAAAATAATTTTTTCTTGTTTATTTTGATCTGAAAGAAAATAATAGTCAGAAATCTGGATTTAAAGCCTTGTACTTGTGGTGAAATAGAAGAGGGACAGAAAACAATGTAAGGCAGAATAGATACATACCACAGTTGCAGCAAGAGTCACAGAAGTTCAATTTCAATTATCACTAGAGATCATCATCCTCACTTACCACATTTCCACTGATAATGTGCAACATTGAGGTAGTAAAAAATCTGGTGTATGAATGCAACAACTAAGCAAACCATCTGCTGTGTGAAATGTCGGCTGAGAGAATGACTATGGACATATGGGGATACCAGCAGTAAATCACCCCTTTAAAAATAAGTCAAGCTCTGGTCAAATCAAGGTCTGAAAACAAAGCAAGGATGGCAAAGAGGCCATTTAACAGCAACTGCTGCTGGTGTGTGGCTGCCTCAGGGCTCATCCCAGACCTGCCACCATCTCTAGTATCAGCCTGTCACCTGGGATATGACTTGCTCTAGTTCAGAATAGCTTAAAAACTGCCTGTCAGTGGAGGATCAGAGCAAAAAATAGAGGCACTAGGAGCAGTGGTAAAGACACTTTACAATGGGAAGAGTGAAATTATTTTACAGCCTTCAAAATGGATCCAAAGAGGGATTTCAATTCAGATATTCGAAGTTCAGGTTGTGCTTCCAAAGTGAAGAGAGCTGGATCAACTCCTTTAAAATAAATTTGTCATTTTTACTTCAGCTGACAGTGTCCAGCAGAACTTCCTCTGCTTTGTCTGTTCTCACAGAAAGAACTGGAGTGAGGTCAAAGGAGTTACTCAGGCTGATATTTCACTTCTGGGTGGCAAATGTAGTTTTTGGGAAAGTGTATGACATTGAACATCTTTCCACACAGAGGCAGAAATTATTTTTCAGCACTTATTTAACCACCAAATTATAAGCTAGTAGGTTGGTGCAACAGCAGCATAAAGCTATAGGAACTGTGAGTGAAGGGGCATTGTTGTTCAGCTGCAACAACAACAACAAAAGAAATCCCAAAGATGTCCCACCATGGGACTCAAGGAAAGCTTCTTATTCACTAACCCAATTTTAATCTGTGTCAATGAAAATAATACTGGACACTTAGACCACAGACAATTTCACTGAGCTTATATCTAGGAACATTTATTCTATTTCCCTTACAGGAGACAGAAATTTCTGATAACTTTTTCTTTTTTATAGACATTATGTCTAGCCCCCAATCTAGCAGGAACCATCTTTCACTAGCATGACCATGCACACCAAAAATTTCACAAATGAGCCACCAAAACCTCATAACCCCCACTCACAAATGATACAGTCTTAAAATTACAGCACTCTGAAGAATTTCCATCTCCAAAACATCCCACAGAAATATGTTCACTTGACATTTTCAGGAAAAGCAATCATTCAACAATTTTTTCTGCTGTTTTGAGTCACTTTATGGCTGCTAAGGCATTTTCACAGCATGTTAAAATGTGGCACTCAAAATACTGACACAATTGTATTTTGGCATAGTAGCAAGGGCTTTGGTTTATCTACAGCTTTATGCAGAGGTCCTAGTTAAAAAAAAAAAAAAAAAAAAAAAAAAAAAAAAAAAAAAAAAAAAAAAAAAAAAAAACACCACCCACAACAAAACAAAACCAAACCAAACACAAACAAACCAAACCAACAAAAAACCCAAACAAAATCAACCAACCAAAGCAACCCAAAGCTTCACATTAGCCACAAAAAGTGGTGTGAATGAGCTTTGGTGGTTTGTTTGCTGCTGGTTCTCTGTTGGGCTTTTTTTATGTGTGCGTGGCTCTGTTAGTGTTAGATGTTTCCTACCAGGTCTCAGGTTGTGTTCCCCAGATCTCAGTGTTGGGGCCAGTTTTGTTTATTATTTTTACCATGGGCAAAGGGATGAAGTGCTCCCTCAGGCTGTTTGCAGAAGACACCAAGTTGCTTTCTGCAACTACCTGAAAGGAAGTAAATGGTGGATGTCAGCCTCCTCTCCCAAGTAACAAGCAAAGAGCCTCAAATTGTTCCAGGAGTAAATTAGATATTAAGGAAAAACTTATGTACCAAAAGGTTTGTCAATTATATGGACAGGCTGCCCAGGAATATGGCTGAGTCATCTTTCTTGGAGTTATTCAAAAGAAATGCAGATGTGGCTCTTTGGGATATGGTTGACTGCTGGACTTGGCAGCATTGGGTTTATGGTTGGACTACAATCCTATAGATCATTTCCAGCCTAAAAGATTCTATGATTCTATCTCCAGACCCTGCTGGAAATACCACCTGGTGAGACACGTTTTCAGCAAAATTCTGGTAGAGCCAGTAAAAAGCCCAAAAAGGAGAAAATACTTAATGTTATTCCATATTATGCTGTTCTGGTGTCCACCACCCAGGCTGTGGAACTTACCTGTGGAACACATATATCTAAGTGAAAGTATCCCTTGCAGATAGCTTTTTTTGTTTCAGAGGAACTTTCTTCTTCTCAATACCTCTTTACAGAATATGAGTGAAAAAGGTCATAGCTGGTATTCAAACATCTATTTTGCCTTTCACAAAGGAGTAAAGCAAAGAGCTTGACTATACTGCTTTGTACCCATCTGTACCACATTCACTGCTAGTCTGAAAAGAAGCTTTATTGCTGAAGCAAGAATCTGTTCACAAAGAGTAGGCTTCCTCTTCTACTTCCTCCTGCTATTTTAACTCTCCTCCAGATGTTTTCTTTCCTATTTGCAAGGCAGATGGTGCTAAATGAGAAGATCAAACTGAAGCAAGAAAGAGATATCCCTCTGAGACACACTACTTTTTGACAACCCAAATTTTAAATTTGAATTAGAATAATTGCGAGAACAGCTGTGCTGACTATATGAATGTGTATAAGAATAGGACCTGATCTTCATATTTTAAGTTCTTGGTTTGTTTTCAGGTCTCATCCTCTTGTAATCCCTTTGCCCCTTTCCCATTGTTGTGAGCTTTTCAGCAATCTCATTTCAATTGTTCTGTTCCAGTGTCACTATTGTTCCTGTCACTCAGGCCCTTAGTTTCTAGTGGCACAGGATCAGCAACCCTGCACTGGCCCTTCTATCCATGTGAATTATTCTTGTACTGAGAACGCCCAGTACATAGATGCTGATGGCTGGCTCAGAAAGGAGTCAGCTAAGGAGCCACAAACCTCCAGGCTTCATTCAGGTTTTCCTAAACATTACTCTTAGAAACTCAAGTATCCATCCCAGGACTTCAACAGACAGAGATTTTTCTGTTGGTTACTTGGACGGAAGGATCAGAATGTTTGGAAATCTGTGTAGAACATTGGGATACTGTTTGGCACTTTGGGTACCAGTCAGGTCACAGTATCTGATGGATGGATTTAGTCAATCTTCTACTTCTGTGATCTGTAAAGTGCTTGTTTTCCTCTCTCCCCAGACTCTTGAAAGAAGAAAATTTGTACAACGTAGAGTACAGGAGCTTTACTCAAAAGTGCCAATAGAAAAATCTTTTGGTTTACTTAATTGTCCTCCTAATCACTGGTACTTTAATAGAATTTTAAGCAGGGTGGATTATTTTAATACCCACTCAATTTTAATTACAGTACTTCTAAAGAGATTATTTTTTAACAAAGATGGATATCATTATCTCTAAGACAGTACTAACAAGTTGTAACCACTACATCTTTTCCCTACAACAAACAAAAAGCCATCCTTATTTGGACTACCATATTTGCCTGGTAATTTTGCTTACGACTCCTATGAACCAACAGCAGTAGCAATAAATAACACAAACAAGTACTCAGTCCTTGTCACAAGAAAGTTCTTTTTCAAGCAAATAACATGAAAATAACTTGCAGATTAAAGAATTAAATTTTTCCACAGAGAGATTCATGAAGGTGCCCATTAGGCAGCTTTGTGCCTCCTAAAGGGCACATTTGCACTAAGTTAGGGCACCTAAGTGAAGAACTAGTTTGGTGACAGCAGATTTTGAAATTAAGTGATTCAAGTTGCTTTCAGGAGGATAAGTGGGGACCTGAGGTTCTGGATTGCTCTTGACAAGAGCGCAAGCAGGTATTTGAAGAATCTGTCCACTGTTTTAAAGACTAAGCTGTTGTCCACATTTTTGAGAGCAGGAAGGACATTCTGTTGAGCTCAAAATCTTGTTCATGAATAGTAAAGAAACACATCCTATGTTTAAAGCCAGGAATTTATGCAACTGAATTTTTAAATCTGATTGCTCTCAGTGCAGAAATGGCTGTCACAAAAAAGGAGAAGACAATAATATCATTAGAGTACAAAAAAAAAAGCTTCAATAATAGCTGTAGCACTCAATATTTTGCTCAGATGACTCAGTCTGTATCCCATTTCTTGGTGTTATGTTAACCCTACACTGTACCTCTGAGTCTTAAGGTTGGTGGTTCAACCTTGGGCTTGACAGAAGCAAAGGAAAAGGTATTATAGCTAGGTATGAGCATCTGGACGGAATATAATTTCTTATGTGTTTCTTCTTTGTCACTCCATTTGGAATCCTTTTAATACACCTTGTAACACAGATTTAGTCTCATCCCTCCTCCATTAGTCTGCACCTCAATATCACCTCTAAGTTTACTACTTATGGTGCCTTTTACATGTTAGATACTACTTCTTTATTGTCTTTTTTTTACATCTGAAAGCAGTTTTCTCTAGCTTCAGCTCTGTGGTTGTTTAAGTAATGCTTGGCAAGTTTTTAATATCTGTTGGGTCTTCTATCCAAGACACATCTCTTATTACACCCTGCAAGTTACCCTCCATGTCATCTCTTCCATTTTCAAGGCCTCTTCTTTACACTACAATAATTCACTAGTCATAAATTTCTGATTCTACTCAGAATAAGTGCTCATTATTCCCATTTAGATAAAAAGTTGCACCTTAGAAAGATAATAAAAGTTTTAAAAAAATTGGAATAGACACCTGACCAGTTAAAGAAACCAGCTAAATCAAGTAAAATTTTCATTTAAGGATAAAAAGTTAAACGAGCCTCATAAATGCCAATCCTGAGGCCATACAGGTTCAGTATAGAGCTTACAGCTTGATACTAGCAATGGCAATGCTGTATTACTCCACCACGTGGCTAGAGGACACAAAAATTTAAAAATGCCTCCCAGTGTGCCACAAGACCTTCTATTAACTTAACAGGTAGTGTCTTTAATACAAACATGCAGATATAATGAATCTTACCTGCTATTCCCAGACCAAGAGCACCCAGCAAGTCCTGCAGCCATGCTACAGAAAGAACCCACTCAAGGACAGAAAGCAGAGGAGTATCTTGTACCCATGGTCATACAATTATTCCCTGTAATCCCAGCAACCTCACGCAAGTAAGAGACTCGTTATATCCAACCATAATTCTCAAAGTTCTCAAAACTCACAACTCTCAGTAATTCAACTCTATACACTGTCAAAAAAGGCTCTGTAGGTAAAAGTCTGATTGTTTTCTAGCCTGAACATTTGAAACATTATCAGCTCCACCATCCAAACAGTACCTGGACTCCAGACCACTGTTTTCTCACCAGCTGTGGCAAAGACACTGTAATAGCTACATTTCCATCTTAAAAATATACTCTTGCTAAATTAGCATGTTAATTGAAATCAAGGCAACCTCTGAGGTTGACTCAGATGCAGCAGAGAAAGACAAATATACACATCTGGGCAGAAAATCTCTTTCTATGAAATTCAGGTAGGCAGGATTCGTAAGACTGAATTCACAAGCTCTTAATGAAATCAAATATGAAGTGTTACTGCCAGTAAACATGAACAGAACACACGGATATCTGGAAAGCCTGATGGAGCTGATAACTTAACTGATGTTTATAAATGAAAATATTAATGTCACTTCAGCCTTGCTGTCCTTCTTGTCTAAGGACAAACATTAATGCCTTTTTCAAAAGTGATTTGATCAATAAGGTTTGTGTAAAGAAATGAATTCATTGAAGTATTCACTTTTGGAAGAAATAATTTTTTTTCTGAAGATTCGTATTTTGAATCCCAGCAAACATCCCTTCCTTAGCCAACCTTTTATGCAAAGACAAGCCCTACCACAAAACAAACCCTGTGAAACACACAGAGCAGAGACAATGAATTAGGTCATATGCTGCAACTCTGAGAAGTGCTACTATGGATTTCCTTTCTACAGAAGCCACATGAAAAATCACCTTACAACAAAACCTCATGGTGCCTTATCCATTTTCTTCCAGCCCAAAGTTGTATTTGCTCTTTGACTAATATACTAAAGATGCAAGGGGAAGCAAGGTGTGGTGGTAACTTCAGGATCACGTTTACTGATCCATGAGGAGAGACTCTGAAACCAGACCTTTTTCTGTCCCTGCAGAATTTTTACCAAGGTCCCTAGAGGTCACACATGCAAAACCACTGAATTTGTCCACTGTGCCTCTAATTCTCTTGGGGCTTTGCATTAGGAAGACAAATGGCTAATTCATTACAGAAAAATGTTGTGCATTTCATGACAAGCCTCCTTAGACTTGGCTTCATTTATTTCCTCTGCAATGAAATATGTGTCGGTTTACATTTTTTTATTGCTACTTAAATACAAGCAGTTTTTAAAAGGCTGGAGGAATTATCAAAGTGGAATCTTTCATTCTAACATGAAAATGTGTCCTGATCACTATTTTTTTCCTGCTGCCATAAAGTTATTTAATGTCATTATTTAAATGTGTTTAAAGAATTTAAATAATTGCTAATGAAACTTCCCTTAGGAGTTCAATTAATCCTATCCCAAATCTGTGGACATTAATGGGAAGAGTGAAATCTTGCTCTTCTAACCATCTATTTATATTGAGATTTATATAGGGTTAGTTATCAGTAATCCCTAATTATATAGTTTTCAGTATTAGCATAGTTAACAAGAAACACCTTGTAGCATGCTCATGACCATAAATGGTTGTTTGATGACTGAGGACATTAAATGCCGGGGTCAGGTGCTGCCTCTTTAGTGGCCGGGGCATTTTGTTTTATGCTCTTTTGGAGTGGGTGGGGAAGGAGGGACAGCAGAGAAGGAGTTGTGATTTATTTGTTTTTTAAAGAAGCACTGTCCCTATCACAGGGACTCGTGCATGACACGGTCTCTACCAAGCCTTCTCCTTATGTGCCCAAGCCTGCACAACAAGGGCTGGCTTTTTCATTTACTAACTTGCCTCAATCCCTGCTGTTACAGGGACTGTTACAGCAGTCCAATGCCATTAGCTATGTTCAACTGTTTCAATTAAGAGTTTCCCTGTAGATTAGGGCTCTGATGTACTAAAGGAGAATAATTCATCAATATTTAGAGCTAAACCCCCATCATTTTACTAGCATGCATGTACCCAGGGGTCCTCCCTCCTTGCTGTTCACAGTGACCTCTGCCCACCTGCTCTATTGCTAGCCAGTCTTGCCAGATATGCATGTACTCAGCTTGCAGTCACTTCAGCCAACAAAGGATAGTGCCAAATTTATCCTCTGCTGACATAAATTGCAGTTCGTACTGTCCCTGATGTAAATGAAAATAAAGAATTATTAGTGACATTGCTCATCCATGTGCATAAAAGCTCAGAAGGAAAATGTGTTTCTGATTTAAACCTCTCCAGCCCTGCAGAACACTTAACCCAGTGCAAACAGCTCTAGGAACTTGGCTGGAGCACATCGGATGACCATGAAACAAGAATCTATGCTCTGAAGCAGATAAGATAAAGGGAACAAACCAACAAGTCAAAACTGGTCTTCCAGTTTTCCAAATCATCTTAATGTCTGAATGACTGTGGCTTTTAAGTTCTTAGCATCTTATATCATCACAAACAAGAGAGCAAAATAGCTCAAAACTTCAGACTGACAGATGAATCGCTACATCTTCCGTTTCAATTTTTACCAACTAGGTCTAAAAAAACCCACAGGAACAAGGAGATGCCATTTTACCCAAAAGCAGAGGCTTTGTGCTTAATTTTCACTTCTCTGGCTTCACTAACGCTGCACTTGCTTCCCTGCACTACCCAGAGTTGTCCACCAGCCAAGGAAAGGGCATGTCCCTGTTTGGGACCTGTGCCATCAGCCTGTGCTGCACCTACTGCTATTTCAGCAGGTACAGAGCAGAAACACACAGCTGCTCAAGTATGAAGCTATTTATGAAGAATTACAAAAAACATTTTTGGCCTATTCAAGAGTAATATAACCTGACTTCATCATTTGTGTGTGCTGTATCACAGGTTATATCATCTATGAATTTACACTTCATTATAATTGTCCGTTCTTTTTTGCATGTCACTTTTGTGGGGACTAATAACAAAATATTGCCATGGCAACAAAATAATAACACTTTTTGAATATGTTTAAATAATTTTTAGTAACTTCTTGACAGTTACTGTAGGCAAAATGTATGTATTTTTCACAAAATACATGTTATATTATTGTCACTGTAAGCAACAGAGATAAATTATAGGTAATTTCCACTTCTTAAGCCCTGTTTCTATGGTAATATGAGCAACTGCTATTACTTCAGAGCTTGTTACCATGGTTATTTCAGGTAATTCCAGGGTTTTAATACCCTTAAACCTGAAGTGATACTTTTTCCTCCTATTTTGTAGTTGAACTTAATCATAGTTCAACTTCAGGGACAACACAACTCTTCTAGTTAAAACAAAACCAGCCTATAACACACATATATATACACAGAGATAAGTTAAAATTGAATTACTTACCATACAACTCCTGCCTGACTCTCCTCTCCTAAAAGAACAGTACCCCTTTCCCAAACTTATTTCTATGGAAAAGGGAAGGTGTTTCCTGCAGGGTGTGAATTCTCTAACTGCTCTCAGCTGCGCAGACTGCTCTTCCTGGCCATCCAGATTCCTGGTGAAACTGCAGAAGTAGGATATAATGGGCAACTGATGTGCTTCTCCAAATCCCAGTTTATAGCTGATTGATTAGGTGCCAGCTGCCTCCCATCACTGTAACAGTGAGGGTCATCAACCCATAGTCTGGTTTCACTCACCAACAATTCATCCAGCACTTCTGCCTCATCATGAGCTCTGGAGACTAAATGGGCTTCATGGAGTCTTTTGTGGTAGTCAAAAGGTAGCCCTCACCACTCCATCAACACAAATGGCACCAGGATCTTCCCCTGTGTCCTGTAGGCACCTCTGTGGGTGTGAAGATGGCCCAGGATAATTCTGCTTGAACTTTTGTATAGGAAAGATGTGGCAGAAGGTTTTATATACCAGTGGCTGGATGGTTATAAATATTACTCTAAAAGAAAAGAGATTCTTCATCCTGGAAAATCTTAACAAGATAGCTGTGTGATCACAGCTTTTCCAACAGGTGTCCTTACATATTCCTAATGCAAATGCTTCCCTTTGCCTCAGGAATTTTTGCCTACTATACATTGCTTTAGCTAGGATATGAGGCCAGGGCACTGGACAGACTCCAGTCTGAATCACTGGGGCTATATTATACTGCTAAGTTTGCTCCAGTGTTGCTAGGATTTTGGCCTTTTCATTAGCATATTTTGGAAAGCACAAACAAGAGAACATTTTTTATTTGTTTTTTTTAAGCAAAATAGAATTTTAAACCACATAATTTTAGAGAAAAAAATAGTAATTGTGAAGTAAATGGATCCTAGTGACTCAGAACCAGGAAAGTAAATACCAGGATCCCAACATGTTTCACGTTTTCAATTAATTTTGCATAGCTGTGATTTTTTTGTTGTTCTTATACTAATTAACAAGATTCATTGTAGTGAGCTACAGTACAATGTTTAAATATTTGTTAAAGAAAAAGCTGTTGTCAGTCCTATTGCACAACACTCAGAAGTAAAGTTCAGTAATACAGGTATAGATTTTATCCAAATAATTATCAATTGTCCTTTAATTTAGCTGTTCATGGTATCAGGGCAGTGTAGTCTTTTAGAACAAGGCAAAGGAGTATATGACCTCAGAAATCTATTTTCCTACCAGTGTGTGATTAGGGGAACCCAATATTAATGTTCCACATGAACTGCAGAGATTTGTTTGGATTGTGTCTACATACACCATGAAATTCCTTGGTATAATAAGGATAGACACATAAATCCAAGCAGCTGGTACTGATGCCCTCTCATCAGAAGTAGTTTGGGGGTTTTACCTCATGCTAATCTTAGTCAGGCCCCTGAATAGGACATATGATATAATACAAATATTAATGTGTATCTGATTTAGATAGCACTCAACATAGGCTGTAGTGTGTTTGCCTGGAGCAGTAGGGAACAGGAACAACCAGGGCATGTACATTACTGCTTTAAACTAAAACAGAAATCTGGGCACAGCCTTTCTATCCCCTTGGATATAAAAGCAATTTTAGACAGAAAATAAGCAGTGGAGGGTTTAAGCTATGGACAGTTGTTAGAGACAGTAAACAGTTAGCAAGGAAATTATCTGGGGTTTTTTTTGGTTGCTTCAGGGTGGGTATCTAATGGCTGAAATTCCTGTCCTTCCACCTGGGAGTTCATAAAAATAATCTCAAACTCTGAGAGGAAGGGCAAGTCTAACTGAACAAGTTGTGCCCACATTACACTCAGAAACCTGAATTCAGGGAGGAGGTATATCTGAAACTCTTCTAGACAAGAAGGGCAAAAGACCCTCTCTGCAAAGCTATTATAGGTATATTTCCTAGTAAAATCCTAACAAACCCTACATTGTGTGGATTGACAGGCTACCAATAGTGTTCTCCATGAGAGTGGAGGCATGCTCATGTCCGTCTTTTAGGAGGTATGATCACTCCAAAAATTTTAGGTTTCTTCCAGATTTCTTTATGATCAGATATTGTGCATATATGTTACACATTTTCTAAGCTCACACTCTGATGTCACCTAAGGTATCGACATCTGTAGAGGACAGTCCTGCAAATGGCATGGCAAGCTGCTCCAAAAAATTCAGTATCCTGCCAGGCCAGCTGGCAGAAAGGCATTAGTCTAACCAATTAAATTACTCAGGCATTTTCTAGTTCCAATCCTTATTTGCAGGCTTGCAACCTAAAACAATTAACAAAGCTTTCTGTAGCGCTTTTGATTGCACTTTCTTATTGAGACATTGATGACTTCTAAGATCCTGGTAAGCTGAAGGGCATGTTTCCGCCCTCAAAAATGTGGGGCCTCTCCTGTTCTGAGTTTTATTCTTGATTCTGTTTATGGGATCTACTTGAACTGTATTTATAGGCAGTATTTTTTTATAGAAGTGGCATAATTCTCATTTGGCTATTCTGTTCTATTTTTTTTTTTTCAAATGGCAACCTTGGACTCTAACATGACAAATTCCTGGCATTTCGCTTTCACTCAATCAAGGTGGCCTAAGTCTGAAGCTTTGAAAAAAGCCCAGGAAACCTCTCTTACTCCAGTGCATGCCAGCTGTGCTTTTTTCCATTATACATTCTTTCAAGGAGTTTGATATTTTTAATTATTTGTCCCCTTTGTATATGATAATAATAATTATTTCCTAACCTATTCACCAAAATAGTCTCTGACCTAGTCAGACTAATGATAAACTGGAAAAAGGTACAAATAAGTGATTTTATATGATCCAGATCTCTGGTCCTGATTTTAAAAGAACATATAAATATTTCTGCTTTCCCTGTTTCTTCTTCCTGCATTTCAACCATTACCAAATTCAGTTTCCAGATAGAGGAGACTGGAAGAGACTAATGCATTCCCTGCTTAAAAAAAGCTATCTACAATATCCATTTGTTTGCATTGCAGATACTACTCATTTCTATTTGGAAACACTATCTCTAAGAAAAAGTACCCTCACATCTTTCTCCAGTGTGGTGTTAGAGAACACAAGGAGCCAGACCCATGACAAACAAAGACTTTATATCTAAATCTGACCTATCTTTTTGTTGCCAGAGAAACATGCGTTGGAGGTGTAAGGCAGAAGAAGGGAAAGTAGATGGTTTTTGTTTAAAACAGCCTGGGGGAATTTAAAAATAAGACTTCCATTACAGTTAACAGGTTGCTAGCACACAAGACTGTTGAAGTTTTTCAGGGTTTGCTTTGGAAAGTCTAGAAATTCTTTTCACAAAATTATCTTTTACAGAGACTTCTTCCGTGATATGGAGTTAATACACAGCGTTAAAAGTCATTGGGTGATTCGTGTCAATTTACATCCACTACATCCATTGCTCCACAAGATACCATAGCCAATAGAAGAAATGGACTCCTGCTACAGTGGACCTTCACTAGGACCCATAGAAAGGGGGAAGAAAAGTCCATCAGTTGAAAATGAATCCATTGTAACACCCTTCTTGAAAAAGTAAGAAATAAGCTCATGGACAGGCATCCCTGAAAAGCATGGCACTAGTTTGTGCTTCTTGAGAAAACTATCTTCTTAAAAGAATATTTTTTTGCAGCAGAAAGACACAGTGGTAAGAGCAGCCATCCCTAACAGCGGAGACACAGGCTACTTAATTTCCCAATGGCATAGAATACATTTTAACTAGCATTTCAAGGAATGTTGGGCTCAGGCACTGAGGTTCTGAGAGCACTTATTAAGCACTGTAAGAGCAACTTGCATCTTGGGTTTTAGGAGTAGTTTGATTTGTTTATTACAGACCATCTAACACAGCACATCTGGTGTCAGGAGGATGGTTCAGGATATTCCTCTGAGTCAGTGTTCTTGTCATTACCACAGGACTAAGACAGGGAGGCACATCCCACCCCTAAGTTGCTTTTTTCCCTCACACTGACCTTGAGGGTCATCATCAACTGCTTGTCTTTAAAATCTCCATTCTCAGGCAGGAAGTATATTGGCTCCAAATGGAGGAGGCAGGTTACAGTGGGTATCTCATGTGACCTTTTCATCTGTAATTCCCTCCCACATAAAGGACAAAGCCACATTTTTTATTATAAATCAACCCCAGAGAATAACCACTATCTGCAAAAATGCTAACAATTAAATAATAATTCAGGGATTTGGAAACTAAGCACCCTGTGTGTGAACAGATTATTAGAATATTGTCCATGTAATTCTAGAGAAAACCAATTAAGCTTACCATCTAATGAGCAATGATGCCCTCTCACATCTGCCAGCAAAATGAATCAACATAATCTATTGCAGGTGGTTGTGCTTTTCATTCGTTATGTTACAAAAATGATTCAGCACCAAAAATTATGGAACCATAATCAGCAATTGGCAATGTGGGGGAGTTTATCCTTTTCTTAGTTTATAGGCTTAAAACTACTGTTATGTCAAAAAACAGCACCCTATTTTGTGCCCACAATTAACATTTATTCATAAAATATCAAGTATTTTTTCACCACCTCTTAGACCACATGGCATTTCAAGACATCAGCCAAATAGCAAATAATGACCAAAGGTCCAGAATCATCACTTCTTACCAGAGTTTTGCCTTTCACATAGATGATCAGAAAGTCATGGAATTAGGAGAGATTTCCTACTTGGGTTACAAGAGAGATAACTCTTTTCCTGTTCTATTTCTATGCTATTTGAAAGGATCTTGTTATTCAATAATGCATCTTTTTCCTTTAGTTGCTCTGACATTTATACAGGATCTTTCACCAACACCTAAAAACTTTTGTGTTCAGTAGGGAAATGTTTTGGCACATGCATATGCATAAAATAACTCTAGCCCCCAACATAACATTGTGTAACCTTAAGCAAAAGGACTTAATATTTTTCTAAGACTTGGTAAAATTACTGCATTCTGGCACAATGGGCTCTTCTGAGTCACAGAGACATGCATAGATCCACAGTTAATCTATGAATACTTGATACAAAGCCATTTAACTGAGGGTAATTAAATCAGTGATAAATGTGGCCCATAATCATTATCTATAGCTGCGAGTAAATCCAACACAAATGTAGCCCACCCTGCAGTCATTCCAAAGCTGACATGTGGCTCAAGTAACTAATACTGGAGTTTCCTCTATAAGAAAGAGTAACTCACATAATAGAAATAATAACATGATTACATTGCATCCTTCAACCTATAATACTATTATACAAAGTGAACTAATATTTGTTTGATAGAAAGAAATCAAAACATATGCAGGAGCTTTAGGGAAATAAACTGTCACTTCCAATAGTCCAAGTTGCAATTGGATGCAGAATCCATGACTGGGTAGGTGTCTGACATGTAAAGATTTAGAAACCTAAGATATCACATAATACTTCAGAAATTCTATTTTTTTTCAGTTCATGTTAGAGAAAAGTTCCTATGAAAATAACAGGTAGTAAACTTCCTTGATCCCCATAGATGTCCTGAAATTATTTTGAAAATCTCTGAAAAAAATTAAATCCTGAAATAAACTAAACATTATGAATATGTTTACTATTTATATTTTTGATTACATCTTTGATTTGGGCGTTTTGGGGGATAGTATGTCATTTTTGTTAATTTTTCTTTTCTTGGAGGAGCCATTTGTTTGTTTAACCAAAAAAACCCAACCAAACAAAACAAAAACAAAAACAAAAACAAAACAAAACAAAAAAAAACCACTAAGTATTTGCTGTTTAATGTGTAGGCAGGTAGTCTCACAGGTAGTCTCTTCAGTTTGGTTCTTGCTTTTTCTTGTGGATTTCTTGGGGGTTTTGTACCTTAACTTCACAAAGCATCCTGAAGTCGCTAGATGCCTGCATCGCCATTCAGTAGAGTTCAACAAACAAAACTCAGAAGATAACTGCGTGCTTTTTACCCCTTCAACCAACACTTTAACAGAGCATTTTGTTGGAAAAATAAAGGAAGAACATCTGTCTTCCCAGCTCACAACTTTCCCTGTGACATTTGAAAATGATCCTGACCCAGCTAGAGATGCTCAGGGTTCTAAGGAGCAAATCAGCTTGGCTTGTACTGAGACTCATCTGAACACGAACAAAGTTATACAGAAAGAAACAACTTTCTTTTTTCACAGTATGGTGAAAAAAACCCCACAAGAAAACCAAAAAACACTGAACCCCAATGGTTTAGAAAGGAAACTGTTTTTTCATCTCAATGAAAGTAAACCGCGACTGATATCACCATAATACAAACAGTTAAAATGTCAGAGTGGCTTATTGGTTACTATTATAATGTTTTCATAATGAGGAAACCTTGAAAAAAAATCATGTGGAATAATGTTAATTCCTGCCATCTGAAACAAATCCCCCTTCTTCCTTTGTATAGTAATCTATTTCCTGTCTAAGTGACATTCAGTCAGTGCTTATTACTGAATATAACCTGGAAATTATCAATAGAGCCTAAAAAGATCATTATAAAGATCTGCATGTTTCCCAGGAAAGAGCCAAGGTCTACTGAATCTGTAAAAGTGCCCACCTGCTACAGGTAACCTTGCAATAGGGTCTCCTTTAGCATTATTCACCCTCAGTGAACCAGAGATTCTATAAAAATAAAGATACCAGAAAATACATCAATCCATGTCCTGTATGGTTATGGGAGCTAAATTGTTCTAATGTTATCTTTCTTAACAGATTGTACAGCATCTCTATTTTTAATATTTCTAACACATTCACATCCACAAACTGATGTCCCTGGGAAGCAGGGGAGCAATGTCATTTTTCCCCCTTCAACTGTGTTCTCCTCTGAGCTATAAGTGTTTCTTCCTCTCACGAATGGGAGGAGTAACACAAATTATAGAAACCTCAAGAATCACATTATTTATTGGAATTTGACTGGAGATGAAGGTTTCAAACTCTTATAGGAATACATACACACTATTCACATTTCTTCCTGAAACTCATAGGGCAGCAGAGAATTAACTCATCTGAGTTCAATTACGCTTGCAATCTTCTTGAAACAAGACATTATGAAGACATGGTATCTCCCTGATATGGCCCTGCTGCTCCTCTCTTAACTATGATCAGTTGTTTTCCTCTTACCTCAGTTTCTGGGAATAGAATAAATCCTCATCTAACTGAATAGGAAATGAGTCTATGAACCAGTGCACACTGAAAAAATAACTTCTGACTGGGTCTCGGACCACAGAGAGAGCATCAAGAGCAAAGTCCAGCTATAGATGAATTAAAGGAGAATGGGTCATTTCACTAAAGGCTGTTGTTTGATACAAGCACCACTACAACTTGCCGGCCTCTGAGGTGTCAGCTAGGGGTTGGTAGCACATACACACAATGCCATATTTTATTGTGTTCAGCTTTAGTGAACAATATGATGTTCTTGTGCATTTCTGGCATGAATTTAGCATTTCCAAAATTTGGTACCATCTGTTCTTCACTGAGATTTTTTCCCTGTAGGAAACTCTAACTTGCCTCTAAGATCTTGCTGATTGATGAAGCTACAAGAACGTCATGACACACATTTTCTGAATTAACGTCTCTGCTCTTCCTTACCTCAAGAATCTTATCAAAAAGGGATTTATGGCACTAGCCCTGGCACACAGTTTCCCCTTGCTCCTATTACATGCTTTTCATTATATATAGTACTACTCTTGCACTATAAACATCCCTTTGATTGTGCAGAAGCTTTACTACAAAAGTTCTATTACAGACAGTGAGATAACTTTCGTATAACCTTAGCAGAGCTTCTTCCTTCAAAGGTTTTTTTTAATTAATAATGTACATATGCTTCAACCTGACCTATAATCCTTTCTGTATAAAGATTCTGTCTTCATTCCACAAGTGCAAACTTCCAGTAATCTGTAATAACAATGAGCATTTGCAGTTACATACATAATGCATTTTTATTTTAAATGCAACTGCAAAGCCAGCTGTAGAAAACTCACTCTATTTAACCTGCACTATTAATGACACAACACAGAAGAGACAGTCGACTGGCACCAATAAAGCCATCATTAATGGCACCAGTAAATTCAAGAAGGTGAAGTTTTTCCATGAAAACTATATTGTAGTAACATATTAAAAAAATTAGGGATAACCTGTTGTTCCACTGTGTTTTTCCTAGTCAGTGTACTTCTGTTAGGATTGTACAAAACTTTAAAGCTGCCATTATATATATGTATATATATATGATCTGATCAAAGACCTGATCTTTTTCTAAATGATGTCTAAATCAGCAGAGCTTACGCATCTCCATAGCTATGTCCTTATGGATAGAAAATAGAAACGGTTCTATATAGACTGAGAATCTCACAGGTCAGCATATTGTGTTTTACACCTTGCTTGTGTGCTCTGCTAGTCCCCAAAATTTCAGTCTCATATTTACATCTAACCAGACACATATGTCTCATGCTAAGCTGCTCAATTGTAAGCCCTTTCCTGAACTCTTTGAAGCAAAAAAATACTGTGCACAAACCTTCTGTTTCCTGAAAGAAAAGAAACTCTTTTTGAAGAGGAGATGCAGCAAACAGAAGAAACCCTTGTCAGCCCTGAGGTCAGGTTATCTCAATGAGTAGCTGTAAAGACTAGAGACTGTTTCTCTACCTTCTTTCCCAGAGCAGCCACCTTCTAAGGAAAAGTCCCAAAAAAGCATCCCAACAGGAAGACCAATTATTTTCAACACCATTCTTTAAAACCCATGCCATGAGAGGAGGCAAAGTGTGTGTTTATTACTCCAAAAGATAACATTTCTTCTAGCTTTGAGGGAGATGTGCCAGTCAGCTCTGTGTGGAGTACTTGGTGTATCAAGCAGCAGATTAATTGTCAGCTGCACCACACAATTTACTCTAAATGAATGCAGCGGTATGTAACTCTATGAATGCATATTGACAAATGACTGATTCTTTGCAGTCCTGCTGAATCACAAAGGCTGTCACAACAAATTGCTCCCGTTCAGGAGCAGGTATCTAGAAAAAGCTGATGCAGACAACACTTAAGACTGTTGCCCAGCACTTTACACAATAGAAGCAAAACGCAATTGTTTTCTTCACATTCACAGTTCTGTCATCCAGCCCTATGAATCCTTTTGCCATTCTTGCAGACATAATAAGCCTTACCATAGGAATTTCAGCAGTATTTCAAAACAGTATCTATTAGTGTCTGCATATTGTAAAAGGTTGGTTTATGCACATCTGTACTATTGATGCATAGCTGTGCTGCCCATGTACAATGTCATATTTCAACCTCATAACTCCACAGCAGCCATGATTTTTCTGGAGGAAAAATCATCTCTGAAGGATCACATTAAAATTCCTTGATTTTGCAGGGTAAAATGCAACCTAATATTCATGTCTTCCAAACAAATGTTTTATTTCAATTGATGATAGTCTGTACCATTTATGATATTAAACAAGGATGATATTTCAATCTCCTCTGTTCAGAAGGATGATTATCTAAGTTTGACTTAAATAAGTTTAAAAAGTTATATCTTTGTTTCCTCAATAAAATATAAATATAGTTATTTTAAAAAGTGATATTTATCCCCCTTGTTGCCAGCTATAACTGACAAATAATAAAGAAAAATGAAATAGAAACTCATCTCATTAACTGAGTTCCTATAACCTCAGGTTTAATTGCATTAAAGAACAATTCCAATGTAAAGAAGTGTGCTGTGTGATTTCTTACCAGTACTTCTGACTTTCCTGTTTCATAGTCTTTACACTGACTTTAGATTAGACATTATACCTTGTACATTTGCCTCAGTGAGAAAATTCAGCCTCTTGGTTTCAATTTGGCCAAAGAAATGTTCTCCTACTTCCTACACCTGCCTGCCTTGAAAAGGTGAAAGCCTTCTCCATCTCATCCCTTGTGTTAACAGGAAAGTTAAAATGCAGATGACAGTGGGTCTGATTCTATAAGAAAATACAGATGTGTGCTCACTATTTGCATTCTTTCAGACACAAAAGGAAGACACAGCCTTAGAAGATCACACTATGTGGTTTGCTCACAAGCAGCCCACGTGGAAATTTTGGCTTACTGAGAATTGCAAGCCTGCTGCAAGGACGGGTCTCATTTAAGAAGAATATCCATAAATGTGCTCGTTTACGTACATAAACTTAACTGCACTCCTCACTGGAAGAAAATAAGTCATTTCTTGGGGCATTTTCCTAACTAAAAATAGATAAATTAAATCATCCTGGTGCCCTTTTCTCTTCTCATACCAGGCACAGAGACAGATCCTTCATGTCATGTAAAACATTGCCAACAGAGCCTAGTTTAAGAACAGTCCCTAAAGGCATACCTTATCTTGGTATCTGCTCCTGTCAATGACTCAGGAGTGTAAGCCTCTCAGGTCTCTCCACTGTTTTTCTCAAGCCCATTGGTAAAACTCACATCAGGTACCCTCTTCCTCTGTTTCCTTAAATATTTGAGGACGATCTCTGATAAATGGATCCTTTGCAAGTCCCAAAATGATAACTGGCATTTTATGTCCAAGAGTAAACATGGAAATGCACACATGTGTCCCCTCCTACTAAAAATATTTTTTAAAATTACAGATTATTTTCTTGCAGTACTTGAAAATAACATACCAAAGATTTATTGAACACGTATTCATTAGTCTAAATAAGTTTTGGGATACTTTTTCCATATTTTTCATAAAATAAAAACTAGATATTCATTATCAATGATATACCTTGTACCTTGTCAACAAATACCTAGTACAACTGATGCATTCACAGAAATAGAAGTCTCACACACTTGCAGTAAATATTTGCCTAGCAAATGCCAAACCCATGGGGAGGGTCACAATGAAATCTGTTTTGCCTTCCCTTTTAGAGCTCTCTTGTTATTTAATCATGAAGTAAAAAGAATAGGATACAATTCTAAAAGGTCAATTACTCCTAAGTAAATGGTTGATGACAGTCCACAGAAAGAGCCTAGAAACTCCCCATAGGCTGAAATATGCTTTATTAAGTTCTTGAGTGCTACCATGCAAAAAACTGTGTTCAAAATATATTCTGATGATTTATAAGCAGCAGGAATTAAATTGGACAATTACGTAGTCAATACTAATTAACTCACTTGTTAATTGATGGGGTTTTGATATTCTGCATTCTTCAGACATGTGCTAATGTGTGCATATGGCAAGGTTGTGACATCATGAAACAAGCCTGAATATAGTTGTAACAGCTAAGTGTTTAAAACCCAGATAAGAAAAAAATGACGTTTTAAAGATGTTTTTCACTTTTTCTTTAGCTCAGTCTACGATCCTTTTCATTCCATTTCCAAAGTGCACATAATCATCCTTGTAGCATTATCAGAGATATTTTGTTACTCCACCTCCACATATCTGGATTATTTTTACAGTAAATTTCAAAAATGTCTTGAATTAGGATTGTTTGATTTGAGAATATGTAGATTATCCATTTAACATATGTTTATTTTTTAAAATTCATATATTCTCCTTGAACACTGCTTTTAACATACCTTTTGTCTGTCAATGTTCATGCTTGTAACACTAAATATTTCCTGCATTAAGTCAGATACCACAACTTACTATTTCTACTATTTTCCTATCAAAGTAGCATAAATAAGCCATTTTAATTTACATTACATTTTTTCTGGACAAATAAATAAAAAGAAAGGGGGAGTTTTAAATCTTTTTGCCCATCTGTAGGAGGTTAATGAGTTTAATGCTGCAACCAAGTATTGGCTCCCTGGGTTTTCACGATTTCTGCTTCATGTGATTGGTTCATTCAATAGGTCTTTATTTTTTCCTTCCTGTAGCACCACTATCAGACACCTTTCTGAATACTTATTCCATACCTACCATCCATAGTATATCTCCCAGCTTCTACCTATATAGATGGAAATTTCTATAATCAAGTGCAATTTAATTTCTCCTTTCAGCCAGTCCTCACTTTTGAGTACACTATCGCCACAATATCATAGAATCATAGAATTATAGAATGGCCTCGGTCAGAAGAGACCTTAGATATCATCCAATTCCAACCTCCCTGTCATGGACAGGGACACTTTCCACTAGACCAGGTTGCTCAGAGCTCCATCTAGCCTGGTCTTGAACACTTCTACAGGTGGAACGTCCACATCATCTCTATCACATCAAAGCTGGTTTATCTTGAGAGACTGACACATGGTTATGTTTTTTTCACAACAAAACTGTCATCAGACCTTTAAAAACCTTGTTTCTGTAAGTATGAGGCCTTAGGTCAATGCTATATTTCAGACATCAGCTCCTTACATCCTTCTAAATAAAAAGATGTATTTCCCTGATCTCTCTGGTGACAGTGAGGAATATTTAGCTCCTTTTTGAAATACCAATATAAGCTATTCCTCAAATATCACTGTCTTATCAAGAAAAAGGTAAGTCATCAACACTTTAAAAAGAAGGTGTTTATAAAGAGGTGTGGGGTGTATTTTCCCTGGGTAATGAAATTCCTAGTAATGATGCTCTGGTTAGTCTGTAGCCACACCAATCCTCTAGGTCCTTACCCCAACCAGCTCCATCACTGGCCTTACAAACAGTCCCAGTTAGCCTAGTACTCAAAGAGATATATCTAAATATCTTCAAAAAACATTAGGGTGACATACAATTTTATATTAATGTTGGCTAAACAGCAAAGTATCTGAAATGATTTTGAGAAGGTGGGTTTCTTTTGGGAAGACATCACACAAAGGTCTTAGTGACATGAAAGTCCTTGAAACCTGCCTCTCCCCTGTCAAATTCGAGGGCCAGTTGACCAGATCTCTCCAATCAGCATGAAAAAAAATTCAGAGAATATTCCTTCCCAGTATAGTTGTTGCCAATATTGGTGTCTTCCTAAAATGAATTCATTTTTAATAAATCTTTATTTTCTAAACTAGAAGAATTTTGCTGAAAACATTCCCTCCACAACTGTGGTAACCTCATTCCATTACTATCAGTGTTCATTGGCTGGTTCCCTTACTCTGACACCCACCAGATAATTTTATTCGAAAGCACTCAAAAATATATCCTTATATTTTGAATTGGATTTCATTATTAAGCCTATCACATATGCAGAGATTTCTGGAATTTAAATATTTTCTGAATTAAGGATACTATCTGGAGGCTTATTTCTCTCAAGCGGTGCTAACACTAGAAAAAAAAAATAAATAAACATCTCCAACAACATTAAGGGAGAGGAAAGAAATATTTAAAGATTTATTCAAAAAAGCTTGAAATTATTTGGCCTGCAGGATCTGTTTCAATATGAAAAACATTTCTGTACAGAAATATGCATATTTTCTTTCCCATATGCAGGAAAGTAGTGCAATCTTCAAGAGGCATACAGCATCTGACTTTCAATACCTACAGCCTCTTTTGCTTAAGAACCAAATCAAAGCTACTCAAAGCCCTGGGTCACATCTTCAGCTAGCCATTTCACATGCAACTTTTGAAGAAAAAAAAAAGAATTGCATGGTTCTAATCTAAATCCTTTGAAGTAATTTTTTGAGGTTCAATGGACTTCAAATCATAGGTTTCGGGTTTTTTGTTCAGAGTACTTTTCTCCTCTTACATTTTTAATTTTTTTAATTTTTATTTCAATAAAACTCTTCAGTGCCAGTACACAAGACTGGAATTATTCTGGTAAAACCCACTGGTTTTTGTTATCAAAATCTATTTTTTTCCCACTATTGTATAAAATATTTACATTTTGCATGAAATACCAAAGATTAAATAGAACTGAAAAAAAACTTCCTGAAAACTTATGAATTACAAAACTCTATTTGGTTGATTTTTCCTTTCTATGATTGATGCCATTGTAAAGCCCCATTTTCTAAAGATTCAACATATTGAAGGAAAAAGCTTCAAAATTTATGATAAGCATGAGATATTTGAAAGCTGAAGCAGAGGAGTCCTTTGCTAAGCAAAGTCTCCCTAGCTGCAGGACTCCCGAAGCCTTTATTACCACCAGTGATCTGCTGTATGACAGGGAGCAATTAAAATCTCTGCTGCAGACCACTTCCTTGGTAAAACCAACTGCAATATATTACCTATGCTGAGAATTTGAGAAGGTGGGAGAGGCAGCTTAGTCGTTTTTGCAATTTACAAAAATATACCTGGTCTCTAAACTTGGAGTCCTTTTCTCCTCCTCCCATAAATTAAGGTATATCCAGATTTTAAAAAATAGATTAAAAAATTTAAAGTGTTGTCAGCAAAACACTCAGGCTTCAAGGCTCTTAATAAAGATGAAAAGAAGGCAGGGGTCTTCACTGTGGTGCTCAGAAGACCAGGACAGTGGATCTAAGTAAGAAAAGACTTATATGAATGTTGCCATATCTACTCCACAGCTTTGGGCAGAGAATTTTGAAGCTTCCAGGGTGACAGACACAACTAATATTTGACACCAGGTTTGAGCAGTACTTTAAGACTCACACTTGGCAAGGGGAGGTGTGCATCCACAACACTTGCACTAAAAGTCCCCAAGGCACCTCTGCTGCCCTGTCTTGGTATTTCCAGGTCCCTTTAGCTTTAGAGTCAGGTAGTGTTGTTACTACAGAAACAAGTTTTATTTTATTTTTTTCCAAATACTTCTGTCAATAAGAACGCACAGTATATTGCATGTCTCAGCTGCCAGAATGACTTATACCCTCTTTACTTTGACATGAATACATGTGTTTATGCAGAAACGGACAAGTTGGTAACTTCTTAGATGACTGACTGTGCTCCTTTTGGCATAATATGCTTTTATGAAGACTCAAGTGAGAACAGCCCACTTACTTTAACAATAATAAATTAGTCTGATTCAGAGAGGAAGTGAGAGGTGGGAAAAGGAGAGCAGTAATTAAAGTTTTGTGCTGCTCTGCTGAAATTCAAGCCAAACAATCCCCACACACCCATGCATGTAAAAAGGAGGCTCTGAAGAAGTAGAAGGTCTATGGAAAAAAAAAATTTAAGACCTGACTGGCCGTTGGTTATGTAAGGAAATGAAGATTGAGCAGCTGCACTGACATTTTGTTTCTGGATAGCAAAGGACTGTAGTGACTCACTCCTCATTGCTATGCCAGCATACCTCTTCTACACAAGTTTTGATTAAGGTTAAAAGCAAATGAGAAGGCAATGCATTTCAACTTGCATCAGTGTGTCACTGACAAGCAGCATGAGTAAGTGACCTTCCACAGTGGGCCAAGCCAAAGCATTCGTGTTTGGATAGCTCAAGAGCAAGTATTTCTCATGTGAAATTCAGAAAGGGCATGCTATATAGAAGTAAAATTAGGTTTTTACTCTTTCACTGCAAAAATTTATTCACAGCTATTCATGTCATATAAAAGAATGCCTGAACTACCATGCACAATGAAATATAAATGGCAAATATAAAAAACTAATACAGTATATGATGAACAAAGTGTGGAGATAAAAACAGACTCAGCATAATCAGTACCTGCCTCAGGTAATGATAAAATTTGAACAAGAAAGAATAGGTCTGTATGTATGCAGGATATTAGTCAGAGCTCAAAGTGAAATATTAGTCAGAAACTAAGACTTCCTTAGCAAAGTATGTCAGGCACAGAAAAGCTGTGTAGGACTAGCCAGAACATTTTGTGCTAAACTTCAAGTCCTGCAGTTAGCACCTTTTCAGGTAACACCTAGATCTTGCTCAGGAAGGATATCAGTACCTTCACACACAGGTGATCAAAATACCTTTTGGGTTTTTTCTCAAACTCCCACCCACACCACTCTGAAGTGACTGGGCACATACAAAACCTCCTCCAGATATCACCCAACTCTTAAGGAAACCTCAACTAAACACCATCTGTGATACAAAAGCTGTCAGCATGCCCTGGACTCTGTCCCAGAAGATACTTCCCTTAGCTTCTCATCTCTCTTATCCTGAGCCCTGGCCACTTGCCTTGGAAAAGTAGGGCTAATCCCATTCTCAGTGGAAGTCACTGCAAGCCACATCTGTTAAGAGCAAGAACAGCTGACCCTAGAGGGAAAGATATCTTCCTGCGCACAGTTACACTTCAATAAATGTAGCATCTGTGAGATCACTGACCAAGCAGGAAAACACAGGTAGAGACAGCACCAGTTCCCTTCTGTGGAGTAATTCCACATTCATCAGCTAGGGAACATTGGTGTTTGACCTTATAGTTGGTGGGGCTGGAGAGTTTTCATACAGCTGTTCCAGAAGCGGCATATTGAATCTCTTTCACTCTTTAGCAACACAAAATCACATAGCAGTAGAATTCAGAGTGCTGTCAGTGTTCTAACCTCTTTGTGACAGTTAAAAACAGTGTTCCTTTCATTGCTTTTCATATACTTCCAAGTTCTGATATAGAAGGTGTTATCGTCAGCTACAGGAGTTTCCATGCTTATTAAATCTGTCACTGTCTTCTAATGAATGCACTTGTAATGCTGGATCTTACAACACAGGCACCTGTCCTTGAAACATAAATAGATATCAAGATTTCTTTTTCTTTTTCCCACATAGGCCTTTGAACAGTTTTTATCTATTTACAACCTACTGTAAAAAAAAAAAAGCAAAAAACTGGTAGTTTGCAAGAACTAGATTTGAACCAGCTATGTATGAAAGCCAAAGATGTCATTTTTGTGCTATTAATCCTATGAGCCATCTGACTCAATCTCATGACTGGAATCTCTTAACAGAAGAACAGCTCTTCCTTGCAAGGTAAAACCTATTTAGCAAAATCACTGCACTTCACAAAGGTTCTATTTAATTACCTAAGTGTTCCTAGTAAAAAACCATATCCAATACCTCAAATTCTATTCTCAGTTTGCAGAGATAAATTAGCCTCCAGTGACTTCTGTGGCCATCTATAGCTGAATTTGGCCAATCATATAAATCTTCACTCTTCTGCACATACAGTGTACCTTGAGGAGGCAAATGAAAGACAGCTGAAAAATGGGTAGGATTTACTTTCCCATTCTAAAGTCAGCTTGTTGGCTGCAGTTTGTACAATGAGATGACATGAAACAAATGGAGTAGGGCTGAAAATCCATTGTACTTATGAGTGCACAAACAGGCACTGAAGTGCCAGTTCTCTAAGGAGTGGGGCAATTTATGTTCTTTCCTATACATCAACAATATTGCATTCTGGGTTTTGTTAGGTTAGCCTAACTTACCTCAAGCTACAATCCCAGACATATGAGAAAAGGGAGTTGGAATATTCTTGACCACGCAGGTCATTCTGCACAAATCCACAATTAATACATTCACATTGCATTAATTGCATAACTATTTGCCTGTAAACATATCCCCAAATCATCATGTTGTCCATCTGCTTCTTTTCTACCTTGTTACAGATTTGAAAGACTTACAGATGGAGAAAAGAAAGCCTCTTCTTCCCAAACACTCCAACACAGTGCAGAGCAGAAAAAGACATGTTTGGAGGCAAGAATTTTAAAACAATATTCCACAAGCAACTGAATCTGAAAAAAGTAAAAGCAACCCAAATGTGTCCCTTCTGTGGGCATTGCTGTTCAATTTCCATTTCACTGACTGACAGCACTTTTTTATACATACAGCCAAGGAACCACAGTGAGGAAACACTCCTGTATATGGGGCAGAGGGAGGGAGGCAGAAAATTGAAGGCAAGAATGAAGAGAAAAATTCAAAACCAAATTTCTTGCTACTGGAAGGGCCAAGAACAAGGCAAAGTACCGGTGTTTTCACATATATGTGGAAATGGATCCAGTGGCTGTTGGTGTGTTTCCAAGTGCATTACAGAAAATTGATTTCTGGTATAAAGCAGAATCACTGATGAACAGCTGCTACGTGACCACTTGTAATTGCAGTGAACTACAATCAGTGAGTTACAGTCCTGCGTATTATGATCCACAAATGCTCAGCTCACCTTGAACTCCTGTCTAATGAATACCTAATTCCTACTTCACCTCTCCTAGGGGGACCATTTCTTCTCTTGCGTTTATCAGAGTTAACATTTAAGGTTCCGTACTAAAACATGTAAAAGAAAAGTCACTGCCCAAAGGTTGTGTTACAGCTTGGAGGGGAGCCACACAGCTTAAAAAACCTGACAAATCATCGTGCCCAGACTGCAGACACTATCCGATACATACACACACACAAACACACCACCCTCCACTCTCCACTCTGTGAAGTCTGTATTTATATATTCACAATCTTTCTCATAATTTGGTGTTTCAGTCATCTGATGGCATTTATCTGTCCTGTCATTTGGAAGCTCATCGCAGGCCTGCTGCCTCAGGAGCAGTCAGTCTCAGGGATGCTCAGTGGCTGCTCCCTCTGGTACACTGGATACCTGTTCTCAGACATGACTCAACCATCTAGGTAGTCAAGATGACACACAGCACAATTCTGTTTAACCCAGTCAAATACCTTTCCTAAAAAACTGCATGCTGTAACAAGTGTTTCAATTCTAAAACATTTCCCATAAATAAGCAGAGAAATGTTTTAACTGAAGTAATATCTTACTAGAAACACAGATGTGTTTTAACTGAAGTAATATCTTACTAGAAACACAAATTCTCTGTCTTTCATCTTTTTTTTTTTCCATTCACCACCAGCCAGCTTAGGTGCAACTCAGCCTTAAGTGCTTTTTCTCCTCCACAAAACATCCTCTTTCTAGGAAGGATAGGGCAGAAAGGGCCATACTGTCTGACGATATCTTCTGAGTTTCTGCTTGACACCTGCAGTGTCTTCCTGGTGCCATGCATGAAAATAGTGCCCAGAGCAAGGAGGAGGAGTCTCAATATATTGATCATGATTGGAAAGTCAGACTGCCCACTCCACCATCACCACATGCTGGGGTCTGACCAAGGTCCAGCAGATCCCTAACTTATGGCTTTCTAGCCTTTTCTAATATCTAGCATCTCAACTCCTAAGATGTTTGGACAAACTTGCTATTTCCATGTAGGATTATCTGCAAAATAGACCTTTCGTGGCCTCATCTGTTTACTCACAGCACCATGCAGTCTGGAGCAAACTGTCAAAGACATACAAATTCCCCTTTGAACCAATACTGGAGCAGGATATTCTTCATACAGAAACAGACCTTATCTTCATCCTTTGTATTGGATGCAAGATGCCAGTTTGCATTCAGTGTTTCAAAAATTTTTGGATGGGATCAGTTCTCAGAGATGGAAGAGAGAGATGAAAAAGAAGAAAACTTTATTACTGTTTGTACCTGTTCCAAGACCTCTCTTCTGCTCCACCTTTTTCCCGGCTTCCTTTGTCTCTTCTTCCTTTCCTTTGTCAAGAGCAAATCAAAACTCTCATTGTGTCCTGCTGGTGTGCTTGGATCCAGAAATCCTGAAGAAGGATAAAAAGAGATATATCAAGTGCCATAAAGTTATTAAAGAGATTAAAACTGCGTATATGAGATTCCCAGCTCTGTATGGGCTGCCAGTGCAGGTGGGTATGGGAGATGAACGAGAGCTGCTGAGCCTTCAGTCGCAAGCACAAGTATCCCCTCTGATGAATGGGAGATGGCCATAGTCCAAGTGGTCAGGAAGGGCCTAAAAGATTTCTCTGAAACAGGTACTTGAAGCACTGTCACCCCAGCAACCTCCAGTGGTGGCCCAGAAGAGAAATATAAACACATCAAAAGTCAACAGGCTATGGCTAGCTTGAGGCAAACTTAACACTATGAACCAGCTTTGCTGCCATGTTCTAATATTCTTTTCTTACTCACAATCTTTCCAAGGGCCTTTTCTCAGCCCATGCCTGTGGCATGTCAGGCCACTGACAGATGATGTGTTCTCTTCCCATAGAGTTGCCTTAGAAAACTGAGTGAGCAATCTCTAGAGGCAAACAAGTTTGTTCTGGATTTAAACTGAGCTGTCCAACCCAGGCTAAGGGTCCTTTTTTAACTCTCAAAAAAGAAAAACCTACTGACTCAAAACTGAGGCAATGGTTCATGCAGCAACAAGAAAAAAGAAAAACAGAGGAGGCTTCAAGAGAAAGAGCTCTGAGAGTTTTGCACAAAGAAGTTGTAGCAACTCTAACATTGAATTCCCCAGCTGGAAGTGACACTGCTGTGAGACATTACTTTAATGTGCATCCTTCGTCTCTGTGACATAGCTGACTTCATGTTTATAAATTAATAAGGAAGCTGGCACAGAAAATGGTTCACCTATGGGCTAGATGCGGGTAAAATCCAAAGACTAAAATTTAAGTTACAGTAAAATTAGGTACTATAAATTATGCAGAAGAATTTAAGTTTCAAGGCTCTCCTACGGATATTTTTGTTCACTTAGAAAAATAAATGTAGTCAGTACAAACCAGAAATTTATTGACAATCTAAATCTGCAATACAGATGGTGAAAAATCAATAAAATATTAGCTATGCGTAGATAACAATTAAAATAATTAAAATTTATGGTTTTAAATCAGTAAGTTTATGGTAATTTGGAAAACAGAAAAAGACATAGGGCAGTGTTAATAAATCTTATCTCAGTAGCAAAGAAGTCTTTAGTTATGTGAGGTTTTGCTCTAGGAGAAAGTTCCAGGTAACTTAAATGCTTAAGGAAGAGGTGTTTAGGCAGCACTGCTGTTTCACAAAATTGTATATTTTGACATTAATCAGCTAAGGTAGGATTCATCTCATCTATCTTTAGAGTCCCAGTGCTCACAACTAAGGTATTCATGGAGAAAAATAGGTGCTTTTAAGACTCAGGTCACCTGATAAAATACAGACTTTTGCTTTAGGATGAGATAAATCATGTACTAAAAATACCTGTTTATTTCCACTGACCACAGAAGGACTCTAGAATGTCTGATTTGGATGCAAATGCCTCCAATATAGAAATCTACATTAGTCATATCTTTACTGAGCTCCAAATCAATTAATATAATCGTAAAAAAAATATCTTGGAACTTTTTGGCTTTTTTGGTGGTTTTTTGTTGTTTTGTTTTGTTGGTTTTTTGTTGGTTTTTAGGTTTTTTGGTTTGTTGTTTGTTTTTTTTTTTTTTTTGTTACAGTTTCATATGAGAAACCACACCCCCTCTCCCATTTAGTCTCTCTGCCTTCTTTTATAAGTGTTTTAAAATTTCTTATGGTCCTCTGAAGTGCACATTTTCTTGTTGTTTTCAGAACAGGTACAATCTCATAAAAGACATTAAATATATTTAGGGCAAACTATATAAAGCAAGAGTACATTTGCTAGTTGTGTTATCAGAAAAAGAGTCCCAGGAAACAATCAGCCAAATTCATAGATATTGTAAAATTGTCAAATGTTCTGGATCAAACTATCTTGGCATCTTAATTAAGAAAGAGAACTTGGGAATGTTTGTACCGGGCTGCACTTGCATTATCAGCTCTGAAATTAAAACAGCTCTCATCGGTGATATTATCTTAAGATAAGGTAACCAGTTCATTCAAAGACAGGGAAGACTAGAAGTCAGAACACTGTTGGCATCTGTCCAATTACACATATTAGGGAGATTATCCAAATCTTGGAAAAGAGATGATTAAGAGATAGGCTCAAGTGATCTTCTTGGAAATATTTCTAGACTGAGGGAAAAAAAAAAAAAAGGTGGAAAATTGTTGAGAAGATTGCTAGGTACAAATGAAACAGACAGTCTGGATTTCATGGAAATACTGGATGCATTCCTCTGAAAGAAAATGTGATACTAAATAAATTACCTATATCAAACTGGTAACGTAAACAATTTGCTTGTTAGAAACTATCTAAAAGCTTCAAAAAAACCTGAAAACTAGACATGCAAGGAAATATATTTAGAAAACAATTCAGACTATTAAATCCAGCATAATATATTTTGAAGTAATGTGGCAAAGATAATGAAAATAATAGAAGTTTCTCTTATTTTATACCATCAGTAGAAATCCAGATGGTAAACAAAAATAATTGAAAATTGTTGTTGATGAAAAGTAATTGGAATTACTTAAATTCATTTCAAATCTAGAATTATTAAATCATAGCTTATAACCTGTTTGGGAAAGGCTATGTAGGGAAAAGAAGCTGGAAGAATGCTCATTTTAGAAAGCAATTACTTGCTTTAGGACTATTGACAACTTAGAAAAGCAGGACCTTGAACATACATGGATCAATGATTGGGTTCTGATGAGGGGTTGTTGCAGATCATCTGACCAAACTACAGAGTGGGATTAACTCATCCTGACTTGTCAGTGATGTGGGACAAGTGGTGTGTTTTTGGAGGCTTCAGGTCGGTGAGCACATGCTGCAAGTTTCAATCAACTTACTCAGGAAATCATCAGTAGGATTTTTGATATAACACTTTTCTCTATTCCAAAACCAAACCATGCTCTACCCAATGGAAGGCAGCTATTGTATAACAAAGCAGATGACTGAATCGTTAGAATGATTGTTGGCTGTTATCTAAAAATTAATAGTAGCACTCCAATTGTGTTCAACATGGGCAAGGAGAGGCCAGTTTCAAAGGGCTTTGTAGATGGGCAGATAGATAAGTAGTACTTCAAAAATGACAATTTCCAAAAGCCAAGAAAAAGTACAAAGAAAACTGGAGGGGAGCTCCAACAACACAAGTAAAATCTAAGCACCTGAAAAATAAATAGTTAAAATCTTCACTTCCACAGTAAAGAAAATGGCCAAAAACTCAGGGCATTATTTGTATGAGAGGATACCTAGCAAAAAGACAGCAAGTGACAACATATGCATAAGCAAACAGCAGTTAGGGTAATTCAAGCCAGGAATCCTGGGAAGCAGGGAAGGAAGAATAAAGAGGCAATCACTATTGAACCCAGGCCTATCAACACTAGTGCAGTCAGAAGTTTTTGTGCTGGGTTATGGGACTAAGGATCACCTCTGTGAACTCAGAGGAGCAATGGTGAGGGGTACTCAATAAAAAGCTGAAGACCTTGAAGCCCCCTCTCCTGTCTCCTCCTGAGGCTGCCCCAGGAGAAGTGACAACCCACAGACCCTCAGATCAACAGACAGGAAGGGCTCTTGGGGTCACCCCAAAAGCTAATGGACCCCCAGAGGCATGGGCCATTGGTGGGGTTCTCAGGAGGACCATTTGGGGATTCACCTGTCGGTGCATGTGTATGGGTGTGACAAGGGGCGATCAGGGACACTGCTAACTGTGACAGGACAGGCTGAGCATCTTATCCTGGTTGCTGGAGGGATCCACCTTGTACTTATATCTGTCTACATGGGCACATTTTTGTCCAGTCAGGGGCTTTCAATTCAAACAAGCCAAAGGAGAACAGGATGTGTTCCCACAGAAAACGTGTAGTCAGCATCTCCCAGTTGGCCCCATGGACCTGGAGCTGTGGCAGTATTGCCTCTGTCAAGAAAATGGATTTGGCACCTCCCTGCAGCCTGTGCTTGCTGAAAACAAAGAGAAGCATTCACAGATAGGTGGTAATATTTCCTAGGTAGAAACAGAACTATTGACCACTAGAAATCTGGAATGTTCAAAATATTTCAATTCTGTACTTGTAAAAAATACTCTGCAAGACACTGGTCACCAAAAGGAGTACTAAACACTACATACAAAAAATCCCCCAAAACTAAGAAAAAAACAGCCTAACAAAAGCCCCAAACAACCCCTATATCAAAGACAAAACAAGAACTAAATTTTCTTTGTATTCTTTTCATCCTGATGAAATACAAACAAGACTCACAAAAAGAAACATTTATTCCCTGTGTTTGGGATTTTTTTTTTATTATTTGCTGTTGCATGGGCTTGTAAAGTTTTTTGTTTTTGCTAAAGCAAAACAATTTCTGGATCCTTCCAATGTCACAAAGTTGGAAGAACATTATTTATCCAGGTTCAAACAGAAAACTATTCAACATTGGTTCAGTAGATCAGCTAGCCAGGCACCAACCTCAAGAAAATTACCAAAAAAATGAAAAAGGATTCAACTGATAAAATATTAAGATAGAGCAATAAAGATTTAATGACAACAAAAATCACTTAAAAGAAAATCACACCAAGGAAACCTTATTTCCTTCTTAAAGGTGATTTTGTTTTATCACTAAATGTTACTTCAGAGACCAAATGCACTTTTTCAGCATTTGCTGTAGCATTATGAAACTGTCTGATTAAAATTGATGCTGTAGAATATGGAACACTTGAAATGGGACGTGAGCTATGTTGGGCCAAAAACTATTTGTCAGATAGCAAACATTTGCTGATGGGAGTTTTTTCAAAGGAGTCTATGAATAGCAGTAAGTCTGATCCTACTCCACTTTTCCATTAATTAATTAATTGGAAGAAATACTAAAAAAAATTGATTAAATCTTTACTTTAGACAAAGACTGGTGGGAAGCAATCACTAGAAGACTTGGGCTTACTCAAAAAAAATTTGTCTAAATATATTCAAGCACAACATAATGTAGCTGAAAGGAAGAGTGTATGTGCCATCCATAGGGTAGGAAAGATGTCCCCCCAAAGCACTGATAACCAAAAAGAAATTCAGTACTTGTTCCTTGGGCAGTTTTTTAAGGAAATGGGCTATTACAATCTCTGGACATGTAAGAAGGAGAATATATTGGTATGCTGCCAGCAGTTCAAGGGGCCAAACTTTGAGAAGGACATTAGAAAACAAAAGAAGGTGAAGTAAAAGGTCATAAAAAATTGACTTTGAGAGCAGAAGAAAATGTGTTAAAGTGAAAAAATTTAGCAGCTCAAGTAATTTAGCTTTTGAGAGGGCAAGCTGAGAATGGCATGATTGCAGCATAAATACTTTCAAAGGGAAAAAAATAGAAGGAGCTAAAGGGTTCTTTAACAAAGACAGATATAAAAAGAATCATAGCTAGAAATGAATCCAAATAGGAAATCATGCACCAATTTGTAATTGCAAAAGTGATTAGCCATTGAGAAAAAATATAAAGTAAAGTCCATCTTCATCTCTTGATGTCTTTAGATCATGAGTAGACGCCTTTGTGAAACACATTGCCCTGACAGAGAAGTTATTTTTTAAATCAATGTGTTCAGCTAATAGCCAGCCTGGGAATTAGATCCATAGGAATTTTCTATTTTGCCTGGAGCTCTTTTCTTCAAAAAGGCCAGCTTTCTGACTTGGGCAGCAGTCTTACCATCCTTACTTTTATTCCCCTGTTTCTCCAGAGGCAGATGCCCAGCTCTGCTATTTTTTTTTTTTTTTTTTTTTTCTATAGGAAGGAGATTTCTGCCATCTGCTGCTGTCTTCCATGGAGAGATAATAATTGATCAGCCACTGTGCTAGGGCAGCAGAGATCCTGTGGGGCTGTTGGGGCGACAAGAGGCTTGAAATACATTCTAGGCCTATGGCTAAGATCAGACCTTGTTGCTTTCCCTCTAGTAACTTACTGAACTTTACATAATGAAAAGTACAAAAAGCCATTCATTTGGACAAGGCAAAAAGTAATTCAACTAGCATAAGTGTTAGAGTCCATGCCTAAATTTAGATGCAAAATCAAGCCTGATAAAAAGCCTTCCTAATACAGGAAAGATGGACACAACCTTTATTTTAAAAAAATCTAATCATCTTTGGAAGATTTTTGGAAGGAGGTTTGTCCACCTAACCCAGATGCCCACAGCTAGGCAGAGGACACCCACCTCTGGAGAGAAATCTCTATTGGTCTCTTTTGAGTGAGTAGAGTATTTAGACCTGATCATCTTGGAAAGGTGAATAGTGAAGTACTCTATTATGTATAGGCACAAGTTAGATCCAGATCAGGTTCATCAAATCTCCTTTGTAGATTGGACCAACTAATGAGTTCTTCTGCCTCTAAAACCTAAGACTTCAAATACCATTCAAACGTGGCAAGGCTTAAAGGGAGAAGTGCTGTATTTTATTAGACCAAGAGATGTATCACAGCTATATATCACCACTAATACTACTACTGAAAGGAATAAAAGCAGAGAACTGCAACTTGTGAACAGAGAAATACAGTGTTTGGTCACAGAGATATCTAACAGGCTCTGGGTAGGTGGAAACAAACACCTAGACTTCCAAAAATTGAGGAAAGTATTTGAACATTTTCAGGAATTTTGGTTTAAATGCTAATTTTTCTTTAATCTTAAGCAAACCAGACAAAAGAAATTGGGACATCACCTATTAGTGTCTGATCCCCAGTCTCCTACTGCAGCCATAAGAGTAGAGCAAGAGTATATCCTCACTTCTAGAATCCAAACACAACTCCTCCTTCCCTGGAACACCACCAGCAACAAGGGCAGAGAGTGCTGTGGCTTAAATGGTGCATATATTCCAGTACTAGTTTTTGCCTTATAATGAATTATTTCCCATGAGGTGTACCTGGAACTTACTAAGATATTGAGCATCAGTCATTGATCAAACCACCTGTTTTATCCTAAAAATTGTCAGAAACATTTTTCTTGAGAGAGACATCAGTCTGCACCTTTGAGTGCATTAGCCTGCATTTGGTTGGGGTTTGGGTTTGGGCTTTTCTGGCATGGTGAGGGAGGTAGTGAGAAGAAGAAAAAGACTTAGCTAATGATTTCGGTTTCACTTTGGGGAGAGATATTGCAGATACATGTTTTTCAGTTTTTGAAGTATGCTTTCAATAACAAAATACTGTCGAATTCAGACATGTTTATACTTTCTCCATGAATTAGTAGTAGTTTGCAAAGCTGTGGATAAGTTTTATTGACAAACGCTTTTAATAAGGGACAAATTTTCACCCCAAACCCATAACATCATAAAAAACAGGTCTTTCATGCGAGAACAGGATTTTTATGTACTACTTGCCTTCCACAGTTTAGACAAACCATCAGAAAACGTGACAAAACCAACCTAGCTACTGCATAGCTCAGTGGATCACAGACAATAACGTCGCTTTTTTAACTCAAATCACCCAAAAAGCATTTATGAATAATGTACATTCTCCTGCACTCAAAAATTTTTCAGAAATTATTTGTGAAGAGGAAAAAACCCCAAAAAACCTAAAGCTGCAATACCTTTTTTAAATAACCAATTCAATCAAAATTAGTTCAGGAAATATTGTTCAGCATTAGCTAGTCATCATACCCTTACTTTTAAGGGACATATTAGATCTATAAATGGTCCATCAAAAAAATGATAATTCAGCACTATAAAGTAATTTGAAGGCATGCTTTTAAATATACGGTGTTTAGGAGGATATTGAAACACCCTCACAATTCTAAAACATGCTTCATTGTCCAAAAAGGGCCAAGATTTAAGCTGGCTCATAAGTGTTAAGCAATCAATTCTTGTAGACACAGCTTCAAAAACGCTTCCATTTAGTCTGGTTGAATTACAAATGAGTTATTTCATTAGCTGAATTATTATTTTGGGATGAACTCCAGAACATTAAAGCTTTACATTTAACCTCCATTACAGCCCAGAATTAAATTAACCTCTCTTTCCCATATAAAAGTCGCTAATGCACTTTCCCTGTAAAATGCAAATGTTATTACGCTATGTTTTGCAGAAAGCACGTATAAAAATTCAGTAGAATTACAGGTCATAATATTTTGGTGCATTCACTTTAAAGACTACTTTTTTAAAAAAATTAGTTCATCTTTCTTCTCTTTGAGCACTGACACTTGCAGGAACAAGAACATCTGATTTATTTGTTAAAATATCAACTCAGTATCGCAGGGCAGCAACTCAATGCTGCTGTAACACACGCTGTACAAACATAAAGGATTATGCGAGAAGTTCTGTGTTCAAGGTCGTTAAGAGAATCAATCAGGACTTTACTTTCCCTAAAATCTTAAGAGTCTCTTTGAAGCCCCTCTGGGTTTAAAATTTTCCTGTTGCTCAGAGTTAGAAGAGAAATAAAGCAGAAATTTTCATGTGGCTGGAAATAGGCTGAATTGAAACCACAAGGTATTGTGAGTGTCTCTACCTCTGATGCTTATTATCTTCCAATCACGACTGAAGATCCCAAAGGACGTGGGGTGTTTCTCTAGTCACATTCCACCACAATTTTCTAATGTTACATAATAGTTAAGTTTGAAATTAGACTATTGTGATTACAAGATTTGGTTTTGTTCTGAATAAGAACAGAAAAATTCTCCATGTACTGCAAAGAAAAATATGCAAAAAGCTGCACATCAATTAGTCATTACCACTTTAGTATTATTCATTAGATATTTCTTTAGAATATAAAACACAATTATGGAGGGCAAAATGAAAAAATGGTGATCCTGAAACAGAGTATTTTAACCAGAAATCTGTTTGATGATTTTTTTTTTCCTTTTTTTTTTTCAGGAAACAGGCAAGGTTGTGCAGAGCCAATTTTTGTGAACAATATGCATGGACTTCACAATTACTGGTTCAAACACCAAAAGCGAACCAGACGTAACATGACAAACTCAGACATGACATCTGCTAAGCTGACAAGTTGAGAAGCTGAGGAAGCACAAGGAGAAGAGCTGCTGACAACAGACACAAATTGCACAAATTGCTTTTACTGGTGCAACATCATCAAACCCCTGGACCATCGTCCCTGTTACTGCTATGGCAAATAGTGAATAACATGGTTCAATTTGTATTGCGTCAGAGGTACACTCACCAGGAAAAACTACAGGGGGTGGTTTTGCATTCAAAATCCATCACAATTCCAAACAAATTTTCTAACTGTAGATGTGACTTTCCCAATAGAATTTTATTTTCTGACCTGTATATATATATATATAAATTTTTTTTCTTTCATTCTGAAAGCAAGAAACATGCAAGGAACCCATGCCTCAGGAGCTGAACGAAGAAGTTCCCAGGGACCAGCAGCCTACACCATTTGACAAGGATCTCAGATAAGCCACATTCACAAAGCCCAGGACTTATCCAAGATTTTCCCTCTTTTCATTAGATTTTCTGAAAAAACACAAATTGTGAAAAACAGTCAATATAGAAAGCGTGTTAGAATAATGAAGAAAGTACCACGAAAATCTATTCAAAAGAAGCTCATGCTAAGCTTTCTAGAGTCACTAATATCAGAAAGAAAATGGGTAAGGATGAAGAGTACAGATAAAGCTACCATTAAAGATTATGGCAATTTATCAAGTACAGTGTTTTATTTTAATGGTATGATCTCAGACTGTCAGATTCTTCCACCTGTCCAGCAGATAATTAAAGGAACATTTTCGCATTTTCTTTTATCCCCTTCAAGTTTATCCCCTACCTTAAAAAGAAGCTTTTACAGTTTTGACAAGACATTTAAGATAAGTCAGTCTGTAAATCTTAATTGTTTGTTTTCTCCTGGGGGTCTTTTGCTCTTGTTTTGAACCATTCATTTGAGGTGGCTTTCAATTGTGAGCCAAGACTCAGATCCCTGTATAGACAGACTTTACACTGTCCATAAATCCTGGAATTTCACAACCATCAGACAGACTCTTTAAAAGCTTTTATGAGAAAATATGGTTTAGTATGGAGACAGCTGGTATTTAAATTATCCATGTGAGAGAAATTACTTTTATTCATTCACCAGATGCTTTATTCACATATAGATTTTTAAATTAATAATTCCATAATACTTCAGCTATATAATCCTAAAATCCACACAGTTTTGCTCAATGACATTAACAAGATTTGACATCTTTTTTATTTCTTGCAAATAGTGAAGCACATTTTTCCAATCGCCATTTCAATGAAACATTACAACTCAAAAAGGAAAAATAAAAAATGTCAGTGTCCTCTGACAAGATGAGTAGAGTTCATCAAACTGTTATCCCTGCCTGTACTCCAGGTGCAGATTTCAGAATCATTTGACTGGGAAAAACATATTGGCTAGTCACATGCCTGTGTATGTACCCCTACTACTCACAAACTGTTCCATGATATATTTTTAAACAAAAAAAACTATGATTCAGAGATACCTGAAGAGGTGGGGAAACACTTCTTGGCTATTAAGATAAACTGAACAACAACAAGTCTTAGTAAGAAAAATACAAAAAATGGGGAATGAAAAAATTCTAGAACATTCTAGGAAATTATTTGAGTTAACATGGTTGGCATTTATTATATCAAAGATGAGAAAAAGTAGCTGAGATATCTTGATCAGGGACTCCATGTAAACTAAGCTTGCAATCTCAGGTTCCAGAAAATGTTTTTTCAATCAAATAATGTTGTTCTTCCTTGCAACCCTGAAATTATTTTTTCCTGTTTTCTTCTTGCCACTTGAATACTTTTTCATTTATCTTCAATTTGCTTGTGTTTATCATTACAGCTTCCTTCTTCCAGGCCTTACTCCATAATATATTCTCTTGGAAAACACTACTACTTCTCACTTTGAATTCCTGCACTGGCTAAATTCTACTCTACATGAATTTCAGGGTCCTTGCCTCAGCTCTGGAGGCATCACATAACACTTGTTACTCGCTCCTATTACTTCTTCTGCTCTTTAGTACTCTTCCTCACACTCATGTAATTTTGTGAAAATTACATTCTTAATCATGGCCTGGACGGATCAAAACCCAACCTGCTTTCATCTCAATCCTCCTTTAATGTACTTGTCTGTGGGAAGCTTATCAGAAATCATTATAATATATATATATATATATATATATATATATATATATATATATTAAAAAAAAAAAAAAAAAAAAAGAGAGAGAGAGAGAAGAAAGAAACTCAACAGAAAGCAACAAGTTTTTGAAAGCTACACAAACTCAAGACTTCATATGTGTGTTATAAATAGTAAATATTTTAGCATCTCTAAATGATTGGCTGCTTAGTAGTTTGTTTTCTTCCAACCATGTTCGCCTCCATCCCTCTCCCATTTTCTCCCTAGGTAAGGTTTTCAGAAGGACTAACTTTTGGCATGCCACTCTCCAAGTACAGACGTTTCAACTTAATAGGCTTAGAAATACATGCAGGTTTTTCACTGTTCTTTCAAGATATTTCAGGAAAAAAGTGACAATAATAGGTTTTTCATCAAGAATGAAGAAATGGCAGCTATATTGTGAGAATGATCTACTTACTAAGTGCCAGCACTCAGTCAGGGAATACCTATGAACTTTTGAGTCCATCAGCCTCTGAGTTTCTTGCCCAAGCTAACTGAATACCATCTTACTCCAAACGCATATCAAATATTTGCAGCTAAGAATTAAGTGCAGCGCATTATCTAATTTCCAACTCTGCAGCAGTAACCCTAGGATGGACAGTAACCCTAGCTCCAATCATTATTTTTATAAAAGAGTTGTCCAAGTTTGAAGCACAGACCAAAATCATCCTTGACCTTTAGTAGATGTTCACACAGATGCCATGCAAGCAAAGGATATGGTCACATTCAGCAGGGAAATGGGGCCAAACTGCAACCCGTTGATATGGTGGTCATTTCTGTACACAGAACACATCCACTCTATGCAGATCCTGCCACTGCTGGCCCGGCATGGGGAAATGCTGCAAGTTGATTTTAAAGTGGGTTCTCTGTCTTCACTCTGTATTTATAACCAATTTTCTTGATTTTTAATTTGGTATAGACTCAAAACTCACTTTAATTGAATCAATAGATTTAAACCAAAATAACTTTGTTGGGTAAGAAGTTCAGGAAATATGTAGTAACTTTACTTCATTACTTCAGGATCACATTCTGTGAGTACTGTGATACTAGAGGTTGTAGGAACCACCAAAAGTCCACACTAGAACAGCTCATGGAGACTTGTGAGACTAACAAAACCACAATTTGAGGAATTACACACCAGAATACAACATAAAACTCACCTATCATAACCTGAACTCTAACAGTGGCATGAGAAACCTGGCTTTGCCAAGGCAACTTTCTTTCATACAGTCTGAATGCCAGAACACAGAGAATTAATGTCTTCCTAGGAAGAACAACCCAGAACAGAAAAACTTGACATTCTACCCTCTGCTTAAATCACTGGCTTCTGCTCTAGTTTTCACATCCACAAGAGTTGTAATGTTTATCCACCCAGGGCACAGATGTGTTATGAGGATTAGTTAGTATCTAATTACATGAATATTTAAAGTGTTACTCTTAATGTCCTAATATTATCCCCAGTATATTTGCATAGATTTTATTTATGCTCTTGACATTTGTTTTCTAGATTTTATTAGAGCTTATAAACAATAAAAAAAGCATTGATGCCAGGCCCTATTACACACTTCCATGTGATGACTTAAACACTCTCAGACTGTTCAGGTTTGTTGAAGTTATAACCATTTAACAAGTTTACTGAACTGCTTTCTTTGAATCAGACTCCTCTGTAAAAAGAGGAATGACATTTTTATCTTACTAAGTGTTCTTTCTGTATAAAAAAATTAGTCTGATGTCACTGTAACAATAACTTCGGTTCTTTGAACTAAGAAAGAAGGAATTCCCATATCTCCGTAGTGGTCACTGCCCTGTTCTTTTGGTTAAATGTGTGCCTCCAGTGTACTGCAACAGCCTCAGCAGCTGGGTGCAAAAGAGGTGATCTCTGATCTGATGCCCCGGAGTCAGGGTATTTTATGTGCAGTGGAATTGTCTGCAGATAATAAAAAAAGAGAAATAATAGCTCTGCAGAGAACATTCCCTTAGATGTTTTGGCAGACCAGTCTATTCCATTCATATACTTTGGAAAGACTTTGACTTTTAACATAAAATATTCAAGTTTCATTATTTCCCCATGTGCAGACCAAAGCCCACCAGTCAAAGTCACAGTCTCAGTGTTCAGGCTTTCCTTGGATGTGTGCACACACACCTGTGCATACAAATGTGTGTATTGAGAGCAATGGCGAGTTGACTGAAGTTCTGTCTGTGTTTATTTCCATTAACCTTCTACTGAAGATAATGTTTTAATAATAATATTAAAAATAAATCTTTCCATCTTAAATGAAATATATTAACTTTGTTGCACATCAATTATTCTCAATATTAACTGGCTAAAACTTCCTTGGTCTTCTAATACAAAGCTGTCTCTTTTGGCCTCTGGACATCACAAATTTATTCTCTCTGATCTCCTCATTTACGTGCATTCACTTCCATGGACAAACACGTACACATTTGATTACTTTCAAATAGCTCCCATCCCATGAAAGCCCATGCTCAAACATAGGCAATCACACTGCAACAGTGCATTTAGAATACATTTAATCACAGTAAACCAGTAATTTGAGAGCTTGGGAGGAGGTGTATGATTTAACTGCTGATCTTTGCAATGACAAAACTATTGGAGCAATAACATTTTTGCTTACTTATGAGCAAAACCCTTTCTTACCCTTCCAGAACTAAGAGGAATTGGGAACCAGGAAAAGGGTTAATTTGTACTAACTGAGGATCTGATTGCTTGGGTTTTCCTCTTTGATTTGGATTAAAAAAAAAACCCTAATCATAGAGTAATCATACAGTAATAGTGAAGAAGGTTGTCTAATTAATACATAACCCCTTCTTTCCGATTCAAATATTTCCATCAGTCTATATCCACAGGTTTTCCTGGCTATATTTTACAAGTGTTGAAAAAGTCTGCCAAAATCATGATCTGGAATACAGTTTAGGTATAATATGGAGCACATAACATTTTTTTGTATATTTCACAAATACAGAGTCTATCAAAAGGTTAACCAATAAATGAAGGCACAAGCACAAGATAGCTAGCTCTAAATGGCTCTATAGGAAGTGCCTAGATCTTTGTCCTCAGGTTCTGAGACACTGAGGTATCTGCATAATTTGCTAGGTTTGATGCTACTTGTTTGTATACACATAGTTCAGGCACATGCTGAGCCTCTAAAAAGAAAATATCTGACATAAACCTTGTCTATGTGCAATCAGGAAACCTTCCCTTTTCAATAAGGGATATAAATTATATGTAATTATGCCTTCAACTACTACATTGGTGATTATCTGTTTCTCTAGAGCATATCAACAAATTAAAAATCTTGTATTAACTACTCTCTGTATCATCAACTGTGATGCTTTGGTAGTCCAGTTAAGAAATATTTTGATATCACAAAAGGGATTGAAGAGCAAAGAATGAATCTATCTATATAACTAAGTTACCTGGTTTATATGATGGTTTGTTACAAGATAGGACTTAAGAGAGTGCCAGCAGAAATATGAAGGTGCCAACATGCTCCAGAATGTACTGGGTATCCATTCTTCCAGTTGCAAAAGACAAAACATGAATTAGCATCTATCCATTTATCTTGAAAATCCGAGCTTTGCCAAAGCCCTTATTAGTTCCTCACAGTCAACCAAACAGGCTGGTGCCTGGACTAGGATACCATAACCAGTAGCGTAGGGGACCTAAGCATGCCAACACCTTTGGGGACAAGAGCAACCACTGGCTATTCTTCCATGGCAACCACAGCCCATCATGCTGAAAACTGATTTAAAGAACAACTTTGATGTGGAACTCTTGTTGACCTTATAGATATTGATCTAGATAAGTCACAAGTGCTGCACTGAAGAGGCTGAGACCTCTGCTCTGCCTCAGCTTCCAACACTGCCAAAGAAATTTTCTATGGTGCACTGCTCTGCTGAAAGACTTTCAAAGCATTAGCTACTTCCCAGACTTATTATGCCTTCCGTCAGGACCACTAACAGATGATTTCCGCTACATTATGGAACTTTTGCATTCAACGACTCCTAAAATAAGCTTGCTGAGAGCAATTTTCTAAAATATAGCAAATTAAAAAAAATCAATTTATAAAAAGTTCTGAAGAAGTTACAATGAGTCAGCCTGGAAGCAGCAGTTTAGGACATGTACACATTGAGCTGGCAATTATATCTGCCTAAGAGGCCAATCAGAACAGCTGGAATCTTAAATATCAAACATCACAACAAACTGCTGCAGATCAAGAATTATTCAGTGAATCAATCTGAGTGGAAGTACCTCTGAGAAGTCATGATCTCTTGTGGATAATTCATGAACAGAAAAAGGCCAAATTCATAAAATTATTCATTATAAATTATTCACCCTCCTCTTTGGAGATATGAAGTGTAAAATTAAGTGTTTAGTTTTGATTAAGTGAGGAACTGAACATCATAAATACAGCATTTGACTCAATAGATCCCAGGAAATTAACTGCTTTTGGAGGAAGGAGAATAAACTTTTCTTTCTATTGCTCTTGAAACTTGATTAGCTGTTTGCACAGTGAATGTGTACACAGAGCCAGATCCCAAAGATGCTGAGCTTGTACAACTCCCACCATCTTCAGCTGTACTTACTCGGCACATTTTAAGTTCATCTGAAAAACACCATATGCAAAGTGCTAAATTCTGGTATTTTTTGTTGGAAAAACTCATCAAGTTAAAGAAAGCACTGATGAATGGTAGGAAAACTCTATCACAAATTTCACTAGCAAGTCTTTACCTTCAAATCTTCCTTTCTCAGGGCATCTTTGTCATTGATTCAGATGGAAGCATCAGCTTCCTTATTCTTCTCACTGATGTTTGTTTCTGCATGTGAAGAAATTTTCCTTTTGAAGAGCTGGTTTGTTTATTTATTTTCTCAACTGAGGATTATTTAATTCTTCTTCCACCCACTGCTCCATACACAGAGCCAAAGTATAAAACATGCAGCTTCAGCTGGGTTAAAATAAAACAAAACAAAACAAACAAAAAAAAAATCCAGATTAGAGGACTCCTGGAATGTTTGGGGTTTCTTTAAATATGACTTCTGAAATTGCATTTCCCAATAGGCTAGTTTCTGAATTTTTTTCATATGCACTGAAGATTTCCCCCTCCCTTATTATTAATTATGTAACATTTACTTTTTCTCAATTTGAAGTGGGTGTTTTTTGTTCAGGCCGCAAAGTGCCACCATCAGACACAATCTCCCATTTCTTCCTTTTCTCTCTCCTGCCTTCTGCTGCATTGTTTTCAGCCGTGTTTCCACTGTTACCCATACACACTCTTACAGTGCTAAGATACTAATAAAGCACTGAAACTGCACACAATAATTACTGACAAGAGTACACATAGATTTTTCATTCTAATCTCATCTAGATATGGTGGGAGTTGCATTTGAGTACATTTCTCTAGTGAAATGAAGTTTCCTCATAGAAATATTCTTTTCTAGTTGCTGCCCATGGCAAAGCAAGGAATAAAGCAAAAGTTGATGTAAAAGCACACAACATGCCACTCTGTTCTGAACAAAATTAAACACAGTGAAAATCAATGAGATGTGAGGTCAAATGATGGCCATTGTGCGACGTGCAGTTACCTCTTTGAACCAACACATGTGTTCTGGGGGATCTAAACACAGAGAGCAGAGAAATGGATGCAGAGGTATACAGTCGATTTTGGACAAACCCCACAGTTAGGACAACACCAAGGTCAAGGGAAGATTTAGTACTGTTCATATTTAAGCTGAACTACACTCCTCATACTTCTGTGAAGTTGAATCACTTACCTTCACACACCAGCTCTCCTAGGGACTCAGACAGTAGTGGACAATCAAAAGAACAGCCCACAGTAATGAAATTTTACCAACAGTCATCAACAGTGAATGCTGGCCCTTTCATGAAAAGCAAAAGCCCTTCATCCTTCCCAGCCCCTGAGGGACTTTTACACTCCCTGAAGGCACTTTTAAAGCTCCTCAGGTCTCTCAAACTTGTCCAAGTGAGGATTGATGTGTCTCATCACTCTGGGCTCAAGAAATATTAAAGTATGGCAAAAAAAAAAGCGCATTTTCTTTCAAAACTATTTAAAAATATTACATCTTCTAAAAGCAAGGCTAGGGACCCTCGTTTGTTTTACTTACTTATCAATCTACAGCTTTTCCTCAGGAGGAAATAGTAGTCTTTCTCTAGGCTTTTGAGGAGGAAAAAAAATGTAACTCATTCATTGCCAAATGTTACACTCCACTGGCAAGGCACTCTTCTGTAGACTGGCTGTTATTCCAACATCACACACACAATTTTAGCAATAAAATTAATTCCCGTCTGCTAGCTTTGCAGAACTCCATTTCAAAACCCATCAGCTTCAGAAGTAAATTTAAAGCCTTTCTCCTGTCAAAAGCAAGAAAGCTTTCACCCTTACCCTGTTAGTCTGGCATCTCTCCAGTCTAGATCCACATTTAGAAGCAATATTAATTTCTGTTTCTCTCAGTTGCAGCTGTGCAGGGATAAAAAAAGTCATTTTTCTATTCTGGCAGGATAGAACATGCTTTTTAATCTGTCACTAGATCAAGTTAATGACCAAGTATGGAAATTATTCCTTGGAATGACCTAGAGTCCAGCTGAGGATGGGAAGTGCACTCTGTCCTTGTGCTGGAGCTCTCCTCACTGTTAGCAGAGCAGCAGTCACACCTTTCGGGTATTGCAGGGAGAGCCTCACCTTATCCTAACTTTGCAAGTGTCAGCTGTCCACGTTCATTAAGGATAGCTAAAATTGGTGAAATGTAAACCTTTCTGCAGATAGGAATTTGGGGGATATCTGCTGAAGAAAACTGGTAGGAGCACATTATCTTTCAACTATTCCTACCAGCACAATCCACGTTTTCTCTGTGAAGCGTGTTGCAGTTGACAAATGCAAACTGCACAGAAATACACACTGTGCAACAAGACATCCCTTGCAGAATGGCTGCAGGGGAGTGGTAGGACCACTGAGTGTTAGCACAGATGGCACCACACATGGAAATTCAAAACCAGTCCTGAAACAATGCATGTATACAACACCAACTGCACCTCCAGTCTGTTGCAAGGTAGGTAGATAGCAAGGGTAATTGAACATCTGCTAGAATTTGGCCCCATAGTTATTTCTAATTGGGTTCTTTCTCTCTCTGTACCTGAATTGATAGCTGGTGTTTGGTCTAAGCACTGTTTTAAACATTTCTGATGGTTCTGGCACATTCCTTTATGAGGCACCAGATGTGCAGGTACTGAAATAGCTGCTGCTGATTTCTACCTATAAGGAAACTGAAAGATAAGTAATTAAAAAATAAAATAAAATAAAAAACTTTATTGCATTGTAATCACTAAAAAGAAAAAGAAACGTTGAAAAGTGGGTTAACCAGAGGCAAGAGGAGATTTCTATTTTGAAAAGCACTTTTGAATTTCTCCAGGCTTGACAGTCCATCTGGACATTGCTAGATGCCTAGTCACATCAGCACATCATGTTTCATTTCAGTTCCCATATTTTGTTGCTTTTAAAGTATCTCTTATATAGTCTATTTCCACCACAACATGCACCTAAAGTACCCATATTATATTTTGTCAGAAGAACACCAAAAGTAGCACAAGTTGATTAGTGCAGTGTTTGGGCCACCAGGAAAGCAGTGATTGTCTGCTCCTCTCTTCTGCCTGTTATTTTCTTGGCTCCTTTATCAGCACCTCCACAAAACCATAATGATAGGATTGAGGATAGCAACCATCAGGAAAGCGATACTTAATTTTTATACCTACTGGCAGTAGTTTGCTACTCACGTATTTCTAGAAAAGGAAGAAAAAAGATTGTTTACAAATGTATCATTATACAGCAGATCTTAAATTTCACAACTATTATCTGTAAGTATTGACTATTTTCAGAACTCTGCCATGGCCTGTGAAAAGGTCAGGCCTTTTCATTCATGTTTGTTTTATGTGGGGAATACCAAATAATAAAATAGTTAATTTATCTGGCTGCTGAGATTTTTGTTTTCCCCCAGACCTTAAAACTGACATCAGGTTAGAATCTTCTTTTTTGTTATTATAGGAACAGAATGATTTCACTTTCTTTTCTTTCTTGAGGTAAAGAATTTAATTTCCCATAGTAGCACCTCAAAAAAAAAAAAAAAGTCTATTTTCCATGTAAACATTATACAAACAGTTATATCATTATAAGCTGCCTGTGTTTCTATCCTTAGGATGTCAATAGAGAGTAGTGCTTTTGCTCAGAGGACATGATAGAAATAACAGCTCCTTACTGCTCTATCAAGCTAGCTAACAACATTTTCAAAGCACCAACACTTTCAAAGCACCAAGTACTTACTTCATTTAAAGGAATGATATCCAAATGTAGAAAGAGTTTGACCTTAGGACTCCTCAACTTCTAATAGTGATCCACATTCAGCACTTCATTAAATCATCCATTTTATTTACTTTTACTAATTAACTACATGAAATTTTAATATTATACCATATGAATCGTATAAGCAGAACAGGGTAGATCCATTTATGCAGCCTCACAATTTTTCAGTAGTTGTCAGGCATTTTTCTGACGTTTCATTTTGTGTTATTATATCAAGCACACCACGTTTTAAATAGCCAAACAATTTCATACTGCCTTACAAAGAAGAACTATAAAGCACATGAGACAGAATCCAGCAAGAGACTCTCAGACCATCATTTTTAATTCTTCTGCCTCTTAAAAGGAAATACCACAACAAGGAAAGGCCACAGGGAAATAACTACTACCTTTGCAGTTAAACACATGCTAACAGAGAAGCATACAATTTATTTGGGCATTTTGCAAACTGCAGCGGTGATGCCCTTATTTACTTATCCCAAACTCCACAAAAACAAACTTCAGCTACTGCTGTGGGAAGGAACAAAACACAAACATGCCTCACTTACCTGAGTAAGTCTCTGTATCTGCGAAGATGTTTCAATAAAGGCCAGTCTTTAGCTCTCACACCAAAAATTTGCTACAGAAGCTTTATTTCCCCCACTCCACCACTACCACCTCCCCAAGTAACCTAGCAAGTGTTGCAAAACCTCACCATGTACTCTTGCAGTCTTCCATGTAAATGCAGGCGGAAACTGCAAACTTGAAATAAAGAGTTTGGCAATGAAAGTCTATGCAGAATCTGTTCTTCAAAGGGTTAGGACAGGTGGTAAAAGATAACTAGGGACTTGCTGAAGAGCTTTGGGGACTGTTTCATTCTGCTTACCTTTTTCTCACTCCCTAAAGGCTGCAGACTTTTAGGCTGCAAAAATCTGTTAGTAACTCCCTCCTCATCTGGCACTGCCAACTCTCCAGTTTTGGCCAACCCATTCAAACCCAGCATTATTCTCCATGACAAATATTCTAAAGCCTTACTTAATGGTTCTGAGGAAAGATGAATTCAGAGATTGTCATACCCCAAACAATGTACTTAATGACCCACAGAAAACAATACTCTAGACTGCAACACGGTACCTTCCAAGCTGCAATCACATTCCCTTCCAAATTTGCAGGAGAAGCAAGAAAAGGGCAGAGGCAACCTCAAGACCACAATTTTCAATGCTCCAGCCGCTTTTACTGAGGAGCCGTTCTTGAGAGTTTTACTCCCTTTTCTCCTGTACTGCTCCTCTATGCCACACTGGAGGACATAAGATGGTTGGTGAAAGAAGCAACTTGGTATGCCTGTGGAAAACAAATAAATACATCCAATGAATAAATAAAATCACCATGAAACCAGTGTTTATTTATACTGTTTATTTCATGATTGCTTCCAACTGTCAAATATTCTCATTTTTTATTATAACATCATCACCTGAGGACTCTTGACTAGTAAAGCCCTAAAACAAATTTTCACCTTAAAGGTGCTAGAAGGCATGACGTTTATTGCCTTGTTTCCAGGAACTTCCAAAAATACATGAAGAAAGGCACAAGACTTAGATGATCCACCTGGAGGATGGAAAGGATGACTTACAGCACCTTTCACCACCTATGGCCCTAATTTTTGTGATCCTGTAGGAGTATTAGAATGGCTAATAAGACCATTCCTGCTTCAAAGAGTTCATTGGTAGACTTTTGAACAGAGACATGAGAGTTTGCTTCAGGGTTTGCATAAATATTAAAAATTTGCATTTTTTCACAATGGTATGGAGAGAGTTTCATCCATCTCTCTCTGAAGCACCCCGTATTTGCCAGGAAAGGGAAAGAAAATGAAGTACATTGCACTTTGGATTCAGTATGACAATTCCAGGATTCCATATCTGTTCAGAAAAGAACAGACATGAATACCTTTTCACACACAGAAGAGCATTTAACATGTTGAATGATTTCAGTATCTTGAGTCACACTTTAAATATTATATATATGGAATAAAATTAGTTTTTCCCTGCATGAATTTATACATTAAATACACATACACACATTTACAATTGCGTGTAAGCTTGCAGATAAAATCTATGTTCATGGCACAAAAGCATGATTATTTTGTTGTCAAATGCAAACTGAACATTGTTTATGTATTAACCAAATTGAACTTCAAAGGCCTTAAACACAGATTAAATTATTATAGCTGGGGTTTGATAACAACAGCATCTAACATGTCTTCCTTGAAAGACCAAAAAATACTCTATTCCTCTGCTTCAATAGGCAAAGTTTCATTCAATGGCATTTTCGATCTCGAAGGATGTGAAGAAACTGATATCCTGCACTTTTAAGATGACCGCGAATCTTTTTTTCTTGTGCTTTTAACAGTTCTTACAAGTGTTTACATTTTTGCCTGGAGTAATTGTCAGTTTTAATTTTTTCAGCCCATTTAATTCCTTGTTTCTTTATCACTCCCTTCAAAGTTAGGCATCTAGAACCAAACAAATTCATATACTGATATTTGGCAACCACCGAATACTGATCATCATTTGCAGTTCTGATCAACAGCTTTTCCATTTGCTGCAGTTCGAACAAGAAACAGCCACCCAGCAAAGTCCATGCCAAAAACTGGAAGACCAATGAGTTAGCCAGGTTGTTTACTGGTTCGTATCAGTTGCATGTGATATAGCTCTCTGCAGAAGAAAAAAAAGAGAAGATGTAGGATAGCTCAAACATACCCCAGTACACAACAAAAGCTGTTACATTCAGCCACTTCACTCTTCAGCTGAGCAGCTGTTGAGCTGGTGCTGAGCGTACACAGGAAGACACCACATTTTCATTTTCCTCTAAGTTTATGGGCATTTTTGGCATGTTCTCTTGTTTATATGTTCTTTCCTGAAAAATTGGTACTTTTCAAGTTTTTAATCACAGAACAAAATTCAAGCTGCATTTTTTTTTAATAAACCTGAAAATGGATAATATTCTCTGCACAAGTTTTTCACTTAGATATTTTGTATTGACAAAGAATAAAACAAAGCAAAATAATCAAAAGTTGTGTTCGGACAGCTTGAGTAAGAAGGAAAATAATTACACCTGCTCTAAGATAGTGGGATATTTTCTGCCACTGCTTCAGCAGACGAAGTTAAGGGTGGAGGAAGGCAAGGCAGGAGAGAAGGGATAAAGAAGAGGCAATCTTCCAGCTATACATACAGCTCTGCATATGTCAGAAACCCAGGCATTACACTGAATACACATCTACTCCTTGGAGAAACAATGGCAGCCGTTTACTTACATTTTCTAAAAGAGTTTTGGAAGGCTCCCGAATATTACATCTATCAGACTGATAAGCACAAAAATCAACAGCTCTTGCAAGTGTGGAGGTATGAAGTGAAAGCTCACGAGATGAAGGTAGAAGAAGAGTGATTCTATTAGTATGTAAGCTATTTTCCCTGTTTCTGGAAAGGTATATCCCACGCTTCCAGAAACCATTGACAGAGAGCAAGTATTGCCTCTTGCCCACCCATGCAATAGAAAAGACAATTAAAGAAAATGTTAATGTTAATATAATATTAATTAAATATATTATATTAATTAAATATAATACAATGTCAATATAATATTCATCACAGATTTTGATACTTCCTTTTCTCAAATAAACATTCCTCTTTCCTGCTTATTCATGAACTAACTTTAGGACATGCATACCTAATTTCTGGTAGGAATTTCCATGGACAAAATTTCAAATAGCCCTTGAATTTTTTTCTTTGATTTGGGTGTCTTCCTTTTTCTGGGGTCAGACTAGAGTTTTTACTTTTGTCTGATTGTCAGAAATTGCAGATTCTTTAACTGTAGATTAAGAATAAAAAAAGAGCTCATCTTAGAGTAATAAGTGCCAAAAATCTGGTAAGATAGGATATGGATAACAAAATGTATCAATAGTGATTAACTTATTGTCTTAACTGGAGTCTGATAGAGTTCTAATGCAATTATGTTGCGAAGAGTTTCAGAGAAAAACTTAATTTTGAATTAAAATGTCTAGGGAAGCAAATACATTAGGGCTTGTATTTCATTTTTCTTTAACAGTCTGAAAAATTCTTATTACAGCATTTATTATGTACTCAGATATATTTTAATGCAGCTCTGTAGAAAATAGCTGTATATACTACTGTGTCTCTGAGCTCAGTAAGACACTCCTTAAAGATGGGATATCCAATAGGCTAGGGTCTCCTACTCCTCTCTATAAAAAGTGTGTGTATCTCCCATGTTATCAGGAGTGGTGAAGGGCTCTGGTTTATATATAATTATGGAGCCAGACATCATGAGAAATTGTGTATAGGTAACAATTTCTGCTGTTAGCAATGGTATTTTGGGGGGAGGGAGGTAGGGATTGGTTTGTTTGGGGTTTTTTTTAATTGTTTTCTGTGTGTGTGATTGCTGTTCCCACATTTGCACATGACCCTGTCACCTGACAGAGCTGCTATCTTTGAGTGTGCAAAATGTCACCACTGAAGTGTCAGAGGTATGCACAGATGTTCATGCATGCTGTACACACACACCACAGCAAGCAAAAACTTAGAACTCTTTGGAAACTCTACATTATTCTCCTCTCTTTTCATGTCAGTGAATGGAATGAAAACACTGGCTCAGTGTAGCATAACTCATTAATACCAGAATCTAATGTGTTAAGCACTGCTAGAACATCTATCCCATTATACAAGAAAGCTAATCTAAATATGGAGTCAGAAACACAAATCCATGACCTTTTTATTTTTTTATTTGGTAGGTTTCTTGCTGACTTCATTTTGCTGCTCTGCTTTCCCTACATTTTGTAGAAGGCAATAAAAGGTAAGAAACAATCACAAAAGGCAAGACCCAAAAAAGCAATTACATAGTACCATCTAGAGCCTGTGGATGTTACAACAACTCTAAAAAGAAAGGCTTTTCTGGACTCTCACTAAGGTCAGTGTGAACGATGTAAGAAGAAATCTTGTAATTTTTTTTTCCAGGGCTACAGAGGGCATAATTCAGTAAGCAGTAATCATAAGCAGTATGATGGAAACCAAATTAGAACAGAGCACTTTGCATACTTTACGTAGGCCTGCTGATTTTAACTCTCTTTCTATAGATGCAATTTTCAGGGTGCTTTATTATCCTACAGCTAATTCTTCAGAGGAAAAAGTGGATCAGTGGATAGAATGGCACATCTGACTTAATCATCTTGGCATGTTGGGTTCTTTGGTCTGTCAGTGTCTCCTGAAAGCAATTTTTCACCAGTCACTGCAGGCAGGGTCACAGCATGTAACTCACATTTCAAAGACACTTTCAACATGACTAACTGTTGACAATATTTGAACTTTTGAGCCCTGCCATCCTTAGGCATAGTGACAAGAAGAGCAGGCAAAAAATACATCAGCCATCAAAAATAGTAGGTCCCTCCCTCTCTTCCTGAGCTAAAGTATTCAGCCTCCCCTTTCAAATCCTCTCTCAAAAACACACCATGAATCCCATTTAATTAGAAATACTCTCACACATTCATTATACATGCTGGCTTCAACTCAGAAAGCATACTCTTCTGGCTCATTTCTATATGCAGCACCTCTGTTAAAGTAAGAGACTCTATAAACAGAACGTGTGTTATATCTGTGCTTTCTTGTGCTATGGAAGGAGCACTCTGGGAACTCTGAAATATTAGTATCAGGCCATTTAGACTTCTAGGGACCAGTGAAAGAGGATAGACAAACAAATCCATGGTCACACATCTCTTCCCTCACACTTCCTCTTCCTCTCATCCCCTTCTATCCAGAAAGTCAGCCTTTCTTCTTGTCACTATTCCATTTTATGAATATCTTTTCTCTACAGAGGCTTGCCTATGGCTATCAGTGGTCCACAGCACAACAGAATCAGTGCAGCTGATATGTGATAGGAAGGGGAAATGTTGGCAATATATGATTGCAAATTAAATGATGCAATTTCAGGGTCAGCACTACAGAAGGCACTGAAGAGGCTGACAAAGATGAATGGCAAGTGAATAAGGGCAGTTACAGTAATGTACAATTGCCTTCTCTGAGATCTGTAGACTCTGCTACCATCTGCTGGTTTATGAAAAAGATCCTGGGAATCTATTTTAGTAGCTCTATATACATAATCTTTCAGCTGTCTCTCATTATGAGAACAGTCCTCATTTCAGGTCACAGCCTACCTTCGCCTCCACAGAGCTGTCAATTAGGCTCACTTGTGTTTCCTGATGCATTTCCGACAGCAGGCATGAGGAAAAATGGCAAACAGGCAGTGAAAATTTTGCACTAAACCCAAATAACATATCCCAGAGCAGGGCGCATTTTCAGTATAGTGGGGAAAAAAAAAAAAAAAAAAAAAAAAAAAAAAAAAAAAAAAAAAAAAAAAAAAAAAGAGAGAGAGAGAGAGAAAATATTATTTATGCAATTTGCAATTATTTCCAGTTTATTCTTGAGGGCAGAGGGTGACGATGGATTGAAAGATATTCAATTCTGGTTTTGAATGAACCCTTCATTATGCTTTGCTACATGACTGATGTATAAATTGTCATAACTCCACTGAAATCAATGGAGCAAAGCAGCCTGTTATCTTTTGAGAATGTAGTCCAGGGAGGATACAGGCCAGACAGAAATGCAACTAAATGCAAAGCTATGGACAACGTACATTAAATAGAGGAAGACAGAAAACAAGATTGTATTTCCAAATGCAGTGCTATTACTCTTCACATTTTTCTGTTGGACACATGGGATATTACCTAAGCACTCACAGAACTCAGAAAATAAACCAGTTTTAAAATCACCACCTCTTCTTCAACTTGTCAGGACAATCACAAAAGGGTTGGTACTGGTGAGAGCTTTTATACAGAATGGTGGCCTTCAAAATTTGTTTCACAAAACCAGCCTAATTCTGTGGAGTTTAAGGTCAAAAAAGTTCATGGTGTCTATTTACTTACTGCAGTCCAGAGAATTTAACTCTGGATGTCTCTTCTTTGAAGTTATCACTTCTAGTAGAGTTGGGGTTTCAGAGTGGAAAAATTTTCATATATATTCCTCACTTTGGAAGATTAACTGCATTACATGCTCAGGTCATTTATGTTCATTCAGCCTAATTTCTGGTGCACAGGAAGTACACAGTACACCTTGGTACCAGAACAAAGTTGTAGGACTCCATGAAAAGTTCAAAAAATGGTGACAAGCCAAAGAGATCAGAACCTTCCAAAAGCTGCTTGGCTTCATGAAAAAGTTCACATGATCTCAGCCCTTTGGATAACACAATTTCCCATCTTGGGACTCGTCAACCCCAAGTGCATCTGAATGTTGCTGTCCCTTACTGATATTGATGCCCACCCCCATTTCATGGCAGTGTCTAAGTTTCTATGCTTGGAGGCATTTGAGCAAGGAGTTTTAGGAATCTGCTTTGAGAAAATCCATGGTTAATGAAGCCCTGCAGCAACCCACCTTGCATTTTCCCTCACAAAACTGAACTTTCTGCCAGCACTATGAAGTAAGAATAAGCAGCTTCCTCTCGGACCCCCATATTAATACAAGCAAGGGAAAGGGGTGTGTAAAGCTGGTTTTTCAAGGGTAAGGATCACAGGCAGCCTGGGTTCTCTACCTGCCATCTAGTAAAAGGAAACTGAGGTGGTTACTGGAATCAACGAGAAAACACTGCTTGTGTCTTTAGCAGAGGTTGCACAAGAATTGCTTTTAAAATAAAAAGGCCCAACTCCAGTATTACATGTTCTCTGGAGGAACTGAGTTAAGGTGGATAACATCTGTTGCTTGGTTCAGAGGTGAGGTGAGGAAGCAGCTAACTCACAGATGAATCAAAGTAAAGCCCTAGTATAGCCCTAAGGGGCTTGGTACATTCTTACAAAGATGGACTTTTCTTGTTGTACTTCAGCCAGACCTTTTATAATATGATAAATTGTTAGTAACTCTGTACATCTATAACCAACTTTGTGATGAGCAGGGAAAATAAAATAAAGTCCCATGTGCTATAAATTTAAAATTTTAACACCCCTTAATAATACATCATCTTACTATTTGCTTTTGGGAGTGAAACCAAGCACGTGTCCCATGAGGATAAGTCAACATGAGTTACAGACCATGGACTGCTTGTTGTTAACAGGTGAGCAATAATATGGGAAAACATCCAATTTGACTAAAAAAAATCATCAAGCAGCATCACAGAATGAATTACCAATCGAAAAAAAACTTGTTGAGCTGCCTCATGTGCTCAAGAAGCCAAGGAACAAATAAATGAATCAGGATTCATAATCACATGGTTACATACTACTAGATAAATTCATTCCTTTACAGGATTTTCTATTTATATCAAACGAACTGGGGAAAAATATTTACAATCTGTTTGGTTTTATTTTTTTAAAAGCTGCAAAAGCACGAATAAGTTTTGCAAACAGTTTCCTTATTTACTAAATAGCTGAGAAGAGATTTTGGCTCTTCTTTTGAGACCACTGAAGGTGATAAATTGAAGCACTAGAAAAAAGCATTTTCTTCAGTTTCCAGAGAACTACAAATTGCTGAAAGGGAGGATAAGAAACAGACACAAATACCCATTAACATGGGCTTTGGACAGAGAGAGAAGGACTTTTGCACACCATCAGCTTCACAGCCGAAGGGGCATGATGATGGCCTCTGCTCCTTGCAGGTCCCAGCTCCAAGGTCAACTACTTTCCTGTTGAATCAGAATTGCTCTGTGAGGGTCTTTTGTACAAACTCCAAGTCCAGAAGATTTACATCTATTTACAACACTGCATTTGAAGAGCAGATGGCTTTCTGTAAGCATGGGGAGCTGCTACATACAGTATGTGTTTGGAGAGGTAGATATCATGTAAAAGGACATGCTGCAAGCACTTCTCTTACTCTTAAAAGTTTGTTTACTTTAAGAACTCCTAACATACTCCCTGTAAAAGAAGGATTTTTCTTAACATTCATCAATCTTACTTGGAAATAAGATAGCAGAGGGAAATAAAATGCACCTCGAAAGATGTTTTACCAGTGACATCAGATCAAAAATATTCCTTCGTGATTCACACTCTGCTAAGTGTTACACAGAGATTAATTCTCCCACTTGTTGATGTCAGAGTCCCTGCAAGATAACCATGAATTTCATTTGAGAACCATTAAAAGGAGCTAAAACTAAACAAATTTATAACAAGAATAACTATAAGTTTCCTTTAATTTCAAACTAAAGAGAATTTAGGGGCCAGATCATTCAGCTTTTATCCACTGATATTCTCTCATTAAAAAAGGTAGAGTTAGAGCAAGGAAAACATTTCTTTTTTTCATTACTCTATTATTTAACCACTCTTTCATTTTACTTGGCTTTTGACTTCACAGCAGATCTTTTTCCCTGGTAGAAGTTCTCTGGGTGGCACTCCTTGCCACATCTCAAAAGACCCTCTTGGATAGGTTATTTTCCAGAAACAGAGACTCTGCTCTGTTCTCCATACAAAGCAGATGATGATGTTATGTGTAAATCTGATACATCCCAGGGACACTTTCTTTTCATTGAATTAGTCATGTTTCACTGCATAAAAAATCAAAGTGCTTCCCAGTTCTGAATAAAGAGCTAGATTTTAACATTTAACTTTTCTTTTATTGATAGGGAAATTTTTCTTTTCCAACTCCAATGATAATCTCAATTAGTACCTTCTTCTGAAACTGTTCTTCTAGGCAGAGAACCACAATTTACCAAGACTAAATGTTAAAACCTACATGTTTACTATTTTGGAAAAAGAGGGCTACAAAGACTAGCTCTTTACTTGAAAATCTGAGCAACAATTTTGTGTTCACAGTAAAGCCAGTAGCCAAATCTGGATTCAACTCCCTCAGCAGAAATCTTTCCCTAAACTTAATAAGGACCTGGATTTCACTCTAAGACTTTAAAACAAGTAAAATGAAAGAGCAAAGCTTACTTCTATAACAAGAATAGAGAGCAAAGAAAGATGAAAAGGGATTTGCTTTTTTTTTAAGAGTTAAAAGGTCATTCATCTTTACCAAATCTGTTGAAACAAATGTCATTAGATGTAGAAGATACAAAAGGTCAAATAAATATCCTGATCATGGAGCCAAAATGTTACAGGAAGACTTAAAGGAAGAGGAGAGGAACATTTCTTCCTTTGAGGTTAAAATTATTAAAGAATAAAAATAATTTTGGAAAAAGCATCTCAAGGGAATAAAAGGTCCATGTGGCAAAATTTGAAGTAGCAAGCCTGCATTAGAGAAGATATAATAACCCTTTATTGAATATCTAAGGAGCAAGTGGTAACAAGAAGCTGTATAGTATCTAGAACATTTCTGAACTTGGTTTTTTAAACTCGAAAATTCATAGGAATCATGCCCAACAGAAAAAAGAACATTCAATGGCAGAATTATATCTTTTGAATTCAGTCTAAATAATTAAACCATATCGAGAAATGAAAGCAAAAGGAAAAAAGAAGCAAGTCTGAAAAAAAAAACCACCAAAAAACAAAAAACACATCAACCAGCAACAAGAATAAAAATGTTAATTTATCAATGGACCAGTTTAGCAAAGGAGGGATTTAGACTACACTGATCCTTTGACCCAGGGATAGGTAGATCTTTTCCACAATCACCTTTGAAAAGAAGGTATTCACATAGAAAGAATTTTCTTCAAAAATTAGAAATTTTTGGAAGTGTAAATGAAACACCTGCTCAGAGCAAATGGCCAAACCAAAACAAGAGAATCTGTTTTTCAGATTCTCAATGTCAGAGAACTGACATTGCCACCAACTTTCAACAAGATCAGAGTTATCCTCCAAGAAGACTTATTCAGGAAAAACATTTCTGTCTAAGTGCTGCAGGCTTGGGCTCCCATACACATTAAAATTCTTTGATAAATTTATTTATCTTCTGTATTTTCTAAATTTCCATCACTAGAAATTGTCTACATTTTAGGCAATTTATGATAAAATAAATGCATTACACTATTTTTCTTATGATTTAAGTAGCTGTCAGTGTTCTCATTGCTTCTCTTCTTGAAACTGACAAGTTCTGAATAATAAGTGATTTTCCTAATTCCAAATACACTATTTTTAGAGAAAAATATGTTCTGTTGAATTTAAAGCATATTTTGTATATTTTCCAATTTGATTATATGAGATCAGTTATGCTGTGGTCCAAATGCAGAATGCACTTTGCCAAATTTAATGCCCTGTTTCAAAAGCCTGACCTTTCTCTTCCGACTTGTAAAATGCCTGCAACAGATAAACATAAATACATTGAGAAATGTAATATTCCTGTATTCAATGATAGAGTACCTATGTGTGTTTCCAGATGCTAAGTATTCCACATTGTAAGGTAAGTCTATGAAGGAGCAAAATGCAGCAGTCCACTGCTCTTAAATCTTCAGGTGTCAAAGAATTATATATTTAAGAGGTTTCTTCAGCTGTACTGTACGTATGGGACAATCAGGCACAGAAGTAGGAAGGAAATTACCCAACATCTTTTGTCCCATGATGAGACATAGTTTCTATAAGCCAGTCTTAACTGTAAGAGATCTTCCTATTGCTCTCCTTGTAAGGTAAAGTGCTGGACAGAGATTCATGTGTCACGCTGTGCCAAAAGTGAACAGTGTCACAGTCAGCCAGCAGGAAAGATGAGAAGGGAGCCTCACATAAACCACACCTGGGCAGGGTAACTGCACAGAGTAACTGTGGAGTAAGCTGAGATTGGCATTTACAGCCTGTCCATGGCTCCTCAGTAAACACACATAGCCATTGGTATACACAAGGCAGCTCAGCCAGCCCTCAGCCATCTTCCACAGATCCTAAGACGACTACTGTGAATTATTTCTTTTTCACTTCACAACATGCGTGTGCAAGCTGTTCTTGGGAAATTAGTAGGCTCCAAACACACACCCTTGGGTATTCTGCAATAACTGGTTGTTTGTCCACAACCGCCTGTGAGCCAGATGGGACAGAAGACAGAAGCACATGTAGAAAGTTCTTTTTTGCCAAGTTACAGGAGCAGCCTGTGCCTCTTTGTTGTACGATGGGGCTCTACGTTAGGTGCTTAAAGCTATATACACTTAAATCAGCTTTACTGCAACATTTCCTTGCCTCATAGCTCAAAGGAAAGGTACTGCCTTTCCTCTGGCCTGCAGGACTAAACTTGTCACAGCTGGAAAACTCCTGTCTCACACACACACTCATCCTAAAGGAGCAATGCACAAATTTCATACATATTTCTGAGTTTAGTGGTACTTCCTTAGCTGGTACTTTCCCAAGACCCTCTCTCAGGGAAAACTTCTGTAAAAATATCAGTTACAGAGAAAACTCTATTCAAAACAAAACAACAAAATCCACAAATGAAAACCCCACAACCCATATTTTTTACAGCATTATCTGGAGCAGAAGTGTGAAATGCAATGATAGCAAAAAAGAAAGGCTTTTTCTGATCACAAGCAAATTGATAAAGGTCAGAATTATTTTTCAGATGGCATGTCTGTCCAAAATAATATCTTACCCTCTTTTGCAACTAAAACATGCACAGTGATCTTTACTGGAGAATACGTGTTACCTCTAGCAACATTGTTTCCTAACCACCCACAGAGTTAATACCGTCATCTTGCCTGTCTCTGGGCCTTGGCTAACACATGCTTCCCTGCCTACTTCCAGCACAATGACAATTTTCCTAAATCACAGTTTTAGCTAGTCATTATTCACTTCCAGTCCCATGATGGGGTCCGCTTCTCTACAGGAGTATCCTGGTTTCAGCTGGGACAGAGTTCATTCTCTTAGTAACTGCTACAGTACTGTGGTTTTGGGGTTTGTATGGGAATAACATGGTTAACACACCGATGTTTTGGTTGCTGCTAATTAATTATTACCCTAAACCAAGGACTTTTCTGTAACTTATGCTCTGCTAGTGAGGAGCTCCACAAAAAGCTGGGAGGGAGCATGGCCAATACAACTCACACAAACTGGCCAAAGGGGTGTTCCATACCACAGAACATCAGGCCCAGTTTATGAACTAGGGGAATAACCTGAAGGGGAGCCAACTGGGGACAGGCTGGGCATTAGTCAGCACACAACTGATGAGTAACAGCAAGGTGAATAGCTGATTGTGAATCACTTGTTTCTCTTGAATCCTGTTACTTTCTTCCTCCCCTTATCATTACAGTTATTATTAGTAACAGCATTATTATTATTATTATTATATTTTGTGTCAATTATTAAAAATTGTTCTTATCTCTCTCCACGAGGTTTAAATTTTCTTTATCACTCTCCTCCCATTCATGTGTGGGGGAGTTAGCAAGTGGCTGTGTGGTACTTTAGTTGCCAGCTAGGGTTAAACCCAGACAAGGATAAAAAGTAAAACTACTTACCTCTATTGCACTGGTCTACAAAGGACTCACCTTAGCTGTCATCTCTAATGAACACCAAGTGGTTCAGTGGCTTCTTCACTCATATCCACATCTCTTTCTAGCTTTTCCTACTCCAACAACTAGGTGCTCTTCAAAAAATATCCATGAATCAGGTCCACTCTCTTTCTTCATACCCCATCACAAAATTTCTGTCTCTTTCAAAGCCTAATAAAACTTGACAATAATTAGACTAGTGTAATACCACAAGTTCCTCTTACCATTTTAATGAATATTTTCTCACTGCTTCATTTTGACCCCTTCTCTTCCTGCATTCACCACTATTCTTGTACTTACATTGTAACCTTCTTCGTAGTAAACTTTTACGTTCTATTTTTTGTAGAACACTAAGTGCATGAAACTTTGGTCCACAGCTTTTGTCTGATTACTACAACAATGCTACTTGTAATATTTAAATGAGCAAAACTGTAAATTATACAAAATTTACATTTTTCACATGCTAATTAGCATGCTGAGATACATTCCAAGGCCACATTACACACTTGCATGTCCTATCAAGACTTTTGCTCAGTTAGTTAGAGTGTGGTGCTAATAATGCCAAGCTCATGGGTTTGATCCCTGTATAGGCCATTCATTTAAGAGTTGGACTTGGTGGCTCTTGTGAGTCTCTTCCAACCAGAACATTCTGTGATTCTGTGATGGCTCTATGATATGTAATTTACATGCACAGGTAAAGGTAAAGATAGGATGCATAGTTCTTTCTACTGCTGCTGCTGCTCCTTCTGATCAGGGTGGCCATTAGTTAAAACATGGTAAATGGATAAGAATGACACCACATTTTGAAAATTAAATTTAAATTTTTCTACTATTGTGGATCGTACACTGTGTACCTCACAGTTCTTGTTGGAAAAAGCAAAACCAAGAAAATCCTCTAAATTTCCCCATACAGTAGGCACATAGGATCCTTCCTACCTCATTTTCCTAAATTGTGGATGCCATATTCCCCTCTGGAAAGGTGAAAACAAAATTCAGGTCTCCTCAGAACAGCAAAGTTTAATTCAGTAGACAAATCACCTCAAAAAATTTGGTGTCCATTAACTACTGTTCATTCTACGTATTTAGATTCAAGAATCTTCAGAAAATTTTAAGCTGAATGTGTTTGTTCCTTCTTTCTGGACCTGTTCCAGGATACTTAATGCAAAGATCTTAGCAACTTTGTACTGCTCTAGTAAATGTTTAAAACTCTGTGACTGATCAAGGTGTCTAATTATGGTGAAAGCAATATGTAGGGTGGGTTTTGGTTCATTTCAGGAACGAATATTTTGGAGAATGTTTGTTTGAAAGGCTAAGTCTATGAAAGAAACCAAACAGAAAAAAAAAAAAAAATCCAAAAACCCTAACAACAACAACCCCAACAACAACCACCCCAACAACAATGACAAAAAAAAACCCAGCACAGAATTTCCCCATCAAACCAACAAACAAGCCAAAACAAAACAAAAAATTCGCCAACAAAATTAAAAACAAACAACCCCCTATCAGGATTTTTCAGGATATAGGAAAACTGCAATTCAAAAATATTCCAAATACATAATTTTATTCCTACAAAGAACAGGAAATGGGAGCTTTGCCTTCTCAACTTCAAGGCAGTGTATTGGATAAGAAAATTTATTTAAGTCCTAGAGTTCTTTTATCAACAGTAACAAAACACACACACATACAAAATCCCCTAAAGAAGAGAAATTTCAACAAATTCCAGTTATCTCTTGCCTTGAGGAATATGTAAAAATATTTACTCAGTTATCAAGCTTAGGAAATTTTATAGACATTTTACTCATTCTGGGAAAGACTGGACCTTGACTACTTGGCATTTCCAAATGAAGCCATATCCCCCATAACACTATACACAGCAGTAAATAAATACTCCAAAACAATGTAGAAAACAGGCATGATGTGCCTTCTGAATCAGATCTAATCCATTAAAAATAAAAAGAAAAAAAAAGCAAAAAAGGGGGAACCCCCTCTCCCATTTCCTGTAAGTGATGGTTTTGTTTGTTTTTTGTTGGTGGTCTTTTTTTGTTGTTGTTTGTTTGTTTGTTTTGGTTTTGGGGTTTTATTGGTTGTTTTCTTTCTTTTACCTGAATAAATTAATAATCAACAATTTACGGAAACAAGGAAAGAAGAATTATGAAAATGAACAGACTAATATGCATTTTTGATTTTTAAATGCTTAAACATAATCTATTTGATAAGCTGTAATTTATGTAAAAAATGTTGTCAAACTAACAGCACAACATAAAAAACATTAAAAAGATCAAACTAAACCTCAAATTTAGAAATAAACCAGCAAAACAATGATCTCTGACTTTGGAACCATGAATAAAATGTTTGCAGTCTTTTAGCATTAAACCTTCATAAATCATATTACTTTTAGCAACATGTTTGAGTTACTCTTTTCTAAAATTAGATTATCAAAAGGCTGAGTAACACCTGAAAACAGCCCCTAGCAGAATATTCCAATGGATGAGATAAAAAACTCAGTGATTAAAAACTAGTTGCTTCCTTGGTAGAAGTAAAATACCTGCAGCACCAAAGAAAATCTTGGTCCAAACTTCAAGAACTATTTTTCTGTAAAGCAATATAGCTCCACTGACTTCAGCTGTACTGAATTATACCCACTGGGGATCTAGACCATAAATCTTTGCAATGAAATAAAGCAGCTCTTCAACAGCATCCATAAATTCAACACCTGATAAAGACCAAACAAAATTCTGCAAATATAATCAGATATCAGTGCTACACATTGGCTATAAAATATTAACTCCTACCCTAGACTCAGCACTAAACAGAAGAACTGTTCACATTTTAAATCCTGCTTTGTGACAGGAGGTAAGAGCAGACAATAATCATTATATGTAATGATTTTGACAAACCAAAGTATGTTGTTTTGTCAACAAGATTCCTAGAGCTAATTCTGCCTCTGTGAAGAGCTGCAGTAAAAGTCCTGTAAACCATCAAAACTCTCAGACTCAGTTAAGAAATGGAATGTAATCTGGTTCCCCCTACTACAGTAAAATGTACATTCAAGTTGATGTTTAGTCTGCATATTTTACCGCTATAAACAAGGTGTATATATATCTCTGTACTTGAATAATTTCTGGTTAATGAGTCTTCTGTGTCTCAGCATAGAATTCAATAAAAGCAAGATAAAGAAAATCAAACTGTAGTTTAAAGAGCAAAGACTCATCAGACACTTCTTTTTTTTGGAATTTATTTGGAATGCAGAGGAAAAATCTGTTACTTAATTTTACACCTGGAAGATGGAGATTCTGAGTTCAGGAAAAGTGTCTAGATAAACACTTTAGGAGCTTCTTTAGCAGGGGAGTCACTTGCTAAGTTGCTTGTTAGTGGTGGAGAAAAAAACCCAGCTTTTAAAATAGCCATGAGTTTAGAGTGTCCAACCTCTAGATTTGCTTGACTGAAAACAGGTCACAAAATTTTAAACAAAAGAACCAAAAACAGACTCAGAATAATGAATTCTGTTCAGACAAGATGAACTACCACAAGAAGGGTTAATTTTGCAGTATCTCAAATGTCATTCAGTAATAATCATCAGCAGATGGTGAATATTTGATCCTTTGGCCCCAGCAGGAAGTGTTTGAAAGGGAAAGTCATTGGAGAACCAACATTCCAGTAGCATCTCTACATTTCAATTTAACAACACAATCAAAAACTTTGGAGCTTTTAAAACTCAAAAGCAGCTTAATGATACACGATGAAAGAAGAAAGTGAAGTTTCTTCTACAACCTGTTATCTTGACTTTCACCCTGTCATCTTGCTGAAAGAACTACAGATACATATCTGAATATGACCTGCTGTTCCCCCTCAATATTTGCAGAGAATTTCACACACAGTATCTGTAAATTTCCCACCCTCACCTCTTCATATGATGTGGGATGTTTTGCAAGTATTTTGACACAGCACAGCACATCCAGACACAGCACATCCAGAACAGGGCTGTGTGGTCATGTGGGTCCCTTCCAGCTCAAAATATCCTGTGATATTCTGTAAAGATGAGCTTCCTGTTTGATGGATGCAAGGGAGAGCTCTGCTACAGAAATGCCATTGACAGTTGAGGAGCCTCTATAATCTGATCACTTCTGGGAGTTCACACCAGTTTGGCACACTTCAAATGAGACAACACCAGTGTATAATCTGTCTGACATAGGAAATAGGTCTCCCTTCTCTGTAGAAACTGGATGCCAGCTGCTGGAGGGGAGTCCAAGACTGCACCCTGTACCCTTGCATTGGTAAACAAGGACAAAGCATCAAAAGAAAGTCATTACATTCCTCAACACTGAGAAGTTTTAGAATTAGTTCTTAGAATAGTTACATGCATACATGTAAAACAGAGATATATCTCTGCAACTGAACGAGGTATTACCTTAAAATCTGTTCTGACAGCTTATTCCAGGAGATTGCTCCAGGACTCTAGTCCTTACCCCTAGCATCCCAAAACCTGTGGAAATAACTAGAGAAGATTAGTGTCTAATAAAGCATCCAAGATAATGGCAACAGAGTCCTGATTACATACAGCTATAATATATATATCTTGTGTTAGAGCCTATATTCTCTTGTACATCTCCACAGAAACAAGAACTAGGCCCCTGTGTGAAGGAAAGAAAAAAAAAAAAAAACCCAGATCACCACAACAACCCTATATAATTAAAAAAATGAACTACTGTAGGCTGGTGTCATCGCTCCTAAAACATTATTCTTTCATAATTTTATTGATTAAATAACTATGAAGAATGTCAGCTTGAGGGGGAGAGGCATCTATCCACCTCTCAGATGTCAATCTGTGGTATTGCGGGATGTTAATTCATAAAAGGGAATTAAATGGTATGATTATTCTAACTCAATGAAAAACAAATCTCTACCAAAAAAAAAAACCAAAAAACCAAAAAAACCCACCTAAAAACAGACAAATAAAAAAAGTGATAATAAATTAGTACAAGAAGGTCATGAAGAAATGAGAAAATAAACAAGCACAGTTTGAACAACACCCAGAGGTATGCTGCTTCAAAATAATTTAGTCAGTAATGCACTGAATAGTTTTACTGTTAAACAAGCATAAACAGGCTCCCTACCCATAGCACAAAGTGCTAGTTCTGCAAGATACATAATTTTAAACTCAAGGTATTTGAAAATTAATGCAACTTTCCCTTTAAAACTTCAATTAAGCAATTAGCACAACTTTAATGGGTTCAATCTACACAATCGCTACTGATTTGCCCAAAGGTTTTTTCAGAAATGTTTATTGCCTGTAAGCAAGAAAGCACACTAAAATACTTTGCAGATTGTAGAATAGAAGATGTCAGTCAGGCTTGACTTATTTAAAGCTCTTTGAAGAACTGGGGCAACAAGAAATGAAAGGCTTTCTGGTAGGTGTAGGGAAAGCATTTCAGCATAGGTGTGATTGTTTATTTTTCCACAATGCAGCCAAATCTTAGATATACTGCTGTGGTCATCAGATGGTGATTATGAGGGGGAAAAAAAGTAATAACAAAAATCTCATAAAATCTTGATCCTCACTTGAAGCTAATACCTTTTACTGAACATTTTTCTCAAGCTACAAAAAAAAAAAAAAAAAAAAAAAAAAAAAAAAAAAAAAAAAAAAAAAAGTTTCTGTATTTCCAGGTTATCTTTGCTCTTATGTGGTATAAATTTGGTAGAGTTGATATGGGAATTGAAGTTAAAAGATTACTCGTATGTTAATGAAACATCTCTATTATTTCAAAATTTGCACTTTTGAAATGATTACATGAAGTTTATAAAAAAATAAAAAATTACAACTAAAATACAAGTAAATATATATATTTTTAATCCTAACATATACATGAATCAAAAATTAATCTTTAATGGAAACAAGAGCTGATGCTCCATGCAGGCTTCATATAGGACTCTGAAATTCAACTACAGCAAAATATGCATCTACTGACTGCCATCAATAGATCACAGTTGTAGCTTTTCTCATCAGTGCACTGTTGTTCATAACAGTTTGGGTTGCTGCAGCAAAAAGTACTTCACAGCAGGCTGAAGCAGGATAGTCATCTGCTTTCAACTTATTCCTGACATTTCAGAAGGAAATGTAAGAAAACTAGTAATTGATAATTTGGGAATCGTTGTAAAGACCCTTTCTTGCAGACAGGACTTTCAAGGAGCTGGCTAGATTATAAATACCTTGGCAATGATGGCTTTGACATCTTTTATGGTGTAAGATTTGCATCTTGGCTCAGTGAATATGAAAAGATTCTCGTAACTCTGTGTAACGTACAGAGTTACAACAGCTAAAAAGTTAATGGTGGTATCTAGAAAGCATTCTCTAAGCTTCACATCTCTTCCTTTCCACTTTTTTTTTATCTGACTTGTCATCTCTAAAGCCTTGTATGTGTTGATATATATATCATACAGTGCACAAGGTAAGGCAACACTAGTATGCAGCAAATCCCTCACTCAAACAGGAGAAAATTCAATCCTTTCTTGCCAGTGCAAGAAGGGGTTTATTTACCCCACCACAGCAACTTCTGTGGTCACAGAGCTGGCTCATTATATAAATGACTACAAAATATACATACCCAGCAATCCTCAGAGGAAACCTGAAATCATCAGCAACTGATGCAGAGCTGAAAAAAAGAGCTGAATTTGTCCCCACAGGCACTATTTGTGCATTCATGCACTTAATATTTCACATCACATCTGACTGTTTGAGTAAATAAAGTGACATTTTGATTATGGAACATATTAGAGACTGAAAGTAGTTTTATTGATCTATCAAAACATTTGAAGGATTGATTACTACCGTTTCAAAGTCATTTCTTTCAACAGAGGTGTGGACACCAGACTGCTGTGGTCCATGGCAAGTAGGCAAGCACGAAGCCTGAGTAGTCTTGTTTAGAAACAAAGCAAAGAAAAGAAAACTTTATATGTTAAGGAACCATTTCCCAGTGTTTGCATTCTGCAGTGATGCAGCTTTCTTTTTGTAGGGTCCTAAAAAGTTCTTCCTTCATATTCTACCCTTGGAAATCTCAAGGGGAAAACAATGTAGCAACACTGAAAATCTCCTAAAATCCAATTACATCTATCCAGTAATGAAACTAAACTAAACCCATTACAATCAGGTGCATAACAATAACCAAGCAATTTAAATTAAGTCCCTTTAGGCTGGCTTCACCAGTAACTCGCTTTCCCACCCATTACTTCTAAGTCCAGCAAATGAGCCTTTCAGATCTCACAGATGAATGACAGCCATTTGCCTGCAAAATAGTGCTGCTATTCATGCCTCACAACTTAAAGCCTCCTAAGGGTCCCCAAAGATCCCAGGGGTGTGGGTGGTAGAAATAACACACCTATCTTCAGCAATTATTTCACTGTGATCCCTTAAAATTGCAGTCTCACCATTATCAGGCCTTTAAGTATAATTACATAGAGAGCCAAAGGTAGGGAGAAAGTACAGAACAGAATGTGACAAAAAGCAAAATCCTTTGAGGGGTGCCACAGCCTTTGTGTAGTGTGGAGATGAAGTTTTATAATTGAATTGAAAGGGAAGGTTAAAAATAAAATAAAGACTCAAGATGGAGATCTTCATGAGCTGTATTAAGCAGCATTTCAGGATTGAAAAATGACTTGAGACAATCAGCAGGAAACAGAGTAAAACATGAAACCAGAAATACAGTTGTCATGTTACATGCTTCTACAAATACCTGCAACACAGAAGGGGATCTTGAGTTTCTCTGCAAGTTTTGGTTCACACATTTTCTGTCAGCTTCCTGAAGGCAACTGTGAAAGAACTTCCTCTTGTAAAGAAACAACCAAAACTCATGGAATAGTAAGAAAGGGCAAAAGATAGTAACTAATGCCTTTTTCTATTGTCAGTGTCACTCTTTCTATGGGACAGTGAGGAGAAAGGTCCCTCCAAGCTGCAATCTTTACCCAGAGCTCCTATTCCTAGGACAACACCACTTTCTGTCGTCCTTTTCAGAGAATCAAAAATAAACCTTAAAGCTGACCTAGATGCAGCTTGACATAGAGGTCCTATTTTGACTTCTTTTTCCTTGCATTTATGGTAGCACAGTAAGACCTTCCCATATAGACATCATTCCAGAATCTAAGTCCAACTTTTTTCTTAGGAGTTTGAGATTTTTTTTTGGTTGTTTTAATTCTGAATCAAAAGAAAAGGGAGAAATCATTAATATAACACTTCTGAATGGGAAAAGAAAAACTATGGTGGAATTTATGTCGGCTGAAGAGAGTTTTTCAGTGACAATAAAAATAAACATTAAAGAAAATAAAATGTATACTCTATTGTATTTTCAAAAGGAAACACAGTTATAAATGTGAGGCTTATCAGGAAGTTAGCACAAGAAGATGTTCTCCAGAAGAAGCCTCAAAAGCAGAGAATGTCAGCTTATTGTGATATTGTCATTACTCTGCGGCTCATCCTGATCCAAAAGTAGGCAACATAGCAATGCCCCCTGAATGTTCTATCACCAGTATTTCTAATATTATATTATATTAAATATAAATTTATCATATTCTTACTAAATAAAAAAAAACACGTATATTTTAATGGACTAATTGAATATTTCCTTTTAGAAAAACAAATAAACAAATAAACCCCAACAAAATAACACTACCATTATCTTGTACTACAGGAAATATAAGACCATAAGAAGGAAGAAAAGTCTTCTAATCACAAAGGGCGGAAAAAGAGAGGTGAAGAAGAGGCCCATCTAGAGTTCTCTAAAGTGAATGAGAAAATTGATTATCATTTTATTTAGCTTCCTACAGCTAGTGGGGATGGGGAGGAGGTGTGTGTGTGTATGTGTGTGCATTTCAATTTTTTTAATTGAAGTTCTCAAAAAAGCAGACAATGAAACCCACAATCCTAGATGCCAAACTCTTTCCCAGTCAAAATATAAATATGCAAAACACAATCAAGGGCTTTCCGATTTTAGTCTTTTATTTAACACATGATGTCTGAATTTAAAATTCTATACTTTGGAGAAAATTTTAACATATTAACCCAAAATTCATTATCAATATTTGAGCTACATAGTACCAGATATTTCCAACATTAGGAAAGATAAAGAAAGAAGGAGAATGGCACATAAAGCAACTGGAATGGAACATGTGAAGTAACTTCATTGTACCAAATGTATTATTAGTGTTCAGAGTGCAAGTGTTCCACCAACAGCTCACTGGGCTAATGTGCTCATAAACTGCTGAACTGTGCTCACAGACTAGTTGGTCAGAGCATAGAGCTAATGATGCCAAGCTTCTGACTTTGATCCCCATATGGGCCATTCACTTCTGAGTTGGACTTGGTGGTCCTTGTGAGTATCTTCCAACAGAATATTCTCTGGTCTGTGATTTCATTCAAGAAGGATCAGGAATAATGTTTTGAAATGAGAAGTGCTTTGTCTAACATCCACTACAGAGAGATAATGCAAATCTACTACATCTTTGGTGCACAGGAGCTAGATAATTTATAGCTGAGTCAGCTTGGTCTTTTTCAAAAGAGATACATCTTCTGATACACACTGAAGTATTTATCACCAATTTCATGTTCTAAACACCCTTTAAGTTAGGCTGTAAATACCTATTCTATACTGTAGAGATTAAATAAGTAGATGAATGTATTATTTTTTATACATTGTAAACAAGAGTGATTAGCCCATTGTTTTGTCTAAAAATATTTCCAAAAGAGATAATTTCAAGTGCCTGAAAATACCACCAAGAAAGCATAAGATAGGAATAATCAAAGATGACCCACAGCACTGCAGAAGAAGTGTTCTCACTCTATTCATGAGGCTGTAAAAGAACATTCCGTTTAAAAATCCACTGCAAATTCAATATGGTGTCCCACAAATCCATTAGAATATTAACTGCAACCCTTTCAGACAGTCTACCTGTGCGTAAGGTCCAGGCCTGTATCAACGCTGACAGTTGCAATTCCAAATGACCTTATCTGTTCTCTGTGTTTCCTTCTAGAGAACCTTGTCACAGAATCCTTTTTTCCCCTCTGACTGAAGTGCTTTTAACTAAATGGGTTCTTTGTGGTCTTCGGCAAGAGTTCATTTTCATTGGTTTCAATAATTCAGCCCCTTCAAATGTACTGACTTTCATACCTCCCCTGTCAGACATCCCGGTGTGAATGGCCCTGCAGACAGACAAGCTGCAAAGACAGAACTGCTGAACACAGAAACTGTTGTCTGGAAGAAGATATTTTAAGACTCTGCAAATTTACTGTACCATCCATCTAGGTTTTTAATACACTCTCAGTATTTTTTAACACCTGTTTCAGCAAATCTTTAAACCCAGTGTAGAGGATAGTTTTCAAAGAGCCAGAGCTGTTTTGTCAGTCACAGCCACCAGGATAAGGACCACAACCAGAAAAACAAGATGTGTGGCCAAAGTGTTGTCTTTACTGGCTACAAAAACAGAAGTTAAAGAGCCAGGAAAACAAATAAACAATTAGGACAACCAGGACAGACTAAAAGCTGTGCTGATTTGTACTCTGGCAAAAGTGGAAGGGTGGAAACATACCCCATCCACTTGAAAGGTGGTATTTGCATGCAGCGATCCTCAGACTTCATTAAAACAAGGGAAATTATCTCCAGACCTTCATTTCTTATGCACAAGCCAAGTTTTAGCATCCTCAGGATGTCCCAAAGACATTTAGATTTTGCAACTTTGTGTTCCCCAAGTTCAAGACAAAATGGAATTAAGATTCAAAGCAAGGTTTAAGCATTCAGCACTAAGAACTCTTTGGACTGGGCTTAGTAAGGGAATTTATCCCTAGGCTGGTCATTAAATTAAGGAAACTCCTTATTCTGACACCTAAAAAATGGAAGATATCTAACAGAATCATCCAATTCTTCTGTGAGAAATGGCGCACCAGTTTTAAGTGGTGGTTAGAAGAGGCAAAAAGTAGACCATTAATATTTGTTAGTCTAATTGAAAACCAGAAATGAAAACTATTTTTTCCTTCTATAAAACTTTAAAAACTGCTCTAAACAATAAAATTCTTCTAAATATAAGCATTCTAAATGAGCTACATAATGTTCCATGCCATAATCACCACTGCAACAAGAAATTGCTCAAATCACTTTTGAGCCAGATTTGTCAGTCATGCTGCTCTGTGCTCTGAGTAACAATGATCTGTGAAATTAATATTAAACCTTCCAAGGCAGCTCTGAGTTCTGAAGTTCTGTGTGCTTCTGTCATTGTAGAAACACAAAGCAATATTAGAGTATAATATAGAGCTTGCATGGGAAGAAGAGAAGGAAATAGGGGTGGGGGAGAAGAAAAAAAAGAAAAAAATTGTAGCCAAACAGAGGCCAGGAACAGTAAGATAATTAGAATTGTTTTTTACAAGATTGCAACAGCTTGAATTGTTCCTCCCATTTTATGTTTAATTACAGTTTTTATTGCACTCATAAGAAATTCAGCTGCTGAAATAATCTAAGGAGCCAAGAACAAACCATTTCTCCTCCATTCTCAGAATCTTTTAAGCTCAGCCATTACATACCCTCTCTTTGTAAAACAAAGAGGGAACAAAGCACTATTTCACTCTTGTTTATTTTAGATTCTTAAATGTCATTATTATTCTCAATTCTCATGAAAATCCTAGGATAAGAGATGAATTAAGGAGACAGAGGGGCATAAATAGATTTTATTTTTCTCTGCATTTTGCTGTATCTCTCCATTGCAAAATTATCACTTAAATCAATAAAACACACATCAGGTGATAATGAATGTACAGAGAGATTGCAGAGGGAAAAATCACGACTCCAATTCATATGAAACATCAGTTTCCTACATATGCTCAAAATTGTGCACCGTATGCTGAAGCATCTGAAGAGACATTAACTCACTGGAAGTGCAGAGAAGGGAGAGGAAGGAGTAAGTACAATGCCATTCCTAAACAGCATTCCAATCTGCTAAATACTGATTATCATTAAGCCTTAAAGCACAATACAAAATTGCAGGTACTTAATATCTGTGACCAGATCAAGAATTTTATATACACTGCCAAATATGTGGGAACAAATGGGAGGCCATTGAACTGGTTGCATGTACCTGTCACACAGTATTTTTAGCCTTTGATCTACAGCCCTGGCCCATGTGGACAGTCATACTGAAATCAGTAAAATTTATACCAATTAAAGTTATTGATATAAATAGACTGGACCAGTCATAGGCCAAAGGCAGGAAAATCGATTACAAAAGCAGTCACTTTCCTTTCAGGCTGTGCAAAAAAGACTTTTCTTTCAGGAATTCTGGGGATACAGTTAGAAAAGGGAAAACCAAACTCTCCTTTAGACTGAAAGTTAAAACTCAGCTTGAAGGAAAGAACAAACACTAATACACTGCAATTTACAGGGAATTAATTTAATTCCTCATGATTTACTCTATTCTGTTGCTGCTATCTTCTTCATAACATTCACCCTTAGTCTCAAATTTCCCCCTGAAAATGAATAATAAAGCTATTTGTCTACAGAAAAGTGTGAAACAATCAGAGCAGCTGAGGAATACAGGATGATTTTTACTTACAATGCCTTCACAACGAACTGTCTTATTTAAAGAGACTAATACTCCATTTTAGTCTGATTTACTTTTAGCTTTTACCAGAATTCAGCTTAAGAGAAATGTCTCCAATGCCATACACATTAAAAAAAAAAAAAAAAAAAAAAAAAAAAAAGGAGCCCAAGCCAATAAATAATCAAGGCATTTTCCCACTATGACTGAGGAAACAGAGCAAAATTTGTAAGTGAAACAAAGAATTGAAGGTTGAATGAAAAATCAGTGCTCTTTACTAGAGTGCAGAAGAGAACATTAATTACAGAAAATTAAAAGATCCTCAGATCTTCCTTAAATATGAGCACTCAAGGAGCAAATCATCCAAAGTTTTCTAACAACCTTGGCATTGTCTAGGCAGTTTGGGAAATAAGGAAAAAAAACCCCAACTCTTATAGGTTCTGTGATTACTTCATTTGTCTTTGACCATCAAAAATTGGTACATTCCAGGAGAAACAGCTCAGTAAGTAATATTTAGGCATGAAAATAGAAATTCTCAGAAAATAGAAAAGCAGATCTTCTCAACATGTTCAGAAGAACTCAGTTCCTCTGTCCCCTGGAACACAAGTAGGAGCCTTTTGGTGAGAACCAAGGTTCACCATATGCCTGATGCTCGGCTTTTTACCTTTCATTGGCCTAGGCAACTGAGTTTTCCAAAGACTGAGATGATTAAGGAGGGGGCAGAAAACCTACTTATTCTTTGGAGAATTTTCAGGGAATTGTTAGTTATGGTCAGCTTTAACCTAAGTCTATATCAAAGGATATAGAATGAAAAAGAGAAAGAAAATTGTTGCCTTCCCCTTACTAATGGCATCAGCATTTCCAGTCCTTGCCATTCATTGCTCTACATTTTTCACTTTCCCATAGCATCTGCAGGCCCGTCTCGAAATAATAGAGTTTACAAACCAGAAATCTCGTCCATAATCCCACCTGGCTGTGGGGTTATTTCATATTTACATAGCATTATATTTTAACATCCTTATCTATCAGAGGCTGTCAAAGCAAATTGGGGAACAAACATTAAAGAGAAAGAAAATTCAAGTGGTGCCAAGAAAAAAATTTCTGAGTCTGAAGAAGAAAGCATAACTAATGGGTATATAAATTGGAGACGCCACAGCAAGTCGAGTTCAGCCATTTAGAGAGTTGCATTGTCTGTGCTGTGCAGTCTGGTGACAAAATCAGAGTGGTCCTCTGGGCATAAAATCTTTCACTGCCTGTGTAGCAATATCTCTGATCTTCCCATTGAACACTTCAGGTTTTATCTCCTCTCAGTACATTTTATTAATCTTAGATTTCTGGAAGAAATGGAGCAGAAGGCGGGATACAGCCTCATACTGAGTAAGGCAATGACATGTTTAATCAGCTGTACAACAAAACACAGGAGCATGACTGTTGCAGCCAGCTCCACTAAAGGGGAAAGCAAGCATCCCTCTGCATGCCTCAGAACACGTGTATGCTTGGGGTATGGCATGAATCAAATATGAATCTGATTCAAGGAATTTTCATCAACAACCAGAAGTATACCAAGGTTCACTTTAGATGCATTATATTTAGTTTTGTCTATAAAGATGTTAAGTATGAGATACCATTTTCAATTTACTCTGTTTTACATCTAAATTTAGATCCTGTTTAAATCTTGCTCACAATCACTTATGTAGGTAGGTGTCCTGGGCCCATCAATAACCATCAAGAAGTAGCCATCCCTATCTATCTCATGTCTCTTATCATTTATAATGGCTGCTTATTAAAATAATATATCTTTCAAAACACACTTATAAAGGATTAAATGATAACATATCCAGATCTTAGTATATTCACAAGTAAGAAAGAACAAAATGTCAAAGTTTTTTTACTCTGTTTAGTCTTTTTATTTGACTTACAGATATAGATGTTTCTTGGTAACTTTACGATTGATTTCATTTTCTCAGACACTAGTAGAATCTGTTAACAGTTGAACTCTTGCTCAAGTACTTAAACCTTCTGCTGCGTCATAGTATCCAAACTCTTCTTAGATGAAATATCATTAACTTTTACGTCCCATAAGAATTTAAAAAATCATTAATTAATAAATAAGATTATGAGAAACCTAAGCTTCTCAGTATGCATTAACTTTGTACAGATCTAAATTCCTTTAATTTCTTTAAACTGAGAAGAAGATGGAATACAAACTGTAAATATCTAGAAGGATTTTTCAACAGACTTTCATTTGTACTAACATAGAGCTACTCATTAATTTTTCAGCAAGGGACATACTAATTTCAGAAGGCCAAATGAAAAGTTAATTTTCTGATAAGTCCTAGGCTATAGTGACTTAATGAGTCACAGTTTTCCCTTGACTTCCTTTAGCTTCTAAAAACAGATCTGGAGCAAAACATCCCCCTTTCCCTAAAGTGGGCCTCTGGAGGTCCTGCCCTTTACTTACTAGAAGTAGCTCCTACGTATCTTTAAAATCTGGGAAAAAAAGAATAAAAAACAGCTAAAGAACACTCCACTCCAAAAAAAACCCAAACCAAAAACAATTTTTAAAAAAGTCAACCAAAAATCCCCATAGTTCAATTAACATAGTTATAAAGCAAGGCTATTTCTTTTCTCCCTTCCTGAGACTCACCTCCAATGGGATGTTGAAGACAGCAGAGATCCAAGTGAAATCTAACAAACTGCTTCACAGTCACCCATCTCTTTCCAGTCAGGTATCAGGCAATATCTTTGTGCCATGGTGACACTTGACTAGATACAGCAGCGAGTGGGGAAAGGTGTTGCTCTGAAATTCACTGTCTTGTCCTCTCCGCTTTTTCTATGACAGAGATTATAGCTTTTCTTCCCCTTCCAAAACCATTTTCTGAATGGGCCACGAGACAAAGTTATGGGAACTAAACCAAGAATAGTCTCTGTGTACACGTTTTTAGTAAGGATTGTACAAAGCTGTTGCAGTGAGGAATAAAAATTAATTTGCTAGAAATTCATTTGTATTCAGTGCTTTAAGGATGAAGACAAGAATGGGGGAGCATACCTTGGAAACACCCACCGTTCCTACTGCTGTTCTTAACCAAATCTCACAAGTGTCTCAGAAGTCTGCCCTAAAGAAGGAAATGAAACTCTGGGACAAAATTGATATTTGAATTACCCCTTTCAGTATGAGAATTACATATTTTATAGTTGATACACTCAAGAGATCATTTGAATTTGTGAGAAAAGCAGGGCATTCTGCACTGATAATGCACTGAAAAACAAGAAAGGCAGTTTGGGATTACTGGTTCATTGTGCAACCCAGATAACTTTGGGTATAATGTAGTATAGTTTATCCAGTTTCTGGTGGCTTTTGTGATAAAGCATCTCATCTTCATGAGAGGATATGAGAAGTTGTCACACGTGTCCTTGTAGCTAGGAGCAATGAAGAAGAGACACTGAGCAGGAAGTAGCACTTTCTTCTTCTTAGAAGGAGAGTGTTAACTTGTACCAGATGTCCTTGGACATTTGGGTTATGTAATTCAATAACAGAGGGAATTTTGCTATCCAGTTTGCTGCTGATGACTGTAAAAATACTTCCTCTAATTTAGCAAAAAAAAAAAAAAGTCTATGTTAGAAAGCTGGCGATAAGTTGTTTGGCTTTTTGTGGCATGAGACTTATAAATGAAGGGGATGGATTTGGAGGGAGATGAAAAGAATAAAAAATACAGTCTGAGAGAAGGATTTTCTTCCCTCCCCCACCAAAAAAAACAACCAACCAAGCAGCAACAAAACAACCACCAACAAATCCAACTAGATATAATTAGACAAACAGATACAAAAACAATAAAGAAAAAAACAATGCAAAATAGAAGCCCAGGCTCTGTAATTCAGTTATGTTGATTTTAACATTAATTTACTAACAAATGAGCAATTGTGCTAAAGCACTGTTGAAGTGGGTTTTGTAGAGGATTAATTCTTTTAGTTTACATTAGCTTTTCCACTATGTATTTAAACGAAAAAATAAATAATTTTAAACAGCAATCTTTTTTAACCAACACTTAAATTAATGCTGAGCGCTCTGCAAGTATTGTAGTCTTTGTAAAAGATACTCTTCACTCCAACACTGGACTTCCACTCCTCAGAGTCAAGGGAGCCATGAGTGTTTCATTAGTTGCTTGCTTTTGAAACATCATGTCTCCTATCTTCTCTCCTCCTCCAACATCCTGATAGGATAATGGGCAATGGGGATCACAACTGCTCCCACTCTGACCCTGCTTCCCTCAGCACTACCAGTTTCTTCTTTCCAGCTTATAAGGGAAGAACATGAGAAGTTTGCAAGCTGTAATTATTCCATTTCAACAAAAGCTACTTTTTGCTGATGTTCTGGGCAAAGCAACATTGGAAAGAACAGCATGAAGCCTTGAAGCAACTCCTACATCCTCCCTCTGCTTCAATCAGAAAGCACAGAGGCTTGTTATCTCTTCTTTGACAAGATCATACTGTACTGGTACAGTTTTTCAGTACTGGAAAACAACTTCAAAACACTTGAGCTTCAAACCTGCAAAAATTTGAACAATTTAAACTCCTATTAGGAACTCAAGTAAATGAGCAACACAAAATAAAATTGCTTCTCTCATCAAAATCCTGCCAGATGTACATCTTGTCACATAAGCTTGCCCTAGAGAAAAAGCCCTATTGGCTAATCCTGCAGGATCAGGTAAGATGATAGAAAAGTTAGGCACAGTCTGTCCTTTGGAACAACAGCATTCTGTGAAATTTTCCATTGGTCACTCTTGAAGAGATGTAGCTAAGTCAGTGGGGGTTACACATGTGCCATGATGAGTAAATTACAGCTAGAGTGTGATTGTATTAAAATAACCCATCCTGATATTCTGTGTAAGGACTGAGTTTAGACTGCTGGTAGACAGTTTCCATGTGCCTAGTTTTTAGCCAATGAAGACTGTGCTTACCAATTTTACAAGTGTAAGAGAAGTTTGGTTCTCTTCACATACATAGGTTGGATCAGTCTTCAGTTTTAAAGAAATGTATAAATTCTTGGCAAAATCAATTCTTAATTTCTTATCTCAAGTTGTATTGGCTGCCTAAGTCAGAAGAAAAGCAAAACAAAAGAAGAGGCTCCAAAAATTTGTACTAGAAAGAAACAACTTCTTTTCTTGTAGGCAATGGGTTGAGATCCATCCTGAATCAGAATAACATAAAACTTCAGGTTGAGATTGAGTGGGATGGGCACAAAAGCAGTGGCAGCTCCTTCTCTGCTTCTTCTGTCATCAGAGAAATGAAAGCCAGGATCTGGGTCATGGACAAAGAGAAAGCTTCAAGCAGTCAACAGTTTTTCTGACTGCTGCCTTAGATGTGCTCTCCCAGCTGTACAGTGCTGACTTCTTATGGTATCATGGGTTTATATCTGACCAAGCACATAAACTTTTGGAGTTGACTCTTTGCAACTTGTAGGTCAGCCCCACAGTTCAAAGATGAGAGGAAATTGACAACTGCAGACTGGGCAAAGAAGCTGAATGAAACTGGAGAATTTCTCCAGAAAACAAATGACCACCTCAAAGCATTCCTAAACCACTTTTTCTGGAAGCTCTGGGATGGCTGCACTTTCCTTTCTCTGCCTTATCCCAGGCTTCTTCTCTAGCTACATGGAGGGTATAACGGAATCAGCGTGATGTTTTTCCAACTTCATAAAACTCACATTTAAAAATGTAGTGAAGTAAAAAGAAGCCTTTTTCTCAAATGGCATTAAATATCTGTTTCCAGGCAGACCGCAAGTGTCAAGCATTGGTAGATTTAGAAAAACTTGTAATATCTTCATGCACCACATCTTCCAGGGAACGAAGTCTTCCCTCCAGATGACAGCAATACCACTCCAGTGTCACATGCCTCTTTCTGCTTGATCAAACCTGGTGACATTTACAGATCCAAACAGAAATACCTGAGCAGCTCAAGGAAAGACACATCCTTTATGTTAGTAGAAGCCAATTAGATACTCTGGGAACTGCTGTCTGCAAAAAAACAACAGAGTACCAAAATATGCAATAAGAGAAATAGTCTTGCCTATGACAGCACATCATCTGGACGTTCCTGGAGGTGGTAGCAACAGGGGAATAACATATACAACAGCAATGAAGATTCAAGACATCAGAATAATGCATGGATAACCAAAAGGAAACACAGAATAGCGTGCACAATGGCTGAAAGTTTTCCCTTTGACTGCTCTGGTTCCCTTCATTTTCTCTGTACATTTGTGGAGAAGCAAGACAAGGTCCACAAAAAATAAAAAGGCTACATCAGTATGAACTGATGACTGTGAGATTCCCTATCAGGAGAAATAAGGACATTTTTTCTATTTTTGCCAGGACTGTTTCGACCTTCACAAACATTATCTTCCCAGAATCCCTGATACAATAAACCAATAGTCACCTGTCAGAAGTATCAGTTGACAGGACAAAGTTATTGTCTGACCAAAGATCATTAAGAAAGTGACTTTCGCTTCACAGACAGGAGATTGTTAGGGTTTTGTTCAGTACTTCACATATGAGCCCTGCTGCTCTCTGAAGCTTGTTTAAATATCAGAAAATGTAGCCCTATGAATGTGCCTACAAAATCATATGACATCCATTTTTAGCCTATTTGGAAATTTTCTATTACACAGAATAATAAGGAGCACAGCAAGTCCACAGCTACTCGTCCTGATTATGTGCACATTTTAAAACTTAACCATTTTTTCTAGTGTCATTTGGAAAAGAACTGCAGACCCTTGTTCCTACCTGGGTTTTTAGATTTGGCAGGTATCTCAGTGCTCTCTCTGGGCTCCAGCTCAGTGCCTTTTTGCTGCCAGTGTGCAATCACCCTGTGCAGCTGTTTTCTCCCCACTGTTTGTCAGTACATGCCTTCTGGGCTTCCTGCTGCCATCTGGCAATCAGTGTGAGATCACAGCTCTTGCTCCCATGAGGAAGGAACCACAAGACAAGGTCACAGATAAAACAATATCAGAATACACAACCCTTTGTGTAGCTGCACCACATGCTGTTTGGCATTCCTGTGACCCAGTTTTTACCTTTCTGTAGCAATTCAATCAATGATTTTGCTACAGTAGATAAGCATAAAATGAATGTTTCACAGTTGTTTACCAATACCACAAAACCATACAGCTCAGAAAATCTTGTAGGTCCTAATGCAAGTCAGTTCATTTGTATTTAATCTTTGTCAGGTGATTTAATCTAATATCAAAATAGAATTGCATAGAATATTTTCCTTTATTCAGAAATTGTATTGCTGGTGTCTTCCTATTGCTTCTTCAGAGTCTAACAAGTACATTTCTGCTCTGGTTTCTTTAAGTACTTGGAGGACATTACATCTCTTCTAGCATGTCCACTACAACCCATTTCTTATATACCTCACACATTTTGTATAGAATTACAAGATCACTGAGTTTGAATTCCTGGACACAGTTTTGCAGAGATAGGAACAATAAAGGAATAACAACAAAACTGGCAAAGTGATGTACAAAGAAAAGATCTTGGTACTCTTAACTTGCAGCAATCTGACATAATCACTAGGGTGAAGGGACAGCCCAGTGTCATTTAGACTGTGTGGACCTGACCAGGTCAAGAGGCAATGAACCACCAAAAGGCTGGACTGAGCATTTTAAGTTGTCAAAGACAAATGTGTACAAGAATGTGTTTCAGAAACAAAACTTCTCATCTAGCCTTTTATGTATTGCATCTTCAATTATCTTTAATCAAAGATAGAAAAACAAAAACCCAATTACAAACAAAATAAGTTTTTTCTCATTGGTTCCAGACAGCTGTTTGCTGTCAAATTTAAAGCAAGAAATGACCCAATATACTCATGCAATTGCTGCAGAATGGCAGAAAACAGTGAAGGCTTTCTTTGTCAGGTACAGTACATTCAGAATTTTTTACAATATATAGAACTCTTTGCTAAGAAAAATTTTTCTCATAGTAATTTTCAATGAAATTCTGTACAACTTATTTCTTAAACAAAATTGATCTGTCAAGTTTTTATCTACTGTAATGGAAAATTTAGATGAGAAAGCCAAACCTTTTAAAACATGTCAAGCATCTTCTCCCTTAAATGTAGAATAGTCATGGAAGCTATTACTATACTGCATGGCTGAAATACTTTCTTGGTTGAATGGAGTTTTCTTAATAGTTTGTGGTCACATTCAATTTCTAGTTCACTGTTCTTCCAGGGATATCAGACCCTTCAAAATAAACATGTGCTGTTCTGAGACTCTTCAGAATATCTTTCCCTGTACTCTTTATTAGTGCATACTTATAAAAAACTTTATAAATACATCAAGTCTCTGTAATTTTGTGAAGGCACATTTTTACTCTCAGAGTTGAAAACATCTCCTCTCCATTTATTTTTATTTTTTTTAAAAGATTGACTCAAGTAACTCAGTCAAGATTGTATAACCAAAGCCACACATAAGATGTAAACTGGAGTGGCCCCTTTGAGCAGTGAAGACATTCAGAGTCTTGAATATGGTACTGATTTCTTTACTAAAAATTGGATATGTCAAAACTGGAATAAAACCAGCCAGCATCTGGGCTTGTTTCCCTGAATTACCTGCAGTACTGAGCCTGCTCTTTCTGTGTACATTTAATTCTGAAACTGCAACATTATTAGACACATCATTGGTGCAATAAGAGCTATGACTAAAACCAGAAATCTGAGAAAAAGAGAAGGGGAATTTTTTTTTTTTGCTGGCTAATGTTATTGTATGTTGTCATCACTACCACAGAATTTGTCCTATATATCATACAAGATGATGAAGTCAGAATTTCCTGCAGCCAAGACCTGGCAACAGGAATTTACACAAGCTCTCAAGAGTAATAAGGGTCAATTTACTTTATGTTTCCCTGGGAAAATAACCAAGATTCATCACACATATATTTTATCATGTTTAACATATTTTACTGCAAGACAGACTCTTTGTAAATACATTTCCCTTTTCACAGTATTCTGCTAAATTTAACTTTGACCTTAATCAAACCTGAGGTAGGAGCTGAAGAAAAGGCATAGTATTTTATCACACATGATCAAGTGTGTGATAAAACTGAGTTTGGTGCTTAGCCACTAGGGACAGATGTCAGGAGTACCTTAACATGACTTTCATCACACTGCTGAAGGAGGTAGAAGGATTGTCTTGGTGGGAAAGTAAACTAGGTCAAATGAGGAAAAGGAAATAAGAGGAAAAAAAATCAGAAAATAAATATGTTTAAAGACTGACACTGTAGAGCCCTATAGGAACATTAAGCAACAAATACAAAGAAACTCCCTTTATAGTTAGCAGTGTTACTTTCTCTTGGACCATAATGCAACAGTCCTCACCTATATAAAGGAATTTAGCTGTCTGAAATTATTTTCATCTCAAAGGATACTGACAGCTCAGATAAGGTACATGTTGAGGTCTCCTATGGGGCTCACAATCTTATTTCTCATTGAAAACCACAACAACACTGTACCTAAGTTGCTAGTACTCAGATAACCTATTTAGACAATAAGCAGTGTTCAACAGCCACTTTTAAGGAAAACAAACCTAAGATTTAGCTTACCCAAAGTAGATTTACTTCCCACTTTTTGTATCCCACCATGGGCTTTTTTCTACTTACCTGTGCATTACACCAGAGATATTTTATGTTTTTCTTGAGGACCCACTTCTTAGAACCAAGAAATTATGCAAACGTTTATTTACATGTCCTAGAAGAATATAAAGGGAATTGAGAGCTTTCAACAAGATTCTCCTCAGATAACTTAAACAATTTCCCTCTCCCCTACTTTATTTTTTTCTTTTAAATAGTCATGCATTTGGTAATCCTGATTCACTGAGTTTTTTCAGAGACAGATTTTTTTCAGATTTGGAAGTTCTCCTAGATTGGTATTACCAGACCACATTATACAAAAGCAGAAAAGTGTGGCTGACCATTTGTTCACCTGGACTGACCATCTAGCCTTCACCTGGACTCGGAGAGATGCATTTCCTGTAGATACTGAAACCTGGGCTCTACCCTCCTTACATGAGCAGTATAAACAAGCATAGGGTAAGCTAAAATGAAAACAATTATGCTTTAGTATATGCAATATAATGAGTGCCCAAATACAGCATATGTGGACTTTCTTTTAATAGCTTTGTGTTATCTTTGTGTTATTGTTACCTTTTGCCTAAGTGAATAGGTAGTTACTCAACAAACAGAAAATATAGCCTTTTGTTAGAAAATTTAATTCCCCAAAAAGCACGGAACACATGAGTCCCCATTTAATTTCAGAATACAAAACAATTAAGAAACCTCAAAAAAATTCCCCTTCTTTAGGAAGAGGGGAATGTAAATTTTCACTTTCATTATTTTTAAAGAAAATTAAGAGAAATTAATATGAAATACACAATAGCAGCTGCACTATGCCAGATTCTGCTGAATAAAAATGAAAGATGGAATTAGTCATATTCACTGGCAACACTGTCTTAAAAAAAATTGCAAGCAAAAATTAACATCTTCAAAAATGTTTTTCCTGTACAATGAAAAATTACCCATCAATGTCCTTGAGAAAATTTCTGTGATGGTGCTGGCTTGATACCCTCACTTATTTTATGTAATAGCTGGGGAATGAAAAAAGAATCAAATAAAAACACAAACACCCCCCCCCAAAATCCCCAAACCCAACAAAACAAAAACCCACCAAAACCAACTATATATGTATTTTTGAATAAATTTATCTCTTAAACAGAGGTAAATTCTGAATTAGTTAACTTCTGTGAATAAAAAACACACCTGTTAAGTTCATGCATGCAAGTGTATATGGAGAACCAAGAGCCATTCACTGTGGATCCCAATACCAATTAAAATTACAGTGCTAGTAGCTACAAAACTACAGATGTAAGCATTAATTTGATCTGCTTACTGATATGAAACTCATTTTTACTTAACCGTGAGCATAGAAATATTGATTTGTTGTTCATGAGTTATGCTTTCACTGTGAAATCTGAAGTCATAGTTGTCAGGCTGGAACAAATTAAGATGTTAAATAGTATCAGCAGTTCTTCTGTGTCTAGACAAATGAAAGAACAGGCTATTAGAAGGTGGGAATGATTTCCAAATTTTAATCCTTATGTTAGAGTAATTTTATAGTATATATTATCACACCTAAGTCTCCCAAACTGCCAAATCTTCCATATAAAATAACTTATTAAAACAATTTCCAAAAAGACGTAAATATAAAGTATTCAGTGACAATAAATATCTCTGCTTTAGATGTATGACTGGGAGATAAGCATTAACATTAGTTCTTAATCCAAGAAGTTAGCAACAATCAAAAATCAAAATATTCTGTTTGGTTTGACATCACAAAATATGAATTACCTACCACGTCCCTTTGAAAATTAGATTTAGAATATATGAAAAATTAATTGTTCATTATTCACTGGGTTTATTCTGGTCAGAAGTGTGGGGTGTGTGGGAGGAGAAATCAAAAATAGAACAAGTTTCTGGAACACAATGGAAACAGAACTAGGAAAGAGAGAGTCTGCACCACTAGTAGATCCAGAAAACCTAAAAAATGAGAAGGTCATTGTGAGAATGTTATCATCATATAAATTGTCAATTTAAAAGTCAGGCAGTAGAACACCCATTTCCTTCTGTAAAACACATAACTGGCCATTTCTTGACAGCAGTGTCTGCTAACCTGCTCATGTGGACAGCAGAGAGAAGGTTGTGTGGACACAGAAGCTAGAACTGTACTCTTGCTCTTTGTAAAATCCCTTACATGTCAGCATGTCAGCATTAAAATATTACGCCAAGACACAACTCCAGAGTTTTTTGCGTTTTTGGTTTGGGGTTTTTTAGTGATTTTTATGTGGGGATTTTGTTGCTCTGTGATTTTTTTAATTTAGAAGTAACAATCACATACCTGTTTTAAAAATGAAAGATGCAGTCTTTGTAGTAATTAACAACTTCATTCTTCAGATGTAGAAAGCAAAATGAATAAATAAAAAGAATTGGAAAAAAAAATCCATATCTGTACATACTCTATCATTACTGCCAGAAAAGTTGAACTACTTTCAGGCTAGTACTGAGGTGGCTTCAGCAGCTACAAAAAGTGGTGTGTGGTCACCAGAAACAGGGAAATCAGAAAACAAATTTCATTAGCCTTTCCATGTCTTTTTCTGATAATAGCTGAGTCATGTGCTAATATACTGCTACATTGATGGCCCATAAAGAACCCTCCTCTGGACAAAATGCACATAGATTACAATTCTCCCAGGACACGGAAGAAAATTATTTTTATGGCCCCTGAAAACCGTCAGAAATATTCCTTCTCCTGGGTAATTCCCAAGAATTTCAGCCCTTACGTCCTCAGCTTCTGGATTGTGTTGTGATGTAGTATCATGACAAAAAGATTCCAATCCAAAGTTATTTCAGGACAGACCCCCTCTCTGGTGATTTTACAACATCAAGTTTCTGTCTTTATGCCACATGTCTTCACTTTAGAACAAAACAGAATCTCCGAGTAGAACAGACAGAGTTTTTAAATTCAGTAACATTTGTGTTTAGACAACCCTCTCCCCCTTTTCAAGAGAGGAGGAAGTGGTGAAATATTAACATGTTCTGTTGCAGCTCTGCCCTTAGAAGTCAGTGTCTATCCCCAATCACCACATTCTGCCCAAGCAAACAAAAAAAAAACCATTTAAAAAATCTGACAGTCATAGAAATCAAGGAAGATAAAATTTTTGCGGGTAAGCGGGAGTTTCAAGGTATTTGCCTTTCTGATTGCCAGCAGTTAAGCAACCTTTAATTGGTCTCTTAAATTAATTTTCTTGTAAATATAATTTTCTTCCTGAATAATCCAAATACTTGACACTGTAGTTCCTCATTCAAAAAAAAAAAATCAAAAAACAAGGACAATAAAAAATGCAAACACACCATTTCTCAGGTAGTATTACCATTTGATTTTCAGAAACATTCCTTTAGATAACAACTAATCATTTAAGTCATTCTCAAACCCAGGTCTGTTAAAATTATTCTTCACAGACTATTGCTTTTTTCTCTCTCTTTTTATGGTTTATAAAATCATGCTGCCAGATCCAACAAGTTGACAGGCCTAGCTGCAGCCACTTGATTTTCATTTAGCTCTTTGCCAGAAAAAGAGACAGACCACTCAAGCTTTGAAGTGGGAACCAAAGTAAGGCTACTTGATAAAAGATATACACAATTTATAACCTAGCAGCTTACAAAAGGAAGTCCTATGATCTGGAAGTGGCAAGATCATGTCGCACAATGGCCTGCAACAAAGCAAATTGCTCTCTGCAGTCTCAATCCTGTTTGGAGCACATGCCCTCATTAAATATCTTGTATGACTTCCCTCTTTGCTTACCTGAAGTCCTCATAATTTTGCTAATCTCCAGGAATTGAAAGCAGTTAGCAGTCAACAAGGTCGCTGTTTACATGCCTAGAAAATCATGTTATGTTATTTTTAACAAATGATATTTTAAAAAGCAGCCCAGGCTGATGAAAAGAACAATGTTGCTCTTATTTTTAACAAGTCATATTTTTAAAAGTAGCCCAGGGTGATGAAAAGAGCAATGTTGCTCTGTTTATTTGAGGTTGTTTTTGGCACTTTTTTTTGGTCATCTTTTCCATTAATTAGAAAGGCTGTGAAATGATAAGATAATTGGGGAAGGAAATAAATCTATAATTTTCTTTTTGGATTTAAGAACCAGAGGCCAGCTGAGTATCACTCACGTTTCTACAGTGAGCCCATACTTGCAGAACAGGAATTTAAGTTTCATATGCTTGGCTAATCTTTATCCAAACTTGCAGTTAGGGAGGAAAAATAGGAAAAAGATAAAAGAGAAAAATGAACAGAATAAAGGTGTTCATTCCCAAGATGAAAACAATCACGCTTCATCTTCTTATCTGAATGTCATTTTAAAATCTGCATAACAAAGGATGTCCTGCTGAGAATCTTTTGCTCCTCAAGGAACTGCAAGGTTTCTTTTCTTTTCATATTCCCTATGCTACAGCAGCTACTATAGAGACTCAGTTCATATTTTGATGGAGAGCAAATTGATCCACATTTATAGAGTTAAAAAAAGCCCAGAAAGGTGTGTGTAGGGCTCAATAACACAGCAACGTGCCGGCCCCTAGCCAGCACAGGGTATCTTAGAGATCATACATAGATGAAAAATGTTATACCCATTTTATCTACTCTGAACTGAAGCTGGGCTGGAATCTGAGGCTCTGTTGCTGGGTTTTTTTAATGGCAGCTTTGTTATACCTAGCAAAAATCATGCATCAGTAAACATACCCCACCAGATGCAAAATAAAGAAATTATTTGACAACAGCAACACTGAAATAAAGCATCAAAAAGTTTCTGAAGTTCATTTATGTTCATGCATCACACAGGAAAAAAACCTCAAACAACCCAATACTTGCTCTTTGTAGATTAAAATATTGATGAAAGGATCAGTAACATCCAGGAACAAAACTTAACTATTCAGTCTTTTGCTGCACTAGTATGTTAGTGGGAACTGCAATACTGATATTTGTGATGCTATTGTAACTCCACATTTTAGACTTTATTCTCTTCCACAGAACAGTTAGAGTTGGGGGCATGGACTCCATGGCAAGGCTAGATGCAGCATTCAGCACTTCCATCAACTTCTTGTGTGATATTGTGAAGATTGATTTATCCCTCCAGGTTTCTTCATGTATCAGAGTCATTATTCTTTCCTCTTGCCTTTTATTGTTTATAGATCACCTTATTTCATAAAAACTGATCATCACTGCAACAGAGGGTTTAAAAATGTTTCTATGAATGTCCTTTCTTGAAGTCTAGTGAATGCTTCTTACTACAAGACTACAGCATCTAAAAGAGCCACACAAGGTCACTTAAGGTATTTGCAAATGTGCCGTGATCTGAAGTAACCAAGGCAATGCAACTTGAGCATCTACAAGAGAAACCGCAAGAAAAAATACCTTGATTCAAGGAAAAGGTATATTAGCTCAGGCTTAGCATCATGCAAACAGAGATCAGAGTTAGCCTGAAGTACATACTGTGGAGCATTCCTCTTGACATACCCCAGGCTCTCATTTGTCCCTGATCTTCATTTGTCACATTTGGTCATACCTTGTCTGAATAGGATGTAGCCTACACCTAGCAGGGTGAGATGTCTGCTGAGTTGTCCCAGTTTTCTATTAGATCATTGCTTCCTGGGAGAGACTGGAATGTTAGTGGTTAATGACTGAAAACAGTCGGCCATTTGCTGGGCCAGATTTGCACCAGCTCCCTAACTGAAAGGGAGGAGGAAAATTTTTGGATGACTGGTAGTGAAACCACTGATCCTCACAAGACAGACGGGGTTCCCATGTAAACCTAAACTGTCTTGACCCATTGAACTTTGTGTTTTGTGGGCTTTCCCCCACCCCCAGCGCACCAAGACGGTGACCATCACTTTGACCAAGAAACAACTAAATGACAACAATCAAATCTCCTTGCTGGTGGTGATATCTTCCTACTCTTATCCTTTCTTTATCTCTCTTTTTTTTTTTCCTTGTACATTTGTTTCAATGTTATTTTTATGCTTTTATATTGCTATATTTCTGTGGATAAACCTAACCCAGCTACATACCAGTTTTTTATTGCTACCAAATTGCTCTAAAATAAATTCTACATATCTATATATGCATAAACACTGATAATTCAGTGTTGTTTCATGATAATCTGCCCCAAAGGATGTACTAACAAGAACCTGAATTACTCTCACCATCAGGGGCAGTTCATTGACATTTCTGGCCAATGGTGAATACAATAGTCTTCATCACAAAGGAACAGTTGGCAGAAAACCCCATTCCAGAATTACACATTTAAAGTTCTGTATGACTGACAAAAAAAAGAACAAGTCATTAAGAAAATACTGTGTTAAATCCCAAACATTCTAAAGGACAGTCTCAAAAGTAATTTAGAGTGAGAGGAACCTTCAGGGGCTATCCAGTCTGATACCTAGTTTAAAGCTAGACTCCTGTTCAAAGATCAGACTGCTCAGGGCCTTGCCCAGGATCATGAACACCTCCAAAAAGGGAGATTTCCTCACACCTTCCAGCAATCTGGTGTTTGACCAATTCCACCACGAAAAAGTTTTTCCTAACATCCAGTCAGAAATTCCCATGCTCTAGCTGACAATGACTCTTGTCCTTCCACTGGGTACCTGAAAGACGAGTCTCACTTGCTCTTATCAATATCCTGCGAGCAGACAGTTGTAGACAGCAACAAGACCTCTCTTAGTCCTCTCTTCTCCAGGCTGTAGTTCCTTTAGACTCATTCATATGTCAGGTGTCAACACCTTGAATATCTTCACAGAATCACAAAATGGCTTGGTTTGGAAGGGACCTCAAAGATAACCTGGTTCCAATTGCCCTGTCATGGGCAGGGCCACCTTCCACTAAGCCAGGTTGCTCAAAGTCTCACCCAGTCTTGGCCATTCCTTCTTGTCCTATCACTACATGCTCTCGCAAATTGTTCCTCTCCAGCTTTCTTGTAGGCTCCCTTCAATACTGAGAGGCTGTAATTAGGTCACTTTGAAGCCTCGCATTCTCCAGGCTGAATGTTCTCTTAGCCTTCCTCATAGGAGAGTGTTTCATCCCTCTAATCACCTTGACAGCCATTATGAGCTATCTGTGGTATGGTTCACTTTTTTGTGTATTCAGTCTTTCAGTGCTTTGTAAAATTCTGTTCCTCCTACACCAAGCACAGAGGCAAAGGTCTCCAGAAGGTGACTGCTCATAATGTCATAAGGTGCTAAAATCAACTGTCAGTAACTTCAATATTCTCTCTTCTATTAAAAAAAAAAAAAAAAAAAAACAAAGAAATGCAGCTTTTCATAAACAGGATTATTTGTTTCAGTATAGACATTTGATATTTTTTCTAAATGAAAACTATCATGACAGAAATTTGCCTTTCTGGCATGTGAGAGAAATGGAATAATCCCAAATATAGCTGATTTTTTCCCCTTGATCAATCTACCTTGAAAGATGTTCTACATTACTTACCATTGGCAATGACTGCATGATGATATAGAATATTGGCATGTTTGTGACAGACACTTCTCTGCACCCATGGATCCATGCCCAGTTTTAAATTGTCTAGCATCTTGATTACAAGGGTACCAAGTACCCTGATCAAGGAGATTCTAACATGCAATTTAATCATTTAAAGCTGGGCTTGCTTCCATGGCTTCCGTAGTTTCTGTGAGTCCTGTCACAGTGCCAGAAACATGTCAGGGGATAAGGTCTGGATAAAAAACCTTTTTCCCACGGACATTTCTTAAACCACTCATTTCATGTTTTATTGCTAATGCCACATACTGGGTTAGTCACAATTAACCCTGAAACTCCCTCTCCAAGCATGTACAGAAAGATATCTGTTCTCATTAATTCATTAAGCAGCAATGAATTAATTTATCTATGTTTCCCTCTGATCTCACCAAGGTGATAAATGAACAACTTCTCAGATGCCTAATTATCTTCTGATCCACTCTTTGCCCGAATAAATAGTGTTAAGATCTCTACCTCCCTCTTGCAAATATGGAGTCTCCCATATCCCACTCTGTTCTCTGGCACTCTTTCAAGACCCATTCCACAGCACAAATCTGAACTATGTTTCTAGGTAGCAGAGGAAAGGGCAAAACCCAGCAGCACTATTTTGCCAAGTGGTTGGTGTTGGTTGAAGAAAGCCACCCTTTGACTAAGAGATATCTGCAGGGAGAAAAGAGAAAGAAATGTTGTAACAGCATGCCGTGGAAAAAAAACATTTTCTCCTTTTCAGTACAGGATAATTTGTCAACCTTCTCTCACCCTAGGATAAGGGTTAATAAATGCCATTAGGATCAGCATAGCTTTTGTGTAACAAGATAATAAAATTCCTACCTTGATCCTCATCCATCATTAATGTGCATGGTTTATCAGTACAGATGCTCTAGCATTGCATCAACAGCCTTACAGAGATGTTCAGGATCACCATATGTCCCCTTCTGACTGCAGGATCTGCAGTATCTCTGTGGGAAATCTCACTCAAAACTGCAAATCTGAGAGGGTCAGGTGAACTGAACAGTTATTCTGCAGGCATTTGCCCATCCACATCAAAGCATCTGTCATTTTTAAATATAAATGACTGGGGGCCACAGCAATGCAGGGTAAGGATGGATGTGTGTTCAAGTCCAGCCTGAATGAGGAGATAATAGCAGTTTCTGATCTACTTGTGCACATTTACTTGTTACTGTAGCTATAATAGGATAGCCTTGAGTGGAACACTTATGGCAAAGAATGCACTATCAATAAGCAACACATGTACTGAGGCCAATCTACACATGAAAGAAGGATGACAACTTTTCTGCAGTTGGTGCAGCTGTGTCTTTGCTGCCGCGATGGATTCAAAAGACAAAAAATTCTGCAGCAATTCCAGATCTACTGCTGCTGTGTTTGGAGCTCAGACACTTCCAGGAGCATGACTTAAGACTGCTCAGCAGCAGTTGCCTTAGTTCCTCAGATCCTCTTGCTTTCTGTGCATTTTATCCCCCGGAGCAGACAAGAAGCAGAAGCAGGTGCACCACTGTCATTTCTGGTGCTAGCACCCGAAGCAGTAGATTACAGGAGGGTATTTGCTGTTCTCTCTTTCCTCAGGCAGAGCAATGGGGTCGTGGCCTCCCGCACCAATGCCATGGCACTGCTATAACTACTGGGGGAAAACAGGCTTGGAGGAGGGATCTTGCTTTTCAGTTCCATTTCGCCTTCTGAACCATGTGACAAAATGAAGTGTGACACTGCAATGTCAGTTTCTTGCCTATAATCCGGATGCTGATTTTTAAAGTAACATTTTTAAAGAAGAAGAAACCATGGAAATTGCCCACAGCTCTGAGACAGCATTCAGTGAAGTTGTCTTTTGTTTTCTCTAGGCAGCTGACTCACAGACTCTCGCACTACTTCTCTGCATTTTAGAGTAAGCTGCTGGGTTTAGAATTCCTCATCTCACCTTGCAGTTGCCCTTTCTGTTGCCACTTCTTTCCTATGCAATGACAATTTTTAATCCATCAACTATAGTCCTAGAAGAAGAGAAACTGTTTCCTTGGCATTTCCTGCGGGTAAAAGCAGTCAGAAGGAAGCTGTAAATGTGGAGTTTGGGTGAACAACACTAGCAGTAACTATAGCATAAAGAAACATTAAGCAGGAGAAATGAAAGAATAAGACCAAGAACAGTGATGGTCCATTTCCTGAAGTTCTTGATGGTACTACCATCACAAGCGGCAATAGAAGGGACATCAAAACACACCTCCTGAAGTCACACACCAGGAAGCAGTACTGGTACTAACAAAGCCAAGGTTCCTATGGATGTGGCTTCATCCCTGAATTTCCTTATGTGTAAAAAGCAAAAGCCCCAGTCAATGCTTTCTCCATGGCTGGAGACTTTTAAATACTCACTACATGTGGCTTCTGCTCCTCAAATGCCTTATTAGTGTCAAGACCACAACTTCTCTGTTGTGTCTATTGGGTCTCTTCTCTATCCACAAACCTCTCTGTTGAGTTTCTACTTCAACCCCATACAAATACAGCTGGCTTCAAATCTTTTCAACAGAATCAAGAGGTGTAACAAGCAAATATGCCTGCATTAGATTCATTTACTCAAGAAACCAGTGTCAACACATCAAATAGAAAACGTTCTCTGTGTAGGCTGCCAAGACTTCTATCTTTAATGTTCACCTAGTTCCACAAAATCCCTTTCAGGCAGTCCTATATATGAATTTTGCAGGTGGGAAACTGTGGCAGCAAAAGTCCTAAATCAAGATAATTTAGACCATTCAGTGTCATGAATAAAAGGTGGAAATTACTTGCTCCAAAACTGTTGTAAAATAGGTATCACTGTTTAGTCAATACTCTTCAAGGCTACAAAATTCCAACCTTTATGAAGGATCATTAAAGTCACCACTAATTGGGATCACTTGGCATTTTCCTACACCTGGAAGATTTTATCCTGATTTCCACAGTCTTCCATTAGATCTCATGAGCAACAGAAGCCAAACAATAACTGAATTTACCAAAGAAAATAGTCTGAAACTTTTTTCACAGGGGATGTTCTGCTCCTATAAACAGGTTTTCTAAAAAAAGTGCTTCCCAATGCCAGTATACTGTCTAAAACTTTGAGGTTTTTTAGATTTGACTGACTATCATAAAATAAAATTTAATTTTTAAACCTCTCTCCCAATCTCCCTCTTAGTTTTTCTTTCATTGTAAAAGTCATAGGATTTTCTGGCAACACATTCTGTATTCAATACTACTGCCTTTTATAAGTTATACAATTTCATGTCACTAAATTGTTTAGAGATTGCACCAAACAGAAACACTCTTCAGAATAATAGCATGTTCCTGGTTTCAGAAAGATTTCCTTATGTTTGTTATCAGCCATTGTAAGCAAATACCCTCAGTGAGCAATATAGAATATGCAAGGAGTGCATCCTGCATTTAACAGACATATGTGTCTGTGCAAAATACATGTGCTCAAGAAGTTTTTCAGCAGGCCAGTAATATTTAAGATGAGAGAGGAATTAAAAAAGAGAAGTTGTTTGATTAAAGATATGAATAACATTTGTCAGTATTGTAAAACATGGCCTTTTGTTCCACACTATTGTGCTGGGCTGAATTTTTTACTGAAGAAAATACCTTTTAAAAGAGACAGCTTAAATCTTTGCTTCTGAGTTCCCCATAGTGCAAAGCATTTATTCACTCAAGTGCTGCAGGCCAAATGCCTTGTCTAGTTCCAAAGGAATTCAATGGGAGTTTTGGTTTAGATACAGAAAATTAGTGGATCACATAATTTGCAACAACAGTGTGGCCTCCAGGCGTTTCCTGTATCAGTGAACAAGGCAGGCATCAAACCTGAACAGGCAAGGCTCCAACAAGCTTCAAGTTGTGCAGAACCCCAAGAGCAGCAGTAGCATCTTCTGCACTGTCTACCCCCTCTCCTGTATTGCACAGTGACTGGAATGGGACAGCAAAACCCCTCTACACCAAACCTGTGAATTCCCTGAGACACCTTCAGAGCAAGCAAATAAGCTGATATACCTACTCTAGCATTTCCACTGAAGTTGTAGGCACGTAGAAAGGAGAGAACAGAAGCTAGCCAGCTGCATTTCTGTTCTGTGATGGGAAGAGGTCTGGTGGGGAAGAAGAGAGCAATCTGACAGCGCCATGTGCACAATTCAATTCTCTCTGTTTCTGCCTCCAGCAGCACTAATATCAGACAGGAAGGAAAAACAGCTATCCTAACCTGTCATCCCAGCCACCTCCAGAATCAGTCAAACCATGCGCTGGGCTTCTTCACAGCCTCATGTCACCTTGCGACCATTTTTCTCCTGACTCCAGTCCTACCAGCTACCTCACCTTTCTTACCCTGCAGCTTTGTATTGGCCCTGTGACATAGTGTAGGCTGTCCTCACATTAAAAAAAAAAAAAAAATCTCAGGCAAGGGAGATTGATTGTTTTCTTTAGGAAAGTCTGCATAGCATATGTTAATATTAGTCCAGGTGAGGTCAGAGGGGGTTCTACATGTGAAGCAAGGAGCTATGGGGGTGCTCTGTGGTACTCTCATCCTTGGGCAAGTGCATTGCACAGATGCACAACAGCAGCTACAGAACATCCCCTATCCCAACAGCATCAAACAATGCAAGAGGAGAGAAAGACCTTACCAGTTCCCTGTCCACTGAAGAGTATAAGACAGAGGTAGACTGGGAGGAGGGAGGAGGAAAAGAAAACAAGGATCTTTGGTGCCTTGTATGCTTTCTACTTACTATTCATGTCGACAGCTGTATCTGCTTTGGAGTGCTTTTCCAAAAGGAGGCTCTGCTAGAGCTACACTGACAGCCTGCTCATTTCATCATAGCTGCCAATACACAACCCAGAGCCATGATGCGGAGGAGCATTTAGACAAAGAGGAACAGATACAACAAAAAGCAGAAGAGGATGCCACTGGAAAGTGGTAAGAAAAAAGGAACAAATTGTTCTAAGCAAAATCAAAAGAAATAGAGAAAGCGTGTTAAACAGTAGAAAGAGAAGATAGAAAAATACTGTTCTCTAGCTAGCACAGTGGCATGTTCACATCAGGAAGGATGCTCTGAGACTTAAGGCATGGAACAAAGGATCAAGATATATGGGTTCAGCTTCCACCTGTGTCAGATTTCCCCATCTGATCTGACTGGAGACATCCATCTCCCTATTTTTGGTTCTGTGGCTGCAGAACACCCTTCACTTCTTGGTGCTGCTCTCTTAATGGAGACTCTTCAGCAGAAGAACTGGCTCTGAAACTGTGAGGGGTGACTGCCTTGTGGCAGTGGCCATGCCATTGTCAGAGAAGTGGAAGGCAGGAAGCTGCAGGCTATGTTCACTGCTTTCTACGAGCACTCATGCAGGAATGTTCTCTAGGCCAGCTGTGGGACAGCAGAGCTGGGCCTCTCAAGTGAAAAATTTCAGACCTACCACAAGTTCTGGGGTTAACTCCAGAGGTCATTTTCTTGCCGTTTGAAAGGGCTTTGAATTTCTTTTATCTAAACCGCAGCATCCAGCCACTCCATTAGATGGAGGCTGAGGTATCATATCCACTGTGTGGCACACAAAACAACCTAAAAGATGAGATCCCAGAAAGGTCCAGTACCTTTTCCATAGATGTTTTTTGTCACCTGAGCTCAAGTTGTCTATGCACGCAGTGCACACACACAAGTTTTTGCCACCTTTCTGGGCCCCTCAGCTAGCAGCCACTGCATATGCAAAGGGTTTGTTATTTAAAACAGAGAGCCAGAAATAGAAGCTGAGCTGGAAAGTGGCAGCAAAAGATATGTGCTTTCTAACAAACAAAGAAACTGCACCTTGCTCAAAAGCTGACTTCTTATACTGAAGAATTTACCATACAGATTTTTCTCTCCAGTCATAGTTATTAGCAAAAACTGTGTCGGTATCACCACAAGAAAGCCACCGCAGCTTGTTCTGTCATTGTCAAGAAAAGGTACTTTCCAACAAGCCAAAATGTGGTGTTTCTTCACAGCACAGATCTGTTCAGCCAGCACAACCTGACCAGGTCAAGCCCAGCTTGCTCCCTCAACCTGACATTTTCCATTACCTAAACATCTCTGTGGCCATCTAACACACTGCTTCCAATAAAAGAGGGCCTAGCACTGATCATGGTGTTCCAGATGCAGTTTGACAAGTGCTAAAATACAGAAAAACAATAATTTCCTTTGACTTTCTGACCGTGCTATAAAAACATTTTACTTCCAGCTCACAAGAAATCTTAAATGGTGCTTCAAAACTTGCCAGTATCTTGCTATCTCTTATACTTTCCAGTATCTAGCTATTCTTCCATTATCTATTTTTTTCTCTTTTCTTTCTGGGTTTTGTTGGTTTGGGTTTTGTTGGTTTGGGCTTGGATTTATTTTACTTTTTGGCGATTTTGTGTTTAAGGGGTTTTTTTTCTGTATTTCTTTTTTGGTTTTTTGTTTGTTTGTTTTAAAGTATTTTAAAATTGTTTGCTGTTTGGAGGTTTTTTTGTTGGTTGTTTTTTGTTGGGTTTTGTTTTTTGTTTTTTGGTTTGGTTTTTTTTGTGGGAGGTTTTGGGGGTTTTTTGTTTGCTTGTGTTTGGGTTTTTTTTTTTCATTTGATTTGATTCATTTTCATTTGATAGTACTTAGTCCAGTTTCTCCTACTAATACCATTCAGAAGCTGAACTTTGTGGAAAAAATCAGTCAAAATGATACAGCGATTTCTGAACTGACAAGTAGAAATACATTACTTCAACCAATCTGAAAAATTTTGACAGGTTCTGCTTTGGGTCAAAAAAGTACTTTTTCCTATCCTTATGAAAGACTGCCAAAGTCTGGTTGCTTAAAACACATCAAAATGTCACAGTTCATATACACTCAGATAAAATCCAGCAACCAAAATCTCTGAGGGTTCTGTCTGAAGTGGACACACTTCAATTTCTTGTAAAGTTTAGCATTCCCTAGGCTGCACAGCTCTAGACCGGCTGGATAGGACTGTCATGGAGATCCACAGAGTAGTGCTTCAGGTGAGGGTGGGTTTCTACTGCTCTGGCAGAGACTATTTTGAGATAACCACTTGGGAAAACCTCTCTTTCTAGGCTCAGAAGGGAAAAAAAAAAGCCACGAACTCAACAGGAGGAGTTTTATGGGACAAAGTTTGTAATTTAGAGGTGATAGGATGAAAAATAGTCAAGGAAAGTTAAATATAGTTAAGAAAAGCTTTTTTTTATTAACAGACCTTTGAAATTCCTTAGTCACATTCTGGCAGATGTAGCTGATTGTCAGGCTTGGCTGGTAGCAAATGCTTCTGCATCTTTTTTGTAAACAACTATCTGTTCAGACTGCTTACAGCAGCAAGAGACAAGCCCATCTTCTACTGGAAACATAAAATGTTTATCCACCACCTGCTAGGAAGGCTTTTGTTACTTGAAATTTGTCTTTTGAGCTCTGTGGAAAGTGTGTGTGTATTCTAAATGCATTTTCAAATAATGAAGGAGTTTTGATGCCTTAAAACATGTTTTCTTCAAAATAAATAACAGATTTTATCACTTGAATTGACTTTTAAATGCTTGTAAAAAGGTTCAGGATGAAGCACCCTAGAGAGAATAAGTTTCTCAATTCCCAGAAAGCCAGGCTGTAAATCCCTTACTGCCAATGGCAAACAGCAACTCACATGCATAATTTTGTGAGCACTGGTAAGAGCAATTCTTCACTGATGGGAATTAAGCTTTCATTCTTCTAGTTCAGTATAGAACAAAATGGTCACCATCAGTGGATGTTCCTTATGGTATTCCTCCAAGTGAACATCAAATATCCTTCTGGAAAGATCTCTCAAGGAAATAAAATTTAAAAAAAAAAAAAAAAAGAAATCGCCAGAAATCACCACCATTTACTGGAGCAAAAGTTAGGTGCTCTTTTGATGGAAAAACCCACAGTTTTTTGAGAAAAGGCTGCACTGGCAATTTTATTTTACATAAACATGGAACCAACCACCACACATTACACAGGCAACATAAAACAGTCAGCAGCAATTAATGCTGGTCAGTGTTGACTTGGGCTGAAGGTGAACAAGGCACTGTGGGAACAGGGCAATCTCAGCTCTCTGCTGCTAAACCCCAGCAGCTATTGTCATTTTTAATGGGAGTCTGGCTGTGGAGAATTTGAAATATAAATAATGGCATACCAGCAAGCATTTATCAACAACAACATCATTAAAACACAGAGAAGAGACTTTTTTTAGAAGTCTTCATCAGCTCTAGGAGAATTCCTCCCTGCATAATGGCAGTGCTCTTAAAAAGATCAGTGGATCTTAAAGCAAGAGAACATTGCTAGCAATTGTCTGACCTAAATATACAAAATCACATCCACATAAAATACTTTAAAAAATAGTGCCACTAAGGTCAAATAATCCAGCATTCAAAATTCTCAAAATGGCAGTACTAAAGTTGCCTGCATGACCTCAACTCAGCAACCCATAATTCAGGCTCCTTCAGCCTGACTGCAGAGAATGGACAAGCCTCCATAAATAGGTGGCTAATCAGCTGCTACTTTTGCCCTTGTATCTCAGAGCAGCAGCAAAGGCATGCCACAAAACCCCAGCCCCAGGTCTGTCATTTCACAGGTCATTACAGTCCCAGAGCAACCTCTCAGCGACCCCAGGCTGCAGCACTCAAGGGGCGTTCAAGAACACTGAATCAAGGCTGAGACTGAAGGAATGGGAAAAGCATAGGCCAGATATTTAGAGTCCTTTTGAAACCTGTCTTTCATTTAAAGCGTCTATGTCCGAAACTTAAAAGTTCTGCATCACCACTTTTAGTTGTGCCTGCAGGCCTTTACAGGTAAGAAAACACCTGCTTCTGGTTGTACACAAAAAGAACTTGTGTCCAAGCAATGTTACATTTCTCAGGAGCAATCTCATAACTACACTCCAAAAGAAATCCCGTACTTAGCTCTTTCCTGGCCTCAGTGGTAATACACTTATCAACAAGTACAAAGGCCAGAGGGAGAGCTGGTGTGCCAGCCCTCTCCTTTATCACTCTTTAGCAGTGGTCATGGTGTTCACATCAGGCTGAATAGCTCTGGGTTTCAAAGCATTCTTTCCTCAAATTGGTTTGTCTCATCTATGGGCAATATTCTCATTCCATTAAATAAGCATTTGGTGAGCAGCCACACATGCCACCAGCAGGACTGCCCACCACAACAGCCTTTGATACCAGAGTGTCAGCACAATTAACTTTTGTTTCCACAGCATCCAACTCAAACAGGCTCATATGTTCTGTCCTCAGTACACATGTTTCAGATGGATTAAGGCTGATACTAAACCAGGCAAAGGGAGTCCACTGTGACTCATCCAGTATCCCTCAGGATAACCTAACAGAACCCAGAAAGCAGAGTATTATGGCTCAGAGGGAAGGAAAAAAAAGAACACACTTCTCTGGAAATAGGACAAGGAGCAAACCTCTGATGCTTTAGGTCAGCTTTGATAATTGAAGCATTTCATGTATGAACTTGATACCTCCCAGGAATCCATCCCTACTCACAGCATAGGGCCATGCAGAGTCACCCAAGCCACCAAGCCTGCCATTTCCAAATGGTAAAACAAACAGCACACACAAGAAATGCCAGTTGCTGTTCTGGATGCAGGTGCTGGCAAAGCCAGCAGATCAAAGGCTTTTCTAAGGTTGGAAGCTGTCAGAAAGCTCCATTCTATCACTCCTTCCCCAGCCCATGCATCTAGACAAGGCAGAACAATTTTTTTCAACCACAGGGAGAGCTACACCAGCATTCTCGCAAAGACATGAGAAGATTTCCTGCCTTGCCACCTGGTTTCTGACTCTATTCATGAAATCTAATCCTCCAAGCTGCTGTGCTGAGGAGGATGGGATTTGTGAAGGCTTTGAAGACCCCAGGCAGGTAATTCCTGAGGTAATTCTGAAAGCAAAACAAAGTGACAGTCTGCTTCCTGATCCGTTTTTCTAGGAAAATTACATTTTATGGCCAATTCTGTCCTTACACACTGACTATAAAATTAACTTATTAGCTGACTCAACTCCATTTTATGTGAAGGATTGAGAAGGATTGCCTCCAGCCCTTGTCCCTTTAACTCTAATTATCAAGTGTATACCAGATTACATTCAGAATGAAGTAGCCGGGTCAGGCAATCTACTTAAAGTTTAATGGAAGTTAATGATTCATTGATCAAACTCATTTATGTCTAATTAAACCCTTCCTGTATTATAAAAGACAAGGGGGAAGTTTTATAATGCACCTCACTCCCATTCTGCACATGGTGGATTTGCTGCAGAGCTCTGTGGAAAATTCACAGCATCTGCCTTTTGTGAGTGCATGGTTTGGCAGCGGCCCTGTAGATTTAAAAGTATAATTATCTTGGATGACTTCAGCAAATTGATGGGGGTTACGCAATGCTGACAAATACAATACCAATATCCAGCTGCACACAGCCAGACTGAAAACTGAGTTTGTACGCACCAGCACTGGCACAATGGTGGAGTTCCAGGGAGCATAAAAATAGCCAGATTTGCATGTGGATCTCAAGCATAAGCCTCCCTGGAATAAGCCAGCAGTGATGTTAAGCCTGAGACAGGGAGAAAAGCTTTGTATTGCATGTGGATGCACCTCAGTCTCTGCTCAAGCTTCAAAACTGGCAAAGCAGCCGAGCATCCAAAGCATGGCACAGGCAGTGCTCAGTATTCACACATAAACAAGTGACAGGCAACCCACTGCAACGCTCAGGATTCATTCTTTCCTCCACTGACTGTCCCCTCTTATGAAGCACTTCCTAGACATCATCTTGTATATAAAGATGTGATCACAGCACAATGCCCCTACTGAGGGGCTATCCACAGAACGTTACTTTTGTCACAGTTGTTCAAGGCAATATAATTAAACACAAATACCATGGTCTAGTTACATATTTATCATTTTGTTACATAGATTTAAATTTTATACCATTTATGTGAAGAGCTAAAAATTTTTTTTACAGTCTCAGTCTGCCAGGGCACAGAAGGAATGCTTTATTTTTTTCTCTGTAATTTGAAGTTATTGGTCCTTCATATGTTAGATAGGACAATACAGTCTTTAAAATTATGCTTTTCAAACCTTTTTAGATGTATAGATATATAAGATGGTATAATGATACAAATTACTCTGGAGGAACAAAATGAAATGCACTGTAGTAATTTTCTTTCTTCAGTAGTCTAGATTCAGGTGTCTATTATTCCTCAGGTGTCTGACTAACACAAGATAAAACCAACTGGGCTTGCAATTTGTTGAACAGTCCAAACAGTTTTGGGTTGGATGGAGCAAGCGGTTTTCATGAGTTGGCAGGATACTCCTTTTTTTCTCCTATGTTATTCTTGTTCTATGATATTTTGCAAATCCCTATGGATGTCTAATAACAGCCTGTTGACCTATTCCTTCTGCCACCTGCTTCCTAAGTCACAGTAGAGTATAGGTTTCATTATCTTCAAAACTAGATTCCTACTGCATTTATGATGGTCCATTATAGCTGTCCTTTAAGTAAACATGTATTTTCACTTATTTGATGTTAACATGAATGGTTGCTTATATATTAAAAGGATACCAACTCCCAATTAACATCTGACTTGTCCAAAAGAACCAGTCCCATTGAATCTGACCAGCTATAGTTCATGAAAGTCTATTGGAAACAGCAGCAAGATTTGGTCTTTTGTAATATTTTGCCTGTAAGTCTTTCCAGCCCTTGCATACCAGAAAAAAGTGGCATCCTGCACTCTGCTAAGTTGCAGATGAAACAGGCTTTTGTTAGCATTTTTTCTCATTTCCAAAATTATTTGCCATACATATATATAAATAATGTTTTGATTTTTGACAACTTTCTTTTACAAATCCTTTATAGTTTTAACTCAGTTCAGCAGTGGTGAGTGGCTGTTGCTTTATGGCAGTAAGACATGGCTCAATTTCTATTTTACAGTAAATGGCACAGACCAGCTATGAATACACTGAGGTTCATTATCTCAAATGGTACTGTTTGGCACTCCATTTCTGACCAAATATTGTATTTCTTTATCCATAACTGTTCCAAGAAGTCTGTCAGTTCCCAGAAGTCTACAGAGAACTCTGTAATAATGAGGCTCTTTGTATAATTTGCAGTGGAAAGGTTATTTCCTATTTTTTTACGAGGTCTGTTGGGAACGGCTTGTATTCTCATTGTTTCCTTTTGCTATTTGGACTGCATTTAATTTAACTGCAATTAAATCAAATGGCAACTGCAATTTAATTTAGCTGTTACTGCAATTAATTGTATGATCTCTGAAAGACTTGGCCAAGTTTGACTGGAATATGGCTCCTCCGGGTTTCCAGAGACAGACTTTGATTCCAGATTGATCATGCGTATCCTTTGGGGTGGAACAAAGGAGTTCTTGGTGACCTAGGCATTATGACCCAACCACCTCTGCACATGCCACTGTATACACTCAAATCATCTTGATATTTCCAGGAACCTTGAAAGATAGATGGGGTTTATCCTAGTTGCCAGACCATTCAGGGAGGATGATGCACATGAGTACTTGTAAATCTTTCTTTTTACCAATTTTTTTACCAATTCCTTTTTAGTCCCTGTCTTGTGTCTCACTCTTAACTCTTAAATAGCATGAAAATTAGAGGAGAACCACACAAAAAGTGGAAACAGGAACATATGACCAAGAATAAATGAGGAAGTAACACAGAAAAATAAAATCAAACATCAGAAAAATAAAATCGAGAGAGTAGTATACAAAATGAGTTAGAGCTAGCAAGAAACATAAAAAGTTTCAAGGAAAAGTTCACTGATTGGATCAGAAACAATTTTATATTTTTAGTGAATATAAGAGAAAAAAATAGAAAAAATAAATGTACCTATACTTTGGAAGAACAATATACGACGTATGACACAGATAAGACTGAAATATGACATTTCCATCCTTTCTTTAGAATGACACAATGGATAATAAAGGAGAGAAGAACATGGACCAGAATAAGCAAAGGGCATTTTAGAAGTATGAAGGCAAGATAGATATTTTCAATACAGCTGACCCTGACAAAGCTAACCCTAAAGAATTTCAGGAACTCGTGAAAGCCATCCCTAACAATTCAGAAGACAAAAGTGTCTCTCAGAGAAAACCAATGCTCTACTAGCAGTGTCTGTCTGAAATAGCATTGTAATATGTATTAATCGAGTTTTTGCTAGTGCTTAGGAAAACACCAGCAAGAAATACTTAAATTATTGGTTATTATGACCAAGAAGACAATAGGCGTATAAAAAGCAATAATAAAACAATGATATATTATATTATGCCTGCTTAATTTGGTATATTTATTAGGATTACTTGCATAGATGATAAGGAGAAAGACTCAGATATGACATTTATGTTATCTACCTAAACTTTTTCACATACCTGCATGATACTCTCACATCAGGAAAATACAATACAAAGGAAATGTCAGTGCATGAATACCTGATTTTAAAATAACGCTCACGTCCTAAGTCAGAATTTTCAGTCTCAAGATGGGATTTGGAGGGATCTGCAGTGAATCCAGGACTAGTCAGTATTTTCAATAATGATTTAACATGAAATAAAATTATGTATAAAGTATTTAGTACAGTCCCCTGCTGAAAAGGATTGTTAGCATCTCAGATATCAAGTCAGTCCCTTTGAGAATCACTGAAACAATTACGGAAAAATTTAAATTGAAAGACCTCAACTTTCTACACAAAGGATCAGACCAGGCTTCTCAAAAAGGTTTTCAAGACCTGACTGGCCAAAGACAAGTATGGAGACATCAGAAACTGCAGTTACAATCTGCCAAAGGCAATCTGTTCCACTGTCCTCACTTTGAAAAAGTTTACTCTTATATTCAGGCTCAACTGGTTTTATTTCCACTCATATCCATAGTCTGTCATCCTCCCACCTCTGTGATGAGTCTGACTCTTTTCTTCTTGATGACTTCCTCATTGGTCAGAGGGGGACCTGCCAGGTTTCCGCAAGGTTAAAGGTAGTTCTCCTCCCCCTCAATGCTCCCACACCAACCTAATAAGAAAAAATATAATAAAAATATACATGTTTAGATCTGGGAAGAACCAGTTAAATCCATAAACACAAAAAGGGAAATAATTAGTGAAGCAGCAGTGGTTAAAATACTAACAGGGTCTTGCACTATCTTAATATACCCAGTACATGTAACACATTCACTTTCTGTGCTTGGCACTTGTGAAGTTTTGGTTGGATGCTGCCCAGAATCCAGTCCTGAGGAAACAAAAAAGAAGTGAGATGCAGAAGACTATAGTGGAAATAACTTTGGATTTGAAAATCTGGTGATATACATTGTTAGGAAAGACGAAGACATTTTCTCTAGAGAGAGAGAAAGAGGAGGTGAAAGAGAAAGAGGACAGCAAAAAGGGCATGGAAACAGTATTCCATTCACTGAGTAGGTAAGTCTTCCCATATTAAGGAAAAGAGCAAAGATCTCGTGTGCTCACTGTGACCAAGTCAAATACAAATACTTGATGTCAAAAGATATTAGCTCAGAGAGTATGAAAAAACCTCCAACTAGAGTAATAATCAAGTGATAAATTAGGCTGCAAAGTAAGGCCACGGATTCTATATCACTGCAGCCTTTCAACCAAGGGTAGATAAATACTGTCAGCTCTGTGTCAGGTCAGAAAGGAGAAACAGATGATGTCTCAAAGTTCTTTTATTCAAAGACAGGAAATTTCTTAACAACTTTGATGCTTCAGGTAAACCTCTTCTCTAAATAAAGTCAAAGTAGCAACATTTTCTTATGAACTATTTTGGGGTCTTAAGGTCATTAAAAGGAGCCAATTAAACACTGGCTGTGAAAGTTGCGGTATGGTGCTTCTATAAAGTGAATTTTCAGTTCATTTTTCCTAATATCATTGCAGTTCACAGCATCCAATAGCATTGTTTATTTTTTAATAAAACTTTAATTTGGCTTTGATTGAGTCATCTTTTGTTTTATGTTGTCTAACATAAATTACTCATTCATACTCGACAGCTGATCCACCATTTAGTATTTTGAAGGGTGTCAAACATTTCTGTATTATTCGTTTTTGACTTCTGGTACTACTCAAACCTTCACAAAGCCTTATGCTTTCTTGTTTATTCAGAGGGTTGTTTTCCTATTTTAAGTGCACTCACATAACATTCATATAAAAAATTCTTATTCTTTGCATCATAAGCTTCTTAAGAAAATATTTTCTTTTCTTTCCAAGCTTGCAAGCTTTGGTAGGTCTTTTATCGCAGTTACTTCCATATAGCTTTACAAAAAAACCATTTATTTGTACTTCTGCAGATATCTGCAGTGTGGCACAGATGATGCTTGCTCATAAAGTATTTGCACTTAAGTGATATTTTGTCCCAGTGGACTGGAATCCCAAACTCTACGAGACTGTCTCAGTGGCCATTCTCCAGTTCCAGTTTTATTTAACCTGGTTAAAGTGAGCCCTTCCTCTACTATAAGGTAAAGACTAATTGCTACATGCATAACCCTCTTTCTCATTTATCTGTTGTATTATTCTGGCGAATGGTAGGAAAAAAGTTAATCTTCATGTATTTTATTTGTTTTTGTAAAAAACCAAGTTTCTGATAACTGTACCTGCAGAAAGTTAGTTCACTTTACTTTTGGAAACAGCATCCAATGTCTTACTATAAAACGATACAGAAAAAAATTAAAAATATATATTTTGGGGGTTTACTCCTTGTCCTAAGTGTACTATTATCTCTCTTCTCTTTCTGAAAGAAATTATCTGAATGTTGATACTATCTGAGGACAGCAACAGTTTTCATCATCCTTGGATGCCTTTTCTAGGGGACAACCTGAATTTTGTCTCCCTAGTGGGTACTCATAAGTTACTTTAAAGCAAAATAAACATAACTAAAAAAAATAAGCTTTAAGTATCCCTTAAGCAAATAAAAAGGCAGAGATGCTCTCAGAAAGAACTGAACTACTAGGAAAAAAAAAATAAAAAAAAAAAAGCAGCCCTTATGCGTTGTAAAATGCTCATCTGAGAAGTTCACATGGTCAGGAATAAAGGAGCAAAAGGGGAGTACTGTGTTATCACCCTTTAAGCCTGACAGCAATTAATTTCAATCATTTGGAGATATCAGGAGGACTTCAAAGTAGGAAGTCTTCCCTTACTTCCTCTCTATATTAAGTGATGTATAACAAAAATATATCCCTTACCCTGTCAAGCTTTACTACCAGCTAGAAAATTACCGAGAGACACAAGCACCTTGAGTAAGAGAAGCATAGAGTGACAAGTGAGAAAGTGGAAGAGAGTTACGATTACATGAACTTCACTGCTAAAAAGTAAAGTATCTATGAGATGCATATTTTCTAGCAGAACAATAGAAAAAAAAAAAAAAAAAAAAAAGGAAGATGAACTGTAATCTGTAGCATAGGTTATCTTTGGAGTATGGCTGAATATGAGCCAAGCGGAATAACTGTCTTTTAATTAAGGTTTAGAGCACAGCTCATAAGCAATATTAAGTTTAAAAAAAAAAATCAGTGATTTTAACAAGGTAGTATTGCAGTATTGAAATGCAAAGATAATAAATATCCCTTAAAATATTTTTTCCTTTAAGGAAATTTAAGCAGCTATGAATATTCATAAACTGTCACATTTAACAGAAACCAACATGTTATTTCATGAAGATTAGATCCAGCAAAGCCTGTCTTCCCACAAGTTGCATATTTTCTACCCAGGCCATCACTTCCTACCCTCAATTCCAAACTACACCTCCAGTCTTCTACAAAACTTACACCGTAGGTAGGAAGCTAGAGACTCCCATCCCTGTTTCAGCAAAGCTTTGCAAAACTGACTAAAAGGGTCCACCTGTTTCTATAGTCAGAAAAGCAGCTAAATTCCACAATGCGGTTTCCTAGAAGAAACAGTATACAATGAAGCGGGTTCCTAAACTGTCACCCTTTATTGCCGTCTTCCTCCCTGAGTGACTTCAGTAAATGAAATGTGCACCTTGACCAGTAAGGGAAGTAAGGAAATGCACAGCAGTTATCAGTCCAAGGCTCAGCCTGGATCCTGTTGAACTTTGCTGGGCTGGGAGCCAGGAACTGCTTCCGTAGGAATGCACTTGCTGCTCCTCCAGCCCAGCAGTCCTTGCCAACCACTGTCTTTTTTTCTAAACCACTGCCTTGCTGGTATACACATTCCTTATAGGGGTTCTTGGACTGACAGATTCTTAACACGGTCAGACAAAAAAAATATGGTTTAAGTGTGTCACTATTTTGTTTTAGTTTAAGTCCCGAGGCTTTAGTGTCCATATTTTAAAGTTGAACTATTACATCTATATTAACACCATCTAGCTTTGAAAGATTTAGTGATACATAAGAATTTAATAAAATGAACCTACTCTTCTGGAAGATTAATATCATCCACAGTTCCTACATTTCTGAAGTATTTTGAAAGATTCAATAGGTTTCAAGCAAAAGTATTGCCACAATGAATAATCATCCATTTATATTATGGTTTTGAATCAATTAATATTGGCTACATGGAATAAAAAAATGGCTACTGAGTAACTAATAACCAGCTGTACTTTCTTATGACATTGTAAGACTCAAGATGATACTAAGATTGAGTGGCTAAAATCCACAGAAAAAACCAGTAAATCACTCATTAATTATGACTGAATTCATCCCTGTTGTATCTACAGCCACAAAAACAAAGGCTAAAAGGCCCTATCTTCCTTCCCACTAAGTTTCTGGGGCTGTCAATTTGCTTTTGTCAGACATGTGAGCAACAGGTAAGGAAGTGTGGCCTTTCCACGACACAAAAAACCATAGGTGGTCACAGCCAATGACAAGCAGGTAACTATCACCTCTTAATATTGAGCACTCTTTGTTATCCTCTTCAAATACATGGTATTTGTAGCTTTTACCTAAGGAAAGGAAGAATAAAAGTTCTTGTGCAAATTTTCAGCAAAGCACAAACACAGAATGGTCCAGACCTGATTTTATTGCAGCCAAACATCTAACATGACCAGAAGTATTGCAGCCAAATGAAAATCTCTTTCAAAGGACTGCAGCACGATGTACTGTCGTCATGAAGCTGTGGGGGTGAGAAGTGTGTGGCATACTAAGATGGAAAGCATACGGCTAGAAAACAAATTTCATGAAAAGATTTGTCAGGGGAGATTAAGATAACTGGTTTTGACATTAAAAAGTAAGATTTAAGTTGCAAGGCCCCACATGAATTCAGAATAAGTTTTTGCTTTCTATGATACAACAGTGAGAAAACTTCCTTTCTTTTACAGTCTTACAGTTGCACTATCTTGGGAATGACATTTGATCTTCCTAGATAAACATTATTGAACAATATTCAAGTTTTGTTAGTTTTATTTTGTTCAATAAAGATTTCCTGCAAAATTCTAGCACATTTTAAAATCTTCAGCACTAAGTATAAGCAATCTTTAAATTACCACTATTTCTAGAGTGAGTTTATACCAGCTGTTTTCAGCTGGAGAACAGATTGTCATAAAATCTTCTACAATGCTTTGAATCTTGAAAGTGAGCAGAAGGTAATCATTCTCCCCTGTCCTTTCTATTCCCAGAGAAATGGCTGGAGACAAGGGGAAACAGGAAAAAAAGAACTGCATGTAGCTATCAAAAGGAGAAGGGAGAAATCAAGAAGAGGCATTTGTCCAGCAAAAGAAAAAATTCCTATGTAACTGATACTGGGCAAAATTACTGCAGGGAAAAAAAAAATTAATTTATTAGCTTTATAAAAAAAAAATCAGTTTCCAACTTGAAGGAAATTCTTCAAAAAAAAATGCCTGCATGCCTACAATTGTCATTGGACATGACAATTTAGTGAACAAGTGCCCAACATCACCAATGGGATCAAATTCCTTTTAGAAATAAATACTAGAAGGAAGTAAGAAGGAAGACCACTCATGATAATGTGGATTTATTTACACACATACACTTCCCAAATAGGTCCACATAGGACTCAAAGACCCTGAGCTACCACTCCCTTTCCCCTTTCTCTTCCTGGTCTGGGGATGGAGTTGAGAATTGGAAGTACAAAAAAGGTGTTACAGGTTGAGATAAGAACAATTAATTTACTGGAAACAGCAACGAGAAAACAAAATTAATTGTAACAACTACAATATTAATAACAATCATATAAGTCAAAAATTTACACATAAAACCTACGACAAATACTAAGTAGCTCTTTCCCATCACACCATACTTTGTCCTGACCAGAAAAGGAATGCCTTTTGTCCAAGAAGCCAGAGTCCCTTTCTCCACCACTGGCAATGGTATAGGATGGTACAGAATAACATTACAGTCTTGGCTGTTCCCACATGTCACAGCATACTGTAGCCTAGGAGAAACTGTAAAAGGAAATTTGGATTCCTGGGCTCAAATGATCTGGTGGGCTCAGCCTCCCTGTCAGCTGGGTCTACAGGTGAGTAGACCACACCCAGTTACTGTGAAAAAATAGTTCTGTCCTTGCCAGAACTAAGACCAAGAAAACAAGCTCTCTGAGTGGCAGGAAGCACTTAAGCTAGAGCAGGGCGCACAGACAGCAGAAGAGAAAGCACCTTGAGGTACTCAGACAAATAAGAGGCATAATAACGCTTTTCTAAAGTGTAAGAAAGCATCAGTATCACTGGTTGTTTGGAGTTAAGACAGGTCTTAACTTACAGCATGGAGTTTTCATGAGGTGTCCACATTTCTGTTCCACTGGGAAGGGTGAATCTGCATTTTTAATCTAAAATTATAGCTCAAAAATTATTTTTGCCACTATGTTCAACACTCTGCTTGTGACTCTCTTCAGACCTGAAGCACTAAATTTCCACATCTAAAATTTAATAGGTGATGCATTACTAGAAAAGATGTAAAATAACTTGCATTAAAGGAAACAATATTTTAATAAGCTTTTAGTGTTGGTCAAGAGTACTTTTATTCTGTCGTATAAGAGCTGTATTTGCTTACTCTCTGAGTAACTGGGGTCTGTTGTTGATGTTTCTAAAGAAACAGAAAAAATACCTGTAATTCTCTTATTGCAATTAGAAAGCTTCAGCACACAACATGGGACACTCCCAACTTTCAATCTCCAATTTCCTTCATACGTGTACATTTAATCAAATAAACCAGTTGTATTCAGAATAATAACCTACCTTAGAATTACTGTGGGTCATAATCACAAATTGTTCTTGTTATTTGAGGGCTTTTGACTATTGTAATAATCCAAAAATCTTGCTGTTTTTCAATGTTGACTGACAAACTTGATCAGAGTGGAAAGGATAGGTCAAAAACGTAACTTATGGGTGCTTTTCTTCATTTTCAATCCATACACATAATTTCACAACTTAGCAGCTGCATGCTAAGATTTATTTAAAATTTAAAATCAGTACAGCCTTAGTATTGTTCAGAAAGGATTTGACCTGCAAGTGTAATAGATAGCTGTCATAGGCCTCATAGCATTACCTAGAAATACTGAACTATAAAATGTGGAAGTTTACTTTACATGTTCAAAGAAAAATCCAAAAATCAATGTAAAAAAATCCAATAAAATATATAACATTTTTCACAGCAGAATGAAAATAAAACAAAAACATACAGTCCATTACTCTTGTTAATTATCTGCAGAAAATAATTGGTAAGGAGTCCCCATCACAGGAAAAGTTGGCTGGATTATTTTTTTAAAGGTGTCAAAAGAGAATGACAGAGGCTTGCTTTGGTTTTCTTAGTTCTATCTAAGTTGTATCACCCAAGTATTGCAGCTTCCTTCCACGCCCCTATGAATGAATGTTGTTTAAATTAGTCCATTTAAAAGGTAGGTTGAGCCATTTTCATACTGACTTTTAGAAAGCCATTTTTCCTGTTTTATTAGTCACATTAGCATTCTATTGCCCTTTAAATGTCACAAGTTCAAGAGCATAGCTGTACATACGCTGGAATTATTCCTGGTTTATGTAATAAAACAAAAAGCTACAATTTCTTGGGACAGATAAGGTGACCAAAAACAAAACAAAACAAAACAAAAAACCAACAACCATAAAAAAAGAAAGCATAATAGCACAAAGTAGAACAACAACCAGTAAGACAAGATTGTTTGCAGGTGAATGAAGAGCAGGAGAGCTACTGAGAGCACACATTTAGAAACACTTGTTTGAATTGTCTCTATCAAAACATGTGAAACAGCTGATAAACCCAGCACTTTCTGTAACTCACAGAAAAGAAGAAAAATGGCACTGCACTCACCCCCTGACATATTCCTTAATCTTTTAGGAACCTTTGAAAAGCCATATCGTTCGTTGGAAGTACTCTCATTTATTAGTGGTGTTTTATTTGAAAGCAGAAACCTGCACAATTCCCTAGCTGTATGGTACCTAACCTAAAACACTTCCAGGTTTATCAAGGGCAACATGAAAAGCCCAGACTGGTTGGAAGGAAATATTGGAAATCAAATGAGTTTTGAAGTCTGCAGGATCTGACCTACCATCTCCTGTCAAAGACATGTAAGTGCTTCTAAACAGGTTAGTGCTTGAAAATATCACCTGAATCACCGAGTCCAGCTACCCACAGAGGAAAGCAAAGTACAACTTTTTCTTTTCCAGAACTGCCATAAAAACATCTTCACTACATGTTACTATAGCCCACACTACACTACCCACCACCTTCTGACAAATACAAGGCTCATTATATCGGGGCTTTTAAATGTCTATTGCAATGTGCCACAAGAAGACATAACTCTTCCTGTTGCCAAGTGTCACAGCTCTCCACAATTACAAATAATTTGCTAGAAAAATTAGCTTAAGAGGAAAGTGTGCTACATGGTAGAAAGGAGGGTAAACTCTTCGTCTCCTCTACCTTCCCTCCACTCCAAAAATCCTTGCCAAGCTCATTAAGCAAAAAACCACATATACCCACAAGGATGCACGTAACATGAGGACTTACATATCTATACAGCCACTCAGCAGGCATATTTTTAAGCTTCATGCATATCATGTTTTAACCCCAGCTGGCAATTAAGCACCACGCAGCCACTCACTCAGTGCTCCATCCTGCCAGTGGGGGAGAGAATCAGAATAGAGAAGTGGAAAAATTTGTGACTGAGATAAAGACACTTCAGTAGATAAAGCAAAAACTGCATACATGCAAGCAAGACAAAGCAAGGAATGAATTCACCACTTTCCATGGGCAGGCAAGTATTTATCCATCCCCATGAGAGCAGGGTGCCGTCACATGCAGCAGTGACCTGGGAAGACATATGGTGTCACTCCAACATGCACCCTTTTCCTACTTCTTTCCCAGCTTTATCTGCAGAGCATAATGCCATATACTATGGGATATCCCTGTGGTCAGTAGAGGTCAGCTGCCCCAGAGGTGTCCTGTCACAGCTCCTTGCGCACCTCCAACCCACTCACTGGCTGGATGGGATGAGAAGAAGAAAAGGCCTTGTCTTTGCAAAAGCCCTGCTCAGCAATAACAAAAACAGCCCTGTGTTATCAATGCTGTCTCCAGCACAAATTCAAACCCTACCAGCACCGTGAAGAAAATTGTTTTTACCCCAGCCATACCCAACACAAAACATTATGATCATGTCATGGCACCAGCGTGGAAGATTCAGTGTTCTGCCTGGTCCATTGTGCAGGATGTTACAGGGAGCAGAGGCTTCCTGGTGGCTGGAGGTCCCCTTTAGAGTCTGTTGGGGCAGAGTTCAGTCCTGTAATGCAGCCCCTCACCAAGCAGAGAGAGGTTCACTGGTCTCATCAAGAGCCCTGAGAGGCCAAACCTCAAAGGCAGCTCTGGTACAGCCTCTGTATTGCCCAAACAGGGCTGTACACAGGGACCTTCTGCTGTGGAAACCTCATCTGGCAGGTCTGCAGAAGGTGGCAGGTAAAGGGGAAAAAGGAATGAGAACTGCCACATAACAGGTGCACAAAAACCCTACACCTGTGGATGCAGCTGCCTGCTTCAGCACAACCTGTGTAGCATCTGTTGTCAGGTTCAGAGGCAAACAAACCTCTAACAGTCTGAAGACTCAGTTATGGCTCTGGCAGCACAGAAAAGCCAGCACAATAAAGGGCAGTACCTCTTGCTCCCAGCAAGATCAGCATGTACTCAAATGAAGGCCGGAGTTTGTAGTACTTGCTTGGTATTCTTATCTGGTCTACCACTTGACATGTTGTCACCACACTCTTGATGACCCCAGCAGGCTGCGGCCAGGGAGCCAGTTATGTGGTGCTGCCCAGATACTATGAGACGTCACTCTTCGAGGATTTTATGCACAGTAAAGTTCAATGTATGGCAGTAGACAAAGGAGGAACTTATCTACCATTTCTGCTGAAGGCCGTCAACACCAGCAGCCCATGTAGGAGAGACCTTGGTGCACAATACACAGGGTGAGTGATGCTTGAACAGAAAGCTGTTGATAAGAAAGTAAAGGCTGCAGACAGTTGTGTAAGAATGCTTAAGCACAGAGATCTTTGCCTGACAAAGCCAATTTAGCAGTCCCCTGTAAGAAATGATGAGTAAGAAAGTCACTCAGCAGAAGGGTTATGTCTAACCCAGCAGGTGCTCAAACCACCATGCCTAAATTTGGCCCTTGCAACAACAGCCTCAACATTGTATGTAACCAGTCAAGTGAGCAAACAATCTGTAAGCTATTGAATATCATCTTGTCACAATAAAGGATGGAGTAGTTCAAGGCTGAGAAACACACTGCCAGTCACGTCTTCTGTTTTAAACTGTCCAAATCCATTTTTGATTTATATATAGCACAGAGTACCCTAATGAATCCAGCACAACTTTGAACAAAGACCTGAGCTCAGCTCTTCTGCGTATGCTTTCTCTCTGTGAATGTTTCAACTCCAACTCTGCAAAAAATATGATGCAAATATCTTCTAGGAAATATATAAATATTCTCATGCCCAGTGCCCATTGAAAAGTTCATTCTCTTTCCTTGAAGCTGAGATTGCTCTTCCCTTGAAGTCAGTAAGGTGTGCAACTAGGGTATTGAAAATGTGCTCCAAGGAACTGTTAAATCCACTCATCAGATGCAGTACAGTAGCCCTGGTTAAAGCTGACTGCGCTTCAGGATCAGACAACCCTCACAATCCATCCTCTGATAGACACAGACTGATTTCTTTGAGAAAGAAACTCCTTGCTTTGAGCTAACACAAAAATCCCACACGTTTCATAGAATTTTTTTGGTTGGAAGCGACCTCTAAAAGAATTGAGTCCAAGTGTAAACCCAGCACTGCGAAGTCCACTAGTAACCTGTGTCCCTAAATGCCACACCTACGCAATTTTAAATCCCTTCCGAGATGGTGACACCAACACTTCCCTGGGTAGCCTGTAATAATGCTGGACAACTCTTGGCAATAAAACTGGGCCTGACCCCTGGTTGTTCTGCACATGCTCCATGACGGCCCTAAAAAGATCTGCTCCATGGCAGGTCCTTGGCACCCAGGTCAGGCTGACTGGCCTATAGTTCCCCAAATCCTTCTTCTGGCCCTCCTTGTAGACAGACATCACATTTGCTAACTTCCAGTCAGCTGGGACCTCTCTGATAGTAAGGACTGCTGGTAAATAACTGAAAATATTTCAATTACATCCCTGTCTTCCTGCAAGCTATTTTGAAATTTCTTCTCTCCCTTTTGTTTCAAAATTCAGGAAGAGGAATTTAGGCAGAACTATATTCAAGTATTTTTCCAAGCAAGAGAAATTATGCATAAATTATGCTGCATAACATGCTACGCAATGTCCACCACCAAGTTCGAGGAAGAGGTTGTTCAACTTACCCACTTAGGAATTTTCATGAGAAGAGGATTAAACATTTCTGACAAAAACTTTTATCTCCCTTGTTTACAGTAAACATGATTATTCTTTTTTGAGATAAAAAAGCTATTTTAAGTACTTCAATGCTGAGGTCATCTAGGAAAGCCAACAACAAAAGATAAACTTGATTCTTCAGTATTTTCAAAAAGTTGTGTTTGAATAACCCCAACTCATGATGCTTTAGTTCAGTCATGTTTTCCTAAATTTTTGCTTTTTTTGGTCTGTCCTTATGAAGCAAAAGTCCAAACTGTGGAAGTTCCTGATATTTGTATTCTACTGCAGTTATGTGGAAATGGTCCTACCAACTCAGGGTGGGCATTTTTCTGGTCCACAAGGCTAGGAAAGAAGTTAAAATCAGAGAAAGCATGGTTAGGTGCTCCCTAAAGCATGTCCCCAGATCCCAGCAATTAGGAGAGAGTGAAGAAAGAAGGAATACCCTTTACAATGATAAAAATTTTCAGCTCTCAAGTTGTGTAAATACGTGATACCCAAGTATAAACAGTGTGGTTACTGTGTCTACCTGTCTTCTTTAATAAATTTTGTTCTACATTTCTATTCTACTTAATGTAGATTTTCATTATTCACTATCCTCTTCCTGCAAGGAAATTGAGGTCACTTTTATTCGTCTTTGTTTAATACCTGTTCTGAGCTGTTCCAAGAAATAGAGATCTTTTGCAGAGACCTTAAGGTTTCTGTGCTAATATTGATCCTCCTTCAGAATCAGTCTCCTAACCTGCTTCTTCTTATGGGCCAGATCAAACTTTGGAATAATTTCAAAGTTCAGGTCTGTCCCTAAATTCATCTCTTTCTCCCCCATTCTTCTCCATGCAGCATTAGCTCCATATTCAAGGAGATGCTTGGAAAGCAGACTAAATTAGGGAAAAACTTTCTGATCCTTACCTCTCTGACTCATCAAGCAAAGAAAGTGAGGTAGTCCCTGACTACCTATCAGAGGCAAAGAATATCAAAGAGCCTGGTGAAAACATAGTAATTCAACATGAACTCAAGGAGTAGGTTAGTTATGCTGCCTAAACTTATGCAATTGAAAGTCATCACCAAAATAAAAGCTCATCTTCAAAACCTTCATTATTTCTCACTCAGAAGATCTCAGTGTCTGTTTCCACACCAGATTCTCCAGCACTGGCATCACCCTTATCTTTTGGAGAACAAGAGCATAATCCCTGAATTGCACATGCTCTTTGACTTTTCTGTGGTTCCCAGGGAATTAGAAGGGGTATAGATGCTTACAGCCCATGACAGAGCACAAGGCTGGGATACAGCATTAGAAGCAGCAACCCATCACCCTTTCACAGCACAGCTGGAGCAGGCTGCTGTGAGGAGAAGGCAGCAATTGCACTGTCTATTCTTTACCTTACAAGACCCACATTTAATCTTCCAAAAAGGAAGACAGAAGAGCCTACATGTGACCCTAACATTTTTCACTTGGCCATGGCACTGAATAGAAATGTCAAAGTAAAATCTACTTTTCCTGTAACTGAGCAATAAAGACATTTATGCATCACATCCCAGAGCCAAATACATGATTTTCCTGGAATGGGTTTTTTTGCTGATCTGAATCTCTCCTCTGGAATCAGCAACAATTCTGCTAATAAGAGACAGACCCAGACTGTGTCATGTGTCACCATTGGGGTAGACTGAGAGATGAGAAAAAAGGCAGGGGGAAAATTCTCAGTTATTAAAAACCAAGCTCTAAGCTGATTCCTCTGTGTTTATGAAAAGAGCCAGTGAAATCCGATGCACCCACTAAGAAGGCAAGCACTGTCATCACTGACCTTAGTGGGTGATTTGTGTGTGCCTGTTGCAGCACAGCCCTCTATACTGCTCCTTGGCAGAAGACTGCTCATCATCATCTGGCAGCTTTAATGGAATTTTAGTGGCTATAGGGGAGAACTTCATGGGAAAGAAGGGGGAATTTTCCTCCCTTCCTCTCCTGCCTTGCTCAGAAATAGGAGGTGCAGCCTCAGGAGCTGGCTCTAGTTGGTAGTGGAATGTCTAGATATAACTAGGTCCTGTGTACACCCCGTCCTCAAATGGATGTAATGTCAGCTGTGATTGTGGGTTTATTGTGCCAAACACATTGAGACAGTGTGCAAAACAGGGTTTTTTCCTTTACTGACACAACATGAAGAGGGAGACTGCTTGTTCTTCCACAACAGTGGCCCGCAATTTGGAATTGCAAGTTCTGACTCAGGCTGAGTCAGAACCATGTCTTCTCATTTGCACATTCCAAAGCAACTAGGAAGAGAGGTAAAATTAACTCCTGACTCCCTGACTCCTGCTACCCCCTGGAGAGAAAATCCTAGGCAACAGTCCTTCAACACTGAGTGAGCATCACACAAGCAAAGCTGGAGCCAGTTTACAATCAGTTTACAATTCTTCCCTGACCTGATGACTTTGGGGGAAGGGTCTATCATCCAAATGGTGACCTACACAAATTCTTCCTGAAACAGCCAGGACTTGATTGTTTGTCATGGCTGAAAGCATAAAAAAAACCCCAAAGTTTACATCCACTGTGCCATGAGCATAGAGTAATGAAGAAATACATCAATAGGATCATATTTGTTTGCTGTTGCTGCAGTTACAAGCTCTCCATAATATCACCATATATTGCCTCTTGCAGAGACCACTTGGTTTCTCAAAGCTCAGACAACATTTAATGTCAGAAGCCTCGGGCACATGTGAAAATTCCTTTAAAGTCTTGTTTAAAAGAATATAAAAGATGGGAATACAGTAAGTTTACCTTTGAATTTTCTGAGTCTGTAGGAAAATATATTCTCACAGGCTGTGCTAAACACAATCTTGAGTAAGAATCATGCCATGTGTATCTGTGAAGCAGAGTATGACAGAGTAGGCAAAAAATAATGTTGTATAAAAATATTTTTGTAAAGAAATTGTTAATTTTCATTGCTGGCATACAAAAGGTAAAGGTAATAAAGAAGTGTAGAGGAGAATTGACATAGAATAATTTTCTTTTAGTATTTGGTATCTCTAATTAAAAAGATTTCAACATCAGAGGGATGCATAAAACTAACAGCATGAGAAAATTGTCCTCATTTTCCTAACACCACCAGACTGCTTGAAATACAGAAGTCGGTCGTAGCTGATTTTTAATATGGTAAAATAAACCCCAAACATTTTTAAAATCTACATTTCATAAATTTAGAACTAACCAAAATGAGCTCTTGCTGTCTTCCATCATCTTTTTCCCAATCCAATACTTCTTTATCCTTCCATCTTTCATATATATGCTTCGTATTTTTACCATAAGAAATCTAAATTGATAGATTAAAATAGCTCATCTATTTGATTTCTTTAAAAGTAATTGAAGTTTCAAGGAGTCAAGCTAAGGATATAAACACATCTCAAACTCATTACCACACTTTTCTGAATATTAAACCCATATATTTAAAGTCCTTCAAATGACTGTGCTGTGAATCCAAAATCTTGTTATGCATGGCCCCACACATCAAGTAGCAGAAGAAAATTGAGTGACAGTTTCTGTATAAGAGTTCTAGAAGTCTCACAGTACAACACAGTTGTTACTCTTAAAATTCTTTAAAATAAATTGCAGTGATGAAGACAGAAGCTACTGGTCCTTGTTATACCTTATTACTCATTCAGCTCCTATAAAAATACTCTTCCACACATACTGGTGTGAAGTTCATTCAGAGGAACATTTTTGCTTGCAGTCACACAAGCACCTCTCTCTTTCTTCTCCTTCTATTTTAGGCCTTGATCTTATCAGAGACTTCAGGGCAAACAGAAATATGGCCAGCCCCAACTACAAATATACCTCAGAATTTAAATATTAATGGATCCCTCTCCAGAACCCAGTTGATAAGAAGCACATGTAAATTCACTAAATTCAGTGTAAGGTTACTTTTAGGTGAGATCAGCCCCTCCAAAGTACTAGAGCAAACTTGTAAGCTAGTTGAAAGACAAGACTTACCAAGGTGTTTCTTCTCATGTGATATCATATTGGATTACACTGCTAGACCTGCACTCGAAATTACATTACACCTCACAGGAAAGTTGTAGCAATTTACTGTTTCACAGGAAAAAAAGTAAAATGCTCATAAAACAGCTCTGCAAAGTAGGTTCAGGGCAATAAGGTTTTAAATAAAGGATAATATCTAGGACTAAGTGTCCAGCAACTAAAAGAGGTGCAGATTGTCCAGACACATAGAAGACTAGAATACACAGCTATAGCACTGCTATAAATAAAACAGCTAAAACAGAGCCTTCAAAGGCAGTCCTCTCCACAAACAATTGTCTCACTGGGAAAGATGAGATTCAAAATGCAACTCCTCTGATGCAAACTCATAATCTGAATAATACAGTTGTCCAAGAGCCTATCCAAATCAGAGCCAAATCACAAGCTAGGGAGACATCCAGAAAAAAATAGAAGACTGTATTTTGAACTACAAGCATGTTATTTGCCACCAGTGTGACACACCAGCTTTTAATTTGTATTGATTACAGCATCATTCATGATGAGTGCGTGATGGAGAACATTTTATTCTGTAAGCTACAACCCCAACGTGAAATATTTTATGCTGATTTCTCCAAGATAAAAGTCAGCACTTTCTGCTAGGTCAGTCTTTTACACTAGAAATTCTGCTACCATGAGCTCTTGAAAAAACAAAAAGAACAAGAAAAAAATCAGAAAAACAATGACAACAACTAACAAAGTCCCTCAAATCTGACCAGTGCTACAGTTTCAAAAAGTACGGTCACTAAAGAGACTTTTTGTGGGTTGAGCCTTAACTTAAATGTGACCTTAAATTCTGATTACCTGAAGGTAAGCTTAATATCATATCACACTGAAATGCACTCAAGTTCTATATTTAATCCTCTTATTTTGATTAGATTGTAGTTCTGCAGAAAGTCCTTAAACAGAAAAAAGGAAAAATGAAAATCTGTGCATGAAAGGTGTTAATAAATGTTCTGAGGGCAGATTAAAGGTCTGTTCTAAAAACCAGCAAATAATAACATTTTAACATAAATGGCATCACCCAAGTAGCCCTAAACTTAGAGGACATTTCAACTTTTCAGGAAAGATGTCTCATATGGTGAAATTTTGCCCATTGTTTAAAAACGACGACACCACAAAAGATGGTGTCTGAGAGAACAATTTGCAAAGACGTCAGGCACTAGGGATTTGGATCACCAGCAGGTGAGCTGACCCTCATTAGTGTCCCTCTCTTCACTACTCCAAATTTTGATAAACTGCTTTGCATGTTTCAGAAATGGCATGAAGCCTTTGGGTCCTCAGGGATGCTGGTTTATCCACTCACAGCTGATTTAAGACCCATTTATAGACAGATATTTTAATGTAGCTACCCCCACCACAAGAGAAAGCACAACTTTTCGAGATAGCTAATGAGATTAAGGAGTGGTAAAGCTGAAAAAGGTTACTTTTCTTGACCTTCCCTGCCAGTCTAAGTGTCAATGGATTCACAAACCATGGCAGGTTGGATATAAAAACTTAATCCCAGATTCCTTTCCAAACACAAGGGGAAACAGTTTCACAGACTTATTGAAGAATTTACTAATAGTACAAAGAGTAAGGTAAAAGGAATGAAAGGGAAAAAAAAAAAAAAAGGATAGGATAGGAGAAAAAATCATGTAATAGGTTGGTAACTCAAATAACTAAGTGATGAGAAGAGATTTGGTTGGTTAAACCATAGGTTTATAGCTATAAAAGTGCAGGTGAGGGGGAATGATAGAAGGGAAAAAAAGAATTGCACAAAAATGAAGAGGGATGGTACTTCAAAAGGGAAACCAATTTGAAAATACAGAATAGTGAATTTCCATAAGGACATACTAGGTGCGAATCTGGCTTCCCTGAGGTTGTACATCAGAACAGCTATGGATAACTGAGCTGGTAATTTTGTACATAATGCTGAACTAAGGTTCAGCATTACATATAAAATGACATTAATTTTGACAATCTTACACCTGAAACTGAGCTACAGCTATTGGTTCTTCTCTGTAATGAGAAATACATAGTTCTTTCTGTCCAGAAATAGCTCTCACAGAGTTTACCTTGTAGTCCAACCCTCATCATCCAGCTTTTCGACCTCCAGAAACCACTTAGTCAGAAGATTTCCATCTAGCAGTCTGAATAAGGACTGCTGGTACTTTTCTATAGCAAAAGGTACTCATCAAGATGAAAGGTTTGAAAGATTCTTTGACAAGGGAAAAAATTAAATACATAAAAATATTATTTAGAAAATTAGAATTCTGGCATCGAGTCTGAGTTAATATTATGGCCTTCAATATTGTATATTGCTGTAAAGAAAAGGAAATATAAATGTAAGGGTGTATACTGAATTGGTCATTTCACTATTTAATTTCACTAATTACATTGCCTCATTCTTAGTATGTTTTGTGCACAGTTATAATTGGCAAGTGAAATTAATTCACAGATTTCTTTCACCTCTAGTGTTTACTCCACATCCTTGCTGACACAATTTTCATAGTGTGCTGCTTTACTTGCATGGCTGTTGTTAAAAATGTCCCTTGCTAGCCACAGACAGCACCATTCTCTGGATTATATATATAAAATAAAAGTATTAAAAAAAATCCTAAACTTCCTAGAATTGTTTATAAAATGGCCACATTCAGCTTAATGCTCATAAGGTTTCTTGCAGCAGTAAAATATTTCTGAATCCTGGCAGGTGTAATTTTTAATACAGAACCAGTTTTTAGCAAGAGTGCAACAAAACAGTCAAGCATTCCATTTCCAAGGCACAATCATAAAATATGCCAGCACCAAATAAGTAGAAATAGAGAGCAGATCAAGGGCTAGATTTCTCAGAGGGTACCATTCAGTTTGGAGGCTACAAATGAAGTCTAGATTTTAAAGACAAAAATTCCTTAACTTGGAAAATTTGCAGGCCCTGATCAGCAATATCAACTGAAAGCCATCAGCTGGCAATATGAAAGACGACATTCAGCATTATATTTTTCAAAAGCATGTCTTTGGCTAAATCCTTGAGAAATTCTGCTGCTAGTAATAATTCCATAAATCTCTGTAGCTCTGTGTTATATATCAGGGAGACTGATCTTCCTGAGTATTCCTAATGACTTAACAAGCATATGGCTATAGAATCTAATGCTGAATTAGGAGCTTCCTAACCTACACAGACCTCCCTGCTGACCCTAAAACAGCAATAACAAAACTGAAAAACTTTCTGTTAGTCAACAGATCTCCTGAACTTTCCCTTCCCATTACCAATACCAAACAGTATATCACTAAATGATTCATCTGCATCTGGTAAGAAAACAACCCCATCTGACCCTTTGACTGAAAAACAGATTGCACTTTATGGCAGCTGTATGAGAAGAGAATTATTGTTCTAGGGTGACAGACCTGAATGACCCACAGCAATGATGGCTTGCTGTTTCCCAGCAGTGATTATCAGTGCACACAGACTACTGTCTGCAAAGAGTGAGTTCAAAATCAAAGACCTCTTCTAGGAACAAAATGGCAATGAGATTTCTGGTTTTTTCACTCTTCTTGTCCAAAACAATTCACTTTATCTGCAGACAAGAATGAAGTTATTAACTCATGAAGATTCCTTAAAACAACTCTGATATGAAGTTAAGCTTGGTTTTGAAAATCACATCTAATCATTTTAGTAGCAGGTGTATCTCCCCTTGCTGAATCAAAGGTTATCCAACCAAACACAAGTGCAGCAATATTTTGTAAAGTTATAGATCCAGAGCACTAGATTGATACTTTAGAAAGAAAAACAAAACCAAAAAAAAATCCCCAAAAAAACAACCCACACCACAAAACAAGCAAAAAAAAAAAAAAAAAAAAAAAAAAACAAACAAACAAAAAAAACAAAAACCCAAACTCTTTTTATGTTTGTCTCTTTTTATGGTTTTATCTTTTTATTCCTACAGTCAGTCCAGCTAGGATGGAGTTAACTTCCCTCATAGCATAGTGTTGTGTTCTCACTGGTAACTAAAACAGTGTAGATAACACACCAATGCGTTCTCTACTGCTGCAGAGCCCTTGCACAGCATTCAAGGTCATCTCTCCAATCCCATACGTGCCTGTATAGGCCTCTCCTAGCCCAAAAGGTTGGGAAAGAACACAGCCGGGATCCCTGACCCCAAGATTAACCCACCATGGTCCTTCCTGGAATCCAGTGTATGAGCCCAGTTGCAAAGAAAAAAAAGGACATGGTTTTATGCAATCTAGAAACAACACATATGTAGATTTGATATGCTGGTTTGGGCTGCATGGAGTTAATTTTCTTCAAAGTAGCTGGTAAGGGGCTGTGCTTTGGATCTATGTTGGAAACAGTGCAACACCAACCAATGTGTTGGTTATTGCTGAGTGGACTCTTGACAGGGTCAAGGCCTTTTCTGCCTCTCACCCCATTCCACCAGTGAGTGAGTTGAGTCTGAACAAGGAGTTGGGAGGGGACACAACCAAGACATATGACCCCAACAGATAGAAGGGATCTTCCATACCATTTAGCATCATGCTTAGCATATAAACCTGGGGGCAGAAAGAGGTAGAGTGGGGTGATTTTTCTGCTCAAGTGACCACTACATGTGATGAAGCCCTTCTTCCCTGGAGATGGCTGAGCATCTGCCTGTGGTGAGTGACTAGGATTTTTGAGCCAAGCAGCTCCATGGAATTTAAAACATTTCTAGTCCACATTCACTATTTATGCTATTCAATCTGTAATGAAATATCAACATGGATTCACTCAGCTGTAGAACAATAAAAAAATCTTGTATACAAGTCAAAGACCTTTCCAGAAAGGGAACTACAAATGAACTTAAAATTAATTATTTTTAGCAGCAGAACATACAATAAGATACTCAAGGTTCAAGTGTAAACTCACCATGGAACAGTAAAGCTCATTAATTACTATTATTATGTCACATTTTCTCAATGTACACAGTTGATCTGCAAAGGTGGATCCAGTTTTGTAACAACTGACATCTGTGGTCACATCATGCTTTCTAAATCTGTCTTAGTAACACCAAGGACCTGCAGGTTCTCAATATGGAGTGGAACATCTTCCAAAATACTGTGCATGCACAGAAGCAGTTTTCCTAGTGCTAGAGACAAGGAGATCAAATAGCCACCTAAAAGCAAGGTACTGAAATTCCTGGGTTTGGATCAACATGGGATTTTCAGCGGAAAAGCAGAAACTTGCAATCAATATTTGCTCTCTGCTAATATGTCATTTCAGAAGACCAAGCCAAGTAAATTAATAAGGTTGTTCCCTTCGAGCAAACCAGCAGGAAATTGGGATGTCTGAACTTGTGATCACTTTCTAAAGTTTAGGTACTGAATTCAGATCTGGATGAATCCTTTTTCAACTGGGCATCTACAAGTCTCCAGAAAAAATCAAACCAAAACAGCAGTATTTTCCTAAGCCAGAGGTGATGGAAGACAGAGAGAGGACACTGCCATGGCCCACTATTTATATAACAGTTTTCCTAGATGTTTTGGATCAAAAGACCACAGTCAACCTTCAAAGTTTATCTAAGATAAAGACAATTTAAGTGGTCAAACAAGTAAAGTGAGATGCTGTTAACATTCACCTAGTTTTTTCTTCATATTCTGTGGGATTTTCTTCATTGAAATTACAGAAACAATCTTGAACCATAAATATCGAGACATTGAGGGAGCCCCAGATCTGTTCCACAGCTTGCTCCTTCTGAACAGTTGGGTCCAGTTTCTTGCAGAGGGGGAGAAGCCCCCAAGATTTCTGGGTCATTGTTTTCTTGTGGACTGTGAAGAAGCAGAACTGAGTTCTCAGTATTGAAAAAATTGCCTAGCTATTTTTAATATAATGATGAGTTGAGAATCGGCTTTAAACACATTACAGAATTAACTGGCAAGAAAGCAAACCTTGGACATCTCTTATCTCACCAAGTGTGCCATCTGTGCAGCAGGCTGATGGGCACAGAGCATGGCCCAGGCCCACATGTCAGCAGCATGGAGAGAAACTCGAGTGTGACTAAGCAGCCCTTTCCCCCTCAGCTGCAGCCACCACAGGCTTTCCCTCTAAAGGCATACCTGCTCATGCAGGGTCCTTCACAGAAGGGAAAAGGTCAGAACCCTGCAAGTTGAGGCAGGAGGAACTGGGATTTTCTCCCCAGGGGCACATTGCCAAAGTTCCAAGTTGGAGGCCAATTTAATTTCTTTCAATGTAGCTGAGCCATCTAGACAGCAAGGCAATCATAAACCTTTTGTCTCATCCTTTGTAAAACCTTTTGATATCTCTTGCATGCAGTGAGAAGCATAGCCTTTAATCACAACGCTTTTAAATTTATTTCTACTGAATTCCAAAGCAAAACATGAAATGAATTTGTTACAATCTCCCTTTGAAAAAGGTCCAAGACAATGTTGATTACTATTCAGTTGCATGAGTCTGCTACTGACCAGTAAATGGAAAAACCTGCACTGGAGAGGTGAAGCTACTAAACTCTCACAGACAGGGTTGTAAGACTTCAAGATTAATGTAATTATGGATAATACTGTATGTTGACTAGTGAGATATTATATAGATTTAGTTAGCATTCTGGGTTTTTTATGTGTTTCAGTTTTGTTGGAGTTTGATATATTTGTATTCAAAATCTTATTTTGTTGAGAAGGGCTTTGTGAGCTAGTTAAATAATTGGAAATATCAGCTATCTTCTTAATCCAATTTCAAATGTTTAACTTGATTGGGGGAAAAAGGCAAAAAGTAAGCAAAAGTGTGAGAATATAATTAGAATAACCTGCTAGAATCAATCTTTTCAGATGTTGTTTGGCCCCAAGAGAACTGATTTCACAGGATACATACAAACCTTTTTAAAAATGAAGACCAAAATAACCATTTAAGAGATCTCAGAAGATTCAGGTAAGCATCAAAAAAAGCAAACAACAGAAACGTTCTTCATTAAAAAAATGTAAATATGCAGTAACTGCACTGGGTGCAGCAGTTATTTTTCTAAAAAATGTAATAGGGCACATGTTGATGGCCCTTGAAAGAGCCTCCCACACTTATGTTTCATTCTACATCAAACTTGAGATCCAGGCTTCCCACAAAGCAGTACTAAAGTTATTCTGAATGATAGTTTGGGGAGGGAAGGCATTAAATCTCATGGATATGGTAAAGTTTGTGCCCTGATATCTTATACACAAACTCTGAATGATGGAGGAACAGGGAAACAGAAATTAAGCCTAGAAGCAGCAAGAATTCCCTGAGACGGGGCCTTCTGGAGAAAAGGGGCAGGATGCATGAACTGGTTGGCTGAAGCAAGATTGCAGGTACTAAACAGGAGTAGCAATGTGGAGAACAGTGTGGAAAAGTGACCTCCATGAAGCTGAGCTATCTACACATCGAGTTGGATCATCAGAGAAAAGTTCCTTTCTGCCCCCATTAATTGGGCCAAGACCAAGTATCCACCACAATACAAAGCAGTGGAAGACTCTCATGTATCTGGCACTGCTAGAATGAAAGAAGAATGAGGTGTCCTTGAATGCTCAGACAAGTTCAGGCAGGAGCTAGGCTGTGAAGCCAAGAGTCAGCAGCAGACTGACTCTAACTGACCCCAAACTGACACTACAGCAATACGAAAACACAAGAAGGTAGGCACAAGATGTGTCCAGCAAACAGAAAATGGTCCTGAGGAAGTCTGGACAGGTCTGTTTTTACTCATAAAGGTGTCATCAGAGTCTCTTCCTGAAAGAAAGAAATCTTGAAGCAGGACATTATCAAGTGGCTCCAGTTGTGTGGCATTGGAATGTACCCTGTGCTAACCAAACCTTAGCCAGGCTAGCCACTTGAAGTTTATATCTCATCACACTGTGTCATTTCCACTTCTACTTGTGGCCAGAATGAGGATTTACAGAGAACCATGGCAGAGGAAAGCAAAGCAGCAACCACAACTATTCTTCAGTTGCTCCACAGTGATCAGTCACTTGATAGGATGGGAGGGTCCTGTCAGAGCTGCTCCATCTGTACAACCTTAATTCTACTTGCTGGACTTACTGTCTAGCAGAAAGCTGTAAATTCCTGAGCAGCTTCTAAAAAATTGTAAAAGAAAATAATGACTTTCTAGAGGATTAACCTAATGGCAAAAAAAATGTACGCAGGAAGCATACAGAAACAGGTGTATTGTGCTAATCAAAAGCAGTTTGATAGCAATGAAGTACCAGAAAGAGGCAATAAGGGAACAAACAAAGATTCCGTAACATGAAGTTGTACTATGCCTGCTTTGATAAAAACTCCCTTATAGCACATAATTGACTCTTAGGAAGCAGTGAACATTACTGCATATTTTGGAAATAGAAGGACTGACACATTTTCATAGAGCCCAAGCATCCATTTATTCCGTGAGTCCACTGTAACACTGAACATAATTCTGGGCCAATCTGTAGCATTATTAATACTATAAATGTCTCCAAGAGAAATTAACACAAAGCCATAAAATCGCTTCAGTGGAGCCAGTCTGAACGATCACATTAAAACCTTCAATTCATGTGAATTTGCAACTTATGACTCAGCACCATAGTTCCCCTCTTAGAACCACTTCGGTAGCATCTCCACACAACTGATTGTCATTAAATATTGGGGTAAAATTCACTGTGACGTCTCAGGGATCTATTTGTATTACAGCAGTCCTCTCATTAGAGGATAGAAATAAGCCAAGACATAGACTGCTTCTTTATCACAGCATGAAAAGGGTCCTGATTTATTCCTCTTTACAGCTCAGCCATTCAGACTCCAACTATTCACTGACTCTGGCTGCAGCAAGATCCTACTGGAGGCTTCCCTTGCAGCCTCTGACTGCTGACTATTCCCTCCTAAACTATGACTGCAGGTATCAGTTTGCAGACTGATGGCAGGCTTTTACCCAGCTAGACTGTGACCGCAGGTTCCAACAACAGGCTCTACCTGCACACCCAGACTGACCTCACAGCAGTGATGCTCTCCCCAGGATCCTTCTTCTTCAAGCACATCTTGTTCCTTCTTCCTCAAGGCTCCTCCTCCTTCATGATCATCCCCCAACCAGCTAACCCACTTCCTTTTAACACATTTCTCTTTATTTGATATAGCTGTGACTCATCAGGGCTAAGGCTGTATATGTTAATTAACACAGTTGTTACTTATCAGGCACCAGGTCACCTGTATTCCCTTCTCCTACGTATTTGTACATGGTTTTGCAGCTTCATCAGCCTGTGTGTGTCAAGAAGTACTAAAGAGCATGAGAGCAGGAGGAAGGAAGCCACACTAACAGAGAACTGTGACTCAGTAGTGAAATGGTGATTTACATGTCGTTTACCAAAGGCATTGGCCCAACTTGCTAGTCCTGCTCTATCCAGTACTGTTAGGTTAAATTTCATAGGGATAAATGTTGCCCTGTCATCTTTGAATAATCCCAACCCCACAGCAACAACAGTGACATTTTTAATTATGGTGAACTTTTCCAGTATATATTTAGCTTCTATTTTGAATATGCATGTTATGTCAGATAACAGTACTGACAAATGGAGTAGAAAAATTGGCCTATCTGTTAAAAAAAATACCTGATTCTTGCATTTGTCTCCGAATACTAAGCAGCACTTTTCACTCCTAAGGTTTTGTGTCCTAAGAACAGGTTATTTGCTCCCATTTCTGTTCCTTCATTTTCTTTTCAGCAAACTGTGCTTTGAAGAAAAGCCTGAATGCATTTGCAATCTTCCACATGTAAAGTCTTGGATAATAATTTCCTGACAACAGCTTCACAGTCTGGCGTGCCAGTCCACCTCTTATCCTATTGTTCAGATTTGTCTACACCACCTGGAATGTGCCATGTTAGCATTTTTCCCAAGACCTTTTTCCACTCTGCTATGACAAGCCATCAGTAGAACCTCTGCCTGTGGTAGCTCTGAAACCAAAAGTATACAAAACAAAACAAACAAACAAACAAACAAACACCACCAAAAACCACTATTGCCACACCAGAAAAGGAATCACAAAGAGAAAAGAAACAAAAAAAGCAAAGACGAAAACGTTAGCAGTCTGAGGTAACATAGAGTAATGAATAATGAAAAACACCATCCCCTCAGTTCTCCTTCTTGAAGAGAATTCTCACGCAGAGTAAATATTAGTCATTACATAGGGTGGAAGAATGTGACTGTATGTGAGAAGAAGAAAACAGACAAAAAACAGTAGTGGGTGTGAGAAATAAAGCAGATAAAGTACCAGTAAGTTTTAACATTGTAATTCTAAGGCAGGAAGTAGAATTACTCGAAGATATAGCAATTTATAATTAGCTCTGGAAATACAATTCCCATCTATATTATCTGGGCATAAATGCCAAAGATGGGAGTTCCTAGAAGAGAGAAGAAACTTTTTTTTTTTCATTTTGGACTTGCATAGGGTTGAAAACACATCTGTGCACATAACAGTACACAATTTTTTAATCTACCTAGGTATGACATTTCTGATGCCAACAATGAAAGCTTGTCTGAGCTGTTAAACAGCTGTAGATCTCTGCAGTCTTGCATCCACTTCAACAGTGATTGTATCATTGCTGTGTCTCCTTTGATGAAGATGGCAGGCTGGCCACTGCAGTGTGGAATGCAGGAGGGAAGGATCAGATCAATGCATTTGCATGAAGCTGTTTTTTTGCCAGCAGTACCCATAGTTCTGAGCAGGTTTTACAAGCTGATCTACTGAACCTAGACTAATTTCAACAAAGATTGTTTCAAGACACATTAAAAAAATTTATAAATTTCTAGGAGACACTAACTACTGACCACAGATAAATTTATTTTCCATGAAAAAAATCTTTATATCTCAACTTCTGAATATCATATTGCAGAAAAAATAGGCGCAAAACTAGTAAGCAATTAAGCAATTTAGCCATTATAAAAAGGAGAAGATAACAAAAATAATATTGGTCATTCAGATAGTACTTTAAAATCAATTCTCTGATTGCCAAGGTATTAAGTTGACCTCTTTCTGCTTAGCAACTTAAAAGCAGTCATTTTTCAGCAAGTGTCATTGTTGTCCAAAACTTTGGTGGGATTTTTAAGGTTTGAACTGTACAATCTGTGTATTTGTTATGCCAGAAGTGAAAGCACCTTTAGCTCTGTATATTGACCTTTTGTACTGAAGGGTATTCGCCATTGCCAATTCAACCCTTACAAAGAATGAACAATGGAACCAGAAATGAAATCTATGTTGACTGCCAATAAAAATACTTTATGCCCAAAAAGTTCTGAGGGAAACTTAATAGAGAAAGAGAAAAAGCACAGTAAAGGAGCACTTCAAACTAGTGTCCTCCCTACATGAGGGGTCTGGAAGGGTCCAGTAAGAAACAATTAATCCAGCAGAAAGTACCAAAAAAAGAAAAGTAACTACATGTCATGTAGCAGAACACCTGTCTGAATTCAGAAACTAGTGAGTTTACTACACATAGGCAATTTATCCTTGCAGAACTGTGTACTTTGATGGCATTTTTCTTAAGTGTCCGATTGTCATAAAATAACACCACTGAGCTGAATCATATTATAAATATGTGATTTTTTAAAAAATTAGATATTAAACTTCAGATGGAAAAAACCTTTCCCCCCCCCCCCCCCCCCCATGTTTCAATAATTCAGACTTGATTTTCTGGACAAGAATGCCCACTTCCTGTCTACTTCTTTAGTGACTACAAAGCATCCTGAAAGTTTCCCTTAGATAGTTTAAATTACTGTAATTGTAAAACCAAAACCAAACCAAACACTTAAAAGAATATATATATATATATATTCTTATTTTGCTCACTAGATTCAAAGTAGAAATGTCTTGGAAATTTCAGCTCAGCTTACACCACCGTGCACATTTAACTCAAGTAGTCACTTCATTTTTCTGGACTGGGCAATTATGGAAAATTTTGAAAAAATCAAGGAAATTGATTTTTCCAAAGGAAAAAATCAAGAGAGATTTTAATAAAAATGAAGCTGATTATCCTGATGAAAGATCTGAGGAAATCCCATCTGTAAGAAAGTGTTACCCTTGACTTTTTCTTAGTAGAGACACTATTCAGAAAATAAAGACATATACACATTCCTTCTTGAATGTAAACATTGAAAACTCTGGATTTGTAGAAGTGGTATTGAGGATTGTAATTGTAAGGAGCATTCAGGAAAAAAAAATCACTTTTTGCTGTGGGCAGTCCAATTTTGATAGTTTTTTTTTTTACCTATAAACTTTGCCATAATTTGTCACTTTCATAAGTCATCCTATTTTGCAGAACAGAATCAGTGGATGATGACAAGAGTGAAAATGAACTTATTTTTCCATGACTTCCCAACTGCATTATATGAAAAGGAAATATAAGGGCAGAATGAAGAAACAAAGGAAAATAAAAACTACCATACAATCCAGAAGCAAGTAGGTGGTTTCTCAAGAACTTAATAAACACTAGCAAACTTTAAAGATGCTGTGGTTTCCATTAGATCGTGTTGCTGACACCTTTTAGAGGGGCAATAGTCAGCCCAAGGAGTTGGGAGTGGATTGCAGGTCTTCTGCTTTGTCCAAATAGAGCCTTAATGCTATGTAACATTAGGCAGTTACTGTCAAATCACTACTTCTCATCTGTTTTCCGTTTGTGTGAAATGAAACAATAATACAAACCAAACCTGTAGCAAACTAGAATATTAACCACAAGAGCATTACAAGCCACATTAATTGACATTTTAGCAATGCAGTTAACCCTTACCCAAAAGGACAAGTTACATACCCTTTTAAATTTTAGTAGAGGACCCTCTGGGTAAAATAGCACAGAATCAGATAATCAGTAATTTTGGAAAACACCTTTGAAATAATCAGGTCCAACCTCTGACCTAACACCATGTCAACTACACAATGGCACTAAGTGCCACATCCAGTCTTCCTTTAAATGCCACCAGGAGAGTGACTGTACCACCTCCCTTGGTAGTCCATTCCGCTGTCTAATCACCACATCTGTGAAGAAAATCTTCTTTATGTCCAACCCAAACCTCCCCTGGTGCATCTTAAGAGTACATCCTCTTGTTCTGTCCTGTCACTGATTGCCTGGGAGCAGAGGCTGACACTCAGCTGTTCACAGCCTCCTTTCAGGTAGTTGTAGAGGTCTGTGTAAAGAAGCCTGAAGAACTTTCCAATACAGTGCATTATGCTATGCACACTCAGAGAATTTGTAGCCAAATTTCTAAAATCTGATATTTTGATTAACAGAAAACCAGATTATTCTCTCTATTACTGTCCTATACTGGAGGAACCAAAAATGCCTAAAAGCCATCAATGCAAGGTTTTTCAGAGCAATTCCCAAAGCAGTTTACAGTATGCGTTTGAGTTGGGAAGGCTTTATGCACAGAATGAGCATTCAAAGAAAAACTGATGTAAATTTAATCTAATCTATCCCCAAGTCTGCTCAGGGACATAATGTAACCCCAGCAGGACTTCCCTGCTGTTTTCTCCTTGCAGTTTGATCTCAAAGAGGAAAAGTATTCATTCGTAGTTGGTGGTCTTTACTTTTACCTTCTCTTAAAGACCATGAAAATAACAGTCAAAGCATTATTCTCCCTGTAAAGATCTTTGGATACATGGAATGTAGTAAACTAAAGTTTATTTCCCAGCTCTAGAAATGAGAGCAACCAAGACTGCCAGAGCCAATAAAACCCAAGACCCAGCTCTAATTTCACTTGCTGTTCTAAAAAAAGGTATAACTCTCTCACAATTTACTTCAGTTAAAGTAAAAAATATTGACTGCAGAAAAAAGTTATAGACTATAAGCAAAAGTAGCCATTGTAAGGGACATTGAATTGTTGAGAAAGTATTTTGATGTCATTTAAAATTGCTAAGTCAAAGCTCTTCTGAAGTCAACTAGCCAGTCAGATAATCCATTGCACAGAAAACCCTATGAAATGTGTTTAGCCAAGAATGGGGTAATAAGTTTGTGTGACGCATGTGGCTAAACAAAATACAGATAAGCTTTACTGTTTCTTTTTCAGTCAAAAGATGGCAAGGACTACATTTCAAAAGAAGCAGACAGCTTCATACACTCTTTCCCACTGATACACTTTCAAAAGACCTCACAGAATAACTTCACTGCTCATTCCATTGCAAAAGGACAATGACAAGTTGTACAAAGTTTCCCTAAAGAGTTATCTAGCTTAAGTTTCACAGGCTTGGGAGTAAGGGTCTGGGAGACAGGCATTTCTATTGGCATGTGAAGACTACTGCAATGCTTTTTACCTGCTAGGCTTGTGGAGGAAAATACACTGGCTTTCAAAGTTTTTGTATTCCAAAGCAAAACCAGCATAATTTCAGATCAGGTAGGATCTCTGGTTTTAAAAAGCTTATTGCTTCACTGTTTCTGAGTCATGTTATTATGAGATGTCTTTCCACATATAGAATTTCCAAAGCATTCATCAAGTGGACAATAACTGTCAGATTTAGAATCTGAGGGAATTAGTTATTCATCAGTGCAGAAGGCTTTTCCAATCAAAACCCTTTGTCCATCTCTTGCTATAATGAGTATAATGGGCTACTTTTCCTTCCAGCACATCCCACTCTCACTTCCTCCTAACCCTTGGCAGAGCTGCTTGTAATGCCAGCATGGAGAGCTCTGAAGATTATGACATCTGGGAAACCTGAAAAGCAGGGAGAGGTGGAAATATTTAACAACAGCAGCTGCATCCCATTCAGCTAGCTTGTCAAAGTACAGCCTGATTGGAATAAATTACATCTCAGCCTCTGAACACTGGAGAGGAAACACAGTGTTTACAACATAACACTTAGTTGGATCCATTCCAAACGGTGACATATGTCACACAAAGTTGTCATGTTGGAGCTAACTACAGGTTTCTCTCCAAAATTGAAATCAGTGCATTAGCATTAAAATATTGATCTTCATTTTGACAGCATCATCACGTTAGCATATAATCAACATAACCTTGCAGAGAAATGAAAGATTGATTGTGTCAATGAAAGACGGGGATACATCTTGAAGAAACATGTTGATACTTTAAAATGGAAGAAAGTCTACAGAAAATTATCAATTTTTCAAGATAAGATACCAGATACATTTTCCTTGGCTTCTATAAAATGGTGACTCTTGAGGAGACTGGCATTTGGAATACAAATAAAAAGTTAAAATGAAAGTCCTGCCATGGGTATTAAGAGCAGTTCAAAGCTAAGTTCTGGAAATCTAGCTGCAAGGTTTCATTGCAAGTTTCTCTTCCTCTATCCCCAAAGTGACAACTGAATTTTGTTAATTATCAAACAAAGATTGAAAATAGGCCAGAAGTTAAAGCCAAAGGCTGCCATGTTACATAAATTAACAATTTATAGCTCAGTGCAGACTTCTTGCATCTCAGTTAGCCATGTGTTGGCCTCTGTTGATCAGAAAAAAAGTAGAGGCTTCCTGAATATACAAAACACAGCTACACTATATGAACAGAAGTGGTTCCTGAGAACCTGAGATGAATGGGACCTGAGATAAACAGGTCTTGGACATCTCCAACTCTTGTTTTTACAACTATATCAGAGTATCAGTCATAACAAATTTAGCAACGGACAAGGGTAACAATCTCTGCATAAGTTGTCTCTTCTTGCACACAGAACTCAACCATCATAAGCAAAAAAGGTAAATAAATAAGTCTTATGTTACAGCATTACAAGCATACACACTTTTTTTTTGCTGAAATAAGAATTTGACACTACATACTTCAAATATTTTACAGTCACACTGAATAGCTACATCTGCTCCAACAGAAAAAATATAATTTCTACCAACAGAGAATTTAAAAGTTGGAAAGGAGATAAAAGAATATAATGGAGTCTTCATTTCACTAGATTTATAGCACAGCAGTGCTATGGTTTTAACATTAGCCAAATATGATGTAACAAAACAGGTCCTGACCCTAAGTCATGGGAACTTCAACAAACATGAGCTAATGCTGAAAAATCATATTCTTTCTTCCCTATGCCCCCATGAGACATTTATCTAGTGATTTTAGGGCCCAAATCAAATTTACCAAATCACGCATACAAAGGTGACATTAATCAAGTACAAACTATTTCACAAAAAGAATATTAAGGAGTTTTGTAAAGTTATTTAGCACTTAGAATTCTGATTGTAGAATTGTAGTACTAATGGATATTTGTGTCAGTCTAAGTTCCTCAGTTTTGAAGGACAGCTCATGGCTGAGGATTGCTGTCTTTTAGCACAGACCAGCTGGCCAGTTTCCTCAATATCCTTCCAAAAGGTAGTTAAGATTATGCAGTGCTGAGTGGTTTTGTGCTTACTCAGTGTTAGGGAGGCAAGCACTGCTAAGCAGGGATAGTTTTCTCATCAGTCTTTTAAATCTCTAGCTTGATTATGGCAAAGAAAAATTCTTCTGTTTACCACATCAAATGGTAGGTTTTGGCAGTTCTCATCCTTTGTCCCCCTCTACCAATCTCACTCAGAACAGCTTAATGGTCAACCTCCCACCCTCCTTCTGTATCCCAAGCATTATGAAGAATGCAGATAGACCCCCTGATCTAACCCTTTGGCTTCACCTTCATCATTGGGTTGCTTGATTCATTTCCAGATAGGCAGCTGAATAAATGTGTTGAGCTATCTGCATTTAAGCAGAAAATGACACTGATTGTCACTAAATATAGTGATTGCCATATGTAAGTTTCATTGGAACCACAAGCTCAAATTAGCCTGTCAGAATTTGACTGTGCCCTGATGCTAACCTGTCAAGAGACTCAATTAGCTCAGGAGAATAAAGAAAAGGCTTGTCAAAGCCATCAAGGCTTTCCACTTGCTCAAGTCCCATCCCTTTGCTCACTGCCTTTATTAAATCTAAATAGATTTTGTATTTGCAAATGGGTAGATGCTGTCTCTTCATTCGCTCTTCCTCAACTCCCTTTTCACTACCACTTTCTAACTGAAAAACTCATCGAATCTACGGAGAGGAATAGGAGGTAATTTCTAACAGGTTCCTAAAACCTGGTTTGCTTATGATGAAAGGAAATACTTAGCTGTAGATAAAGATTTATCAATAGCTCAACTTTGCTTTTCTTGCAGAGCACTAAAAAGCATTAAAATAATATTGGATTTGGAGATGAAATGAAAGAGGAGAGATTTCAATCAGAAGCACTGTCTTCTTATAATTCTTTCTTTTCCCACTACCACATAAAGAAGCACAGCATTTCTTGTCACAAGTGTCTTAGAAACTAGCAGAAAAAAAAGTGAAATCAAGCTCAGAATTGCTATCTGTTGCCTAACGCAAAATTGCAAAGTCACTAATCCCAAGCATGTCCAAATCTGACTCGGAGGCTGGCAACTCTGAGCTGCAGCCAGGTCTACAAAGCAGTCAGACTGTTCAGACACTCCTTAGCAATGGCACTTTGCATTTTTTCCCTAGCACCCCCCTCTCATCTCCTTCCCAGCTGTTGGCCTTGACTCCATACCACCTCTTTGTAATGTTAAAAACCCTGTAATGATACCAGCTTGTCAGCAATGAGGGAAAAACAAAAAAGTATTAGTGATATATCCTCTTAATCTGTATGGTAGTGGTTTTCCTCCTCTGAATATATTCTGATTTGTATAGCTGTTTAGAAAAAAATCATTAAAAACAAGATCAGATATTATTTTGGTAAGGACAAGACTCATAGAAGAGACTATGAGAACATGTCATCTAGATCAATCTATATTCCTCTTTGCATTGCTTATCTTACAACCAACATTTCTGGACTTTAACAGAAAATAATTGCTCAGCTTAAAGGTTTCTCCTTTGGCTTTGCTCCTGAAAAGTCTAATAGGTTACCAAGAGCATCATGTCATTTAGGAACTAAAATTCAAGAGGGCATTAGAGCACTTGCTCCAGTGCACAGTTGTAAATGCCAGTCAAGCCAAAACGATCTTCACTGCTTCTACAGTTAGCAAAGAAAATGCAGATCTGATGGATGCAACATTTTATAAATCAAATAGTATCTTCCAAACTCTCTTCTGTATAATTTGTTGGTGATACATAATAGCTTATATTTGCAAAAAAGTATTCCTAAAAACCATTTTTCACCAACCTTACTTCTGAGGTACCTTGGGGTCCTCAGGTCTATAGCCTCAAGCAGCCACATCTATTCTGCTGTGTGGTTTGTTGAATCTTCAACCAAGGGCTGTTCATGAAAAAAAAAGTTGCACTGAGCAAGAGAAAAAAGAGCATAATCAGTGCACTAACATTACAACATTAATTAGATAGGACTGGAACATGGAAACATTTAAAATAAATGTTCTTGTGGTATTATTAAATGTTAAATTTCATGCATACGAAATCATTTTGTAGCCTGTTAAAACAGCTTCCTTCTGTGGCCTAGGAGATGCATAATTAATATATTTTTTCTAGCCATCCATGTTTAATTATTAAGAAGTTTGACTAACATTTAGATGGCAAAAGCATAAAAATCCTTTGAAAAGCCTAATCTTTTTTGGAAGAATAGGACTGAAACAATTAATTTTTATTAGAGATTTTTTTACAATAATTTATTTCAAAATAGTACATATCAGTCTTTTAGGTTGTTCTGAAATCTAGGGTAAGGAGAGGATTTTAATTTCTATTCTCTAGTTTAATTTTGAATATATATCGCTTAGATATTTTCTTGCACTGACAAACTAGGTTCAAGGAAGAGCTAGTTAAGTACGGAAAACTAACTTAAAAAATAAATGAAATTTTTGTTGTTAGGTTGTCTTTGTATATACCAGCCAAAAGCGAGACTTTTAATAACAGTAAAACTTTTAACCACAGCTTGCAAACCTATATCCTGTGTATTTGACAAAAATATCCTATTAAAATTAATCAAATGGAAATTTATTAATGTCCTGGGTTGTAGTATAGGATGTGCACAAAGTATTCTATCACCATCTTCATGAACTGAGGAATCCAATTGTTGGAGCAGTGTCTTCCCAGGCCCCCCTCCCTCTGGGGTGCCTTCAGTTAATGGCCCATCAATGCCTTGCCCATGACTCACAGATAACTCCCTCCAGGAGCTCTCTCTCTTTAATGGGCCATCAAGGACCCTCTGTATGACTCATCATCCCATTGTGAGATGCTCCACCCAGGGGGAGGAGCCAAGCATTCTCACCTGGATATAAGCTGGGATTTGAGACAGTACAGGCAGTCCACACCCACTGGATTCCCAGAGGACCAGAGCTACCAGACCTTTCTATGGGATCACTGCTTCAGGAAGACCACCTCAGCTAGACTGCTTTCATCACCCTGCTCAGGTTCTATTCTGACTCTCTCAGTGGACTTCTGTATTATTGCATTTATTTTATTTTACCTTTTTTCCCTTTTCTTCTCATTAGATTGTATTTCTGACTTGGAGCCTCTCACTCGTTTTGCTTTCAAACCACTACAATTAAGAAAACAGAAGAAGTTTACATAAACTTGCATTTCCAGAAAGAGAACCAAAATGGTGTTGCCAGTCTTGATGGGAGTTATGGAAGGAAATCCCTGTAGGGCTGGTACTGAACACACATCTGGGAGACACTACAGCTTACATCATACAACAAACAAATGCTTTCCATGATGATTGAATTTTGGCATGCATCTATTCTAAACACCTATGTACTTGCATAGTGAATGTTATAATATCACTGCTGCATCACTGCTTTTTCTGGTTCCTATATACTGAAAAAAACAAGCAAAATTTAATTGCTAGATACATAATAAGGAAGTGGATGGATGTTCCCCAATAACCATGGCAGAAATTTCTAATCTTGCCTGCTCAAGGGAAGCCTGCTGGTTGCACATAAAAGCCCATTAAATAGGCAGAAATTCAGAGCAACAGCCTTCAAGCTTTGGGGTTCGAATGCAAGCAAACAGGCACAAAGGCAAGGGTTTCAGAGCAAGGAGAAATTAGCACTGAGATCCAAAGCTGATGCCAGCCAGCCTGTTGGCGGCCCAAGGCATGGCAGCCCAGCTCCTATCAAGTCTCTGGTAGGTATTGTGAAAGTTTTAAGGAAAATTACGATCAGGCATTTGGAAGAGAGCAATGAGGTCACTTCAAGGTGGTGGAGGAGAGTACTGGAACCGCTCAGAAGCACCTGTGCTAACAGAAGACAGCACAAAAGTACTCACCCAAGAACCTAAAAAAATTTGGATGCAAGTGTCTGGCACTGCTGACTTCCAGATGGTTACTGGAGATGGAAGTAGAGCTTTGGAGCATGGAGAAAGGTCAGCCAGGTCCTAAGAGTAAAGCTATGGCTTATGCTTGATGTCACAGAAAGAAGAGCAAAGTGGTGATAAACGATGTGCAATAAAAATGATGACTGCAAGCAGAGTAGATAGTTGTATCCCAAATGGAAAGGGAAAACACTGGGTTCTTGGAAATAGTTTGATGTAAAAGGGAAGAAATGCAGGGGAAAATAAAAGGTTTCTTCCTGTGGGAAGAAGCCTTAAGTTAAAAACAGAAATACAGATTTTAATATGAAAAAAGAGAAGCAAAATGCAATTTTACATCAGCTTTCTAATCATAGACTAAAAGCTGATTCCTCTTTTTCCTAGCTTTTCAAAGATTCACAGCACCATCATTTCACAGGAGTCCAGTTAGAACCAGCCCAAGCTTGAACAAATGCAGCAGGAGCACTGCTGCTTTCCAATAGGTTTTTCTGGAGCATTCCTCCCACACCCTCTGAAGGAATGAAACAAGCTGATAGCTGAATAATGTAATCAACAGCAATTCATTGCCTTGAAGTTTAGTAAATAGGCAGAAAATATGGACCATGGGGTAAAGTACTTCAGAAAAAAACATTATTCTACAGAAGAGGACTGGGATTTCCTATTTTAATGAAAATTTTAAATAGATATACAATGAATACACAGTTCAATGCTGATCTTCAAAGGATAGATCATAATAGGCATGGAGTTCAAAAACATTAATGGATCCTGGTTGAAGCATATAGATCTTGCTAAAGAATTTTTGGAGTAAATGTGAAATTGCTAGTCCAGAAACTTTAACTCCCATCCAAAAACGCCCCAAAATTAAGCACCCCATGAGCTAAATGCATGCAATCTGTCCCATTAAAAGCAGTGTCTATTCTTAGTGAGTAAAAGTTCCCTCTGCCTTTGCTTTCCTGAAAAACACCACTGACAACACATAATAGGAATTATTATTTTTTTTCTGTGCCAAAACGATTTTCTAGCCACCCTGCTATATCCTACCTGGCGGTATGGTGTTAGCAGATGACAGCTTTGATGCCCTCCTGCCCAGGTTTCTCACTGACAGAACCTGGGCTGACCATATCCATCCAAAGTGCCCATGAAAGTGTCAGGAAGTTTTGAAGATTACTCACGGATTGCATGAATCCAGGACCAAATTCACATAATTCATCACAGAAGGTTACATAGGCAGGAAGAGAATTGAAAATACAAACATAGTTAAACAAAGCAAACAAACAAACAAACAAAAACACAAAAAACAAACAACCAAAAACCAAAACAAACCAAAAAAAGCATTCAAGTTTCTACCCAGTACCCATGTTCTTTAGATGCAGAAGCAAGTAGTCAGCAGGTAAAACATGAAAATAGAGGAGGACACTGCTATGTTGTGAAAGAGGAAAAAATTAGATAAGTAATCAAACTGGGGGAGGGAGGGGGAGTGGGATAAAATACTGATTCAAAGGCATTTACAGTAAAATTTCCCAGCATAAAGCCAGATTCTGATATGCTTATTCACCTGAGATCTTTTTAAATTCTTTAGTTTAGCCCATAAAAGAAAGAAAGCAGAAGAAATCTGAAGCAAACCAGTAGGGGTTTGGTTGAGGTTTTTGTATTTATTCTTCATGAATACTCACTCAAACTCTACTTTTAAAAGAATGAACTCAGCATTTAAAAATTGAACTATTACCTTAAGAAATGAAGAAATCAGCTCTGATGGGCTGAAGTATTCTCCTTTCTGAAAGATACCACAAGCTAGCTACTGTCAAGTCAGAAGTATAAAAGAGAAGACAAATGAAATCACAGATGTGAGTGTTCTAGTTCAAGAGCAAGATTTCAGACTTGTTGAGGGTAAAATAAAGGTTTCCTACCTCAGATCAATGTGAGTACACTCAGAGCATTGATACAATTCATTAAAAAGTTGCTCAAATACACAATTTCATCCTGAGCTTTGTCTTCGGAGGGTTGATCTTCATAACCTGTTGACAATGCTGTAAAATGGTATGTAAACACCTTCTCCATGTGGATAGCTGAGGTAAGAAACTCAGAATTCTTGTTATGTAGAAATGAAGAGGTTTCACCACAACTCAAAGTAAAATAAGTAAAGTTTTTCCCTATTCTCATACACTTCATGACATGAGAGGAGTAAAATACACCACAGACTTTACTATAGCTACCAGTGATTCAAGTTGATTTAGAAGAAAAGCTAAAATATTTTTCTCCCAAGTTTATAAGGGTTGAAACATTTTCTTCTCAGTCAACTTCTGCTTCCATTGCTGTGAATATTTTGACGGAACAATTTGACTTTTTCATTACAGAGGTGAAAACACAAAAAGGAAACTATTTTATTATTTTCTATGGAGTAGCCTCCTTGATTATTCAAGCTAATATTTTAATACCTGAATAATACCTCCTGAATTTCAGCTTTAAATAAAGTCTTAGATTATGATTATACTCCAAATATAAAATTACTGAAATACCATCAACCAGCCAAACTTCTGAGAGTAGAAACATGGAACTTGTAGGACTTCACAGAGCAGCCCAGACCTAATCCATAACCTCAAACAGGTTCAATATTATTTTACACTGAGTCCAACATATTTTTCAAATACCCTGACTATTCCTAGCACTGGGCATGCAGATCCTGAGTGAGCAGTAAGTCTTTTCTCAGGTTTTACATGGACAACATCACAGTCCCTCCCTTTAATTCATCTTCTCTGGCCCTTACAAAACCATTTATAGGTTGTTTTCATACTTTCTCTCAGGGTTTCCAGCCATTATTTTTATTTTTGGTTTTTGGTATTTAAAAATGCTTTCAACTATACCCATTTCTGGTGAAGTATACACACACAGTAATAAGAAGCAGATAAACTTCCTGTATCTTCTCCCTTTCCAGGGCAGATCAGTGCCAACCATAGTAATTTTCCTCTCGGAATTTTGTGTTCTCCTGCTCAAGTGACCTCATTTATCTTTTCTTCCTCCTTCGTCATCATATAAATGGGATCTATTGCAACAAGTATGAAAACTGCTTTTTAGGACTCTAATAGCAGACTATATCACCTGTGACATAAAGAGTTTAAAACATTACTGCTACTTGGACTAGACTTTCCTCTCATTTTCAGAAAATATAATCATCTACTCCAGGCTTTAGAACATTAATTTCTCTGATTTTTTGATATTAAAAGAATTTCCATCAAGTTTAAAGATGAGTTCAGGAAGGAATTGAAAAAATATTTTAATTTTGCTCATTCCCAGACCAATAATAAGAACTGCTAGGGCAGGGATAGCAGGAGAGAATAGGAAAAATGGCCATGGCTGTTGAATTGTACCTTCCCCCAGCAGTCTGGAGTACAAAAGTCCAAATACTATTTAGCAATTTCTCTCACTGCCTGTGGAGGTTCATTTCTTTTATATTTTTTGCCCCTATAATACCTTTAAACTGGAACCAAATAAACATCACACAGTACTGCCCCTCAGAGGTTGGGCCAATTCTACTACATGCTGATTTTAAGGACATGAAAAGGCAGAAGCTATTTGCCCTTAAGGTGCTAAAGTGTGCATGCATACACAAGTGATTGCCACCACAGTTCTGGAATTTCTCTTCATACTAGACACGGAGAGAATACTAAGCTTTTTTAATGGAATCCATGTTGTCTGTTTTCATATACACGAGAGGATACACTTTTACTGGGGGGTGATGATGGGGAGGAGAGGTATGAAATTCATCATGAATCTGACATTTCTAGTCTGTCCCTAAACCAAAATTGCTTTTATGCAGATGTTGCCTGCTGGGAGTTTTAATTAGGTGCCTTAGGGGTATCCTCAGCAGACTACCATGATCCTTGGCCAGACTCAGTTCCCAGTGTACCCTGTTATTTCCACATTTAACAAGTATTTGACCTTCACCAGCTGTGGGGTCCCACTCCTGCTGGGAATGCTCGTACTGAAGAAAAAGTGAATAGGAAACAGATACATCATTGCTTGTTTATCAAAAGCCCATCTGACAGCATGAACTTTGAGGAAAACAACATATAAGTGAGTCAAAACCCTTTTTCAAGAAAAATAATTTACCTCTATCTAACACGCACAATAAAATTTATCTCTCTTAGAGACCATGCCTGGGTTTTGTTTACAACATTGGTGGGCTGAGGGTAGTAGTAGAAGGAAATAATTTAGCTTGTTTTCAGATTCTGGGGAAGAAAAGAGAAAACAAGATTAGCCTGGCGCAGTCTATAGGCATAATGCTTGGACACCACTGAAGCCCTACATAAAATATCAGCACTAGTTTTGACTGTATAGTGGTCCCCTTCAGATGGCTGAGGAGTAATCTCAAGTGAGATAATAATATTAATTAAAATATCTGAACCTGTATTATCTCTCAAGATTATAGCATTATCATTTGTGGTTCCCCCATCACTCCATGGCCCCATTGTACATTTTAGTATCAAGTAGTAGAGATGTTTGCTGCAATAAATACATTGGAGGACTATTTTAAAGGAGGTAGAAACAGAATTTTGACTATTTTCATATGCCACTGAAAATGCTTTGTCTGACTGTAGATGTAACAGCAGGCTTTGTTCAGCCATTCATACAATTTAAAAAAAAAATCAGTTGTAATACATAAATGTTACCAGAACAAAACAAAGTTTCATCCTAGTTTTATCCTAGTTCTGGGGAAAGTTAGGAATTCAAGAGAACAATTAATTTGCTTATACAAATTTGCAAAAAAATTAATTTGCTTTTTATACAAATGCTGATTCCATTTGTCTGACAATATTTTCCAGCTGCAGATTTATTGTCTTTTTTTTCATCCCCTGTGGCCAGTAGTTTCCAGCAGGCTGCTCTTTCAATTCCTTTGTTTCACAAAGTCAGTCTGTGAGACCACAGGTAAAAATTCTGTTTGGGGAATGCATTTTTATTATTTCTCAATAAATACTTTATGTGTTCTATTCCACAACCAGCAGTACTCTGGTCACAGGGGTTAATAACAAAAGTCCACAATTATAGATGGTGACTGGTTGCTTAGGCTTTACAGCCTTACAAGTTCTCCCTGTGGTTGCTCCAGGAGGGTATAAATATGCTGTAAGTGCCCTTATATTCAAATGTACTTTGACTTTGCAGCAAAGAGCAACATTTGTTAAGATAACAGTTGGGATGTATTTCAAAATGCATAAGGGGCCTTTCAAGTTCACACAAAATTATAGTGAATCACAATACATGCACACTGTGAAATTAATTATTATATATATTTAATGATGATAATATATTGCATAAGAGCCGTTCACCTCTGTGCATGTACACACTTCAGACAAATATACAGAAACTCCTGGAAGTGCTAATCAACCCAATTTGCATGCACAATGTCAAATATTCACAGCTAAAATATCTGAATATAATTCTCGCAGAAAATCCTTTTTCTTAGAGAACAAAGAGAGTCGTGCCTTTTGCTAACTCAGTTAAAGCAGTTACAGTAGTAATACCAATGTCTCCCTCTTCCATATTCTTCAGTTTGGAGGCTTTCATTTTTCAAGGTGAAGGAGCATAAAATAGCAGTGTTAAAGCCTCCAAATGAACAGATCAGAAGAAAACCACCTGAACATGAGGAAAAGTTCATGACTGGCTGAGGTGAGAAATTTAGAGGCTAGATGTAAGTTCCCTCCTCCACCTGGACAGAACTGCATCATGCACAGGAGGATATCCTAGCCATGGCAGCAGTCTTTCCTGTGCATGCTGATCCTCTTTGATGACATACTGAAATGTTTGCCAAGCGCTGGACAGACAAGTAAATAACTGATCACTGGGACATTTATGTGAGTTTTGAGACACTTGGGTTCTGGTCTTCACATGCAAAAATATTGCAATATTTTATACCCAAAGTGGAACACTTAATCAAAACAAAAAAAACCCCAACAAATCTCCCAACCAAACAAACCAACAAGCCAACATAATAAAACAAACCATGAAAGCAACTGAGCCAGAATACCCTATAATCCACAGCATTAACTTGCAGGAGGAGAAAGAGTTCAGATAGATGTCTTTACTACCTTCATCTAACAAGGGATTTGGAATTCAAAAATAAAGTATCCTAGTGGCTAGAATGCCTGTATTTCCTCTCCCCAGCTAAGCAATAATAACAACAGGCAACACTTAACAAGACTGACTGAGAAGACATGTAAAGTTGTGACAGGAATGAATGCAGTCTACTAAATAGCTTGGGTTTATACTGATATACTTGGTTTTATAATATGTAGGCATACAGATGGCACAATTATCCTTGTGCACATTTGCATGCTACAGAAATCGAATCTTAGCTTAATACTTATAAAAAGCATGAATCAAGCATCTGCAGTTCTCAATGCTGTTGCAGTGTTAGCGATAGTATACACAGAAAGATATTGTTCTATCACCTCAAATTAAGCTTTAATTCAAAATGTTAGGTAAACATGACATAGACAATTTTTTGACACAGCCAAAATAGCTGTTGACTTTCCTTAGAAGCAGACAGGAACTCCTTAATTTCACACACACAGGCAGAAAAAATTTAATCCCCTGTGAAGGTTCTGGCTTCTTTTCTTCCTTGCCAAGGTGGGGATTAATACATGGGAAACATAGGTTTTGAATTTGGACTTGGATGTTTATTATTTCCAATCTATTTACAGACCCACGAGCCCTGAGCTCTAACTAGTAAGTTAGAGAAAAGAGGTAAAATGGAGAGCTTCTAACTCTTTCCAAGGCTATTTTAGCGATAATTACCCAATAATGAGGTGACACTATATTATTTATACTTTTGACCCAGTAATGATTACCCAAGGCCTGCAATGCAGACCTTTTTTACCCAGTTACAGAAAGCCAACAAAACCCATGAAGAAGAAGGAAGAAGAAGGTGAAAAAGAAGGACTTAGGTGACACCCAAAATCCTCACATGTATTGACTCACATGCATTACTATATACTAAAATCCCAAAATCCAATTTTCCAGAATTCCAATAATCACTATTCCCCTTTCTCACAGAAGAAATCTTTGGAGCATTTCTGCAGATGAGAGACTCAAATCATGTATTTACAGGTCCTAGACAACTACCCAGACCATAGTAGAATGTTTTTAAAGAAATTATTCTTCCTAGAGGACCAATTCTACTCAACATTATTCATAACTTTACCTTGAAACACTTCTTGAAAATGTATTACCTGCTCCATTGCAAACAGCTCAGAGCAGAACTGTGAGGCTGTCTTGGGAGGCTCTGGGATGTTTGGCTTCTCACAGGACATCACTCAGCTGCCCAGAGGGAACTGGGACAGCTCAGCTCCTGCTGAAAGTCAGAAGATTCAGACAGCTCATGGCAGACAAGGAAACACCAAGGAACTCAGGAAGATAGGTCAGACATGGCAGGCACAGGCAGAAATCCTAGAACAGGCTACCCTCTAGGAATGCTACAAACAAGCCACGAGCAATACACTGTGGGCAGCAAAGACTTCCCTTCACAGGAACACCCCTGCCCCCTTCTATAGCCAAAGGAAGATAGAAGCCGCTGTCTTTTACAACAAACATGAAGATACACTGGAAAGATCTCTCCTTGAAACCCATACCCTTGCAGAACTCCAGTACAGAGCTGTAATTCAGCCTGACTGGATGTGAACCCCTGCCCTTCACACTGGGTGCAACACAGATAACTGTAAAATACACAGCCCCCCTCCCCATGCCATCTGGAAAAGATCCACAGTACTTAAAAAAAACCCCAAAGAGAAAAACCAGACTTTCCTGCTTTTAGCAAGCAGTTTCTGACATCCCTGGAACATAAAGTGTTTTAGTTAATTGTTGTGCTTACCCTATTTTCTATCTTCCTTCATCCTGTAATGCAGACTGAAGCACACCATGCCTTTACCTGCGCATTTTCCTTTCCTAACATATTTCTTTCCATCCCCATTACCTTTATAGCATCTTTAATTAAAATCTTAGTGATTCTTTGACACTTGAATAATCACAGAATCACTCAGGTTGGAAAGACCTTTAAGGTCATTGAGTCCAATCCCTAGTTTAACAATGTCAAGCCCAACACAAAATTGTGTCCCTAAGCACCACATTTATATGTCTTTTAAGTCCCTCTAAGGATGCTGGTCCAACCACTTTCTTGGGCAGCCCATTCCAATGCTTGATAACCCTTTTGGTGAAGAAATTTTTCCTAACATCCAATCTAAATCTTGGTACAACTTGAGCCCATTTCCTCTTGTTCCATCACTTGTTACATGGAAGCAGTAAGATTTTATAACATTTTTGGATCCTTACTTAAATGCTAATTTGTTTTTCCACTCCTATCTTCATTTAAGAAAAATAAAAACCACAGACTTATATAGGAATACTCTTTTTAAAGCACTAGAGCATGCAAGTATACCTATCGTATACAAAAGCCTACCTCTTCCAAAAACCAGCTTTCTACTTTGAACTTACATTGCATCAGCAAACTATGGACGTTCCCATTAGTGCACCTTGCTCTTGGCAACGGCACATTTCCCTCATTTTCTTTTTGTAGGATTAGCCCACCTGCTGAACAAAGTTCTTGCTCAGCTTGGTCCTGCCTGGTAACCAGACCTGCCACATTATTACCACCTTAAATAAATGCTATGCAGGCCTAATACTGGAAAAATACTTACACTAAATATGCAGCTCTTTCTCTGCATTACCAACTTCCCCATGTGCTGGTGCCCTTTTATCTTACACAGAACAAAGTAATCTAAAGTAATCTACTCAAGGTAATCTAAGGGGCAAGGGCCAGCAAGCAGGCAGAGTAGTAGAACTCTTGTGTGATCCCTGAAACAGGCAGGAGGAGAGGAGCAAGCAGGTATGAATGGAGAAAGCATGGAGAAAGGCTTGTTCACAAGTATCAGGAGGGGCTGTAGATGTTTTAACCTCAGAGTGGGAGGACAAGCTGGGAAATGGAGACAACTTGCAGACCCCAAAGGACCCATTACACTGTGATTTTTGCCCATAGCTTCAGAAAAGCTGTTATCTACTTTAATATACTCAGCTTTTCACAAAATATCACTAGCTGCTCCCTCACACAGCCCTCAGGCACCACACCAATCCTGTCTATACCCACCTACAGGTCCTGAAATGTCCAGACTGCTCTCAGCTGTTATCTTGATGTCAGGATGTCCAGAATAAAACAGCTCTGTTCTGCAAATTCCTAAAGAACACATAGGAGTAATTCAGAGGGCTTCCTAGCAATTCCTACAGAAAACATAGGCCCCAAATACAGTGCATTATGAAAACAAGCAAAGAGATAAGCATGATGGAGATTTTAGATACTAGAATGTGCTCTAATTAGATGATGTAATGTAGGCATTAACAACTGCATCAACTTTGTTCACATCATCAAACAGTTTGTGGTAACTTAGTAACTAGTTTTCTCACTGCATAAACAGGCATTTTTAAATGTTCTGTTCTGATTTTTTTTTCTGAATTCACTTAGGTAACTGACTAATTTCACGTTTGGGTTCTTTTTTTTTTCATTAACAGAACTAGAGGTTAATTACAATATCTCACTGCTAGTCCTACCCACTTCTTGCTCTTCATTTATTGGAAAAAAGTAAAAGAGATTAAATATACCAACCCTTCTAGGTTAAATAATTTAATTGCTTTGGATAATGGCCTAATTAACTAGACAAACAATACAGAAGAAATGCATGCCACACTAGGATTGTATGTTATGTCCAGGTTTTGTAGTAAATTGAGGTAAGTATCCCATTCCTGGCAGTTAATAAGGGGGAATCACTTGCTCATTTGAAGACATACAGGGCTGGAATCTACAATAAAGTAGGTCCCAAGCACAGGACAGATAGACACTAAAAATTGAAGTAGTTGAGATCATTTGCTTAATGGTAGTAGAGAGCAGTGAGCGGTTTTATTTTTTTTTTTTCCTCCCAGCTGGTGTAATTTTGCAATCCTGTACATTACCTGACATACGAACCAAGCAAACAGACAAACCAAGCAAAGAGTACAGGTTTATAATCCTGCAGAAGGAGTCATTGAGGGGGACTTCCTCCAGTTTCAGATGAATTCTGCTGACAAAGGTCTTCCTCGTGCCAAAACCCTCTCCATGAGATTCATCCCTTTGGAAGCAGGTGGGTTTTTTTTCACATTTCTCTATGTTTAGCTGGTATAATGCACAATCTGGTAATAAACAGATTTAGCTCTGCATTATTTGGCCCATGACACAAAGCTTGTGAATGGAATCCCAGTACTGCTTCCACATTGGTGAGAGTTTGGCCACTGAACAAGTCCTGCTCTTATTTAAGACACAGTGTTCACATGAGTATTCAGAAGCCTTGGTTCTTTTCTTTATTTAAAAGATGTTTCACTTAGTGAAGGACACAGTCTTCTTCCCTCCATCAAACTGCATGGCTGAAATCTCATTAAACAGTAATTCCCCTTTCAAAGAGTGCAAGAAGTCAGCAAGATGTTCTTCTGCAAAGACTTCCTAAAAGAGAAAACTGTTTTAGCTAACAGTCAGGAAACTGAAGCAGAAGATGAGACAAGCTACAGAGGGTGAGAATCTGCTTCACCCATTTTAATGATTTTAGAACAGGCTAAACAGGTGTTGGGACTCAGTTAACTTTCAAGAGCACTCTTGCAGCTGTGTGTTTCTGTGATGCAACACCCAATTCATCATTTATATTAAAAAGCTTTGCAAGATTCAGCTTGCTGGATTAAGGATAGTTTGGCATATCAGAACACAACAGGGTAAAGAAGAAAATAACCATCTAAGCCTGTGTCATCTTTATCACTATGAGAATAATTCTGGCTTTACAGATCATTCTTTTTTAATATAATTACTCATTTTATTAATAGAACCGGAATAAAATAATATTTACATGGCATTTTTAGTTGATTTTCAGAGTGCAGGAGAAAAATAAACATGAGAAGAAAATAAAAATTCTACCACCAAAGATAAATATCTCTGTTGGTAAAAGTTGAAACAGAATATCTTAAAATCCAATTAGAAAGCCTGCTCTTCTGGGACTTAAGGAGAAAAATGTTGTATTCTAAGGGTCTTGTGGAAACTTCCACCAAAACATTGCATGTTCAGGTGCAGAAAATCTCTTCTTCTAATCTGCTTCCAGGTCCGGGACAGATTTCCAGTTTCTTGAATGCATCAGAACAGTGTCTTTTGTCTTTTAATACTTCATTTAATATACTTCAGATTGTTTACTCTTCCATTCTTACTTTAATCCAATGGCCCTTCTTCAGCGTATCCTCTGTAACTGATGTAATGAGTATTTTTATGCTTTCTAAGTATAAGAATAAAAGCCTTTTTGGGTTGTTTTGTTGGGGGGTAGGGGGTTTTTTTGAGAAAAGTACACAAGTGGTGCCTACTCAATCTTGTAAAATTGACTATAAATTAAATGTTGGATCCCAACTACTCTTTTGAGGATCAGGTTATTCTGTTCTTATTTTATGCCATTAGCTAAAAGAGGCTTCTTTCACAAACATCTTTCAAATTGGCCTATGCAGCTGGACAGATGCTGAGATTCCTTTTGGAAATGACAATCAAAAAATTAACTGGACAGTTAAAAAAAAAATCCTACAGTCAAGTTTGAAATTCCCTCTCCAAAAGAACTGACCTTGACATTTTCCAGCACCCTGAAATCAACCTGAACTCATCCAAAAGTTAGGTAAATGTAAAATAAACAGTCTACTGACAGAAGCTAAATAGATGAAATTTCAATATTTTACTAAATAAATACGTAAATAAATTAAACATGCAAAGAAAGATTCCCACTTCTCTCAGCTCCAAAGGTTCACATGGAAACCACTGTTAGACATTCATAGCTCAGGTCCCAGCATCTAGCTGCTTGGCACAATCAGAGGATGTAAAACTTTTAAACAGAAGAGTATTTGATTCGGGATTCTCTGCTTCCTACTTCTCCTCAACAGTTCAGATCTCATCATGCAAATCTTCTTCCCATCACATTTTCCTTCAAAGGTGTCCTATGATTTCCCACACTCTGGCTGCTCACATCTGCTTGGGAAATGCTGGTATTCCCTGGGCATGATAAAAAATGATTCCCACTTGTCCAAATGGCAAAGCAGTCAGCTGTGAGTGCTGTGGTGCTTGGCAGACTTGTAGCCCTTTGTGAAGCAAAGCACCTGTCTGGGCAGAATCAAGTCCTTATGCAGATCTTCTTCATGTTATTAACCTGTATTCTTTAGACATAGGTAACCTCATCAATCATCCTTTCTAGAGTCACCCTGTTGGGATTACTGTAGGCACCAAATGATCGGATTTCACCTAGGGAACAGACATAACAGTAGCTACTCACTTCAGGGTAATACCAGCCCTTCCCTGATCGCTCCCTAAGATAACACTTGAGGTGTGATATGACAGATTTTTAAATAATAATTATGTTTATTACAAAGAGAATTATCACAGTGTATTTACCCATCTGTTTAAATGGACATCCATCTCAATGCCAAAATCAGAAAGAATCAGTTGACATTCCTGAATCACATAGGTTATAAAGGATGGCTTCCTTCTCCTTGGCTGTGAAAATGTCCCTAAAATTTGGAAGTTATCACTACAGTAACATACAAAGTTTTGTTCTCTCCAGGAAAATTAAGACCAGCAGTCCAACAATAATGATCCATTTTTCACATGGAAGTACATCCTCCAATGTTGTAGAGCAAATACTGTGGTAGTGCTCCCTGTGTCTTTATAATTAATATCACGCATAAGGGAGAACCGAGATGACCTTTAAATCCCACCTCTAGCCAAAAATTTTAATTATCTAGAGCTGGAATTGGAAAAGAACAATTTTAATAACTTGAAGCCCTCTATTTCTGCCCACAATTTGGTACATCACTATTAAGTTCAAAGGGCTTACCAACAACACAGGAAGAATACACAACAGGGAAAAAATCCCCTCTCCTCATCCCTTGTGCATGCCTCATCAACCAAACATTAGAAACATGTCTAAAATCATTAGAAAAAGGAAAGGATTCTGTGCAAGGAAAAAATAAGCTAATTGAGGAATTGAAGAGATCAATTTATAATATGAATATGAGAAACTAACCCAAAAGCCATTCATGTCAGTGGAAAGACTTTTTAAAGGAAATCAAAAAAATTATTTGTGTTTTGTCTGCTATCATCCTGTGTTAGCAGCATACATGAAACTTAGAACCAACCAAAGGTGAGGATAAACATTATAATTAACTATAATTAATAATAATTAAATATTTACCTGAGTATCATTTATTAAAATAAAATGCTGGCAAGTTTTGGATGATTCAGAAGAAAAAAAAAAAACGAAAAACAGCAACTTTGTTCATTAAAAACAGTCCAAAATGTAACTAAACTGTGTGGCAGCATGCTTACTGGTTGGACCTGAGTAAAGGGACTGGGAGACAGTGTGAAATCTCTATTCCCAAGTGGCAACATGATCCTGGCCAAGTTATTTAGCTCCTGTTTGTTTATCCATCTGCAACATGGGTGTTAGAAGAGTTATTTCCCAGATGGCAGCATGGTGAAAGTTAATTGATGTTTGTAAATTTCTGGCAAAGTCTCTGATGAGAGGTGAGCACAAAATAATATTACATTCACCTTTTGGGAGCTCCTACATTTATTTCATAAATGCAATAAAGATAAATTGAGGGTTACAAGAAGAGAATTATTAAAAATATGCTGTAATAATTAGTGCATTCAAAACAGACATTTATGTTCACAGAATACTAATCAGTACTTGTACATAAGTATAGATCAGACTTGGGTAGTCACTGTTTCATATTGTGAAGGGAATACATATATTGTCCTTGAAAAGTTCAAATCACTTTCTTTGTTCTGCCCTGACTTGACTGAAATGACCCAAAATGCTTTAAAAAATTAAATATATATATATTTAAATTACCTTCACAGAATACATACCAGGGCAATCACAAATTGCAGTAGTTCTCCATTTTCCATCTCTAAACAAGGCATGGGAACTGACACCGTGGGCCCAAATTCAGAAAGTATTTTCCACAGAGTGCTATCTCCAGCAGCGAGCAGCACCATATGTTGCTATAGGATGTTCCCTTCCTACTTCACATATTAGATACTACTGAGGGATTCTGGCTCACTTTCAAGTCTTTTCCCGTTTTCAGCCATAACTGTTATAACTGACTGCCCTTGTTACCCATAAAAAATGGTATCCTTTTCACTTCTTTCTAAAAATGTCATTCTATAACAGATTTCCACAGACAAATGCCATCTTGGACAGCAACTCATGGAGATAATACTACTGTTTTTCTCTCTTCCTTTTTCATAATGACTTGTCTAAATTCTCTCTAGTAGCATGGATGGCAGAAGATGGCAGATCCAAAGAAAAAGTCATGCACTAGAATTTAGGAGACACTGTTAAGTCTCCTAATAATCCTTGCTCTTGTGCTCTCCTCAGAAGTCAGGATAAAGGGCCCACAGGTCAAAAATAAAATGTAAAAAATATTTTAAGAGACAAATCTTTTAGGACAAGCTGGATCTATGCTCTGAGATGTCTGTGTGTAAGGTAGGGACAGCAGTGCCTCAGTGGCAGATTCCGTGGGAGTCCAATGCAAGTGACACACATCAGTGCTGAGACACCCAAAGTACCACTGCAAAATTCAGGCTTCATCTCACACAGTGGCTTGAGCCAAAAAGAAGGTAGAGGAAGATAACTAAGGATATTTCACTTTCAGCAGCTACAAGGGTTTTTTTGACCTGAATCTAAAACAAGGCAAAACTCTAAGATCTCAGCTCCATGATGTAACTTCTTCACCTTGATGTCTTACAATGTCAACTACTACGGTGACAACCTTTTCGTGAAACTTAATCAAACAAAAAATATACACTTAACAAAACAAAAATAAACCAAACAAATAATAAAAAAGAAACACACAAAGCCAAAAACAAACAAAATAACAAAACCAAAAAAACCTTAAACCGAGCAAAAAAACCCCAAAACACCAAGCAAATAAGAAACAACTTCAAGCAATTTGAAGACCCCTGGGTTGCTCTTTTTGCAGTAGACATTTTATCTGTTTGGAAATGGTGGGTTTGATACTTCTTATTTGTCTTATTGTTTTTCGTTTGGTTTAGTTTTTTGGGTTTTGGGGGGTTTTTGTATGACTTATCCCAGGTTGCCAGCAATACACTATTAATTTTGCTTAAACTGGGATGTACAGTCTATAAGCCTCTTGGAATGAATGCTCCTCCAATGAATGCAAATATACACATTTGACACATCGACATCTCTAGGATTGTCTTGTTTGCTATAATGTGTGACTATTTCCATATCACCTTTCCATTTGATTACTTGTTAAATTAAAAAAATAAAGCCATTTTCCGCAGGTTCATTGTGCATGGGGAAGAAAGCTACTCGTTTGGCATGGATGTAGTTGGTATAGTCTATTTTCTTTCTACTTTCCCTTTACATTCCTTCATAAACAACCACTCTTCATAACAGAAGTTTAATTACAGGTAATAAACACCACCCCTTCTGGTTGAAAGGACTACTTTTTCTTTGACCTGCTTTTTCATGCTTTCTGTAAAATCAAGCAGATGCTTCCACTTGATTTGAACTCATCTTATGCTTTAAAAAAATAAACTGCAGCCACAGTAAGAGTTCATAAAATGAAAGTCAAAATTTGGGGGACATGAAAAGACTCACACAAAAAACCATTCATATGCCAGTATGTACCATCATAGTTCAAGGCATCATCCAAGACTAGTATCCAGATTTTTTTAGAAGATGCAACTTTGATATACTTAAATAACTTCCACATGGGAGTTTTGTCCTGAGTATAATTACAAGCTGGTATTCCCATATGGAAAGGAGTCATGATGGAAAGAGGGCAGTGTCTACTGAAAGATGCACAGAATAACACAGAATTATTATATTGTTTAATATAACAATTATTAGCACTAGACATTTTCTAAAAATGCTATATGATAATATCTCTTTATGCAGGCAGTATAGCTATCCACAATAGTGTATGTGAAAATGAAAACACATTTCTGATTTTGACATTTCATTATAATATGTGATTATGGGGTTTAATAGCAGTTTTTCAAGCCTGGATTCAATTGACACACCCTCAAGAAGTTAGGAGTATATTTGAAGTGGTGAGTATTTATCTTTCTTTACTTATTTTCTTGTGGACTCAGAAATTCATTTTTCCTTTTGAGGTAGCAAAACTCCTCCTAATATCTCCTACATCTTTCTAAAAACAAATATAGCATACAACCAAGACAAACACTGACCAGAAACTGAGATCTAAATCTGTGACAGTCAACATTCCAAGGTAAACACAGGCAGCAGCCACAGATCTTTCCACTATTAGCCAGAAAAAAGGAACTAAGTCCAACTCATCTAATTTCAGGCACTAAAGAAAGAAAGATTAATCTCCAGATGATAGTTCATATTCCCTAACATCTAGATAACTGAGTTGTGTTAGAATGAATGCATCTGGGCAAAAAGCTATTTGCCTTGATGCAGCAGCTCTAGAAAGCATCTAGAAAACACCTCCTCCACCTTTCTAAATAAGAAACTGGTATAACAGGTGGCACTGTCCCATATTTTACATATGTGGCACTGTCCCATAAAGTTTTATAATGCAGAGTGTGGACATCATCATTCCCTCAGCATAACTTGCTTTCCTGCTGCCTTCCTTTCCTATAATGACTTAGGCATGGATCAAATAGAGCTGTTAACACCTGACAACAAACATTTCTACAAAATAGTGAGACAGGTGACCAATCCAAATTAGAACAGAAAGCTTAGTCCAAAACTGATTTTACTACTTCCACTATACCTGTGGATACAACCCTCTAATCAGGAAAACAAAGCCATATTATGACTTGATCCATATAGAGATGAAAAATAATGTTCAAAATTTTGTATTTTGAACAGTTTTAATTTCTCAAATGAGAATTAAAAATAAAAACAAATTTCAAAGCTGTTAAGCCTGAAGAAATCATATTCTTATTGCAGAAACAGTAGAAATTGGCTAAGTAAATTTTTTGCTGCCAATTGTTTATCTGGCTACAGGCACAGACTAAATATTTGCCCAATTCAGTGGACAATCTCTTAGCACCTGACGAAAGCTCCTACCAAAGCTATTAAAAATTAGTAATCCATGTTTTACCTCCAATTAAATGTCAGCTATGTTATCTTATGTGCATTAAGGGCAAAGGATGATACAGTTTTGACTTCAGCTAATTAGATGCATTCTGTTAATTATGCCTCAAGACAGACTTTGATATAGAAATCTCATGCTGCCATTAATGTTTCAGTTTTCTTGATCTGTCCTGGAGAAAGAGAATAATGCCAGCTCTAGAAATGTGATTCCTAACATTGTGGGGCAGAGCAGAATTTTTGACATCCATTTTACAAAGCATCTTACTATGCAAATATCCCAAGACAGTGTGCTACTTTAAAAGGTTTATACATAAGCTCTGCTTGAAGCAAAATGTAAAAATCCTTCTGTTACATTTTTTAAAACATTTAGTGAGTGCTTCTGTAAGTATCCCAGGGCTGATTACATTTAATTATTAACATCATACAAATGAGACTAATTAACCTTGTATTCCACTATATCTACTACTAATTACCTTTATGTTTTATTTCTAATAGCCTCTTGGTTGACCAATTATTTCACATTTATAATGTTCTCAAATTTTAATTTTTAACAAAATATATCCTATTATCTTCTCAGAGAGTACTGAGTTTTATTTTTGTCCAAGTTTTATCTGTCAAATGACATTGATATTTATCCACTAAGTCCCATACCTGACCTGCAGATCATGAAACTCTCAATTCAAAATCAAAGAAATTCCAGAAATTAGATTCATACACAGTTCTGCAATTTACAAGCAGATGCAAGTGTGATCATGCCTTATAGCCTTGTTTGTACCTTTTCCATTGCTCATGTTTATAGAACATAATTCATCAATACTTTTTGAAGGGAAAGACTTCTTCTATTCATACAGGTCCTTTATATAATCTCTAATACGTCAGCTCCACTGACTTTATGTTCAGTTCCTGAAGGGAATGTAACTATCAGTAACCAAAATACTTATTAATTTTGCACACAATTTTGTGATCCTCTTTAACTTTCTAGATCTACTACTATTCTGCCCTGGCAAAGAAATCCTTGCATATTTAAGCAGGAAACGAAATACAAATCATCATCTAATAAGTGCTCTCCCTGCTGTTTGTGGGGACACTGCTCATTTACATTTCATGCTTGGCTTTACTGTTTTTCTTCTTCAATTCCTCTCCTCCCTCTCATTAAGCCTAATGAATGCATCCATCCAGGAAATCATAACAACATGATATACAATAACTTCATACCATAAAGTGGTTACTTTGCATGTTCATGAAATTATTGTGTGTTGGTGGTCTTAGGTAGCAGCTCCTGAATTGAGAGCTATTTGCATTGCCACCCTCCAACAACAAGTGTACCACAACTGTGCATACCACTTTATGAAACCTAACACAGCTCTCAATCAAGAACAAGAAACAGAAAATTAACAGAAGCTTAGCCTTAGTTTTAAGTTTTCATAGACTAATAGAATTATTGATTTCCTATCCTAAGCTTGAAAAAATAATTTCATTTGAAATTTTTATATTTCATACGATCTGAGTTCAGGATTTTTTTTTCCTAAGATTCATAGCTTCTCTGAAAAAAAAAATTTTATCTTACTTCCTTAATAAAATTTAAAATTAAAAATTTCCACAAGTGTTAGCTAATATAACATCCCTTTTGACACCAAATGTTGGCAATAAGATGAAAATAAAGTTATTCTTCCCTATATTAATGTATCTTATTCTTTGGAGTCTATAACTATAATTTTTAATTCTTACCAACAATATCATAATTGTGCATGGAAGTGTATAGGTCACAGACACAAAAGGAACCTGCAGCAACAGTTTAGGGTGGCTATGGCACAAAACACCACCTGCCATCTAAATCTGAGAAACCTTTCTCTTAGTTACAAAAGGAGACAACTCCATAATGTCTGCCTAATATTTGAAACCTGAAAGGCTGACCCAAAATGCACTCAGGTCAGAGAGCCTTTCTGTGTGTCCTCAGGCCTTTTACTAACTTATGATGTCCACCTCCAACTGATAGATTAGAACATCTGCATTACTCATGCAGATATAAACTAACAAATTAGGCATGCAGCAAACTAAGGAATTGAATTTACTGCAGCCTGCCACTACTTGATTTGCCTGGATGCAGTGATTTCTTATACTGATAAATTGTAGGCACAAAAATGCTCATGGACAACAAATTAGACATTTCAAATATTTTATAGATATATTTTTCAACTCATACAAAGCCTTAGTTCTGGCTGGCATTGGCTCAGTTTCTGTAAAATTGTACTTCAGGTATGAAAAAAATCTAGGCAGCATTACAAACTCGCAACCAGCAATCTGAAGCTACATTAAATACACTGAAACAAACACCTGTATAAGTGTGTGCATTTCATGATCTTGACAGTGATTAAATAAATAGAGGTACCCTCTCTTCCACCACTCTTTAGATTGGATGGCTCCTCATCCAAAGCTTTGGAAGACTAAAAGAGCTTTGGAAGACTAAAAACATGGCAGGAATGAACAGTCTTGTGCTAAAACAAAATACTGAAAGAAACACAGAAACAAATATATTCAACACTTCTGACAGGCAGAATCAATAATCAAACATGCATGATTTAACTTCTTAAACTATGTTACTTTAAATGCTTGAGACGAGCCCATAACACACCCCTTTCAAGTAAAGAAATGTTTTTGTCAAAGAAGTATAAGAATCTCTGGCTACTTACCAATATAAAAAAATTGCACTGCACAAAGAAACTACCAAAACTGGCACTAGTGAGCGATGTCAGAACAGACAATGGCTTGAACTTCTCCATTTCATGTGTGAAAAAACATCAGCAGGATGCCTTCAGAAAACTCATAAGTCTTTAAGTACCACAATGTGTCTGTTATGTACCTGTATGGTCATACTACCAAGCCTGACAGAGTTGAAGTGTTTGAACAAGGCCCTTGGACCCATGGTATCATTCTTGAGGCTGTCCTGTGAAGGACCAAGAGTTAGACTTTGATGATCCTTCTGGGTCTCTTCCAACTTTAAATATTCTGATTCTGTAAATAAAAACTGAAGCAGTCAGAATTTTTAATTAAACTCTGAGCATAATTTTTTTATTATTTAATACTCTGAGCCACATTGAAGTCAAATCTATAATATCTGATTATGACTCCCAGCTGCTACTGTGTATCTTCTGCAATGAACACTTGAATGCATCTGCTATCAGTACCTAATTTGTCTTACTTTGGCCCAAAGCTGTTATGACTGGCATTTCCATCTCTCTAACACTTTCTTTGCAACCACACTGACATAGATATTTGAACATTTCATACTCAACTTTGATTTTCCTGACTGATTTTCTGTTAATTTTAAATTTCTGTGCTATTTCCTTCAACTTCCAGTAAAAAAAAGACATAAATAGTGAGAAACACTGAAATACCTTTCAGTATATAACAAAAAATCTGCAGCAATACTAATTGGCAACGTGTCTGATCAGCATTTAAAATACTCCAATACCTTTTACTCCATTAACCTTGACATAAATTATAGTAAGTAGTCTCTGTGTGACAGGAGTTTTAATTTAGCACTACATCTCAAGTTACGTATGTCTTTGAGTCTGACATGGAGTCTCTCTTCTTGCCAGCTTTTTTACCCCGAGGGAAACAGAACAGACAGTAAAACCAGGTTTTGCCATGTAAACAAGGAAGGGTGTTCACAGCGTTGTTTTTTGCTACAGCCAAATGACTTGATTTTGTCTTTCAGCGCCCATGACCATTTCTGGCTTTTAGACTGAGCTGTTAGACAAAACTCTGAATGCAATGAGCTTTGTACTTCACGTTTCACCTATTTCTGAAATGATGCCTGCTTTTTTGGCTACTAACATAGAGCTTCAGACTTCAGAGCGTGCAGCAGCACCTAAAATTGTTTTATTCAAACTATTACTCACTTCTTTCAAGACATCTGTTAGTTCCTATATTTTACAGAAGTCTTTCCAAGTTCCTCTTGCTGAGCTGTTCCATGAATTTTATACGTCAGAATTATCTACCACAGGCTTTTACCTCCTTCCAGTGCCTTCAGTACAGTTGGAAGGAGGAAGCTTTTGCAGCTTTGATTTACATATTAAGATGGAAGTACTCTAATAGCTCTCCACAGTAGTTTGGGGAAAGTATAAAAAAAGGAATAGTATCCCATACCTTTCCACTTTCTAGAAGGCAAAGCACAGCAGGCCTAATCTGGAGCTTGCTGGAGCCAAAGAGAAGATTTCCAATCATTTGGGATTAGAGCTTGTGAAGGTAACTCAGGTACAAACTAGTTTGCCGTATGCCTGAACCACACTGGGTTCCAAGGAGATGATTTTTTTATTTGTCACTGGAGAAATGTGTTTGATGAGTTGATTTATATAGTTTGAGCATGAAAAGGCAGTAACAGATGAGTTAACTGATCTGTTAATATTCCAGCAAAAGAAAATGTATCAGACACAAGTATCTCATTAAAAATAAAAACTCTGTGGCAAAGAACATGTCATACTTTTGTTGTATTATGAAACTTTTTAAAAGAATATGGCAATGCACTAGCTTAATTAGAATGCTCTTAATTTATACTGGGGTTTCCCTTTCAAATGAGGGGTTTTAAATGCTGAATTGCTGTTACAACTGGTATTACAAACTCAGACAGCCTACACAAGCATTCAGCCAAAGTATGTTTGAAGGGCCAAGTCTCCGAAGGTCTGCAGGGGCCATTCCATTTTCCCTTACGGCTACTTAAGGAGTATGAGAGGTTTCCCTCCCTTGCTGATGCGGCCGTCTCCTGTTGGAACTATACAACATTGCCATCTGCTGACTGTCCCTTTTCATTACAGTACAGACAAGCTCAACATTCCCAAAAACACTCCACTCTATAAACCAATGATTTATATTTAAAGACCTCCTGAATACTTTTTTTAAGCAAAAGGAACAACTACCTAAAGTTCAGAGGACCATATTTCATATTTCATTTGATATGCTCCCACGAGGGAGCATATCTTAGAGAGCTTACACAGGAACCTTACATAAAGCACAGGGATCCTAAGTTGTCTTGTTTCCTAAGAAAGAAAAAAGGAAAAAAAAAAAAAAAAAAAAAAAAAAAAAGAGAGTTCATTACTTACTGCTGCTGCTCATTGTTTTAATATCTTAATACCAAGTAAATCTTCTAAAGAAACCAGGAATTCTCTTCATTCCCCAAAGCTCTCTGATGTTGAAGGCCTGCTAAAAGCTTTAGAAACAAGTGACAGACTTCTTGTACTCTTAGGTAGCAGTGCACAGGGTTGGTTGAAAAATTAGGCAGGAAAAACAATTATTTTAATATGTAATCGAATTTAAAGATAGTTAAACATATAACAAGAACACTGGCTGTACTTATACCTGCAATTTCATGTTATGTGTTTTTCACAGGTTTCAAGTACAAAGAAAGTAGTACAAAAGAAGTACAAAGAAATCACTTTTCTGTGATTTTTTTGGCACCAGTTTTACTCATAGTACACTTAATTAATTAATTTCATCTCCTGTCAACAGGTATAACTGCTTCAGTAAGTTCAGAGATATGTTTGACCTTTTAGATGCTTAGTCAAACATAAGCCTTACATGAACAACTGCTGTTTGCCCACCATTAGGAGTGACACATTATCCCCTACTCATGCTGACTGTACTTTTAGCTGCATGAAATTACCTCCTCACTTCACACAGCTGGGACATTTATCAGCATAACCAGTGACAAGGACATGTTAAAGTGCCTTTATTGAAATCTTGTGCTATTTCTAACTGCACAACAGCCAGTAGAAAAGGAGTACTGTTTGTAAATGCTGAATGCACTAATCCTGCAGAAATTTGCAAGCATCTATCTTTTATAGTTTAAGTGGTGCTCACAGAGGCCATTTTCAGTATGCAAATTTTAGCACATGAACAAATTTCTGCAAGTTCTGTACCTTGGATTACACAGTGTTCAATACCAGCCTATCTCTCACTGCTTGTTTTGTACAGCACCAAAGACTATGAGAGCTGAATCAATAATGATGGAGCCTAGAAAATTTTAAAAAAATAAAGTTATTCTGCAAACAAGTACTCATGTTAATATTTGTCATTTTATTAAAAATCAATTACTTGATATCAAGAATTCATAAAAGATTTCTGATTCAATCTAGACTTAAACTTGACCTTCCTGTCCGCATCTGAAATGTGTTCGCACCTATGGTCATTCCTATATACTAGTGAATGATTTTCAGAAATATCTCGTTATTTCAGCTTCCAGAAATGAGATTTCAAAGAGAATCAGGAGACAGTCTTATCTCTCCCTCCTTGAAGTCATTAGGAGTTTCAGCATTCATTTCAAGGATAGATGATGCCAGCTTTGAATACTTAAAAATCCCACCTAGAACCTTTCTGCTTTTCCAGGCTAAGAAACAAACAAGTTAAAAATAATTATATTGCTGGTTAATGTGCATTTACTCACAAATTCCCAAACTTGAATTCAGAAATAACCCCTGTGTCTGTAGATCATAACCTGACATAGTGAGGGTCAGCCTACAAGCCCCCCATTGCAGGGGCAGAGGCTAAATTGCAGTGGTGAGCATAGGAGCACCCAAACTACGCACATATTTTGTGTGAGGATAAAATAAAGACCACTGAGGTCCAAAATCTCAGTGCTAAAAGGTCCATCGTGGTAGTACCTACATGGACACCAGTACTTCTCCAGGAATCTTACAAGGATGTGTTTAAAATTCATTATTATTTTTTTCTTGCCTGTATTTTTTTAAGAGTGTTTGCCGTTATATGCACCATCACAGCATAAACCACTATTTCTTTCTTCACAGTCTCTAGTGTGTTCATTTCTTCCCATTTATCAAGAACTTTACACCTCATAGATTCAAGCTGTTCGGAAACAGAGAGGAGTTTTTTTGCTATTCTCTTCGTCTCATGTCTGCTTCAGGTTTCCAGAAGTAAAAAAAAAAAAAAAAAAAAAAAAAAAAAAAAGCGCACACATGATTTGAAGGACAGAGGTGGCAGTGCAAATCTAATTGTCATCTAAGGCTGTGTCCATAGGGTTTTTAGTGAGTATGCACACATTTAAGCTTGAGTTAACCACACCAAGCACCCACAACACTGTCCCCAATGAGTGCACACACTCACTGTACTCACAATTTATTTCCTCCAGGAAATAAATGCTGGCACATGGGCTGTGCCATTCACCTTTCACAGTCATCCCAACCAAGACCCTTTTTGCACTTCAGTGCAAAAATAGTCAGGCTCTGGACACAATGGAACAGAGCAAGCAGGAAATTACTGAGTCCCAGCACAAAGAACAGCTAATACCACACAAGGAGCAGAATAAACATGTTGTACTCCCTTAGGAGTGTCCAGAAAAAATATGCACTTCAGAATTTTAGAGGGCAGCTTCACTGTCACTTCACCCATTCACCTCACTACAAGTCAATAATTTATGTTACAAGATCCTAGACGGCCAGTTCATGCTTCTGTCCAGCCAGGGTCTTGTTTGAGGCAAAGACCTTTTTGGCTTTTCTCAGCTTGTCAGCAAGCTCGTCTGCAGCCTGTCAGTCCCATGATGCTGCAGCCAGAGCTGTACTGCAGCTCCTCGTCTAGGGAATGAGAGGAACTGCATGCACAAGTAGTGCACTGTACTAATACAAATAAACAACTTTCTTCCCTGGTGGCAGTGCAGCTGAGGATCATCCTGTTTTCTCTGTCTCCCACCCCCGTGTCTGTACACAAGGGAAGCTACGAGGAATGGAATAGCCGGAAGAGATGGGTGCAGGGTTACCTCCAAGGCTTTGCAATTGCAGATGGGAAGGAAGGAGGAAGGCAAGGCACAGGTGAAGAGAGTGAGAATGCAGAAAGGAAGAACTGGTCTTTCTCTGCTGTATGAGAGCTTCTAACCTTGTTCTCTAGCTTGTTCTCACTCCTGTAATGAGTAGGTCAGGAAAATCCTGTTGACTGAGAGGCTGCCCTGGAGCTGGGAGGGGCTTTCAGAGTCTGCAGTAATTCATTAGCCATATTTCATGTATGACAGCTTTGTGTTACAGGGTGTCAAGATTCAGGACTAGGCAGTACGTTGAGTAATGATGATGTTTCAGCCTTAAAGATCACAGAACACCTAAATTTCCTACTCTCCAAGCAGCTTGTCAGTGGCAGCCAGCCCTCCTATTCACCTCTCTGGTCTGTGATGCAGTATCAGCCCTCAGTCAATAGGTCCAGTGAGAGACAACAGCTTTGATGAAAAGCAAGGCAGGCTGGAGGAAGAGAGTATGAGTCAAATTTGAGGGATGTACTGCGTCATGTGGGGAAAGGGTTTGACCATGCTTCCTGCTGCTCCCTGCCCTGGGGTCCCACAGCCACTAGCTTCTCAAAGATCCTGCTTTTCGTGTGCATCACTGTAAATGACAGACTAGCAGAGTCTCACTCTGCAGATCAGAATAGGTGACTGGTCCTGGAAGAGTCTCAAAAAATGTTATCCACAGAGAAGAAAATAATGCCTTCTGTTACAGAAAATATTAAGAAAATTTTATTCAATTTTAATATATACTCAGATTTCCCTTTCCTTCTCTGAGAAAATGGTATAGTTCTCATTTCAGGTTAACACTGCTAGAGTATTTTTTAATTGCTTATCATCCCACATTAAAAAAACAAACAAACAAACAAACAAAAAAAAAAAAAAAACCACAAACCAGAAACCCAACCTAAGGAAACAGCAGCAACAACAACAACAACAACAAAAAAAAAAAATCAAACAATATTTGAACAATGTTTGTAAAACTGTGTTCTCTATGGTGCCAACATATGCTAGCACATGTGGCCCAAATTTCTTGGCTTGGGCTTCTAACTACAGCAGTAAGAAAAAAGAAAAACAGCAACATTAACTTCTGACTGAGGAAGAAAGGGAGGGGAAATTTGAGGTTAACCGACTTAGTACTTCGGAAATTAGTACCTGACAAGGAGGAGCAAGGGATGAAACCTTTACCCATTGACTGTTTAAGTGCCTTGTAGCTCATTTTATGCAAAACTATTCCTCAGATATGCCTTGGCCTGGAGAGTTCTGTTTGTTTTATTCATTAGTCCTGTGGGAGATCCAGACCAATGACTGCTTTTACGGGTTTTTTAGTGGTTGACTGCAAAGCAATGGAATTCAAGATCTGTACCACGCTGGAGAAGCAAATATAATCAGAGCAGCTGCATTCAGGCATATGTTCATTGATAGGAAGACAGTTACACTAGGGAGAAATTTGGGCCAGTTTAGCTACTGAAGGAAAAAAAAAAAACACAACCATAGCTGCTTTGACTGTTCAAGCACTGATCCTGCCACTACACAGAAAGAAGATTAAGATCTGGATCTTTCTCTTCTCTCAAAGAGGAACTTGGATCATCCCGTAAACAGCTATTTCCTTATTTACCACTTTATAATTTACTAGCCAGTATGTTCTCATGCTCTGGAAGAAAATAGCTTTCAGAACAGGTTTTCGTTAAAGTCATAAAATTCACGTGAGACTAGGTATACTTCATCCTGGTGACATTTCATAGGACTTCCCAGTTTATCAGCAGTCCACTTTTTTTTTTTTTTCCACTCATCCACAACTTTCCAGATTTAAACTTTTTATCCTACTTGAAGATCCCAACACAGATGCCTTACAGATCAAAAGACATACTTAACAAAAGACACTACTTTCTTGAGCAAAACATAAAGAGAGTGTAAACCTCAGTGCTGTTACTGAATCAAAGCACTGAGCAACCTCCAAGAGGGGCTGGACTATTGTATGGATAACTACAGCACTCAGGACTGATACAGTGAAGGCTGAAAAGCAGCTTAGGAAGGGCCCTTGGAAGCACGTGATTCAGGACTTAACCTCCTCATCATAAGCATGAAATCCAATTACTGTGTTTCAGCCAGCTGAAGGGTTTCATCCCCTGAGACATACCTAACACTTTAGAAAGTCTTCCACTGACACCTACTGGTTTCAGATAAGGCCAGGAGTAAAAAAATTATAAGAAATACTACACACTTGATTTCATTAGATACTAGCACAGTTTGATCACACTAACAGGAAAAATCTCAGCAGCTGAGGAAATCTTATTAGTTTTTCTTCTGGCCCTTTAGAACCTTATTGCCTTAATTTATACCATATTTCTTTTCTGCTCAACTCAGAACTATCCTATCACTCACCTCTTTTATTTTCTGGGGTCTGATTCATCCGATTTGTCTGATTCATTGCACTGCTTCTAATTATTTCCTCAGTTTAGACTAGAACAAAAGGGAAGAACAGTTGCACAAATATCTTTTCAAGATCATATACAAAGGCAAATGTAAGCAAATAGTTGTTACATGTAATGAAGATCATTACACATGCTCAGAGGTCAAATGTTACTCTAAGAGGGCAGAGAGAAACTGAATTACAGCAAAGTGACTCCAGGTTTGAATGCTCAGTGATAAAAAGGAGAAAAGAATTGACACTCTGTGAGGAGCTAACAGGATTCAATAACTCTCTTCTTTATTAAAACTGCAGATTTTTTCCTGAGAGGAAACCTCTTTTTCACTGAATGAGTGAAGCAACTCCACATTATTAGATATCACAATAACAATAAGATGACAGCTTAGTTCTCTGCCTACATATCCATGTTCTTATTTTCTCTCCATCATCAGATTTCAAAAATCCTACGAGATATTTTAATATCTACTAACTAATGTTATTTTAAAAATCAGTCTTGTGTAAAAACCTTTTCTCTGCCCACACTCCAAGGATGGTTTCCATACACAAAGAAAGGACTACACATGATCCATGGCAAGAGGAAAAACTCAGTCTTAGCCTGTCAGTAGTAAGTGATGCATGCAAATGA